>NC_089235.1:24531117-25789010 GCF_963924675.1 Phocoena phocoena | reverse complement strand
TTAATTCTTTTTTGAATTAATAAGCTTTTGTATTAAATCAAAAATTTTATATCCTTTATATTAAATTAAATTCCTATTCAAATTAGTAGTTTGATTTCTGTCTCCTGACTGGACAGAACTGACAATGGGGGTGGTTCCTGGAGATAGACCCTCAAAAGATGGGATTTTAGTATTGCCTTGTTTGTGGTCCTGGTTTTGAGCTCAAGTCCCAGATGCTTTCCAATGGAGAATGGATTTCTTGTAATCCATGGCATGCAGTGGAATTATAAACAATGAAACTGCTTTCTGTCACTGATTATGATAATGTGCCAACTGAAACAAGTGTCTTGGGACTCAAGTGTATGTTACACTTCATTGTTATGGCAGTAGTACTGACTAAAAGAACTATAATATCTTCAGTGGAACATTTACAGAAAGTTACAAAAAGAAAATGCCAAGATCATGTCCTTTAATTCTCAGCTAAAGTCACAGTTTGGAAACTGGAGAGCTGGGTTTTCTATTCTCTGATTCTCAGATATCTCACTGATTTCTCTGATACATATCATATTAATAGCTTATTGATACTTGTTCACTTATTAGAGATTCCAGATTAAAGATATAACTTCGTGGAGCTGGAGGTGGCACTACTGGCCTTTTTAGTTGGCCAACTGAAACTTTAATTCATTTGTGGCCTATAATAAGTGAGGTTAATAGTTCCAAATTCTCAGACATGATGTGGTGAGAGAATTAAAAAGTCTTAAGGATATAGGAATTACATTTTATAGGAATGTTGGCATGGATTTATCATATGTGATCTGTGCATTCACTCCAAATATATCCTCCAAAGAAGCACAAGAGATACTCCTTTCACTAATGCTTGGAACTACATTAGCAAATCAAGCATTTTTATTCTTGATAAGTTATTCTCTTTTGTAAGTCAGATATGGTTACTGAAATACCATCATTGAGATAATCTCTCTGAATTCAATGGAAATTATGTGTTCTGGGTAGCATAGGTTAAGTGGCAACATTTAATCATCAAAGACAAGGTAGGCACATCACTCATTAAGGGCAGCAGTGATGTACCAGTGATCAGAATAAAATAGATGAGCAGGCAATAAAGTAAAGGTTTACAAACTGTGGCTCTGGGCTAAATCACATTCTCCTCTAACTAAATTGTTTGGCTTTCTGAGAAAAACGATGCATCTTGGAGAATGTCTGTGGAGTATAATAAACTTACTCAGACAGTGACTCTAATCAAAGCTGCTATTCCAAATGTTTTACCTTTACTGGAGCAGATCAACATAGACCCTGGCAGTTGCTATGCAACTACTGACCTGGCTAAGGTATTTTCTCTATACTCATCTACAAGTATTTCCAGAAATGTCTTGCTTTTACCTGGTAGAGCCAATGGAATACCTTCACAGTGTAAGCTCTGAGTCACACAAATTCTCCTGGTCTCTACCATTAATATCATCCACAGAGATCTTCATCACGTTGACATTCTGTGAATGTCATACTGGTTCACTACATTGATAACATCATGCTGACTGAAACTGATAGACAGAAAGTTAGAAAATAGGTTATATGCCTTAGTAGCACTAGAAAGTATGAGAAACCTCACGTTTAGAGCCTACCACTTCTGTAATATTTCTGGAGTTCAGTGATCTAGAGCAAGTCAAGATATCCCCTACAAGATTAAATACAAATCTCTGCACTCTGCACTATTTACCATTGGGGTGTAGGGGAGGCAGGGGAAGAGGCACTATGCTTGGCATTGTTTTTGAATTTTAAATGAAACTTATACATATTGAGTGTCCTACTTAGACATACCTACAAAACCATCCATAAGGTTGCCAGTTTTGAGTGGGGTCAGAGCAAAATAAGGCTCTGCAGGAAGTCCAGATTACAGAGTAAATGGTTCAGCCACTCAAGCTTTATAATGTAGCAGATTCAATGATACTTGATGTGTCTGTGGCAAAAATCATGCCGCATGGAGTTTCTGGAAAGCACGCATAGGAGATCACAGTGCAGAAATCAAGACTTTTAGAATAAATCTATGTCTTCTTCTGCAGATAATTATTCTTTTTTTTTTTTTTTTTTTTTGAGAAACAGCTTCTGGGCTCTTTGCTTGCTGCTGGACCCTGGTAGAGACTGAAAGTCTAACCATGGGACATGACTTGACCATTCAGGCTGAGCTTACCACTATATACTGGGGGTTATATGACCTATCTAGCCATAGATTTGTCACTTAAAAAAGCAAAGTACCATCAATGTTGTATGAGACCTACTGAAATGTCTAAAATGAATGAGTAATTTGCATGGTGATACAGATTGATTTGAAATCAACTTCTTTTATGTTGTCTCTTCTACCTCAATCCACATCTATGGTCTTCACAAGAATTCTTAACTGAGAAAGAAAACAATTGAGGCTGGTTTACAAAGGACTATGAATGATATGCTGTTGCCATCAGAGTAAACAGCTCAAGTTCTACTACTCCACTCAGGGGTAACCCTGGAAAAAAGTAGTGAAAGAAATCACTCCTGGTGGACTGAACTTTGGACAATGTATTTGGTTGTCCTGAGAGAGATGACCAGAAATGCAAATACTGAGTAATTCTGTAACAACTGCTAACCATTTGGCTGGATGCATATGGAATTGGAAGGAACAGGAACAAAAGACTATAGACACAAAAGTCTGTGAAAGAAGGATGTATATGCATCTGTCATCATGCAGGTAGTCATGTGAAGACAGTCATGTTCCATGTGCACACCACCCAAAGTGCAGCCACTGTTGAAGAGGCTCATAACAACCAGGTAGTCAAATGATGTGCTCTGTGGATGTTGGTCTTTTTTTTCCCACAAAACCCAATACTTTGTAAGTGCGTCCTAAAACAAAATGACCATGAAGGCATGGATGGAGGTGGTGGATGGGCTCAATGTCATGGACATGTACACTCTAACCAACTCTGACCAGACACTCTTTCTGAGTGCCTACTCTCCCAAGTTCAGAGACCAACTCTAAACTCCTGATATTTCACCATTCCCCAGGGCATTAGCCAACCACCTGGTGATAGATTGATTACATTGAATCGAATTCATCATAAAAGGGGCAGAAACCCATCCTGCCTGGAAGGAACACATACTCTGCACATAGAATTACTTGCCATGACAGTAATTCTTCTGCCAGCACAACTATCCACAAACTCAGAGATTAATTCCTTATCCATCATCATGGCATTCTGAAAATTTCTTTCTGATAAAGGAAATGATTTCATACAAAATATCATGCAGAAAAGGCTCGAGCCCATGGAAAAAATTAATTTTACTATGTACTCCAGCATCCAAGATGCTGGTCACCTAATTGGAAGGTGTAAGAGTTTACTAAGAACTCAGACAAGGTGCTAGTTGGACAGCTAATAAAGTTGTCTTAGAGGATGCTGTATACTCCTTGAATTAGAAATTCTATTATTGTGTTGCCTCCCCTAGATCCAGAAATCATGGGTCCTGCAATCAAAGAGTGACCATTGAAATGGCTCCTCCCACTGTGTTACTGAATAAGTTACTCCCATAGTTTCTGCTTTCTTTCCTAAAAACTTTAAGCTCTGATGGTTTGGAGGACTTCATCCCCAAGGGAGGGATGCTTCTACCATGTAGAACAACAATGGTTAATTAAATTGTAAGATTAATCTGCCACTTGACCATTCGAGGATTTTGATGCCACTGAAACAGCAGGCAGCAAAAGGAATTATCCTACAAGCTGGGATGAGTGATCCCAAATACTAAGGAGAAATTGGGGAAATGTTACACAATGGTGGGAAAAGAGAACTATGTTTAGAACCCAGGGAATTCTCTGATATTCCTTTTAGTACTTAAAAGAAAACTAAGAAGACTATAGCCATCCAAAAAATCAGGACTACTGAACAATCAGATCCTTTGGGAACAAGTGTTCTTTAACAGGTAAAACCCCAACCAATTGAGGTTTTCATTGAAAGTAAGGTAGTATAGAATGGTAGTAGAAGAAGGTAGTCATAGGTCAGTTACAGACTTGTGACCAATTATAGGACTGAGATATATAGTAGCTTTATTTTCTCTTTGCTTGTCTATGTATGTGTTTATATATGCTAATCATTTTCTTCTTTTGTCTCCTACTTTTATCTCCTTCTACTTATTACTAATCTATACACAAATTATCATAGGCTAACATTGCAATTTAGTTTTTACGTAATATAATATTCAATTGGATTGTGACAGAATTTGAAGAGTAATTTAATATAGCCAACAATGTATTAAATGTGTCTTGAGACTCCGTTTTTTCACATTTTGGGGAACAGTTGACATTTTTACTTTTGCTAATTACAGCTCTCTCCGGCTAAGTGGAAACATAGAATTGTTTTGTTATTAAAATCAGAGGTTGTGTTGGAGGAGCTAAGATGACAGAACAGGAGGATACAAAATTTGTCCTTCCTCACAGGTACATCAAGAATACACCTAAAAATTGAACAATTCTCTCAGAGCACCTGCTGAACATTAGTAGAAGACTTTGGACACCTAAAAGGACAAGAAAAATCCCCTCACAACTGGATAGGCCAAAAGAAAGAAAAAAGAAAAGAGGAATCAGAAAAGGGACCAGCAACCCTGTCAGGAAGCCAAAGGTGAGGGGAGGTCCCTGCACTCAGAAAAACTCCCTAATGGTAGAGAAGTCAGCTGGGACAGAAAGAGACCTTCAGGGGATCAAAGTAGGATGCAGTAGACAGTCTGTGGAAGGCAGGACAAAGTAAGAACTGCACGCATAGTCTGTGCCACAGCTCAGCACATCCCAGCCTGAGTCGTGAGTCTCTTGTTGAGGAGAGGGGCTGGATGCTGGAAATTGGGGTTTGGAGTGCAGATCCAGAGTGGGTGACAGCTGTTGGCTGTGAAAAGACAGCCTGAAGGGACAAGAGTGAGGAGCTCCACAACCAGGAAAATTTGCAGCAAACCTTGGAACACCATAGAAGCAAATCTTCATTGTTGAGGGGCAGGGCCACCATTACAACACTTTTCCCCACCTGCAGGCTTCTTCAGCCCCTGCAGGCACTGGGAGGGGCGCCCATCTAAGCAGGCTTGCCTACCCTCAAGCCAAGGCCTCCTCTACCCACATAGGTTCCAAGGTCCTAAGCATCACCCAACCCAAAGCCTTGTGAATCAGCCCTGGGCACTCCTGCCTGAGATGGGAATACATCAGTGCTGGTGGGGGCTGAGTGCTAAAGCGTGGGGTTAAGAGACTAGATCCAGGGACAGAACCACTGCTGGCTGTGCAGATACAACAGAGAGGACAGGAGTGAGGGGCTCCACAGACAGGAATGGCCCTAGAAGAAGCATGGTCTGCCTAGGAAACAAGCACCATTGTTGAGTGACGCACAAGGGGTGGTGTAGCCACTGTGCTCACATGCCAGCCCTTGGCCCCTGTCTCCGTGGGCACTGAGAGAGTCTCCCACCAGAGTGAGCATGCCGAGTGGGCATGCCCCAGGTTTTTGCAACTTCCTGCTGGTCTGCACCACAACAGGCAATTTGCGCACATCCCAGTTGTGGCTGTCGTACCCATCCCTGGCATGAGGGAGTAAGAGTACCCCAATCAGCCTCTGCTTTCACTCCATTTTGCCTGAGCTTGGAACAGACCCCTGAGGGTGACACATACACAGAGGTGGGGCCAAAAACAAAGCCGAGCCCCAGGGCAGTGTGACTAAGGAAGAGGAACAGGAATATTTCAATGCAGTTGCCCAAGCCACTATTAAATCCTCATGATCAGCTTGGTAATTTGGGCATCCGTGGAAAATTTGAATAGACAACGAGTGTTCCTGCAACCCATCTAGTCTTAGCAGCCGTGCACTTTGGGTGCAAGTACCCATAGGAGGTGGGCCAGGTCAGAGTCTGAGCTGGCCCCCCAGTGTCCATAGGACATCCAGAGAACTACCTAGAGGTATTGGAGGGCCCTAGGCAGAAGCCTGGGTTGGATGTGGCAAAAACACGGACAGAGGAGGCCTCAGGAAAATCTTCTTATTACTATTATTCTTTTGTTTTGTTTTGTTCAGTTGGTGGTGTTGTTTTCATTATTTTTTATTTCTATTTTTTATTATTTAATTTTTAATATATTTTAATTTTTACTTTACTTTTTTGTTGTTTTGTGTTTTTCTTTTTTTTCATTGTTTTTATCTGTTTAATTTATTTTTCTTTGAGTTTTTTTGATAGTTTGCTTTATGTTTTTTGTTTTATTTTTCATTTTTTGTTTTTGTTAGTTTAGTCCTTATTCTCATTTCTGAATTTTTTGTTTGTTTGTTTTCTTTGTTTGGTTGTTTCTTTTCTGTCTGCTTCTTTGTTTCTGTTAGTTTGGTTTTGTTCTTATCATTTGTCTTGGATTTGGTGTGTTGCTATTTGTTTTTGTTTTGCTATTTGCCTTGGTTTTGTATGTTTGTTTTCTTTTCCTTTTTTTTTTCTTTCCTTTCTTTTTTCTCTGGTCTTGCAGCGTGGCTTTCAGGCGCTTGGTTCCCCAGACAGGGGTCAGCCCTGGGACTCCAGGGTGGGAGCACCAAGTGCAGGAAGCTGTACTACTTGAGAATCCCTGGGTCCAGGGTATGTGAATTGGCAAGTGCACACCCAGAGGTAACCATCTGGACACCAAGACTGCCTGCAGGCTCCAGTGCTGGAGACCTCACGCCAAACAGCCATCAAGACAGGAACACAGACACACCCATCAGCAGACAGCTTGTCCAAAATCGTACTAAGCTCAAAGACACCCCAAAACACACCACAAGATGTGGCCCTGCCCATCAGAGGGAAAAAACTCAGCCACACCCACCAGAGTGCAGGCATCAGTCCCTCTCACAAGGAAGCCTACATAAACACCTGGACCAACCTCACCCACCAGGGGGCAGACAACAGAAGCAAGAAGAACTACTACCCTTCAGCCTGCAGAAAGGAGACCATAAACACAGTAGATTAGACAAAATGAGAAATCAGAAATATGTTGAAGACAAAGGAGCAAGGTAAAATCCCACAAGACCAAATAAATACAGATTAAATAGGGAGCTTCCCTGATGGCGCAGTGGTTAAGATTCCAGCTGCCAATGCAGGGGACATGGGTTTGAGCCCTGATCCGGGAAGATTCCACATGCCATGGAGCAACTAAACCCATGCGCCACAACTACTGAGCCTGCGCTCTAGAGCCTGCGAGCCACAACTACTGATCCTGAGTGCCACAACTATTGAAGCCCGTGCATCTAGAGCCTGTGCTCCACAAAAAGAGAAACCACCGCAATGAGAAGCCCGTGCACCACAATGAAGAATAGCCCCCACTCAAAACAACTAAAGAAAGCCCATGCACAGGAATGAAGACCCAACACAGCCAAAAATAAAAAATAAATAAAATAAATAAATGTATTTAAAAAAAGAGTAAATAGGCAATCAACCGGGAAAAGAATTCAGAGTAACAATAGTAAAGATGATCCAAGAACCAAGAAATAGCATGGAGATACAGATTGAGAAGGGAACAAGAAATGTTTAAAAATGACCTAGAACTAAAGAACAAACAAACAGTAATGAACAACACAATAAATGAAATTAAACTTTCTCTAGAAGGAATCAATAGCAGAATAACTGTGGCAGAAGAATGAATAAGTGAGCTGGAAGATAAGAACTGTCACAGAGTAGAATAAAGAAAAAAGAATGAAGAGAAATGAGGACTATCTCAGAAACTTCTAGGAAATTAAATGAACCAATATTCGAATAATAGGGGTCCCAGAAGAAGAGAAATGGAAAGGGCCTGAGAAAATATTTGAAAAGATTATAGTCGAGAATTTCCCTAACATGGGAAAGGAAATAATCAAATCCAGGAAGTGCAGAGAGTCCCATACAGGATAAGCCCAAGGAGAAACACACAGAGACACATATTAATCAAACAAACAAATATTAAATACAAGGAAAAAATATTAAAAACAGCAAGGGAAAAGCAACAAATAACAAAGAGGGGAAGCCCCTTAAGGTTATCAGCTGATTTTTCAGCAGAAACTCTGCAGACCAGAAGGGAGTGGCAGGACATATTTAAAGCAATGAAAGGGAAAATCCTACGTCCAAGATTACTCTACCCTGCAAGGATCTCATTCAGATTTGATAGAGAAATCAAAATCTTTACAGAAAAGCTAAACCTAAAAGAATTCAGCACCACCAAAACAGCTCTACAACAAATGGTAAAGGAACTTCTGTAGTCAGGAAACACAAGAGAAGAAAAGGACCTACAAGAACAAATCCAAAACAATTAAGAAAATGGTAATAGGAACATACATATTGATAATTACCTTAAATGTAAATGGTAAATGCTCCAAACAAAAGACACAGACTGCCTGAATGGATTAAAAAAAACAAGACCCATATATATGCTGTTTACAAGAGACCCACTTCAGGCCTAGGGACACACACAGACTGAAATGAAAATGGGAATGGAAAAAGAGATTCCATGCAAACAGAAATCAAAAGAAAGCTAGAGTAACAATACTGATATCATACACAATAGACTTTAAAATAAAGACTATTACAAGAGATAAGGAAGGACACTACAAAATGATCAAGGGATCAATCCAAGAATAATATATAAAAATTTTAAATATGTGTACACCCTACATAGGAGCACATCAATACACAAGACAAATGCTAACAGCCATAAAAGGGAAAATCACCATTAACACAATAATAGTGTGGGACTTTACACACCACTTACACCAATGGACAGATCATCCAGACAGAAAATTAATAAAGAAACACATTAGACCATATAGACTGAACTGATATATATATAGGACATTCGATCCAAAAACAGCAGAATAAACTTTCTTCTCAAGTGCACATGGAACATTCTTCAGGTTAGAACATATCTTGGTCACAAATCAAGCCTTGGTAAATTTAAGAAAATAGAAATTGTAACAAGCATCTTTACCAAACACAACACTGTGAGATTAGAATTCAATTACAGGAAAAACAAAAACTGTAAAAAACAAACACATGGAGGTAAACAATACTCTACTAAATAACCAAGAGAACACTGAAGATATCAAAGAGGGAATCAAAAAATACCTAGAAACAAATGACTATGAAAACAAAATGACCTAAAGCCTATAGGTTGAAGCAAAAGCAGTTCTAAGAGGGAAGTTAATAGCAATACAATCCTACCTTAGTAAATGAGAAAAAATCTCAAATAAACACACTAACCTTACACCTAAGACAACTAGAGAAAGAAGAACAAACAAAACCCAAAGTTAGTAGAAGGAAAGAAATCATAAAGATCAGAGCAGAAATGAATGAAATAGAAACAAAGAAAAAAATAGCAAAGATCAATAAAACTAACAGCTTGTTCTTTGAGAAGATAAACAAAATTGATAAACCTTTAGCCAGACTCACCAAGAAAAAAGGGGAGACAACTCAAATCAATGAAATTAGAAATGAAAAAGGAGAATTTACAATGGTCACTGCAGAAAACCAAAGGATAATAGAAGAAAACTAAAAGAAATTACATGCCAATAAAATGGACAACCTGGAAGAAATGGACAAACCCTTAGAAAAGTACAACCCTCCAAAACTGACCCAGGAAGAAGTAGAAAATACGAACAGACAAATCACAAGTAATGAAATTGAGACTGTGATTAAC
Source organism: Phocoena phocoena (assembly GCF_963924675.1). Taxonomy (NCBI): domain Eukaryota; kingdom Metazoa; phylum Chordata; class Mammalia; order Artiodactyla; family Phocoenidae; genus Phocoena; species Phocoena phocoena. The sequence goes on along the minus strand of NC_089235.1, from coordinate 25,779,358 downwards.
AGTCTTCCAACAAACAAAAGGCCAGGGCCAGTTGACTTCACAGGCGAATTCTATCAAACATTTAGAGAAGAGCTAACACCTATCCTTCTCAAACTCTTCCATAAAATTTCAGAGGGAAGAACACTGCCAAACTCATTCTACTAGGCCATCATCACACTCATACCAAAACCAGACAAAGATATCACAAAAAAAGGAAATAACAGGCCAATAACACTGATGAATATACATGGAAAAATCCTCAACCAAATAATTGCAAACTGAATCCAGCAACATATTAAAAGCATCCTACATCATGATCAGGTGGGATTTAACCCAGGGATGCAAGGATTCTTCAATATACATAAATCAATCAACATGATACACCATATTAACAAACTGAACGTTAAAAAACATATGATAATATCAATAGATGCAGTAAAAGCTTTTGACAAAATTCAACACCGATTTATGATAAAAACTATCCAGAAAGTGGGCAGAGAGGGAACCTTCCTCAACACAATAAAGGCCATATATGGCAAACCCACAGCAAATATTTTTCTCAATGGTGAACAACTGGAAGCTTTTCCTGTAAGATCAGGAACAAGACAAAGGTGGCCACCCTTGCCATTATTATTCAACATAACTTTGGAAGTTCTAACCATGACAATCAGAGAATTAAAGGAAATAAAAGGACTCCAATTTGGAAAAGAAGAAGTAAAACCATCACTGTTTGCAGATGACATGATACTATACATAGAAAATCCTACAGATGCTACCAGAAAACTTCAAGAGCTAATCAATGATTTTGATAAAGTAGCAGGATAAAACATTAATACACAGAAAACACTTTCATTCCTATACACTAACAATGAAATATCAGAAAGAGAAATTAAGGAAATACTGCCATTTACCATTGCATCTAAAAGATTAAAATATCTAGGAATAAATCTACCTAAGGAGGCAATAACTTCTATGCAGAAAACTATAAGATTCTGTGAAAGAAATCAAAGAAGACACAAACAGATGGAGAGATATACCATGTTCTTGGACTGGAAGAATCAATATTATGAAAATGACTCTACTCCCCAAAGCACTCTACAGATTCAGTGCAATCCCTACCAAATTATCAATGGCATTTTTCACAGAATTAGAAAAATAGTTGACAGTTTGTATGGAAACACAAGACACTCCAAATAGAAAAAGCAATTTTCAGAAAGAAAACTAAAGCTAGAAGAATCAGTCTCCCTGACTTCAGACTATACTACAAAGCTACAGTAATCTAGACAGTATAGTACTGGCACAAAAACAAAAATATAGAACAATGGAACAGGATAGGAAAACCAGAAATAAACCCATGCACCTATGGTCACCTAATCTATGACAAAGGAGGCAAGAATTAACAATGGAGAGAAGACAGCCTCTTCATTAAGTGGTACTGGGAAAACCAGACAGCCACATGTAAAAGAATGGAATTAGAACACTCCCTAACACCATACACAAAAATCAACTCAAAATGGGTTAAAGACCTAAATGTAAGGCCAGATGCTATAAAACCCTTAGAAGAAAACATAGGCAAAACACTCTTTGACATAAATCACAGCAAGTTCTTTTTAGACCTACCTCCTAGAGTAATGAGAATAAAAACAAAAATATACAATTTGGACCTAATTAAACTTAAAGCTTTTGCACAGCAAAGGAAACCACAAACAAGACAAAAAGACAACCCTCTAAATGGGAGAAAATATTTGCAAATGAAGCAACTGACAAAGTATTAATCTCCAAATTATACAAACAGCTCAAGAAGCTCAATATCAAAAAACCAAACAACCCAATCAAAAAATGGGCAGAAGAACTAAGTAGACATTTCTCCAAAGACATGCAGATAGCCAAGCAACATATGAAAAGATGCTCACTATCACTTATTATTAGAGAAATGCAAATCAAGACTATAATGAAGTGTCACACCGGTTAGTATGGCCATAATCACAAAGTCTACAAACAATAAATGTTGTAGAGGGTGTGGATAAAAGTGAGCCCTCTTCCCCCTGTTGGTGGGAATGTAAACTGTTACAGCCACTATGGAGAACTGTATGGAGATTCCTTAAAAAACTAAAAATAGAATTACCATAGACCCAGCTATCTCACTCCTTGTAAATATCCAGAGGAAATCATTATTCAAAATGATACATGCACCCCAATGTTCATTGCAGCACTATTTACAATAGCCAGGACATGGAAGCAAACTGAATGTCCTTCAAGGGAGGAATGTATAAAGAAGATGTGGTACATAAATACAATGGAATATTACTTAGCCATAAGAGGGAACTGGGGGGCGCCTTTATGATGGTGGAGAAGTAAGACATGGAGATCACCTTTCTCCCCACAAATACATCAAAACTACATCTACATGTGGAACAACTCCTACAGAACACCTACTGAACGCTGGCAGAACACCTCAGACTTCCCCAAAGACAAGAAACTCCCCACTTACCTGGGTAGGGCCAAAGAAAAAAGGAAAAACAGAGACAAAAGAATAGGAATGAGACCTGCACCTTGGGGAGGGAGCTGTGAAGGAGGCAAGGTTTCTGCACACTAGGAAGCCTCTTCACTGGTGGAGATGGGGGATGGCAGTGTGGAAGCTTCAGAGCAACAGAGGAGAGCACACAGCAACTGGGGTGCAGAGGGCAAAGTGGAGAGATTCCCGCATGGAGGGTCAGTGCCGACCAGCACTCACCAGCCTGAGAGGCTTGTCTGCTCTTCCACCAGGGTGGGTGCGGGCTGGGAGCTAAGGCTGCGGCTTCAGAGGTCAGATCCCAGGTAGAGGACTGGAGTTGGCTGCATGAACACAGCCTGAAATGGGCTAGTGTGCCACAGCTAGCCAAGAGCAAGTCCAGGAAAAGTCTGGACCTGCCTAAGAGGCAAGAGTCCTTTGTTTGGGGGGCTCAAGGAGAGGAGATTCAGAGCACCACCTAAATGAGTTGCAGAGATGGGAGTGAGCTGTGGCTATCAGTGCAGACCCCAGAAATGGGCATGAAATGCTAAGGCTGCTTTTACAGCCACCAAGAAACCTGTGTGAAAGCACAGGTCACTATCCATACCTCACCTCCCGAGAGCCAGTGCAGCTCACCACTGCCAGGGTCCCATAATCCAGGGACAACTTCCCTGGGAGAACACATGGTGCACCTCAGGCAGTTGCAACATCACACTGGCCTTTGCCACCGCAGACTGGCCCTGCATTCCATACCCCTCCCTCACTCCAGCCTGAGTGAGCCAGAGCCCTCTAATCAGCCGCTCCTTTAACCCCACCTTCTCTGGGTGGGGAACAGATGTCCTCAGGTGACCTAAACACAGAGGTGGGGCCAAATCCTAAGCTGAAGCCCTGGAGCTCTGCAAGCAAAGAAGAGAAAGGTAAATCTCTCCCAGTAGTCACAGGAGCAGCAGATTAAATCTGCACAATCAACTTGATGTACCCTGTATCTGGGGAATACCTGAATAGACAATGAATCATCCCAGAATTGAGGTGGTGGACTTTGGGAGCAATGTAGACTTCGGGGTTGCTTTCTGCATCTAATTTGTTTCTGGTTCTAAGTTTATCTTAATTTAGAATTTAGAGCTTATTTTCATTGGTAGATTTGTTTATTGATTTGGTTGCTCTCTTCCTTTTTTTAATTTTATATATATATTTTCTTTTTTCCCATTTTTGTGAATGTGTATGTGTATGCTTCTTTCTGTGATTATGTCTGTATAGCTTTGCTTTTGCCATTTGCCCTAGGGCTCTAACAGCCCATTTTATTTGTTTTTATTTTTTACTATAGTTTTTAGGGCTTTTATCATTGATGGATTTGTTTTTTTGGTTTCATTGCTCTCCCCTTTCTCTCTCATTTTTTAACTACTTTTTAATTGTTAATATTTTTTCTATTTTAATAACTTTTATTTTCTTTCTTCTTTCTGTCTTTCTTTCTCTTTCTCTCTCTTTTTTTTTCTTTCTTCCTTCTTTCTTTCTTCCTTTCTTTCTTTCTTCTTTGTTTCTTTTTCTCCCTTTTCTGTTTAGCCGTGTGGCTGACAGGGTCTAGTTACTCTGGCTGGGGGTCAGGCCTGAGCCTCTGAAGTGGGAGAACTGAGTTCAGGATATTGGTCTACCAGACACCTCCCAGCCCCACATAATATCCAATGACGAAAGCTCTCCCAGAGATCCCCATCTCAATGCTAAGGCCCATCTCCACTCAACGACCAGCAAGGCACAGTGCTGGGCCCCCTATGCAAAACAACTAGCAAGACAGGAACACAACCCCACCCATTAGCAGAGAGGCTGCCTAAAATCATAATAAGTTCACAGACACCCAAAAACACACCACCAGACTTGGTCCTGCCCACCAGAAAGACAAGATCCAGACTCATCCACAAGAACACAGGCACCAGTCCCCTCCACCTGGAAGCCTACACAACCCACTGAACCAACCTTAGCCACTAGGGGCAGACATCAAAAGCAAGGGAACTACAAACCTGCAGCCTGTGAAAAGGAGACCCAAAACACAGTAAGTTAAACAAAATGAGAACAGAGAAATACACAGCAGATGAAGGAGTAAGATAAAAACCCACCAGAACAAACAAATGAAGAAGAAATAGGCAGTGTACCTGAAAAAGAATTCAGAGTATTAATAGTACAGATGATCAAAAATCTTGGAAAAAGAATGGAGAAAATACAAGACGATTAACAAGGACCTAGAAGAACTACAGAGCAAACAAACAATGATGAACAACACAATAAATGAAATTAAGAATTCTCTAGAAGGAATGAATAGCAGAATAACTGAGGTAGAAGAACGGATAAGTGAGCTGGAAGATAAAGTAGTAGAAATAATTACTACAGAACAGAATAAAGAAAACAGAATGAAAAGAATTGAGAACAATCTCAGAGACCTCTTGGACAACATAAAATGCACCAACATTCGAATTATAGGGGTCCAGGAAGAAGAAGAGAAAATAAAAAGGGACTGAGAAAATATTTAAAGAGATTATAGCTGAAAACTTCCCTAATATGGGAAAGGAAATAGTCAATCAAGTCCAGGAAGTGCAGAGAGTCCCATACAGGGTAAATCCAAGGAGAAACATGCCAAAAAAAAAAAAATAATAATTAATCAAACTACCAAAAGTTAAATACAAAGAAAAAGTATTAAACGAAGCAAGGAAAAAGCAACAATTAACCTACAAAGGAATCTCCATAAGGTAAACAGCTGATCTTTCAGCAGAAACTCTGCAAGCCAGAAGGGAGTGGTAGGATATATTTAAAGGGAAAAACCTACAACCAAGATTACTCTACACAGCAAGGATCTCATTCAGATTCAACAGAGAAATTAAAATATCTACAGACAAGCAAAACCTAAGAAAATTCAGCACCACCAAATCAGCTTTACAACAAATGCTAAAGGAACATCTCTAGGCAGGAAACATAAGAGAAGGAAAAGACTAACAATAACAAAACCGAAACAATTAAGAAAATGGCAAAAGGAACAGACATATTGATAACTACCTTAAATGTTAATGGATTAAATGCTATAACCAAAAGACATAGACTGGCTGAATGGATACAAAAAGAACACCATACATATGCTGTCTACAAGAGACCTACTTCAGACCTAGGGACACATACAGACTGAAATTGAGGGAATGGAAAAAGATATTCCATGCAAATGGAAATCAAAAGAAAGCTGGAGTAGCAATTCTCATATCAGAAAAAATAGACTTTAAAATAAAGAATATTACAAGAGACAAAGATGGACCCTACATAATGATCAAAGGATCAATCCAAGAAGAAGATATAACAATTGTAAATATTTATGCACCCAACATAGGAGCCCCTCAATACATAAGGACAATGCTAAATGCCATAAAATGGGAAATTGACAGTAACAGAATCATAGTGGGGAAATTTAACACCGAACTTTCACCAATGGACAGATCATCCAAAATGAAAATAAATAAGAAAACACAAGCTTTAAATGATACATTAAACAAGATGGACTTAATTGATATTTATAGGACATTCCATCTGAAAAGAGAAGATTACTACACTTCTCAAGTGCTCATGGAACATTCTCCAGGCCTTGGTAAATTAAAAAAAATTAAAATCATATCAAGTATCTTTTCTGATCACAGTGCTATAGGACTAGATATCAAGTACAGGAAAAAATCTGTAAACAAATACAAACACATAGAGGCTAAACAATACACTACTTAATAACCAAGAGATCACATAAGAAATCAAAGAAGAAATCAAAAAATACCTAGAAACAAATGACATGAAACATGATGACCCAAAACCTATGAGATGCAGTAAATCAGTTCTAATAGGAAATTTATAGCAATATAATCCTACCTCAAGAAACAAGAAACATCTCAAGTAACAAGCTAACCTTACACCTAAAGCAATTAGAGAAAGAAGAACAAAAAAACCCCAGAGTTAGCCGAAGGAAGGAAATCATAATGATTAGATCAGAAATAAATGCAAAAGAAATGAAGGAAACAATAGCAAAGATCAATGAAACTAAAAGCTGGTTCTTTGAGAAGATAAACAAAATTGATAAACCATAAGCCAGACTCATCAGGAAAGAAAGGGACAAGTCTCAAAGCAACAGAATTAGAAATGAAAAAGGAGAAGTAATAACTGACACTGCTGTAATACAAAGGATTATGAGACATTACTACAAGCAACTATATGCCAATAATATGGACAACCTGGAAGAAATGGACAAATTCTTAGAAAAGCACAACTTTCCGAGACCGAACCAGGAAGAAATAGAAAATATAAACAGACGAAACACAAGCACTGAAATTGAGACTGTGATTAGAAGTCTTCCAACAAACAAAAACTCAGGACCAGAAGGCTTCACAGGAGAATTATTTCAAACCTTTACAGAAGAGCTATCATCTATCCTTCCCAAACTCTTCCAAAATATAGCGGAGAGGGGAAAACTTCCAAACTCATCTGACGAGGCCACCATCACTCTGATATCAAAAACAGGCAAAGAAGCCACAAAAAAGATAACCACAGGCCAATATCACTGATGAAAAGAGATGCAAAAATCCTCAACAAAATACTAGCAAACAGAATCCAACAGCACATTAAACGTATCATACTCCAAGATCAAGTGGAGTTTACCCCAGGAATGCAAGGATGCTGCAATATATGCAAATCAATCAATGTGATACACCATATTAACAAAATGAAGGAGGAAAACCATATGATCAACTCAATAGGTGCAGAAAATGTTTTCAGCAAAACTCAACACCCATTTATGATAAAAACCCTACAGGAAGTAGGCATAGAGGGAAATTACCTCAACATAATAAAGGCTATATATGACAAACCCACAGCCAGCTTCATTCTCAATGGTGAAAAACTGAAACCATCTCCAGTTAGATCAGGAACAAGACAAGGTTGCCCACTCTCACTGCTATTATTCAACATAGTTTTAAAGTTTTTACCACAGCAATCAGAGAAGAAAAAGAAATAAAAGGAATCCAAATCGGAAAAGAAAAAGTAAAATTGTCACTGTTTGCAGATGACATGACACTATACATTGAGAATACTAAAGATGCTCCCAGAAAACTACTAGAGCTAATCAATGAAATTGGTAAAGTAGCAGGATACAAAATTAATGCACAGAAATCTATTGCATTCCTATACACTAATGATGAAAAATCTGAAAGAGAAATTAAGGAAACACTCTCATTTACCACAGCAACAAAAAGAATAAAATACCTAGGAATAAACCTACCTAAGGAGAAAAAAGACCTGTATACAGGAAACTATAATAAACTGATGAAAGAAATTAAAGATGATACAAACAGATGGAGAGATATACCATGTTCTTGGATTGGAAGAATCAACATTGTGAAAATGATGTTTCTATCCAAAGCAATCTACAGATTCAATGCAATCCCTATCAAATGACCACTGGTATTTTTCACAGAACTAGAAGAAAAAATTTCACAATTTGTATGGAGAAACAAAAGATCCCAAATAGTCAAAGCAATCTTGAGAGAAAAAAATGGAGCTGGAGGAATCAGACTCCTGGACTTCAGACTATACTACAAAGTTACAGTAATCAAGACAGTAAAGTAGTGGCACAAAAACAGAAATATAGATCAATGGAACAGGATAGAAAGTCCAGAGGTAAACCCACGCACATATGGTCACCTTATCTTTGATATAGGAGGGAAGAATATACAATGGAGAAAAGACATCCTCTTCAATAAGTGGTGCTGGGAAAACTGGACAGCTGCATGTAAAAGAATGAAATTAGAACACTCCCTAACACCACACACAAAAAACAAACTCAAGATGGATTAATGACCTAAATGTAAGGCCAGATACTATAAAACTCTTACAGGAAAACATAGGCAGAACATTTTATGACATAAATCACAGAAAGATCCTTTTTGACTCACTTCTTAGAGAAATAGAAATAAAAACAAAAATAAGCAAATGGGACCCAATGAAACTTAAAAGCTTTTGCACAGCAAATGAAACCATAAACAAGATGAAAAGACAACCCTCAGAATGGGAGAAAATATTTGCAAATGAAGCAACTGACAAAGGATTAATCACCAAAATTTACAAGCAGCCCGTGCACCTCAATATCAAAAAAACAAAGAACCCAATCCAAAAATGGGCAGAAGACCTAAATAGACATTCCTCCACAGAAGTTATACAGATTGCTAACAAACACATGAAAGGATGCTCAACATCATTAATCATTAGAGAATTGCAAATCAAAAGTACAACAAGGGCTTCCCTGGTGGCAGAGTTGTTGAGAGTCCTCCTGCCGATGCAGGGGACATGGGTTCATGCCCCAATTCAGGAGGATCCCACATGCCATGGAGCAGCTTGGCCCATGGGCTGTGGCCCCTGAGCCTGCTCGTCCAGAGCCTGTGCTCCACAATGGGAGGGGCCACAATGGTGAGAGGCCCACATACCACAAAACAAAAAAACAAAAACAAAAGCAAACAAACAAAAAAAAGTACAACGAGGTATCACCTCACATCAGTCAGAATGGCCATCATCAAAAAATCTACAAACAATAAATGCTGGTGAGGGTGTGGAGAAAAGGGAACCCTCCTTCACTGTTTTTGGGAATGTAAATTGGTACAGCCCCTATGAAGAACAGTATGGAGGTTCATTAAAAAACTAAAAATAGAACTACCAGACAACCCAGCAATCCCAATACTGGGCATGTAGCCTGAGAAAACCATAATTCAAAAAGGTACATGAACCACGATATTCATTGCAGCTCTATTTACAATAGCCAGGACATGGAAGCAACCAATGTGTCCATCAACAGATGAATGGATAAAGAAGATGTGGCACATATATACAATGGAATATTACTCAGCCATAAAAAGAAACGAACTTGAGTTATTTGTAATGAGGTGGATGGACCTAGATTCTGTCATACAGAGTAAGTAAGTAAGTCAGAAAGAGAAAATCAAATACCGTATGCTAACACATATATATGGAATCTAAAAAAAAAAAAAAAAACATGGTTATGAAGAACCCAGGGGCAGGGCAGGAATAAATAAGGATACAGACATAGAGAATGTAGTTGAGGACACGGGGAGGTGGAAATGTAAGCTGGGACAAAGTAAGAGAGTGGCATGCACATATATACACTTCCAAATGTAAAATAGATAGCTAGTGGGAAGCAGCCACATAGCACAGGTAGATGAGCTTGGTGCTTTTTCTCCTCCTGGAGGGGCATGATAGGGAGGGTGGGAGGAAGACGCAAGAGGGAGGTGATATGGGGATGTATGTATACGTATTGCTAATTCACTTTGTTATACAGCAGAAACTAACACACCATTATAAAGCAATTTTACTCCAATAAAGATGTTAAAAAAAAAAAAGAGCTGGGTCATTTGTAGAGATGTAGATTGACCTAGAGACTGTCATACACAGTGCAGTAAGTCAGAAAGAGAAAAATATCGTATATTAATGCACATATGGAATTTAGAAAAATGGTATAGATGATCTTATTTGCAGAGCAGAAATAGGGACACAGACGTAGAGAACAAACATATGGATACCAAGGGGGAAAGGTTAGTAGTGTGATAAATTGGGAGATTCGGATTGACATATATACACTATTGAAACTATCTATAAAAAAGATAACTAATGAGAACCTGCTGTATAGCACAGGGAACTCTACTCAATGCTCTGTGGTGACCTAATTGTGAAATAAATCCAAAAATTAGTGGATATATGTATACGTATAGCTGATTCACTTTTCTGTACAGTAGAAACTAACAACATTGTAAAGCAACTATAGTCCAATAAAAATTAATTTAAAAATTAAAAAAAAATAAAATCAGAGGAGCGGACTGCTCCACTTAACAACATTTTGCCTCCCCTTGTTTGTTATACTGAATCTGAATTCTGGAAACATTTTTATTTTGCTTGCTGGCAGTGTTAAACTTTGTAAATAAAGAGCACAGAAGACTACAAGTGGAATGGTTCTAACTCTGGTGCACTTTTGTTCCTGCTTCCATAGTGCACAGTGCATTGGTACGTAGAACACAGACCTACAGGGGTATTCACCATCCTGTGGGTAGTAGTCTGGTCAGGGTGGGTGACTCCAACAGCACTCCAACAGGTTGTTTGCCAAAAAGATTTACCCAGATGCCCAGTGAAAATCTTCTCAACAAGTCTTGGTGGCAATCCAGTAAGAAGCATCCCAGGATGTTTTGCAGGTGACTCAATGGTTGGTTTCTAAACACTTCTTCCCCAGTAAGCAATTTCCTGCTTGCCAGTAGCACCTCAACCAAATTCTCTACCATCCAATGGGACTATATGCACATCCATTCCATTAAGGTCTGAATCTTAAGCTTTTGGGGATGGGAGTCTTTTCTAACTTTGTTTCTTCCTTTAGTTTCTTCCTTCTCAGCCCCAGATGTAGTAGATGCTCTCCATATCTGCTATTTTTGTATCCTTTAGAGTTCCCTTTACCTCTTAATAGTCAGTTGCCTGTAATTAGTTAATAATTCTTTGAAATAAATGCCCTATGTTCATTTCTGTGTTTTGACTGGACCCTATAATACCCATTAATGTAAGCTCTGCAAAACAAAGACTCAGTTTTTGTTTCCTGTTGTATCTCAAGAGCCTAAAACATTGCCTGACATAGTACAGCATATCAATAAATATTTGTTGAAGTAATCAAAGTATTGGCTCATTAAGTGTTGTAAATTTAAGAACATAAATATGTCAAAGATGGCATCCATGTTGTTGATATAAGTGGATGGTAAGGTTATTCTTTGAGAGATATCAGAAGAGGCAAATTGGGTTATTGGGTTCAAATGAACATAAGAAGTTACAGATTTGGCATATTCATCAGCAAGTGGACTCAGGACATTGAGTAACTAACTACAGTGTGTAAAATGAGGATCTTGCCCTGAGAAATATCACCACTTAAGAGTTTAGTAGAGAATATAAAAATTTTGTGAAAAGCAGTAGCTGTAAGAAAAAGCATAAGAAAATAGTGATATGGAAACCAAGTTTCTCCTGCTTTTTCTGCTCATCCACCCTCAATACCACATTCATCACAGATAAATGTGTTTCTCATATCACTGAAATAAATATCATTCATAACAATATCTTGGTTCTGCATATAATTTTATTACAGGAAATAAAATAGAGGGCTTCCCTGGTGGCGCAGTGGTTGAGAGTCCGCCTGCCGATGCAGGGGATACGGGTTCATGCCCGGGTCCGGGAAGATCCCACATGCCGCAGAGCGGCTAGGCCCGTGAGCCATGGCTGCTGAGCCTGCGCATCCAGAGCCTGTGCTACACAACAGGAGAGGCCACAACAGTGAGAGGCCTGCGTACCACAAAAAAAAAAAAGATAATTACAAAAATTTCACTACCAATCAAAAATTCAAATTGATTAAAAAAATCAGATGTAATTTTTGGCTACCAGATGTACAGAGATTTTTGAAAAATGATAATTCCTTTGCTTGTGGAGATGTTGTGTAATGGTCATACAGCTTATAAAAGTATAAATTGGGCTAATATTTATCAATTCTAATCAAAAGTATTTAGATATGTACATTGTTTCTATTTAGAAATATTTCTGGGAATTTTTCCTATGAAAATCAATCAATATTGAGATATAAATATATTTAGATAACTGAAATATCCAATAATAAAAGAGTAAAAATAAATTATGATATACAGAAGATATGATGAAAATGTCATTATGGGAACACATTTATTAGTTAAATATTAGTTTGCTCTGGTTGCCATAATAAAACACCACAGACTGAGTGGCTTGAAAACAGAAATTTATTTTTCCATATTTCTGGAGGCTGGAGGTGCAAGGTCAAGGCACCAGCAGGGTTGGTTTCTGGTGAGAACTCTTTCTTAGGCTCTTAGAAGGCACCTTCTGGCTGGGTCTCACAAGAGCTTTCCTCTGTGAGCAGAAAGAGAGAGAGAGTCCTTTGGTGTCTCTTCCTCTTCTTAAAAGGACACTATTAGATTAGAGCCCCACCCTTGCAACCTCTTTTAACCTTCACTGCCTCCTTTAAAGACCCTGTTTCCAAATATAGAAACACTGAGGGTTGGCACTTCAATATATTAATTGCAGGATAAGGGGGCCAATTTCAGTCCATAACCGTGTGCAAAGATGATCAATGATATATCAGTAAATATAAAGGGAAGTTACAAATTATGTAACAAGTGTAATTTTTTAACAATAAAATAAAAACAAAAGAGCATAAACCTAAATAATTGAGTCTCAAGGGTGTTAAATTATGAATTATCTAAATATTTTTGTTCAAATTATTTTCTATTTTTAATATAAGGAACTTATGCTTTTTGTACAGTAAGAAAAATTGAATAAATTCGATCATACAGCTTAAATAAGTACTCATTGTATGCCATGTCACAGTATTTCAATAATTCTCCTTGCTAGGTTAGTTGGGCAATACGCAGATGGGTGAAGGAGCATAGTATTATATGTGTAAAATCAAGCTGTATGAAAGAAATCTCAGTGGAAAGTTGCTCTGGAAAGTGACAGATTAAAGAGATGGTGTCAAGGCAAAATATTATTTATTAAGAATTTTGAATAGATATGAAAGTCAGTGAAAGACACCTGATATTTGTTCTAGCTTGGTGTGAACTAGCCATACACAGCAGTGAGAAGTTAGAAGAAAGATGTTGGGTTCTTTATTTTACATTCTGCGGCTGGTCATTACATAGCTTGCTTTTATGAGAGAGGTCATCATAACTGTTCCACTAGTTGCTATCTCCCCCCAAAAGGCAAAACTTTAGGAAAATCCCTTTTTCTACATTTGTATTAAGGGAAAAAATAGGTATATCTATATTCCCAGGAGAAAATTCTAGAGAGAAATCTGCAGTATGATAAAAGTGTGCTCATCTATTTTCTCATATAACTCAAATTATTTTCAGCATAGAGAACAAATTCCACTCCCTCCCTGGTAACTTTATTTGTGCAGAAGTTTGCAAAGAAGCACTTAGAGCTCCAGGTAAACCTAGAAGCCCTAATATGCAAATAAACAGATTTTTTAGGGTTTATTTCGCAAATAGACCCTAATATGCAAATAAATAAACAGATTAAAACAATTTTTTTTCAGAGTATATGGCTGTAGAGACATTATTTTCTCCTAGCAGCTTCCAGTAATGACTTGTTGCTATAAACTTGCAGTACATTTTTCTGTACACTGGTTGTTCAGCAAATGTTGCTAACTAAATTGCATTAAGGTTTGAAGTAAAGTGTTGTGATTATTTTCATTGGGTTGCCATAGAAACAGCAGGAAAACCTATTGTTTAAGTCAACCTCTTTGATTGTCTCCCCTAGGTAGATGAGAAAACCTGAAGTGTAAGAAGGAGAAGCTGGCTGAACCCACACTGAGAAGTCCTTCACTCACACCTGATCACATTGCATTATAATTAACTATTTTATGTATCTATGCTTTGGTTTCCTAACTAGATTACATATTTCTGTAAAAGAAATGACATTTTTTATTGTTACAGTGAGCCAACGATTTGCACACATACTCCCCCCCAAATTCTGCAAATAGGTAATATTATTTCCATTTTTACGAAAGGGGAGTTTTTAAAATTTAGTAGAAAATGTCATGCCAGGAAGTGGGCTCTCTTCTGTCGATTCCAGCAATCTAGTAAGAACTTGAAGTTCCCATTTTGTACATTTGTTAGTTTTCCTCTTTATTGCTCAATACACTCAGCCCTCTGACATCAACAACAACAAATAAAACACTCAATTCTTGAACTGGTAGGTTGATGGAAATAATCAATACACCAGTCTGTAATAGGAATAGAAAAAAGTTCTATTTGAGTTCATCTAAAGACTATAGCCCAGGAGATATAACTCCAAAAAGCATTTGAACTGTGTTCTGGACTAGAAAATGAAGGAGGCTTAGCTAGCAAGAAGTAAGGATGCTTGCTAAACAAGGATTGGCTGGGGTACAAAATGGTTGCATAGGTACAAGGGGAGACCTTGAGACTATAGGTTTCTGATGCCAGCTGCTAGCAGATATTGTTTTCAGAACAGTTGATGGGTGTCCTGAGTCTGATACATTTCAGAAATTTCAAGTTCTCAGTAATACAGAAACATGTCTGAAACCACATCCACAACGGCCGTCAAGCTCCATTTTGTATGCCTGAACCACAGTTACTCCATTTTGATTTTTAAATGCATTATCTTCTTTACTGTACAGTGCATGCTTAATAAGCCACAAACTGGGTGCTTTGGTTGGCCTAAAACTTCAGTCAAATCATGGATAAGCCAGAATGACTTCCCCATATCTCAATGTGAAAAAAATTATTACATCAGTTATAATGTTAAATTTGCAAGCAATCTTTGGCCAGAATGACTTCCCCATGCCTCAATATGAAAACAATTCTTACATCAGTTATAATGTTAAACTTGCAAGCAATCTTTGGAATGTCTCATTTTAAAAAATTCATTTATATTTATATATCTACATTTTAAACTTAAGCCAATGGAAGAAATTTTGGAACCATCTCAATATCTCAATATTATTTTCACTGATTAGGTAACTGAGATTTCTAGAGATTCCTGAGACTGCTAGGTCAGATCTTAGGTCAATTTAAGTACATGGGCTTTTAAAGACTAGTCACAGAACAGCGATTTCCAAACCAGGATGGACATGTATACTAAAGGACTTTTTGAAAATTACAGAAATTAAGTCCCATCTTAGATCTAGTTAATCCAAACCTTTGACAATGAAATCACAAGTAAAAACAGATAAACACAACTTGATTCATCTGTTTCTCATAGCTGTATGTAAATTTTTGCTTGTAATTCTCTAAATTTTTGCTTTATATATTGTTATGGATTTGTCCTTTTCTGTTTATAATTCAGCAAGTTTTATTTTATATACTTCAAAACTATAAAGTTAAGTATATCTAAGTAAATGAATTGTTAGGTATTCTTGGTGTATCATTCATCGTATTATTTCATAGTATATTTTCCCTTAATTAATATACTTAAAAATAAAACTCAGTTTAAAAAAATAATTAAAAATGGAATTCAAAAGCACCACAAACAAAAAACAAATTTTCCCCCATTTGAATGTAATATACAGTCAGAAATAAGAACTACCTTTCTAGGATACTGATTCAAAATGACTAAATATAAGAGATTTTTACGTATCTGGTAAAAATATACCTTGAATTATTTTGACCTAATATAAACATTTTAAAAAAAAATCTAACTTACTGTTAAAGAAATAAGAGAAAAATAGCCTATTATATGTAGGCGTCATAAGCTAAAAGAAGAAAAAATTAAGCTGAGTAGAAAAATAAGGACAAAACAAGACAAACCGAGATAAATAGTGAGTTTTAGTAGTTTTCAGCAGTGGCTTTGAGTATTATACCAGTAATCTGAATAGTACACAAAATACTTTTTATATAAAAGGAAGAAACAAAATATTATAACATAGAGACAGTGTTCTTTAACCAGTCAGTTCCAATTGATATGATTAATACATATAGTAATAAGATTTTTTTATTGTTTATGTTGAGGTCTTTTCCTAATTTCACTTTTGAATGTTTCTCCTGTTCCAAATGTTTCCAGACTTTAAACAAACATAGACTTTAGTCATAGTATTTTCACATATATTCTTTCCAATAAAGACAATTCATTACTTTAAAAGAATCCAGAACAAATTCTAGATGAGCATTTCTCATTATCTATTACTGTGTAACAAACTGCTCCAAATTTTAGTGACTGAAAACAACAATTTTAATATCTCACAATGTTTTGGGCCAGGAATTTAAGCAGGTGAGACCTATGAATGATTCTCCTGTTCCATGTAACATTGACTCTGTTCACTAAGTGATATTCAACTTCAAGATCCACTTGTCTTGGGCTTCCCTGGTGGCGCAGTGGTTGAGAGTCCTCCTGCCAATTCAGGGGACACGGGTTCGTGCTCCGGTCCGGGAAGATCCCACATGCCGCGGAGTGGCTGGGCCCGTGAGCAATGGCTGCTGAGCCTGCGCGTCCGGCGCCTGTGCTCCGCAACGGGAGAGGCCACAACAGTGAGAGGCCCACGTACCCGCCCCCACCCCCCCCCCCCAAAAAAAAAAGATCCACTTGTCTTGATTGTCTGAGGTAGCTTCATTCATATATGCATCCTTCAGTCTGGACTTGGCTGGAGCCCTTTTCTTCCCCATCAAATCACAAGGCTCCTCCATTTGTTCTTGCCAGAAAGTTTAACGTTGCCTATGGTAGCCCAGGACTCTAAAAGACCGAGGGAGCTTCCATTCTTCTTACATGCTAGGCCTGGACCTGGCATTGTTACATTTCCAACACACTCCATTGGTCAAAGCAGTCACATGGAAGCCCACATTCAAGGAGACAAAAAAGAGAATCCACTTCTTGATAGGAGAAATGTCAAACAGTTTGTGGCCATCTTTAATCTGACAGAGCATTTCAATATTTTGATGACATTTGCATATTTTGCATTGTAGACTAACACTTTCTCCGTTTCCATTTCCTTTGGGCTGCACATCAAAACATATGAGTTGCAGAAATGACTCCTGATAGATTCCATGGTTGTGGAGTCACTTTTCAGGAGACACATAATATGATTAACTTTTACCTTAACCTGTACAAAATTATTTACCTAGAAGCAAATTAAATGAACTATGTTCTGTTCCATGATTGCTGAGAGCTATTGCTAATGTTTGTAGTGACATGTTGATTCTGCCTTTGAACACAGCAGGAAAAGGATCACAATATCTACCACCTGGTCAATGGAATCAGTCAGTTTCCTTGCATAGACAAACCAGAGCCTCACTGTTACCCTACCTGTTACTTGAATTTATAAATGCCCCTACTTTGCTCACAAAACTAGAGTTTAAAGATTGATTTGATCTGCAGGGCTTTGTAAGCTAGGAAAGCTACTGACATTTGGAGTTCAGAGCGATTGATTGACTTTTATTTTTGCTATCTATATTTATACAGCTTTTCATCCAAATGCAATGGTGAAAATATTTTCAAAGCTTTTGCCCAACTGCTGCCTCCTCCCTCCCATAAAAACAAGTGCAGGGAATTTAATAAAGAACACACCAATTGTTCTGGGAAAATCTCAGCTTTTATTGCTTAAGTCAATTGGCTAAAATAAATTTTTAGTCATGTTGATTAGCTGTGGTAGTTAATGGGAAATAAATGAACTCAGTCGAAGAATAAATGTATAAAAGTAGTATTCCTACTGTTAATAGCTTATTTAATTCCTTGAATCTGGGAACACCTTTTTTATTTTTCTTTTCTAGCCTATTTGTCTTCTTCAAAGAATTAAAGGAGATCATATATAAAAAGATATCAAGGTTGAAGGTTGATCTCCTTTGTAAAGTTTGGATAATATGTGTTGAAAGAAAATAGGTAGCGTCATGCATATAATAAAATTTCATATTTTCATGATAGTATCTTAATGTGAGTAACAATTTCTGAAAATAGTTTCTTCTTCATTTTTACCATGATGCATTTTTAAGCACACTTTCTATTTCCATGAACTCTTGCCCTTCATTGAGCAGATGTTTTTTTTTTCGAGGATGAATGTCAATACTCCCTTGTTCATTATAATTCAAATAGGTGTCTGATAAATAATGAATCTGAGTGGACATTGTTTTAATTAATTGAATGGGGTAATCAGATATAGCTAAATAGTTGGATGATATTTGCATGGAAAATAAGCAATAAGTTTCTGTGCAGTAATTTTTAGTCCTTTATTTCTAATACATGTAATATGATATCCACTGTGGAATTGCATAATAAGATAGTCACAGTAACAACTTCATCTAGATATTAGAACTGTTATGTTTCCTAAAATTTTTTCATTTTGGAGCAATGTCATTATTTAAACAATTTTAAAACCAGTATAACCAGTATATTAGCACAGATTTAATTCATTAAATTTTTAAATTAATCTATATTAGCTTTTTCCAATGTTTGGAATATGTGTGCTATTCACTAAATAGAACATAAAGTTTTAGTTGTTTACATTTTCATGTTTTCTTGGAATTTCTGATATTTATGTAAACATATAAATAAAGAAATCATAATTTCAATTTTATATTACATTTTCTATAAAAATTAGTGGAATATCTGAGTAATACCATTTAACAGTCCTTAAAAACTGATTCAATAGAACTGTACTAAAAGCTATTGAGTCGACTTTACAACATGTCTACATGATTTGGATTTTTTTGAACTTTTCATAAGACATAAAAAGGAGTTATTAGTATTAAGAAAGCTGCTAAGAGAGATGTAAAATATATACCTTATTAATAAAAGATAATAGTCAAAGAGAAATATAAAGCTGTGTATATTTTTATCTTGGCTTTGCCACTACCTTTCTGGGTGGTTTGGGATAAAATTCAGTTATCTCATGATCAAGATTTAGGGCAAAAAGTCTGTCTCCTCCAGTGCCAGTTTTCTGATTCTAGAAGTTTGTTCTGATTTCATTAATCTAATTTTCCTCTCTGGCTTGGTGATTACAATGAAAGTGCGCAAGAACAAATTGTGAAGTAAGAAAAGTGTTCCTTTAGTATTTTCCCACTGGTCTTCCTCTAATATTTTGGGATGCAGGGTAAGAGATAAAAAGCAGCCCATGCATCATATATCTAAATATTGAAGTTGTAAATCAAACTATTGAACTGTTAAATTGAATATGTTCTTTATTCCTATGTAGTTTAAGTAACTTCAAAATTACCTCAAGGGTCAAATTCCATGCCTATGGTGGAGGCACTACTTTCCATTCTCTTTTCACTCTAGATCTCTTCCATCCCATGATGGACTATGTGGGCATGTGTGTCAAGACTCTTGTATGTGCTTCCAAGCTCTGTTCATACCTTCCACAAAGGACAACTCCTGGGCACCTTTCAAAAGGACAAACATAGAGAAGAGAACTACACAGACTTAGAGAGCAGTGCTGGTGCCATTAGGCAGGTATCTAAGGTCTCAGGTACTTAAAACATGACCCAGAAAGGGAAACGTGAGCCCTGAGTAAAAACATTCTCTTGGGAATCCCCTGGTGGCACAGTGGTTAAGAATCCACCTGCCAATGCAGGGAACAAGGGTTCGAGCCCTGGTCCAGGAAGATTCCACATGCCGCGGAGCAACTAAGCCAGTGGGTCACAACTACTGAGCCTGTGCTCTATAGCCCATGAACCACAACTACTAAGCCTGTGTGCCACAACTACTGAAGCCCACATGCTTAGAGCCTGTGCTCCACAACAAAAGAAGCCACTGCAATGAGCAGCCCGCTCACCACAAGGAAGAGTAGCCCCCCAATCACCACAACTAAAGCAAACCTGTGTGCAGCAATGAAGACCCAACACAGCCATAAATAAATTTATAACAACAAAAAAAATTCTCTTGGCCTTTTAGACAACTTGTCTCACATAACAGTGAATGGCAGGAACAGGACCAGGGCAGGACCTTATAGTGCATGAACACAGGGCAAGGTCCTTTCACTTCTAGGTCTAAAAATGATACTTCTTCACAACACTTTCACCTTCTTCTCCCACTCAGGTTTTGTAAGCAACCAGTAGCTCCCTTGATCTCACCTCTAACACATCAACACTTCACCCAAAGCTATCATTTCCAACAATATCCTTTATGGCAGATCTTCCCTTATTCTCATATCCATGATAGATTACAGACTTTTGGCATTTATAAATAATGTATTTGAAAAATGTTAGATCCAAGGTTGAATTTTTTCATATGTAAATGCATCCTTTTAAGGGCTATTAATTATTGATAAAGGTCTTGAGGACATAATATCTTGACTCAATAAAAGAATCTCTAAAGAGGGTCTATGGAAGAATGTCAGACAGAAAAATAAAATTCCCCAAACATTGATAGATTTAAATAGACCTATGGAAAAGTATCTATTTAACACTGAAATAATACTTTCTTCAGAATATGGAGGCTTCCTTTCATGGGGAGGGACACTGCCAAAAATTGGTTATATTTAATATTTTTAAGAATGCTAGTGATAATAAAAATGATTAAAAGACTCAAAATTTAAGTCACAATATCTTCACTTGTCTCTTGTTCTAGGTTCTAGAATTTCACTGTGCAAATATTTTCAAAACTTGAGAATTTCAGGCCTTCTCTAAATCACAGAGTCTACTATAAGTTCTGTCTGACACCAATCTCATCACTGTTCAATCCATTTTTCAAAAGCTTTCTATAATGCAAATATGATTATGTATTTCCCTGCTTGAATCCAAATAATCACTCCTAATTGCCTATGAGGTATAGTTAAGTGTCTTAGAGCTGCATAAAATCCTTTAAGATTTCACCTTTGTGACTCCCCTGATGGTGCTGTGGTTAAGAATCCACCTGCCAATGCAGGGGACATGGGTTCAAGCCCTGGTCCTGGAAGATCCCACATGCCATGGAGCAACTAAGCTCGTGCACCACAACTACTGAGCCTGTGCTCTAGAGCCCGCAAGCCACAACTATTGAAGCCCGCTCACCTAGAGTCCATGCTCTGCAACAAGAGAAGCCACCACAATGAGAAACCTGTGTACCGCAACAAAGAGTAGCCGTCACTCGCTGCAACTAGAGGAAGCTCACACACAGCAACAGCAACAAAGACCCAACACAGCCAAATAATAAATAAATAAATAAGTAAATAAAGAATTGCTTTAAAAAAAACAAAAAAGAATGTGTCCAAAAATAAAAAACCAAAAAGATTTCACCTTTGCCTAATATTCCCTTTCATCTCCTAATATCTTTCCCCATTGCTTAGGATATCATGAAGGCATTACGTTGACTTGTTCAAGATTCAGCTAAGACAGCGACATGGGTTTTCTTGCCTTTGCAGTTGCAGTTATGGATGTCCTTCTCTGTATTCTCATAGCACTTTAAAATACTTTTTAAAAATTCCCTACTTACTGCTCTAAATATTAATTTACTTTCAATAAAAGATTCACTATTCCTTTCTCCTTTGCATCTGCAAGGCTTAGCATTAGGGCTAAAATAAGTTTTCAATAAATTTTTGTTGAAGTAAGTTGTTATAATGTTTGACTCCTAAAAGTATCAATAGAAATGAGAAGGAGCAAAACAATCAAATATTTCCTAGTTGAGCATTTCTCAAAATCATGTTAGGTCATCATATTTGCTGAAGCAAATATGGCTATGGACATATAAAATGAGCACAAGATGAAATATTTGAAATCAGGAAAATTTCTAAAATGTCAGGTATATGGTTATGATATGCTAAATATTAAACCTCTGGAGATGTGAGTTCTGTTTTCTGTTTATAGTTTAATTATAGGCAGATCTATCATGTTGTCAAATTCTTGTTGAAAGAATAAATGAATGGATTGTTACATTCCAATCAAAGCGGCATGGCAAAGCAGATATGATACTCATCCTCAGTAACAACTAAGAATGCTATAGAAAATTCAACCGGGGCTTCCCTGGTGGCGCAGTGGTTGAGAGTCCGCCTGCCGATGCAGGGGACACGGGTTCGTGCCCCGGTCTGGGAAGATCCCACATGCCGCGGAGCGGCTGGGCCCGTGAGCCATGGCCGCTGAGCCTGCGCGTCCGGAGCCTGTCCTCCGCAACGGGAGAGGCCACAACAGTGAGAGGCCCGCGTAACGCATAAAAAAAAAAAAAAAAAAAAAAAAAAAAAAAAGAAAATTCAACCAGAAATAGAATCTTTAAATACAGAACTAAGACTTCAGAAAGTAAAGGAAATTCCTAAGGGGCAAAAATCAGAGTGGTAAAGGGAAGGAGAAGCCAGACTTGTACTTAAGGTACTGGGTGGCAAGCCTGGGTAGTTAGGTGTTTCCATGGAGACCCTCCTATGAAGCTGGTATCCTTGAGGGGCTACAAATTCAAGGAATTTCCTTTCAACCAAACAAAGGAAATAATATTTCCCCAAGGTATTTGAATTTGTATTAAACTAAACCTGCATAATCTTGAAAACCCAGAACAGATATATTAAATTATAAGAGGAACACTGCATGGTTGGTGCTAGGAAACATGTTGAAGAGGAAAAAGCAAAGACCCTCTAGAAGAATGCTTCCTTAATAGAAACCTCAGAAGATTTCTACATATAGAGTCTTGACACACAGGAGGTGCAATTCAACACAACAAAGAGTACAAAGAAATAGCTAAATGACCATACAAAGAAACACAGTGAAAAGAAAACTTTCCCAAATAGGAACTTACCTCTCTTAACCCTTGTAAAGGATCTTCTAAGGAAGGTGAATTAAGAAACAGGAAATTATCCCCAAGTAAAATCACAGCCAACAGAAGGTGTAGTGTTAAAAAAACCTGTAAACAGTTGCACAAATCTATAGTAATATTAACCATAGAAAAAAGTAATGGGGTATCTAGTTTGGAAAGATAAAACATAAGGTATCGTTAAAATGGGGTATTCCAATATCCTGAAGAGAGCAGAGAATGATCAAAGTTAAAGTGTTATGAGAAACTGATGTAAGCAGATATTGACATAGGTGTATATAATGTATGTTGTCTTGTTCTGGAGGAAGAAGAATGTAGAAAATATATACCACATTTTAAGGTTAACCATTTAAGAAGGAAAGAATACAAATAATTAATAATCCAGTAAAAGAAATAAATAAAAATTTTAAAATTCCCAATAGGCCCCTAATATTTCCATAACATAACACCACCAAGTGAGAAATGTAACTTTTTTTTAAATAAAGAAGATTAATACATAATAATCAAAGATATATTTCACCAGGAAAGACTTAAACTTTTATGTACCTAATAGCAAAGCATATCAAGAAAAAATTGACAAATACAGAGAGAAATCCATAAATCTGAAAACTTAGTGGGAGACTTTGGCACACCTTTATAGTACTTGATCACTCAAAAATAAAATATGCAAAGATATAGACTAAGCAAAATATATAGCTTTTTCCAACTGATCCATATAAAATTTTGAATTAAATTATATAATACACAGTGATACAATAGATGTCTTAAGAGCATAAAAATATTTCTAAAACTTGAGTACATAGTTGACCACAAACTATGTCTCAACAAATATCACATAATCAATATCATACAGACCCGAATATTCTAGTCCTAAATTAAAGAAAGTAATATACTGTTTCAAGAACATAATTTCTTAAATCCTCACATTTAAAAATGTTAAAATGCATGTGTCAAATTCTACCTCCCACACTTTTTAGCTATTTGACCTTAAGTAAAGTTATTTAACCAATTGGTGCTTCAGAATTTTCATCTATAAAAAATAATATTATCTGTTTTATCAACTTCTTAAAAGGATGAGATGATTACATAAAAGTGCTTAGAGTCCAGCACATGGTAAACTCTTTCTCAGCAATGTTTTTATTATTATAATTCCTACTTTATTCTACTTTGCATAGAACTATAGCAAAATCAGTGTTATTACCCAATTCTTATAAGAAAAGATTTATATACCTATGCTGCCTTCTCCATCAAGTTAAAATTTTAGTTTCATATACTTACATGCTGAAATTTCATAGTTAACCCTTTGAAATCTGATAAACTTGCAAGTAAAATATGACTTTAATAAAATTAAATCTGAATTCAGGATTTTTTTTTCCCTAGGAATGACATGTGTTTTTGCATGTGAGTGCATTTTGTATTTGAGTGTGTATGTGTGTTTTCTCTAGAAAATATATTTTCAACTGAAAAAAGAAAAACAAGCTCACGTTTTAATAATGGTTGTCCTCTGAGGACCTAAAACCCCTTCAAGAGTTTTACATGATATCTATATTTTTAAATCTAGTGACACCTAATTTGTGGTCAAATACATGGTCTATCCTGGGAAATGTCCAATGTGCACTTGAGAAGAACGCACAGGTTTTTGGTTGGGTTGAGTGTTCTGTATATGTCTGTTAGATCTAGTTGTTCTGGTCACTAGAGGCAGGTGCTCCAGCTGTATCCCCTGTGTGGACTGAATGTGCCTTGCTGTTGTAGTTGAAGCATAATTGTTGCAGATGTGCTGGTGGAAATTGTTGGCCCCTCAATCCAGCTGGCTAAATTGGCCACAACTGCTGGGAGTGCACTTATATGTAGAACTGACTGGGAGCCACTTTGGAAGTGTAACGGTGCCTGCTGTAGTGGCCAACCTGATGGGTCATGATGGGAGCCCTTTGATGGGAGCCACTTTGCTGGTCAGGGTGGTTCATTTGGTGGGCTGAAGAAGGAGCTGTTTTGAGGAACTGGCTAGGGTAAGCAGGTTAGGCAGGATTGGTCCTCAGGAGAATGCTGGGGCAGGTGCATGGTTTTATTTAGGTTGATGGAGAGTGACAGAAATGGTGCCCACCACTACTGTGTCAGCTAAGGAGAGCAAAAAGAAATAAAAGGTGCTTGCCAATAAAAGATGCTTGTCCTCAATCCCTAGAGAAAGTTTTACCAGCTCCCTCCCCTTCTGGAACATGCCCCCAAATTAGTTACTGAATCTTCTTCTTGCATGACCCAGGCACTTTTTAAGCTGCTGCCTCTGCACTGAGATTCAAGTTAGTTTGTTCACAAGCCCCTACCCATTAAAATGTGGACTTTTCTTCAAATTCTTAGTTGCAGAAAATCTGTTCTGTTAGTCTTCAGGTCATTCTCAGAGATAGTTTTTTAAATGTATTTGTAATTTTGGTGTGTCCACAGGAGGAGGTGAGATCAGGACCTTCCTACTCCACCATCTTAATCTAAATTGTACTAGACTCAATCTTCTTTAATCCCATTTCTATCCATTAGAAATGGTTGATTTCCCAATGACCTATTTCTTCTTCAGATAAAGTTAAAAACTTGGGGGCCTATTACTATTATTTCAACTTCTTTGATTTTCAGAAACTCATTTAATAATAGCTAAGCTTTTATTAAGTATTTCTACATGCCAGATATTCTTCGATGTATGTAAGTAATACTTCATAGGTAGAATTATCTTTATAATATAGATGAGGAAATGGAGGCCCTGAGAATTTAATTAACTTGCCTCAACACAGAACCAGAAAATGGTGTAGCTGGGATGTGAAACCCAGGCACTCTGTTTCTAGAGTTTTTTTGTTTGTTTTGTTTAGTTTGTCAAGTCCTTTTAATAATTTCCAAATAATTTGTTGATTTAAACATTTTGTGGATTGATTTAAAAATATTTTATGGAAGTGTGATACATATATAGAAAATTATGCAGGTCCTAAGAGATTTGAGTAATCACAAAATGAAAACACTCATCTATCTCTTAAATGTTAAACTATACCAAACCTTTTATCTGGCCAAACTGTGCAGGTCAACATAAAATATACCTGATCCTTGAAACATTTTAAACCAAAAGAAGTTGTTCCAGCTCTAAAAATTAATATAGAGTGTGCTACTATTTTTTTTAAAGTGGAGCTACAAAATAAACATTCTTTAGTAGAAAATTCACAATATACATGCTGACTCTTTTTTTTAGATTTTCACACCAATCAAAATTAGTTAATTAGAAAAAAACACTTTCAACAATAATCTCTATAAAGTGAAATGACAACTAGAATTGAAATGAGAATTTGAGGATATATGTGAAACAAGGTATAAAAGGATTGTGTTAAACAATGTAGATTGGCAAAGGAAAGGACGTCAAAGACAAAGGGAATTTTAAATCTTTAAAACAAGTATGTGAGAGAAAACACATACTTGTTTCACAGTTTAGAACCTAGCTAAGAAGACAAAGCACATCTAAAATCAGTGGTAGAATGCCACTTATCATCATATTTTCAAATATAGCAGTACTGTGATCATCTTTATTGTAGCTTTGGATCCCATAACTTCATTTCCCCATGTAATTTCAGTACAAACATTTGAGTTGGCATTAGATAGAATAAAATATATGATCCATTTCTACTCACTTCCCACACAAT
The DNA here is from genome assembly GCF_963924675.1 of Phocoena phocoena. NCBI lineage: Eukaryota > Metazoa > Chordata > Mammalia > Artiodactyla > Phocoenidae > Phocoena > Phocoena phocoena. The sequence continues at coordinate 25,752,949 of NC_089235.1, read as the reverse complement.
TTCAAGTTGGGTCAAAGCATCCATATATAATTTTCCAATATTTTATCATAAATCATTTCCTCTGGTCCTTTTCCTTTTTTCCACTTCTCTACATTTATTGGGCCTCAGAGAATAATGCAACTCTGGGAGTCAGAGATTTCCACTTATACTTGCATAATAAAATGTTCTATCTTTGTGTTCATACTTTATTCATTCATGCATTTCTGACTTAACAAAAAATGTCTTTAGCTGACAGAGTGTGTTATAATCTAGGAGAGAAGAAGCCCAGTGTTAGTCAATGATTCCATGCTACAATTTGAAAAATATTTCCATACTTTTATCTTTCTGCAGTATTTTTATATTTCCTGTTTTCCACCACTTATATTTGAGAGGAGGGAGCACTTTCTCACAAAGAATGGGTATCAATGGGAGATTTATTATAAGAGAGGAACAAAGGCTATACTTCCAACAAAATAATGAAAAAGGAGGAAAGTCTTGTACCATACATAGAACATGGCAACTCTGAAGACTCACTTACAATGGAGGGACTACACTTAATCCAAATAAATAATGAATCTTGATAATGAGTATCCAGAAATAGAATTGCATCATTATAAAGTAGTTATATTTTTAATTGTTTGAGGAACCTCCATACTGTTTTCTATAATTACCGTACCAGTTTACATTTGCACTTTATGTTAGAAATATGTTATCATTTTCTAGGATTATGAGGAATGGCCATTTGTGCATCTAGGAATTTGTCAATTTTATATAGGTTGTCCAATTTGTCAGTGTAGAATTGTTCATAGTGCTCTCTTATATCATTTTTTATTTCTGTAGAATTGCTAATAAAGTTACATTTTCATTTCTGATTTGGCAATTTAAGTCTTTTTTTCCTATGACAATTTTGTTAAAGGTTTCTCAATTTTGTTGATCTTTGTAAGGAACCAACTTTTGGTTTCATTAATTTTCTCTATTGTTTTTTGATTTTCTATATCATTTCTTCCTACTTTAATCTTTATGATTTTCTTCCTTCTGCCAGCTTGGGTTTACTTTGTTCTTTTTCTAGTTCCTCAAATTGTAAAATTATGCTGTTGATTTGAGATCTTACCTTTTTATAATGTAAGCAATTACAGTTATAAATTTCCACTTAGCACTGCTTTCTTTGCACCCAGTAAATTTTCATATGTTATGCTTTCATTTTCACTCATTTCTAAGTATTTTCTAATTTCCATTGTGATTTCTTCTTCAATTCATTTGTTCCTTAAGAGTGTGCCCTTTATTTCCACAAAGTTGTTAATTTTCCAGTTTCCTTCTGTTATTGATTTCTAACTTTATCCCTTTGTGGTCAGAGAATGTCTTGTATGACATCTGTCTTTTTACATCTATTGAGACTTAAATTGTGGGCTAACATATGATTTATCTTGGAGAATGCTCCATGTGCACTTGAGAAGGATGTTTATACTATTATTGTTGGGTAAAGTGCTCTGTGTATCTCTGTTAGATCTAGTTGGTTTATTGCGTTGTTTGAGTTCTCTATTTCTTTATTTATCTTATGTCTGGTGATTTTATTCATTATTGAGAGTGGGATGTTGAATTCTCTATTATTGTAAAAATATCTGTCTCTCCCTTCTATTCTTCATTTTTTGCTTCAAATATTTTGATGGTATGGTATTAGTTATATAAATGTCTATAATAATTATATCTTTTTACTGTATTGAATCTTTTATTAACATATATCCTTCTTTATCTTATATGAAACTTTCTTATTTAAGGTATATTTTGTCTGATATTAGTAAACCACGCCTGCTTATTTTTGGATACTGTTTTCATGGAATATCTTTTTTCATCCTTTTACTTTCAGTGTATTTGTGTCTTTGCTTCTAAAGTGAATCTTTTGCAGGTAACATATAGATCAATCATTTTTCTTATCCTTTCTGCTAGTCTTTGTCTTTTGATTAAAGAGTTTAATCCATTTACATTTAAGGTAATTACTGATATGGAGGAACTTAACTTCTGTCACTTGCTATTTGTTTTCTACATACCTTATAGTTTTTGTCCCTCATTTCCTGCATTAGTGTCTCTTTTACATTTTGTTGATGTTTTATTGTGAAACATTTTAATTTCCTTCTTGTTTCCTTTTGTGTATTTCTATAACTATTCTCTTTGTGGTTACCATGGGGACTACAGTTAGTATTGAAGTTATAAGACTCTAATTTTCATTTTAACAGCTTAACTTTAATACATAACTTTGTTCATTTAAAGCTTGGTTCCAGGGCTTCCCTGGTGGTGCAGTGTTGAGAGTCCGCCTGCCGATGCAAGGGACATGGGTTCGTGCCCCCGTCTGGGAAGATCCTGCATGCTGTGGAGCGGCTGGGCCCGTGAGCCATGGCCGCTGAGCCTGCACGTCCGGAGCCTGCGCTCCACAATGGGAGAAACCACAAGAGTGAGAGGCCCATGTACTGCAAAAAAAAAAAAAAAAAAAAAAAAAAAAAAAAAAAAAAGCTTGGTTCCAACTCCTTTTAGTTATTAAATTCACAAGATTACACCTTTGTATATGGTGTGTCCAAAAATAATTGTTTGATAATGCTTGTAATTTCTGAAACACTGTCAACAAGTGATTATACCTTGCTTCCTCAGTTGATGTTAAACTACAGATAGTACCTGTTAGTCAAGGGTAAATGTATGGTTGAACGTGTAAGAACAGTCCATTACCAGCCTTTACCAATCCACTCATCTATGATTGATTAGGTCTTCATTTTATATTTTGATATTTGCTAATCATAGTATAATTTTCAGCTTGGGTTCTACATGTATTTGCACAAAGTTGAGAATCAGTGGCTTCTAAACTATCACATTTTTGAGTGATGAGAAGATAGGAATTTTTTTTTTAAACAGCTCTTCTTTTCCATCTCCACAGCTTTTCTTCAGTATGCCTGGTTATGCCTTCCTCCTTTTCTCATTTCAATTCTTCTCACATTAAAATATCTTGTGACTGAAGGAATTCTGTGATAGTAAAGTTACTGTTTGTTTTTAATTTCAAAAATGGTGATTAATATTTGAGCTGTAGTGAGTAACAAATGAAACAGTGTGTGTGAAAGTACAATGTAAACTCTAAAATACATATTCTGGTTATGAAGGACCACTTTGTGCTATGTTACAGTCATTGTATTAAGATAAGAATATAAATAAACACTTAGATAAATTCTCTCCATTCATAATAACAAAAGCTAATTTTATTTTGAGCCCTTATTTTTATACCAAGTAATACAGGTCTTCACCAGTAATACTAAAACAATTTAGAAAGAAGAAATACCTAAATGAGTAAATAAACTGCAAATGAAGAAAGGGGCTCAAAGCAATGGCTACTTTAGGGATGGCTTGATGCAAATGTGTTCTAGAATTAATATGTTGAACTTATTCAAGTTTTCAGTGTTCTGAAAGAAGCTGCTTCTGGATATTAGCAGGCTGTTTTCAGCTCTTTAGAACAGATTAATTCAGAACATTTTGAAAGAGAACAAAATTTCCAGATTAATCATTTTATTTTTCTTTCTTATTGTAGAAACCTTGATGTGAAAAGTGGTTGCTATGTGATGAAGATCTCCCACAATATTCTTAGCTTATTCATTTTTTCCATAAACAATTGAATATGTATAGTCCCTGAACACTGTCTCAGGAGCTGGAGGCCTTAGCCTTATGATATATAAAATCTCTGCTCTTGAGAATATGCATTTTATACCAAAAGGCATAAAATAAGCAGGTGTAAACAAATAAGATAGCACAAAGAATTTGCAATGACACTCCAAACTTATAATCCATTTATAGAGCTAAAAGCTTGTTATAAGAAATAAAAAAGATGGAAATGTATTGAAATTGTGATATATTCAGAAATGTTTGGGAGTTTGGCAAGGCTTATTTTTTGCCTTATTTTATCAATTCATATTATGGCAGGCATAATATGCTGCCATAATATGCTTTGTAAAACTGTGTTTCTTAAGTCTCAATCAGCCTCTGCTCCATGTATGCCCTAAGAATAAGGCATGTTTAATGCCACTTTATGAAGAAGTATGGAAAAACAGGCAAGAAGAAATGGAGAAAACTATCCAAAAATCTTGGTAGATTGAGAGTGAGAAGAAGTTGAAAGGGGAAGTGTGACCTGACCTCCTGGCTAGACCAAAATTCCCACTGGAAGAGATTTGTTGGATAGCTTAAAAGAAGCTCATGGGCTTAGACTCATCCATGCAGGGTATAGCTCACATGCAGCCAACTGTGCTCAGACTTTAAGTGAAAGAAGCTCATTTGCTTGTATTAAAGTATGGCCTGTGGGACTTGCATATAACACACTTCCACAAGACTGCTGGATCCCTCTCTAAGGATGGAGACTGCAGGTGCCATTTTAATGCTCTCCTTCTGCCTTGCTGTAACCAGTGGGCACCATTGTTTTTTCCCTGCAGGCTCAATTTTTATGCTCCTTCGCTGCCTTATTCTAGTCTCCAGGCACCATCTTTGTGCTCTTCGTCTGCCTTGATCTAGCTAGCGATTGCTGTTTCTCTTTATTTTCTTTTTCTATTTTTTGGTTCTTTTTGCAGCAGGCACCATATTTATGCTTCCCCTCTGCTTTGCCACAGCCATTGGGTGCCATCTTAATGCTCTCTCTCTGCTGTGCTGCAGAGAACAAGTGTCTCCTTGAAAGGAGCTTTGACAAGTACCTTGTTCCCTGATTTTGGTGGCTGCCACCCAGGGGACATCCCTTAGTCACCTGGCTCTGGATGCCAGGAGAGCTTGCATTCCTTGGTCCCATGGAACTATGACAATCAGAGAGTTTGGGGCAGGCTTTCATGCCCATAACACTGCACAAATAGAAGATTAAAATAAACCCCCAGTTTTTCTGTGAAAGAGGCCTAACAGACCTTTGGCTTAAGGGGCAGGCCTCAGGTTCGCACATATCTTGGGAGTTACAGAGCTAATCTTAAGGAACATAGGCTGATGGACACCATTTTTGCCTCACTGTAGCTCACTACTATCTCCTATTATGGAATTTATATAGCCCAGTTTTTGTGACTGTTGCCAGAGGACACCTATATATAGTTTGGCTCTGTGGCCAGCAGGGCCTACAGTGGTGGAACCCACAACACTATAACCAACATATAATACAAAGAGTTCTTAAACAACTACCTAACCCTAGTGTACAAGAGGCAATAGACCCAGAAGCTCAGTCTTTCTGTGACAGAGGCCTGTTGGCTAATTATCATAGCTTCAGCCTGAGGGGCAGGTTTCTAATTAAACAAACATCTATGGCTGAATGTAATTCTTTCCAGAGATCTCAGAGGGTGGGTGCTATCTTCACACTCTCCCTCTTCTGGATTCCAGAACACCTGTATATCCTGGATGGGAGGTCTTTCATGTTTCTGGTGCCCTTATTTTTATATCTTGTGCCCTGTTTTTTACAGGTGTCACCGGGGGATGTCCCTTGATTACCTGGCTCTGGTGGCCTGGGAGGGCTTGTGTTCCTGTGCTTAACAAACAGAGAGACAGTTCTTGGCAAGCTCTCACTCACAGGACACTTCACAGATAACATACTAAAATTCACCTCCAGTCTTTCTGTGAAAGAGGCCTATTTTCTTGTACAGGTTCTTTGGTCTGAGGGGCAAGCTTCAGGTCTGGCACACAAATAGGAGCTTATGGAGATGCTCACGGGGAACGTAGACTGGTGGATGTCATCCTCATGCTCTCCCTTTGCCTCATTATAGCTTACCAGTATCTCTCAGAAAAGAGCTTTATACACTTGTCTGGAGCCCCAAATTTTGTGACTGTCACCAGGGGATAACTCCAGATCACCTGGCTATGGTGACCAGCAGGGCTTATGTTTGCAGTCCCACAGCACTGTATATATTTACATATTTTAAAACCTGCTGCCTGAATTAGCCTGAACTTAGGTGCTGATTGAGATCCTCCCCTTTGAGACAATGACAAGTTGCAGCACACCCTCAAATACTGGGAGTTTTTAAAAATATAATAGCCTTCTTGGACAGTCTCAAAGTTTCAGAGACAACCGAAAGCTGTGGGGGTTGACTAACAAGATTCATCTCCTCCACAAGGCCCCTCCTTCAAGAGTGGGAGAGGTTCAACTAGTGCATAGAAATCAAATACGGAGAGTTGAGAAAAATAAAGAAACGAAGGAATATCTTCCAAAGTGGGGGTGGGGGGAGGGGTGGGAGGCAACAAGATAAAGCCTCAGGAAATAAAACCCTTAATGAAACAGATAAATTCTTTACTTTACAATAATGGTAATAAAGATGGTTACCAACCTTGTGAGAAGAATGAATGGTCACAGTGAAAACTTCAACAAAAAGACAGAAAAAAATATTAAAAAGTACTAACTATAAATCACAGAGCTGAAGAATACAATAACTGAACTGAAAAATAAACTAGAGGGAATCAAGAGCAGACTAGGTGAAGCAGAAGAAAGAACCAGTGAAATAAAAGATGAGGCAGTGGAGTTCATCCAATCAGAGCAGTAAAAAGGAAAAAAATTGATAAAGAGTGAACATAGTTTAAGGGATTTGTGGGACAACATCAAGTGGACCAGCATTCATATTGTAGGTGACCCAGAAGGAGATAAGGGAGAGAAAATAGTAGAAAAATTATTTGAAGAAATAGTGGCTGAACATTTCCCTCATCAGGGAAAGGAAATAGACAACAAGATCCAGGAAGCCCAGAGGTCCCAAACAAGATGAACCCAAAGATATCCATAATAAGACACATAAAAATTAAAATGTCAAAAATTAAAAGATAAGGAGAGAATCATAAAATCAGCACTAGAAAAACAATTTGTTATATACAAGGGAACTCCCACAAGACCATCAGCAGATTTTTCAGCAGAAACTTTGCAGGCTAAAAGGGAGTGGCATGGTGTATTCAAAGTGCTGGGAAAAAAATCCTCCAACCAAGAATATTCTACCCAACAGCATTATCATTCAGAACTGAAAGAAAAACAAGGAATTTTCCAGAGAAGCAAAGCTAAAGGAGTTTATCATTGCTAAATTGCCCTTACAAGAAATGTTAAAGAGACTCCTTAAGCTGAAACGATGCTATTAGTAACATGAAAGCATTTGAAAGAATAAATCTTACTGGGAAGGTAAATATATAGTAAAATTAGTTGATTAATCACTTATAAAGCTAGTATGAATGTTAAAAGATAGAAATAGTAAAATTTATAAATACAATAATTAATTAAGGTATGCAAAAGATAAAGAAGATGTAAAATGTAACATCAAAAATATAATATGTGAAAGAGGAGAATAAAAATGTATGCCTTTAGAATGAGATCAAACTTAAGTTGTTATTAACTTAAAATAGATTATTATAGATATAAATTGATTTTTTGAATATGACATCAAAAGCACAAGCAACAAAAGTAAAAACCAGCAAGCAGAACTAGATGACATTTAAAAGCTTCTGTGCAGCAAAAGAGACAACAAAATAAAAAGGCAAACTACAGAGTGGGAGAAAAAAATTGCAAACCATGTAACTAATAAGGGTTTAATACCCAAAAATATACAAGGAACTTTAAAAACTCAGTAGCAAAAATTCAAACAATTTGATTTCAGAGTGAACAGAGGACCTAAATAGAATATTTTTTTTTCCAAAGAACACATACAAATGGTAAATAGGTACATGAAAAGATGCTCAACATCAGGGAGATGCAAATCAAAGCCACATGAGGGGCTTCCCTGGTGGTGCAGTGGTTGACAGTCTGCCTGCCGATGCAGGGGACAGGGGTGTGTGCCCTGGTCTGGGAGGATCCCACATGCAGTGTAGCGGCTGGGCCCATGGGCTATGGCTGCTGAGCCTGCGTGTGCGGAGTCTGTGCTCCGCAACGGGAGAGGGCGCAACAGTGAGTGGCCCACGTACCTCAAAAAAAAAAAAAAAAAAAAGCCACATGAGATATCACCTCACACCTATTAGAATGGCTATTCTTAAAAAGACAAGAATAATTGAGATGTTGGTGAGGATGTGGAAAAGAATTTTCCCTTGTGCACCACTGGTCGAAATATAAATTTATACAGCTACTATGGAAACAGTATGGAAGTTTCTCAAAATAACTAAAAGTAGAACTACCTTATGATCCAGCAATTCCACTTTGGGGTATATATTTAAAGGAAATGAAATCAGGATCTCAGAGAGACATCTCTCCTCCCATGTTTACTGCAGCATTATTTACAATAACCAAGGTTTGGAAACAACTTTGTCTGTCTATGGTTAAATGGTTAAAGAAGATGTGAGGGCATTATGCTAAATGAAATAAGTCAGACAGAGAAGGAAAAATACAGTGTGATAACACTTATATGTGAGATCTTTGCTTCACCTTTATACTATATATGTTATCTCCTGATAGATAACATCTTATAGATATTATCTTATAGATGTTATCTCCTTATTCTAACATATATTGACATTATAATAATTTATACAGAGTCTCTAGTATTTACTTAAATACTTTCATCAGTGTTAGTCCTGTCCACTCATCTGGATATTTACAATTCTTCTGGTTAACCTTGGAAAAATACATAAAGAGTACTACTAAATGCTTAGGAACTGATTGCTTTCAGGGTGATTTTGATGCGATTTATCTTCAGACATATGTTTCTTATAGACACAGAGATGAACTCAAAGGGATGGATCAGAGCCAACCACAAAGAATTCACTAACACAGCAAGTAAAGATTCTCACCTTAGAAGGGTCAAAACAAATTTTGGTTGACCTTTTGTAGCATATATTGTAGTGTATCTTCAAGTAGAAACAAAGATAGGAATAAATAGTTTAAAGTACCATTTAACCCCTGAGGTTCTTGGAGAAAGATGAAATCTGACTTATTCTAAAAAGCAACACATTTCATTGGCTGCTAAAATGGTTGAAAGAAATGAAATGCAGAACATTCTATGAATGATTCAGCTTATGACAGGCCCTACCATTCTCCAGTATTTTAACCCTGTCTTGTTACCTATTTATGTTACCTGTTAAGCCACTCTAATTATTTACATTTCTGTTCCATCTTGTACAAGTTTTTATAGGCCCATAAACAATTGGCAGGAAAATTGAGGTGAGAATATTTTGCTTGTTTTCTTTACTACTATATCTCCAGAGTGGAAAAAATGCCTGGAATATAGAAGGTCCTTAAATTCTTTCTTGAAAAAAAAATACATATTTTCCACTATAAACCCTTGCAGAAAGACTATTCCAACTCTTATTTTTTTTTATTATTATTATTTTTTTTAACATCTTTATTGGGGTATAATTGCTTTACAATAGTGTGTTAGTTTCTGCTTTATAACAAAGTGAATCAGCTATACATATACATGTGCTCCCATGTGTCTTCCCTCTTGCGTCTCCCTCCCTCCCACTCTCCCCCTCCCACCCCTCCAGGCTGTCCCAAAGCCCCGAGCTAATATCCCTGTGCCTTGCGGCTGCTTCCCCCCAGCTATCTACCTTACTACGTTTGTTAGTGTGTATATGTCCATGACTCTCTCTCGCCCTGTCAAAACTCACCCTTCCCCCTCCCCATATCCTCAAGTCCGTTCTCCAGTAGGTCTGCGCCTCTATTCCTGTCTTATCCCTAGGTTCTTCATGACATTTTTTCCCCTTAAATTCCATATATATGTGTTAGCATACGGTATTTGTCTTTGTCTTTCTGACTTACTTCACTCTGTATGACAGACTCTAGGTCTATCCATCTCATTACAAATAACTCAATTTCATTTCTTTTTAAGGCTGAGTAATATTCCATTGTGTATATGTGCCACATCTTCTTTATCCATTCGTCCGATGATGGGCGCTTAGGTTCTTTCCATCTCCGGGCTATTGTAAATAGAGCTGCAATGAACATTTTGGTACATGACTCTTTTTGAATTTTGGTTTTCTCAGGGTATATGCCCAGTAGTGGGATTGCTGGGTCATAAGGTAATTCTATTTGTAGTTTTTTAAGGAACCTCCATACTGTTCTCCATAGTGGCTGAACCAATTCACATTCCCACCAGCAGTGCAAGAGTGTCCCCTTTTCTCCACACCCTCTCCAGCATTTATTGTTTCTAGATTTTTTGATGATGGCCATTCTGACTGGTGTGAGATGATATCTCATTGTAGTTTTGATTTGCATTTCTCTAATGATTAATGATGTTGAGCATTCTTTCATGTGTTTGTTGGCATTCTGTATGTCTTCTTTGGAGAAATGTCTGTTTAGGTCTTCTGCCCATTTTTGGATGGGGTTGTTTGTTTTTTTGTTATTGAGCTGCATGAGCTGCTTGTAAATTTTGGAGATTTATCCTTTGTCAGTTGCTTCATTTGCAAATGTTTTCTCCCATTCTGAGGGTTGTCTTTTGGTCTTGATTATGGTTTCCTTTGCTGTGCAAAAGCTTTGAAGTTTCATTAGGTCCCATTTGTTTATTTTTGTTTTTATTTCCATTACTCTAGGAGGTGGGTCAGAAAGGATCTTGCTGTGATTTATGTCATAGAGTGTTCTTCCTATGTTTTCCTCTAAGAGTTTGATAGTTTCTGGCCTTACATTTAGGTCTTTAATCCATTTTGAGCTTATTTTTGTGTATGGTGTTAGGGACTGATCTAATCTCATACTTTTACATGTACCTGTCCAGTTTTCCCAGCACCATTTATTGAAGAGGCTGTCCTTTCTCCACTGTACATTCCTGCCTCCTTTATCAAAGATAAGGTGTCCATATGTGCGTGGGTTTATCTCTGGGCTTTCTATCCTGTTCCACTGATCTATCTTTCTGTTTTTGTGCCAGTACCATACTGTCTTGATTACTGTTGCTTTGTAGTATAGTCTGAAGTCAGGGAGCCTGATTCCTCCAGCTCCTTTTTTCGTTCTCAAGATTGCTTTGGCTATTCGGGGTCTTTTGTGTTTCCATACAAATTGCGAAATTTTTTGTTCTAGTTCTGTGAAAAATGCCAGTGGTAGTTTGATAGGGATTGCATTGAATCTGTAGATTGCTTTGGGTAGTAGAGTCATTTTCACAATGTTGATTCTTCCCATCCAAGAACATGGTATATCTCTCCATCTATTTGTATCATCTTTAATTTCTTTCATCAGTGTCTTATAATTTTCTGCATACAGGTCTTTCGTATCCTTAGGTAGGTTTATTCCTAGATATTTTATTCTTTTTGTTGCAATGGTAAATGGGAGTGTTTTCTTGATTTCACTTTCACATTTTTCATCATTAGTATATAGGAATGCCAGAGATTTCTGTGCATTAATTTTGTATCCTGCTACTTTACCAAATTCATTGATTAGCTCTAGTAGTTTTCTGGTAGCATCTTTAGGATTCTCTATGTGTAGTATCATGTCATCTGCAAACAGTGACAGCTTTACTTCTTCTTTTCCGATGTGGATTCCTTTTATTTCCTTTTCTTCTCTGATGGCTGTGGCTAAAACTTCCAAAACTATGTTGAATAAGAGTGGTGAGAGTGGGCAACCTTGTCTTGTTCCTGTTCTTAGTGGAAATGCTTTCAATTTTTCACCATTGAGGATGATGTTTGCTGTGGGCTTGTCATATATGGCCTTTATTATGTTGAGGAAAGTTCCCTCTATGCCTACTTTCTGGAGGGTTTTTATCATAAATGGGTGTTGAATTTTGTCGAAAGCTTTCTCTGCATCTATTGAGATGATCATATGGTTTTTCTCCTTCAATTTGTTAATATGGTGTATCACATTGATAGATTTGCGTATATTGAAGAATCCTTGCATACCTGGAATAAACCCCACTTGATCATGGTGTATGATCCTTTAAATGTGCTGTTGGATTCTGTTTGCTAGTATTTTGTTGAGGATTTTTGCATCTATGTTCATCAGTGATATTGGCCTGTAGTTTTCTTTCTTTGTGACATCCTTGTCTGGTTTTGGTATCAAGGTGATGGTGGCCTCGTAGAAAGAATTTGGGAGTGTTCCTCCCTCTGCTATATTTTGGAAGAGTTCGAGAAGGATAGGTGTTAGCTCTTCTCTAAACGTTTGATAGAATTCACCTGTGAAGCCATCTGGTCCTGGGCTTTTGTTTGTTGGAAGATTTTTAATCACAGTTTCAATTTCAGTGCTTGTGATTGGTCTGTTCATATTTTCTATTTCTTCCTGATTCAGTCTTGGCAGGTTGTGCATTTCTAAGAATTTGTCCATTTCTTCCAGATTGTCCATTTTATTGGCATAGAGTTGCTTGTAGTAATCTCTCATGATTTTTTTTTTTCTGCAGTGTCAGTTGTTATTTCTCCTTTCTCATTTCTAATTCTATTGATTTGAGTCTTCTCCCTTTTTTTCTTGATGAGTCTGGCTAGTGGTTTATCTATTTTGTTTATCTTCTCAAAGAACCAGCTTTTAGTTTTATTGATCTTTGCTATCGTTTCCTTCATTTCTTTTTCATTTATTTCTGATCTGATATTTATGATTTCTTTCCTTCTGCTAGCTTTGGGGCTTTTTTGTTCTTCTTTCTCTAATTGCTTGAGGTGCAAGGTTAGGTTGTTTATTCGAGATGTTTCCTGCTTCTTAAGGTGGGCTTGTATTGCTATAAACTTCCCCCTTAGAACTGCTTTTGCTGCATCCCATAGGTTTTGGGTCGTTGTGTCTCCATTGTCATTTGTTTCTAGGTATTTTTTTATTTCCTCTTTGATTTCTTCAGTGATCACTTCATTATTAAGTAGTGTATTGTTTAGCCTCCATGTGTTTGTATATTTTACAGATCTTTTCCTGTAATTGATATCTAGTCTCATGGTGTTGTGGTCAGAAAAGATACTTGATACAATTTCAATTTTCTTAAATTTACCAAGGCTTGATTTGTGACCCAAGATATGATCTATCCTGGAGAATGTTCCATGAGCACTTGAGGAAAATGTGTATTCTGTTGTTTTTGGATGGAGTGTCCTATAAATATCAATTAAGTCCATCTTGTTTAATGTATCATTTAAAGCTTGTGTTTCCTTATTTATTTTCATTTTGGATGATCTGTCCATGGGTGAAAGTGGGGTGTTAAAGTCCCCTACTATGAATGTGTTGCTGTCAATTTCCCCTTTTATGGCTGTTAGAATTTGCCTTACGTATTGAGGTGCTCCTATGTTGGGTGCATAAATATTTACAATTGTTATATCTTCTTCTTGGATCGATCCCTTGATCATTATGTAGTGTCCTTCTTTATCCCTTTTAATAGTCCTTATTTTAAAGTCTATTTTGTCTGATATGAGAATTGCTACTCCAGCTTTCTTTTGGTTTCCATTTGCATGGAATATCTTTTTCCATCCCCTTACTTTCAGTCTGTATGTGTCTCTAGGTCTGAGGTGGGTCTCTTGTAGACAGCATATATAAGGGTCTTGTTTTTGTATCCATTCAGCCAATCTGTGTCTTTTGGTGGGAGCATTTAGTCCATTTACATTTAAGGTAATTATCGATATGTATGTTCCTATTCCCATTTTCTATATTGTTTTGGGTTCGTTATTACAGGTCGTTTCCTTCTTTTGCATTTCTTATCTAGAGAAGTTCCTTTAGCATTTGTTGTAAAGCTGGTTTGGTGGTGCTGAACTCTCTCAGCTTTTGCTTGTCTGTAAAGGTTTTAATTTCTCCATCAAATCTGAATGAGATCCTTGCTGGGTAGAGTAGTCTTGGTTGCAGGTTTTTCTCCTTCATCACTTTCAGTATGTCCTGCCACTCCCTTCTGGCTTGTAGGGTTTCTGCTGAGAGATCAGCTGTTAACCTTATGGGGATTCCCTTGTGTGTTATTTGTTGTTTTTCCCTTGCTGCTTTTAATATGCTTTCTTTGTATTTAATTTTTGATAGTTTGATTAATATGTGTCTTGGCGTATTTCTCCTTGTATTTATCCTGTATGGGACTCTCTGTGCTTCCTGAACTTGATTAACTATTTCCTTTCCCATATTAGGGAAGTTTTCAACTATAATCTCTTCAAATATTTTCTCAGTCCCTTTCTTTTTTTCTTCTTCTTCTGGAACCCCTATAATTCGAATGTTGGTGCGTTTAATGTTGTCCCAGAGCTCTCTGAGACTGTCCTCAGTTCTTTTCATTCTTTTTTCTTTATTCTGCTCTGCAGTAGTTATTTCCACTACTTTATCTTCCAGGTCACTTATCCGTTCTTCTGCCTCAGTTATTCTGCTATTGATCCTATCTAGAGTACTTTTAATTTCATTTATTGCGTTGTTCATCGTTGCTTGTTTCATCTTTAGTTCTTGTAGGTCCTTGTTAACTGTTTCTTGCATTTTGTCCATTCTACTTCCAAGATTTTGGATCATCCTTACTATCATTATTCTGAATTCTTTTTCAGGTAGATTGCCTATTTCCTCTTCATTTGTTAGGTCTGGTGGGTTTTTATCTTGCTCCTTCATCTGCTGTGTGTTTTTCTGTCTTCTCATTTTGCTTATCTTACTGTGTTTGGGGTCTCCTTTTTGCAGGCTGCACGTTCGTAGTTCCCGTTGTTTTTGATGTCTGTCTCCAGTGGCTAAGGTTGTTTCAGCGGGTTGTGTAGGCTTCCTGGTGGAGGGGACTAGTGCCTGTGTTGTGCTGGATGAGGCTGGATCTTGTCTCTCTAGTGGGCAGGTTCACGTCTGGTGGTGTGTTTTGGGGTGTCTGTGGCCTTGTTATGATTTTCGGCAGCCTCTCTGCTAATGGGTGGGGTTGTGTTCCTGTTTTGCTAGTTGTTTGGCATAGGTTGTCCAGCACTGTGGCTTGCTGGTCATTGAGTGAAGCTGGGTGCTGGTGTTAAGATGGAGGTCTCTGGGAGATTTCCACCGTTTAATATTATGTGGAGCTGGGAGGTCTCTTGTTGATCAGTGTCCTGAAGTTGGCTCTCCTACCTCAGAGGCAGAGCCCTGCCTCCTGGGCTGGAGCACCAAGAGCCTTTCATCCACACGGCTCAGAATAAAAGGGAGGAAAAGTAGAGAGAATTATTAGAAGTATGAGGAAAGAAAGAAGGAAAGGAGGAAAGGAAGGAAGGAAGAAAGAAGCAAAGAAGGAAAGAAAGGAGTGAGGGAGGGAGGAAGGAAGGAAGGTAGGAGGGAAAGAAGGAGAAAATGTAGAGAGAATTAGTAGAAGTATGAGGAAAGAAAGAAGGAAAGGAGGAAAGGAAGGAAGGAAGAAAGACGCAAAGAAGGAAAGAAAGTAGTGAGGGAGGGAGGAAGGAAGGAAGGTAGGAGGGAAAGAAGGAGAAAATGTAGAGAGAATTAGTAGAAGTATGAGGAAAGAAAGAAGGAAAGGAGGAAAGGAAGGAAGGAAGAAAGAAGCAAAGAAGGAAAGAAAGGGAGGGAGGGGGGAAGGAAGGAAGGAAGGAGGGAAAGAAGGAGAAAATGTAGAGAGAATTAGTAGAAGTTTGAGGAAAGAAAGAAGGAAAGGAGGAAAGGAGGAAAGGAAGGAAGGAAGAAAGAAGCAAAGAAGGAAAGAAACGAGGGAGGGAGGGAGGGAGGAAGGGAGGAAGGAAGGAGGGAAAGAAGGAAAAAAGACAGAAAGAAAGAAGATACAGTAAAAATAAAATAAAGTATAATATAGTTATTGTACTAAAAAATATTTAGAAAGAAAAAAAAAAAAAAAGAACAGATAGAACCCTAGGACAAATGTTGGAAACAAAGCTATACAGAGAAAATCTTACACAGAAGCATACACATACGTGTTCACAAAGAGAGGCAAAGGGGGAAAAATCATAAATCCTGCTCCCAGAGACCACCTCCTCAACCTGGGGTGATTCGCTGTCTAAAGGAGGGAAGGAAGGAAGGAAAGAAAGAAGGAACGAAGGTAAAGTACAATAAAGTTATTACAATTAAAATTAATTATTAAGAAAAAAAAAATTTTTTTTTAAAAAAAAACCATGGACGGATAGAGCCCTAGGACAACTGTTGGAAGCAAAGCTATACAGAGAAAATCTTACACAGAAGCATACACATACACGTTCACAAAGAGAGGCAAAGGGGGAAAAATCATAAATCCTGCTCCCAGAGACCACCCCCTCAACCTGGGGTGATTCGCTGTCTAAAGGAGGGAAGGAGGGAAGGAAAGAAAGAAAGAAAGAACGAAGGTAAAGTTCAATAAAGTTATTACAATTAAAATTAATTATTAAAAAAAAAATTTAAAAAAAAAAAAAAAAAAAACCATGGACGGATAGAGCCCTAGGACAAATGGTGGAAGCAAGAGTATACAGACAAGATCTCACACAGAAGCATACACGCACACATTCACAAAAAGAGGAAAAGGGAAAAAAATCACAGATCTCGCTCCTAAATTCCCCCTCTTCAATTTGGGATCACTCCCTGTCTATTCAGGTATTCCACAATGCAGGGCACATCAAGTTGATTGTGGAGCTTCAATCCGCCGCCTCCGCGGCTGCCGGGAGAGACCTCCCCCTCTCTCCTCCCTGCTCTCACAGCTCCCAGGAGCTCAGCTTTGTACCCGGCCCTGCCCCTGCGCGCAGATCGCTGGAGGGCGTCTGTTTTTTTGCTCAGACAGGACGGGGTTAAAGGAGCCGCTGATTCGGGAGCTCCGGCTCACTCAGGCCGGGGGTTGGGGGATGGGGGAAGGAGGGGCACTGCGTGCGGGGCGGGCCTGCGGCGGCAGAGGCGGCGTGACGCTGCACCAGCCTGAGACCCGCCGTGCGTACTCCCGGGGAAGCTGTCCCCGGATCCCGGGAACCCGGTAGTGGCGGCCTGCACAGGCTCCGCGGAAGAGGGGCGCGGAGAGTGACCTGTGCTCGCACACAGCCCCCCTGGTGGCGGCAGCAGCAGCCCCAGCGTCTCCCGCCCGTCTCTGGGGTCCGCGGTTTCAGCCGCGGCTCGCGCCCGTCTCTGGGGCTCGCGCTTCCCGCCGCGGCTCGCGCCCGTCTCGGGGGCTCGCGCCCTCAGCCGTGGCTCGCGCCCGTCTCTGGGGTTCGCGCTTTTAGCCGCGGCTCGCGCCCGTCTCTGGAGTTCCTTTAAGCAGCGCTCTTAAACCCCTCTCCTCGCGCACCAGGAAACAAAGAGGGAAGAAAAAGTCTCTTGCCTCTTCGGCCGGTGCAGGCTTTTCCCCGAACTCCCTCCCGGCTAGTCGTGGCGCACCAACCCCTTCAGGCTATGCTCAAGCCACCAACTCCAGTCCTCTCCCTGCGCTCCGTCCAAAACCGAAACCCGAGCCTCAGCTCGCAGCCCCGCCCGCCCCGGCGGGTGAGCAGACAAGCCTCTCGGGTTGGTGAGTGCCGGTCGGCACCGATCGTCTGTGCAGGAATCTCCCTGCTTTGCCCTCCACACCCGTCGCTGTGCACCACTCCGCGGTCCCGAAGCTCCCCCCTCCGCCTCCCGCAGTCTCCGCCCGCGGAGGGGCTTCCTAGTGTGTGGAAACGTTTCCTCCTTCACAGCTCCCTCCCACTGGTGCAGGTGCCGTCCTTATTCTTTTGTCTCTGTTTTTTCTTTTTTTTTTTGCCCTACCCAGGTACGTGGGGAGTTTCTTGCCTTTTGGGAGCTCTGAGGTCTTCTGCCAGCCTTCAGTAGGTGTTCTGTAGGAGTTGTTCCACGTGTAGATGTATTTCTGGTGTATCCGTGAAGAGGAAGGCGATCTCCACGTCTTACTCTTCTGCCATCTTCCCGCCGACGACCCCAACTTTTATTTTTAACAAAGTTAATGAGTGTTTTATTACAGAAATGACTCCACTTAGCAATAAGAAAACATTAACAAATAAAAGTTACATCTTCTTAAATTTAGTTCAGATATTCTAATAAAACCTCTTACCTTCTCTAAATGGTTTCAATGATTTGAACTACACAGAAACTTCACTCCAACTCCAACTCTATTGACAGCTGAATAGTGAAAGTGAAGCTTGAATGAAAAAGTAATTATGTAATCAACTTAAAAACTCATTAGATTTAATTGAGTGACTAAACTTACTGGACTACCACAACTGTCTGTTAACTAAGCATGTACTCTTACAAAGTTGCTGTGAATAGATAATGTCAGTATCAACCCCAGTCTGGCATCTTTGTGTATGTTTCCCTGAATATTTCTACATGAACATTTTGCAAAGTCTAATGGTATTACTGGTGGATAATATCTGTAAATATATAAGGGAATGATTATGTATTTTTATGTTTTGCCAGTCTGAGCTCTGGAACAATATTGCCTGTAGTTAAACATCAGCTTCACTATTTAATTAGATGTGTGACTTTGACAATTATTTAACTAACTTTGTCTGTTTCTTTATCAATGAAATCATAATAAAAGGTTAAGGATAGACTCTGTCTCATGGGTCATTTTTAGAGATGAATTAATTCATCAAAAGCTCATAGAGTAGTGCCTAATACATAGTAAGTACCCAGTGAATGTTTTCTATTATTATATAATAGACGAGACAAAGGGAAACATATGGTTTACTGACAACATCAGTTTACAGAAATGTTTTAAACACATTTTAACATGCATCAACAGATCCTGATACCAATAACAACTATTCCTAAAATATGCTTCTGGGAACCTCAAGTCAGCATGTCAACTTGATGTAGATTCCTATTCATATGATTGGTACTGATGAAACACAGGAGAAAGAGGCTTAAGACCAACTAAAATTTTCTCTTCCAAATAATTGAAAACTGTTTCATTACCCAAGTCAGGGTATCTATCTGTCACTCAGGTCAAATTGCAAATCACTGTTCAAAGACAGCTATGTACAGATGATTGTACCACTTGATTAGTTTGAAAGAATATAAAACATATTTATATGCATTTTTCAAATAATTTATTATCTACTTTTAATTGATTCAAAACCTAGTTAAGAAGTACTTTCATTACTTTCACAAAAAATAATATCAGAAAATGTAAATAACTAACACCAAGTGAAGTATAACAAAAGGAGAAAGAGATTTTAAATAATAAACTGTTTTGAAGTCAGAATATTTGTGTTATATTTGTTGTCTCTCTTAGTCATTCATCAACAGAAATACATATTTTTATATGAAACAATTTTAAATAGGAAGAGTCTTTATATTCCAAAATAAACCGTAAGGGGTAAGACCAATTAGGCTGTTAATATGTCTATAGTCTTCTTTTAAATATAATATCTATTGCAATGAAATTACCTAAGTTCTTTTTACCTATACATATCTCTAGATCAAAACATTACCAATCCTAGAAAGTTTTATAGTTTTAGAAGCAACAAAATTTGAGGAAGAGTAAAGTCTGCCTAAAAGAGAATAATAAATTTGATTAAAAACTAATTGATTGAGTAGAGTGTGGAGTTCTGGAGTTTCGAGTTTTCTGAAGATCGGTTCAAGATGACAGAGTAGAAAGACATGCACTCACTCCCTCTTGCAAGAGCATAGGAATCACAACTAAATGCTGAAGAATCATCAAGACACTGGAAATCAGCAAAAAAGATAGCCCACATCCAAAGACAAAGGAGAAGCCATAATAAGATGGTAGGAAGGGCATAATCACAATAAAATTAAATCCCATAAACACTGGGTGGTTGACTGACAAACTGGAGAAGACTTATACCACAAAAGTCACCCCACGGAGTGAAGGTTCTGAGCACCATGTCAGGCTTCCCAACTTGGGGGTCCAGCAATGGAAGGAGGAATTATCAGAGAATCAGACTTTGAAGGCTAGCAGGATTTGATTGTAGTACTTCAACAGGACTGGGGGAAACAGAGTCTCCACTTTCGGGGGGCACATACAAAGTAGTGTGCTCATCAGGACCAAGGGGAAGGAGCAGTGATCCCATGGGAGACTGAACCAGACCTACCTGCTAGTGTTGGAGGGTCTCCTGCAGAGGCAGGGGGTGGCTGTGGCTTACTGCGGAACAAGGTCATTGGCAGCAGAAGTTCCTGGAAGTAGTCCTTTGAGTGAACCCTCCCAGAGTCTGCCATTAGCCCTACAAAAGAGCCCAGGTAGGCTCCAGTGTTGGGTCGCCTCAGGCCAAAAAACCCACAGGAAGGGAACCTAGTCCCACCCAACAGCAGAAAAATGGATTAAAGTTGTACTGAGCTCTGCCCAACAGAGCAACACCCAGCTCTACCCATCACCAGTCCCTCCCATCAAGAAGTTTGCACAAACTTCTTTAATAGCTTCATCCACCAGAGGGCAGACAGCAGAAGCAAGATGAACTACAATTCTGCAGCTTATGGAACGAAAACCAAATTTACAGAAAGATAGACAAAATGAAAAGACAGATGGCTATGTACCAGATGAAGGAACAAGATAAAACCTCAGAAAAGCAACTAAATGAAGTGGAGATAGGCAACCTTCCAGAAAAAGAATTCAGAAGAATGATAGTGAAGATGATCCAGGAACTCAGAAAAAGAATGGAGGCAAAGATCAAGAAGGTGCAAGAAATGCTTAACAAAGATCTAGAAGAATTAAAGAACAAAAATCAGAGATGAACAGCACAATACCTGAAATGAAAAATACACTAGATGTAATCAATAGCAGAAAAACTGAGGCAGAAGAACAAGTAAGTGACCTGCAAGACAGATTGGTGGAATTCACTGCCACAGAACAGAATAAATAAAAAAGAATGAAAAACAAGAAGACAGTGTAAAAGACCTCTGGGACAGCATTAAATGCAGCAATATTCACATTATAGTGGTCCCAGAAAGAGAAGAGAGAGAGAAAAGACCCAAGAAAATATTTGAAGAGATTGTAGTCAAAAATTTCCCTATCATGGGAAAGGAAATAACCACCCAAATTGAGGAAGCAAAGAGAGTCCCAGGCAGGATAAACCCAAGGAGAAACATTCTGAGACACATAGTAATCAAATTCACAAAATTAAAGACAAAGAAAAAATATTGAAAGCAGCAAGGGAAAAATAGCAAATAGCATACAAGGGAACTCCCATAAGGTTAACAGATGATTTCTCGGCAGAAACTCTACAAGCCAGAAGGGAGTGGTGTGCCATATTTAAAGTGATGAAAGGGAAGAACCTACAACCAAGATTATCAGACAAGGATCTCATTAAGATGTGATGGAGAAATCAAAAGTTTTACAGACAAGCAAAAGCTAAGAGAATTCAGCACTACCAAATCAGCTCTACAACAAAGCTAAAGGAACTTTTCTAAGTGGGAAACACAAGAGAAGAAAAGGACCTACAAAAACAAACCCAAAACAATTGAGAAAATGGTCATAGGAACATACATATCAATAATTACCTTAAATGTGAATGCATTAAATGCTCCAACCAAAAGATACAGGTTTGCTGAATGGATACAAAAATTAGACCCAAATAAATGCTGTCTACCAGAGACCCACTTCAGACCTAGGGACACATAGAGACTGAAAATGAGGGAATGGAAAAAGATATTCCATGCAAAATGAAATCAAAAGAAAGTTGGAGTAGCAATACTCATATTAGATAAAATAGATTATCAAAGAATATTACAAGAGACAAAGAAGGACACTACATAATGATCAAGGGATCAATCTAAGAAGAAGATATAACAATTATAAATATATATGGACCCAACATAGGAGAATCTCAATACCTAAGGCAAATGCTAATGACTATAAAAGAGGAAATTGACAGTAACAAAATAATAGTGGGGGACTTTAACACCTCAAACCAATGGACAGATCACCCAGACAGAAATTTAGTACAGAAACACAAGCTTTAAATGACACAATAGACCAGATAGATTTAACTGATATTTATAGGACATTCCATGGAAAACAGCAGATTACACTTTCTCCTCAACTGCACACAGAACATTCTCCAGGATAGATCACATCTTGGATAACAAATCAAACCTGGGTAAATTTAAGAATTGAAATCATGTCAAGAATCTTTTCTGACCACAATGCTATGAGATTAGAAACCAATTACAGGGAAGAAAACCGTAAAAACACAAACACATGGAGGCTAAGCAATACATTACTAAATAACCAAGAGATCACTGAAGAACTCAAAGAGGACATCAAAGAATACCTAGAGACAAATGACAATGAAAATACAATGATCCAAAATCTATGGGATGCAGCAAAAGCAGTTGCAAGAAGGAAGTTTATAGCAATACAATCCTACCTTAAGAAACAAGAAAAGTCTCAATAAACAATCTAACCCTACATTTAAAACAGCTAGAGAAAGAAGAACAAACGAAACCCAAAGTTAGTAGAAGGAAAGAAATCATAAAGATCACAGTAGAAATAAATGAAATAGAAACAAGGAAAACAAGAACAAAGATCAATAAAACTTAAAGCTGGTTCTTTGAGAAGATAAACAAAATTGATAAACCTTTAGCCAGACTCACCAAGAAACAGAGAGAAAGGACTCAAATCAATAAATTTAAAAATGAAAATGGAGAAGTTACAATAGACACCACTGAATACAAAGCATCTTAAGAGACTACTACAAGCAACTCTATGACAATAAAATAGACAACCTGGAAGAAATGGACAAATTCTTAGAAAGGTATAACCTTCCAATACTGAACCAAGGAAAAATAGAAAATATGAACAGACAAATCAAAAATAATGAAATTGAAACTGTGATTAAATATATTCCAACAAACAAAAGTCCAGGACCAGATAGCTTCACAGGTGAATTCTATCAAACATTTAGAGAATAGCTAACACCCATCCCTCTCAAAGTCATCTAAAAATTTGCAGAGGAAGGAACACTCCCAAATTCATTCAATAAGGCCACCGTCACCCTGATACCAAAACCAGAGAGAGATACTACAGAAAAAGAAAATTACAGACCAATATCACTAATGAATATAGATGCAAAAATCCTCAACAAAATACTAGCAAACAGTATCCAACAACACATTAAAAGGATCATACACCATGATCAAGTGGAATTTATCCCAGGGATGCGAGGATTCTTCAATATATACAAATTCGTCAATGTGATACACCATATTAACAAACTGAAGAATAAAAACCATATGATCATCTCAATAGATGCAGAAAAAGCTTTTGACAAATTTAACGCCTGTTTATGATAAAAACTGTCCAGAAAGTGGACATAATGGGAACCTACCTCAACATAATAAAGGCCATATGCAACAAACCCACAGCAAACATCATTCTGAATGGTGAAAAACTGAAAGCATTTCCTCTAACATCAGGAACAAGACAAGGATGTCCACTCTCACCACTATTATTCAACATAGTTTTGGAAGTCCTAGCCATGGCAATCAGAGAAAAAAAAGAAATATAAGAACACAAATTGGAAAACAAGAAGTAAAACTGTCACTGTTTGCAGATGACATGATAGTATACATAGAGAATCCTAAAGATGCCACCAGAAAACTACTAGAGCTACTCAATGAATTTGGTAAAGTAGCTGGATACAAAATTAATGCACATAAGTCCCTTGCATTCCTATACACTAACAATGAAAGATCAGAAAGAGAAATTAAGGAAACAATCCCATTTACCATTACAGCAAAAAGAATAAAATACCTAGGAATAAACCTACCTAAGTAGGTAAAAGACTTGTGCTCAGAAAACTGTAAGACACTGATGAAAGAAATCAAAGATAACACAAGCAGATGGAGAGATATGCCATGTTCTTGGATTGGAAGAATCAATATTGTGAAAAAGACTATACCATCCAAAACAATCTACACAGATTCAGTGCAATCCCTATCAAATTACCAATTGCACTTTTTACAGAACTAGAACAAAAATATTAAAATTTGTGTGGAGACACAAAAGACCCTGAATAGCCAAAGCAATCTTGAGGAAAAAAACACAAAAAAACGGAGTTGGAGGAATCAGGCTTCTGGACTTCAGACTATACTACAAAGCTACAGTAATCAAGACAATATGGTACTGGCACAAAAACAGACATATAGATCAATGGAACAGGATAGAAAGCCCAGAGATAGCCCGATGACCTATAGTCAAAAAATGTATGACAAAAGAGGCAAGGATATACAATGGAGAAAAGACAGCCTCTTCAATAAGTGGTGCTGGGAAAACTGGAAAGTTACATGTAAAAGAATGAAATTAGAACACTCCTTAACACCATACACAAAAATAAACTCAAAATGGATTAAAGACCTAAATGTAAGACAGGACACTGTAAAACTTTTAGAGCAAAACCTAGGAAGAGCACTCTGACATAAAGCACAGCAAGATCTTTTTTGACCCACCTCCTACAGTAATGGAAATAAAATCTAAAATAAACAAATGGGACCTAATGAAACTCAAAAGCTTTTGCACAGGAAAGGAAACTATAAACAAAATGAAAAGACAACCCCCAGACTGGGAGAATATATTTTCAAATGAATCAATGGATAAAGGTTTAATCTCCAAAATATATAAACAGCTCATGCAGCTCAATATTAAAAACAAAATAACCTGATCAAAAAACAGACAGAAGACCTAAATAGACATCTCTCCAAAGGAGACATACAGATGGCCGAGACGCAAATGAAAAGCTGCTTAACAGCACTAATTATTAGAGAAATGCAAATCAAAATTACAATGAGGTATTACCTCACACCAGTTACAGTGGGCATCATCAGAAAATCTACAAACAACAAATGCTGGAGATGGTGTGGAGAAAAGGTGAACCTTTTGCACAGTTGGTGGGAATGTAAATTGATACAACCACTATGGAGAACAGTACGGAAGTTCTCTAAAAGCTAAAAATTAGAATGACCATATGACCTAGCAATTCCACTCCTGGGCATATACCCAGAGACAACTACAATTCAAAAAGGCACATGCACCCCAATGTTCATTGCAGCACTATTTACAGTAGCCAGGTCATGGAAGCAACCTAAATGCCTATCAACAGACAAATGGATACAGAAGATGTGGTACATATATACAATGGGATGTTACTCCCCTATAAAAAGGAACAAATTTGGGTCATTTGTTGAGATGTGGATGGATCTAGAGTCTGTCATACAGAGTGAAGTAAGTCAGAAAGAGAAAAACAAATATTGTATATCAATGTATATATGTGGAATAGGAAAATGGTACAGATGAACCAGTTTGTAAGACAGAAATAGAGGCACAGGTTTAGAGAACAAACATATGGACACCAAGGGGGGAATGTGTGGGGTGGTGGCAGTGGGATGAACTGGGAGATTGGGATTGACATATATACACTAATATGCATAAAATAGATAACTAATAACCTGCTGTATAAAAAATAAATAAATGAAATATTTAAAAAGAACTGATTGAAAACATCTAATTTATCTTGATAGAGTCATGGATACACTTAAAATCTGGTCTCTATTAAATTTGGGTATTTCCACATAAATTTTCAAATATCCACTGCAATGATGTCATTTTGGAAAAAGAAAAGGCTTTCAAAAATATCATTACTAAAAACTGGTACTCAGGGGCTAAGAGAAAGCTGTCATCTCTCAGTTGCTAGCACATACAAAATTTTGGATACTGAGTTCTGAAAAAGGGTTGGAAAATGAAGATACATGATGTTACAAGTTAAAGAAGAAAAATACCCTCCTTTCATAATATGATAAAGACAAATGAAATAAGTCATATATATATATATATATATGATTTATAATCATATATATATATATAAATGTAAAGTCAAGCTAGTTTTTATTGGTCATTTTGAAATATAAATCTCTTTGGATAAACTAAGAAATATAACCTAGCATTACTTATATGGTAAACTTTATTTTGGAGCATTATGATTAGCTGATTTAGTAGTGGTCCTGGACATTTTAGATTAAAATAGTAATAAATGTAATACTTTGGCTAAAATAATTGATATATACCAGGTACAACAACTTTTATCAGTATAAGTATTAATATTTTTAAAAAAGAATATAGATGTAATTCCAAACTTGATATTATCAGTAATCATTATTTCTCCTTATTACTTTTTTTATTGGAGTATAATTGCTTTACAATGTTGTGTTAGTTTCTACTGTACAATGAAGTGAATCAGCTATATGTATATATATATATATATATATCTCCTCCCTCTTGGATCTCCCTCTCACTCCCATCCCAGCCAACTAGGTTTATACACACAATCTGCAAAAGTCTTCTTTAATCTTAAGTAGTTATATCAAAAAACTTAATGCCTACAGGTCAATGGTTGTTATACATGGTTTTCAGTTTTGTTTTTGACAATATAAATTCCCTTATACAACATCTATTGACTAACTTAATTCATAAATATGAATCTTACTTTATTTTAAGTGACTTTTTAAATTAATCAACCAACTTTTAGTTTGGAGCACATATTTTTTTTAAAAAACTTATAAAATAAATTTTCCTTGTATTTTATTTAAAGCTTAAAAGTATTAAAATGAAAAAAATTAAAAATACTTTATTATAAACTGCATACACTATACAAGTTTTTTTTTTTTTTCCTGTAGTATGCGGGCCTCTCACCCTCTTGCAGAGCACAGGTTCCAGATGCGCAGGCCCAGCGGCCATGGCCCACGGGCCCAGCCGCTCCACGGCATGTGGGATCCTCCCAGACCAGGGCACAAACCCGCGTCCCCCGCACCAGCAGGTGGACTCCCAACCACCGCACCACCAGGGAAGCCCTATACAAGCTTTTTAAATTTATTTTTCCACACTTCTCCTTAGGCAGGACAACATGGCTATGGTGGGCTGGAGCTGGTTATTTCCCTTCTCCCACATGGAAGGCTAGAGCAGCTGGGGTTGGGTCTTTCCCTTCTCATAGGTGAGTTAGGATCTGATAAAACTGAATTGGGTTAGACTCTGGTTAACTGGTTTTTCCTAAGGGTAGACATTATTAAGAAGAAGAGAACGCTTTAACATATTCCAAAATGGTTCTTTTCCCTTTATCTCCTGTCAGAGAATGAGGGGATATTTCCTCTGATATTCACTGTTATAACTCCAAGAAGTAAAACTCATAAAAGTGTGCCTCATCTCCAATGACTGGATCCACTGGAGTGTTTTACTCTCAGAGTTGTCCACACAGAGCCTCCAGCAACTCATCAATTACAGTTCAGTTTCCCTATTCCATGAGCGCTGGTTTCCTTGGAAGTTTTATCTCAAGGTTTTCTTTGGAAGTTTTATCTCAAGGTTTTCTGCGCCAGTTATGATTTTGTATTCATCTGTCAGTCTCTCCAATTTGGGCTAGAGTGGTTTGCTCTGTGACCTCACTTCACTTACAGATCTAAGAAGAGCTGTTGATTTTTCAGTTTGTTTAACTTTTTACTCATCTATAGCAATCTACAGATTCAATGCAATCCCTATCAAATACAAATGGCATTTTTCACAAAACTAGAACAAAAAATTGTACAATTTGTATGGAAACACAAAAGACCTTGAATAGTGATAACAATCTTGAGAAAAAAGAAAGAAAAAAAGCAGAGCTGAAAGAATCAGGCTCCCTGACTTCAGACTATACTACAAAACTACAGTAATCCAGACAATATGGTGCTGGCACAAAAAAAGAAATATAGATCAATGGAACAAGATAGAAAACCCAGAGATAAACCCATGCACCTATAGTCAACTAATCTGTGACAAAGGAGGCAAGGATATACAATGAAGCAAAGATAAGTTCTTCAATAAGAAGTGCTGGGAAAACTGGACAGCTACATGTAAAAGAATGTCATTGTTTTTAATTGTGCTTTCTTGAGCAAGAGGTAATACTTTACATTAGAATAAAGTAATTTATGTCAAATATTTTAAAAGAATTACCTGTGCAGACCTCTCTTAGGTTAAACCCATCAGTTCCATCAACTGATTTTATATTACATAGTTTGTTCATTTAAATTAACCCAGGTTTACTTCATTAGACAAAACACATTTTTTTCAATGTTCTCTTAAATTATGGGACCAAGAACTGATTTGACCTGTTGTTCAGTAGAAAGTGTCACCTCCTTGTTCTAGGCACAATATTTTTATTAACATATTGTAACATATACCTCTCTTCTATTTTGACAACCATATCAAACTATTGATACATATTGGGATTAAATGAATTCCTGTTTCTTGAGTATTCTGTAATACTGTTGGTATTTTATATTTAGTACTGGGTTAACCTTTGACATTATTAAATTACATCTTTTTAGATTTAAATTTATAGTCCAAAGTAATTTTGAAAACCCATATAGATAATACATGGAGTTTTCATGCTTTTATATTTTATCCTCATGTTACCAAAGTCTTAATAATTTTTAATTGTTTTAGTGAGATATACCTTACATTCACCCATTTGAAGAGTACAGTTCAGTTCCTTCTTCTATGTTCACAAAGTTGTGCAACCATCTCCACAATCTAGTTTCAGAACATTTTCATAAACCCAGAAGAAGCCGTTATCCTTTAGAAGTCACTCCTCATTCCTATCCATATTATACCCCCAGCCCTAGAAAACCACTAATCTACTTTATGTCCCTAAAGATTTGTCTTTTCATTATGTTTCATATAAATGTAATTCGTACAATATGTCATCTTTGGTGTCTGGATTTTTTCACTCGGCATAATATTTTTAAGGTTCACCCATGTTGTAGAGTGTGTCAGTATTTTGTTCCTTTCTTTATATAGCTGAATGATATACAATTGTATGAATATACCAATTTTACTTATCCCCTCATGATCTGATGGCTATTTTGGTATTTTCCTTTTTTGCTATATGAATAATGTTGCTACAAAATTTATTTACAAAATTTTTATTGATGTATATTTTGATTTCACTTGGGTATTTCTCCAGAAAGAAGTGCTACAACATTTGGTAACTCTGTTTCATATTTTAAGGAAATATCAAATTATTCTTCAAAATGCCTGCACCATTTCACATTCCTGCCAATAATATATGAGTGTTCCAATTTCTCTACAACCTTGTCAGACTTGTTCTTCTCTGTCTGTTTGTTACAGCCATTCTACTGGATGTGAAGTGGTATCTCTCTCTCTTTTTTTTTTTCTTTTTTTTTTTTTTTGCATTTTCCTAATGACTGGGTGAAGTAGAGCATCTTTTCATGTACTTACTGGCTATTTGGATATCATCTTTGGAAACTTTGTCCATTTTCAATTAGATCATTTGTCTTTTTGTTATTAAATTATAAGAATTCTTTATGTTTTCTGGATATTAGTGCCTTTTCAAATATACAGTTTGAAAATATTGTTCTTCCCATTCCATGGGTTGTCTGTTTACTTCTTGATAGTAACATTTGCAGCATAAACGTTTTTAGTTTGATGAGTCGGAAATTTTTTTGAAGTTGTTTTCATATCTAATAATCTATTGTCTAATTCAGGATAACAAAAGTAACCTTTTATGCCTATGTTTTCTTCTGTGAGTTTCATAGTTTTAGCTCTTACATTTAGGTTAAGGATCCATTTTGAGTTAACTCTGTGTATGGTGTGAGGATGAGGTTAAATTTCATTCTTTCATCTGTGGATATGCAGTTTTTCCAGAGCCATTTGTTAAATTATTTATTAACCATTGAATTGCCTTGATATCCTTGTTGAAAATCAGCTAACTGTAAATATATGTGTATATTTCTCTACTCTCAATTCTATTTCATTGACCTATACATCTTTCCTTACACCAGTACTATACTGTATGATTACCGGAGCTTGGTAGTAAGTTTTGAAACCAAGAATTGTAACTCCTCATTGAACACTGAACAATAAACACTGAAGAAATTTGACTAAAACCTATAATACCGTTTTGGCTCTTCTGGAGCTCTTGAATTTCAAGATGAATTTTGGGGTCAGTTTGTTAATCTCTCCCAGTGGGCAGCTGGAATTTTGATAGGAATGGCATTGCACTTGTAGATTAATTTGGGTGTCTTACCATCTTAACAACATTAAGTCTTCCAACTCATAAATATGGGAGTTTTTTCCTTTACTTAGGTCTTCTTTAATTTTTTTCAATGACAAATTATAGTTTTCAGTACAGAAGATTTGCCCTTCTTTTGGTAAATTTATTTGTAAGCAATTTTATTATTTGTGAGGCTATTGTAAATGGAATTTTTTTCATATTTCATTTTCAGATTGTTCATTGCTAGTGTATACAAATATAATTGATTTTTGAGTATTGAACTTATATGTTTCAACCTTACTAAACTTACAGATAAAGCAGTCTTTGTGTACATGTGGTTTCCTTGGGATTTTCAGCATATAAGATTATATCGTCTGAGAATACAGATATTTTTACTTCTTCCTTTCCAGTCTAAATTACTTTATTTTTCTTGTCTAATTGATACGAGTAGGTTCTCCATATAATATTGAACAGAAGTGATGAGAGTTGACATCCTTTTCTTATTCCTGATCTTATTAGGTAATCTTTCCATCTTTCACCATTAGTATCATTAGCTCTGAGGATTGTTTTTGTTTTTTAGATACACTTTATCAGAACAGGACATCTATTTCAAGTTTATTGGGTGTGTTTGTGTGTGTATGTGTATGTGTCCATGTGTGTGTGTGTGTTTATCATAAAAAATGTTGGATTTTCTCAAATGTTTTTTCTGTATCTGTAGAAAAGATCCTGCAATCATTGTCCTTTATTCAAATATATGTTGTGATGGTCAGTTCTATGTGCCAACAACTTAGCTAGGCTATAGTCTTCAGTTATTCAATCAAACACTAATCTAGATGTGTTGTAAAGATTATTTTTTAGATGTGATTAAAATCTATAATCAGTTGATTTTAAGTAAAGGAGATTATCCTGAACAATTTAGGGGGGTCTGATCCAATCAGTTAAGGACTTTAAAAGCAGAACTGAAGTTTCCTTGAAGAATAAATTTCACCTGCAAACTGCAGACAGTCTACCCTACAGAATTCAGACTTGCCTGGTTAGCTCCCAAAATCGCATAAGCCAATCTCTTGCAATAAATATTAATAAACAAGTTCTGGCATAAAAGGCTTTGTGTTGGCCTCTTGCATCTAGTTTAGTCAAAAGAATCTTTCCATGTAATCTGGGCTATCTCACTGAAGGTGAGGGGATTTCACATTTCTTGTATCTGACATGAATCTCCATGTAATTATTTAGCTTAATACCTTATTAGAAGAGTGGCAAATGTATTTGGTGTAGGAAGATCTGATAATTCTCCATATCTATTTATCGGCATTCTGTCCTGCCACAAATTATAAATATTTTTCTTTTGTTAGAAAAATGAACACAACTTAGAGGTGGGTGGCTTTACTTTTCCTCCATCTCAGCTCATAAAAAATGAATTCAGCTAATCATATAAAAACATGCAAAACAATTATTCTCCCACAAAACTTTATTGACTGTGAAGGTCTAAATCATTTTGCTGCCTTTGTGTAATTTCCTCTTTCTTTGATATCCATTTATGTCACATTTGAAAAAATTCAAAATAAGATTATTGAGTTCCTGTTTGGTACAGAGCTTCTGTAAATGAACAATCTATTGACATCTATTATGCAAGCTGTGAGAAATAAAAGGGGTCTAGGATTGCAGCCACAACTCTGGTTTTCTTCAGCCTGTATCTCTGAAGTCCAAAGCAACTTGAACGTTTACATTCACAGTAAAATTCCTTGTGATTTTTATAATAATCCTTACCTTAATTCTACTACTTACTTGCTTTATCGTTTGGGGTAAATATCTTCTGAAATCTGGGAATTGTTT
Organism: Phocoena phocoena; assembly: GCF_963924675.1. Lineage (NCBI taxonomy): Eukaryota > Metazoa > Chordata > Mammalia > Artiodactyla > Phocoenidae > Phocoena > Phocoena phocoena. The sequence goes on along the minus strand of NC_089235.1, from coordinate 25,721,455 downwards.
TGAAGGTGAATTGAGAAGCTTTTAGGTACTTTTTCAAATTTTACTTTATCTTTTTGACTTCAGGTTTACACCTTTTAAAACTAAAATCAATTTAAATAATTTTACATTCCAGTTAATAAATTCCAAATCCCTCTTTCATAGGTAGGATATCCGTCCCTTACCATTCCCCGACAGCCAGACACAGCAGCATTATCTGCCAAGTATTTTAGAACCTGAACTTATACATAACATAAATTAAGTCTCTAAGGGACTGGACAGTTTAACAACACTCAGCTTTAGTGAACATACACCACCTAAATATGCTTTTTTATTATTATTTTTTCTTTTTTTTAAACATAATAACCTGGAACCACCTTTGGGCTTGCAGAATGCTAGTTTGTTATAGCAAAGACCTATTTGTTCTGTCTCCTGGATCACCTAATTGCATCTAGATTAGAAACTACAGTACTCACTTATTCTTAACCTTCCAAAGAGAAGTTTGATCTGCTATATCAATGACTTTGTCCAATTAGGGTCATAGGGTATATCACAAACTGCTTAATCATTTTCTGTTCTTATGATATTGACAAATTCAAATTATACTTAAAATTTTAATTACTTGATTTGGTCTTTATAGTCATTAATACTGACTACCCTTATGTAGTCAGTATTAATGGGTGATAGATCAGACAGATGACCTTAAGAGTAGGGCTGCTTATGTGTGCTCTAAGTCTTGGCAAGGCTCAGTTCCTCAGAGCCCACAGAAGGACATCCTCCATTTAATAGGAACATTGATTCAGGAAGGTGAGGGTGAATGGCTGCACAGTAGTTGGACTGAGAGCTAATGAACAGATGTGTTATAGTCTTGGCTTCCTAGGCTTTCTAAAAGTCTTTTCAAATTACCTCCCACATAAATTGATGTTAATGACTGTGCAAGATTCTCTTTAAAAACCACTATCTTAGACTAAAAGGTGTTTTCAATGCTTTGGGGGAAAAGTTTTCTATCTATATTAAGAATAATCCTCTTCATACCTATGCTCTAACTCTGCCTCTCAGCAAAAGAAAATGAGCTGCTTTGCATTTGTTTCTCAGTGCAAAGAAAGACATTTAATTTCCTAGGCAATGCATGGTAACTTAGAGCAATGTGTAGAATCTAAAACAGAAAATGCATACAACTACAAGATGAGTGGACTGTCTCATCCACAGACAATAACCCATCCCTAATGACTCATTTTCTTCCATATAAATTGAGAAATGTGACAAGGGTATGGAATGTTTTTGCCTCTCAAGGAAAAAAAATTATCTGCAAACTATGCTAATCATATTAGGCTGATGCATTCATTCATAGCACATAATTCTTTTTTCTCTAAATTAGGAATCTGCCTTCTTATTGCTACTGTGCAACTAAGAGAAAAAAAATAATGAAGAATTTTTTTATTAAAAATGTTTTATCTTTACTTCACTGGAAGGAGGCCGAGTGAGAGCTCTGTAACTACAAATACAAAACTAAATGACAAAAATGTAAATAAGAATTAAGAAATTGCTGTGTATATTAACTTTCAATTATTAAAGCTTTTATTCAACTGTTAGAAGATTATAGCTAGCTGGAAATTACATGAAGAATGAAGATGTTTGTTTTTTTCAGTCCATAAATGTATGGAATTCTCTTATTTTGTATGTGAGTTGGGCTTCAATCTTTCATCTGTTTTCTTAAAACACTTGCCCTGAGAATCAAGGACTAAATACAAGATATTTTTCTCTGTTTCTCTTTATTCTCATCTACACAAAGAGTATTCTTTGATGTGTATTCTAAAGCTGATTCCTTTGATTATTTTTTAAACTCCCAGTCTACACCCTAAACAGGTTTTAAAACTGTACTCCTGCATTAACATTATGCATGCATGCACCAGTACTGAGCTAATGGGCTAGGATGAATCCGATCTCCATATATTTTTATGTTTTTTTTCTCCCTTAGTTTGTCTTCATTTCAGATTGAAAACTCCTTTTACTTAGCCAATTTTTTAAATGAACTTCATAAATCTCCTCACGTAAAGCACAAGCAGCAGAATTTATTTAAAGTGGAAAACTTTTTCTCCCAATACACTTTTGTAGATTTTGCTGTAAAGGGAAATTAGTTTTAAACAGGCAAGACTGCTTTGCACTGAAGGAAAATTAAATTCTTGCATCCCTGTGCATACTGCACGCATGATATGCTTTCCATATGATTTCTACCTACGTGATCATCACTAAGCCCTGAAAAAGCTCAGGGGCAAAGGAAGGTCAGGAAGGTATGAGGAGAGAAAGAAAAATCAAGATGAACTGCAAATGACTTAATTTCCATACAAATTTAATCCAAAGTGTAGGCTCCAAAGAGAAAATTTCTCATTCATCTCCCTCTTCACCAAAGCCTTCCCTGAAAACACACTTTAGGTAAGGGAGGGTAAAACAGGCTTTTGCATTGAGTTCATTTAACTTTCTCAGATCTGTTATCACAAAGAATTAGATTTGCCAGTGGCTTATTAATTGGACATACCAAAAATAATAGGAATAGATAAGTGAAGAACATTTTACAGGTATCAGAGCACATTACCAATTTGTGTCATTTTATCCTCGAAAAAAAACAAAAACAAAACACCACCAAAAAAGATTCGTTTCATTATAATCAAAAAACAAAGTGATTCAGGTTAACTAATTTGAACAAGATCTGATAAAGATCAATAAGTAGTAGGTAACATTGGTTTTCAGACTCCAAATCCATGTTATTCTCAATGTTCCAAACTGATTTGAAAGATGCCCTTGCATACCTTTGTATGGATAAATACTCATCTATGAACTGAAAGATGTGTCTTTCCTGAAGCCGTACACATTGCTGGGATTATTTGTTAATGAGACAACTCCTTGAGGCTCTAATCTATGTGTGTACTTCTGACAGGAATATTGTGTATCTATGGTTGAGACAGGTCTTTTTTTAACTTCTTTATTTAAATAAAAAAGTAATATATACATACATAATGGGCTGGTAGGATAACAGATTTTAAAAATTACATATGAATGTATCATCTCCATTGATATTAAGAAAGAATATAGGAAAATAAAAAGAATAAGAATAAAATTCAACAAGTAGACACTTTTTAAAGACATTTCACTCTGAGAATATAAAGTAGTTGTGAGATGATGATTAATAAAAACTGACACCATAAATATCACATAAAAATATTTATGACAATTTGATGCTGGCAAAAATGCTATATATGGTAATTTTTGTTTGGTAGTGGCTTAAAGAAAGTCTAACCTGAAATGTTCCATTAAATTTTTGGATTCAATAGTTGATAAAAGTTTTGGTATTTCTTTTTAATTAATATCTTTCTCCCTCAATCTTATTCTTTCTCTCTTTCTTTTTATTAAGCCATTTCTCTTGTCAACAAATTCCACAAAATGTGTTTGAGAGAAGTCATCCATAAATACATTTGCTTTGTTTGGTCTCCCAAACATATTTTTAGGGATTTAAATGAGGAAAATATCATCTTCTTAATGAAAAATGTAGAACTGGACAATACTTTATCACTGTCAGTATTGTTTTCAGGTGATTATTGGATATGTTTTACTCCCAAAAAGTCATCTCATTTCAATAGTCTGTTCCAAAAGCAAAGCATCAATAACTAATGTTTAATCTGCTATTCTGTGTTTGGCTCAGAAACAAGTACTGTTGTCCCTCGGTACCCAAGGGGAATTGGTTTGGGGACCACACCTGCCCCCAACACCAGATACCAAAGTCTACAGATGCTCAAGTCCCTTATATATCTGGTGGGTGCCCTCCCTGAAACAATTGTCAACAGATGTTGAAAGACAACTGTACATGAAATCCCCAGAACGTATTCATCTTATAACTAAAAGTTTTTACTCCTTGATCAACATCTTGCCTTTACCCCCACCTTCTCAGGTCCTGGTAACCACCATCCTAGTCACTGTTTCTGTGAGTTTGTCTTTTTTAGATTCCACATATAAGTGATATCATACAGTATTTGTTCTTCTCTGTCTGACTTATTTCTCTTAGCGTAATGCCCTCAAAGTCCATCCACGTTGGTGAAAATGGCAGGATGTCCTTTTTTTCTCATGGCTAAATAATATTTCATTGTATATAATGTACCATATTTTTTAATCCATTCATCCATAAATGGACACTTACATTCTTTCCGTATCTTGGCTAATGCTGCAATGAGGATGGGGGTGCAGATATCTCTTTGAGATTCTGTTTTCATTTCCTTTGGAAATACCCAGAAGTGAGGTTGCTGGATCATATGATAGTTCTATTTTTAATTTTTTTTGGCTTCAGTTGTTGTGCCTCATGGGCTCTGGAGCGCAGGCTCAGTAGTTGTGGTACATGGGCTTAGTTGCTCTGCGGCATGTGGGATCTTCCTGGACCAGGGATCGAACCCATGTCCCCTGCATTGACAGGTGGATTCTTAACCACTGCACCACCAGGGAAGTCTATTTTTAATCTTTTTCCATAGTGGCTGAACCAATTTATATTTCCAACAACAGTGCAAGTGAGTTCCCTTTTCTCCAAGTCCTTGCCAACACTTGTTATCATTTGTCTTTTTGATGATAACTATTTTAACAGGTGTGAGGTGTTATGTCACTGTGGTTTTGATTTGCATTTCCCTGATGATTAGTGATATTAATCACCTTTCATGAATCTGTTGCCCTTTTGTATGTTTTCTTTAGAGAAATGCCTATTCAGGTCCTCTGCCATTTTAAAACATTTTTTTGCTATTGAGTTATTAAATTCTCTATACTACACAAAGCAATCTATACACTTAACATAATCCATATCAAAATTCCAATGACATTTTTCACAGAAGTCAAACAGTCCCAGATTTGTGTCAAACCACAAACACCCTCGATAGCCAGAGAAATCTTAGGAAAAAAGAACAAAGCTGGAAACATTACACTTCCTACTTTCAAACAATATTACATAGTTATAGTAATCAAAACAGTATGGTATTTTTTGCTAAAAACAAATAGATCAAAGAAACAGAATAGAGACCCCAGAAATAAATTGTTCATATATGGTCAGTTAATTTACAACAAAGAAGCCAAGAATATACAAAGGGAAATAATAGTTTTTTCAATAAGTACACCTGAAACTAATACGTCAATTATACCTCAAAAAAAAAAAAATAGCAAAAGCAATTTGAGTCTCATATTGTGAAACATTCTAAATTTACCATGGACTTGAAATTTAACCTCCCTCCAAACATCTATGAGCTTTCAACATGGAAGTTTTGAGAATCACCTCACCCCCAAAACCCACCTTCAAGTTTAAAAATCCTAATGGGGCCTGATGCACAGCTAGATTTACAAATCACTTCTCTTGTAGCTCTGGCTTCAATTTCTTCCTGTCAATTCTAATTAATTTTATTAGTACTCCTATCTTTAATAGGAACTTGAATCCTCAGTCTCTACTCCATCTTCGGAAAACTTGGACTCTTATATGGATGGATCAAATACAATAACATTGCTTGGGCTAAAGCAATAAAAGAAAAGATTTCTCTTTAATAATCAGGACTATTTTTGTGTCTATCCCTTTTAAAATTTAACTTTTTGGATTGTCTCGCTATTATGGTCATCTGTAAATCTCAAGACACATTATGGTCTGAGCAACCCTCCTGTTCAGGAGGAGTTTCTGACTTGAGAAGGTTTTCAGGTTTGATTTAGCATGTGCAAAATTGATTTTTAATGTAATACATTGAAAATCACTAGGGCTAATGGTGTCTCAACAAAGATTTTAAAGCCAAGTTTAAGCTAGTTATAAAATCTTCTTTTGACCTTATCTTATGAGCATATATCTTTCCCAAAGCATATCTGTAGTAATGGTAGTTAACAGGTAAGGATTTAGAGAATCTGAATCACACCTGTATAACTTTGAATCTTAATAACTATCAAGAGTATTCTAGCCCCACTGGGACTAAGGCTTCTTATATTACCTTGACCTAACCAAGACTGGTCAGGAATTGCCTCCAGCTACAGGGACTGACATTCTCATAATTTTCAAATACAATGTCTGTCAGCACCTGGAATACTGTGTGCATTTATGATTACCATTCTTTAAGAAAGATAACAGAGTTTGAAAATAATAATAGATGATTTTAAATAATTTTTTAAAATTGCTACTGCTTTATGAAGTGAGATTTAAAATATTAGAACCACATTTTCATTCTGAAAAACAAAAGCTAACAGAGTACTACTAAAACTATGAGGAAAATCACAAGCTATGATAATGTGACTTTATTTACTAAATTGATAAATAATTAATTTAATTATTTATCAATTTGGTAAATTAGTTAATTTTATTAAATTTAGTAAATTAGTTAATTTTACTTCCAAAATTCTGTTACGTCTATGCCCATTTCTTTATCTCTTCAGGAGTCAGTCTAATTTAACATACCATCATCTATCTGGACTAGGCTTCTAACAGGCCTGCATTCTCTGCTCTTTCTCTATCCTAATCCACATGCCACATACGTTCAGTGTTTTAATCTAAGCTTGGGCCCAGGTCAGGATGGCAGGCTAAGCACATGTGTTCACACTATAGTTTTCCTGAGATACTAATTCAAATTATTATAAATAAATGTACAAAGAAAAATATAATCCTACAATAAAGAAAATAGAATGAAAACCATCAATGGAGGAGAAAGTTCAACTAATTCTGGTGACGCAGAATTAAGAAAACATCACCTAGAATTCTGGTAGGGAGCCAGCCTGTATAGCAGGTGTTACAAAGGCCAAAATTTTAAAAGAGTGGGGAATGTAAATAAAAGCAGAGGTATTATTTGAAGGCTTAAAAAAATATATACATATACACCAAGCAAGGCTTTTTTTTTTTTTTTTTACTTCAGAAATATCATCTAACAGGAATTCAAGAAAAAGAAATCTGAGTTTGAGAATACTAGAAGATATTTACCAAGGCTGAAGGGAGGCATTCATCATCAGAATAAATATTCTATAAATTATTGATCAGGATGAACAAAAATAAGTGACCCATACTCTGAAATTTTATGTTCCCAATGATAGAAAGAAGATTCCTAAAAGTTTCTAAAAAAGGAAAAGAAAAACAGATTTCTTGCAAACAAAGCTTTTTCAGACTGCAAACAGACCACTCATCAAAGTTGGCAGTTAGAAGAAAAAATAATGCCTTAAGGGATTAGAGGGTAAATAATAGAAAACCTATGGAAACTGGATTAGCAATTGAAAGTGAGAAGTGGGTAAAGACTTTCTCAAACTGTAAAGACTCCAGGAAATTACCTCACACACATACCATCTTGTGTTATTAAAGATGTACTTCAGTAAAATCAGGTTTAATTAAAGAAGGACCACTGAGGAGCCAATGTACAAAACCCAAGAGGACAATTCCATATTGCCACTTGTCTGTAAGCATTTACCACAATTTGTGCAGCTTTGGGCAGGAGAAGAGAAGACTCCAGGAGAAGTCTTTGAGAAAAAATTTTATCTCTGTCTGTATGATTTAGATAATATTATATGACTTGAGAAACTGAAAAAAACATATCATAATAAAGGCAAAATCACAGAAAATATTTTGAGTGTTTACAATGTGACAGGCATTGCTCTGAGCATTTTATGTATATTAACTTATTTTATCATCACGATAACTTGACGAAGGATATACTGTTAGTATCACTAGTTACAGATCAGGAAGTAAGTTCATACAGCTAGTATGTGATGAAGCTTTGGTTTTAAGTCAAGCAGTATGACTCCAAGAGTGCCAAAAGAAATATCAAAAGAAGAAACAAAAACAAAATAAACAAAAATTGTAAAAGGCACATAGAAAAGGATTCATTTATAGTATACTAGTTGACTTGGCAACAAACAATATTTACATCATTATAATATGTAAACATCATTAACCTTTAACTTTATAATTGTTTGGAGGGACACTTATCCCCAACCCTAATGTTGCTAAAGAAGAATAGGAATTATCATTTGACTTCTTAAATGTGAAAAATAAGGGAGAAATACTCCAAGATTCTCTCCTTTCCTCAATACTCTGTAATATCCAAGTGGTGTGCCTAGGAGAATAAGTTGCTTATGCTTATCCCAACATTTTCCTCTTTCTCCCCTTCTTCTTCCTTCTCACTTTCAGAGATGGTCCATGTTGGTTGGCTTTCTCTCTCCACGCAGTTTACTCATATATGTTCTGTTCAGTCTGTTGTGAGTTAATTAGCACTCCATAGCCTATTTTCTACCTCAGCTTCTATTAGCAATAAAGCTGATGTTTTAATCCCCTCCTCCTCCTTCTTCTTCCTTCTCTCTCTCTCCCCCTGTCTCTCTGTCTCAATTCCAAACCCATGAAGGTAATAAGGGACTCTTAATTACTCATCCTTTAATACCCAAAGAATCACCCTTTTATATGCTATAATATAATATAAAAGTGCAAATATGAAATTCAAATATAAACAGACAATATAAATTACAATATAAAAGTGTAAATGTGATATAGAATAGGTGCAAGAAAAGATAGAGTTGCTAATGTTCTTATTAAAAAGTAGGGGAGCAGAGAAACACTCTAATTCATGCTGTAATTTAAAAATGTTTAGATATATTTTAAACAATACGTTTTCTGATCTTTATATAGCCCCACTCTTAGAGGTACTTTGTACATCTAAATTCTGAGCCTTTCAGAGCTCCTGAATCAGCCTGATTCTGTGCTGTCCCTGGGGCTGACATAACTAATTTGCTCAGGTCTGTCAAGTTAGTTACCACTCAATCTTCCTCTGCTTCCAACTTTCCAAATATTGTACCTTACCTCTTCCCTCAGTTTCTCTTTGCCTTATAGACTTAACACCTTTATGAAAATTCATGTGACTGTCACTTTCATGGTATCTCAAGGAGCACTGAGGTAAACAAGTATATTTGATCTGCCATGTTTAATTTGAAGTTCTGTTGTTAGTTTCAAAGTTGTCTGTATTTGCAGTATAGATGTTGTGTCCACCACAAAATGTAATTATATCCTTTCTTTAATACCCTTCTTATCTAAACTTGATTATCTGATTCATCATTTCAGCTACTGTCTTATCAAAACTCTAAGTCCTTTGCTATTTTATTCTATTAGCATCTACCCAGCTAAACACCACTATTTTCTTTTTGCTTACACCCAAATTATACAGATAATACAAATTAAAAAAATTGTAAACAAACAAATAAATAACACAACTAGCTCAATCATTTTATAATTTTATCACCAGAAGTACCAGCACATAAATGATCAACAAGTGTAATTGGTCTTTTTAATAATTTTTATATCTCCAAATATCTTTCAGCAGCACTTGACAAAAACTGATCTTCTTTATTTCTTGGAGAAGAAAGACTGTCAGCTCTTGCTTTCAGTGAAACCCAACTTCAGTTTTCCTACCTTCAATTTCTTGAATTTCTCTCTAATTTGCCAGTCCCCCTTTTTCATCTTGACCAATAAATGTTGGAATACATCTGGGTTTCTTTCCTAGGATCTCTAAATTCCTAATCATCCACTTGTTCCTCAGGACAATTCTGAAGGGTCTTCATATTTCAGAGTCCCCAAAAGGATTGGATGAGTCTTCTATTGAGACTGCATCACAGCTTGACTTCTTCTGCTCATTCCAGCTTCTGTCTCTTCCCTTTGCAGTGTTAATGCCAAGAGCACTTCCTAATAACCTGCTGCAGGAAGAATCTATTTCTCAATGATGTAACCACTGACAAATAGTGTCACCCCTACTTAGAACAGTATATTTCACTCCCTTATTTTCTTCACTGACTTCTCACTGTATGTAATCATGTTTTGATGGAGACATTTCCTGATTTCTAGGATTGGGATAAATTCCCTTATGTTATAGTGTTATAGTACTGTGTACTTCCCAGCTCATAATAACCATCATATGTTGAATTATTTGTTGATTCTGCATCTTCAACTGGATCTTCAACTCCATCTCTCTACCTTCCATGCTGGTCTTCCTTAGCCTTTTGCATTTTGTAGTTCATGCTGCCACCTGCTTCTGGTCCCCACACTACTGCTGTGGGTTTCTGGCCCTTCCCTCTAACACTATTGCCTGCCTCATTCCACTTAGCTTACTCTGGCCCATTCTTTATGTCTTTTCTTTAAAATACCATGCCAGAGTTTCTTCCATCCCATTTACAAATATTTACTTATTCCCAATACTATCATCATGCTTTATTCTCTAAATAATCAAGAATGTAGGAACTGTACATGCTTTTCCTCCGACTTTAAGTCTTAGCACAGGGCTTCACACTTTGTGGATGCTGAAGAACTGATAGACTTGAGTTGTTGTTTTGCCACACACATATATATTGCTTTGGGATACATCCTCCTCAGAATGAACCATCCTTTTTGGAATTCTATCCTTCCCTCCTTCCAATCCATTTATACTCAGAGATGTACAGTTTCTATATTGATGAATAAAAAAGTAGAGGTGGGAGGGGCTTCCCTGGAGGCGCAGTGGTTGAGAGTCTGCCTGCCGATGCAGGGGACACGGGTTCGTGCTCCGGTCCGGGAAGATCCCACATGCCACGGAGCGGCTGGGCCCGTGAGCCATGGCCGCTGAGTCTGAGCGTCCGGAGCCTGTGCTCCACAACGGGAGAGGCCACAACAGTGAGAGGCCCGCATACCGCAAAAAAAAAAAAAAAAAAAAAAAAAAAAAAAAAAAAAAATTGGAGGTGGGAATAGAGTTGAGGGTTAGGGGCAGAGGCCACTGCTTACTGACACTTCTCAAAGAGATCATCATATGTCCAAGTTTTTCATGTAGTTGCTATAAAGAGTGTGCCTCTCAATATGGAGAGATGGTAGGGGTGGTACAAAAACATTTCCTTCCATTTGTCAGGTAATCTCTATTTAGTACTATGAAGCTATTTATGTCACAGTTACTTCTCACCTTAGTTTAACTTAGTTGGACTAAAATAACTGTCACAAAATTAATCTGTTATGCTTCATATTAGTGTAATTCTTAGATTTAATAGTATATGGAGTTGTCCTTTCTGAAACTTCATCAATTAGTAAGATATTAGGACAAGCTCAAAATTCCCTACAATTTCTAGAATTTGGTGGTGTAATTGAGGATTTTATAACAGGTATAATAATCTCAGTTTTGTTTACATTTGTGTATGTTTTCTCTTGAAAATAGTTTTACTTCTGTTTTTCAACCATATTTAGTCACATTTATAAACAGCATTAAGGACATCTGAAGATGGAATGCTTGCTTCAGTTTTTTTAACTTACAAACTGTGCACTTGTTGCTAAGTTACATACTTTTAATTAATGTTTGAGATAGATTGTATTTGGTTTTGTATTTAATTACTGCAACTTACTTGGGAGATAGTTGTACTTTCCTGCCCCACTGATGTGAGGCTCAGCCATGTGGCTTATACTACTATGACCAATGAAATGTTAGGGAAACTGAAGATTCAACATGCGATTTGTGCTGTTCTCTCTTTTCTTTGTGTCACAGAGAGGAAGAAGTTTCTTCAAGCCTTGATCTCAGAGTAAAGGGTGATTTCTGATCTATCAATCTAAGTATCTATCTATTTATCTATTTACTTAGGTAGAGAGTGAGAATGCGTGCATAGATGCACATATATAAATATAAATCTCCACATATATATTGTATAAATATTACATGCACACAGACATATGCATAAAAATGTTCACTTTCAAACGTTGTGGAACAAAATATATTGGAACAAAAAACAAGAGCCTACTACTCTCTGTAAATGTTTTATTATTTTTCAGAGACTTTAAGCTTGTGATCTTCTTTTAAGAGTAGAATGACTATCCCATTCACAGATTTACAGAAGATCAGCACTAGACAGGCTCTTACAGAATAGAGCAGGACCATCCTAAGTTGAGTAAATTCAACTACGGCAGTACTGATATTCACTGGGAATCATTCTGTAGTTCCTTTGCCAGTCCCCTTGTTGGTTACTGTTGCCTTTTTTCAGATTATATTTTAGAAACTGTAGGGGGAGAGACTTTAATCTTTGGATTAACTATTCCTAGGCATCATTCTTTCAGTTTGCCCCAAATATTCAAATTGCATCAAAATATTATTAACAGGGTTATTTTGATTTTCATTGGTATAACTCTGTGCAGCTAAAATTTTGGTAATAATTTTTGATTAAAGAAAAGACAAAATCAATTTCAAATTCTACTTTTTATGACAGTACTGTATATACCTCAGTGGAATAAATTTTGATATTAGATAGATGTGTTCTTAAAACTATTGAGCCATTTCCCCAACATTTACTTGCTGGTTGCAGCTCCTCTCCTTGAATCTCTCTCCTTTATTCAAGACAGTGTTCTGTGCCCCCAAATCCCATCCTTCTCTTTTGCAAAGAGAGCTCTTTAGCCATCCACCTTTTCACCAAAAATTAACTTTTCATCTCAAATCTGCACTCCCAATAACTACTAAGCATCTCTGCTAAAGAAAACAGACAGCTTTGTAGGTTTTCTACCCTTGAGTAATACCAAAGACTGGAGCAGAGTTGAATTAGACTCTTTTCTTTAAATGATTAAATACTTAGTAAGGTCTCCCAAAATGCTAATGTCTATAGCAGAAGGGTCACCATAGAAAAATGTATTATCTTCATCCAGAGAAAGCCCAAGTGTTCTTTAGCTCATTCTTTTTCCTTCAATTATATGTAGATTTAAAGCTTGCCAAGGTCAGATAAATAACCTTTAATAGTAATAATATCTACCAATTTTCAGTATATACCATATGACCATGCATTTAAAAATAGTTATCAACACTTCTCATGTGTTTTCATTCATTACAAATGAGGAAACCTTGGTCCTTGTATGGTTTAGATAAATTGTCCAAGGTCCCCAAAACATTGGATGGTAGACATAGGAGTCTAAACTAGATCTTTCTGGCTAGGAAAATACATGGGAAATAGAAGAATGGTTGACATTCTTGGTCCTGTTACTATCTAGATTTCTGACCATCAGCAATTCTCCTAACAACCCTGAACTTCAGTTTAATCATCTAGAAAATGCAGAGATTAAAATAATCTCTAAAATATGTTTAAGCTTCAAAATTTGTGATTTTCCAGTGAGACTTGTTGCAAGTAATACCACTGTAAAATACATGCAAGTTCAGCTATTGCTCTGTATTTTTGAGCTATACTTATTACTTATCAGTATCTACTAGACTATTTATATATGCTAATTTAATCAGTTCATAATATTAAAGGGAACTCACTAATGTATATTTGACATCACTCTTTCTTAGACTAGAAGTCTTTAAGTTTAGGTTAAACTGTGAAATTGACTTTTCACTTAGGAATCACTTCTTGAACATTGCATTTTAAATCTAATATTTAAAATCTTTTTCAAAGCTTTTGTCATAGGGCTTCCCTGGTGGCACAGTGGTTAAGAATTCGCCTGCCAATGCAGGGAACAAGGGTTTGAGCCCTGGTCTGGGAAGATCCCACATGCCGCCGAGCAACACAGCCCATGTGCCACAACTACTGAGCCTGTGCACCTAGATCCCATGCTCCACAAAAGAAGCCACCACAACGAGAAGCCCGCACACTGCAACGAAGAGTAGCCCCCACTCACCGCAACTAGAGAAAGCCCTTGCGCAGCAACAAAGACCCAACGCAGCCAAAAATAAATAAATAAAATAAGTAAATTTATTTTAAAAAAAGGTTTTGTCATAAACACATAATTTTAAAACTTTGAATTTGAGTATATCTACCAAAGTTCTACAAAGAGTTAAAACATTCGGACACTAGTACAGCTTACAATAGGTGAAGGAAACAGCAGGTCAAGTGCCCCAAGGTTAAAAGTAATATTTAGTAAGTTAGACCATAAATAGGTTTCTTTAATGTGATGAAGTCATGAGAATATCATCTTTGCAAAGGGGAGATGATCTCCAAACTGAGCATAAAGTTTACTAGATGTACATAATTATTAATTTTTTGATAAATGGAAATGAATATATTTTTTTTCTTTCCACCTAAATTTTTAAGTCAGTGCCTAACCAATTTCAAAGAATTTGCTACTATCCTATTGATAGTCAGTAGACCCAAAGATTGGTGCACATGCTATCATATTGCAGGATGTAATGAAATAAGTTCTTCATTATTTCCAAGTAAGTAATTGTAGCAATAGCCTCTTGAAAATTGCATAATTGAAATACTGGCTGTATATTGCTTCAAGCAGGCATGCTTTGAAATGGATAAAATAAAAATCCTTTTAAAACAAAAAAGTATATTTTCTGATCTCCTCCCTTGCAGTCATCTCACATGATTATGATTATTATAATTTAGCAATTATAGAACTTTTTAAATGGATTGTGCTTAAGCTAAGAACTATTATTACTACCATACTCTGAATTAAGAAGCAAGCACAAAGATTTCATCAGCGAGGCCTTTCAGCCACTCTACCTTCTGTTAATCTGAACACTAGAAGATGAAAAGGTCAAGTCCAACAGCTATACATACTGAATAGCTGTTTAACACAGCAAGAGACACTATAATAAGCTGGACACCAAGATTGCAGCCTCAGAATGCTGAGCCACTGGCAGTGTGGAAGTGAACCTTTCCAGATTTAATTAAAACTATCCATGAAGATACTAAGGACAATGAATCAGACACCATAACAATTACTATAGGCTTTTTGTAGTTGGATGATAGAGGAAAGCTATCATTCAGGGAAAAAAAATATTCAATTCAGAAGATAATACTGTAAAGCAAGTTTTTACTGGGTGAAAACTGAATGCCTTTTTGCTATTTGCTGAATGCCTTTTTCCAGGATGGGAATAGATAGTGTTTTAGGTGGCACTTTTACCCTGAAGTTCATATTTATGAACTCAAGTTCATATTTAACAAATACTTTTTATGGTGTTCAACAGCAGATGTGTATATTCTGGGGCACTTGATAATAACAAATTGCACATCTAGCAACTTCTTTCTCCAAGCCCATGCAATGAGGAAGGCTCTAAGTTACTGTTTATAATTTTTATGGAAATACTTTTTAAAAGAGCATTTCTAAATAACCACCCATGGCTGTCTGATTACAACTATTTTTCAGCCTTAAAGAGCAGTAAAGTGTAATTCCCTATAATAACATTTTCAGAGGCTTTAAGTGATAGTAAGAATAATTTTTAAAAATTCATTCCCTGGTGGGTTATTCTGTTACTATAGTTCCTACAATTTTAATATCTCTAAATCATGAGGTAGAGAAGACAAGCAAACAATTAATATAGAATATGTATCCTCTTAATTATATCTGAGTTATTTCAACTAAAAGAGTCAAAAATAGAGAGTAAAAACAACTCTTATTTCAGGGAATATATAAAAGATCAATGTTATGTTGACTTTACTATTATTATGGTTTAAAAGAAAATAATCATTTAATGTTTCATAGTTAAGCAACATTATGAACAAAGTGAAAATACAGGCACTGCATTACATTCAAATTTTATTAAAATTATTCTTAATACACAAAAATATAGAGCAGTCAATTGTACAGATTTATGTATATGCACACAAATTATTTTCTTTTAAACCTGGCATAATCAGTGACAAGCATATAATCAAGCACTATTCTGTAATACAAGAAATTAAGACAGTGAATAAAGTGAACATAAGAACACTGAAGTACTCACTGATTTGAATATTTTTTTTCCTTTTTTTTAACTTTTTCAGTTTTAAAGTAGTAACAACAATACCATTTCACAAAACATCTTAAAGGAATAGTCAGCTGAACCATCCTGTAACAAAGATAATGATAGAGACATCCATTATGCTAGTAAAGGGTCATATGGGTGTATTAGTTTGCTTGAGCTGCCATAGGAAAGTGCCACAAACCCGGTGGCTTACACAACAGAAATTTAATGGCTCACACTTGTGGACGTTAGAAATTCAAAATCAAGATGTTGGCATCTCCTTCAGAAGGCCATGAGGGAAGGATTTGTTCCATTTCTCTCTCCTGGGCTTGTAGATGGCCATCTTCATGTCCCTATCATGTCCCCCATATGCATGTCTGTTTCTAAATTTCCCCTTTTTATAAGGAGACCAGTCATATTAGATTATAGCCCACTATAATGACCTCATTTTAATTTGAACACCCCTGGAAAGCCCCTTTCTGAAATGAAATTGTATTCTGAGGTACTGAGGCATTAGGACTTCAACATATAAATTTTAGAGGAACACAAATCAATTCATGATGACAGAGTTTTACCCTTTCATTTTTAATACTTTCAAGATATTAACTGGAAAATTGAGGATTTCTTTAAGTGGATGGTTTATGTCCATGTTATTCTTCTAGCTTAAAATCATAACAGAAAAATAAATAGCAGTATACAGTTCTACTGATCCCCTTTTTACTTTACAGAGACCCTCTCTTACATCATTTTTAGCATATTATGTAATGAACTCTTTATATTTTATTGGCTTTGTAATTTTTCCCAATACACTTCAATATTAGGCATTTGCCCCCCCAAACCAGGAAATGTTTAATGTTTAAAATGTAAATATCATCAATAACAAAAAAAGTAATGGTTTATTATTTCAGGGAATTTTAGAAATATCTACTAAGGATATTTCTGTATAGCCTGTAAACTCATTCTTTACACATATCCTCTACAAGAAAGCTAAAAAGTCATCAAATGTATATTTACTTTTTAAAAATCAATATTTTATAACACAAACTTTTTCAGAACTTTGATAAAATGGTTGAGTAAAATAAAACAGCACAAGTTTACTTACATGCTGTTAAAATTCTTTTGACTTTCATGTGAATTATATCTTTTATTTTTTGAACTTTTTATTTATCTAGTTTCATGCTTTACATCGATGGTAAAGTCAGTATTCAAAGCAATTTTTAAAAATAGTATAGCACAGTCATAAGATGTGAGAGTTTACAAACAGATATATGCTCAATTTCTGACTCCATCACCTAATTCCTGGATGATGTGTGACATGAGCAAGTTACTTACTTTCTCTGAGCTTCAGTTTCACCTTATGTCAATTTAAATAATGATGTATGTAAACTATTTAGAAGAATACTTCGTCCATAGTAACAGCTCAACGTGTGTTAGTTGTTTTATTCTTATAAAAATTGATTTTTCTACTTCTTTAGTCTGTAATTTTGTTTTTCTTCTCAATTGTGCAGTGAGCACACAAAATTGTACTGTGGCTATATGATGGAAAAAGACTTTTATGAAAACTTAACTTTGAAGATGGCCTTCAGAATATATTTTCTGACAATAACAAAAAATAGTAGAAAATAATAATTAGATACCAGTAGGGAGAAGTTTCCTTTTTTAATTTTATAAAGAAAGCAGCTATAAGAAAGAAAAGAAGCCCTTTTATTACAGCTTAAGTGTCAAAAATATGTGGTATGAAACAAGGTCAAGTGTTCTTCTAAAGAAAAAACATAGGCAATAAATTCAATTGTTTATTGAAAAGATAAGAACCTTGCCAGAAAGAAGTTGTATACCTTGAACATAAGTATCATTTGTTTTATTTTAAGCTCATTCTGTTGTACCCAAAATAAATATAAAAGACATGAAATGAACATAAAGCCTTTAAAAGCTCTAGTTATATGAGATCAGGACTGGATAGGACTTGAGAGCTGGATCAAACTTTCAATGTTCAATAACGTTTATGATAGAAATGGTATTTGGATATAGAATTCAGAGGCTTTATTTTGGAATACAGAGTTAAAATGAAATTAGGTAACAAATTAAAATTAATAATAAATACATTCTAACAGGATGTCAAACAATGTTTTCTATCTTGAACTGATGGATAAGTCAAATAAAATAGAATAAGTTCAAAGCAAAATCATCTCAATTGCTTTAAACAAAGCATGAGAAAGCAGGTAAACTGGGGGGCTTCTTACTTTGTACTTCCTTCTTGCTTCTCAAATCTTGACACTATCATACCTTTTGAATAATGAAAATGCAGTCTCTCTGCTGCTGTCAAAGTTTCAGTTTTCTTTAACCTAGCATTTGTTGGTTTGTTGATCAAACCACTCAGATTTTCATGTTCCTGCTGTATCATAAATGATGGACATGATGGACAAAAACTTTCACAGGTAGACTCACCAAATAAACTTTTTTTTTTTTTTTTAATTAAGAAGAGAAGACCTCAACCCTGGGTGATTTGTATTAAGATCAATAAGGCATCTTGATTGTGCGCTGCGTGCTTCAGCAAAACAAGCCTGTGGTCAAGATGAAAGTAAAAGCAGTTGCCTAAAAATTCACATGCAGGAGTTCAGCAAATGTTTTTGAAAGTATGAATTACCTAGTGTGTATGGTAGAAATTGGATTGCAATATCTGTTACTGTATTGATTTGATTGCCATTTTAATTTGAATGAACATATTGTCTTAGATTGATTAATAATCTGTCACACACAAAGTTAAGACTTATTTTCTTTCAATTTGTATCATCACTCATGGGTTGTTAATTGACTATTTCAATCTGAGAACTAAGTAGTTTTAATATATGTGAAAGCTAGTTTTGAATGCTTTCTTCATTTTCATTTTATTTAGCATTTCTTTATGGTGACTGCTGGATTAAAACTGACCAATTGGCAGATAATTTGCTGAATACAGATTTTTGTAGACACTCAAACCTGTCCTGATAATCTATGAAAGGATATACTCTTTCATGCCTGGGGACAATTAACCCAAAACCCCTGGGTACCACTGCTCCCCAGCTTTCTAAAGGAATAAACTACAAAGTCTACTTCCCTTTTACCTGGCTACCATCGCTGACACTGTCTAGACGTCAGCCTTCCTGCTCTTACAGTTTGTGGCTAAGCCCTTTGGTGCTCAGCATACACATGTCATCTTTCACCTAGGGTGATAAATAAGTGAACCCCTCATTAAAACAGCAAATGATATTATTAAGCAAGAGACTGGTGAGCTCCGTACAGAAATTGGAAAAAAATGGCTATGCAAGTCAGGGTACATTTTGGCTGGTAACGCTTTTCCAGGAAAGGATAGAAGAGTCACTAATCTGAAAAGAGGTCAAAATCATAGTTTTAAAAACTGTCTAGCAATTCTCATTCCACCTATTTATCACCTGACTTTATTACTACAAGTTCTTCTCTTACTTTCTCTTTCTGACAGAACCCTCTTAAGAAGGAAATTGGTTGACACCCCCCGCCTGCATGTATAAGCATTTCTCTAATGGGATTTTCTCACATTACACCTCCCCCAGCAACTCTGGTAGTGTCCGTCTCCACCCTCCATTCTAAGGAAGCACATAGTGATAAACACCACAAATTCCTTTTGGCTTCCATGAGAATTGGACTTAAATCATAACTCAGATTGTTGGAACTAATACTTTAAACATTTCCTAAAAATGTATTTGAGGCAGTTATGTTTCTTTTTGCCCCATCGCTCCCTTTGATTAGTTATAAGAATAAAGAATACAGGACTTTGTAATCATCACTCCCTCCACACTCACTCTTATGTTAATATTTAATAATCCACTTTGATGCACAGAACAAATGAGTGTCTAAACTGTAAAACTCTCTCAAATGGACATCAAGATGGAACTTAAATCACAAAATGGAGTGTGCATTACATAAAATTTATAGTAATTAGATAGAATTACAGAAAAAAATGTTTTCATGATTATAAACTTAAATCATGTTCATTGAAGAAAATATGTATTCCCTGTCTTTGTTTTCTACATATGGACATATAACATACGTATTTCTCAATATTGTATTATATACAAAGTTTTGTATGTTTTGTTTTCACTTGGTATTATATTGCAAATGCTTCCTGATGTTAGTTCCAGCTTCTGTACAACTTTTCTCAATAGCAATGCCTCTTGATGGATGTGGATTCTGGTGGCTGGCTGTTGTCAAGAACTCTGTGGTCGTCTGGTGGCAGGACCCAGTTCTTCTCTCTGCACTAACAGTGGCTTTGGGGAAATCTCTGTAGCGTATTATAGCAATAGAACTTTGAGGGATTCGTTTCTCTCTGGTGTCTCTAGGCATACGAAGCAGTGCCTGATTCCCTTGGATTGACTTCCCAGTGCTGCCACCCACTGCACCCTCTCTAGCCTATTGCTTCTAGTGACAAGTGCTGTGCTGTGAATTTCTTTCAAACTCCTATGAGTGTACCCAGGAAACACTTGGCATAATGATACAAAGTTATATATTCTTACTTACTTTCTCAGTTTTGTTTTGCCTTGTGGAAACTTCGATCCTGGCTCAATAATATTATTTTAGCTCATGGTGAGATTTCCTATACCTTTAAGTGTGTGTCTTACCCAGGTCTTTGTAGAGCCAACAAGGACTTCGTGGTGATTTTGAGATTGAGATATTACATGGATTCGGCCATATCCCCACATTTATCTTTCCTTGAATTCTCTATTTCTCATCTTCCTGATGAAGTACTATGTGCAAATGGAATTCCAAGTACACTCATGATTTTTTCAGTCTCCCAAACTAGATTTGTAAACAAATGTCTATAAATTGCCTGATTTTACAACTAACTTATTTTTCAAAAATGGTACCTTAGCGGGGTCCACACTTCCTGACAGTTTCATATGTTCTCTGGATTAGCACTGCCATGGGTCTTTGTCAAGTGAGCTTGTACTAAGAAATCTAGGGATGTACAAGATTTTTGCTCTTAACATTTGAGAGAACAAGCAAACTGGATGAGTAAGTAGATGCAAAGTAGAGGCATAAACACACATCAGATTTTGCACGTTAATGGTGGAAGTTGCCAAGCATTTATGATGCATTTTAATTAGGTGTGGAAAATGGACACATGAAACAGCCTCAGCTCAGCAAGAGCAGGGATTTTTGTCTGTTTGGTTCACTGATCTATACTGAACACCTAGAAGACTGCCTGGCCCACAACAGACATACCCAACATATATTTGTTAAGTAAAGAAATAGTAGCTTGGGGCTTCCCTGGTGGCACAGTGGTTGAGAGTCCGCCTGCCGATGCAGGGGACACGGTTTCGTGCCCTGGTCCGGGAAGATCCCACATGTCGTAGAGCGGCTGGGCCCGTGAGCCATGGCCGCTGAGCCTGCGCGTCCGGAGCCTGTGCTCCACAACGGGAGAGGCCACAACAGTAAGAGCCCCGCATACCGGAAAAAAAAAAAAAAAAAGAAAAAGAAAGAAAAAGTAGTAGCTTAAAGAATCAAGTTCACTAGAATCCTTCAGAGAAACTCAGCAGTTGTTCTTTCTTCCTCTTATCACCTATTATTTTCTCATTGCTTGAAATATGATCTAACTATGCTTAAAGGGGGAAGGAAAAGTATCCCCTTTCTGTGTGGCAAGGTAGAGCCGGAGGCATCAACAGCCATCTGTAGAATAATCCCTATAACATCTAAGCATTAATCTTTATCTACACATCTTACCTTTGCATAAAATATCTTTGAAAGGAAAAATGAAAAATAATAGATAAATTATATCTATTTTACAAAATATTTCTAGCCTTGGGACATTGCCATATAAAATGAAAATCCATTGCCCCCATACAGATATGTTGTTCATTTCTAATTAGACTTTTATTGCCAGTAGATATTCTCAGAAACTGCTGTCACATTTCATATTAATACTAAAGAAATAATTTATTACATACAGAGCACCCCAAACTAGTAATGGTTTCATACTATTACTATTGAATTATTATCTAAATGAATTAGATTCACTGTTTATACATTGTCTCGATATTCTTATACAATATTCACACATGGTAGTTGTCTATAAAAGTCTTGTAAATAATCACTTTTCTAGTGACTTAAGGCAAGCAAAAACTTTGGTTTAAATTATGTTACTATTATTCCTTCATAAAGAAAAGAAAGATTAATTTATTTCTGATAGAGTCAATTTCTTTTACTTATAAGTCCCTTATATTTCTATTCACATTGAAAATTACTTCAGCAGAGTTCCGTTAAATAAAACTAAATAAATGTGTCATTTCTGCATACCTAAATCAGAGCGGGTCATTGAGATAGTTGCCCTCAACAACAACACAACAATAACAAATAAAAATGACACCAAAACTTACAAGCTTCTACTAAAAAGAAAAGATTGCTTAAAAAGAGATAAAAATGAACTAAGATGCAGCTTTTCCTCTGTACGACAAGATGCTGTAAAATAATGTAAAATCTACAAGTTGCCATGAAAATAGGATTTTGAACCTAGAGTCTTATGTCTATTCAAGCAAGAGGAACTAACAAAGACATTTTTAGTTACACAAAATCACGTACCCTTGCATGCCTCTGTTTCTCATTCCACATCTGTTTCTTTATCTTCTCAGGGTTCAGGCTTCTTCTCCAATGCTTTTATTTTCTGCTTCCACTTAACTTTCACTTGCAGCATTCCATGGCTTTTCATGGTGATTCTTGCTTTACCTCATCACTTATAGATCCATTTATCAATATCAGCTCAATTCATCTCTGTGTATCTCAGTTCAAATTTCTATAGAGAGAGAAACTATTTGACTCAACCTATATCAGGTGCCTGCCTTTGGTTGCAGCAACTGTATGCTAAGGTGTAGGGGCCCCTGATATCAATATGCCCATCTGAGTTATGAGAAATAGGTGAGGGGGGAATATAAGTTTAGAAGGGAGTGAAGTAAATATAAATATATCTAATAACTTGGACTACTTACAATTTATGTGGTAGCTTGGTTATAAAATATAGACTTTGGAGTTAGGTTGGGATTTGCTTGATAACTTATTCCTGATGTCCCTAAGTCCTATTGTTCAATGATAAAAAACATCTATCTCCAGGCATTGCTGTGAAGAAGTATGCAATAAAACACATGTTGTGACCAGTCCCAGTTCTAAAATATTATAGTTAATTAATGGTAGCTTCCTCTCCATAAATCAACAGTAGTTAATTTTAGTCCAAGGAAAAATCATTTGTTCTTACATAAATTATTTTAAGTGATTATAAGCAGCAGGTTTAGGGTGGAGGAACTGTTTTAGGAGGCAAAATATATTGAAATAGAATTTACCCTCATTGGCTGTCAGGGTTACCTCAACACAGTAAAATTCACAAAAGCATTTCCATTTTTGTCTTAGGGAGTTAGGAGTTTCTGAGTTAGATAGATAATAGATGATGGATAGATAGATAGTTTTACATATTTGTTCCATAGCTTTCAATGTCTTCTCTAATCTTTCCCACTCTATTTAGTAGAATAGTTTTCTCACTAAGAACCAATATGTTTCCTCTACCCTTTGGTTCCCTTAAGACCCAAAGCTACATCCAACATACATGCATGTGCTCCTGGTATTCTACAAGTCCAGAATGGTCATTTTCTTTATTTATCTAAATTTTATTCATGTTGTCATCCCAAATCAAGTTTAAACTCATTAAAGAAATATTCTTCTGTATTCTAAAACCTCTACTGACCTCACCTTTCTCTGAACTTCTGGAGTCAATTGTCACGGGATTTATTACTTTGTTGTTTTCTTTCTCTTGTTACTTTTCATGCATTACTTTTGTCTTCCCAAACATAAGACTGGAAGACAACTATAGATTGTATTCAACTTATATAACACATAGGTCCTAGTTTAATGTAAGGTCCACCACAGGTATTCAATAAATTTCTAGTTATCATTTACTCCATACTTTTTTTAAATTAAAAAAAAGATAATTAACACTTGATATATATTGACAGTAATAACATATTATGCATACACAATTCATCTTGCAATACACACTTCATGACATCACTCTTGTAATAACTATATGAACTAGAAATAATTATATAATGTTGATTCCTAATGTGTTATAATCTCTGAAATGTAATTCAGATAAAAATTCCCTCAACACTTAATAGCCCAAAATAGTTCATGGATTTTTATGTGCTATATCAAGCTAAACACAATGCTTAGTTCACTTTACAAAAGACATAAAAATTATTCACATATAATGATTCATAGAATTCACTTAATTAAAAACTATTTTTCCTGTTGACTATAAATACGCATAATATGTTAAAAAAATAGGAATAAATCTGTCAAAGTTGGAACCACAAGAAGAAACTCTGGAATAACAACTCTTTACCCTTTAAGTCAGAAGAATAATTGCAAGAATTTGAGTGTACTGCATGCACAACAGTGTAGCATCACTTCAAATGAATTACACTATTTTCCATTAAGAATTTGTAATAATGTTCAAAAGTAAATAATAACCTGTAGGGCAAGTATAAATGGCCATGGAATGTAGGGAAATTTTACCAGAAACTCAATTCCACAGGCTAAATTGATCTATGTTGATTGTTTTTGCCTGTACAATTTGCTTCTGCAGATAACAGCATAAACTCCAACCCAACTCTCCCTACCTGCCAACCTCAATTGACTTCTCTGTTTATACTGCTTACTTTTAGGCACTAAAAAGAGAAACTATACTCAATCAATACTTCAATCTATAGTATAAGCACCTTCTAAAAATAATGCAATCTATTGAGAGAAAAACATTACCGTTTCATGTAATTAAAAGCATTGTGATAACAGATAAGACCTTAGACTAGTAGCACTTAAATCGTTTTTGTAGCTCTATTTATTAGGTGATATAACTAACAAGACTGAACATTCATACCTCACAGGAAAATTTTCATGGAAAAGTTGAAGTTTTAGTTTTTTAATATGATCTAAGGTACTTCTTTTAAAATGTATATACTTGATATCTAGATTATTGATCATTAATAAATGAAGACCTTTTGTACAATTTCATAGAAATGTTATATTAGAGGTCTTCTATGGTATTGCAGTTCTTAGAATAGTCCTAGAGAAAAGTAGAATGAAATTAGTCAAAAATATGTGTGATTTTTTTTAAGGTGTTTCAAAATTTTTTTAGATTCTTTAATTTTTTTAATTGAAGTATAGTTGATGTACAATGCTGTGTTAATTTTTGCTGTACAGCAAAGTTATTCAGTTATTCATATATATATATATATATTAAATTTCTCTTCCATTATGGTTTATCATAGGATATTGAATATAGTTCTCTGTGCTATACAGTAGAACCTTGTTGTTTATGCATTCTATATATAAAAGCTTATATCTGCTCACCCCAACCTCCCATTCCATCCCTCCCCCAACCCCCACCCCCTTGGCAACCACCAGTCTGTTCTCTATGTCCATGATTCTCTTTCTGTTTCATAGATAGGTTCATTTGTGTCATATTTTAGATTCCACATATAAGTGATATCACATGGTATTTCTCTTTCTGACTTATTTCACTTAGTATTATAACCTCTAGTTGCATCCATGTTACTGCAAATGGCATTATTTCATTCTTTGTTTGGCTGAGTAGTATTCCATTGTATATATGTACCACATCTTCTTTATCCATTCACCTGTCAATGGACATTTAGGCCATTTCCATGTCTTGACTATTGTGAATAGTGTTGCTATGAACATAGGAATGCATGTATTTTTTTTTTAAAAAAAATTATTGGAGTATAGCTGATTTTCAACGTTGTTAGTTTCTGCTGTACAGCAAAGTGAATCAGTTACATATATCATATACATATATCTACTCTTGTTTAGATTATTTTCCCATATAGGTCATTACAGAGTACTGAATAGAGTTCCCTGTGCTATACAGTAGGTCCTCAGAAATCGGTGAGCAGGGGCAGGTCTGCTGTCCCAGGATGGTGTGGAGAGCACTAGTCCCTAGGAATACATGTGATTTTTAAAAGTCCCACATTTCCAACAAACTAAACCAATAATCTCAATAACTTTTACTCCTGACTAATACAGAAAACTTTAATTTAAAAATAGCCATTATTTGAATATAAGCATGCAATCCTATAGTATGCTATTTTTGCTCTTCTTTGGTGTGCACAAAGTTTAAATATATAGATAGATAGACATTCCTAAAACCAACTTTTTTCCATTTAATCATTTAAAGTGATCCTATTTATGACTGATATTGGGTATTGAACATAAGAAAAGAATATCCAAGAGGAGAGAAAATCCCTAAACTGACACCCCAGATAACAATTTTGTGTATTCAGGTATATTACAGTTTAACTTCCACTTTAAAGAAAAGATTTCCCACACTCATAACTGCCAAAGCTTTCCATATATCTCAAATGCAAATAACATTTTTTATTATAACCACAATAGGGCTTAACATATGGATTTTTATTTAGAAATTGGTCCTTACATTTTGAATACTTAGTGAATGATTTGCACTTCAACAATGGGAATAATTTTTATTCACTATGGGTCGACAGACAGCTGCTTGCTGCTGTAATAACTACCCTCATGTTTCAGTAGTTTAAGAGAAAAAGTGTTTATTTCTCAAAAAAGAGTAACCCAATATAGGTATTCCTGGTTGCAAGTGAGATGTGATACTCTTGTCTAGTTTCACGCTTGTTCCTGGACTCAGGCTGACGCAAAATCTTGTGACGTTCCATGCCTGCTATAGCATTCTTCGATGACTTTCTTTGTCCTTAGTAAGCAATTCCAATCTCCTTAATGTCTCTCATGAAACTCTCTGTGATCTGGTTTTTGGTTACTTTTTATGGCTCTTATCCTGAAATTCTCATATTCCTTGCACTAGCCCACTGACTTATTTCCATCTCCTGAATGGACTACACTCTCTCACGTACCTTCAGACTTCTTTCAGGCTTTCTTTCTATGCGTGTTGCCCCTCTTTTTGGAATCTCCTTTCTTCATTTTTATGTGGATAAGTTATGAATCTTATATGTTTCAGCATAGAGGTCACTTCTTAGAATTCCAGAAGTGACCTCCCTATTTCACAATACTTTGTGCTCCCCATAACACACTATATTTAGCACCATCATAGCATTTATGTTATTCTCCAATTCGCTTTGCCTCTTGGTGATATGCTTAAAGAAATAAAGTGTTTGAAGGCATGGACTATATCTTATACTTCATTTTATCCCCAGGACATAGCACATGACTGTCTAACAATAGATACCAGTATAGAAGTAGTGAATAAATAAATAGGGAAAATATTTTGTACTGTAACCTAAAGACATAAGTCCCAGATTGATTAGTGTTAGTAGTAAAAACAGAACACATAGAAGAAATAGAACAAAATATATATGTCACTTTTTAAACTTAATTCTAAGTGAAAATGGAAGCAATGCATAATATTAATTTAAAAAGCACAAAGGTTATGAAAGATAAAATGGCTTAGATCAACATTTAAAACTAATGTTCATTTTTAGAGTTATATATAAAACTAAAAAGTCAAAGGCAAATGGGGAACATTTTGGCAACAGATTTGATGGGCAAGCCATATTTTTAATGTATGTAAATTTCTTACAAAGCACTAAAAATACATAAACACAGAAAAAATAGGCATTTCTTTAAAAAATCATTACAATTGACAAAAACTTTTTTAATAAAGGTACATCTTCTCTGGCAGTAAAAAATAACTCTATAAGCTTTTGCCCTTTAAATTGATCAAAAAAGAAACGGGGAAGAAAATAACGACGGCAGTATTTTGAGATAACCACTTCCAGAAATCAATATGCCCATATATATCAAGAGACTTAAAAATATGTATACCTTTTTATTCTGGATTTCCAAATGGAGGAATTTATTCTAAGTAAACAATTCAGGGTGAGTTTGAAAATAAATATATAAATCACATATTAAAGTAGTATTTATTTTAATACAAATTGGAAACCAACTAATTATTGAGAAACAGGTACATGATTAAATAAATAAAATATAGTGTATAAAATGACAAAATATTATTTCAGTAACTAAGAAGATATTTAGTGACCTAAAGAATTTTTTTTTCATATTTAGGCAGGGAAATATGGCATTTTTTTCTTTTGTGGTATCTGCCTTTGTTTCAGTTGCTTAAGCTGCCTGAAAACTCTATGCCGTGGTAGAGTTGCCAGTGATCCAGAGTGGTGCCCTAGTTCCTGGGCTATGTTCAGAGGTAAGGCAACAGGCACTTTCCCTTTCTCCTCCTCCATAAACTGTTTATGTTCACGCTTGGATTTTGGCCTTCAAAAGAAAAAAATTCAAGAATAGATTTAGTCTATTTCTATATTTTGGTGTGCCAGAATCCTTCTCAAAATAGAGAGCCAGATGTCTGGTCAGTATGCTTGTTGGAAAGGATGAAATGTAGAGAAAAGGGAAAAAAGATAATATCTAAAAACATTGTTATTCATATTTTGAAAGACTTTCCCACAACCAAGATTAGATGAACATTCACTTTCTTTTTCTATTTTTATGGGACCATTAAAATTAATTATAATGTGATATTTTTACAAATCATGAGAAAATTATCTAATTTAGTTTTTGAGAAAATCAGCTTTCCACTGCCATCTATTATATAATAATCACAGTTTTCACTAATTTGATATGCCATATCTAACATATACCAGAAAATGCCTAGTATAAGCCACAGTACTTATATTCATAAATTTTAGTTGTTTCACTGATCTATTTATCTTTTCTGTATAGTGTTGATTAGTAATTCTTTATGATATGTTTTTCTATTAATTATTATAAATTGACATAATCATACATTTTTTATTACTCAGCCATAAAAAAGAATGAAATCTTTTTGTTTCCTTAGATATTTGAAAGGATATATGCGCCCAAATTTCATAGCATCATTATTTACAGTAGTTAAGATATGGAAGAAACTTTGGTGTCCATCAACAGATGAATGGATAAAGAAGATATGGTATATGTATACCACAGAATACTACTCAGCAATAAAAAAGAATGAAATTTTTGCCATTTGCAACAATATAGATGAACCTAGAGGGCATTATGTTAAGTGAAATGAGTCAGACAGAGAGATACAAATACTGTCTGTTTTCACTCATATGTGGAATCTAAAAAATAAAACAAATGAATGAGTATAACAAAACAGAAACAGACTCATAGATACAGAGGAAAACTAGTGGTTATCAGTGGAGAGAGAAGTAGGGAGATGGGCACAATAGGAGAAGGAGATTAAGAGTACAAACTACTAGGTATAAAATAAATGAGATACAAGAGTGTAATATACAGCAAAGGGAATACAGTCTATATTTTATAATAATTTTAAATGGAGCATAAGTTATAAAAATATCAAATCACTCTGTTGTACACCTAAAACTAACATAGCATTGTAAATCAACTGTACTTTAATTTAAAAAAAAGGGAGGGAATGAAATCTTGCCATTTGCAACAACATGGATGGACCTGGAGGGTATTATGTTAAATGAAATAAGTCAGATGGAGGCAGACAAGAACTGTATGCTTTCACATATATGTAGAATCTAAAAAGTGAAACAGAAGAATATAGCAAAACAAAAACAGACTCACATAGAGAAAAACTAGTGGTTGCCAGAGGTGAGTAGGGTAGGGGGATGGGTGAAATTGGTGAAGTGGATTAAGAGGTACAAACTATCTGTTATAAGATAAATAAGTCACAGAGATGTAATGTACAGCACAGGGAATATAGTCAATAATATTATAACAACTTTGTATGGTGTATAATCTATAAAAATATCATGTCACTATGTTGTACACCTGAAACTAATATAATATTGCAAGTCAACTATAAATCAATGAAAAGAAAATGCTTTGTTAATGTTAATAACAAATACGATTATATTTTTTGCTCATCAAATTATTAAAACAAGGATATTTTCTGAGAAAAGATTTTAGATATGCTGTTACATCACTGTCATTAGCATCACTAATGTTATCTGTCTTTGGCCTGTATCAATCTTCAATTTTAATATGAACCTTAACTGATATAACATTATTGAAGCCACGAGAAATGTTTTCTTTTCCTTCTTTTCTGTCTACAGCCTTTATGCAGCCCTTTCTAGCAAATTATACTCTTATTTTAAATCTATAGAGTTTATTTATTTCCAAGCAGGGCATCTGTGACAGCTGTTCTGAAACCCTAACAAGTGAATGCATTCATTTAGATATAACCTCAGTTGTCTGAGGTTGCCAACGGTCTAAATTGTAACTCCTATTCACTGGAAATGGCCTGAAACTTTTACCATTAAGCTAAGCTTAAGGGTTTCAGAAAATCAGCTAGATTGGTCAAGTACCATGCAATAATACACTTAAGGAGGCAGCTTCCAAGGACCACTAGGGTTAAAGGTAATTCTGTAAGAAGTTTCGATGCATACTGCAGTACTCACTCTTGTACCTGTGCCACAATGGACATCATTTGCCTGGTGCTGGAATATCCTTTTGAAAAGATGTGAGAACTGCTTTAAAATGAAAACCATACACATTATCCAGTGGTAGAATGACTGTAATCTAATTTTAACACACTCAACTAAAAATCCTAGTCATGTTTCTTTCTTCCAAACTCTAGTTCATAATAACTGTCTACTAAATAAATCATGCCTGGTAAACATAATTATGTTGATCAATACCAATTACAAGAGAATAGACACCATGGCATTTGCATGGCACTAAACATATTAGTTGCATTTATTATAAGAATTCTAACAGGTAGACACTGTTATCACCACCTCCCCATTTTTGAGATGAGATAATGGAGGTTTAAGAGGTTAAATAATTTGTCATTGTCAACAAACTAATGTGTTGTGGATCTGACACTGGAATGCTAGTCTATGTGACTCTAAGTACAGAACACTGTATAAATATTCAGCCAAATACTTCAAAAGGGTGGCATTTAAATACCCTGTCTCTGAACTGAATTTGATTTCAATCATCTCAGAAAAATAAATTTCAGAACCTTTTCTTAAATGCCTCTTTCTTTCTCAATGGCCTTGACTAATGCTTTGCAACTTTAATATTCTTTCTGATATCTAATCCCAAGCATTCCTGATGAATTTTAAACCTACTCCATTTTTAAGGTGTATCAAATAGATGCTTGTCAACAAATATATGTCTATAAGTAGCTATAGTGCAGCATAACCTGACTTCAAGTGAAAAAATATACTGGAAAAGTGTGTCAAAATGAACACTGTTCCCCTTCCTTTTACATTTGCTAATGACCAATACAACTTCAGGGTCACATTTTCAAAGATAGCTCATCAAATCTGTAATTGTTTCACGGACAAATCCTTGAGGTCACATACAGGAAATGGTGCTTCAGAGGTCTTCTGGATTGTCAAAAGCTGAGAGTAAAAGAAAGATTAACTATCAATGCTTGGAAGATCTAGTTTTATTTACAATAAAAATGGGCAATGATATCTGTAACCAGGGCCGTTTATGGGAGAATTTACTGTCTTAATCAGTGTCATACAGGTAATTAGATTACTGATAAAGTAGAAAAAAGAAAATAAGGAAAAATTAGATTGGAATAAAGAAACAGTCTAAAGTCATTGCCCAATAGTTTAATATGTCTACTGTTTTGTTGAAACATAAGATATTAGAATACCTGAGTCACTGTAGAATATTTGTGTCATGGTGGATCATTACTCTGTTAAGAGTCACAAAGAGGTATGTTTCTGGGTGCACTTGGTCTCATGGTTGAATACTTTGTGAGCTCGGGAGTGCCATTGCTTTCCTTTTTTTCTATTAGTGTAATAATTTTTTGGCAAATGTGAATTCTTTTCTTTTTTAATGTCATCTTCCTCTATTCCATTCTTTTCCATTTTCAACACTGCCTTATGCTATTTCATTTATGATATATTGCTATGGCATCCTAACCTGTTTTAGTAACCTGCTTTTTAACCTGTTTTAGTTTTTAGTAACCTTTTAACCTGTTTTAGTTTTCCAATCTCTTCCCATCCTTGGCTTTTTAAGCCAGTTTGAATATTCCTAGAACCACATCATCAGTCGTTCTTTTGACCTCTGATCCGCTCTAGCCTTTACTTGATCTCTACCTGGTTCCAAAACACCTGCCACCAAGACTCCTACTTTGGATACATTTGGATTTATTATCTCCAGTATATTCTCAATCATCAACTTTTTTTTCAACAAATTTTAACTTCACTTGTGACTCTGATTCCTCAGGTCCCTTATTTCTTTCAACAGGAATCCCATACTCCTGGCTGAGCTCTAGAACACTGAGCTATAAAAATTAGCTCCACATTCCAGCCAGATTGCCTCCAACACACATTCTTCCTGCAATATTCCCTATGCATTACCACTAGATTGAATCTTTTCTAAGTTCCACTTTTCACAAAACATTTTCCTACTAAAGCATTAAAGCATTTTTCCATTATATCCCTCCAAATCTATTTGTTAATGCATTTTGTGTCATTCGAGGTTCCACCAGAGAAACAGAACTAAATATATATTAAGAGATTTATTGCAAGGAATTGGCTAATGTGATTATGGGGCTGGCTATGTAAGTTAGAAATCTGAAGTCAGCCATCAGGAAAGGCAAGCTGGAACTCTCAAGCACGAGTTGAAGCTTCTATCCAGAGGCGGAATTTCTTCTTCTTCTAGGAAGCAGTAGTTATGCTCTTACGGTCTTTTAACTAATTAAATCAGGCCTGCTCAGATTATCTAGGACAACCTTCCCTACCTACTGTAAACTATATAAACTTTAATCACATCTAGAAAACATCTTCACGGCAATATGAAGATCAGTGTTTGATTGAATAACTGTGGACTATAGCCTGGTTGTTGGTACATAAAACAGACCATCACATACTCCAAACTGAATGAATGAATGAAACCCATTTACTCGTTAGCCTATTAATAATTGCAGAGAATAAGCCTGGGAGGAGAGAGGAATCTGGCGAAGCTAAAAATGACTAACTCTGGCCCAACACAGGAATACAAGCTTCTTGTCCAGTGGAACTTCTCTTCTCGCACCAAAATAATCAGTTTATTATCTTCCTGGCATGGCCTACACACTTTGCCTCCTGATCCTTACTCAGTATCACAGCTCTGGAATACCTTCTCCTAACGTGCAGTTTAAACTATAGCCTTCCTTCAAGATCCCACTTAAGCCCTGTTTGCAGAGTGAAGCTTGTTTAGATGGCAATTCACTCTGGACTTCCATAACAGGTAGGGTATGTTTTCCTTTTTTTTTTTTTTTTTTTAATTTTTTGGCAGCTCCCACACAGCATGTGGGATTTTAGTTCCCTGACCAGGGGTTGAACCCCTGTCCTCTGCATTGGTCCTAACCACTGGACCATCAGGGAAGTTCAGGTAAGGTTTACAGTACTAATTTATCATTTGCCATCTATACCTTTTATCATTATTCATCTTTACAACTCTTAACCCAGCTGTACTCTAACAAGTCCATGTGCAATGTGTTCCCTACATACATAATAGGTCAAAACTATTTATGACCACATTGGTACTTGTCAAGCCAAGAGAATTATTTCATAAACTAGTCTACTTTTGTTAAAAGCTCAACCTGATGGCAAAGTGAGCAGAAATAGATGGAGAAATCAAAACATGCTCTGTAGTTCAGTGGAACTGCCTCTTGTTGTACAATGGAATCTATTTGGACTGCATCTCCTTTTTCAGTTCCTTTTTCCTTTCCTCTCCTTCTCACTGCATATACCCACCCCACCAAGGAGCTACACTAATATCTCTTGAGAAATGCATTGTCTGCAGTTCTTACCTAGCTTTTTCATCTCTGTTGCACTGCCTGATGCTATAATTTAGCATGATTCATAATAGCAAGACTCAGCTAAGGTCTTGTCACCTCAGATTGCTTATGTGCCTTTTTAGATACATGCTTAATTCCTGCTGATGTTGCTGGGAGTCATTCACAGTGTGGGATTAAGGAATAATTCCCTGAAGGCATTACAAATGACACTTGCTTTTTGAATCTTCTTTTTTTTTTCTTTTGTTTAGTCATTTAGTGAAACACTGTGCTCAATATAAGTATCATGGATTCTAGGCTGTTAGAGGAGGAAAATGCTACTTACATCTTCTTATTATCCCTGCCAAGAAACGATGATCCTTGTGGTGTATTTCTTAGAATAGCCAGGCCCTAACTTAACACTAAGTCGTTTTACAATATTAAACTCTGAGCCATTTGTTTGAAACCTAGTATGTCTTTCACATTGAAAACTGTTACTAAATGTCAGTTAATTTCCTCAACTAGGCTAAAAGAAATCTCAAAGTAGACTTAATTCAGCGAATTAGGCCCAGTATATTATAAATAATTTGAGTTTTTTTCCAGTAAACTCTATTAAAAATGTAGCCATTCTAGGGCAGGAATGGAGACACAGATGTAGAGAACAAATGTGTGGACAGAGGGTGGGAAGGGGAGAGTGGGATGAATTGAGAGATTAGGTTTGACATAAATACACTACCATTTGTAAAACAGATAGTTAGTGGGAACCTGTGGTACAGCACAGGGAGCTCAGCTCGGTGCTCTATGATGACCAAGATGGATGGGATGGGGAGGATGGGAGGGAGGTCCAAGAGAGAGGATATATATGTATACATATAGCTGATTCACTTCATTGTACAGCAGAAACTAACACAACATTTTAAAGCAATTATACTACAATAAAAAAAAATTTAAAAAATAAAATAGAGTTAAAAAAAATGTAACCATTATTTCTAGCACAAGTTTCACTTTGGAACACTGGGAACTTATCTTCCTTACTAAGGAAGGCACTGGATTGCAATGTGGACATTTTATAGTTATAGATTTCATTCACTGAATGTTTATATGAAATATGGACACAATCCACATATTTTCTAAATGAAAAATTACTGAATAAGCAGATTTCAGATATCCTTCTCCTATGTACTATGAGAGAGGGAAAATGTTAATAATCACCTCTCTTGATATGAAGCAGCAAGAACCACAGGGAATGTTGGGTCACATCCTCTCATGGAACACTGCCCTTTTGCTAAAGTAAATTTAAAAAAACTCTAACCTTTCCTTGACATTGTATGGATAAACTCACCTCCAAATCAGGCAATTAAAGATCAGGTGCTGGTGTGATGGAAGTTGTCTATATTTAAATAGTTTTTTCAAATTAAGACTAGCATTAAAGATTCTACCAGAAGAGTTGACCCTGTCTGTCCTTCCAAAAATCTCAGATCTCTTCTGTTCCCTTTTTAGAAGACTTGAGTAAAAAATGCAGAGCACTTAAAAATACACACTCAGCTGGAGAAAGAAGATAGAGAAAATAAGAGAAAGCTTCCTTCTGGTGCAAGGGAGAGGAGGGAAATGCCTGCCTTTTACATATAAAACCTTGAGAGTAATTACATTAAAGGCATATTCAGTAATATCATTTAATAATTTTTCAAGGATACTTATGAGTAATTTAAATATATACCTTTTAACCTACACCTCATGTTCCATTATACATAATTATTCTACTTGCTTATTATACACTTTAAATTACAATGATTAATCATACACATAGCATAATTAAATTGTGAAAAAGGATTAATCATCATTATATTATTGTTTAATTAGACTACATATTTCATTTTAACTAGAAAATGCAAAGTGCTTTAACTCATAGGCTAACCACATTGCTATATGGATAATTAGCCTGGATTTTATTATAGGTAAAGAAAAATAAGGTCCAGGATAAGTGACTTATCCAAGGTGAAACAAGAATATGTCCTGTCCTTGTTCCAAACCTAAAATAGCTTAGAATTCAGAACTTTCAGCCATTTTTCAGAAAACCAAACCAAAGAAAACCAAAAAGATTTCTCTTTAATGAATTATATCGTGACTCTTAAAGAATATGTGTTCTTCTCACCCAGAATCATGTGGTTCATATAGGGTTTCTGAGGACATGGCCACTGAGTGTGTCAGTTAACCACCTATTGGCAGTAAGTCTGGCTTACACAGCTGTCACAGTCCCAGCCTCTGACCCTATACAGTTCCACCACAACCTGGAACAGTCCCAGGGTGTCTTACTTCTTAAATGGCCTCCAAACAGATATTGTCACCAGATGGCAGTACCAGAGACTTGTGATTCAGAACATAAATATACCACATTTTCTTTTCTATTATAATACCTATTTACAATACTAAATGAACAGAGAGGAAAAAAAAAAGTACTGGTGGGAATTATTTTAAATCACAAGGCAGGTTTTTCTGCTAAGTAAGGAAGTAGTTAAATTCCTTCTTGAGAATGCTACTCAGCCGTAAAAAAGAATAAAACAATGCCTTTTGCAGCAACATGGATGGACCTAGAGATTATCATACTAAATGAAGGAAGTCAGAAAGAGGAAGGCAAATACCACAATATCAATTATATGTGGAATCTAAAATATGACACAGATGAACTTATCTACTAAACAGACTCACAAACATAGAGAACAGACTTGTGGTTACCAAGGAAGAGGGGGGTGGGGGAGGGACTTAATTCAGCGAATTAGACCCAGTATATTATAAATAATTTGAGTTTTTTTCCAGTAAACTCTATTAAAAATGTAGCCATTCTAGGGCAGGAATGGAGACACAGATGTAGAGAACAAATGTGTGGACAGAGGGTGGGAAGGGGAGAGTGGGATGAATTGAGAGATTAGGTTTGACATAAATACACTACCATTTGTAAAACAGATAGTTAGTGGGAACCTGTGGTACAGCACAGGGAGCTCAGCTCGGTGCTCTATGATGACCAAGATGGATGGGATGGGGAGGATGGGAGGGAGGTCCAAGAGAGAGGATATATATATATATCCAACCTATTATATATAGAATGGATAAACAACAAGGACCTACTGTATAGCACAGAGAAGTATATTCAATATCCTGTAATAAACCATAATTGAAAAGAATATGATATATATATATATGTATGTAAACTGAATCACTTTGCCATACAGCAGAAATTAACACAACATTGTTAATCAACTATACTTCAATAACATAAATTTTTAAAAGTTCCTTCTTGAGTAAATTGCATCTGGTTTAGTTAAGTCCATTGATGGGTCTTTTGATTATTGAAGTAATTAAGACTCAAGCCTTAACCAGGAAAATACAGGAAACAAGTAAATGAACAACAACAACAAACTTGGTCTCTGTTTCAATCTCTTGTATGAGGTGACATTCGTAATTCCTGAGAGAGAAAGTCTTATTGCTCAAGATTAGACCATAATACTGCCCATCATACAAGTTAAATTGTGAGGAAGGGAAGACAGTTGATAGGAGATATTTGGCTGAAGAAGTTTGCAGGAGCTCCTCTAGTTTCTGTTAAGTGTAGGTAGAGAACCTGGATAAATTTCCCCAACAAAACACCAATGAGTGTAAAACATTCCTAAAGGTAGATTGGAAAGTTGTTAGAAAGGGGAAATACACGCTGAGCAGCAAAAATAAAAATAAAAATAGACTCCAACACAGAGTCTAATCAACACACTGAGATTTTTTTTAAAATGCTTTGGTACCTGAATAAGGTAACCATAATTTTAAAAATTGTACCTTTATATTTTAAATGTGTGTGTGTGCATGTGTGTGCTTTATATCAAAATCTACAAATTGGAAAGATACAGCTCAGTTATTCCTCACAGTACCTCTTTCTTGATAAAGAAACATGAGAAAACCCAGCTAAAATATTTTTATTTGAAGAGAAACTGTAAAAACCAAGGATCATACATAAAGCAAATGAACATGTTTGTAATTATTTTTCTGGTAAAAGCTTCAAATAACAAATTTCTTAAAGTGGGTATTTTTTTAAATATAATAAATATCTTTAGTATACACACATGCTTTCACAATCTGTCCCTTTTAGACTCTTGACTGTAAACAACAGACCCAGGAAATGATCCTTCTATTTGATGTTTCTGGATCCAGCATCTAACTGCAGATACCATGGTTACAATGCCAAGTGCTGGGCATGAAATTGTAGGCTTTAAAATGCAGCAAAATGATATACAGTTTTTTTAGGACACTCAGCCACATCTGCACCAGACCACATATTTGTTTATGAAGAAATTGTTCTCTGTAAGGTAAGGTGATGTAGACCACTAATTATAGATAGAAGTCAGGAGATAAGGGAAAAGATGATTATTTATATAACCTGGTTCCTTACCACAATGTTGTACAGGAAAAGAGCTAATAAAACCTCTCTGATAACTTTGAACTCAAGAGGTAATTTACATTTTATTAGGTGGAGGAGATTTGAAATTGTTTGTTGCAGAAGATTAAAAAGGGGAAATAGAGAGAAAGAGACTGAAACTTGAATTAAAAATGAGACTCATGATTTTCCTTTTGATACACAGAATAGCAACTGTCTGTACTGCATTATAACTTCATATGATTTCCCATCAGTTTGTCTGAAAATTCCCTCTTTAAATGTGATGATGCTGAAAAAATGGTGTCTAAAAAAAAGATTTTTGTTAACATTATGTCTCCTGCAAAATTTTCCTAATGAGATACACAATAAAATTATATCACTCATGCATTATTTAACATCATGCCCCCTGGATTTCCATCTCTTGATTTTAGATGACTCACATGCCTGGAAACAGAACAGCCCCAGGCATTTTAGGTTTTGAATATAAATCACCTATATAACTTAAGAATGTTATTTTAAATAAAATATCCAGTGCTCTGCCTTGATTATATATGAAAGAGAATATGTATTTTTGCATAATTATAACTGTATTTGCATATTGCAGTGTTTCATTTTTATTGAGTGCCCATTGGTACAAGGTGCCATGATAGAGATATATGACATTGTTTAATTTAATTAAGAAATCATTATTTCTAGCATATTCTGCACCTCCCATGCAGGCAATTGACAGAAATACTTTGGTAAATTGCTGGCATAAATTATTTATAGAGATAAGATATCCATTTTACACTTAAAATGACACAAAACTGATATTTGAGTTGCAGAGGGAAGCATACATGTATGTGCCCAAACCATGTATTTGAATAAGGAGGCTTATACAGTGGTGTGCTGGAGTCAGCTTATTTGGGCTCAGGAGAACAGTTGTAAGCATCTCTTTTCAAATCCATATTCAATAATGTCAAGTTGCTGGCTTGAAACTGGCCATAGTGGAAATATTTACACCAGAGAAATTGTAAACGCAGCAAACCAGTAGTTTTTATTTTGTTTTGTTGCTTTCAGAGAGCCAGTTGTTAAACATCTACCAGTACACCACTGGATTTATGCAATGTTTCAGAATTACACATGCAAATAAAGTGTTGTCTTGAAAGAGCAACACTCTCTTTGAAAGATTTTTAATGTTGTAGTAAATGTTGTAGTAAAATAATATTCGCACTTATATTATATTTAGCATTTACTTTAAAATAATCCAACCTTCACAAAAAAATGAGTTGGTGGGAGGATAGGGAATAGATAAAACAAAACTAGTAAAAATATTTACATTTTTTAAATTGGGGGATTAGTATATAGGTTTCTTTGCATTTTTATATTTGTGAAGATTTCCATAAAATGATGTTAAAAGTAAGTATCAACAGCAAATATACATATACATATTCTCTTACATGTGCATGTATGTATATATATTTACATTTTTCATGAAATATATATATATGAATTCACAGATAAGTACCATATTCTTAAAAATAAAGACCATATGAACATACACAGCTTTTGTTCTATAGACATTCAATTATTTTCTTAGTATGTTTCTGTATCATGAAGCTATGGCTTGTAATTTAATTATGAAAAAATCTTTAATCAACCTCAAATATTTTCTTAACTGTGATTCTAGCTTCATTAGGGCATGAAAAGAAGTAAGTTACCAAATTATCTTCTTAAGTAAATTTATGACAAAGTCACAAAGGATATAAAGTAATATATGTTAACAGAGGTACTGAGGGCTTGTGCGATTCAGGCTCCTTGCATATTATTGAGTCCAGCATTTTATTTTGTAAATACATAAACAAAAACAAAAAAGGACAAGGGACTTCTTCAAAGTTAGTTAACCAAGTTCTTTCTACCCAAATGCCAAAGTCAGCATCACCTAGGAACTTGTAGGAAATTCCGAATGTCAGCTCCTACCCCAGGACTACCGTAGGTGAAAACTGTAGTTTAACAAGACCCCCAGTTGATCTATATAAATTTAATAAAAATTGAGAAGAACCAAACTAAGCTGTAACAAATTCTGACAGTTTGTCTGATTCCCCCTCCTCATTACACTCCACTCCCTAGCAAGTGGATGAACTTCTTTTTGATAATCGAAACAAGAGGAAAATAGATTTTCCTCATTCCGTTTGCATTTTCCCTTGTCGAGGTTATGCTTGTGTCTACGCATGCACACACTACAGAGTCACCAAAAGATTTCTTACAGGTTTTGCCTCCTTCCTTCAATCTTGGATTGGTCATTTCAGTAAATGAAAATGTTGATATTCTGAAGTTCTGTAAAAGTTATCAGACACAAGAAGAATTAGCAAGAGGTACAGCAGTGATCTATGATGATGATGATAAAGATATCTGTATTCTGTATGACAGAGTCATATAAATTCATGAAGATTCATAGAGGAATGAGTTTGAGAAGGACTGAAAATGCTGTGCTAATAGCTCTAGACTTCCCTTAAATGAGTGTATAACCTTTCTTCGGACCTCAATAGCACTTTATTTGAAGAAAAGTTGCATGTAGATTGAACATGGCATCAAGAACAGCATAACATCTCAGAGAGCCTCTGTGGTCATGCAGATGGGCAGGAGCTGCCACCGGTTAAACCAATTACCTTACCCCAAACTTAACTGAAGAATAATTTATAGAAGCCAAGAAATGTTAATTGAACAATGAATTACTTAGACTGAAGTTAAAATACATGCGGATTGATCACTAGAAAGCAAACAAAGATTGAAAAGAGCTTAGGAGGACTTGAGTACCTTGAAACTTAAAGCAACTAAAAATAAACTTCATGATGGTAGGATTATCAAAATATTGGAGCAATAAATTGAAGGAGGTTGTCAAAATTCTAGAGCATGGCCTGGCTAGCAATCAGTGTTTGTGTTTATGTTCAATTCTTTCATGAAAGTAAGGTATTGGACTAGGAGAATTCTAATGTATTTTTAAACAGTGTTCTTTAAATATTATTTTCCCCGTTAGACAGGCTTACCCCCAAGAAATTAAGACAGCTATCATTACAGTGTTTGGAATACACTGGTGTGGTGAGCATTAGTTAATCACCTACATACCTCAAAAAGCCATTCAGGCTACATTTGAAGGGATGGTTGGTGAGAGATAGGAGTCATGCCTGGTCATCAGGTGAACAGAAATGGGTACAGAATTAAGCACAAATCTGAGTGCAATGCCAGAAAGGCATTCTGGTCAAATAGTGTTAGTGCAATTAATGTTAGCGCAAATAGTGTTAGTGTTTGTGTGACAGTGTTCAGAGAAGAAAAGTGAATAAAACAACACTCAATTGAGTTAGGATCTGCCATCATACCTGTATGTCATTGAAAATACAATTATTTTATCTAACAGACATCTTTATTGCTTTTTGAAAGCAGAGAATTATTTAGGAACTTTAAGTTTTGTTTATCTTTAAAGTAATGTGATATGATTTGGTCATCATTTTCTAGCTCTCTACCTCTCTCCAAATTCTATGGTTTCTGGTAAAATCATTTGACAGCCTTACTCAGTCTTAAATGATGTTAGAGGGAAGATTTGCAGAACATTTATTTTCCCTGGGAGACAGCAGGGAGTAGTAGAGAGAGGTCGGGGCTCAGACAAAATTCTGGCTCTGCCACTTCTTCACTACTAAACACAAACAATAGCTACCTCTAATCTTCAGCTTCCTCATACACTTTGCATCTTAGATTATCCTTCATCAGTTTGTTATGGAGTTTAAATGAGGTAATAAAAATAGACTGTTTTGAGGGAATTCCCTTGTGGTCCAGTGGTTAGGACTTCATGCTTCTACCACAGGGGGCATGGGTTCGATCCCTGGCTGGGAAACTAAGATCCTACAAGCCACAGTGCATGGCCAAAAAATAAAATAAATAAATAAATAAAATGTAAAAAGTAGACTGTTTTTTACAATGCCTGGCACATGGAAGGAGAAAAACAGTGGGAGCTCTTTTCTCCCTTTTCTCCATCAGTGATGGAAGATTTCTTCAAACACAAATCACCCAGAACTGGCTAAACTAGGTAATTTATGGGAAAATAATAACTTCCTCCATTCTGAATAATTTACTACTATGAATTACTGAGACTATTACCCCCTAGCTAACTATTCCCAAACAGAAGAGGACATATGTTATTCCCATTAAAAAACAAACAAACAAAAAGTTAAAAAAGGAAATCCAGGTAAAACAAAACATAAAAGAAACAAAAGACAAAATTGCAGAAAGTGTAGTTTTTAACTGCATGGTTTTCTTAAATTTTCAGGGTTTGGTTTCTCCCTCCCGTCCCCCAACACCCCGCCAACACCACCGTATTTGTCAGTAAGGTTGGCCTCAGTTTAGTGACAGCTCTTACTCTGGGATGGGATGACCTTATTTTTGTGGAAAATTTCTTTGACTTTTCATAAGGTAATAGCCATTCTAGCGTAAACATACACTGTAATTTGTTTTTTTGCTTTTGTTTTGCCAGGAGAGGTTTAGCATGCTTTCAGAAAGCATCTTTCCCTCTCACTTCTTGTTTTTCCTGAGAGATCCAACAGGCAGTGTTATTTTATGGGTTACTTTATGCTTTGTGATTTTTCCGTGATTGACTTCTTGCACTTAAGCTAAAGGACTTCACTGATGTTAACTGAGGTGGTTTCATTCTTATGAAAGCTCAAGCTTTAACTAGGCAAATCTGAGATTGATAAAGATGCTTCAGATTCTATACTGCATCTGGATGTGCATAGAATTTTACAGCAAGGGGTTTGGAAAATAGCTAGGAAAAGTTAAATTGGTACACATTTGTTAACATCATTCTTCTGCTCACTTTATATTTCCAGAGTTTATTAAGTATATATTTCTTGACCCTTAAGAATAATAATGAATTGACCAATTGTTTGTGTCGCACTTGCCTCATTCTAACCTAAAAGATTTAAATCAGATGTGAAAATGACTTAGTAAACGTAAAAGCTTTTGTCAAATGTAAAGTGTCTATAAATGTATACTAGCCAGCCTCCATGCTGGCCCCAGTAATCCCTGTCTCCTGGTATTCATGCCCCTGTATAGTGTGTGTCCATATTAAATACTACTGGTCTGTTTAACCTACAGGATGTTATGGAAATGAAGGTGGGTGATTTCCAAGGTTAAACTATAAAAAATATTACAGCTTATGCCTTGTTCTCTTTGGGATTTGTTTTCCTTGTTCTCAAATAGGATCCACCATTTGCTCTAGGGGAAGCCAGCTTCTAAGATGTGAACACATACATGTAGTTCTAAGAATAGATCCAGACATTTTGATTATAACCTCATAAGATACTTTGAGCCAGAACTACCCAGCTAAGTCAATTCCAAATTTATGGTCCACAGAAGCTGTCCAAGACAATAAATCTCTATTTGGTTGGGGGGGGGCGGGGAATTTATTATGTAACTATATTTAACAAATGGAGAATGGTGGCTCACTCATTTATTCCTCCAAAGTTTGTAAAATGGCATCTACCAAGCATTGTACTAGAAAGTCAGACACAATGATAAAGAAGCATGCAATTCACTGACAAAGAAATAATGTAAAAATAAAACTAAAAAATGCTTTTCTTGGCATATTGAATTATAACCACTTTAACTGTTAAAGCCCTAATTGCCGTAACTCCTGTAGAAGGAAAGACATTTCCCTCAGCAACCTGAATAAATACATTGTGATTATTACAACTTTCATTTTATTTTAAAATGTGTCCAGGCTAACTAATTAATTTGACCAAAAACATGTCTCATGAACCAGAGTCAAGTGCACAATCCTTGGCCAGAGGGTTTTCCATTCCATGGCTCATATCAGAGTTCCTTACCTTGGCTTCCCCCTTCATCAGAGACAGACCAAGAGATGGTATCAAAATTTACTCCATTAGCAGGAAGAGGAAAACTAAATGCAAACAAAAGAAAACACAGAGAGCAGGAGAGACCTTCAAGATGGAGGAGGAGTAAGATGTGGAGATCACCTTCCTCCCTACAAATACATCAGAAATACATCTACATGTGGAACAACTCCTACAGAACACCTACTGAACGCTGGCAGAAGACCTCAGACTTCCCAAAAGGCAAGAAACTCCCCCACGTACCTGGGTAGGGCAAAAGAAAAAAGAAAAAACAGAGACAAAAGAATAGGGACGGGACCTGCATCTTTGGGAGAGAGCCGTGAAGGAGGAAAAGTTTCCACACACTAGGGAGCCCCTTCACGGGTGGAGATGGGGGTGGGGGGGAAGCTTCAGA
Organism: Phocoena phocoena; assembly: GCF_963924675.1. NCBI lineage: Eukaryota > Metazoa > Chordata > Mammalia > Artiodactyla > Phocoenidae > Phocoena > Phocoena phocoena. The sequence goes on along the minus strand of NC_089235.1, from coordinate 25,677,303 downwards.
GCCACAGAGGAGAGCGCAGTAGCAGGGGTGCAGAGGGCAAAGTGGAGAGATTACTGCACAGAGGATCAGTGCCGAACAGCACTCACCAGTCTGAGAGGCTTCTCTGTTCACCCACCAGGGCCGGGGAGGGCTAGGAGCTGAGGCTCGGGCTTTCCGAGGTCAGATCCCAGGTAGAGGACTGCAGTTGGCTGCGTAAACACAGCCTAAGGGGGCTAGTGTGCCACAGCTAGCCGGAAGGGAGTGTGGGAAAGTCTGGACCTGCTGAAGAGGCAAGAGACCGTTGTTTCAGGGTCCTCAAGGAGAGGGGATTCAGAGCACAGCCTAAACAATCTCCAGAGATGGTCGTGAGCTGCAGCTAACGGCACAGACCCCAGAGACAGGCATGAAACATTAAGGCTGCTGATGCAGCAACCAAGAAGCCTGTGTGCAAGCACAGGCCACTATCCACACCTCCCCTCCTGGCAGCCTGTGCAGCCCGCCACTGCCAGGGTCCGGTGATCCAGGGACAACTTCCCCGGGAGAACATATGGCATGCCTAAGGCTGTTGCAACGTCATGACGGCTTCTGTCACCACAGGTTTACCCCGCATTCTGTACCCCTACCTCCCTTCTAGCCTGAGTGAGCCACAGCCCCCTAATCAGCTGCTCCTTTAATGCTGTCCTGGCTGAGCAAAGAACAGACACCCTCTGGCAAGCTACATGCCAGCACGGGGCCAAATCTAAAGCTGAACCCCAGGAGCTGTGCAAACAAAGAAGAGAAAGGGAAATTTCTCCCAGTAGCCTCAAAAGCAGTGGATTAAATCCCCACAATCAACTTGTACCCTGCATCTCTGTAATACCTGAATAGACAACGAATCATCCCAAAATTAAGGCAGTAGAATTTGGGAGCAACTGAAGACTTAGGGTTTCCTTTCTGCATCTAATTAGTTTTTTGTTTTATGTTTATCTTAGTTTAGCATTTAGAGTTTATTATCATTGGTAGATTTGTTTATTGATTTGGTTGCTCTCTTCCCTTTTTTATATATATATATGAGTATATATTTCTTTTCATTTTTTTCTTTTTGTGAGCATGTATGTTTCTATGTGTGATGTTATCTGTATAGCTTTACTTTTACCATTTGTCCTACAGTTCTGTGTGTCCTTTTTTTTTTTTTTTTTTAGTATGGATTTTAGTGCTAGTTATCATTGGTGGATTTGTTTTTTGGTTTGGTTGCTCTCTTCTTTCTTTCTTATTCTTTTTTTTTCTTTTTTCATTACTAATTAATTTTTAAATTTCTAATATTATTTTTTATTTCAATAACATTTATTTTATTTTATTTTTCTATCCTTCTTTCTTTTTTTCTACTTTTTCTTCTGAGCTGTGTGGCTGACAGGGGCATGGGGCTCCAGCTGGGTGTCAGGCCTGTGCCTCTGAGGTGGGAGAGCCAAGTTCAGGATATTGGTCCACCAGAGACCTCCTGGCTACACATAATTTCAAATGGTGAACTCTCCCCCAGACATAGCCATCTCAATGCTAAGGTTCAGCTCCACTCAACAATCAGCAAGCTACACTGTTACACACCCTATGCCAAAAAACAAGCAAGACAGGAACACAACCCCACCCATTAGCAGTGAGGCTGCCTAAAATCATAATAAGGTCACAGGCACCCCAAAACACACCACCGGATTCTGTCCTGTCCACCAAAAAGGCAAAATCCAGCCTCATCCACCAGAACGCAGGTACCAGACATCTCCAACAGGAAACATACAAAACCCACTGAACCAACATTAACCACTGGGGGTAGACAACAAAAACAATGGGAGCTACAAAACTGCAGCCTGCGAAAAGGGAATCCCAAACACAGTAAGTTAAGCAAATTTAGAAGACAGAGAACAGATGAAGGGGCAAGATGAAAAACAACCAGACCAAATGAAAGAAGAAGAAATAGGCAGTCTACCTGAAAACGAAATCAGACGAATGTAAAGATGATCCAAAATCTAGGAAATACAATGGAAAAATAAAAGAAATGTTTAACAAGGACCTAGAAGAACTAAAAAGGAAACAAACAATGAAGAACAACAGAATAAATGCAATTTAAAATTCTGTAGAAGGAATCAATAGCATAATAACTGAGGCAGAAGAACAGATAAGTGACCTGGAAGATAAAATAGTGGAAATAACTATTGAAGAGCAGAATAAAGAAAAAAGAATGAAAAGAATTGAGGACAGTTTCAGAGACCACTGGGACAACATTAAACTCACCAACATTCGAATTATAGGGGTCCCAGAAGAAGAAGAGAAAAAGAAAGGGACTGAGGAAATATTTGAAGAGATCATAGTTGAAAACTTCCCTAATATGGGAAAGGAAAAAGTCAAGTCCAGGAGGCACAGAGAGTCCTTACAGGATAAAACCAAAGAGATGCATGCAAAGACACATATTAATCAAACTATCAAAAATTAAATACAAAGAAAAAATATTAAAAGCACAAGGGAAAAATAACATACAAGGGAACCCCCATAAGGTTAACAGCTGGCCTTTCAGGAGAAACTCTGCAAGACAGAAGGGAGTGGCAGGACATATTTAAAGTGATGAAAGGGAAAAACCTACAACCAAGATTACTCTATCCAGCAAGGATCTCATTCAGATTTGATGGAGAAATTCAAATTGTACAGACAAGCAAAAGCTAAGACAATTGAGCACCACCAAACCAGCTTTACAACAAATGCTAAATTAACTTCTCTAGGCAGGAAACAAAAAGAAGGAAAAGACCTACACGAACAAACCCAAAACAATTAAGAAAATGGTAATAGGAACATACATATCAATAACTACCTTAAATGAAAATTGATTAAATGCTCCAACCAAAAGACATAGACTGGCTGAATGTATACAGAAACAAGATCCGTATATATGCTGTCTACAAGAGACCCACTTCAGATCTAGGGACATATACAGACTGAAAGTGAGGGGATGGAAAAAGATATTCCATGCAAATGGATATTGAAAGAAAGCTGGAGTAGCAATTCTCATATCAGACAAAATAGACTTTAAAATAAAGACTATTAGAAGAGACAAAGAATGACACTACATAATGATCCAGGAATCAATCCAAGAAGAAGATATAACAATTGTAAATATTTATGCATCCAACATAGGAGCACCTCAATACATAAGGCAAATGCTAACAGCCACAAAAGGGGAGATCAACAGTAACACAGTCATAGTAGGGGACATTAACACACCACTTTCAACAATGGACAGATCATCCAAAATGAAAATAATAAGAAAACACAAGCTTTAAATGATACATTAAACAAGATGGAGTTAATTGATATTTATAGTATATTCAATGCAGAAACAACTGAATACACTTTCATCTCAAGTGCTCATGGAACATTCTCCAGGATAGATCATATCTTGGGTTACAAATCAGGCCCTCATAAATTTAAGAAAATTAAAATCATATCAAGTATCTTTTCTGATCCCAACGCTGTGAGACTAGACATCAATTACAGAGAAAAATCTGTAAAAAAAATAAGAACACATGGATGCTAAACAATACACTACTAAATAACAAAGATATCATTGAAGAAATCAAAGAGGATATCAAACAATAGCTAGAAACAAATGACAAAGAAAACATGACGACTCAATACCGATGGGATGCAGCAAAAGCGCTGCTAAGAGAGAAGTTTATAGCCATACAATCCTACCTAAAGAAACAAGAAACATCTCAAATAAACAACCTAACCTTACACCTAAAGAAATTAGAAAAAGAAGAACTAGAAAAGCCCAAAGTTAGCAGAAGGAAAGAAATCATAAAAATTGGATCAGAAATAAATGAAAAAGAAATGAAGGAAACAATAGCAAAGGTCAATAAAACTAAAAACTGGTTTTCTGAAGAGATAAACAAAAATGAAGCCATTAGCCAGACTCATCAAGGAAAAAAGGGACCAGACTAAAATCAATAGATTTAGAAATGAAAAAGGAGAAGTAACAACTGACACTGCAGAAATACAAAGGATCATGAGAGATTATTACAAGCAACAATATGCCAATAAAACAGACAACCTGGAAGAACTGGGCAAATTCTTAGAAAAGCACAACCTTCTGAGACTGAACCAGGAAGAAATAGAAAATATAAACAGACCAGACACAAGCACTGAAATTGAGACTGTGATTAAAAATCTTCCAACAAACAAAAGCCCAGGACAAGATGGCTTCAGAGGTGGATTCTATCAAACATTTAGAGAAGAGTTAACACCCATTCTTCTCAAACTCTTTCAAAATATAGCAGAGGGAGGAACACTCTCAACCCCATTCTAAGAGGCCACCATCACCCTGTGACCAAAAACAGACAAAGATGTCACAAAGAAAGAAAACTAAAGGCTAATATCCCTGATGAACGTAGATGCAAAACTCCTCAATAAAATACTAGCAAACAGAGTCCAACAGCACATTAAAAAGGTCATACACCACGATCAAGTGGGCTTATCCCAGGAACACAAGGAGTCTTCAATATACACAAATCAATCAATGTGATACACCATAATAACAAATTGAAGGAGAAAAGCCATATAATCATCTTAATAGATGCAGAAAAACCTTTCAACAGAATTCAACACCCATTTATGATAAAAACTCTCCAGAAAGTACGCATCGAGGGATCTTACCTCAACATAATAAAGGTCATATGTGACAAATCAACTGCCAACATCATTCTCAATTGTGAAAAACTGAAATCATTTCCACTAACAGTAACAAGGCAGAGTTGTACACTCTCACCGCTATTATTCAACATAGTTTTAGAAGTTTTAGCCATGACAATCAGAGAAGAAAAAGAAATAAAAGGAATCCAAATAGGAAAAGAAGAAGTAAAGCTGTCACTGTTTGCAGACGACATGATACTATACATAGAGAATCCTAAAGATGCTACCAGAAAACTACTAGAGCTAATCAATGAATTTGATAGAGTAGCAGGATACAAAATTAATGCACAGAAATCTCTTGCATTCCTATACACTAATGATGATAAATCTGAAAGAGAAATTAACAAAACACTCCCATTTACCACAAAAACAAAAAGAATAAAATATCTAGGAATAAACCGACCTATGGAGACAAAAGACCTGTATGAAGAAAACTATAAGAAACTGATGAAGGAAATTAAGAATGATACAAACAGATGGAGAGATATACCATGTTCTTGGATTGGAAGAATCAACATTGTGAAAATGACTATACTACCCAAAGCAATCTACAGATTCAATGCAATCCCTATCAAATTACCAACAGCATTTTTCCCAGGACTAAAATTTTAAAAAATCACAATTTGTATGGAAACACAAAAGACCCCGAATAGCCAAAGCAATTTTGAAAAAGAAAACCTGAGCTGGAGGAATCAGGCTCCCAGACTTCAGACTATACTACAACGCTACAGTAGTCAAGAGAGCATGATACTGGCACAAAAGCAGAAATATATATCAATGGAACAGGATAGAAAACCCAGAGATAAACCCATGCAAATATGGTCATCTTATCTTTGATAAAGGGGGCAAGAATATACAATGGAGAAAAGACAACATCTTCAATAAGTAGTGCTGGGAAAACTGGACAGCTACATGTAAAATAATGAAATTAGAAGACTCCCTAACACCATACACAAAAATAAACTCAAAATGGATTAAAGACCAAAATGTAATGCCAGACACTATAAAACTCTTAGAGGAAAACATAGGCAGAACACTCTATGACGTTAATCACAGCAAGATCCTTTTTGACCCACCTCCTAGAGAAATGGAAATAAAAACAAAATTAAACAAATGGCTCCTAATGAAACTTAAATGCTTTTGCCCAGCAAAGGAAACCATAAACGAGATGAAAAGGCAACCCTCAGAATGGGAGAAAATACTTGCAAATGAAGCAACTGACAAAGGATTAATCTCAAAAATTTACAAGCAGCTCATGCAGCTCAATATCAAAAAAACAAACAACGCAATCCTGAAATGGGCAGAAGACCTAAATAGCACTTCTCCAAAGAAGATACACAGATTGCCAACAAACACATGAAAGGATGCTAATCATTAGAGAAATGCAAATCAAAACTACAATGATGTATCACCTCACACCAGTCAGAATGGCCATCATCAAAAAATCTATAAACAATAAATGCTGGAGAGGTTGTGGAGAAAAGGGAACCCTCTTGCACTGTTGCTGGGAATGTAAACTGATACAACCACTATGGAGAACAGTATGGAGTTTCCTTAAAAAACTAAAAATAGAACTACCATATGACCCAGCAATCCCACTACTGGGTGTATAACCTGAGAAAACCATAATTCAAAAAGAGTCATGTGCCACAATAATCACTGCAGCTCTATTTGCACTAGCCAAGACATGGAAGCAACCTAAGTGTCCATCAACAGATGAATGGATAAAGAAGATGTGATACATATATACAATGTAATATTCCTCAGCCATAAAAGAAATGAAATTGAGTTATTTGTAGTGAGGTGGATGGACCTAGAGTCTGTCATACAGAGTGAAGTAAGTTAGAAAGAGAAAAACACTGTATTCTAACACATATATATGGAATCTAAAAAAAAAAAAAAAATGGTTCTGAAGAACCTAGGGGCAGGACAGGAATACAGATGCAGACATAGAGAATGGACTTGAGGACACGGGGAAAGGGAAGGGTAAGCTGGGACAAAGTGAGAGAGTAACATGGACATATATACACTGCCAAATGTAAAATAGATACCTAGTGGGAAGCAGCCACATAGCATAGGGAGATCAGCTCAGTGCTTTGTGACCACCCAGAGGGGTGGGATAGGGAGGGTGGGAGGGAGACACAAGAGGGAGGAGATATGGGGATATATGTATATTTAAAGCTGATTCACTTGTTATAAAGCAGAAACTTACACACCAATGTAAAGCAATTATACTCCAATAAAGATGTTAAAAAAAAGAAAAGAATATACAGAGAGCAAACCAACCCATGATTATATATATATGATGCACATCTTACTAAATTTTGAAACCATCTATAGCAAGTTAAAATACATAGACCTCTGTGAGTTTCACGAATTAGCCAGATTTGTGCTCACAAACATCACATTGATCAGTGGCCTAAATAATGCATTTTATAGATTTACCAGAAGTTGCAGATAAAGCAGCATACCCTCAGTCCCAGTGCTTGTTAATTCAAGAAGCAGAAATATAACACAGAATTCCAATGCAGATGATTTTCCAAACTCCTTAAGTGGTTTCTCTAGCAGTTTAAGAATCATAAGTAACAGAAATATGGCTGAGCTCACTGCTCTGTAAATTCTAATTTATGTTGATGCCGTCCTGTTGTTCCCTAAGTGTCAAATGTCTACTTGATACACAATATACCAGAGAGTAAAATAATTCCTCTCTTAGCCCACAAAAAGACATAATCATACGAATTTGACAATGTTACTTCAGAAAGCTGTGGAACAGTCCTTCAAGACTACACTTTTGAGAGCATAAAGAACAGCAATCTTACCACAGGGCAATAAATCTCTAAAGTGGGCTTCCCTGGTGGCGCAGTGGTTGAGAGTCTGCCTGCCGATGCAGAGGACACGGGTTCGTGCCCCGGTCTGGGAAGATCCCACATGCCGCGGAGCGGCTGCGCCCGTGAGCCATGGCCGCTGAGCCTGCGTGTCCGGAGCCTGTGCTCTACAACGGGATAGGCCACAACAGTGAGAGGCCCACGTACCGCCAAAAAAAAAAAAAAAAAGCCTCTGAAGTACAACTTTTCAAACAGCAGTGGTTCCCACATTTAGAGTCAATAAAACCAAGATCTTGTAAAGCTACTGAAAATGAGGTGCTGGAACTGGGTGTTCTTTGATTTTCAAAGCTTTTTCACAGAAGAAACTGACAGAGTCTGAAAACAGCACCTGTCAGAGTTTATACTATTTGATATTGCTGGGAAGGTAAGACCTAAAAGCTGGGAATAGCCAGTTTTCATGTCCTTGTTTCATAACAAAATTTTAGGCTATGGCATAGTGTCAAAATGAATTTCATGATGTTCGGGATTGTTTATTCACAGACGATACTATCCACACTTTCTTAGATTTAAAATTAATATTCAATATGTTAAAGAAACAGATGTGGAAATATGACTTTCTTCCTAATTTCAATGTACAGATAATGTTATTCCCACTTATTAATCTAATAAAGAAAGACAACAATCTTCAATTTTTCTTTGTTTGATTAGTTCAGATGAAACAAACTAAAGCCCTTTGGAAAAGTGTTATTCACAACTCAGTTATAATTCACATTTAAATGCACTAAAAAATTTAATAATTCTACTTTATTTTTATGTTCTTCAAATGTGTGATTTAACAAGTGAAATCTCCCCAAGTACTTAAAAATAACTTTGGAGAATCTAGGAAATCAAACTTAAAAATACAGTTACTCAAATTATTTTGATTATCCCAACACAGTTTAGGATGTTGGCCAGATTCATTTACATTTTTCATCTTGAAATCATAAGTCTAAAATCGTAACTATACCCCAATAAAAATAAATAAAATAAAATGATGCTATGCTCAGAGATGAGATGAATAAAACATTGGTAAAAATAAAATCAATTGTGCGCTTTAAGTTGTAAATTTAAATCTAATAAAATCTCAGCCTAATGTCAAATTCTCTTAAACACCTCAGACCTTTAAAACGCCAGTTACATATATTACTACTGACTCTAACACCAAAGTGTGATTATGGTAGGTTTGATTTACTATGTCATTTCTGCTTTCAATTCTAACCTTTCCATGTTGGAAAGGTACATGTCCAATAAGGAAACATTCTGATCATCTCAGATGTGTTGGTTGCCATCTCAAAAAGCTGAAGGTGCCAATCAGCCAATGAAGTGATTTTAGGATGGGGGACCTACACATATCTTGAGTGATTTCTCCTCCACCAAAGAGGGATACACTGAGCCATTTGTCAAGTTCACTTTGCTAACTGAGGACTCCAGTCCATACTTTTTGGATAGGATGTTAACTTTCATAAGTATTAAAATGTTATAATTCAATATTTTATTTCAGCATATGAATAGTCACATACTGCTAAAACTGAAAATAACTGTTTTTACGACTTTCTTATTTTCTCATTTATCTTCATTTTCCATATTCACAAGTCTTACAGTTACTTTAATGACATTCGATTGTATTTTCCATCTGTTTCATAACTTTGGTGATCCACAACTCTGATGTCATCAAATGAAATGTGGAAGAAGGTTTGTAAAATAATCAATACAGAAGTGCAGAAAATAATTACACATACAACCGTAGGACTTTCAGTAGAGTTAATACTATCATTGGGCCTCATCTAGAACGCTTGAGCAGACTTAGTGGCCTATGGATACTTATAAGACACTTTGCCACAATTGGATCTGTCAGAGTTGATGACATCAATTCTTCACAACATTTCTTTTGATGGATAGAATATATTTCCTTGTTTAAATTTTAAAATTATTATAAACAAAGGTATTAAGCTTATGAATTTAACCTTAAAGGGAATCTTGATGGAGTTGAAGACTGTCTCCATGGTAAAAGGAAAAAATGGAAATTAAGTTATATATAATAGGAAGGTTATATTTCTGGTGCCATTTCAGTGGCAATGAACAATTTCTCAAAAGACACAGTCCTGGTGAGAATGTTGTCTTGAGGAATAAGCCACTTTAACTACCAACAGAGTGTTCAGCAGAGCTATTTGCTTCCCTCTACTATTAGTTTTTTAGGGCTGTCACAACAGAGTACCACAAACTGAGTGACTTAAATAACAAAAAATTATTTTCTCAGAGTTCTGAAGACTAAGAGTCTGAGATCAAGGTGTCAGCAGTTACAATCCCTCTGAAGGCTCTAGGGAAGCATCTGTTCCAGGCCTGTCTCCTGACTTCTGGTACTTCATTTGCTGTGGCACCATAATTCCAATGGAATTCTCCCTTTGTGCTTGTCTGTCTCTTTGTCCAAAGTTTCCATTTTTATAAGAACACCAGTTGTATTGGATTAAGGCCTATTATAATGACTCCAGCTTTATTAATTAACATCAGGAAAAACTTTATTCCCTAATAAGGTCATATTCTGAGGTTCTGGGAGTTAAGACTTCAACATGTGAACTTTGGGGGGACACAATTCAATGTATAACACCTCTCTAGTGCTGTCTAAGAGCAGAAGGACCTCCAGAGCGATTTGAAACTGAATAGGAGTGAGTGACAAGTCATCATCCCTCTGGGAGTGGAATGTCTTGATACCTAAGATTTAAACATCCTTCTTAAAAGACCTAATGCAGAAGTGCTGGAGATGTTCATGAATAACAAGTCACTGAAGGAATATTTAAGAAAGTCACATGAAGGAATATTTAAGAAAGTCACATGTAGGAATATTTAAGAAAGCAACAATTCAAGATATTTGTCCATAAATGAAGAAAATGTTTTCATATTCTGGAAAGAGTTTAAGTAGATAGAAAATTTTTGAGAGGATAACATTACTACCTCCAATTCTCAGCCCCATTCTTACACTGCTTATGACCCTAGAGAAAGAGGTTTATCTGCCCTTTTAGCTTATGTACTTCTGGAAATAGGTAAATGTGGTTACAATAAGAAAAAAGAACTTTAATTATCTACCATTTGAGCTAATAAAATAAATAACTAAGATCCCTGTAATTTCCAGAAGAGGATATGTCTCCAAAGTATAAACATGATATGACAAAAGCTGAGCTCTGCTGTTATAGTTTTACCTTATTTTTATTCTATGACCTATTTTGTCCTGCTAAATCAAGAGAACTGAAAAACATAATGTACATTGGTTCAAGGGAGGCAGAGCTTCTGATTCCACCCTGAACTTAATAGGGTCCCCTGCTTTACCCACTGTCCCCCAAATGTTTTGTACATCCTTATGTTGGACATCCTTAGCTGTGCCCTATTCATCCCCTTTGCACATACTACTATTAAGATTTCCATTGTGTGAATAAAGGACCATTTAGCCTGGGAACTCATGGATGAAACAGAGTAAATTAAAATTGTTATAATATTAGATTATCCTGTCTAGCAGTGAAATCTCTACCATCTCATGTATTGGGGAGGCAAAGTCTTAAAAACTGACCTAGGAGTCTATGCTTCTCTTCAGGGTTTCTTAGCTTCTCACTTAGTGATAATTCTACTGATAATGATTTAGTAAGTACGATGTCCACTCCAAGCCTGAAGCACTGTACGAGCAGGTTGCCTTGAGGGACTGACATTGAACAATGAAATAGCCATGTCCTCGATAGGGCAAAGTGGAGCCCCGTTTTAGAAGCAGGTAAAACCTCTTCCAGTACCACGAGATGCATCTGCCCCAAAACTGAGGATCTGATCACACCCATTTCAATTTCATTCTCGCCTCTTATTAACTATTTTTATGATTTGTTGTGCAACTGGATGTGGCTTAGCTGACACTACTTTTTATTTCAGTTGGCTTTCCAGTCTTTGTTTGGATGTCTGCTTTGCCAAATCTTAGCTTGTAGTTGTGTAAGCACGTTTACTACAGCTTTAGCTCTTCGGTTCTTTCCCAACTAGTCTGGATCTCTGGGAAAGTTCAAGGGCTTGTCTCACCTGCATTGTAAAACGTTTAGGAGATAGCTCCCAGATTTGTGGATTTGGGACTGGTGCTCTGCTGCCCCCTACTGGCTCTAAGCCATACTTTACTTTGGGGTACAACCTTGTCAAAAGCCAAGCATTTCTCGAGGAACTATTCTTTCAAGAATTCAATCAAAGATCTATAAAGTTAACTAATGAAAAGACCTAATATGTATTGAGAACTTAAATTCCCACATACTATACTTGGCTTTTGTATATATTCATTATTTAACCTTAACTTCTTTATGAGATAATTATTATTATAATTCACTAGATAAATTATTTTAAGGGAGAATTGGAGAGATTAAATAATATGCCTGAGAAATTAAGCATATGTCAATGCCTGGGTCTTGCTTTTTTTGTAGTTGTTTATGCAAGCTGTTCTCTGACTCAATTCACAGGTTCACTACCTCCCTTCCTTCAGAATAAATCCTCAAATGACCCAAATACCATTTTATCATCCTCAGTAATAGAGTTAAAATTTAGTTATCTATGAATCTGGGCTACAGTTCAGATTACTTCTTTTTCTACTGTTCCCAGGACATGGAGTAATGCTATAATAGAAAATAAGCATTGGATGCAAAGTCAAAAAGCCTGGATATAAATATCAGGCTACTCCTTGGACAAGTCATCTGACCAGCCTGAGTCACAGTCTCCTCAGACTAAAAAAAGGATAGCACTGCTCTTTTTACCTCAGCAAGGGTTGTGTATGCCACACACAGGGTGTTGTGAGCTTATCATGCACTCTACAGAAGTACTGTACATCTGCGTAGTTACTTGAAGATCACAGATAATAGGGGACTTCCCTGGTGGTCCAGTGGTAAAGAACCTGCTTTCCAGTGGAGGGGATGCTAGTTCGATCCCTGGTTGGAGAATTAAGATCTCACATGCCGTGGGGCAACTAAGCCCACACACCACAACTGCCGAGCTTGCACGCCTCAACAAGAGAGCCTGCATGTCACAAACTACAGAGCCCACGTGTCCTGGAACACACGCACCACAACTAGAGAGAGAAAACCCACACCCACAACTGGAGAGAATCCTGCACGCCACAACAAAGAGCCTGTGTGCTGCAACTAAGACCCATCACAGCCAAAAAATAAAAAATAAGAACACAGATTATACATGAGAGAAGGAACACCAGTATTTCCTATTGAACAAAAGTATGTTTATATTAAAAATTCAAACAATAATGATATTCATCAACATACAAAGGAAGATGTAAACAGTAGAAAGAAAAATAATTCTTGATGCAAGAGCTTACTCAAATGAAATGAGCAGACATGAACTTAAATCCTTTTTAATTTTATTATCTTAATTCAAATATAATCTAATTTTCCTTACCAAATAAGTTATAAGACCACTACTACTACCACTGCTATTACTACTACAACTTTTATAAATTAGAAAAGGGAAGAAATCATGTTATTAATTCTGCTTCTATATAATTATGGTATAGGATGTTTACAAACTTCCTACAAAAACATTTAGAAATCATCTTAATGGTAATATAATATGAAGCCAACTTTTTCTTTCTGGGAAATATTATCAGCAACGATGTCAACTTTCTTCTCCCATTTATGCTATTGTCATGAGAATTTGTTCCCCTGTGACCAGTAATTTTTCTTCTCACTGAAATTTCAAAATATAAAATAAATAAGGAAAATAAATAGTGTTATTTCAAAATCCTGTAAATTAATCCTTAGGACTATAGAACAACTTAATCTTTATTATCCAGTGCAATTTTCAATAGCTTCCGAAGCTCTTTTCTGCCTCCCATCTTATTTCTCTCAAACTATTGCATCCTAAGAGACCTGTGCAAAATCCAATCTGACCAATTTTCTCCCTTTTTAAAAAATACTTTTAATTTATATCTATCATCTACAAGGTAAAGTCAAATTTCTTTTGAGGGACATACAATTCTTTTCATGAGCAAACTTCTGCTTATCTCTCTAGTGCTCCTTCCACTCCCCACCTTACTCTTTACAATTATATAAAACTGATGACATTTCAAGATTTGTCTTTGTCAACTGCTCATCCCTCTCCATTCCTGGGCTTCTCTACAACCCTTTTCTTCATTTAAAGAATTTGTATTCAGCCTTCAAGAGCCAGAATCATCTCTGCAAGAGAGCTTTCCAAGAAGTCAACCCTAACTTTCCTCAGGAAGTTAGAAATGTTTAGGAAATTAACATTTCCTAATCTAAGCCCCACTAGTCACAATTATAAATTATATTTGGTTAATGATATAACTTTAGTTCTAGGCTAAGCATGTCACATACATTAATTATGTAATCCAGACAACAAGCATATGAAGTAGTTAAAATTATTATCCTTTTATGCATAATGAAATATAAATACAGAAAGTTTAATAACTTGCCAAAGACCACACACCTAGTCAGTTGTAAAGTTGAGAATCTAAATTCAGTTAGTCTGACTCCAGAGTCCATTAGATTTAACGTCTCCGCAGATATTGTTTCCTGTAAACAACACTGAATTGTCTCCTCAAAAGTTCATTTCCTTACCAAGATTTACCAGGGGAGAAAAATCAGGTCATTCATATTTCTGTCTACAACATATCATATGTTATAGTGTTCAATAAATGTTTGTTAAACCTAATCATGCTTTACTTTTTAAATTATGCTATATTTTAATTACTTAAAGCTTTTCAAGGGGAAAATATATACTTATTGGAGTAAAGAATATGTAATATAAATTGTTCTTCTGGAAAGGATTTGAAGTAAATCAATAAAAGCCATGTACATAAAAAGGTTATTAAACTTGTAGATAATAAAACACATAGTTTCCACATTTTTTATAAATCATGCAATAATATGATGAAAAACTTCATGAACACAGACTCTAAAACACCTTCTTAGGGGAGGCTTGTCTTTCCTTGGCTGTTTAGAATCAGTGATGTAGAACAAGTAAATAGATCGACCTCTAAGACTAATGATTAAACATGAAGTCTAACTCTGAACTTCATGGTAATAAAAGCAAAAGTATGAAATATGATATGCATGTGTTGCCACTATATTAGGTAAATTTTTAATTAAAATCATAATTTAGTAGTAATTTAAATAATAATCAAAATCATAACATTTTAATAGTGGATATCTATTCATTTTTGTTATATATTAATATATTCCCAAGTTACTTGGAGAAAGCAAAAATGTAATATTAAAATACATATATCTTCCTCAAATAATATAGCTAAAAGAAAATGTTATATATACTAATATACGTACATACTAATTTTATAATAAGCAGTGTATAACTGTATAAATAGGTAGATCTATACATATTTAGTTTAATAGAAAGATTTACCTACTTTACAGTGCACTAGGTTATAGATTTCTATAATGTATTTGCTTGCTTTTGTCCACTTGAAGCAGGTATACCCAAGTTATTCTTAATAGCCAACTGTGGCCACTAAGTAAACAAGTCCCTTGTATATAGTTCTTATGTTGACTAATTTTTAACATTTACAAGCTATTTAGAAACAGCAAACAGAATGTTGATGTCTAACAAGTAATACACACCTAAGTAATTTAAATTTCTACCATAAATAATGTAGTTTTCTACATGGTTAATATACTGTGTTATAGAATTGTATCAAGACTTTTATTAATCTTGAGCACTCAGACCAGGCATGTTCATTTGCTGCAACTCTGAACACCAGGAAAAAAGTAAAAGTTCCTTGAACGTAAGTCTTAAAATGGAATCATAAATTCACCTGCTCATCTCTGTAATGGACCACACCAAAAAACGGTTTTCTCTGGGTTGCAAATATTTGCTACTAGAAGAAAAATAAAAGAATGAGAGAGACAGACAGAGAGACAGACTAAGAGACAGAGCAAGAGAGAGAGATCATTGTGGAGACCTGAGCACAGTCTGAACATGCCCCTCAGCTAGACTAAACTTTAGACAAGTTTCCTTCTAACTATAGACCCCTGACCTCCCTTTCCTTAGAGCACTTACTCTAGAACACTTAAAATTGTAGATTTTTTCACTGCTCCTTTGAGATGTAAATCTTCTTAGCTTCTTGCCAGTTTTATAACCCAGGAATGTCTTTCTCAAAGCCCTGGAAGCCATCCCTTTGAAATGTAACCTTCAAGAAAGGTAAAGTCCCTAGCAACCAGTCTCTGTGGGAGGGTAGGAGCCTAACTTCCATAGGCAACATTAGCAAACACAGTGCAATCAGCCAATCTCCTCCCTAAAGTCCTAGTACTTTTCTATTAGACGACCCCAGAGCTTGAAAGTTCTCCCACTTTTTCTTTCAGTAGAGTTCAATTCAATCTCTCTCCCCTATTGCAATAACCTTGAATAAAGTCTTCCTTGCCTGTTTCAGTTGGCCAGTGTAATGTCTCTTGGACATATGAAACATTGTTCATACAAATAAAGTACTTTAATCTTTCTCTCATCTTCATATCGTTACTTCTAGAGTTAGAGACTGTATAGTTAGGTACTTTTTGAAAAAGCATTCTTTGAGTTCTGCTATTTAACCAAGTTAGTTTACAAGAATGTTGAATAGAGTAAATTATGAATATTGTGGTCAGTCACATTGGATATGCTTAATACATTATGCTCATCATAATATTTTTTTCTTAAATACGTATTTTATAAAACAAGCTAATTTCTGTTTCTCTGCCTCCCATTACTTTTTTTCTAACATGATTCATCTATGTAATTTCCCTAGCCTAAGTTGTTTTGCTGATTTTGAGTGGCCTTTTGTATAAATTTACATAAAGTTCTCTCTCCCGTCTGCTCACTCATTCTTGATTGTTCCAATATTACAAAGTTGTCAATATTTCTATCATCTTATTTATGACAAATTCATATAAATTGAGTTGAAATGTGACAAATTGTTTAAACAATTTCTTTAATTTTGCTTGGATCCCAGAAAATTATAGCAGAAAAAGCAGTAAATAAAACTAAATACAAGTAAGTACATACTATGTTAGAAGGTTTTAAGTACAAGGTAAAACAAAACAAACAAAATAAACAAGCAAACAAAAAGTGAAATCAAGGTAAGTTATACAGAGAGAGAGAGAGATTTGCCCATTGTATGTCAAGAATATTTTTGGCAGTGTGGCAACTGCTAACATGCCCTTGCCCTCATGTGTTCTGTTGAAAAATGCACAGTAGTTCACATTTAAATGAAATAGGAATAAGTGAGAACTCCATAATATTATTGTAAAAATATTCTTCATAAAATGCCGTTGCATTATACACATGAAATAGATGAAATATTTAGTTAAGAAGTAGCAAATATGGTATTTAAGAGGAAAAACAAAATGTTTAACTAATGAGATGATGTTAATCTAATACAATTAATTATATACTCTTTATAATAAAAACAAAGACATCTTAGAAACAAATGAAATTAATATGTAAATAGCAGGGTCTTAAATCATTGAAGAACCAAGTTCTAGAAGAAAAACATCAATTAAATTAAGGACTATTCTATATTCTTATTTTGCTAAGAATTGAACGTTATTAATATTTTCAGGTTTCAAAACTTATCATACAGACTTTAATTTAGATGACGGAAATAATTTTAGGTTTTGGGGATTTCTTTCCCTCTTTTTTCAGACAAACTAAAGATAACTCTCTTTTCAATTATTATTCTGAGGTCTTAGATACAGTGATAATTTTTTCCTGAAATTTAATATATTCATCTTTTTTTTTTTTTTCCGGTACGCAGGCCTCTCACTGTTGTGGCCTCTCCCGTTGCAGAGCACAGGCTCCAGACACGCAGGCTCAGTGGCCATGGCGCACGCACTCAGCTGCTCTGTGACATGTGGGATCTTCCCCGATCAGGGCACGAACCCGTGTCCCGTGCATCGGCAGGCAGACTCTCAACCACTGCGCCACCAGGGAAGCCCCTAATATATTCATCTTTATGTATGGATGAGACTAGTGTACATAAGTAGAAGCCACTGAGAGAAATAGAGAGAGAGAGAGAGAGAGAGAGAGAAGGAGAGAAAGAGAGTATGTGTGTGTGTGTGTGTTTGGGTGTGTGTATGTGTGTGTGTCTACGTGAGAAGCAGAGAAGAATTGGAAATCAGAAATCCTTGGAACATAATCATGGTGAAAGCGAGGTAAGCCAGTCAATAAGGACAAGGATGACCAATAAGATACCCTGATATTGTTTTACTATAAGCAGGTTGCTGAGAAATCAGGTAGCTGGTTAATAAAGAACTGAATTTCAGGAAAGCATTCAGTCAGTCCCCATGGAGCTACAGTCTGAAAGGTCAACTGAGTCACCCACCAAGGCTGACTAGCAGCAAAACAAAGATGAGCATTAGCTGAGCGAAAGAATCCATATAATCCTGCTGTTTAGAGTATGTTTAAAGTTGGAGTAAAGTGGATTCAGGAGCCAGGATTAAAAGGATCTTGAGAGAGTGTCAGAGACTGGAAAAGGAAGGACCAGGAAAGATGGAAAGTGCCAAACTGTAGGAAAAACAACCTGATACTGGTTGTCTATTTGCCTCTCCTCCCCTTGACTGACTTCAACTCCCTAAATTTATTTTACTTTGAGACTTCTCTTAATTCTGGCAATTAATCCATAAAAAGAATTCTAAAGACAAGTGAATCAAGCATTTACAAATAAATTGCACTTAATTGTCCTATGTATTTTGCAACAAGCAAAGTCATTTGATAAACACTGCCCATGAAACTAGCATGTCATTAATAGACAAAAAATACTAAAATTTATGTTATTTAGCACATAATTTGAATTTATTAGTGTTCTGAAAAAGCAGTCCATTTTGATTAGATTTCTTTATTCATATGACCCAGAAGAAATTTCCTGGAAATTCATATATAAATATCTCTCGTTATGCAGTGAAAAATAGTAAACATCATGCTTCTATGTGCCAGGGAGCAAAATTCTTGCATTTAAGCACATGATCCTTTAGGAAGAGAAAAATACCTGAAAATGTGTGAAAAGACATTTCTCTGTAGTTTTTGTATTTTGTCCACACAGAAACAAGTTCAAACTATCAAGGTTCATAATCTTTTCTTTTGTCACAAAGGAAGCAAGGAAAAGAGTAAGACTAAAGCAGTGTATTACCACTTCTCTCAGCTAGATAGGGCCAATCAGTGTCAAAAGTGACAAGAGAAGACACCAAGGCAATATAGCTTATCAGAGCTGATCTTTGGGGACCTCAAATGAGAAAATTTTGGGAGAGCAATGAAAATGAGAGTGAGAAGCAGAGTGACACATATAAAGTAGGAAAAATAGAAGGAGACCTTCAAGATGGCAGAAGAGTAAGACATGGAGATCAACTTCCTCCCCACAAATACATCAGAAATACATCTACATGTGGAACAACTCCTACAGAACACCTACTGAATGCTGGCAGAAGACCTCAGATCTCCCAAAAGACAAGAAATTCTTCACGTACCTGGGTAGGGCAAAAGAAAAAAGAATAAACAGAGACAAAAGGATAGGGATGGGACCTGCACCAGTGGGAGGGAGCTGTGCAGGAGGGAAATTTTCCATACACTAGGAAGCCCCTTCACAGGCAGAGATGGAAGGGGGTGGCAGGGGGGAAGCCTCGGAGCCATGGAGGAGAGCACAGCAACAGGGGTGCAAAGGGCAAAGTGGAGAGATTCCCACACAAAGGATCAGTGCCGACCAGCTGTCACCAGTCTGAGAGTGCTGCTCGTCTGCTCACCCGCCGGGGCGGGCTGGGAGCTGAGGCTCAGGTTTTCCGAAGTCAGATCCCAGGGAGAGGACTGGGGTTGGCTGCATGAAAACAGCCTGAAGGGGGCTACTGCACCACAGCTAGCTGGGAAAGAGTGGGGAAATGTCTGGACCAGCCGAAGATGCAAGAGAACATTGTTTTGTGGTGCTCGAGGAGGAGAGATTCAGAGCACTGCCTAAACAAGCTCCAGAGAGGGTCATGAGCCACAGCTACCAGCGCAGACACCAGAGATAGGCATGAAACATTAAGGATGCTGCTGCAGCAACCAAGAAGCCTGTGTGCAAGCCTGTATCCACACCTCTCCTCCCAGGAGCCTGTGCAGCCCACCACTGCCAGGGTCCTGTGATCGAGGGACAA
The DNA here is from genome assembly GCF_963924675.1 of Phocoena phocoena. NCBI lineage: Eukaryota > Metazoa > Chordata > Mammalia > Artiodactyla > Phocoenidae > Phocoena > Phocoena phocoena. The sequence goes on along the minus strand of NC_089235.1, from coordinate 25,657,610 downwards.
CTTCCTGAGGAGAACACGTGGCACGTCTCAGGCTGTGGAACCATCACGTTGGCCTCTGCTGCGACAGGCTAGCCCCAAATTCCTTACCTCTCTCTCCCCCCCGGCCTGAGTGAGCCAGAGCCCCCTAATCAGCTGTTCCTTTAATGCTGTCTTGCCTGAGTGCAGAACAGATACCCTCAGGGGACCTACATGCACAGGAGGGGCCAAACCCAAAGCTAAACCCCTGAGCTGGGCAAACAAAGAAGAGAAAGGGAAATCTCACCCAGCAGCTTAAGGAGCAGTGGATTAAGTCTCCACACTCAACTTAATGTTCCCTGCATCTGTGGAATACCTGAATAGACAACGAATCATCCCAAAATTGAGGCAGTGGACTTTGGGAGCAACGATATATATATATTTTTTTTTTTTTTTCCTTTTTCTCTTTTTGTGACTGTGTAGGTGTATGCTTCTTTGTGTGATTTTGTCTGTATAGCTTTGCTGTTACCATTTGTCCTAGGGGTCTGTCAGTTTTTTGTTTGTTTGTTTGCTTGCTTTAGTATATTTTTAGTGCTTGTTATCATGGGTGGATTTGATTTTTGCTTTGGTTGCTCTCATCTTTCTTTCTTTTTTTCTCTTTGTATTACTTTTTATTTTTTTATTTTTAATAATTATTTTTAATTTATTATTTTAATAACTTTTTAATTTTATTCTTTCTTTCTTTCTTTCTTTCTTTCTTTCTTTCTTTCCTTCTTTCTTTCTTTCTCCCTTTTCTTCTGAGCCATGTGGCTGACAGGGTCTTGGTGCTCCAGCGGGGTGTCAGGCCTGTGCCTCTGAGGTGGGAGAGCTTAGTTCAGGTCACTAGTCCACCAGAGACCTCCCAGCACCACGTAATATCAAACGGTGAAAACTCTCCAAGAGATCTCCATCTCAATGCTAAGACCCAGCTCCACTCAATGGCCAGAAAGCCACAGTGCTGGACACCCTAGGCCAAATAACTAGCAGGACAGGAACACATCCCAACCATTAGCAGAAAGACTGCCTAAAATCATAATAAGGTCATGGACAGCAAAAAATACACGAGCAGATGCAGACCTGCCCACCAGAAAGACAAGGTCCAGCCTCATCCACCAGAACACAGGCACTAGTCCCCTCTATCAGGAAGCCTACACAACCCACTGAACCACCCTACCCACTGGGAGCAGACACCAAAAACAACAGTAACTACAAACTTGCAGCCTGTGAAAAGGTCACCCAAAACACAGTAAGTTAAGCAAAATGAGAAGACAGAGAAATATAAAGCAAATGAAAGAGCAAGGTAAAAACCCACCAGACAAAACAAATAAAGATGAAATATGCAGTCTACCTGAAAGAGAATTCAGAGTAATGATAGTAAAGATGCTCCAAAACCTTGGAAATAGAATGGAGAAAATACAAGAAACCTTTAACGAGGACCTAGAAGAACTAAAGAGCAAAAACACAATGATGAACAACAAAATAAATGAAATTAAAAATTCACTAGAAGGAATCAATAGCAGAATAACTGAGGCAAAAGAATGGATAAGTGAATAGGAAGATAATATATTACAAATAACTACTGCAGAGCAGAATAAAGAAAAAAGAAGGAAAAGAATTGAGGACAGTCTCAGAAACTTCTGGGACATTAAATGTACCAACATTCAATTATAGAGGTCTGAGAAGACGAAGTAAAAAAGAAAGGGACTGAGAAAATATTTGAAGAGATTATAGTTGAAAACTTCCCCAATATGGGGAAAAAAATAGTCAATCAAATCCGGGAAGTGCAGAGAGTCCCATATAGGATAAATCCAAGGAGGAATGCACCAAGACACATATTAATCAAACTATTAAAAATTAAATACAAAGAAAAATATTAAAAGCAGCAAGGGAAAAACAAAAAATAATATTCAAGGGAATCCCCATAAAGTTAACAGCTGATCTTTCAGCAGAAAGTCTGCAAGCCAGAAGGGAGTGACAGGACATATTTAAAGTGATGAAAGGGAAAAGCCTACAACCAAAATTATTCTACTCAGCATGGATCTCATTCAGATTCAATGGAGAAATTAAAACCTATACAGATAAGCAAAAGCTAACAGAATTCAGCACCACCAAACCAACGTTTCAACAAATGCTAAAGGAATTTCTCTAGGCAGGAAATACAAGAGAAGGAAAAGACCTACAAGAACAAACCCAAAATAATTATGAAAATTGTAATAGGAACATAAATATTGATAACTACCTTAAATGTTAATGGACTAAATTCTCCAACCAAAAGACATAGACTGCCTGAATGGATACAAAAACAAGACCCATGTATATGCTGTCCACAAGAGACCACATCAGACCTAGGGACACATACAGACTGAAAGTAAGGGGATGGAAAAAGATATTCCATGCAAATGGAAATCAAAAGAAGGTTGAAGTAGCAATTCTCATATCAGACAAAATAGACTTTAAAATAAAGAGTATTACAAGAGACAAAGAAGAACAGTACATAACGATCAAGGGATCGATCCAAGAAGAAGATATAACAATTGTAAATATTTATGCACCAAGCATAGGAGCACTTCAATGCATAAGGCAAATGCTAACAGCCGTAAAAGGGGAAGTTGACAGTAACACAATCATACAAGGGGAACTTAAGCCATTTTCACAAATGGACAGATCACCTAAAATGAAAATAAATAACATGACACAAGTTTTAAATGATACATTAAACAAGATGGACTTGATTGATATTTAAAGGACATTCCATCAAACAACAACAGAATACAATTTCTTCTCTCAAGTGCTCATAACACATTCTCCAGAATAGATTATATCCTGCATAAATTTAAGAAAATTGAAATTGTATCAAGTATGTTTTCTGACCAAAACGCTATGAGACTAGATATCAACGACAGGATAAAACCTGTAAAAAACCAAAACACATGAAGGCTAAACAATATGTTCTAAAATACCAAGAGATCACTGAAGAAATCAAAGAGGAAATAAAAATTACCTAGAAACAAATGACAAAGAAAACACGATGACCCAAAACCTATGGGATGCACCAAAAGCGGTTCTAAGAGGGAAGTTTATAGCAATGCAATCCTGCCTCAAGAAACAAGAAACATCTCAAATAAATAACCTAACTTTACACCTAAAGTAATTAGAGAAAGAAGAACAAAAAAACCCAAAGTTAGCAGAAGGAAAGAAATCATAAAATAAGATCAGAAAATAAATGAAAAAGAAATGAAGGAAATAATAGCAAAGATCAATAAAATTAAAAGCTGGTTCTCGGAGAAGATAAACAAACATGATAAACCATCAGCCAGACTCATCAAGAAAAAAAAGGAGAAGACTCAAATCAATCGAATTAGAAATGAAAAAAGAGAAGTAACAATTGACACTGCAGAAATACAAAGGATCCTGGGAGATTACTATAAACAACTATATGCTTATAAAGTGCACAACCCAGAAGAAATGGGAAAATCCTTAGAAAAGCACAACCTTCCGAGACTGAACCAGGAAGAAATAGAAAATGTAAACAGACAAAACACAAGCACTGAAATTGAGACTGTGATTAAAAATCTTCCAACAAACAAAAGCCCAGGTCCAGATGGCTTCACAGGTTAATTCTATCAAACATTTAGAGAAGAGCTAACACCTATCCTTCTCAATCTTTTCCAAAATATAACAGAGGGAGGAACACTCCCAAACTCATTCTACGAGGCCACCACCACCCTGATACCAAAACCAGACAAAGATGTCACAAAGAAAGAAAACTACAGGCCAATATCCCTGATGAACAAAAATCCTCAACAAAATATTAGAAAACATAATCCAGAAGCACATTAAAAGGATCACACACCATGATCAAGGGGGATTTATCCCAGGAATGCAAGGATTCTTCAGTATATGCTAATCAATCAATGTGATACACCATATTAAAAAATTGAAGGATAAAAATCATACGATCAGCTCAGTAGATGCAGAAAAAGCTTTTGACAAAATTCAACACCATATATGATAAAAACCCTCCAGAAAGCACCCATTGAGGGAACTTAGCTCAACATAATAAAGGCCATATATGACAAACCCACAGTCAACATCATTCTCGAAGGTGAAAAACTGAAACCGTTTCCACTAAGATCAGGAACAATGCAAGGTTGCACACTCTCACCACTATGTTTGAATATAGTTTTGTAAGTTTTAGCCACAGTTATCAGAGAAGAAAAAGAAATAAATGGAATCCAAATCAGAAGAGAAGAAGTAAATCTGTCACTTTTTGCAGATGACATGATACCACAAAAAGGGTATCCTAAAGACTCTACCAGAAAACTACTAGAACTAATCAATGAATTTGCTAAAGTAGCAGGGTACAAAATTAAGGCACAGAAATCTCCTGCATTCCTATATACTAATGATGAAAAATCTTAAAGAGAAATTAAGGGAACACTCCTATTTCCCACTGCAACATAAAGAATAAAATACCTAGGTATAAACCTACCTAAGGAGACAAAAGACCTGTATGCAGAAAACTCTAAGACACTGGTGAAAGAAGTTAAAGATGATATAAACAAATGGAGAGATATACCATGTTCTTGGATTGGAAGAATCAACATTGTGAAAATGACTATTCTACCCAAAGCAATCTGCAGTTTCAATGCAATCCCTATCAAACTACCAATGGCATTTTTCACAAAACTAGAACAAAATTTTTCACGATTTGTATGGAAACACAAAAGACCCTGAAAAGCCAAAACAAGCTTGAGAAGGACATAAGGAGCTGGAGGAATCAGGCTCACTGACTTCAGACTATACTACAAAGCTACAGTAATCAAGACAGTATGGTACTAGCACAAAAACAGAAATATAGATCAATGGAACAGGATAGAAAACCCAGAGATAAACTCACGCACATATGACCACCTTATTTTTTCATAAAGGAGGCAAGAATATACAACGGAGAAAAGAGAGCCACTTCATTAATTGTTGCTGGTAAAACTGGACACCTACATGTGAAAGAGTGAAATTTGAACACTCCCTAACACCATACACAAAAATAAACTGAAAATGGATTAAAGACCTAAATGTAAGGCCAGACACTATAAAACTCTTAGAGGAAAACCTCGACAGAACACTCAGTCGTATAAATCACAGCAAGATCCTTTCTGACCCACCTCCTAGAGTAATGGAAATAAAAACAAAAATAAACAAACAGGACCTAATGAAACTTCAAAGCTTTTGCACAGCAAAGGAAACCATAAACAAGATGAAAAAAGAACCCTCAGAACAGGAAATAATATTTGCAAATGAAGCAACTGACAAAGGATTAATCTCAAAAATTTACAAACAGCTCATGCAGCTCAATGTCAAAAAAGCAAACAACCCAATCTAAAAATGGACAGAAGACATAAATAGACATTTCTCCAAAGAAGATATACAGATTGCCAACAAACACATGAAAGGATGCTAAACATCACTAATCATTAGAGAAATGCAAATCAAAACTTTAGTGAGGTATCACCTCACACCAGTCAGAATGGCCATCATCAAAAATCTATAAACAATAAATTCTGGAGAGGCTGTGGAGAAAAGGGAACCCTCTTGCACTGTTGGTGGGAATGTAAACTGATACAGTCACTATGGGAAACAGTCTGGAAGTTCCTTAAAAAACTAAAAATAGAACTACCATATGACCCAGCAATCCCACTACTGGGCATATACCCTGAGAAAACTATAATTCAAAGAGTCATGTTCCACAATGTTCACTGCAGCTCTATTTACAATCGCCAGGACATGGAAGCAACCTAAGTGTCCATCAACAGATGAGTGGATAAAGAAGATGTGGCACATATATACAATGGAATATTACTCAGCCATAAAAAGAAATGAAATTGAGTTATATGTAGTGAGGTGGATGGACCTAGAGTCTATCATACAGAGTGAAGTAAGTCAGAAAGAGAAAAACAAATACCGTATGCTAACACATATATATGTAAATAAAGACACAGAAGTAGAGAATGTACTTGAGGACACGGGAAGGGGGAAGGGTAAGCTGGGACGAAGTGAGAGAGTGGCATGGACTTATATATAGTACGAAATATAAAATAGATAGCTATTGGGAAACAGCTGCATAGCACAGGGAGATCAGCTTGGTGCTTTGTGACCACACAGAGAGGTGGGATAAGGATGTTGCAAGGGAGACGCAAGAGGGAGGAGATATGGGGATATATGTATATGTATAGCTGACTCATTTTGTTATACAGCAGAAACCAACACACCATTATAAAGTGATTATACTCCAATATAGCTTTAAAAAAAAAACAGTAGGAATAATAGTAGTGCTGATTTGTTGTTTTAAAGTAAATAATGTGTCTCTGATATAAGGCTTAGTGGAAGCACAGGGCCCTCTGGTCTAACTGCAGGCTTATTGCTTGCTAATGTTAATTATCTGAATATTTAATTAAATTTTCTTTACTCTTATGTTGTCACTCATTGACACAGCTGTGCCTCTATCCAGTAATAAAATAAGGTTGAAACATTCTTTTTTATAACCACGTTATTGAAGTATTATTGACGTACACAAAGCTGTACATATTTAAGGTAAATTTCTTGATCAGTTTGGAGGTAAGTATACTCCAGTGAAACCATCACCACCATCTATGCCATAACATATCCATCACCACCAAAAGTTTTCTACTGTCCTCTTTATTTATTATTAGTGTTTTCTTTGATAAGCGCACTTACTATAAGATCTACCCCCTTAGAAAACTTTTAAGTATACAATGCAGTATAATTAACTCTAGATACCATCCTGTACACCTGGATGTCTAGGACTTATTCATCTTGTATAACTGAAGCTTAGTGCTTTGATTAATATATTCCCCTGTCTCCTCCTCATCTTCTGGCAGCTATCATTCTACTGACTGGTACTGAGTTCAACAATTTTAGACTCCTCATGTAAGTGGTATATGCAGTGTTTGTCCTTCTGGAATGGCTTATTTCACTTAGTATAATGTCCTCTAGCTTCATCCATGTTTCTGCAAACAGCAGAATTCCCTTCTTTTTTGAGGCTGAATCATATTACATTGTATGTATACACTGCATTTTCTTTATCCTTTCTTTCATCGATGGGCGTTAATGTTGCATCTATGTTCTGGCTATGAGGATAATGCTACAGTGAACATGGAAGTGCAGATACTCTCTTTGAGATCTTTCTTGTTACTATTTAACTGTTTAAATATAAAAGAAATTTACAGTGCCAAGAAAAAGAATACGAAAAAGAAATATGTAGCTTGATACATGAACCCTGTGAATCGAAATTTAAAAATTCAAAAACAGCTTAGAATAATTAAAATTTTGACAAATACAGCATTTTCTATTACAAAAAAAGTATGGGTTGTTCAATAAAATATATAAATTTTAACCTCACCTTCTACTAACACAAAAATAAATTGTAGATCAATTAACAATCTTGATAAAAAATTGGAAATATTTTCAAATATCTAAAAGAAAATAGGATAACTTGATGAGAACATTTTCAGCAAAGAGAAAAAATACCAAGGGAAAAAATTGAGAAATGATTTTTACCTGTGTATATGTAAGTATTCTTTCTTAGATTATGAAATATTTGACATAATATAAAAAAAAATAACTGACAAAAAATACATGAAATATAATGGATGACAAGCCAATGTCTTTTTAATTAAAGACTTTATATAAATTTATAAAAAAATAGATGAAGACCCAGTAGAAAATGTGTAATGATGTATAAAGGATTTTACTACACAATTTTAAAATATTGAATATAATAAATAAACATAAATGTTTAACTCCTTGTTTACTTAAATCAATGCTAATTTAAATATTTTTGAAAACATTTTCAATGCTAATATCAAACTTAGGTAAGTATGGGAAAGTGCGCAATTTACTGTAAAAGCAATTTGGAAAAATGAATCTATTCACGTATTTGGCAATTTTTATTAACATTTATCAGAAAAAGTTAAAAGATATTTTGCCTTATGATCTACACTTCACTACTAGAAATTAATCCAAGGGAAATAATTACAGATGTAACCAAAGTTTAGCTACAGGAATATACAATGGTGCACTGTTGACAATAGTAAAATATTGAAAACAGCCATTTGACAAGAAATGTGGGATTATGTAAATAAACTATAATATAGCCAGTCAATGTAGTTGTAAAAAATAAAATTGTGGATAATATATGTGTCATCCTTACTCTTTTTCTCTCTGTGTCTTCCCCTCCCCATAAATATATGTATGTTTATATAACTAAAATGGAATTGTATATTCCTAATTTTAAGAGGGATTATTTTGGGTTAGTGAGGTTATAAAAGACTTTAGTTTGCTTCATTTTCTGATGCATATTTTCAAAAGTGTTCTACAATAAATGTGGATTTATTTTATAATACATAAAATGCAAGTAATAAAAGCAAATCTAAGAGATTTTTCTCTTGTACATTAGAGAGCATGAATTAAGCTAATTAAATGTCCTAAAGCTCTCTTAAAAACTAATGCAAAAAGAAAAGACTCTTCATCATAATGGCTTTCTAAGAAAACTACCTCCCAATTTAAAATTGTGCTTTAGCATTCCACTTGACAAATCTATATGCTTGTCTACTGATTGCTGAAAAAATGCAAGTCATTGCTGGGAACTTTTAACTTATCAATCACTCCCTTACTACTAAGTGCTATTTGTAAACTGTGAGAGTAAAATGATTCTTCTCTATGACATAATAAATAATAAAGGAAAATGTATGTTTCTTAAATGTAAAATGCAGGATTTTACTTCTTGGCAAAATGTCTGATTTCCTTTCACTCATATGTACATGTGCACATAGTCATGCATTTTCTTTATTAACAAAAACATTTGATATATGTAGGAAAAACGCATTGTGAATACCTATAGCATTTTTGTATCTCAAGAGAGCAAAAAAATAATTGTCATAAATTCCCAAAGATATCCTGGATAATAATATATGGTATGCAAGTATGTGCAGTTTATACTTAGTAATATAATAATGCCCATGTTAAACCTGCTTTTAGGAGGACATGGCCCTTTTTTTCCAATATATATTTTAGCACTCTCTCAGCAAGCTTTACTGGTTTAAATTTCTTGGATGCCCCAAAAGAAACAGATTAATGAATATCTGCTGAGCCTGAAATTTGTCCATACATTATGAATTCATACATTATGAATTTAATGTCACTCAGTTTCCTTAAAAGGGGAAGAATATATATTGAGCCAGTCCTGCACATTATAATATTATGCATCCATGGTCCAAATCCAAATAAAGTAGAGTGGTCCTATGGCACTGAATGATTTTTCAAAAAGGTATAAGTTCCAAAGAAAAGTAATTATCCACATCATTAATATTTTTCTTAAACTGTAGTCATCTTTTTCATTTAAATCTATGCAACAGGGGATATAATATTTATTGACATTTTAATCTAAATAGTTCTTATTATATTTTGTAAAATCAGAAAACTATGGTTATTTAACCATGTGTGTCTTGAAGTTTGTTTTGCAAGTCAAATCATTTTGCACTTGGGAATTACAAACGATCAAATGATATTTCCAAAAAAATTCTCATCAGTACAAAAATGGAAGTATATCTGCAATTACAAGAAGAATTTAACTCAATTCAAATTAAAGATTTTATAATATGAAACCTATGTTTAAAGTTTTTGAAACAAATTTTTTTCAGATATGACTCTAAACTTTTATATATGATATTACAAAAACAGTATAGTCATTCAGTCAGACTTTTATGGATTTCACCATTTTACTATTTGACCTAGTATTTATAAGTTATATCCCACTTACCAAAATTCTTAATTGAAAATTTTGTACATTTTATATATATATGTGTGTGTGCGTGTGTGTGTGTATTGCTCTCATATATACTTTGAGAATTTGCCCTTAAAAATATGTTTTAAGATAGAAATATTTATCCTTTTTAAATGTGGAAGGAAACTTAGCTGTTTTCTTTTTGGTTATTTTTTTATTGCATTGAAAGATAGAGTATTATCACTCACTTCCTGTGAGAGTTGGAGGATTAAGTTGTTCTTTTCCTCCTGGAATAAGAAACTCATTTTTACTTTGTTGATGATTTCAAAGTATATTATGAAAGAACAAAAGAGGAATGCATTTTTGTTTTTGTTTATAGGAGTACAAAATTGTCAAAGTAGAGGTAGACCAGAAACCCTAGAGTGGATCAAGGTGGGAGGGTTGATGTACAGAATTCTGGAAGTTAAACCACAAAAAGTCATCCAAGGAAAAATGTCTGCTATCCTCAAAGATTCCAGTCAATGTATCTAATGACACACTAGACAGTTTCAGAGTTCACAGGGGACCTAAATTCTTCACCTCCATGTTTGAATTATATGTTTCACAAGACTTAATTTAATGATACCACTAACGCATATACAGTGGATCCTGATTATTCAGAGATTCAGTATCTGCAAATTTGTCTACTCATAAAAATTTATTTGTAACCTCAAATCAATACTTGCAGCACTTTTGTAGTTACTGCGGACATGGTACAGTGGAATATGGCTATGATCTGTCCTCTTATTTCAGCTATCATACTGTAAAAAAGTGTCTTTTTCACAGTCGATTTAGTACCATATTTTTCACATTTTCTTTTTCATTGGTGATTTCTTTATTTAAAATGCTCCCAAACATAGTATTGCAGTGTTGTCTAATGTTCCTAAGTGCAAGAAAGCTGTCATGTGCCTTCTGAAGAAAATATGTATGTTCATTCAAGGAAGATTTATAGTACTGTGAATTTAATGTTAATGAATCAAAATATATATTAAATAAGATGACTTTAAACAGAGACACACATAAAACAATGTTATATATAAATTTTTAGATAAAATGTTGTGCCTAAGTGCTCACAGGAACAATGAAATGCACTAATTCATTGTTTGAAGCAACTTTATAGAACATAACTATTGCAAACAATGAGAATCAACTGTCTGTTTATCTATTCATCTATCCATCTATTAATCTCTGTATCATGTGTTAAATGCATATATCTAAGCCAACCAAGTCTAACTATTCTTCATAAACAAGGATATCTGATTGCTTGATTTTAATAAATACCACAGTTTCAAAAAAATTTGGAGACACAATAATGGATTTTAAAATACCCAATGGGTCAAAAAAGAAATCAAAATAGAAATTAGAATCTATTTTGAACTACAAGGAAATGAAAACACAATATATAAAATCTCTGGGATACACCCAAATTTAAAGAGAAATTTACAGCGCTAAACGCATATAGTAGAAAGAAGAAACGTCTCAAATCAGTGACCTCATAACTCACCTTCACAAACTAGAAAGCTAATTAAACTCACAAACAGAAATGAAAAAGGATGATAACAATCAGAGCAAAATAAGTTAAACAGAATACACAAGAGTCGTCAACATTTTATTTTATTCCCCTCCTGTCTTTTGCATTATTATGGTCATGTTCTTTTTAATTCTACATATATTTAAAATCAACAGATGATATTATTATGCTTCTTACATCTATCAATCTACTTATCTTTCCCATTACTCTTGATTTCTTCAATTCTTGTGTTTTCATCTGGGATCATTTTCCTTCTCATGTAGTATACATCTGCAGGCTATGAAATCTTATTTTTGTTTGTCTGAAATATTTTATTTCACCTTCATTTGTAAAGAAATTGTTGCTGGCTATAGAATTCTATGCTGGCATTTGTTTCCTTTTAGCACAATGAAGTTATACTATTACTTTCTGTTTCCTGTTTTTTTTTTTTTTTTTTTTTTGGTACGTGGGCTTCTCACTGCTGTGGCCTCTCCCGTTGCGGAGCACAGGCTCTGGACGCGCAGGCTCAGCGGCCATGGCTCACGGGCGCAGCTGCTCCGTGGCATGTGGGATCCTCCCGGACCGGGGCACAAACCCGCGTCTCCTGCATCGGCAGGCGGACTCTCAACCACTGAGCCATCAGGAAAGCCCTATACTATTACTTTCTGAATTGCAGCCTTACTCTTCTCAAAAGGTCAGTTCACAGTCTTAATGTTAACCATTTGATGATAATAAATCTTTTGTCGTTGTCTACTTTTAGTTTATCTTTGAAATTTAGCAGTTTCATTAAGCTATGCCTAGGCATTTTAAATTCCTAGAGCTTCTTGAACCTGTGGTTTTTATGCCTTGATTCAGTTTTGGAAAATTGACTAGAACCAATTTAAATACAGCTTTTGTCTATTCTTTCTCTCTTCTTCTGTGATTCAAATTGAATGTATATTAATGCTTTCACCATAACCTATATATCTCTTACAATAACTTTTGTATTTTTCTTCCTCTTTTCTTCCTTATTTCTGTGTTTCAGTAAAGATATTTTCTACTTTCTTTTCTTCAAGTTCATTTATCCCTTTTCTCATGTCTAATCTATAATTAAACATATATTGAGATCTTAATGTCAGTTACTGTATTTTCCATTTGACTATTTTTAGAGATTTCATTTCTCTGATAAAATTTTCTATTATATCAATGTTTTCATGAACAAATTAATGAGTGATATTTTAGACTGAATAGGATAGTAAAATATTTGGTTGTAGGTCTGTATCTATTATCAGTTTTTTTCTTTGGTTTGCAGTCATTTCTTCCTTGATCCTAATATGCCTGGTAATTTTTTAAATTGAATTCCAGACATTGTGAATAAAATATTAGAAAAACTCTGCTCTGGCGATTTTATCTTCTCTCAGAGAGATTTTTACTCTCCTCAATTACCCCCTAGTTGGCAGTTAGAATATGGACAAATCATTTTGATCCAATCAGGATTTTAATTTTTAATATGATAGGAAGCTGTTTCTTTGGTTTTTTTGGCCACACAGCTGTGGGATCTTAGCTTCCCCAACCAGAGATTGAACGCTGGCCCTCAGCATTGAAGGTGCTGAATCCTAACCACTGGACCACCAGGGAATCCCCAGGAAGCTGGGTTTTAGTCTCTTTGAGGTATGGTCTATTTCTGCCTTGTCCTTATTCTTCAGGTGCAGCTTTTCAAGGGGTTCAAATAAAGTACTGCGTTAATTACTTGGACCCTTCCTCCTTGACAGACTAAACTCCCAATTTTGTTTTCCCAGCATGTTAAACCAGACAAAATATCTGCTTAAGCTTTTAGCTTCATAGTTTTAGCTGCCTTCTTGGTTTCTTGGTCTCTCATTCCACAACAGTTCAAAATTGACAAATGCTTTACAGTGAATGTCAACTTAGAAAATCAGACACACTTCTCAGTGTTTTATGTTTCTTGAGGGTCTTGGTCCTTCCAATTCTGACTGGGTTGGTTAGACTTGTACTTCATATTATTATGTCTCCTTAGCTCTGTAAGACTGGCAAGAGTTCTGAGTTTTTCCTTTCTGCTTGGTCTCTATGCCTTCAGCCACTTAGCAATAAACAATATCTTAAGGGGAAAATTTGTGGAAAGCAGGGCTCACCTTCTGTATTCCATTTACTAGGATATTGTCCTAACAATTGCTGGCTGCCCTGGATACTCTCCAATGCCTCCAATCAGTAAGGTTTTTTGGTTGGTTGGTTTGTTTTCTGTTTTTAAATCTGCACTTTACAGTTGTTTTTGGTGAAAAGTTAATTTGATACAAGCTAATGATTCATAATTTTTAAAATAAATTTATTTATTTTATTTTATTTTATTTTTGGCTGCATTGGGTCTTCATTGCTGCACGCAGGCTTTTCTCTGGTTGTAGCGAGCAGGGGCTACTCTTCATTGTGGTGCGTAAGCTTATTGCAGTGGCTTCTCTTGTTGGGAGCATGGGCTCTAGGTGCGTGGGCTTCAGTAGTGTGGCACACAGGCTCAGTAGTTATGGCTCACAGACTCTAGAGTGCAGGCTCAGTAGTTGTGGCTCATGGGCTTAGTTGCTCCGTGGCATGTTGGATCTTCCTGGACCAGGGCTCGAACCCATGTCTCCTGCATTGGCAGGAGAATTCTTAACCACTGTGCCACCGGGGAAGCCTGTGACTCATAATTATATGGAGAATTTTAATTTTAGAAAAGTGTTATTGTTAAGAAATTGTGAAAGTGGATTGTCTATTATCAAATAGAAAACCAGTAATTTAATAATATTTTTAAAGGTAATTTTGAGTCACAAAAAGATTCATTAAAGGAATATTATTTGGAAGAAATGCTCACATTAATATATATGGATATATATATATATGGATATATATATATATATATATATATATACATATAATGGTTCCTTGCAGCTTACACATTATTTGGGATATTCTGTTCATGGTAAAATTACATCTCATTACTGAAGGTGCATTTACACTTTCAGCTTGTTTTGTGAAAGGCAAAAGACAACATAAGTATGGCTATAATATTTACTTGTTATTATTCTCTTCTTTTGTGTTCTTTACTGACTTCAAATGTGAAATCGTATGAGCATTCTGAAGCTTCATGAGACTGACTGAAATGTATTTTTGTTACCTTTTTGTTGAATGGAGTCCAGCTTGGGGTCATCCTTGTGCCATGCTCTTTGTTCACTTATGTTAATGATTATAAGTAATCATTCCTTAGATCAAGTCCACATAGAACCTTTGTCATATAGTCTACATAATGGCATGTAGAAAGTTCGGGAATATTTATAATATTTTTAATTTTTATGTTAAATTTTAAAAGGACAACTTTATCACTTCCATGAGAAAGAGGTTAGCATGCTCTTAAGATAGATTCTGTACTAAAAGCCATATTTGAAAATAAAATCACATTTTAAGCATTTTATTTTCTAGTGCCTGATATACCAGTTCTTAATATAAATTTAACTCACAAACATTTACTAAATATCCCATTCATATTTGTGAGACATTATGCTTACCTGTGTATTAGGCACTTTTTTCCCAAGAAGGGATATTTTCTTAACGTTGCAACAATAAAGATCAGGATGAAATTCTAGGACCACAGGAAAACGTCAGAAGACAAGAATAAAGCAGGAAGTAAAATAAAATCACCTTACTTTTCATAATTAGAAAAATCATTATCCTAATCCCTGAGTAAATCTTCCGTGCCCTTCTCTTATGTATGCCAATATTGTTACTATTGTACCCACCTCCAGTGCAGCCAGGTAGCCACCAAACTAGCTACTTGCATGTTAATGAAACACTTTGCTGACCACTCAGGCCACATTGTAGAAGAGGCAGAGCATGTAGATTCTTACAGCAGGTCACAAGGCATGAAGTGTTTTTAGAGTAGGTCAATGAGAGGACAAAGACTGCTTGTTGACCCATAAACTGGACACAGGCAGTCAGAGTTTCCTTACCCCATCCCCTGTACTTGGAATGTACATTTGGCCCACTGTTCCCATACTTGGAGCCATTTCAGTGGTGCAGTCTTGAGAGAGTAATGTGTTGTTGAGACCATCTGGACTGGATAGTGACTGAATCCTATTAAGACCTCTAAATACTCTGTCTAGTGGGTGCAGAGATCTACTCATTTTGCAGCTGCCCAAACAAGCCTCATATGTGAGTTACCTACCAAAAATAAATTATAGTACTTATATATTGTATTAGTCTTTTTTTTTCTAAGCACCTACAAATAAACTAAAAGGAAAGTGAAATTGCTCAGGTGTCTTCCCACTTGTGAAGAAAGATTAATTCCTAATTGTAGCCGATCATGTTACATATATGTGCGATATATAAAGTAGTGTTTAAGAGTTCAGACTGAACTGGCTTTAAATTTAGGCACCTAAGTGTAAATTTGACATTTTACACTTAGCCTCTCTAAGCTTTAGTTTCTTGTCCTGTAAAATGTTTTGTGGTTGCTGTGAGAATCATAAATAATATAACAAACCTACCACAATACTGGCACATGGTGAGTATATGGCTATTATTTTATCATAATTATTATTACACCTGATTTTATCAACAGGAATAAAAAATATTTATTTGGTTCAGTGGAAAATTGACTCATATATTTATGGCAGGGCTTGAGCATCTGAATAGCTCTAGAGCTCTTATAAAGCTCTCAAACTCAGCACATTCAGCTGGTCCAGTAAGAATAACCCACATTCATACCAAATAATCAGCATTTCTACTTATAATTCTCCACTTAAAAATTTTGTAAGAATTTATTAATATTAATTATGAATGCTTATAGGAGTTTTATTTTTATGTTTTATAAAAAATAGAATCCTACTCCCATATTACACAACTACCTGCCTTTTTCTGTTACCACAAACACCTTTCCAGTTCAATACATATTTGTTGTTGCTATTGTCCACCACAACACCAACTACTCAATCACCAAAGCTAGAAAACTAAAAAATTATTATTTATTTGTCTCTTTGTCTCACTCCTACATTTGATTTGATCATCAGATTTTAACTCCTAAATATTTACCAGATTAAATTTTCTATGTCCTTATTATAACCACTTGATTTCACTCCCTCAGAAGTTATTTTCATAACCGTCGCATTATCTCCTTAATTGGACTCCTTCCATTTGGGCCTTTGTACCAAGTAAAATCACTCAACCATATTCTTACTAAATTGCATCTCTGACTTTATTACTTCTTTGCCTAAGTGTTTTCAAATCCTCTCTTGAGAAGATAAAGTCCAGGCCTTGCATAATGAAATTCCTATTTGTTTCTCCAACTTATATACCATACTTCCTATGTTAAACTTTATCCTCAAGCAAACTATGCTGTTTTTAAATTTTCCTACATGTACCCTTCCCTTCTATCTCTTCAGGTTATTCCCTATACATGGAATTCCCATTCCCTAAATTTATTATTGCTGAACTCAATTGTAGCATCATTCAGTTGAAGTAATACCATCAGTTGCCATACCAGCCCACTCCATATAATCTAGGTGACATTCTTATGAGTCCTGTGACATCCTCTGTATAATTTTCACATTTTTCATGTCACATTAAAATGCAATTTTTTATTCATAGGTATAATTAAGAGTATTTGGAAGTCAAGAAAATTTTCTTATTTCCATTATATTGTATGCTTCTAGTACATACATTGGTGGTAAGTGTATTTTAAATCAAAATTTTAAGTCAAAAGTAAATTTCAGAGGTCAAATGAACATAAGCTGTTTACTTTTGAGGACTTAGGAGTTGAAAAGAATGAGAGATTAAAAACGTTAATGTTTCTATTTTTTGATAGCTAGAGTATGATAGTGCCATAATCTGAGTTGAGGAATATAGAAGGAAGATCAAACCTTGGTAATAGTATGGAAAATTGAGTTTAATAAGAGATATCTACACTAAACTCAAATGAGAATGTGTAATAAGAAGTGCTATATAGAAACCAAAACATCAAAGTAAATAAAGAGAAAGATGGTCTAGAGATAGAGATGTAAGAATTTCCACTCTAAAGTTGAGATTAGAAGTCTCTTAGGAAGATTTTGTGGAGGGAAAAGAAAGTCTTCTACAATGCAATTCTATTTGTTTTTCCTGATAGGAACAGCATCATTTAAGGGATGTATAAGCAGTGAAGAAGTTTCAATAAGAACTCATTATAAACAACCCAAAAGTAGGAATTAATTGACTCAATAAAAGTCACAAATCCATAGCCTAAAGTAGTCAGGACTCATAACACAAAAGAGGAAAGTGAGACTCATGAAAAAACTTCTGGTAATATAGTGTCAACATATTTTTTTCTTAGTTCTGCATGTGACGCTGTGTCTCAGTGTCAGAAAGATACAAAGTATTGGGTAACTGAAAATAGAATATCTTATATTAAGGAGACAGCAACTCTTTAGCACTATTTGATGATTTCCACACAGAGACTTGGAATCTTTCTTGCCCAATATTCCCTCTTTTCAAGAGAAGCTGGAAATCATTTTGTTCCCTATTTTAACATATTAAACAGTGCATGAAATAAACATTGGACATTTCCAGGTTCACTTCAGGCTGATGATTACCATTTTGGAAATTCTGTAATACTTGGATAAAATCTATGTTTAAGTGAGTATAGAAATATCTGATTTAAATAAAGTTCCAAATATAGGCAATGATTTTCTTAATACATGTGCAAAACACTGAAATTTATGTAACAGCAATATAGCTTCAAGGTGGTCAGATTAGGTTTCAGAAAACGTATTCTTTCATCCTGATTATATTACTTAGTAAATATATGGGAACATCATTTACTCATCACTCTTTGATAAGAATCAAATGAGAAAAGGAAAATGCTTGGGAAGTCATAAAATACTTTAAAAAATCATAGCATCATATTTAAATTGTATTAATAATAATGATTACTTTTTAATCAGTAACTTCAGTGTGGTTCTTTGTGATTTATGTCATATATATATATATATATATATGTACATATATAGTATATGCAGGGTATACAGAAGTATATTGTAAAAATTCACCTCCTCCTCTCTCCACCACATATAAACAGTAGCCCAACATAATGCTTCTCACTCCAGCTCATCACCTTATGAAGATAGACCACAGGTAAGGGAGAGTTACTTTGCTCCAAACTTACTGCAAACTTATTTTAAAAGGGTATTTGTATGTATTATTTTTAGCTTAATTGTTAGTGAGGAAGACACTGCATGTATTAATCATTTGAAATGAAAACTCCCTCAAAACAAGTGTAAACAATTTCATAACCATGGCAGGTAATTTATATTAAATTCTCTTCAAGGTATAGTAATATATATTAACACATTTAATTCTGAATAAGTCACATATTCCATTAATCAGTTAGAGAAATGAAGATGACCACATTTGATAATTTCTAGTAGAAGGATGAAACATTCTTTGAACTACAGTCACCTTACCAACCAAACTCCCCATACCATAAAAGAATGACTTCTGTATGACCTCGATATCATGTTAGTAAGCTAGAATAGTTGAGAAGTGTTCTCAGGCTTCCAAAGAATTAAAAAAAAAAAAAAACTTCAAAGAGAAAATGTAATCATCTGAAAAAGTGTGATAAAGTATGCTCATTGGAATTGAAATGGTCCTGGGTTTAAAAGTTTAAGAAAGTAAATTAAAATGCCAAGCACAACGGGTAACTTTAGCAATAAAGAATATGTTTCACTCTCACATTGTAAAAGGAAAAGAGTTCAGTCCAATTAAATATTCATGAAACAAAAGATCAAGGTTTTAAGTCTTAGATCAAGTTCAAGACTGAGCATAAACTAATGATCCAATAGTTTATATGAATATTAAACATTTATTAGAGGAATTGTTACTCAGAACCACTCTTTGGAATGGATTCTATTTTACTTTGAGAGTTAATTTTACTAATTCCGGGTAAGAAACTTGACACTTAACATAATTATATCCAAGAAAATATATATTTTGGATTAGTCAATTGATGTGTTGCCCTAAGTTTCAGTAGTGATAGATGCACTGAGAAATTGTTTTTATTATATTGTGGTTATAGTTCTTCCTCTTCAAATCTTTTACTTTCTCTTACATATGAAAATTAAATGAGTTGATAAGCAAAGATACATATGCAAATTTGGTCATTATACTTTGCCTCCAAACTTGTTGCAAACTTAGCTTAAAGGTATATTTCTATGTGTTAATTTTAGCCTTAGTTGTTAGTGAGGAAGACACTGCATGTATTAATCATTTGAAATGAAAACTCCCTCCTGAAATCTCCCTGGAAACAGGTGTAAGAAATTTCATTTGAAAAGATTGATGGAATAGAAATACACCCAAAGAAGCTTTGACCAATTTGACATCCTCCTTGTAAAGATCCAAGAAAAAGTGAGGTTAATCCAACCACAGGCAGAATGCCTCCTCTGAGTGTATATAAACCGGTGAGATGTGCAGGAAGTCTGAAAAGCAGCTGAGAGTTCCCACGAAAATAATCATCCGCTCTTCACACCGAGAGGCAGCAAGAGCTTCAGGTAAGATAAAGTTCCAGACATGAAATCCATTCTCAGCGCAGCCGGCCTGCGGCCATACTTCCCCCGAGAAGGCACCTTGTCCATCACTACAATCAGTTCAACCAAAGCGTTTTATCCGTTTATTTATTTTCAAGTTGTCAGCGACGTTTTAGAAAGCAAAGGCAGACAAAGCTTCTTCTTAAAAGCCTAAGGGATCTGTTATTCCTTTTGAGCAAAATAACCTGCAGACATTTTTGCAAAACTACTGGTAAAAACAGCTGTGAGTACCAGTATGTTGGCTGAACCAAAGTAGAGCACGTCCCACTACGTGCTAGTGTAAGTACCAGTGCAGGATGGTGAAATATGAAATTTAGAAGGGGGGAAGAAAAACTAACAGGTGTGGAAAGACTAGATAGAGTATACAAACTTATTATTACACGAACTCTTTCTCATTTGTCCAGACTCGTGTTTGTCTTGATATCAGCAACTTTTACATAATAACAAAATGGTATTTGAAATTAGACTGTGCACTATCACTAAAACACCCAAAGAAAGAAGTCACTGGGATAAGAATTCATGTAACCTCTTCAAAGGTATCATGTATCCTATTTTATTTTAACATCTGTATTAGTTTCTGTATTATACTATGAGCATCTAGAGTGCATGGGTGTTGATTGCTCTTTTCTGTGCACACGGGATTTCACAGTCATTGTCATAGAGGGTATTCAATAAATACTTATTGAATGTTTTAATGTATAAAATTTGAGATCAAAGGGTCTTAACTTTGAGTCAATAGAGAATATTTAACAGATCAATTAACCCCTAAATTTGTAAACAAAGTGCTTGTGTTAATGTACAGAAGTTCATTTTATTTCTGTGGAGAAAATCCATACATTTCATCACATTTCCAAAGGGCATCAGGACTTCCTCTCATAAATTATTGTTTCTTTTCTTTAAAAAATATATTAAGACAATCTTTCGAGGCAGTGTGGTATAAGAGAAAGGTCAAGTTCTTTCCAAAACCCTTCAAAATACCTCGTACTCCACAGTGATTTGTAAGAAACATTTCTAAGTTAAAAACAGAAGACAAGTATGTTGATTAGGATCATTTGTTTTCAACATTGTAATGAGATTTTATTCAATGCAGTAATAAAAAAAATAAACAGTAAATAAAGGTGTGAAGGTTGAAAAGAATCATAAAGAAGAGTGTTATTATGTATACATGATTTGATCATTTATATAACAAACATGGGATAATGTGTAGACAGTAATTAGTATAAAAGAGTTCAACAAAATTGCCAGATAACAAGATCCATAATTTAAAACAATTGGAGTTTCAATAAATTAGGGGAAAAATGTAAAGAACACATAATTTAGAAGATTTATTTACTAAGAAGCTTAAATTATAAGAGCATTGGAATATATCTATCATTGAATGTACATTTTATAAAAATGTAAAACTGCATTAAAGGACAAAAATATTAAATAAGTAGAAACTTTATAAAATAAGTAGTAAATAAATGGGAAGATAGAACATTCATATAGTTTCATTTAACAAGACACAAAAGCACAAACTCTAAAAGAAAATAATAATAAAATTGATCATATTGAAATTAATTATTCATTTAACAAATGACCCCATAAAAGACAGTCTAGTCAGAAGAAACAGATATTTTCAGAGTATATAACTGGTAGAGATATGGTATCTAGAATATGTTTAAAATGTTTACAAATCAAAAATAATTTTTTAAAAATTTGAACTCAGTATATGGTAGTATTGGGAACAGGCATAGAAGTCAGAGTAGAAACAGTTATTATCACCATCAATGTCACCATTACTATGGTTATTTAACTTGGGCTTGATGAAAACAATCTTCTCTTCTAGTTCCTTCATTTTCCAGATCAAGCTGTAATAGTCCTGAGAGGTCCCACCCAAAATCTCAAAGACTGCCAAAACTAAAGTACTTTTTTAAAATCCCAAATCCATATCTCAATCTGTTATCAGATACTTAATCCACTAACTGAAATTTTTTGTATAAATAAATGCTTTTTTATGCAGCATAATAGTTAAGATTCAACCACATAGTAAGGGGAAAAAATCCTCATAACAAATTGAAAGGGAAGTTAGTCTAAAAAGAGTTAGTTCAGCATGAGAGCAGTAGAGTAAGCCATGGCCAGTCACTACAGCAATTGTAAAGCAAAATACTAACTAAAACAATCCATGACTTTGTTTTAATCACACCTTATCAGTTAATTTTGTGGTTGATATCCATAAATAACAGTGAATTAAAAATTAAGTAGGTATTTTAATCATATTCTCTTACAATAAGATTAATGATGTATGTTACATTATAAATGTTAATGTATGTTTACATTATTAAATATCTGAAGATATTTGGAAGTTTTAAAGTGTAAACATTATATAGAAAGCCTTTGTGAGGGTGGTGAGGTGAGGGGGAAGTGGGTGAAGGTAGTCAAAAGTACAAACAGTTATAAGATAAATAAGTACTACGGATGTCATGTACAACATGATAAATATATTTAGCACTGCTGTATGTTCTATAAGAAAGTTGTTAAGAGAGGAAATCCCAAGACTTCTCATCACAATATTTTTTTCTTTTCCTTTTATTTATTATCTCTATGAGATGATGGATGTTCATTTAACTTATTGGGATAATCATTTCATGACGTTGTAAGTCAAATCATTATGCTGTACACCTTAAACATATACAGTGCAGTATGCCAATTATATCTCAATAAAACTGGAAGAAAAAACTTTTTTTTTTTTTTTTTTTTTGTGGTACGCGGGCCTCTCACTGTTGTGGCTTCTCCCGTTGCGGAGCACAGACTCCGGACGCACAGGCTCAGCGGCCATGGCTCACAGACCCAGCTGCTCAGCGGCATGTGGGATCTTCCCGGACCGGGGCACGAACCCGTGTCCCCTGCATCGGAAGGCAGACTCTCAACCACTGTGCGACCAGGGAAGCCCGGAAAAAACATTTTTAATAAAAAAATATTATATGGAAAGAATGCATTTTCATTTAGAAGTCATGACTCCTAAATAGTTTACAAGGTATTGGTTCTGTCAGTTAAGGGCTTTTTCAGGATGTCATAATGTCTGTAAAGGAACAATTGTTACATATTTCTAATAATCTGAATATTTTATCTTCGTTATGTCTGGTAATGATTTTTGGTTTTAATGTATTTTGTGTCATATTAACATAGTCATGCCAGATGGAATTGTTATTTTTCACCTTTTTACTTTCAATTCTCTGATTTCTAAGATTTTGGATGTGATCATTTCAATAGTATATAATTGGAATTTGGGGGAATTTTGCAGCCTTTTTCTTTTTAAGTTTCATTTGGAATATTTTTTTCATTCCCATTTAATTTACTTACAGATATATGTATATAGATCTATATTTACCATCTTATTTCACACTTTCAATTTAGTTCATTTTTTTTTCTTTTCTCCATTATTGCCTTTTGGTTGTTGTTCTTTTAATTTATTTGAGTATTTCTTCTCACATTCTATTCTTTTTTCCTTTACTCTATTGGACTGTATGCCCTCTATTATATTCTTTTAAGTTTAGTCTAGAAATTGCAACACACATATATAATTTCTCAATATTGAAAATTGATCAATACACTTATTCTCCTCTTTGATCATACAAGGACTTCAACTAATACTTTTCCTCACTTACACATTGTTGTTATTCTATTTCATACCTTTTAACCTCACAAAATATTATTTGTTTTTAAAAGATTAAAGATCATTTATATTTACTACATATTTACCACTTATTTTATTATTCATTCCTTCTCACAATCTCCAGTGATTCCCCTGGAATCTCTTCTGCCTGAAATACAACTTTCAGATTTGCCTTTAATGATGATATGTTGGTGGGAACATTTTTTCTGATTTTGGTTTTTCTAAGATGTCATTTCTTTACCCTAATTCTAGACATTTATTTTCACTTAGTGTAGAATCCTAGGCACTTATTTTCTTTTCTTTTAGTGAATATATCACTGTTCTTTGGCTTCCACTGTTGCTACTGCTGATACCAAGAAGCTGTCAGATTAATTGCTCCTCCTAGAATCTGTGGATTAGTGTATTTTTATTTCCAGAAATATTCCAAACATTATTTATTCCAATATTATTTATCTTCTGCTTTTCTATTTCCTATCCTTATAGAACTCCAATTAGACCTATGTTGGACTTTCTTATGTTACTACTCCATGGCTTTTTATCTCTATGATTTCCTTCTCTTATTACCTCTGTTTTACATTCTAGATAATTTTTTTTCTTTTCAGTCTAGTAGTTAACTAATTTTCCTATGGTTTCATCTAATTACATGTGAAATACACCCATTAGCTATTCAATTTTATTTCCAATTATTTTATCCTTTATTTCTTAGATATTCTTTTTGTTTTTGCAAATCTGTTTGGTCCATTTTAGTAGTTTCCTGCACCTTAAAGATATTTCCAAACTTGTTTTATTTTAAGCATGTTAAGTATTATAATTTAATAATACATGACAGATGGCTCTGATATTTGAGGTCTTTGCAGGTCATTTCCTCTTTCTAGTGCTTTGTTTTATTTTGTTTTTAAATTCTTGCTCATGGTCAGCTCTTCTTTTTCCTTGGCCAGTTATTTCTGGGAATTATTTGAGGTCTAGAATCAGTGGGCCTCCTTCCAGATAGAATTGACATTGGCTTCTGCAAGCCACTTTGGAACACTCCCACTTTAAATGAAACTCACATCTCAAGGTATTTTGGGCAGCCTGGATGATGTGATTTGTCCTGTAAGTCATCATTGGCAATCTTGTGGCTATAATGTCTCACAAGATTGTGTCCCTTACTCTGTTCAGTGAAAAGGCAACTTTTCTTGTAGCACTTGGAAGTGTTGAAAGGTTGTTGGTTTCCTCCTGGTTCACACATACTAAGAAGTTATAGTTCTTCCAGCTTTACTCTTGGTACCAAAGAATTCTTTCCTCCAGCAGACCTAGACCAGCTTTGCCTCCTCACTCTTTTCTCCTTTCCTGATTATAGACTAGAAATTTAAACTCAAATTCTTCAAGTTTGGCAAAAGCCAGTGGAGTAAAAATAATTCCTTTGCTTAGCACAATATTCTGAGTTCCCAGTTTCATTAAAATTTTGCCTGCTAATGCTTTGGTAACCTGTAAACTTCTCAATATTTTTAACATGATTGAAAGATATATAGATATTCATAATTGTAAACCTTTAAGCAGAAAGTTGTCAAGTTCCTAAATAACACCAATGACTACGATTGCTAGGTCAGCTTGCCACAGTTCCATAGAATGGATTTGGAAGGACACAACAAGCCCAAATGGGTTTAAACAGTTTATTACTTGTGCCATAGCCAGCAACACTAACTTCATGTCCACACTGGCTACCCTTGCCCTCCTCCCAAGTCCCGTGGGGTAATGTAGAGGCAGGCCAACATGAACACCACATACATAAGGGTTAGGGTTTTGTCATAGCTAAGGAATCTCAAAATTAGGAAGCCCTTAATCTTTAAAAAAATTTTAAAACTGCCCAACTTTTGCCCACAGAGAATCATTATCTTTAAATTTGTGGTCAGAAAATAAAGTCTGCCTCTGACCTGGAGAAAGACATGTCTCTAGCTTCCAAAGATGTCTGCATTTCAAACATAATTGACAAAACCTGTCTGTCCCCTTGGTTCAGAAGACATGCAGATAAGAATTATCTCAGATAAGAAGATAAGTCCCAATTCCAGCTAGTCATATTAAAGACAATAGAAAGAATTTTTCTAAAATGTAATATTGGCTATATACAAAAGAAATTATGTAATAATATATTTTAAGATAAAATAAAATAAAAAGCACTCAAGTATCCCCTTTCAGCCCACAGTTTTGAAGGAAAAAAAAAAATTCGATGGAAAAGAGCAACCTCTTTGAATTCAGTAAGAATCATTTCAGTCGTTCATAAAGTTAAAAATCATTTATCGAGTCCCTGCAATGTGCTAGATTTTGGTGATAAAACAATTAGAAAAGAACACATTATCAAATAAAATAAATATAAATTAGCACTTAATTACAACAGGTTCTTTGAACCAGCTTTTGAGAAGAAGCCATTTATTTTCTACTTAACCTACAGCTCTCAACAGAAGCATCACTTCTCTAGAGCAGCCTTGGTTGATAACCTCATCACCATCCCAGTCTAGGTCAGGTTCTATTTATTTGTTTTAATGTGATTTCAAAGAACCATGTTCCTTCTTTTTGTTGTAATTAAGTGCTCATTTATAGTTACTTAAACTTTAATACCTGTTTTCACATTTATAAAATAGGGATAATGGTATATCTATTTCCCTAATAAAGTTATTATATGGATTAAATGAGTCAGTATTTATACAGGGTGTGGAACAGTACTGGACATAAAATAAGAACTCTATAAGTTTATTTATATATAAGTTCATAATTCTATATATCAACCAATATATAAATAAACTGCAAATAAATGTCTTTATTGCTTCAAAAAAATGGCTTTAAATTCTTTATTTATTTTTCTGGAAATATACAATTTATCACAACATTTTAAAATGCAAGTTTCACACTGGGAATTATGACTATTCTATTAACATATCCTCATTTTTTGGAACTGAATATTTTGATAATTTAGAACATTGTCCCATGACACCTTGGCCCTGGGCTCTTCTCACTCAGTAATCTTTCCATTTTTTCTCTCTGAATCATTCTCACACCTGTGGTAAGATCTACTTGCATATCCTCTTCAGAACAATGGGATAATATCCACACTTAAGATTTGATGTTATGATCTATTCTGCAAGGCTGAATCTTATTTTATTTATTCTAATTAAATTAATAATTTCATAATAAAAAGAATCAGTACATTGTGATGATTTAATGGATAAAATAACTTATATATGGTTTACATTTTAGAAAAAAACTGAAGTAATAATCCAATACCAAAGACAAGTGCCATGCAGTATCTAAAAGGAAAAAATACAAATACCACAAAGTTTGAAAAATCTTTAGGCATGCCCTGAGAGCAAATCTAGTGGGTGTATATGTGTGTGTTCCAAAACAAACAGATGTTCTTTGAGAACTGTATTTTTCTTTTATTTTTATGTTTCTTTAAAAAAAATCTACTTTGGACTTCCTTGGTGGCACAAGAGTTAAGAATCTGCCTGCCAATGCAGAGGACACAGGTTCAGTCCCTGGGCCGGTAAGATCCCACATGCCGTGGAGCAACTAAGCTCGTGTGCCACAACTACTGAGCCTGTGCTCTAGAACCCACAAGCCACAACTACTGAAGGCTGCGCCCCTAGAGCCCATGCTCCGCAACACGAGAAGGCACCGCAATAAGATGCCCGTGCACCGCAACGAAGAGTAGCCCCTGCTCACTGCAACTAGAGAAAACCCTTGCGCAGCAACGAAGACTCAATGCAGAAAAAAAAAAAAAAAAAAACATTGCTAACTCAAGCAAGTTAAGCCAAAGAATAACATCAAAATCTTAAAAATATATAGTTCGAATCATTTGAAGATTTTTGTACAGAGAAAAATACTAGGTTTTTCATTATTATATGTACTCAAAAATAATTCACAGCGATAATTAAAAACATCTGTGTATTTTTAAATGTTCTAAACTTTTAATCATAACCTTTTTTTAACACTTATGAGGTATATGTGACATATCTGTATGATTTGGATATACTGATTTTGGGTCTCTGTATAGACCATTTGAGTCTAAAAGAATAAGACAATCATTTAAACTGCTGTACTGGAGTGATGGCTGTGTCCAAGATTTTCCTCTTTCTCTACCCAATAAAAATCTGGGTGCATTATATAATTTTTAGTGTCCTAAGGGCCATGACATGTCATGAATCAGTGGAGTTGCTTGATAGATCTTATGAATATCACCCTGCAACTGCTCTCCAGGCTGTATTTTCTCCTTATATTCTAAAGAGCAACAGAGAACCAGGGAGCAGCTGTGCTATGCATTCATTCTTGTTAACCTAATGCCAAAACAAGTAGGCAGTTAAATTAATAGCTATGCAGAGGAATGAAGTGTTAGTGGAAGAATCCATCTCTGTCTCATAATTTAATGTCATATAGAAAGGACATCCTGATGTTTGCCTCACCTTATCACACTTCAACCAGATTTTTATTTATATTCACATTTGTACTTTGCTATGTACTTGTAAGGGTCAGAGTGGCTTTCAAAAATACACGTAGCACACAATACCAAGTGAATTTAAAATAGTTTAAAATTTGAGGCAAAGGAATATATGGTGTTGCAGTAGGATGGGAAAAGAGTTTACTATGACATTTCAAAGAGAAGACTGTATTATATACTAAACAATACCAACAACTTAAGTCCAAAAATGACCTTCACAGAGAAATTTATTTTAATATCTCTCAGTATAAAATAATGACAACAAACAATTCAATATCAGGCAATTAATTGGGAAACCAATGTGATCCAGATACACACAACTCTCTCAGGTTCTTTACAGGTACTTAGAATGTCTAGAGAAGTGGGTGGATCAGCTATACTTAAGCAAGTAAAGTTGTTTTCAAAGTGATTTTTGTGGCTATTGAGCAGCTCTCAGGTCAAGATTTTACTCCCTGGTATCTGAAATACAACTACACTTCCTATTATGTACACTGCTATGTACATTAAGGATCTGAGAGGATAGATAGTTCCTTGGGGAAGTGAGAAGCCTTAAGCATATTCTTCTTCCAGAGTACCCTCAGGAAGTGGTTTTAAGACAGAATGCATTTATTTATTTATTTATACAGAATTTATGTATTTGACTTTATTATTCTAGGAATTAGAGTATATTATCTTGAACTTTGTGCTGATAAAAATAAGACATCTATGTCTATAATTTATACAGATAAATGGGATTAACAAATAATGTAAGAATAAACTGTTAAGATTAACATTTTCAGGATGGTGTCATGCTTGGGTGAATTTCCAAATATAGAAACTATAAATGGAGATACCTAAAGACTTAGGCTATATTTTATTATTAAACATCTGTTAAGAGCATCAATAAAGAATGAAATCTATAATGCACTGAATTAGGGAAATATTCGTTGTCTCAACAATTCTAGTTTAGGAATATATCCTTCATATAGACGTGCAAGTTGTAGCTATTACCGTGAAGTACTCAGTAATGAACCATTCTGAAATTCAATCACTTGAAACAATAATTTACCCTCATCTGACTGTTGTTCTAGGCTGAGCTCATCTGGGCAGCTCTACTGATTGAGACTAGGTTTTCTCATGCATCTGAGGGTCTTTTTGTCTCATCTCAGCTGCGTTTAGCTAGAGAGGTTTGGCTCTGCTGGGCGTATTCCTCTCAGGCTGATAGCAGAAGCTCCAGAGATCAAGCAGAAACATACAAGGCTTCTTAAGGTCTGGGCTGAGAATCAGCACCCAGTCGCTTCTGCCCATTCTGTAGACCAGAGCGAGTCATATGGCCGAATCTAAAATAAAAAAGGAGAAAATATGTTGACACCATGAAAATGAGAGGAAGAGAGTAAATAAACATACACACAAGCTAATCAAATACAATTAAATATGCAAACACATTGCAGCAGCTTCTGTTAACAAACTCTTGAGATGTCTATCAATAGTGAATACATTTTACCAGCAGAACACAGAGGTGGGGATTCACGATGACCATGTACCTCAGGGAGTGACACATGGCCACATAGAGGTCATAGGCCATAACAGCAAGGAGAAAATTTTCCAAACAGACAAAAGACAGGACAAAACAGATCTGGGTGAGGGAGCTTGCATAAGTGATGCTCTGATTCTGTGCTGGGGTATTTCCAGCATTTTTGGGATTGTGGTTGTGCTTAAACAGATGTCAGGAAAGGACAGATTGGAGAAAAAGAAATACATGGGTTTGTGGAGATGGGAGTCAGAGCTGACAGCCAGGATGACAAGCAGGTTTCCAGGAACAGTGATCAGGTATATGGACAGGAACAGGATGAAGGGGAGAGACTGGTGCTCTGGATCATCTGTCAGCCCCATGAGAAGGAAATCTGAAACATTTGTTTGTTTTCTTGATTCCATGTTACTGATGAATCTGATATAAAATATTGGGTCACAAAACAATAAAATGTATAATACCTGGGAAAAAGTAGTGAGTAAATGCTATAAAATGGAGTGTTTTCATGTAATGGGCAAACTATATAGCCACTTAAAATTTGTTATTTCTGTAGGTTCTGATAACAAACACATTAAAAACATATCTTAAATAGAAGTAAAGAAAAGTGTGAACAGTGTTGTGAAATATGGGTTACACATATTTCAATCTACTTATATCTTGTACCTAGGGAGGGATTTTGATGGGGAGCATGCTTAGAAAAGAAAGAAAGCATGTAGTCCAGTCTGTTCTCCTTGTAAGTATGCTAAATGTTTTTTGCTAGGAGTAGATTCCTTTTCTTCAGTATACTTTTAGCAGAATGTTTCAAAGATTGCTATGATAACAAAACCTGCAAACTATAAATTGCATGGTTCCCTGGAAAGTGTCACAAAATCAGTAAAACTTTATGAGCATGTATTAGTCTTCTAGGACTGCTATAACAAAACACTAGACTGGGTGGCTGAAACAACAGAAATTTATTTTCTCACAGTTTTGAAGGCTAAAATCCATGATCATGGTGCCAGAAAATTCAGTTCCCCCTTCAGAGGTCTCCTCCGGGCTTGTAGTTGGCTGCCTTCCTGCTGGGTCCTCACATGATCTTGCCTCATCCAGAGAGAGAGAGTTCTCTGGTGTCTCTCTTCTTATAGAGATACTAATCCTATTGGATCAGGGCCACACCATTACAACCTCATTTAACCTTAATTACTTCTGAAAGGCCTCATCTCCAAATATAACCATACTGGGGGTTAGGGTTTCAAACATATAATTTGGAAAGAACATTTAGTTCATAACAGAGCACAAAATTAAGATCTTTCCTGGTGTAAAATGTTCTCTCTGTATATCTCTATCTGTTAGCCTGAGTTAGCGAGCATTCAATGAAAGAACAAAGGCTGGAATCATACTGGGGGATTTTAACATCTTGTTTCACCTGTATGTCTTGACTATTGAGTAATCATTAATAAAATGTACCCTGAGTAAGACCTTTGATTTTTGTATATTTGACTTAACAATCTGATCGTTTGTGTCATCGCCAGTGTGTACGGTGTTTTAGCAATTATGGAGAATTTTTAAACAAATAAGTAAATTGAATGATGAATAAGAACATAAATTACTTATCATATTTAGTCAGCTATTTAAAGATATTCAAACATAGTAATGAGCAAATGGTAACATCAAAATTCAACTTTTCATAAAATGCTTGTCAAAAGTCCTATAAAAATTAATCTTCTTAATCTTAAATGAAAAAATTAAATTTTCAGCTTAAAATATAGGGTATAGCACATAGAAAATTTTAAAAGAAACAAAAATTAGAACAGACATGGTGAGAAAAAATAACAAAACCTAGACTAAGTGAGAAAGAAGGAATCATAATGGTAATAATAATCTTTGTTTTTAATTAGACTGCAATGAATAGCGTGATGTAAGCCAAAAAGAAAAGAAAAGAAAAGAAAAAGTCTGAATTGTGCTTGTTAAATTTATTCTCACCTACTGTGCTATATTGGCAAATGCTGGCATCATAACCAACTGTTAATTAATAAATCGTAATACTCACTGTGCGATGCATTTCTTGACACATACTAATTTCCAAGAAAATACAGAAAATATAAAATATTCTCCAATCTGTAGGCTGAAAGGAACTTTCTAATTGAAAGCTCTGCTATATGTTCCATAATGTGGAGGTCTCCAAAAATCTCTGTTATGTAGGATAGAGTGATGTAAAGTTCTCGCTGATGAAAAATTCTCATCTTTGCCATAGGTGGTGTTTATATAGATCAGCAGATCAAACTGAGTATAGAAGCTCGTCTTTTAAGCTGTCAAATAGAATAAACCCTTCCCCTTGTTTCTGATAATTTAACCACATGACCCTTGTTCAAAGCAACAATAAAGTTGTTTGTTTGTTTGTTTGTTTCCTACATGTTAAATATTCACTGGAGAATTCAGTCCTGGTGTATTTGTAAACCAGCCCTACAAAGTCTTACTGAATAATACATTAATTATTGCATACATTAATTATTATTTTTTGTCATTATACTCTAATTTCTATATTCAAAAAAATAAATAAATAAAGCATTTTTCTTCAGTCCCTTAGAGAATCTTCATTTTTTTGAAATATTTTCTCAATGTATCATTCACTGTAACATAACATACCTAATATGAATCCTATTTTATGAACTGCTTAGTTGAGAGTTCTCTTCACCCATGCTTCTCCCATCCACATCATTTGTTAGAATATAAGTTCTTTTTAGTCAATAGATAAATCAACCAAAACCGTAACTTTTGCCTAGTTTCCCCAAATTAATGAATTGTGCAGTTGATTATCTCACTTTATAGGCCTATAATTTATAGGCCTGTAATCTAGAGTCGACCTTTTTTTTTAAATTAAAGTTGGGTTGTATAAGTGCTACTTGGAATTTTTCTTATTTTAAGTGAGAGCAAAATCAAAGTATAGACATAGTTTTGCTTTTTTTACATTTGGGTACAAAATACAATTTTCTCCGATACACATGGAAACCATTTGGCTTAAGGGATGCAATTCAGAAATGAAACTCTTCAACTCTGCTCTGTGATTATCAGTGGTAGCTAGAAAAGGGCTGTTGGGGAAGGTTTTTAGTCCATAACAAGTCACTACTTCCTAACCCTCCAGGGTGAGCCTATGACTTATTTATCAAAGCAAATGAATTTATATGAAAAGACACCTTTAAATCACACTAAATAATTATACAACCAAATTTAAAGAGTATTTTCTATTCCTAGATAGTATCAAGAAGCAACTCCAGTCTCAGCCCTAAGCATCCCCCTGGAAATTTTGAAGACCCATTGAAAAGCGGCTCCATAAGTCTTTCTCGCCATAACATTGGGGAAATAAAGTAATCTCAGCCCCTTTGCCTCTGACTTGAAAACAGTGATACCCAGTTTTCTGGCATAACTGTTACTTTCCTTGAACCCCTGCTTTCTGGATCTAAAATTACCAAGTAGCATCTTCTCTGCTGATAATCTTCAATTATAGAAGGCAATAAAGTGAGTTTTTCTAAGTAAAAATTGTTGCTAATTCATTGAAATTATAATTCCAGCTTTTTAAAAATATAAATTGGATGATTATATGAAAAATTTTCAGTGAAGGAGGAGCTTACATTTTAATACAAGCTTGTGGAATCTGGGTGCCACTGCCACTGAAGCACTTCATTCTGAAATTCATTCTGAAGTAGGGAAAGTTCTAGAAAGCACACAACACAAAACACTTTTTCTTACTTTGCAGGTTTCTAAAAAATATTTTGATATCTCATTTTGATGTTTTACGTGAAGGTTATTGGTTGTGAGTTCTCAGTGAAAGAAAATACTTAAACTAAATGTTTTGGAATACCTTCCCTCTTGATTTTGATGTCTCTATATCACCTAGTCTGCATAATGAAGAAATTTTAGCCACAGAACAGGGTGTGAAAAAAGCAGCAGGAATCAGGAGGAATAGAGCAATATAAATGGAGTAAAAACACACAATGCTTTGAAGAAGTGCTTTGGATTTGTGGAAGAGAAATATTAATTTATATGGTGGATTTCAATTTATTTCTTATGTCACATTTTAAGAAGAGATACTATTCAGTTTAGTGATTTCATTTAGCTTTACCTATTTTCCAAAATTCTAATAAAATATCAAAATAAAGAAAAATTAACATGTGTCAGCATTACATCTAGACTTAGACAAATATTTATCAATATATTCCTAATTAACATAGTTTGATTTTAACTAATGGTATATGAACATCGATAAGTATATATTTAACATTTTTGAAATTTTCCTTTTACAAATATATATATATCATATAATAGATATATATCTTATACACTCAAGATATATATTATATTTCTGAAAGGGAAAATTGAGAAAGGAATTATTACAACTGAAAGAAACATGAAGGGAAAAGAAAATATTTAAATATTTTCTTTATAAAAATATTTTAAAATATTTAAATAACCATTTACAGGCTTAAGAATATACTAAATCAAAAGCGCTATGACTCTGACAAAGCAATACTCAAATTCCAGTTGAAATAAACAATTAAAAATCATATAATTATTTTTGCTACACCCAGAGAAAGGAAAAATCATCAATCGATTTTTTTACATTTTTTGCCTGTAGCATTTGAGAAAATTTCATCAAAATCATTTTTCTGAGTTTATTATTTCAACAAGAAGGAATGCTTCCACAAGGCTTTGTTATTAAAGAATGTGCTTATAGTATGATAATTTATGTCTAGTTGATTAAGCAGGTGTTCTGGGCAAGATAATATAGGGGAAATGGCAAATATGACACAGTATTTTCCATTAACCCCTCTGGCACTGACAGTCTGAAGCTCTCGTTCTGAAGACTAATCCATTTTCTTAATGCTTAGGATTTTCAGATCCTAGCTCTGGGTAAGAGAAACGTTTTATGTTTGAAGTACCAGAAAAGTATGTGACAATTTTGAGCACCTAGTTAGTTATCCCTTATGAAAATCAGTTGATTAAAGCCGAAAGCATCAAAAGTAGAAAGGCTTTGTATAGTCAGTATACACCAAACCAGTACACTGTCATTGGAGCACATACTGTAAATTCCTTTTCATCAAATTGAAGGAATGTTGTTGTTTTTTTTTTCAATATAACTGCTATTGTCACATTTTAAAAGGCTCCCTAACACCCACTTACATTTATTTCAAAGCTTGTTATTTAGGAAGGGTGGGATTAAAAAAAAAAAGTTAACGAATATGATTATTCACACTATCTAAACAAAGGGTCACAGGATCACAAACTGCCTCTCCTTGCAGTCAAATTTAGTTCATAAGCATGATTTAGCATTTTGGAATTAAATGGATTTGCACATTATACATGAGCTCCAGTTTGCGACAATTCCCATCAATTCTGCTATAATGATTCCTAATCCGCTTTACTCATTTATTTGATTTGCTTAATCCCCATAGACATTTGAATTCCATCTAAACAGTTACCTCCCCTTGTCAGGGACCACTAATTTTCTCCTTTGGCTTTATTTTTTACTAAGATTCAACATTGCAGAATTTCTTTTTCTTTCTTTTTTAACTTTATTTATTTATTTTGTCTGTGTTAGGTCCTTGCGCAGGCCCTCTCCATCTGTGGTGAACATGGGTCCACTCTTTGCCGTGGTGCTTGGGCTTCTCACCATGGTGGCTTCTCTTGTTGCCGAGCACAGGCTCTAGGCGCACAGGCTTCAGTAGTTGTGGCTCATGGGCTCCAGAGCGCAGGCTCAGCAGCTGTGGCACACGGGCCTAGTTGCTCCATGGCATATGGGATCCTCCTGGACCAGGGCCTGAATCTGTATCCCCTGCATTGGCAGGTGGATTCCTAACCATTGCACCACCAGAGAAGCCCAACATTGCAGAATTTAATATTGTTCCTGGTTAGGAGCACTCTGGTCTCAGATAACCTAGCTTCAAATATTGTTACTTAACTTCTCAAAGCCTCACATTTTGCATCTGCAGAATGGCAATCATAACAATATCTACAGCAATACCTACTTCATGTACCTAACCTGTTTAACCACCAACACCAGTTTCCTCGGCTCAACACCTGTGGAGTTGCCCAGAGACCCGCACTCAAAAGGGCTGTGTGCTTGGGTTAGTGTTCTATTGTCTCTACCTTTAAATTCTTAAAAATTCTTGAACAAGGAGCTTAGCATTTTCATTTAGCACTAGGTCCTGCAAATTGTATAGCTGGTCCTGCTAACTACAGAGATGGAACCCTCAACCACTTATAGAGCTTTCTCCATATTAATCTTAAAATAGATCAATATGATGTCAAAATAAATGGACTTACAATGGTATGGAAAGATCCACATACTGTTTGACTCATTTTTTTCTTTTTATTGGATCTGTTTCCTCAACTGTATTTTTTCTTATGTATATATTGACTCAAAATTATTGATATTTGTATTCTATAACATTTGGAGAGATTTAACAAACTCCCTTGACTTGCCAGATTTAATAAATATAAATATAAGATGTGCAGTTAAATTTGAATGTCAGATAAACAATGAATAAATTTTTTATATTACATCCCATGTAATATTTGAGAAATACTTACATAAAAAATTTAGCCTGCATCAAAAGCAATAAAAAAGAAATGGCATTGCATTACACTGAATTATATCAGCAAAATTCTGCACTATTTCTCCAGATTTCAAAGGAAAGAAAGCAGAGATGAAAATAATGAATTGTGTGAATGTATGTGGAGATCAAAAAGGGATACATTTTATGAATATGCATCCTTGAAAAGACTGGCCTGATAATTATGCCCTGTAAAATACTCAAATAAATTATAAAGCACATTTTTAAATAGAGGATGAACTATAAGTTTCTGGGGTACACATCAGTGGTCAGGATACTATCTCCCAATATTTTAAATAGAAAAAATAAGCATAAGCTCTTAGACTGTGCTACCTGTATGGAATCTCTCAGAACATGATTTTCATGAGTATATCTTCTAACCAGCCACCTTGCCTTTCTCCACTAGCAAGGTATATGTTTATTGTTTACCTCAACTATTCCATTAAATTAAAGTGTCATATGATTTTTTTTAAAAAGTCTAAAATTTGGAAACAAATCTCCACACTGCTCAAGACTGATGTATCAAGAAAGTGATAGAAATCAAGGCTCCAAATTTTGGCTTCACCTGATTGTGAATGGCTCAGATTCCACAAGGAAGGCCTAGTGAAGGCAGCCAGTATGAAATGGTAGGTTTCCTATCTTCCAATCTGGACTTACAAAAATAAAATAAAGCACTAATTGCTGAAATTACGCAAAGCACTTAGCCAAATATTCCAAAATAATCTGAATTTACCTAAGAAAATATTTTTCTATACACACTGGTTAATAATCTTCCTAAAATTAATATTATAATACCTTATTTTCGTGGATATTACACAAGTAATTCAAACATGAGATAGTTTCTTCCATCCTACTCTCCCAGAATTAAAAATAAGTTACCTCAAGTCAGTGTTACAATTTGAGTAAGTAGACTGCCATTATATGAATGATTAAAACTGCCTAAAATAGAAAAAAAGTCAAATTTGGAAAATAATGTTATATCAAAGTACTCCTGGGGCTTCCCTGGTGGTGCAGTAGTTAAGAATCCACCTGCCAATGCAGGGGACATGGGTTAGAGCCCTGGTCCAGGAACATCCCACATGCCGCAAAGCAACAAAGCCTATGCTCTAGAGCTCACGAGCCACAACTACTGAGCCCATGTGCCACAACTACTGAAGCCCACATGCCTAAAGCCTGTGATCTGCAACAAGAGAAGCCACCACAATGAGAAGTCCGTGCACCACAACTAAGAGTAGCCCCCCTCACCACAACTAGAGAAAAGCCTGTACGCAGCAATGAAGACCCAATGCAGCCAAAAATAAAATAAATAATTTATGAAAAAAGTACTCCTTCTTCCGTCCCCCTACAAAAAAAAATATGATGTGAAAAGTATATGCTGATTGATGTTTAAGTAGGTTTAACTAGTTTTGAAAATAACTCTAAAAATTTACACAAGGAAATGGTGATAATATTTGGAGTCAGTTTTAAGTAGGGTGGTCATTAACAACCTCACCAAGAAGTAATGGCATGAAAGAAGTGAGGGGTTCTCTCCCTGAGGATAACTGGAGATGATAACTCCAAGTGGAAAGAACAATAAGGACAAAGTTGCAGGGCAGTAGTGTGTTTGCATTTGCCGAGAACAGCAAAACGCTGAAGGGATTAAGAAGGAGGGCAGTAAGGAAGAAATCAGGAAGGTGAGCACCATGTGATAAAAGAGGGATAGGGCTAGGAGACCTGGAAGGCAAGTTGAGTGGTTCTTGGTCTTGCAGGTTATTGAAGGACTTGTTTTATTCTGAGTGAGTTGGTCATCCTTTGGCAGATGTGGAGAATAGAATCGGCAAGTTTCTGACCTACATTTTAAGATCACTATCACCCACTGTAAAGCAATTATACTCCAATAAAAATGTTAACAACAACAACAAAAAATATCACTATGGTTGGTGTGGAGAATAGACTAAATGATAAAGGTAGAAGAAGGAAGGTCAGTTAAGAGGTTACCCCAATGATCCTAGTGAGAGATGGACCCAAACAGTAGTGGCAGAGATGCTGAGAAGTAGTTTCATTCTGGATATGTTCTGATGGTATCTGACAGGACTAGATAATGAATTAGTTGTGGGAGTCAAGGTCAATATGGTTGGTTAAAGAACTGGAAGAACAAACTGGTCATAAATTGAGATGAAGAAACTAAGGAGGAGTAGGTTTTTTGACATGTTAGGGTGACATTCATGGACATTCAAGTGATCAATTCTATGTTGAACTCTGGAGCTCAAAGAAAGCAGGCTGGGTCATAGAAACAAATGTATGATTTATTAGCCTATCAATGGCATTTAGAACCATGAAACTTAATGAGATCACAAAGAGAATGAATGCACATGGATTGGAATGAGGTCCAAGGATTGAGTACCGAAACACAATGGGAAGTTGGAAAAATGAGGAAGAACTAGCAAAAGTTACCGAAAAAGAATAGCCACTTCAATAAAGACAAAGAATAGCCACTTCACAAGTGCTGATGAGGATGTGTAGAAAAAGAAACGCTTGTGCACTATTGGTGGGAAGGTAAATTGGTGCAGTCACCATGGAAAACAGCATGGAGCTTCCTCAAAAAATTAAAACTATAACTACCATGTGATTAAGCATTTCTACTTCTGGGTTTTTATCAGAAGAAAATGAAAATACTAAATTGAAAAGATATATGTACCACCATGTGCATTACAGCATTATTTACAATAGCCAAGATATGGAAAAAAACTAAGTTTTCCTCAGTGAAAGAATGGATAAAGAAAATGGAATATACAATGGAATACTATTCAGCCATAAAAAAGAATGCAAACTTGCCACTTGAAACCACGTGGATGAAACTTGAGGGCATTATGCTAAGTGAAATAAGTGAAAAAACAAGCTCATTGATAAAGAAGAGAGATTGGTGGTTTCCAGGGGTGGGAAGCAAGAGGTGGGCAAAATGGATGAAGGGAGTCAAAAGGTAAAAACTTCCAGTTATAAAATAAATAAGTCATAGAGATGTAATAAACAGCATGGTGACTATATCAGTACTTCATCGCATATTTGAAAGTTGCTGAGAATAGATCTTAAAAGTTCTCACGACAAGAAAAAATATTCTATCACTATGTATGGTGATGAATATTAACTAGACTCATCGTGGTGATTGTTCCAAAATTATACAAGTATGGAATCATTATGTTGTACACCTGAAAATAATATATTGCTGTATGTCAATTATAACCTCAATTTTTAAAGAAAGGAATAGCCACTCCAGGAAAAGGAAGACTAGTGTTCCTGAAACCAAAGAAATAATGTGTCTCAAGATGACAAAATTTATTAGATGTGTCCAATGATACCAATAGGTCAAATAAGATGAAGCCTAAGAATGGATCAATAGAGAACATTGGTAATCTATGTCATTTGATAGTGAGGAAGTTTAAATTAGATATATGAAAGTACTTACAACTACCTAGTTATATAGTAAATAGTCAATACAATTTGCCCAGGTTTATATCAAGGCTCCATTCTTATGATTGGATATATAAGTCATCTAGGGCTGCCATAACAAAATACATAGATTGGATGATTTAAATAATGGCAATTTATATTTGTATAATTCTGGAGGCTGGGAAGTACAAGACCAAGGTGTCAACATCTGATGAGGAATATTTTCCTGGCTTGCAGATGGCCACCTTCTCACTGCGTTATCACATGGTGGAGAGAAAAAGAAAGAGTAAGCTTTCTGGTGTCTCTTCTTATAAAGGCACTAATCCCATCATGAGGACCCACTTTTATGACAGGGTCTAAACCTAATGATTTCCCAAAGGCCCCACCTCCAAATATCATTACATTGAGGGTTAGGACTTTAACATATGAATTTCGAAGGAACACAGTTCAGTCCATAGTAGTGGATTTTACACTGTGAAACAGAAACTGCTTGAAAATGATAAGATGATTTACACCTTCCTCACCACAAAATACCTAATTCAAACATGGATGGAGAAAAAGAAAATGGAGCAGCTCACTTTCTAAATTTCTCAGAAGCAATTTTGTGGTTATGACAGCACATTATTTCTTTGATCTTTATTCCACCAAGTCAACCTATCCTTCTGCTTTCCCTAATAATTTTCACCATCAATGTTTTCTATGTAAAATCATGATATCCAGATAACACCTGCCCAGATATTAAGGAAAAAAACTCTCAGTAGCCTAATGCATACTGAAAGGTACATTCCTGGAGATAGATTTCATACAGGTTGAAATCCTCTCCAGAATCAGCCTGTCTAGGTGTGGAGCCCAGCTCCACCACTTACACTTGTGTGAAAGTAATATCTCAGTTTGTCCT
This sequence comes from Phocoena phocoena, assembly GCF_963924675.1. Taxonomy (NCBI): domain Eukaryota; kingdom Metazoa; phylum Chordata; class Mammalia; order Artiodactyla; family Phocoenidae; genus Phocoena; species Phocoena phocoena. The sequence goes on along the minus strand of NC_089235.1, from coordinate 25,617,148 downwards.
CCTGTAAAATAGGAAGTGTAGGCAGACCTAGGAAATATTGCAGATTCTGTTCCATACCACTTCAGTAAAGCAGCTATCACAATAAAGCAAGTCACACAAATTTTTTGTTTCCCTAGTGCATAAAAAAGTTATGTTTATACCATATTCTTGTCTATTAAGTGTGCAATAGCATTACATCTAAACAATGTATATACCTTAATTTTAAAATATTGCTTAATAAGGCTAACCATCACCTGAGCATCCAGCAAGTCACAGTAGTAATATCAAAGATTACTTATCACTGTTAACAAATATAATAATGAAAGAGTTTGACATATTGTGAGAATTACCAAAATGTGGCACAGAGACATGAAGTGAGCAAATGCTGTTGGAAAAATGTCACTTATAGATTTGCTTGAAGCAGTGTTGTTACAAACCTTCAATTTGTAAAAAGACACAATTATCTGTGAAGTGCGATGAAATGAAGTACAATTAAATGACGTATGCCTGTAATTGTTGTAGTAGCAGTACTTATAGGATTGTGAGGATTAAATAGTATTTAAAGTGCTTAGGACCATGCCTAACACATGAAAAATAAATCTGGTTCATATAAGTATCATCCACAAAGACTTAAAAATACATATGTCCAGGTCCCACCCAGAACTACAGAATTAAATACACCTAAGTAGGATACAGGAATATATGTCAGTAAAACAAATGTGCTGATGGCTAGTCCTGTTTGGGAACTGCTTGAGTATTCTCCAAACACAAAGCTCATTCGGGTGCTTAGTGAAACGGATAACATTTGGAGCAGTGTTTGCTGTAATTATAGATTTTTATTTACTACTTAAGACTGGATGGAAGGAATATATGGGCACTCAGCTGCAGTAAAGTACGTCTGAGAAGAGCCCTTGACCACTGTATCATTGGGAAAAATCCAATCCATCCCAGAAAAACAAGTCATACCAAAATAAAAGTTCACAATATAAATAAATGTAAACTTATACAAATTGAGCTAACTGAAATAAGTGTAACCTGAGAAAGAAATGGGAAAACAAGGGGTAGCAGGGAAAAGAACACATGAAATACTGAAAGGATGAGAGAGGAGAATTTTGAAATGAACAAAAGTCCTCAAAAAAAAGTACATGGAAAGGGTTAAATAAAATATTGTACATCTAAGTAAAAAGAATCTAAGCAATTGTCAAAAACAATACTAGATTAGTATATGTGTTAATGAAAATGTAAAATCAAATTGTACAACGTAATCTTTGATATAAAGTTATATTTCATTATTACATGTATAAATAACTAATTATTATAGAAAAAACAGAGCATAAAGATAAATGAAATAATCTCTTATAGCACCACTCAGGGATAAGAAATTGAAATTGAAGTTATTTAAGATACTGTATGTTTATATTTATATACATGTATGTATGTTTCAAAAATATGTATATATTTACATATACTTACAATGTGTCCTGCACTCATATCACGACATCCTCATTTGATCTCTCTATTGCCCCTCTTACTTACCACCCCACCTTTTCTCCATTTTATCACTAAAAAGATTACTAAAAATATATAAATCTGGTTATATTACCCTGATGATTAAAATACTTCAATATCTTCTCTATCCCTGAGGATCAAGTCTTAAATCCTTATTACATCTGGAAAGACCAACTATGCTCAAGTTATATGTATGTTCCTACTTCCTCCTTCTCCCTCCAACTACTCTAGGCATACTTACTCTACTTGGTTAAGTCACTAAGATGCGGTGTAAATGTTCTTTTCTTCAAGACTGGAGAACTACCCTCAAGACCTTACCTATACTCTCCTTTCTTCCCCTAGATAGCTTACTCTTTCTTCAACTCTGTTATATTTTCAACTAAGTGGTTCTCAGATTAAAGCACTGATAATAATGGAAACAATCCTCCCAATACTTAAAAAGAAACGGCCGAATTTAAATTTTTTTCTAGAAATCCAGAAAATTAGTCATGGAACTTTATGAGATTAAATGGCAAGTAAAACATAATCCTGACCCCCAGGCAAGGAGGGAATGGTAAATGGGCTAAACATTTCTAGCGTATTCAATATGCTTTACAAACAAAATCACTTATAATTACCAAACAAATCATGAAATATATATTTACCCTACTTTATCACTGAAGAAACTGAAGATCAAAGAGATTACAAAAGATTTCTAACATCAAACTGGATTCCAACCGAGCACTGTCTAAATCCAAGAAAGTACATTTTCCACTATCCCCACCACAACAGCTCAACAGCTTACTGTCCACAGATAACTCTAACACAAAGCGCAGTGTGATTGGCATGACAATAAAAACAAATAAAAGGTGTCGTGGTAGTGATTTGAAAGAAGCATCTTTCAGTAGAACTTTATCTAGTTGTGAAAAGCAATGTTAGAGAGGCATAAAAGAGGATTCAAGAACCCTGTGCTAGGGAGGTGGTATTTGCCTTGCACTTCCCATAGCAGGATTTTGAAATGATTCAGAAAAGACATAAAAATGAATAATAAGTAGCAAAACCAGAAAGGATCATATTTGAAACAAAAGCCATAAAATGTGCCATGTTCAGTCTTTGATAGGGTTCATACAGCCTTCCCAGTTCTCCTATACAACATTCCCAGTTGTCACAGATGGCCTGGCAGAGGAGGTAACTCTGGTGACTTTTTAGGGAAGGCCGTTAATCAGATTATTACAACCTGAGACATATCAAATTCCAGAGAAGTTCCCTTGGGTAGATGCAGTTTGGACTATCTGTCCTTCACATCTGCTAAGGACAGAAAGCTGCACTTAAATGACATGGTACCAATGAATGATAATGCTTAGATGTGACAGCTTAGGACCCTTCCCTAATAGGACAGAATTCACATATTGAGGTAGATTGGAGAAAAGAAGTTGAGGAACATCTTCATTTGTTATTTTGAATTAAAACTGAACATATTCTAATACCAAGTATAATTAAACACAAAGGCATTTTGGAGATTTTTTTTTAAAATGACATCACTGATAAATGTTCCTATAAAAAGATTCCAAAATAGGTAGGGAAAAACAAATAAATTGAAGAAAAACATGAATGCAAAATATATTATGCTTCCATAAATATTTTTCAGGTATGTTCTGAGATAAAGGATATTTGTAAATTCTGCTTTATAAAATCATACATAAAAGTCATATTTCTCACCTACTTATTTCAATGATAAATGCAAGTTCTACTTGAAGATTTCTTAAAAGAAGTAACCACACATGATTGTATCAGAGACAGGCAAATTTAAATCTTTCACATATGGCTAATTCTAACAAATTATTTTCCCATATTCATAAGTTAAATAAAGAAAATTACATGTATTTTAGCTGCTTAATTACTATATATCTTTATTAACTATTTTACTTCATTGAGTTAGAGAAACCAGCTATGAATATGCCCTGTAATTTAAGTCCTCAAAATTAGTAGAAAAATGAGGCAAGGGACATCCTTTAGACTCCATAAGTCAGAACAGAATGGCTATTAGTAAAGCAGCAATTTGATAAAATCAGTGTATCTTTGTAAGGGAGAATCACATTCCTTGTTCTGACAAACAGTTTATTAAATTGAAACTGAAGTCATTTCCAGTGACTGAAATTTACACATATATTTTTCTATGAAGAGAGTATGGAATTATCTAAATCAGTAATTCAGACTTCTCGTCTCCTTTCTACGAGGAGTGCCTAAGCTGGCTGCTTCTTTTGCAGAGAATGTCCTTCTCCCAGGTGACCGTGTGCTGGCTCTTCTTCATTTTTAGCCATTGACTCAAGGTTTACTTCCTCAGAGAAATACCACCTTGTATAGAATACTGCCCCAACACACACACACACACACACACACACACACACACACCTATTATGTTGTACTATATTATAATATTTTATTAAGTCAGGGTTCTCAAAGTATAGTCCAAGGACTTCTGGGAGACCACCAGACTTCTTCAGGAAGACTGAAATTCCAAACTATTTTTATAATAAGACTAAGACATTATTTGCCTTTTAAACTCTCATTCTCTCATGAGTATACAAAGTATGAAAGTTCCTTAATATGGCTTCAGATTCCACATTGCAACTAACCTCTTAAACTTCTTAATTTATAAGAAACACTTGTTTTATATACTCAGGATATGCTGTCCACATACTCTAAAAAACAATACTGAATGTACACACATCTATATAACATATATATTGTATATATCTTAAATGTTACACATATATTTAATTATGTTGTGTATATACACAAACATTTAAGGTTCTTTAGAGCATACAGGTAGCAGATTCTAAATTTTGAATGAATTCAGATAATGGTAGATTGAACCATATGAAATTGCCAATATCAGACTATGTTTTAAATGAAAAAAACTACAAGTTATTATGAGTCAACATTAAAAAGCTTACGTGAAGAAAAAGTTCATGGGAAAAGTTTACCTTTTCATATAAATGAGGTTATCCATTATAATCAAAGATACTGTTCAGACATTTTTTTCCCCCAATAATTTAACTTTGGACAGGTAGCACAAACAAACATCTGCCATAAAACCCTAAAAACTATGTTGATGGCAAAGCAGCAATCTTTTCCATCAACAGGGACAGGTGTACCAAGAAGAACAGGCTAGTTAGTTCCATCAGCTCAGGAAATGGATTGATCCCAAAGGCAATGAAAGGGAGACTTGACCATCTGCAGCTCCCAAGAAGATAAATAAATCAGATTCAAATGTCTGCTGCAACTCTGGATAAGATCAGAATGTCCCCTAATCCTTTATTGTATGGAACAATGACATATAAAATATTGTTGCCAATGGGCACAAACTGCTCTACTTGCCAGTCAGTCAAGGGAAAGAGGGTGTTTCCCCCCGCCAAACATCTTCAATCATGCTCCTATTTTACAAAATGAAGTAAGATAAACAAGGAATGATAAGTACTACTTATATATTAAATAGCACAATATAAATATTGTTAGATAAAATGGTGAAGTGTTTCTTTTAAAACAGCATATCCTATAGATAAACAACAAGGTTTATTGTATAGCAAAGGGAATTATATTCAATTATTCAATATCTTGTAATAAACCATATGAAAAAATATGAAATAGAATATATATATACATATGTATGTATTATATATACATAACTGAATCACTTTCTGTGCACCAGAAACTAGCACAACATTGTAAATAAATTATTCTTCAATTAAAAACATAAAATAGCATATCCTACTTTTGGATTATTTCAACATGTGGGGTGATATTGGAAATGACCTCTTTCTAATACTTCTCTCCATGGGGAAGGAATTCACTGGCTATAACAACCCTGGCTGATCTCAACTCCCTCTCTTACTTTTCCCCTAATTATGAGTTTGAAAGAAGAATTGCACATGAGTAAAACAGAGCTTGCTTCTGGCCTCCTTGGAAGTGAACTGCTTTCAGGAAATATATCTACTAATCTGCTCCTTCATTCCACCAATTTTGAAAGAGCCTCCTAAAGAGGCCAGGGAGAGGCCTGCCCCAGTCCAGCCCTATAGCTATGGCTGCAATTACTTCTTGGGTTCGGTATGGCTCACAAACCTTTATAAAATAAAGGTGATATTTTGGCTCCACATATGACCTTTCCATCACATTTCTCAATTGCTTCAAGATCTCATTAGAGAAGAGAACTAATACTAAAGACTTTCAGGTATCTCAACATTTGGCATAATGAACTTCAATGGAAAATAAACCCACACTTCCAAATCAATTTTTGAGAATTAGCATCTCTTACATCTCTACAGACTTAGAATTAAAGAACTTGCTGGCCACCATCTTTCAGTGCAAACCAAAAAAACTGGGAAGAAAGAGAATTAAAGACGCTTGGCTTGGAGATGTTAGTAGTGACTTGTTTCCTTTTTTTCTTTCTAATGGATAAACTCAGGACATAAATTCTTCCACTTGAGACAAAAAAACCAAACCAAGCCAAACAAACAAAAAAGGCCATAGAGCTATCCTGCCTTTTAACACCAGATGAATTCTGATGGATTAATACAAATGAAGATTAGTGAAATTTGGGTCTACACTGGCTGGAACCACCAAGCTATATCGAGTTAATGAAATGTAGCCAATAAAAACTGCAGCCAAACCTATAGTGACAAGAACACAAAACTTCCCGTTAACTTCATTTTGCTGTTATGAGAAGACAGTGATGAAGAGTTGTTCCAATTAAATAGCACTCTATTTTTACATAAGATAGATGATCATAATAGTCAATGACACTTTTTAAGGGAAGTGCTGCTGGAAAATTACAAAGCAAAGCAGGCCGAAGCAGCTGCATCTGTTGGACTGGGTCTTTGCAGCTGCACAGAACCCAGGGTAAATGACAAGCAATTCTTCTCACTCATTCCTCTATTACTTCTAAATCTTCAGATTCATATTTCATCCTTCAGTATCATATTATTTTTTCTTATTGAGTTGCTGGGAAAAAAAGATAATTTAAATAAAGATGGTAAAATGAAGTGGACAGCCTCTTTGTCATAGCTCTAAATGAGAGGAAAATGTCATTTGATTTTAACCCCTGGTTAAAGAAGTATTTTCAGGTATTTTACCTGGGTCAGCATGTGACATCTGGAAGGGGTAATAACATAACTAGAGTTTCAGAACCAAGAAATGAATTGAGAGGTCATATTAACACTGTGAAAATAATAATGTCACAGTACAAAAACTCTATCCAGAGTTCCAAATTTCCAAAAATTAAGCAATAAAATCAGCTATAGTCAAGTTCACGCCTACAAATCAGGAGACAACCCCGCCACTACAATACAAGCTCTTGGAGCTCAAGTAAACATCATCTATAAAATAAAGCTGTGAGAATTGCTGAAATTTAAGTTTTCTTTTAACTGTAAGATTTTCTGTGTCTATTATGTATGCATATTGTAAGAGAGACAGATGGATAACAGGCACTTCTTCTGAGGGAAATGTGAAAGAAAACAAAAAGTCAGTACTAATGATAGCTGAACATTTTATAAAAGAAGGAAATCTAATAATTCTGTTTTTCATTCTGTGCTATTTCTTTAAGTAATTATACTAACAGTTCCTGATTCTAAAACTTTCATTTTTCACTGCTCTCATTTAAATGTGCCAATTAAAGAAAATGCATTTTTATCATATTTATTATTTTTTTCTTATTAGAAGAGTGCTGCATGTTCATTGTTTCAAATACAAAGATTCACAACAGGAAAATGAAAATTATCTGTAATCCTATCACCCAGACATAACCACAGTTAACATTTTCTACATAGGTGTATGTATGTGAAATTTGAAATAAGCTCCCAGATTCTGGCTTACTGAGTGATACTGAAGAACTTTGAGAATGAGTCCCTGTTCAAAACTGTTCAACCACATATTTTCAGTGATCAATTTGAAATTGGCACCATGAGAATTAAGAAATCACTTCCAAACAAGTAATTATTGAGGTCCAAGAATCCATACTTGGGGAAACTTGTATAGTGAAAGAAGTGGAAAATAAAGTTTTATGCTACAATTTGCTGAGCAGAATGGGCTAAGAAATTGAGTGCTCCAATTAAAGAGAGTTCCACTTATTCATTAGCTGGCTAAATGGCATGCCTGCTTAATTGGAATAATCAGCAAGGCAGAGACTTAGTTCAGTGCATTGGAATGACTCCTAATAATAGTTAACTGACATGCCAATCTCATTTAAATGGAGCACCTGGTGGTATCTCTCAGCCTTGTTCCCAGGAGTTGGCTCTATGATATTTACTCACATAAATGTCTATGGGGCGATGCTTTTATTGTTTCCTTATGCTACACAATGGGGATTACTAAGAAAGTTTTATCAGGGTTTTTGTTTTCACCATAACACCTTTATCAAATAATTGCACAATTTGACACTGAAAATCCAGAGCTGTAGACTGAGGTTAATGATGCACTTGGAGTGTTACTAAAGAGTATACTCTTAAAGAGAGTACCTTTAATTTTATGAAGTACCTATTTTTCAGCCTTACAATTATACATTTGATGTTCCATTCAGCTATTATGGAAGAATTTCATTGATAAGAATGACAAGGAAACACGAAATGTCAACCTCAATGAGTTTAGTTCGACTTATCCAATTAAATTTTAACTGCTAGAAAACAGATTCTCTACTAAATTTACTTCTTTAGACAAATAAACTATTAAGACTAGGGTTCTGGTGGGGACAAATGGTATAGCAATTTCATTTAAGTCAACTCTTATGAGCTAAATTTTTTAAATTGATTTCCAAACCGTGAAATGAAAAGTCCTTAGTATTTTTATGATTGAAGTACAAAATATATGAAGGCCTACTGCTACCTAATACCATTGAAATATTTTTATTTTTAGCATCCCACAAATAGGTTTTTGGCAAGAAGGTGAATTAATGCAGACTGTTAACACTCTCTCCTAAATCCAACCCTAGTGAAGTGGCAAAATCAACAAGGAAATTCTTGGATCTGAAAACTAAAAATTTTAAGAATATATATATATATATATATATATATAATATATATAATATATATATATATATATATATATATAATATATATATATATATATCTCCTTTTGTTGGAGGGAAATGGCAGTCCCTAGTGGAGAGAAAGACTAAAGAAGAACTTCTAACCATGTTCTTCTCCTCTCTACATTACACTGGATTGAGCATTGCTCTCTGCACAAGCCATGAACAAACAGGTACAACAGGGTTAATTTTATCTGGGTAGTTGTTATAGGTTAGGGTTTTCCCAGGCAAAAGTTGAGATAGAGTTTGAAGTATCAATACAATGCTTTTATTGGAGGCCAATACCTATGAAAAGAAGGATGATAACACAGGCTTGGACAGAGAAAGAAATCAAACAATGGTGCAGGCTTGACACACCTTTGGCCTAACAAGTAGAGATTTGGAGAGAAAGTACTACCATCACAAATGCCCTGCATCAAGCTGGTATTTAAACCCCTGGCAGGCTCTTGTCACCGGATGTGGATTTCACTGGAAAAGACATGACTTTGTTGAGGAAGCTCTCTACTTCTGACGAAGGCCATGAAGGAGCTGACAGATGGAGGCTCACCACACTCCCCATACCTGGGCAGGAAGTCCTTTCTTGAAGTGGTGTCTGGGTGGTACGTCTCTTGTCTACTACAGTGGACTAGTGGCCGGCAAGGAGGAGGAATGAATAACAACATCTACAGAGAAACCATAGTCCCTTTGCACTTTTCATTTAATCCTTATTCTTTATAATCTCAGGACTAAATTATCATAGTTAATAAATATATAAAAAAGAGAATTATCAATTTTACTAATGAATACAGAAACAATTATAAATAATATATTAGTAAATTAAATGTACATATTTATATAAAATTATATTGCAGGGATTTTTAATAGGCATATGAGTGTTTTATTCAGACCATTTCTAAGGATTCTGCTTCAAAATTTAACATGCAGCATTCATGCTTATCTTAATGAATACAGTCTAGTTTTTGAGAGATGATATATCATCAAGGTCTGTAGAATTTTAATTATCATTTACAACAAGGACTTCTCTATTCTTGCAAGTTCGGAAGCCATTCAGATCAATTAGAATGGTGGTGACTGTGTATATATGTACATAGTACATTAAATATATACACACATATGCGTCTATGTGTGTGTATGTGTATGTATATATATATATATATATATATCTCACTTGTATATGAAATCCAAGTGTTGGAATTACTGGTACATAATGACCAAATGACTTCTCCAGTGTTTCCCCCATATGTCTATCTAGGCTCCCCAGTGATGAGAAATTCATGTGGCAACCATATTTATTGTGGGTTGATTCCTCAAAGGATTAAGTTAACTGCAAGGCTTAAAAACATAAGCAAATAATTGAAACCCAAATGTGGATGACTTTAGTAGAGGTTTGACAACAGCAGACTCACTGTTTATAGTAGCTTTGAATATCTATATCATGTAGTTATTTTTAGGTTTGCTGTTCATATAACTTGAAAAAACATGCATGGCAAGCAGGCAAGGGAGATAAGCTGATTGCCAAATACCACTACCAGTGAGGTTGGAGTAGCAGTTGTAGTATTTGGAATTGCATTTATTTATTCAAATAGAAAATCCTCACAAATCTTGTTTGTTTATATAAAATGTAAAATGGTTTATAAATGAAAACACACAGTGGGAGTGGATAAAGAAGTAAAAAATTTTTGGATAAAGACAAAGAGAGCAATTATTCTAAGCCATAAAATAGTAGTCCTGGGGACATTACATATTGTCTTCGGGTTCACACACCGGGGTTATTGAGATGTTCTCAAGATATGTTGCTTCGTGTCAAAATCTATTCTATTATTAGCCTCCTTGACAAGGAAGGTCACAGGTTTTGGGGCACAGGTTTTTGAGAATAAATTCTTTAATGACTCACCAAGGTCATTTCAGTATGACCTTGTTCAAATTAATTAGCTTTCTTCAGTTTCAACTTTCTTATTTCTAAAATAGTCAAATAATACGTATTTGGAATCTATGAATATTAAATTAAATGAAGTATGTCAATAAAGTTACCCCACTTATTCTTAGCCACACTACCCCCTCCTGTTTCCCAATCACTTGCAAAATTTTATCCTTTACTTGATTATACTACAATCATAAATTTATTTATTCTAATAAAACATTTAAAAATATGTCCAGGCCTATATAACAGTGTTTATTTATTTATCTATGTGATTATTCTAATATCTTCCTGGATAATTAGCTATTCTGGATAAAATTTTTCAAACTTAGTTATTACCACTTAATGGAAAAAGAGAAATAGAAAGATAAGAGTCTTAGAGAAAATCAGTAGTATATTATGTAAGGAAAAATATCTAAAATCTGCAACTAAATACAATAAAGCTAAAATTATATTTCAAAAGTCTAAGAAATTATGTTTTTTTGGTGATGTATTATTAAGAAAATTAATATTTTAATAACTCTATTAGATTCATGAAATGCATGATGCTTTACATTCTGTTATAATTTTAGATTAGAATAACATCAAATACTTTCTAGTAATAATTTTAAATTCACTTCCATGTGTAAAATAGACCCACATACAGAATACTGAATCCAGTGTTATTTACCTTAAAGGACCAGGAAAATTTATTCAAATATATCTAAGTTTAGGAACTGAATGTTAAACTAGTATAGTCAGTGCAAGACGAAAAGCAATAAAATTTTCTTTTTTCATTAAGGATTAGTTTGGAATGTTGATGACTAATGATAAATATAATAAAAATGATCAGTTTATCTCTTATTTGCTTTTGAATAATCTGTCATCTGGAGTTATTCCAAAATAAATAGCAAATGGACCCCCCGTGCTAAAAAAAATGAGATAGCAATCCAACTTTCTAGGCAAATATATAATGACGTTTTCCGATAACAGAAGAGAGCTGAACAGCAATGCAATTAGATTTCCCTAGCAATATATGTCACTCAAATCTATTATTAATTTTGTGCCTTACCCAGCACATAGAGGTGTAGTTAAGATTAGAGTCCATTAGATAATTTAAAATTCATAAAGTTTCTTGAGCTTCGCAGAGTAAGGTGCTATATAAATATTAAATAGCAATAATCATGATAATGATGAAATTATTATTCTAATCTTCATTTTGCACATGCTGTAAGTAATTCTCAGCCACTTTACCACTTGGCTATGTGCACATACACAAAGCCAGGGAGGTTCTGGGGGTCTGGAATTCCCTTTGAAATCAATAGGAGCTCTGCAATCAATTCAACTCGGCAGGGGGCTGGGGAAGAGAGTGGGGAGGAAAGGAAAATTGCACTATAACACTGAATAATAATCAAAGCAAATAGAAAAAAACACAGTTCAATGGTTTTAAAGTTAAAAAAAAGATACGACTGCTGTTTTTAATTAAAGAAACAAAATTCTAAGTATTATTTCATAGGAAAAAAATAAACATAAAAAAAATAAATTTTTAAAAAATAGCCATGCACTTTCTTGTATAAGAAATAAAAAATTTCCATTTTTTTAAATATGTTCATTTATGTTTCTTGCAAGTTCCTAAACCTTATTTTGGATGTGAAAATATCTTTTCCAGTATCATATTTTAAAATCCTCTTTGTGTCTGCTAAAATTGGTTCCTGTAATAGTCCTGAAAAGATGGTGGTAATAGATTGTATTTAAAAAGACAGCCTTCTGTCGTTACTGAGAACTGCATTAGCACATGTGGCCAAGAAAATCATAAAAATTGATGCCTTCAGAAAAGATGTGATAAGGTGGATTTCCTTGTAATTAGCATAGTGGAAACTACAAATATGTTCATGTTTAATATTGAAAACATGGTGCAAGATTCAGGGAAAGATATCTTTTTGAACTGCTATTTATATATCTTAAAAGCTGTCTCTTCTAATTTTATCCTTAAACCCATACTTAGCCCAGAGATGGAAACCATATTTATAGAAACAATCTTCTTGAGATTCTTTAAGATAAGAGGGCACAAACCAACACCTACAAATGTATAGTTTACTCAGCCAGCTAGTAACCATGGAAACAGATTGACCATTTACACAGAGCGAGCCCTTGTGAATTCAACCCTGCCTCTCTGTCTTGAAAATTGCTAACAATGTAATCTGATTACTTTGTGTAAGAGCGTATTACCATTCAAACAACCAACCAACCAATCAAGTATGTATATTAAAAAGTTCTCGTTACATCGTTGTATAAAAAGGCTTAAGACATGTCTAACATAAAAGTTTAACAAAATCCTTTCCACAGAATCTTCTTTTACTGGAGCAAGATAGAGATGTTGCATCAATAAGACCCTTGATTATTGCCATCTGCCCATGTTGTTATCCTACACTTCATTTTTCTGTGCATCATCAAACTTTCAAATGCTGTCAAGCATATGTCCTTTATAATATTACTTCACATCATCCTCAGCCTCCATGTAAATGTGTTAGAACAATGACTATTGACAACTCTTTGACAAATTAAATACATTATAAGTCTTTGATCTTAAGCAGTGACAATTACCTATTTTATTTGATACTATTATTATAAATAACTGTATTTGCTATTTTGGTATGTCTTATAGCTTAAAATGAAATCTCACATATATTATTAATATTGAATCTCCCAACAGCTCTGGCAGAAAGACATCATCATTGCTGCTTAAAACAGAGAGAATTCAAAGAGTTCCAAGACAGTTCAAACATCTTATCCAAGTTAAAATTAAATGAAGAAAAAAAATATATAAATAAAGTTTTTTAACGGCAAAGTCAAGATTTAAACTTTAAACATTTGACCCTAAGTTTGTCCTTCACTCTATACCTTTAATTATTCAATTCCCAGTTAATATCCTAAGACAACTAAGCTTTTCTAATTAACCATACTTACCAAAAAATCAAAGTTTCTCTGTACATCTAATTCTCATCATACTTCACTTATTCTTCTTGTATGGCCTGTGGTGATTATAAAACTTTTTATTTTGGCCTAGGCTATGTAATCAAATATCAAAGATTAAAAGATTACACTAACAAATACTATTATCAAAATAGCAGTTCTCCTTTTGCTGTTACCAATCACCTATTGAAATCATATATATATATATGATACTTCCTGCCCATGATAATGAAGCTATAGTTGACATATTGGAAAAGTTAATTCCTTAATATTTCTACAATACTATAAATTGAGTGCTTTTATTTTCACTATTTCAAAAGTTTCAAAACAGAAAGATAAATTTTAAAAAAATGTATGTAAATATGCTTGTTTCAGTTTTTATGGAGGAGAATTAAAAATTAAATTGTATCCTATTCATATTTTATTGTTTACAATGAAGATGGAATTCAGGTGAAATTGTCACCTAAGACATTTAAACAAATACAGCAAAAGTAAAATCCCTTTAGTATCCCCTACTACTGTAAGTTCCTATATGCAGTGAATCAAAATTCTTTATTACCCTGGCATATTGCTTATAAAATTTATCACATTTTATGTTTCTCATCTGTTTCTATGTAACTCCTGAAATGTAGACACCATAAGTTATTCAATATTTGTATAAAATCTCAGCATAGGTCATGACACTTGACATTCAATAAAAAAACTTATGAATAATGTAACTTAGCAACATGTTATAGATGTTAGCCAAGGCCAAAGATACCCATGAGGTTAGGATTACTTTGAAATCTGTAATAGATTATATATAAATACATATTATATGTATATAGATTATAAATACATATACATGCATATATGTGTTTAATGTGAAGAAAGATATCTCCCTTGATACTGTTTAAATAAATAAATTTTTATGGGAATAGCATTTTTCAGACTTTTTTTCTATAAAGCTGAGAGTCGAGAAACAAAGAATTTCAGAAATCATAAGGTATAATATTACAAGTTACTTAAAATTTTGATTTATATTAAGCCAGTGGTAAACTTACCCCACATATGAAATGAGTCAAACTCTTGCAAAACACTAAGAGTGTGTTAAAGGAAAGGAAAACTGTACTAAATAGTTCATGCTGCTTTACAAGATTTCATTTTTCACAGTGGGAAAAAGTTATTTCCTCCAAAAGAATGACTTACTTGTCAAGGCTCACAAAATTATTGGATATTTTTAGATTGGACCTAAGCCTAGAAATATGGTTTAAGAACTTAAGTTTACAGACACTGCATCATGTGCCTCCTTGTATATCCAGACTCCTTTACAGAGGCTCTTAAAAACAAAAACTACTCTTATTGCCTATGATATAAAACCAACCTAGATGTTAAAAAGATATATATATATTTTCTCCCATTCTGAGGGTTGTCTTTTTGTCTTGTTTATGGTTTCATTTGCTGTGCAAAACCTTTTAAGTTTAATTAAGTCCCATTTGTTTATTTTTGTTTCTATTTCCGTTACTCTAGGAGATGGGTCAAAAAGACCTTGCCGTGGCTTATGTCAAAGAGTGTTTTTCCTATATTTTCTTCTAAGAGTTTTATAGTGTCTGGTCAGAATGGGAGAAAATATTTGCAAATGAAACAACAGACAAAGGATTGATCTCCAAAATATACGAACAGCTCATGGAGCTCAATATCAAAAAAACAAACAATCCAGTTAAAAATGGGCTGAAGATCTAAATAGACATTTCATCAAGGAAGGCATACAGATGGCCAAGAGGCACATGAAAAGATGCTCAATGTCACTAATTATTAGAGAAATGCAAATCAAAGCTACAATGAGATATCACCTCAGGCTGGTCAGAATGGCCATTATCAAAAAATCTAGAAACAATAAATGCTGGAAAGGGTGTGGTGAAAAAGGAACCCTCCTGGACTGTTGGTGGGAATGTAAATTGATACAACAACTATGGAAAACAGTATGGAGGTTCGTTAAAAAACTAAAATTAGAACTACCATATGACCCAACAATCTCACTACTGGGCATATACCCTGAGAAAACCATAGTCCAAAAAGGATCATGTACCAAAATGTTCATTACTGCTCTATTTACAATAGTCAGGACACGGAAGCAACTTAAGTGTCCATCAACAGATGAATGGATAAAGAAGATGTGGCACATATGTACAATGGAATATTACTCAGCCATAAAAAAAAAGAAACTGAGTTATTTGTAGTGAAGTGGATGAATGTAGACTCTATCATACAGAGTGAATTAAGTCAGAAAGAAAAACAAATACCATATGCTAATACATATATATGGAATCTAAAAAAAAAAAAAATGGTACTGATGAATCTAGTTACAAGACAGGAATAAAGAGGTAGACATAGAGAATGGACTTGAGGACATGGGTGGGAGGACAAAGCTGGGGTGAAGTAAGAGTAGCATCGACATATATACACTACTGAATGTAAAATAGTTGGCTGGTGGGAAGCAGCAGCATAGCACAGGGAGATCGGCTCAGTGTTTTGCAACAACCTAGAGGGGTAGGATAGAGATGACAGGAAGGAGGCTGAAGAAGGAGGAGATATGAGGACATGTGTATGCATATGGCTGATTTGCTTTGTTGTGCAACAGAAACTAACACAGTATTTTGAAGCAATTATACTCCAATAAAGATCTATTTTTAAAAAAGATATTAAATCATTTGAAGCATTTTCATTATCTAAAAAGAAAACAGAACATTTTATGAATATTTTATGTTTTAATAGCATATTAGTTTTCTATTGCTGTGTAACAAATTACCACAAGCATAGCACTTTAAAATCCATTTATTATTTCTGTGTTATATAGGTCAGAAGTTTGGGTGGGCTTCACTGGGTTCACTGCTTATGGTTTCACAAGGCTGAAATCAAGGTGCGAGCTGAGCTGGCTCTCATCTGGAAATTCGGGGAAGAATTCACTTCCAGGTTCATTCAGGTTGTTGGAAGAATCTAGTTCATGTGGTTGTAGGACTGAGGTCCCTGTTTCCTTGGTGACTTTCAGCTAGGAGTGGCTCAGCTTTTAAAGGGTACGCCTTGGTCTTTGCACTTGCTTCCTCCATCTTCAAAGCCAGCAATGGAGCACTGATTCTCTCTCTATACTTTGATTCTTTCTGACTTTCACGTGGAAAACTCCTCGGCTTTTAAAGGGCTCATATGATTAAATTACTCCTAGCAGGAAAATTTCCCTTTTGCTATATAATGTAACATAATCCCAGAAGTAACACCACAGGGTGAAAATCATCAAAGCCATTTAAAAATTCTGCTTAGGGCTTCTCTGGTGGCGCAGTGGTTGAGAGCCCACCTGCCGATGCAGGGGACACAGGTTCGTGCCCCGGTCTGGGAAGATTCCACATGTCGCAGAGCGGCTAGGCCCGTGAGCCATGGCCACTGAGCCTGCACGTCCAGAGCCTGTGCTCCTCAACAGGAGAGGCCACAACTGTGAGAGGCCCGTGTACCACAAAAAAAAAAAAAAAAAAAAAAAAACCTCTGCTTAGCACAAACAGGTATTAAAGTCTTAGTTGTTAAAAGAGCAAGTGATTAAAAAAAAAAAAATGTTTGTTTTAAAGAATCATAGGTTTAGTTTAAAATAACACCCAAATGAAGGGTAAAAGCTATTAATGACAATTTTAGTTATGTGTAAATTTTCTGTATATAACAATATATATACAACATGCAAATGATTTTATAGTAGAGGTTTTGAGGATATTAATCTACATAGCTGATAACCTAAGTAAACCATCTAAATTTTACTTCACAATATAAGACAAAAAAATAGTGTGGATAAAAGTAGAAAATTAAAAATTGTTTCACCATGTAAAGTCTATGCATTATTTGAAAGTATCCAGTAATTAGGTAATGATAAGGTAAATTAGTATTGAGATAAAATTTATATGTAAGAAAATCTTAAAAAAAAAACTTGAAAAAAAAAAGAAAATCTAAATAGATTATATTTTGACTTCCTATAAATGATGCCAGAGTCTATTTTTACCCATTTCCCTCTTAGCACTAAAACAAAATTAAATTTAAAAAATAAATGAAAAGAAAACTTTACCAGAAGAGATATGGGAACATATGTATATGTATAACTGATTCACATTGTTATAAAGCAGAAACCAACACACCATTGTAAAGCAATTACACTCCAATAAAGATATATATATATAAAAAGAAAACTTTACCTTTAATGTAACTATGCAATAGACACTATCTGAAATTAAAATAGTATGATTATCTACAAAATGAAATGAAGTGTGGTCCAAATCAAGGACAACACCAATTACCATATACCAGCCAAGATGTTTGACAAGATGCATATTCTCAATATATTGTGGTCCCCAAAATAATTTACATAATCCTTAAAAACTCTAACACCACTCCTGTTCTTGAAGCCATGTGAAAAACACCATTGACAAGCCAATGTCAGAGTCAGGAAAGATTCCTATTGGTCCTTAGGGAAAGTGGAACAAAAGGTGATAAAACTCAAAACATGCCATCCCTATCATTTTGTGTGACTCTGCTTGAAATCAATAGAAGTAGCAAGAACTTGAAGAGTAAAAGAGATAAACCACAGTCACCATCCGGCTGTTGACCAATATCATTTCAGCAGAGTTAAATAAGCACAAAACCAACAGCTTAAAATGCTGGTGGCTGTCTTATAAGGTCAAGAGAAATGTCTGCTTGAGACGCTCTACCTCTAAATTTTCTTAATGTTTTTTGATTACTTGTGTCATTCAAATCTCCGCTCACATATAATGCTAACAGCTACATTTCCTGACCGACTTATCAATCAATCCCCTTAACTGATTTTTTCAGATAGCATTAATTGATCCTAAAATCATATTTACCACCTTTTCTACTAGAATATATGCACTAATAGTGGAAGAAGAAATTTCTCCTATATTTTTTACTGCTTTATCCCTAGCATTTAGAATAATGTCTATTATATGCCAGGCATTCAATTTATACTTAATGAGTGAATGGATGGATGACAAATTAAAACTTATTTTTTAAATGTGTACTTGAAAGAGGCACATCAAATTCACCATGACAGTTGCTTCTGAGGAAAAATCAGAGAGAGAGAGTGTGTGTGTGTGAGAGAGAATGAGTTATGGAGAGGGAGAGGAGAGACAGAGACAATCAGAGTGAATGAGACAGAGAGAGAGAAAAAGAAAATATGTTTTCACAAGCTGTGGTTTGCCTTTTTATTTTCTTATAAAAGGGATCTAAAGAGGACTCTAATTTTGGGGCAAACATTCATTTTATCAAAACTTGAGTTTAAAAATGATAAAATATTGACAAATATTCATTCTGAATGGCAGCTACACAGGTATTCAATATTTGTAGTATTATTCTCTATGCCATTTGGGAGTTATAAAAATATTCAAACTTTAAACATTTCAAGCATATGAATTTAACTCAAAAATAACAAAAAATTGATTTGTTTACAGATTACCTTAGAGATTAATGAAAGAAAACACACATATACATTAATAGCAAAAACAACAGTAAATAGACAATACAGAAGTAAGGAATTCTTAAAACAAAACTGCAACATAAATAAATGACAGTAATAAGAATATATACATATATATATATAACATGTAATACATTATACTATATTCATTATAATTAATAAAAATATATTATAAATGGGAAGAACAAAATTGGAGGACTCATATACCTCCTAATTTCAAAACTTACTGCACACCTCCAATAATCAAGACAATGAGATACTGGCATAAAGTAGACATTTAGATCACTGGAATAAAAATAAGAGCCCAGAAATATATTCTTACACCTTAAGGTCAATTGATTTTCAACAAGGATGTCAAGGCACTTCAGTGGGAAAAGAATCATTTTTTCCACAAATAATGCTCAGAAAATTGGATATCCACATGCAAAAGAATGAGTTTAGACCTCTACTTCATATTATATATAAAGATTAACTTAAAATGGAGCACAGATCTAAATGCAAGAGCTAAAATTAGAAAAATTTTGGAAGAAAACGTATGAGTAAATCTTTTTGACATTGGATTAGGCAAAACATTCTTGAATATGACTCTAAATGCTAAGATTACAACAGAAAAAAATAGATAAACTGGATTTCATTGAAATAAATAATCTTGTGCTTCAAAAGACAACATTAAGAAAGTAAAAAGACAATCCATAGAATAAGAGACTATAATGCAAATCTTATATGTGAGAAGGAACTTATACTCAGAATATATAAATAACTCATAACCCAATAATAAAATGACAAATAATCCAATTCAAAAATGGGAAGAGGATTGAATAAACATTTTCTGCAAAGAAGATACACAAATGGCCAATAGCCACATGAAAAAATGTTTAACATCATTAGTCACTTAGAAAATGCAACTCAAACTAAAATGAAATATTATTTCATCCCACCTAGTGCCTAAAATTAAAGACACTGATAATGACAAGCATTGACAAGGATGTGAAGAAACAGGAATCCTCATATATTGCTGGTGGAAGTGTAAAATGGTGCAGCTGCCTTTTAAAATAGTTTGGAAGTTCCTTAAAATGTTAAACACATATGTTTAACAAAATGTTACCACAGTGCCCAGCAATTCCAGTCTTTGGTATACAGCCAAAAGAAATGAAAACACTTTCATACAAAATCTTGTATATGAATGTTCACAGAAGCCTTAAAAATCTATAGAAAAAAAAAATGGAAACAACCCAAATGTCTTATCTGGCAACGAAAAGGAATAAAGTGATAGTATATACCACAATGTGGATGAACACAAAAAACATTTTTCTAAGTGAAAGAAGCCAGACAGAAAGGACCAGATATTGTGTGGTTCTATTTACATGGAATAGACAATCCTAGAGAGACAGAAATTAGAGTAATCATTGCCTAGCAGTGAGGGTAATGGTGGGAAAAAAATGGAAAGTAATTGCAAAGGGTATGGCATTTCTTTTTTAGAAGGCAAAAATATTATAAAATTATATTGATTGATTGGTGATGGCTGCATAACCCTGTGAATGAAGATACTAAAAAAGGATAGAATTTCATACTTTAAATGGGTAAATTTAAATGAATGCAATGTATTGTATATGAAGCTATTGAAAAAATATGAGTAGAATCAACTCATCTATTTATTGGAAGGAAAAAGGAATGTCAGACTAAATAAAGAAGAAATACCCATTTTTTATGTAATATTTAAAAACTGCATCTAAAGAAAATAGTTCAGAGACTTTGCAAGTAACAGATTATACAAATATACATCAGAAAGAAACAAAAGGCAGAATTCATGATATTAATACCAGAAAAAATTGAAATCCAGACAAAAAACATTAAGAAAACAAGCTTTGTCTTATACATGAAATGTCTCAAATATACTTTAAAAATCATGTAGCATAATATGATGAACAGCTATGTACCCTCCACTCAACTTATGCAAATCTTAACTTTATGCCATATCTACTTCAGATTTTCTTTTCTTTTGTTCTATTTTTGTGTATGGAATTCTGTGTGTCCTCCCTCATCATATTTCTCTGCCTCCATCCTTTACCTTTCTAGGTACCTTCTCTTTAGAGAAAGTCTTTTACAAGGTCATATTGCAACAGTGTTCATAGCCACATTGTTCATAAAAGGAAAAAATTATAAACAATATAAAGTCCCATTGATCTGTATATTGAGGAATATTCTTGCAACTCCATATATTATGGAAATTAAAAATGAATGAACTAAGGCTACATCTATCACTTTTAAAATATATTATTAAATGAAAAGAAAAACCAAGTTAGGATATTATTTATAAAATGTGCAAAATCCTGCCAAATAATAATATGTATATATTATTTGAAAACCTATACAGTATTAAAATCAAGTTAAGAAATAATAAGAAGTAAAGTCATGTGTTATTTTTACTGTGCAAAAGATTTAAATTTTAATGAAATCTATGTATCAATTGGTTCTTTTATGAATTGTGGGTCTTTTTTTCTTCTCTTGAAACTAGCCTTGTCAACCACAAGACAATAAATATAATAGCCAATATTTTCTCCTAAAAGGTTTTCTCTTTTGTATTAAGGTTTTATAACCTAGCTAGAATTGATCTTTATGCATAGTAGAATTAGAATCTAAATTTATTTTTTTCTATAAAGTTAGTCAATTGTCCCAGACCATTTATTATATTCTTTCTCTATTGATGTGCAATGCCCCATTTGTCATGTATCAGGCCTCCATATATTCACAGACTGTTCTAGAGATCTTTGTTACATTGATCTATTTTTATCTCCACCCTAATATTACTCTGTCTTTATTTTCTTATATATAAGGAAAGTTCCTCCAACTTCTTCAAAAGTGTCTTGGTTCTTCTTGATCTTAGATCTTATGTGTAAACATTAAGATCAGCTCGTTAAAATTTTGTGAATATTATAATCCTTAAAATGGCGTATCCCTCACTTAATCAGATTTTCTTTTCTATCTTCATAATACTCTTCTATAATTTTCTCCATGTACACATTGTCATATTTTATTAAGTTTATTCCTAGATACCTTACCTTATTTGGGAATATGTAAAGTCTTTATCAATAAAGTACAAGCAAACAATACATAGTCAAAAACTCTTGGCTGCCATTATTAAAGTGTTTTTTGTTATATTCTCTACTAGTTTTTAAAATTGTATAAGGATGATTTTGAGTTTTTCCCTGTTGATTTTATATGTAAGAACACTTACTTCACTTTTTTATTATTCACGAGGCTCTTTTGTGATGTTCTTGGATATGCTACTGGTTTTAATATATTTTATCACTTTATGGATATAATCTTCAATTTTTAGCTTCCTAAGATATATATCTTGAATAAATGTTAAATTGTTCAAAGGTTTTCCTTTTATATTTTTCTTTAATATATTAGTATTATTCCATTACTGGTTGGGTTTCCCAGCATGAATATTCTGAGATGGAAGTTAACATGTAGAAAGCTGATGAGTTCTGGAGTCATCATCTATGAAAAGAAAGGGAAAGAAGCAGGATTGGACAGAGGGAGAAGTTAGGCTGTAACAAAAATCTCAAGAAAAACATCAGCTAACACCACAAGAATCTCCAAAGGGGCCATGTACTTGAAATCCCCCAGTCATTTGATGCAAGTTATTTAGGAAAAGGAATTTGACCATGGACAAGGTGACTCTCTTCAGCCAGTCATTTTTTTTGAAACTGGCCAATAACTGAGGTCTAACTGATCGTAGCATTCCCAGACAGTAGGAAAATAGTCCTTAAGTCCAGAAGGAGTAGTTAGTGGTACATCACAGTATCAGCTAAATATATATTTCAATAATAAATTTTGTGGTGTTGAAATTCCTCAGATTACTGGGATAAAACATATTTGATCATAATGTGATTTTTATATACATACTGATAAATTCAGTTTGCTAATATCTTATACTGTTTTACAAGCACTACTGAGTTTTATTTGCTAATATATTCTTTCCCATCTTTAAACTTATATTCATAAGTTATATCATTATACTTTTTATTCATTTACTTATGGAATATTTACTGAGTGCTTTGCATGTGGCGTATACTATTGGACTGTCTCACCCTCTGTATGTCACCCCGTTCTGTCAAGCTCTTTTAATGATGCCTGTAGCCGACCCTACCTGTCAAGAATATATGACCATACTCCTGATGTGTTGAGGGATATGACAAATCCAATCAAGATACTTTGGGCTCTTGGAGATTAGCATAACCCCCAGACGAACTTGGAGGCAGTTTTTTTCTGCTAATCTTGTGAGCAGGGTACCACCATAATCTTTGTTTTCAACCAATGAAATATTTTATGTGAAAACCCAATGTTTGAAAACCTCAATGATCTTTAATGATAGGAACTAAACTCTGGCATCTGCCACTCATTTATTAACCTAGAGACCAGCAAGATTCACAAGGTCAGCTCTTCTTATCACTGTTCATATTCTGCCCTATAGAGACATGTGCCCTTTATTTGAGCCTATCTATATCTCTGTATTTGTTTTTATTATGTTATATATTATTAGCATTTAGATTTAAATGTAAACATTAATTAATTTTACCATCTTGTCCTTAAATATCTGAGAGGCACATTAAATGATAAATAATGTAGTACTGCTCTGACTCTCATTGCAACAAATAATAGCATCTATAACCAGACATAAAATTATTTAATGAAAGAAAGAATATATAAGAATCTAATGAATCTAATAATATTTTTCCATCTCTGCAGCTTGGAAATGCAACTTCTTTTTGTAAGCATTAATGTTTTAGGCACTTTTATATATTACCTTATTTAAGCCTCAAAACAACCCTATAATATATATGCCATCATTCTATCATTTTATAGACAAGGAAACCAAAACACAGAGAAGTTAATTAACATCTTTAAAAGACACACAGCTGTTAATTTGTGAAGCAAGAATTCAAACCTAGGTATCTAACCTCAGAACCAAACTCTTGAGGGAGTGGCCAAGATGGAATGGTAGGAAGACCCTGAACTCACCTCCTCCCATGAGCACACCAAAATTACAAGTATTTACAGAGCAACTATCAGTAAGAATGATCTGGAGACTAGCAGAAAATATCTTCTACCAGTAAGTCATAAAGAAGGAACCACAATGATATGGGTGGGAGTGGTAGGGACACTGCAGAGTCAAAACATATAACCCTAGTAGGTGACCCATAAATGGGAGAATAATTATAATTGTAGAGGTTCTTCTCAAGGAGTGAGGGGTCCAAGTCCCACATCAGCCTCCCCAGTCCAGAGGTCTTACACCAGAAAGACAAGCCAGAACATATTGCTTTGAAGGCCAGCGGAGCTTAATTTGGGAAGACCAAGAAGGCTGTAGGAAATAGACACTCCACTCTTAAAGGGCACACCCAAAATATCACATGCTCCAAGACCCAGGACAGCAGCAGTAATTTAAATGAGCTTGGTCAGACATACTTGCTCATCTTGGAGAGACTTCTGGAATGGCAGGAGAAACTGAGACTCACCCTGGGGATATAGATGCTGACAGAAGCCATTTGTGGGAGCTAATTTTACCACAAAGACATGGGTGCTGGAAAGTGCCATTTTGAAACCCTCCCTTTAGCTTATTAGTGCCAGGGCCCGGCCCACCAACTAATTTTTTCCAAAGTTAGGACAGCTTAAGAGACCACTGTGACAACATCAAGTATACTAATAGTCATATTATAGGGATCTCAGAAGGAGAAGAGAGAAAGAAAGGGCCAGATAACATATTTTAAGACATTAATAGATGAAAACTTCCCAAATGTGTGAAAGGAAACAGACATCCAGGTCCAGGAGGCAAAGAGAGTCCCAAATAAGATCAACCCTAAGAGGACCACATCAAAACACATTGTAAATTAAAATGGCAAAAAATAAAGATAAAGAGAGAATATTATACCAGCAAGGGGAAAGCAAATAGTTATATACAAGGAAACTTCCATAAGATTATCATGTGACTTTTCAGCAAAAAATTCTTCAAGCTAGAGAGAGTAGCATGATATAATTAAAACGTTGAAAGGGAAAAACCACAACTAAGAACGCTTTACCTGGCAAGGCTTTCATTCAGATTTTACAGAGAGATCAAAAGTATTACAGAAAAGTGAAAGCTAAAAGAGTTGTGCACCACCAAGCTAACGTCATAAAAAATATTAAAGAGACTTCTTTAAGAGGAGAAGAAAAGGCCACAACTAGAAATATGAAAATTACAAAAGAATAAACTCTTTGGTAAAGGCAAATATACGGTAAAGGTAGTATTTCAACCACTTATGAAGCTAGTAGGAAGGTTAAAAGACAAAAGTAGTAAAAAAAAAAAACATTTATATCCACAATACGGATACAAAAAACTGAAGGATATAAAATATGACGTCAAAAGAAGTAAATGTAGGTGAGAGAGTAAAAATGCAGGGTTGTTAAAATGCATTTGAACTTAAGAAATCAGAAACAGAACTATATATATACTTTATGGTAACCACAAACCAAAAATCTATAACAGATACATGCTCCAAGACTCAAAAAAGAGAAAGGAATACAAGCATGACACTAAAGATAGTTTTCAAATCACCAGGGAAGATAACATAAGGAGAGGGAAGGAATAAAAATGAACTATAAAAAAAAACTGGAAAACAATTTTTAATGGCAATAATATATAACTATCAATAATTATTTTAAATGTAAATGAAATAAATGGTATAATCAAAACATAGTGGCTAATAGAAAGAAAAACAAGACCCATATATATGCTGCCTACAAGAGACTCATTTCAGATGGAAAAAGGTATTCCATGCAAACGGAAACAAAAAGTCAAGATAGCAATACTTAGACAAAATAGACTTTAAAACAAAGACTCTAACAATAGACAAAGAAGAATATCACTAAGTGATCAAAGGATCTATCCAGCAAGAAGATATTACAATTGTAAATACATATGAACCCAACATAGGGGAACCTAAATACATAAAGTAAATATTAATAGACATAAAAGGAGAAATTAACAGAAACACAATAATAGTAAGGGATTATAAGAAGACTTCAATTACATCAATGGACAGATCATCCAGACAAAAAATAAGAAACATTGGCCTTAAACAACACATTAGTTCAGATGAGCTTGATAGCTATATATGGAACATTACATCCAAAAGTAGCAGAATACACATTCTTTTCAATGCACATGCAACATGCTCTGAGATAGAACACATGCTAGGTCACAAAACGAGTCTCAGTAAATTTAAGAAGTCTGAAATCATATCAAGTATCTTTTTGGACCACAAAACTGTGAGACTACAAATCAACTACAAGAAAAATATTGCAAAAGCACAAACATATGGAGGTTAAACAATATGCTATTAAACAACCAATGGGTTAATAGAAAAAATCAAAGATGAAATTTAAAAATACCTGGAGACAAATGAAAACAAAAACACAGCATCCCAAAATCTATTAGACACAGCAAAAGCAGTTTGAAGAGGGCAGTTTATAGCAATATAAACTTACTTCAGGAAACAAGAAAAATGTCAAATATACAATATAACCTTATACCTAAAAGAGTAGAAAAATAGAAAACAGAACCCAAATTAATAAAAGGAAAGAAATCATAAAGACTAGAACAGAAATAAATGAAATAGAGAATAAACGACAATAGAAAAGATCAATGAAACTAAGAGCTGGCTCTTTGAAAAGATAAAATTGTTATACTTTTAGCCAGACTCATAAACTAGAATTAGAGAGAGGATCCAAATAAATAAAATCAGAAATGAAAAAGGAGAAGTTACTACTAACAACACAGAAATACAAAGGAGCATAAGAGATGACTACAAACAATTAAATGCCAATAAAATGGATAACCCAGAAGGAATGGACAAATTCCTATAAATGTACAATCTCCTAAGTCTTCATTAGGAAGAAAGAGAAAATATGAACAGACCAATTATCAGTAATGAAATTGAATCAGTAATAAAAAAAAAAAAATCTCAACAATCACAATCCAGGACCAGAGGGCTTCACAGGTGAATTCAACCAAACATTTAGAAAAGAGTTAACACCTATCCTTCTCAAACTATTCCAAAAATTTGCAGAGGAAGGAATGCTTCTGAATTTATTCTGTTAGGCTGGCATCACCCTAATACTTAATCCAAACAAAGATACTACAAAAAGAGAGAAATACAGACCAATATCACTGATGAACATAGATGCAAAAATCCTCAACAAAATATTAGCAAACCAAATTCAATAATACATTAAAAGAATTATACAACATGACCAAGTGAGATTTATCCCAGTGATACAAGGATGGTTCAGTTCCACAGATCAATCAATGTGATAAGCCACATTAAAATTTTGAAAAATAAAAATCATATTACAGAATTCTAAAGATGCCACTGAAAAGCTACTAGAACTCATCAATGAATTCAGTAAAGTTGCAGGATACAAAATTAATATACAGAAATCTGTTGCATTTCTATACACTGATGATGAACTATCAGAAAAGGAAATTATGAAAATAATCCCATTTACAATCACATCAAAAAGAATAAATTACCTGAAAATAAATATAACTAACGAGGTAAAAGGCCTGTAAAAAAAATTGTAAGACACTGATGAAAGATATTGAAGACAACACAAACAGTTGGAAAGATATACCATGTTCTTAGATTAGAAGACTTAATATTGTTAAAATGATGGTACTACTCAAGACAATCTATAGATTCAATGCGATTTCTATCAAATACCAATGGAATTTTTCAAATAACTAGAACAAATAATTCTAAAATCAGTATGAAAGCACAAAAGACCCTGAATAGGCTAAACAGCCTTAAGAAAGAAAAACAAAACTAGAGACATCATGCTCTTTGATTTGAAACTATACTAAAAAGCTACAGTAATCAAAACAGTATGGTACTGGCACAAAAACAGACACAAAGATCAATGAAACAGAATAGAGAGCCCAGAAATGAACTCACATTTATACGGTCAACTAATCTACAACAAAGGAAGTAAGAATATACAATTGGGAAAGAGAGCCCCTTCAACAAATAGTGTTGGGAAAACTGGACAACTACATGCAAAAGATACAAATTTGACTATTTTCTCACACCATATATAATAATAAATTCAAAATGGAATAAAGACAAATTTAAGACTTAAAACCATAAAACTCTTAGAAGAATACATAGGGAATACACTCTTTTGATATTGATCTTAGCAAAGAAGACACACTGATGGGCAACAGGCACATGAGAAGATGCTCAACATCACTAATCACCAGGGAAATACAAATCAAAGTCACATTGAGATATCACCACCACATGTGTCAGAATGGCTATTATCAAAAATGACAACAAATAACAAGTGTTGGCAAGGATTTGGAGAAAAGGTAACCCTCCTGCTGTGTTGGTGGAAATATAAATTGGTGCAGCCACTATGAAAAACAGTATGGAGTTTCCTCAAAAAATTAAAAATAGAATTACTATAAGATTCAGCAGTTTCATCCCTGGGTATTTATCCAAAGAAAACAAAAACACGAATTAGGAAAGATATATGCACCCTTCTGTTCTTTGCAGTCTTATTTACAATAGCTAAGATACGGAAGCAACCTCAGTGCACATCAATAGATGAATAGAGAAGTTGTAGTATATATAGAAATAGTACTCAGGCACAAAAAAGAATGAAATCTTGTCATTTGTGACAACATGGATAACCTAGAAAATTATGCTAAGTGAAATAAGTCGGATAATAAAAGACAAATACTGTATGATTTCACTCTATGTGGAATCCAAAAAACAAAGCAAATAAACAAACATAACTAAGCAGAAACAGAGTCATAGTTACAGAATAAACAGGTGGTTGCCAGAGGGGAGGATGTGAGGGAAATAAAGAAATAGGTGAGGGAGATTAAGAGGTACAAACTTTCAGTTACAAAATAAATGAGTCACAAGTATGTAATGTACAGAGTGGGGAATATAGACAATAATTTTGTAATATTTTTGCATGGTGACAAATAATAACTAGACATATCATGGTGATTATTTTGAAATGTATAGAAATACCAAATAACTACGTTGTGCATCAGGAACTAACATAATGTTGTCAGTCAGTTATACTTCAGAAAAAAGCAAACAAGCAAGCAAACTCATAGAAAAAGAGATCAGATGTGGGGTTACCAGATGCAGCATTGGGGGGAGGGAGAATTGGATGAAAGTAGTCAAAATGTACATATTTCCAGTTATAAATAAGCACTAGGGATGTAATATAAAACATGATAAATATAATTAACACTGCTGTACATTATGTATGAAAACTGTTATAGATTCTAAGACTTCTCATAACAAGAAAATTTTTTCTTTAATTTTGTATCTACATGAGATAATGGATGTTCACTAAACATTGTGATAATAATTTAATGATGTATGTAAGTCAAACCATTATGCTGTACACCTTAAACGTATACAGTGCTATATGTGAATTATATCTCAATAAAACTAGAAGAAGAAAAAAAAAGACATGGAATCACATTTAAAAAAAAATAAAACAATGAACTCTTGCCTGGAGGAAAATCACTTAGAGATGTACAATCAGCAAATTGCCATGTTCTGGAAATGAAGACAGAGTTATATTACTGATGATAATTACACTGTAGGAATGAATGAGGTTACACAAGAAGGCATATAGCATGAGAAGGAGCTGAGGTTAAGACTTGTAGAAACCCAGTTTTAAGTAGAAGTTAGAGAAGAACAGCAAAGGAGATGAATAATCAACCCAGAGATGTGTCTTCCAAGAATCCAAAGTAACCTTCATATAACACAAAATATTACATTTTGGGGTTTGGGAGATTATAGGTTATTTTTTAAATTCCCTGTTAGAATAAACAGGGATAATTTTCTTGATACTAAAATTCTACAAAAATAAGGTAGCATTTAAGTAGACCAAATGATTCGAGTAAAGTCTAGAAAGTAGTATTTTTCAAGTATCATTTAGAATTAATTAAATTGAGTAAGATTTTTGCTTTACATAAAAATTCAAATGAATTAAATATCTTGAGATGAAAAGTGCATTTATAGAAAAAATATATTAATTTTCCTGATATGCCATGACCCATATATTCAACTTTTAGTAAATTGTAATATATTAGAACAAGATTTAATCACAAACTTCACTGATCTGGATCAGCATTTAGTTTAGATTCTTAGTGTAATACTGTTTATATTATTTCAAAACACATATTCAGTTTAGATTCTCAAACACTGTTCAGGTTAATTCTTTTTTATACACTGATTTTAGATTGAGATGCATACCTTTCTCTGCTTCACACTCAATACAGTGAGACTTCATAATTAAAATTTTATATTTTGTGATAAATTGATTGATACCTGGATTCCACACTAATCCATCAGTTCCATGAGTGCAAGGTCTGCATCTATTTTTTCACTGACCTTTTCATTCCTAGGCATAGTGGAATGCCAGGATCACAGGACGAACTCAATCATTATTTTTGAATACATGAATCATTATAGATAGAGAATTCTTGATGGAGTATTTCAAAAGCTGCTTTGGGAGGAAAAATACAGCTGCTGTTTTTCCTCCTACCACAGTTAACATAGATGAAGCCCAAAACAAAGTTCAAAGAAACAAACACAAAATGTTTTTATGAGGGAGGAGTCCTAACAGGCCTATACAGCACTAAAACAACTAAATTTTTAAAAAGTGCACTTATAAATCTGGCTACCCAAACAATCAATCATGTTCTTAGCAATTGATATGAGTAAATCATTCAGAAGTCTGAACCAGTCATTTTGATATATTATCTCATCCCTGAAAAGGAGTCTTGAAACAGGACTTCTGAACTTACTGCTGACTCCTGAGTAAAGCTAGTGATTTGTACACAGAGATAAATTAAACATCTCTTCTTCCCTCCCAGACCCACTGGTTCCCCTATTCTCTGGCCCAATTAAAAACTCCCTCCTCCTTTAGTCGTTCAAGCTGGAATTCTAAAATATTATTCTTTAGTCCCCACATGTAATAACTTACCAAACCTTGTCAGTCACACCTGTTCAAAGTCCCTCTCATGTGTCAATTTATTCTTATTTCCACCACATTAGTTCATGCCATCATCTCTTCTTACCTAGACTACACAATAACTTGCTACTTGTTCTTTTTTTTTAATAAATTTATTTATTTATTTTATTTTTGGCTGCATTGAGTCTTCATTGTTCTGTACAGACTTTCTCTAGTTGCAGCGAGCAGGAGCTACTCTTCGTAGCAGTGCGAGGGCTTCTTATTGCAGTGGCTTCCCTTGTTGCAGAGCACAGGCTCTAGACGCGCATTCTCCAGTAGTTGTGGCACGTGGAGTCAGTAGTTGTGGCTCACAGGCTCTGGAGCGCAGGCTCAGTAGTTGTGGCTCACAGGCTTAGTTTCTCCACGGCATGTGGGATCTTCCCGGACCAGGGCTTGAATCCGTGTCCCCTATATTGGCAAGTAGATTCTTAACCACTGCACCACCAGGGAAGTCCCTTGCCACCTGTTCTTAATTCTAGTTTTGAATAAAAGATTTATTTTGTTAAAATTACTGAAATCTGGGTTCTATAATTTCCTGAGCTATCAACTGAAAAGAGCCTCTTTTATCATCTATTAAATAAAAGGATGGGTACTCTCAAAATTCCCCTAAAATCATATTATTTTCCCCCAGTTAAAACCTCCCTTCACATTTCATTATATTCTCAATGTAGATCAAATATCAATTTCCTACACAAATGCTTCCCACAGGAACTCAGTGTCAACAGAAAAAAAATCCAAGTAACTTAGAATGGGATTCAGCAGTACCCAGCATCTGTACCCAACCTAACTTTTCATCATTTTCTGTCACTTTTTTCTTCCAAGCACATGCAATCCAGAAATCCCTGATTTTTTCATTTCCCAAATCTGCCCTACACTTTCTTCCTTCAATAGATTAACCCCTCTGAAGGACCCTCCCTTATAAAAACACATGTCAGTGCCTTACCCATCCTTCAAGAGCTGTGCTAATGCCATTTCCTCCAGGATTCCTGATTCCTGGCTATACTTAGAACCTTCCTCCCCTTTATATCCATCAAAACTTGTTTAAACTTTCATTTGCTTTGCTTTTCATTTTGTTTAGTCTTATCAACTAAATTTTTTTCTTAGTCTGGATGAGAACTAATTTATTTTATATTTTTTACAGCACTTACTGCTTTCCAATGAAAATAATAACCAGCTAAAAAACTTATATAAATAAATATTGCAACTCCTAATTTATTTATCTCCTCCTCCTTTTTCTTTGCTTTTTATCATTCCCTATTACCTCTAATTTTAAAGTAAAAATATTTTTCTTTTTAAAATGTAATTTGTTTGTGTGGTGCTTATATTTAACTATACTTACATTATTTTCTCAGTCTACTATGCAAGCAAGTAAGATGCTAAAATCACATATGCTAAGATCACTGATGAATTTTCAATGAATTAGTGATATTCTTTCATGTTATTGTGAATAATAATAGTTCATTGGCTTACATAGGTATATATTTGCCAAAATCTACTTTGGATGAATACTTGGATAGAGTCTAGTTGAGAGACATTATGAACAACACTGCTATGCACATTCTTGTTTATGTATTTTGGTACATTAATAACTCTTTCGAAAGTACCTAGGAGTAGAATTGCTGGATGATAAGGAAAGTTGATGTTCAACTTTAGTAAATACTGTGAGATAGTGTTCCATAGTGGTTATGCCAATGTACAGTCCTGCCAGTAGCAAATGATACTTCCACTTGCTTTACATTCTTGCCAAATCTGTGCAGAATCAGTCTTCTAGATTTTAGCTACTCACATTCCAGCCTTTGTATCTGACACCCAAGGGATGGCCCCTGGATCACCTGGCTCTAATAGCCAATGGCACTAACATTCATGAGTCATAAAATACTGTAGCAAACAAAGAAGCAGTTCTTAAAGGGCTAGCAGTTGATCATTCAGACTATGCCCCCAGATCTCAGTGCAGAGTAAGTGTGCAAAAACAACCATTTCCCAGTCTTTTTCTGAAAAGGAACTCACTGTATAGTTTACAAACTGCTGTCTGAGGGTCCAGGTTCTTATTAGCCAATAGGCACTTCCATTGCCTTCTCCCTCCCTGTTTACTCCAATGATAAAACCAGGTCACAAACACCTCTCTGGAAAAGCTTGTACTCATGCCCTGAGTGCTAGCTTTTATGGCTGTTGCCACAGAAAAAAAAAAAAAAACATTTTTCCACTGATGTTCTGCTGTATCACCTTTGTCATTCTGTTTCTAGAATCTCTACATTTCCTTTAGTCTGTATTTGGAATAATCCTATACTGTCTTCATTAGTGTACTTTTACTAAATGCTTTGATATCTTGTTATTCAAAATTTTCTTGGTTATATGTGGTCCAAGAATTCTTGGTTCATATAAAATTAAAAATCAGTTCGTAATTTTCATACAGAAGAAAAACATGATGCAATATTAACTGAGATTGCATTGAAGTTATAGGTTCATCCGTCAAGGAATAATGGACATCTTTACAATATTAAGTTTTATAAAACTAACTACACTTTTTAAATCTCTGGTTCAAAGAAAATAAAATAAATCAGCAGAGCAAATGAAACAACAAGGAAGGATGAATTTGAGACAAAAAAAATAGAAATACACAGTGTTGAACAGATTGAGATGAAAAAGTTATTATCAAAGAATGAGTTGCATCCTCTATATCTCCTGTATCATCTAATATCATCTATGGTTAGATAGCATAGCTAATTCAGCAATCAGCCCTTCATTATTATAAAGAGATGAGTTATCTAAAAGAAATATGGAGATGAAAAATTAGTAAAAGTCAACAAAATCACTCATAAAAATCATAGAAATACATTAGATGTATACCAATTAATTTAAAATTATATCAATTTGAAGGACAAAGAAACTAAAATACTTACATATCAAAATATGTAATAAATAATAAAAAGAGAGTTTGTTTCAGGGCAGCTAATAGATTGGCTAAGAAGATCACTTGAAACAATAAATATGTGGTCAATATTTTTTAAATTTGCTGGTAATATAAAGAATCATTTTGATCCAAGGGATCTTCTCTAGCAAAACGTCAGAAGTCCAATACCTATATCAATTAAAATTATAAAGGTTTAATGCAACAAGGATTTTATGGGTATAATATTATTCTCAGTATCTATATTTTCTCCACATCTTTTTTTTTTGCACAAAGCCTTCCAATTGGAACAACTGTGATAAAAGTTTGAATTTAATGATATCTATAATAGCTCCATTTGTAGTGAAGCATATGGCATAATTAAAATACATCTAAACCCAAAGCTTCAAGAAGTGAGTTGTCTCATTAATAAAATGCCTAAGTAGTCTAAGAAGAACAAAAACAGTCCATCAGAGTATAAGGAAGTTTAAAATAAATATTACTCAGGATACAGTAATGACGTGGCTTTTCAGTGCTTGTGTCAATGGAAGATGACTTTCTGCTTTCAATAGAAAATCAGTTGTAATATTATGAAGATACCCTTATGTTAGAGAGAGTAATGTTTATAAAAATTATAAAGATAAAAATGTTCCAAAAATGGGAATAGTTCTATTTTCTACTTATACACATACATTTTTTAAGAATGCATATGAAAAGAACAAATAAAAATATGTATGGAAGGAGAACCCAGGGATTTTCATTAGTCTTTCTAGAAGGGTGCTTTTAAAAATCTATTAGGGAACTTATGAAAACGATGATAACTTTCCTGTGGGAACCTGAGGAAAGAAACAAAATTCTCCCTCATTATAGATATTAAAATACAATTTTATGCCAATGACTTCCAAAGGCTCCAAAGACCAAATTTTTCTCACAGCCTTTAATAACTACTGTTCCAGTAACATCCCATGCCCTTCTCACATTTTTCTCACTACATTCTAAAAACGCTGGCACTTTTCAATCTGTTAACTCACCACATATGTTCTGGCCTCAGGGTTTCTGCACATGCTTTTCCTTTACCTAGAAGGTAATTCCTTTCACTCTCAATCAGCTAAATCCTACCTATTTTCCTGTTCTCAGAAAATACTGCTTAAATATCATTTGCTCGGAAGGTTATCTCCAAATCTATTTTGTTCTCTTTTAAAATTCCTTTTCTAAAAATCTTAACAAATACTCTAATATACAATAATGTATTTATTTTTGTTTATTATTTCTCATAGTAGTCAAGCAAAAGAATATTCAAAAATAGGCAGCTAGAATTACCAAGAGATATAGAAAAATGATTAGGATTTTCACTGAGAATAATAACTATTAAGAGAAAACAGGAGGTTGTAAAATTAAGATTTGTAGGAAAAGATGAACAGAAATCTATGCAAAATTCTATATATGGATAAAGTTAGATTATGTTTCTACACCACCATAAGCCCACAAAATTTACTTGTATAATAAAAACTACTCCAAGATATGGATAATTGGAAAATATTTTATTTTAAATATTCAAATGTTGAAATGTTTTAAAAGTAACTTCATGAGTAATTTCAGATATATTCTGGCTTTAATTTAGTATCAAAATATTCTGCCTTTTTCCCAAGACTCCAAATACTTCCTTTAGAGATAAGATATGGGATTGAATCAATAATTAATCTCATACAACATAGAAATACTAGTGTTCTTGATCCCTTTGTTTAGGGTAATAAATTCTAGCAAAGATTTGCTTCTCTCTGCTTTCATATATTTACTATAAACCCTACTACCAGCAACTTACGACATATACAGTGATAAAGAACAAAGCGCTCATGGTTTGCAAAATACAAAAGTGTACACCAAAACTTAGAGAAATAATAAAATCTAAAAAATTCTACTTGTGTGTTATGATAATTATTTTCTTGAAGTACAAAGAAATAATACAACAAATATTCCATTGAAACACAAATAACTCATGCAATTTAAATATGAAAGACATGAGGTAGAATAACCATAAACATTCAGAATAATGAGTCAAGATGTTTTAATATGCATAAGTGTTAGGGGAAAAAATCCCTAGAGTCTTCAAAATTATTGGATACTAAACTATTGTATGGTCTTTTAAATAACTAAGAAATTGTGATAAGAAAAACATGTGTTGGAGAAATCTCCTCTAGTGCCCTGAAATTTATGTACGTATGGAATTTCCTATATATACAAACTTTCTTAGACCAATTTTAATTGTTTTAATGGATTTAGTGTTTTAGTTTTCAGAAACACAAAGTTACAATTAGAATAAGAGTTAGGCAAGAAACTAAAATAGAAACACTCAAGTGAAAAAAGTGCCCACTTTCAGTCTAAGCTCAGTAGATTCTTAATATGTCTTAGAATAATTTCTGAGATCTTTGTAACATAAAATATTGATGCTCAATGCAGTACAGTATAACATAAGAATTACTGTATAGGTAAGGATGGATAGAGAAAGACAGGTCATATTGATATGCAGATACTAAGTATCAGTTGAGGACATTCATGGGCTAGATGGCAGTTCTCCCAGTGCAAATGATTTAATTGTTTGCTTAAACAAAATTTCAACTGTAAAAACTACCCAATTAGTGAAACAAGGTGGCAAATTTGACTTGGATCCAGACATAAAATCCTAATTTTTTTTTTGGTTCTTGCTGTTTCCCACAGTTGCCCATTATTGCAATGACATTGTACATTGTGGACTCCAAATTTCCTTGTTCTACATTCATAGAAATAATCTCCAATGACTAATGGTTATTAGTCAGGTGCTCACTGTCATCATTAATCAAGACATACATGTGTATGAATTCTTTCAGGACACTGTCTTGTCTGATAGTCTTCTATTGACATATTAGAAAATGGGTGTGGTTTAAGGACCATAGAGAAGGACTGAATATCCCAAATTAATTCTTAAGTGTTTCTGATTTTAGGTCTGAAATTTAGCAGTTAAAACTTAGTCTATTAACTACAGTGTAAATTCTTCAAGGGAGAAGTAATTCTTCAACTGCTAATTATGTTTACCTTCATGTGCATAGACGATCAAACAAATGACTTGTTAACAAGCAGAGGGAAAAATAGATTATGGATTTCTAGGAATGGATAAAGAAGGGGTTTTTGAGGGTTGGAAAGTTATTAATCTTTAGCTACTTCACAGATTTGTCTGTGACTGAATCCATTATCAAATATTTGGCAAAGAAAACCAGAAGGAAAAAAATGGATTGTGCATTTGAGGTTTATTTTTTATTTTTATTTGCAGTAAAGGTAGCCGAGAGATATTCTCCTGATAAGCTAGAAAGTTTACCCATTCTCTTCAGGTACCTGAGAGATCAAAGAGACTTCAAAGCAAAGAGGAAAAAATGAAGAGGCTATTGAAAATCTCACAGCAACATTAGAACAGGAGGTACTGCTTCCAGGAACGTGTGGCACCTGAGGCCATCCTGTGCTGTGTCAAGATTAAGAATTCGTTACAACTCAAGATTCAATTTTCAGGTAACTGAGATTGAAAAAGACCTGTGACTTCACATTCTGCAATGTGATCGGCCATTTCCAACTACATGGCCAATGTTCAGAATCTGAATCATATCAAACCAGGTATGAAAACTGAGTTCAGTAATTTAATACAAAAAGTCCCACAGCTTACTTTTTTCTGTGGATTGCTAGAACATTCTTTGGGGAATTTTAAATCATCAAATTTGCCTCTTCTCCCACAAAGTTCATACTGTAAATCGTGACCAGCGGCTTCAGCATCATCTGGCATTTGTTAGAAATGCCAAATACTGGATCCCACTCCAGACCTACTATATCAGAATGTGTATCTTAACACTAAAGTGCCTTAGATTTGTATGAATTAAAGTTTGAAATACATTAATCTAAAATCTGCTTCCTTGATAGTCAACCAAGTCTATGGGTCCTTCCCTTGGAGAACATAGACCACTGATTATTTGTGTATGGTATCTTAATGACAAATTTTAGTGATCCTTGAAAATCTGTGTTTCTATTGATACTTAATTTAAGTGAAAATAGTAAAAGTAATTCAACATTCTCTTTGGATAGTACTGAATATTAATTTTCCTTCTCCACTAACTTTTCTCTCTTTCTTCAATTCCCTTCTAACAATTACTTTAAATTTAACACAAACCCAACACAGCCAATGATGAGACTGTGAATATTTACATATTCAATTCCTTACCAATATATAACATATTTTGTAATTATAAGTAACATTATAAAACGTATAGCTAATGTCACTAATATTCAAAATATTAATGTATGTATAAGGTAGTATTTTGAATATTTGTCTTAACTCTAATGTACAATTGTCAGCTTGTATTTCCACATTAAACTCCTCCCACATCAAAAAATTAAACATAACCAAAGCTAAAAGTAAGCAAAGAGTTTTCTTTACACCCAAAATTCCTTTTTTACCTATGCTCTCTTTACTGGTTAATGACATCTCCTCCCTCACAAGTCATTCTGGACAATAATGAAGTCATGTCCTGTTCTCCCTATCATCCAAGTCCAATCTGTTTGTTCTATTTCCTTTCCATTCTGCTTCCAATACTGTAATTCAGATCCACATCACATCTCAAATGAACCATGGTGATAGCTTACTAACTGGGTCTTTATATCTTTAATTTCTATCTTCTCCCAAATTGTCAGCCATCATTAAACTGAAGTACAAGTTAGATCTTTGTAGCCCTCAAAAACTTTTACCATATTCTATTTCTTGTAAGGATAAGATTTTAAACTCCTTACCCTTAGTGTTTAAGGCTCTTCACAGTAACACATTTGCAGACACATCTCTTGCTGCTTCAGCCATGAACCCTATTTTCCAGCCACTTGTAATTTCTAAACATTGTTTAATGTTCAAATATATATTCACTCTTACACCTCTATGACTTTAATTATCCTGTTCTCTCACACTGGACTTCCCTTTCCTCCTTCACTCCTTATCTGCCTGTTAACATTTGCCCATTTTTTCAAGGTTGAGCTTTATGATGATGCTCTTAGCCTTTATTTGTTTTGTTTTGCTTTCCTTTTTTTTTCCTTTCCCTAAGTTCCCTTATTTATGTTAAAGTTCATTATTTGGTGACTAACTCACACACTCAACTGTAAGATCCTTAAGAAATGGGTTTCTAAATAAATTTCTTCTCTAAATAAGATGTAACACAATTATACCTATTCAAAATATCTGTTGACTGAAATATTTACTTTGTTACAGCAGAGAGAAAATTTAAAGCTTGTCAAGAGACAAAGGATATTTATTACAGAAAAAATGTTATAAATACTATAATTATATATTAAAAAATGGTCTTGAAGATACAGATCTATGGTTGAATCTGTTAAATTGAATCTGACACAGGTAATGCACTGGGTTGTATTTTTTTTTAATTTTTTAATTTTTATTTTTCTAAACTTGCACCTCAAGCAATTAGAGAAAGAAGAACAAAAAAACCCCAAAGCTAGCAGAAGGAAAGAAATCATAAAAATCAGATCAGAAATAAATGAAAAAGAAATGAAGGAAACGATAGCAAAGATCAATAAAACTAAAAGCTGGTTCTTTGAGAAGATAAACAAAATAGATAAACCACTAGCCAGACTCATCAAGAAATAAAGGGAGAAGACTCAAATCAATAGAATTAGAAATAAAAAAGGAGAAGTAACAACTGACAGTGCAGAAATAAAAAAAATCATGAGAGAGTACTACAAGCAACTCTATGCCAATAAAATGGACAATCTGGAAGAAATGGACAAATTCTTAGAAATGCACAACCTGCCAAGACTGAATCAGGAAGAAACAGAAAATATGAACAGACCAATCACAAGCACTGAAATTGAAACTGTGATTAAAAATCTTCCAACAAACAAAAGCCCAGGACCAGATGGCTTCACAGGTGAATTCTATCAAACGTTTAGAGAAGAGCTAACACCTATCCTTCTCGAACTCTTCCAAAATATAGCAGAGGGTGGAACACTCCCAAACTCATTCTACGAGGCCACCATCACCCTGATACCAAAACCAGACAAGGATGCCACAAAGAAAGGAAACTACAGGCCAATATCACTGATGAACATAGATGCAAAAATCCTCAACAAAATACTAGCAAACAGAATCCAACAGCACATTAAAAGGATCATACACCATGATCAAGTGGGGTTTATTCCAGGAATGCAAGGATTCTTCAATATACGCAAATCTATCAATGTGATAATCCATATTAACAAACTGAAGGAGAAAACCCATATGATCATCTCAATAGATGCAGAGAAAGCTTTCGACAAAATTCAACACCCATTTATGATAAAAACCCTCCAGAAAGTAGGCATAGAGGGAACTTTCCTCAACATAATAAAGGCCATATATGACAAGCCCACAGCAAACATCATCCTCAATGGTGAAAAACTGAAAACATTTCCACTAAGATCAGGAACAAGACAAGGTTGCCCACTCTCACCACTATTATTCAACATAGTTTTGGAAGTTTTAGCCACAGCAATCAGAGAAGAAAAGGAAATAAAAGGAATCCAAATCGGAAAAGAAGAAGTAAAGCTGTCACTGTTTGCAGATGACATGATACTATACATAGAGAATCCTAAAGATGCTACCAGAAAACTACTAGAGCTAATCAATGAATTTGGTAAAGTAGCAGGATACAAAATTAATGTACAGAAATCTCTGGCATTCCTATATACTAATGATGAAAAATCTAAAAATGAAATCAAGAAAACACTCCCATTTACCATTGCAACAAAAAGAATAAAATATCTAGGAATAAACCTACCTAAGGAGATGAAAGACCTGTATACAGAAAATTATAAGACACTGATGAAAGAAATTAAAGATGATACAAATAGATGGAGAGATATACCATGTTCTTGGATGGGAAGAATCAACATTGTGAAAATTACTCTACTACCCAAAGCAATCTACAGATTCAATGAAGCAATCTACAGATTCAATGCAATCCCTATCAAACTACCACTGGCATTTTTCACAGAACTAGAACAAAAAATTTCACAATTTGTATGGAAACACAAAAGACACCGAATAGCCAAAGCAATCTTGAGAACGAAAAAAGGAGCTGGAGAAATCAGGCTCCCTCACTTCAGACTATACTACAAAGCTACAGTAATCAAGACAGTATGGTACTGGCACGAAAACAGAAAGATAGATCAATGGAACAGGATAGAAAGCCCAGAGATAAACCCACGCACATATGGAAACCTTATCTTTGATAAAGGTGGCAGGAATGTACAGTGGAGAAAGGACAGCCTCTTCAATAAATGGTGCTGGGAAAACTGGACAGGTACATGTAAAAGTTTGAGATTAGATCACTCCCTAACACCATACACAAAAATAAGCTCAAAATGGATTAAAGACCTAAATGTAAGGCCAGAAACTATCAAACTCTTAGAGGAAAACATAGGAAGAGCACTCTATGACATAAATCACAGCAAGATCCTTTCTGACCCACCTCCTAGAGTAATGGAAATAAAAACAAAAATAAACAAACGGGACCTAATGAAACTTCAAAGCTTTTGCACAGCAATGGAAACCATAATCAAGACCAAAAGACAACCCTCAGAATGGGAGAAAATATTTGCAAGTGAAGCAACTGACAAAGGATTAAGCTCCAAAATTTACAAGCAGCTCATGCAGCTCAATAACAGAAAAACAAACAACCCAATCCAAAAATGGACAGAAGACCTAAATAGACATTTCTCCAAAGAAGATATACAGACTGCCAACAAACACATGAAAGAATGCTCAA
Organism: Phocoena phocoena; assembly: GCF_963924675.1. Lineage (NCBI taxonomy): Eukaryota > Metazoa > Chordata > Mammalia > Artiodactyla > Phocoenidae > Phocoena > Phocoena phocoena. Next base: position 25,575,439 of record NC_089235.1, on the reverse strand, counting down.
CATCATTAATCATTAGAGAAATGCAAATCAAAACTACAATGAGATGTCATCTCACACCAGTCAGAATGGTCATCATCAAAAAATCTAGAAACAATAAATGCTGGAGAGGGTGTGGAGAAAAGGGAACACTCTTGCACTGCTGGTGGGAATGTGAATTGGTTCAGCCACTATGGAGAACAGTATGGAGGTTCCTTAAAAAACTACAAATAGAATTACCATATGACCCAGCAATCCCACTACTGGGCATATACCCTGAGAAAACCAAAATTCAAAGAGAGTCATGTACCAAAATGTTCATTGCAGCTCTATTTACAATAGCCCGGAGATGGAAACAACCTAAGCACCCATCATCGGATGAATGGATAAAGAAGATATGGCACATATATACAATGGAATATTACTCAGCCTTAAAAAGAAATGAAATTGAGCTATTTGTAATGAGATGGATAGACCTAGAGTCTGTCATACAGAGTGAAGTAAGTCAGAAAGAAAAAGACAAATACCGTATGCTAACACATATATATGGAATTTAAGGGGAAAAAATGTCATGAAGAACCTAGGGGTAAGACAGGAATAAAGACGCAGACCTACTGGAGAACAGACTTGAGGATATGGGGAGGGGGAAGGGTGAGCTTTGACAGGGCGAGAGAGAGTCATGGACATATACACTCTAACAAACGTAGTAAGGTAGATAGCTAGGGGGAAGCAGCCGCAAGGCACAGGATATTAGCTTAGTGCTTTGTGACAGCCTGGAGGGGTGGGATAGGGAGAGTGGGAGGGAGGGAGATGCAAGAGAGAAGACCTATGGGAACATATGTATATGTATAAGTGATTCACTTTGTTATAAAGCAGAAACTAACACACCATTGTAAAGCAATCATACCCCAATAAAGATGTTTTAAAAAAATTTATTTTATATTGAAGCATAGTTATTAACAATCTTGTCTTAGTTTCAGGTGTACAGCAAAGTGATTCCATTATACATATACATGTGACTGTTCTTTTTCAAATTATTTTCCCATTTAGGTTATTACAGAATATTGAGCAGTGTTCCATGTGCTCTACTGTAGGTCCTTGTTGGTTATCTATTTTAAATATAGCAGTATGTACATGTCAATCACAAACTCCCATTCTACCCCTACTCCCCAGCCCTTCCCCCCTGGTAGCCATAGTTTGTTCTTTAAGTATGTGAGTATGTGTCTGTTTTGTAAATAAGTTCATTTGCATCATTTTTTTAATATTCTGGATATAATCAATATATATTTGTATTTGTCTCACTTCACTTAGTATGATTATCTCCAGGTTTATCCATGTTTCTGCAAATGGCATTATGCCATTCTTTTCAATGGCTGAGCAATATTCCATTGTATATATGTATCACATCTTCTTTATCCATTCATCTGTCAATGGACATTTAGGCTGCTTCAGTTTTATGGTATAAAATATATGGGAAATGGGCTTCCCTGGTGGCGCAGTGCTTGAGGATCTGTCTGCCGATGCAGGGGACACAGGTTCATGCCCTGGTCCAGGAAGATCCCACATGCTGTGGAGCGGCTAAGACTGTGAGCCATGGTTGCTGGGTGTGCGCGTCCATAGCCTGTGCTCCACAGCAGGAGAGGCCACAACAGTGAGAGGCCCACATACTGCAAAAAATAAATAAATAAATAAAAATATCTATCTATATATATATATAGGAAAGACATTTAAAATGTGACTTCTACTGGCAAAGTAATATTGATTTCTTTTGATGAGAGATTTTCAGATATGCCATAATTTATTTTTTAATTCACATAGTCCCAGGAATAATACACCTGCAATAGAAGGAAATTACTACTGGAATATAAGATGCAGAAAACCATTTTTGTTCACTAATGTATTCTAATCATCTAGTACAGTGCCAGACACAGAGTGAGTACTCAGTAAATATTTGTTATGTGAATGAATTACTGGTTAAATGAAAGAATTAGAGGTAATTTTTATTCATTTGGGACTGTTGAATCAGGAAGAATAAAATCAATATAGCCATGAAGTAACATATGTATGAAATTAAAGGAAAATGACAGTAAATGGTAGGGATATTTGTACTGGACTTCCTTCTGATATGCTTACATATTGTTTACTCATATGAAATCACAACAGGAAATTGATTTATACTTGAGAGAGGTATTCACATTCTCCTAGCCCTGCAGAATCAATGGAATGGACTAGGAGGTACCAGAGATTGTATGTGATTCCTTAATTCTTCAACAATGTTAGTGATGATACCACTACAAATACACTTAGCATTACTACCTAAAGTCAATTAGTCATCCCAATTCTCCACAAATTTGTAGACATCAATTGAAAGTCATCATTTTAGTCAATTGAGCCTTTCAAGTCAATGAGGTATCTTTTTTGTTATTATTCTGTTTTCTCTTAGATTTTTTTTCTACATGCATTAATATAAAATTCATGGGATTGCTTTTCTGATGATATAATGATGACAACTTCCATGTTTTCATAAGTAAAACAAAGGAAGTTGAATTTGATTTTTTTTTTATTCAGACTAGATATTGCTGGTATATAAGGAATTTAATGATTCTTTTATATCTACTTTATATTTAACTCTTATTCTATGTATCCTGACAATAATAAAAATAATGACAATATAATAATAATAACAACCCCAGTACTCACACTGTGCCAGCCTCATGATTAGTTTTTGAGGCATATCATCTCATTTAAATTTCTCAAAATGAAGGATAAGCACAAGTAGCATGCCCATTTTAACCCATACAAAATGAAATTTAGAGAAGTTGAACTAGTGTCCAATGTTAAACAATTGTCCAAGGCAACAAATGGCCCAGCTGGATGTCAAACCTCAAACACAGGCTCATCATTATATATGCTACATGATGCTACATGTGTTCTTTTAGTTTTTCTGATGATTCTGCTGCCAAAGATACATAGATAATTCATCTGTAAATAACAAAATCACTGCCTCTGTTTCAGAATATTTGTATCTTTTAATTTGTGCTAACTGAAGTAGCCAATTAAACAGATTAAAGTTAAACATGAAGCATAATGCAGATTTTGAGTCTGAGATATATACTGTATATAGTTTTATTGGGTCAAGGCAAAAATTCTAGTCTTTTGAGGCAGAAATTATAATTATATTCAGTCAAATTTCACATGTAGATAGTTAAATATATTTCCATTTAGATCTGTTAAAATGAAGGATTTGGTTAATAAATTTCCTAGTATTGATCTATTCTTGCATTCATGAAATAACTCCCACTGGCCATGATGGATTAAGTTCTTTAAATACAGCTGGGTATCATTTGCTGATAATTTACTTGCTATTTTTGCATCTATGTTCATAATTGAGATTGATATTTTCTTTTTTACTCTTTGTTAGGTCTTATCAGCATTACAGCATAGCTTTTCTTCTTTATGTTCTGGAAACATTTAAGTAGGCTGAAAATTATCTTTTTCTTGAGGATTTGAAAAAAGTATCTTATAAAATGACTTGCATCCACTCTTTTAGGGAATAGGGCAATAGTCTCATTTACTTCAGCTTTATCAGGTTTTCTATAATGACTTTAGTCAACTTTGATAATTTCTGCTGATTCATCTATCTCACAAAAAAGCCTTGAAATTAATGAGATTTTTACAGAATGCATTTATTTTCATATTTCTTCTGTATCTACTTTTATGCACTTTCTGTCTTTGGTGGTTACCTACAATATTTTGAACATCTGTCATACAGATGGATAGTTTTCCACAAGTGAATCTCACTTTATGAAAAACAAATAAATACAACCACTATATTTCTTCACATCTGTGTCACTAGGGTGCTACTAGAATTCAGCTCTCCCAAAGTACCCATAGGATTCTTATGTTTAGAAGTTAGTTGAATGATAACCCAGATCAAACATGGAAACCCCATATTACTAAGATGTTATGGACTGAATGTTTGTGACCTCTTCTCCCAAAATTCATATGTTGAAGCCCTAACCCCCAAATGTGGCTGTATTTGGAGATGGGACCCTTAAGGAAATAATTAAGGTTAAATGAGGTCATAATGGGGAGAACTCAATCCAATCAGACTAGTGTCCATAAGAAGTGACATCCACCTCTACAAGCATGGAAGAAAACCTCACCAGGACTTGAATATGCTGACACCTTGACCTTGGACTTTCCTAGCCTGCTGAGCTGTGAGAAATCAATTTCTGTTGCTTAATGCATCCAGTCTGTGGCATTTTGAAATGCTAGATCAAGAAAACTAATAAACCAGAGTGAAAAGAAACACAGTAGCATGATTTGGAGCCAGGAGTAACTGCAGGCAGCTTCTACATCAGAAAGATAAAGTAGCTCTCTGGGACAATTCTGTTTGGTTGCATTGTTCCAGCCCTCCTAAATGTTCTGTGAGCAAGATATATCTCACACTAAATTATTTTCTACTTAAATAAGCTACAGTGTCTTCTGATAAGAACCTTACCCAAACAATATAAACATAATTTTAATTTATTTATTTAAATATTTTCATTTTTTATTTCTCTCTACATTTTTTTCTCATCAGAATTGCATATTTTACATTTCAAAGAGACAGTACTTGGAAGAGTAACATTTTAAGCATACTAATTGTGGCAGGCCCCCCAAAGACACGCACATCCTAATCTCCAGAACCTGTGAGTATATTATGTAATATGGCAAGAGAAACTAAGGTTGCAGCTATAATTCCTTGACTTTAAAATAGTGAAATTATACTGGATTATCTGAGTGTGCCAAATGTAATCAGAAGGGTCCTTTTAAAAGGTGCAGGGAGGCAGAAGAGTATCAGGGCAATGCTGTATGAGAAATACTCAGAAGGTCATCTCCTTTCCACAGATGGAAAGGAGCCATGTGCTAAGGAATGCTACTGCATTCCTCCAGAAGCTGGAAAAGGGAAGGAAATGAATTGTCCACTAGAACTTCTAGGAAAAACACAACTCTGTCAACACCTTGACTTTAGCCAAATGAAACCTATTTTGAACTTCTGAGCTCCCAAATCATAAGATAGTAAATTCGTGTTTTTGATAGTACCAAGTTTGTGGTAATTTGTTACAGCAGCAATAGAAAACTAATATACTGGTTAAGGAATAAACTTTGGAATCAGAGAGAACAGTGATCAAATTAGAACCTCATCATCTATAAACTATGTGCCCTTACCCAGGAAATATAATTTCCATAAGGCTCTGATTCCTCATCTATAAAATCGTATGACAATAATGTAATAATATCCTGCAAAAATATGGTATAAAATTGTGTAAAAACTGGCCCAAGGGGCAGTTGCGAGGATTAATTTACATGATCCATGACACCTAGTTGGCAAATATTTGACATATAATACTCACTGAAAAAAATTTACAAGAGTTAATTTTCCATTTATCTACTTTGTCATGATATTTTTTGTATATCATTCTCTTTCTCTTGCTTTGTCTAGTTTTATTTTTAATTTACTCATGTAATTTCTTAAACTACCAATTAACTAAGCTATCTTCTTTCCTATTTTTTAGTGAAAGCTTTTAAAGTTATTGCTTTTCCTCTAAGTATAGCCTTAACTGCATTATGTAAGTTTGGGTAAGTAGTGTTCTCATCATATTTAATTATTTTTAAAGGTCATAATTTCTACTTTGAGAAATTGTTTGGGAAAGTTTGTACTGTTTTAAATCTAAGAATTGCTGTAATTTGTTGTTATTGTTATTGATGACATTTAAAAAACTTTGACAATAATTTCCATCTGTGTTGTATGCAAATCAGAAAATGGGTCCTATATAATTGGACCATTAGTATTTATAAAATTTGCTTGAGATCTTGTTAAATGGACACTCAATCTTCTCTGTTTCCATAATAATTAAATTTTTAATAAATAATTTATATTCTGCAAACTTACTTACAAATTTATCTCTGTTTATTCTGGTAAAGGCTGGAATTCTCCAGGTATTAAAATTAACTTCTTGGTTATCTTCCCTTAGATTCCTGAAAGTTATTTTTCTATATATTGTTGTTCTCTGCTATTTACTTTAGAAAGCATGTCATCTCATCACTGAGGCCTGCATTTTTGTTTTCTATTTAAAATTTACTTATTTTGGGCTTCCCTGGTGGCGCAGTGGTTGGGAGTCTGCCTGCCGATGCAGGGGACGCAGGTTTGTGCCCCGGTCTGGGAGGATACCCCGTGCCACAAAGTGGCTGCTCCCGTGGGCCGTGGCTGCTGGGCCTGCGCGTACGAAGCCTGTGCTCTGTGGCGGGAGAGGCCGCGGTGGTGAGAGGCCCACGTACCGCAAAAAAAATAAACAAAAACAAATAAAAAAACAGAAAAGAACTAAAATTTACTTATTTTCCCTTCCAGGACTTTTAGTTTGCTGACAACTTTGCCTTAAATGAATATTTAATCTTTTATATTTTTATTTGCATTTGTTATTTCAACATTTGCCCATTAGTTTTTATCTGTTTGTTTTCTGTATATTTCTCATAAAGAGCATACATTGGAATTTTATTACCGTTACTCAAGCTAATAGTCTTTTCTTGGCAATATAATAGTTTAAGCATAGACATTTTTAACAGAAATTTTGATACTTTTACGTAAATAGTTTTATTATACATACATACACACACATTCATATGCTGTAATTATACATTAACATAGTGTTAATTTTATTACTGGTAATTTTCAAGAAGTTTTCAAAACAGCATTGAGGCTACGTGTATCAATGTGATGTAGATAAGCCTGAAGAACACCTATGTCAGTGTGATTTAGTCATTTCTTCCAAAAAAAACTTGGTCTATGAAAGATATGTCTGTAAAACACTATATAACTTCACTATTTCATTCAGGAAATCCCTATGACATTTATTTTAGAGATAATCTGCTCATCTAGACAAACATTTTGCTTATCAGTCAAGACTCAGTTCAAAACCCCTGCTTTGTTGTGTCCACCAAAACTAAATTATGATATTGTGAATCTAGCCCTATCTCCAACAGATTCCCTCTTGGAAAGACCTTCCTTGAAATCATTTGATCCTAGATTCAAAGTCTATAAACCTCCCTCTTTAGGTTTCCACTTTTGAGACAGTACTAAGTCTTTGTATTATTCTCCCTACTGTAGAGAGCTCTAGTAAATTGAACTTTAATAACAAGTCTGGAGCTAGTTTGTAATACTGAATAGTATTAGAATCAAAATAAGGTGCCATCTCTTTTTTATGATAAAGAATTTAACATCTCTCAATTTTTTCCTGCCCATTCCCACAGTACAACAATTTCTAATGTAACATGATTTATACCAAGGTTACTGCAATTAATTTTACAATCATAAATTCTCTCAAACAATTATTTAGGCTTAATTTGTATTTGTTTTCACATTTTTATACCTGATTTCTCCAATTTTGAGCATTTAATTTGGAATTGTTTTATAAGTAGTTGGAATATTACTGATATATCCACTGAAAACTTTTAAACACTTGTCAATGTAATTTGTAGTGAATCTTTTATATATTTGAATACTTATATTTTGAATACTTTGTATATTTGAATACTTGTCCTATTTCTAAAATTTGTTTGGATAAAAATTATCTTGAGTCTTCATAAACATCCTCTTCTAACATCTGGTATTTAGTGTTATAGAGAATTTGGAGGTTAGACCTCTTCTTTTACAGATAATCTATTTTTCTTTTTCTCCTTTTGATCTGTGTTGTAGATTTTAATTTTCTTATGTTTCTACTTGACTTTTTTCTAAGATAGAGGTTTCCTTTTTAAAAAGTTTTATCTGAAGTGGTAAAATTTTCCCTTTAGGCTATTTCATTTTGTATATGTTTGTAATTTTTTTGAAGAGACATTTCTCCAACAATAATGTTATGTCTTCAACAATAACTTAATACATTCTCCATCATTCCTTGTTATTTTCCTTTTCCTCTGCTATGAAGGAAAGTGTCTAAAGTCTATCTTCCATATCATTAAATCCTGGTTTTTAATTTTTCTGATAAAAATTTAATCTATACATTGAGTATTTGTTTTCTTGGTTACTTCTTTATCTTTTCCTTCTCCCTTTTCATCTTATCCTGTTCAATCTTGATCGTTTTCCACATCAAGGATGTCAAAGAATTTTCTGAAGCAATTTTATGGTTTCTATATTAATAGCTCATTTTCAAAGGTACTGTATTTTTCTGAGTCTTCATTTGATATTTTCTTTCCTTGGATCTGTGGTGTTTTCACTGTTCTCATTAAACTTTTCAGGAGTTATCCAGAACTGGTGCTTACCCAGAGATTTGGTGTTGGTTTGCTTTGGCAGATTCTTATTTTGGAAACAGGGCTGAGGAGCAGGTTGATATACAGAAGTCCCAGGCTGTTACCCAATTTCCAGAAAATATTCTGCTTAGACTAGGGCTTCTTTACATTTTTGTGCCATGGAAAGATTTTGCCATATATTGAACCATAAGGAAATGTTTAAAAAGTAAATTCCAATGAAAAAATTATATTAAAATCAGATAGTATTCTATAAAAAATAAAATACATACCAACATATGTGCTTTTTTGTTATTGGTATTAGTCATTAACACCAATACCTATTGAAAGGTCCCATAACTGCCATAAATCTAAAGTTTCCATGAGCATAAAAAATATTTTGAGATACCTGAAGCCATTGAAATAAGATATCATAATATTAATGACTTCTTTTGGGCAGAAAGTCATAAGTTATGCTAATAAATTGGTTTATTGTTTATATTCATACTTGTTAAGAATGTTACATTTCACTTTCATATTAATGAAAATAAAGTTTTCTTTTTCCCCAGCTAATTTCCTGAATCTCCTGAATTTGGACCTCAGATTAGGGCACCTGCTCTAATGTTATTCCATTGGATATATGTGGAATAATCTATTTCCTTGCATAACATTCTTAAAACTCTAAATTAATGGATTCCTTGAATAAATATGAGATATAGAAATGCAGTTTTCCAGGCATCTCTAGTTTTGCCCTTATCTTTCATCTGTAGGGATTTGGGGCTCTAGAAGTTGTAAGAGGGAAAGGATTACATTCTTCCCTTTTCAAAAAGCCATACCTTTGAAGCAAAAGGAGAGCATTCAATTTTTTTATTGGTACAGATCCTGTGTATCCAAGAACACTTAGAAAATAATGGTAAAAGAACAGAATATATTTCTATTATCCAGCAGGTCACAATGATAAGGGCTACTTCTCAGTTTCTTGAAGTGTATCCTACTTAGGTTATCTATCAAAGGTTTATTATCAAAGAGTTCTATCTTTAGTTCCCTCAGTCATATTTCTGTGTAACAATCTTGACATTTTTGGAAGTGATCTGGAGGTAACAATTACATCATTGTTGCTATTCAGATGCCAAATTAAACTAAAGATATATCAAACCTTTTTTAACTTTACACAGATAGCATATACACAACCAAAACATAATTTTCAAGGTATAGCTTGATTTTTTGAAACACTATTCCAAATCCATATTATATTATTGCTTCACAAGAAAAATTAAATAATTTCCATGAATGAATAAAATGGATCAGAGCTATCCTTGAATATAGAATCCTGGGAACAACTTTTCTCCTAAGAGTTTCAATTTTTCTATTTGTTGAGTTTACCTTAGGTAAAATTACACATTTGTATACTTGGATTTTCTTTTAATATACACAAATATGCACACACACAAACTATAATATTATACTTAAACTATTCCACACTTTTTGAAAAATCCAACTTTTTAAAGGAGTACATTCTTTTAGTCATACACAGTGGATAGATAGATAGATAATCAGTATATTGGTTATACTTTCAAGTCTTTCTTTTCTTTTCATTCTGGTTACTTTAACATTACTGAATAAGCAATAGAGATGGGGGGAGGGAGCTCTTACGGTACTTTTATAATAATTGTAAACTTAAAATTGTGTGTTCTAAACTGCTGCATGGCCATGAACTAAAGAATTATTCTCAGTTTATGCCTCATTATAATGACACTCTAGGCTTATCTCTCATCCAGCTCTGCACAGAACCACAGAGAGCAGAGGACTAGAAGCAAGTAACCATGGAAACCAGACTCCATACCTGTTTGCACAGAATGAAGAAGGTTATATTGCTGTGGAATTTCATTTAAATGAAATTTCTGATTGTCCTATGAGTTCAGATTCTCCGGAAAACAAAGCATTTCTCAAGTCAATCGGTTATTCATCAAGTGCAGGAACTGTGTTTTCTACAAGGGAAAATGATGTATTTTGAAAGTATTTTCAAGATTTTTACAAAGAAGAAATAGAGCAAACTCTCCCAGTTGAAAATACTCCTTGGCAAAAGCACAGAAAGGGTTCTCTACTTGTTATTGAGCTGGAGAATATAATCCTGCGAAAAGAGCAGCTATCTTAGAATAAAGGAATCTTTAAACTCCATTATCAGTTTAACTAGTCAATGTCTTTTCTTCTCCTTTTCAAAAGAAACTATTAACTAAACAAAACCCGCACAGAGAACATTTGGGTGTAGAATTTAGAAATAAATCTTGCTTTGTTCTTTGTTTACATAATATATTTATCAAAATTGTATCTTCAAAATTAAACCAAATATATCCAGCTGAATATAACAAAAAACAGTTGGGTATTCAAAGATGTTTTCTCCAAATGCTTTTCTTAGAATATTTATGAAAGACAAAGCTGAAAATGGTAGTGATTAAGGAACACTATTGGTAATTTGTAGATTCCCACATATTTCTGTATCTAGACCTTATTTTTAATTCAGTTTTTTAAAATATCTGAGAACAAAGAGGGTGCTATGCCTCTTGTCATATTTTTGCTCTAAATTCCTATCTTTTTTTGATTCTTTTGGGCATTTTTGTCTATATAAATATTCCCCAAGCATTGACATTTTTGGTTCATCATATTTGATAACATAATGTGCTATAATAAAACTACCTCTCAGTCCCCACACTGAAAAATATCTCAGAAAGTTTGAGTTATGTATTTGACAATAGTGTTACAGGTAGGAGTAGAAATCAAGGAGTCCATGAGGGACCTCCAGAAGACCACGATGCCTCAATTATGGTAACACTGAGGACCAACCATCCCAGAACACATCAACTTATGAGTTTTCTAAGTAAGTTATTTTAAAAATTATTCAAAAGGGTTTAGCTGTGAGACACAGCTAACTGACCCTGATTATTGTATTTGATTCCTCAATATACACTTTGAAGACCACATAGTTCTTACCAATAACTCAGGTACTAGGAGATATTTTTGTTACTCAAAACCAACTGAGAATAATCAAGTATTTTTGGAACACTCACTCTATTTCTGATACTGTGCTAGAGGGAGATAGAAGAATAAGGTATTCATCCTCAAGGATCTTAAAGTGTAGTTGGCTTACCCCCATACAAAAATGAAGAGTACATGAGACTATGCGAAGTGGTATAGAGGAAACATGATATAGGAATTTAGAGCAAGGGAAGATCTGTGTAGGATAGGAAGAAAAACAGAGAACACCCGAAGAAGGGAAGGGGGACTTGAAATGTGTCTAATGGATAGGTATGATCTAAAGAAGGGCAAACTTCTTTTAATGTTCAAATTTAGATGTGATTTTAAAAGTTCATTTATTAAACAGTAATGTATTTTAAAAAGCATATAAATCCAAAGTGAAGAGTAGTAAATTTGAATAACCTCCAAACTTGTGATATTTTATAGATGATCTAGGAGATTTGGGATTTCAATTGAAAAGAAACAGATGTTGAAACAATTATTTTTGTTATGTCAGATGTTTTAAAAATGCTAGCATAGCAGTTAAATACTTTAATATGATGCCCAGATTTGTTTTCAAAAGCAAGACAATGAGAAAAAAGAATGTAAACACCCGGGGAAAAATATAATTATACATTGCACTTTTTTGCTGATACCATTTTTATGAATCTTAGATTAGAAGGCCAGTTATATTTTTAATGCTTCTTTTAGTTTTAACCACCAAAAGTGTAGAGCTGTTAATTTAAGCATCTTTGTTACCTTACAATTCTTGCAGTAAATCAAAGAAATCTAAATTATACATCATTGTCTTTGCAAAAATAACATGGTAGCGGTACATATCACAACAATTTTCACTGAATTTCAGAATATTTTATCCCATTTTAGTGAATTCTTGAGAAGATTTTAGGAAATAAATCACTTCCTCTAGCATACATAATGCTTTCTGAAATTTGCTTCATTGGAGAATAGATTAAAAATTAGTAATTAATAAGACACAAGTGCCCTTTAAACTCAGTCATCATCATTTTACTTCATTCTTACAAAGTTGTAACCTTCTTTTGACTAAATTAATAGTTCCCATCATCAAATTTGTCAGTGCTAGGAATTAACAGAATGTTGGCATTGAGGATGAAGAACTGGTATAATTGTTCAGGTAGCCCACCATGTTTACATTCTGGATGGAGATGAAAACAGTTTGGGGGGGGCGGGAAGATGGCGGAAGAGTAAGACGTGGAGATCGCCTTCCTCCTCACGGATACACCAGAAATACATATACACGTGGAACAACTCCTACCGAACACCTACTGAAGGCTGGCAGAAGACCTCAGAGCTCCCAAAAGGCAAGAAACTCCCCACGTACCTGGGTAGGGCAAAAGAAAAAAGAAAAAACAGAGACAAAAGAATAAGGACGGCACCTGCACCAGTGGGAGGGAGCTGTAAAGGAGGAAAAGTTTCCACACACTAGGAAGCCCCTCCGCGGGCGGAGACTGCGGGAGGCGGAGGGGGGAGCTTCGGGACCGCGGAGTGGAGCACAGCGACGGGTGCGGAGGGCAAAGCGGGGGGATTCCTGCACAGACGATCGGTGCCGACCGGCACTCACCAACCCGAGAGGCTTGTCTGCTTACCCGCCGGGGCGGGCGGGGCTGCGAGCTGAGGCTCGGGTTTCGGTTTTGGACGGAGCGCGGGGAGAGGACTGGGGTTGGCGGCTTGAGCATAGCCTGGAGGGGTTGGTGCGCCACGACTAGCCGGGAGGGAGTTCGGGGAAAAGCCTGCACCGGCCGAAGAGGCAAGAGACTTTTTCTTCCCTCTTTGTTTCCTGGCGCGCGAGGAGAGGGGTTTAAGAGCGCTGCTTAAAGGAACTCCAGAGAAGGGCGCGAGCCGCGGCTAAAAAGCGCAAACCCCAGAGACGGGCGCGAGCCTCGGCTGAGGGCGCGAGCCCCCGAGACGGGCGCGAGCCGCGGCGGGAAGCGCGAGCCCCCGAGACGGGCGCGAGCCGCGGCGGGAAGCGCGAGCCCCAGAGACGGGCGCGAGCCGCGGCTGAAACTGCGGAGCCCAGAGACGGGCGGGAGACGCTGGGGCTGCTGCTGCCGCCACCAGGGGGGCTGTGTGCGAGCACAGGTCACTCTCCGCGCCCCTCTTCCGCGGAGCCTGTGCAGGCCGCCACTGCCGGGTTCCCGGGATCCGGGGACAGCTTCCCCGGGAGTACGCACGGCGGGTCTCAGGCTGGTGCAGCGTCACACCGGCCTCTGCCGCAGCGTCACGCCGCCTCTGCCGCCGCAGGCCCGCCCCGCACGCAGTGCCCCGCCTTCCCCCATCCCCCAACCCCCGGCCTGAGTGAGCCGGAGCTCCCGAATCAGCGGCTCCTTTAACCCCGTCCTATCTGAGCAAAAAAAACAGACGCCCTCCAGCGATCAGCGCGCAGGGGCAGGGCCGGGTACAAAGCTGAGCTCCTGTGAGCTGTGAGAGCAGGGAGGAGAGGGGGAGGTCTCTCCCGGCAGCCGCGGAGGCGGCGGATTGAAGCTCCACAATCAACTTGATGTGCCCTGCATTGTGGAATACCTGAATAGACAGGGAGTGAGCCCAAATTGAAGAGGGGGAATTTAGGAGCGAGATCGGTGATTTTTTTCCCTTTTCCTCTTTTTGTGAATGTGGGCATGTATGCTTCTGTGTGAGATTTTGTCTGTATACTCTTGTTTCCACCATTTGTCCTAGGGCTCTATCCGTCCATGGGTTTTTTTTTTTAAAAAAAAAAAAAAATTTTTTTTTTAATAATTAATTTTAATTGTAATAACTTTATTGAACTTTACCTTCGTTCTTTCTTTCTTTCTTTCCTTCCTTCCTTCCCTCCTTTAGACAACTAATCACCCCAAATTGAGGAGGTGGTCTCTGGGAGCAGGATTTATGATTTTTCCCCCTTTGCCTCTCTTTGTGAACGTGTAGGTGTATGCTTCTGTGTAAGATTTTCTCTGTATAGCTTTGCTCCCAATAGTTGTCCTAGGGCTCTATCCTTCCATGGTTTTTTAAAAAAAAAAAAAAAATTTTTTTCTTTCTTAATAATTAATTTTAATTGCAATAACTTTATTGTACTTTACCTTCGTTCTTTCTTTCTTTCTTTCCTTCCTTCCTTCCCTCCTTTAGACAGCAAATCACCCCAGGTTGAGGAGGTGGTCTCTGGGAGCAGGATTTAGGATTTTTCCCCCTTTGCCTCTCTTTGTGAACGTGTATGTGTATGCTTCTGTGTAAGATTTTCTCTGTATAGCTTTGCTTCCAACATTTGTCCTAGGGCTCTATCCGTCCATGTTTTTTTTTTAAAAAAAAAAAAAATTTTTTTTTCTTAATAATTAATTTTAATTGTAATAACTTTATTGTACTTTACCTTCGTTCTTTCTTTCTTTCCTTCCTTCCTTCCCTCCTTTAGACAGCGAATCACCCCAGGTTGAGGAGGTGGTCTCTGGGAGCAGGATTTATGATTTTTCCCACTTTGCCTCTCTTTGTGAACACGTATGTGTATGCTTCTGTGTAAGATTTTCTCTGTATAGCTTTGTTTCCAGCATTTGTCCTAGGGTTCTATCTGTTCTTTTTTTTTTTTCTTTTTCTTTTTTTTTTTTTGTTCTAAATATTTTTTAGTACAATAACTATATTATACTTTATTTTATTTTTACTGTATCTTCTTTCTTTCTGTCTTTTTTCCTTCTTTCCTTCCTTCCTTCCTCCCTTCCTCCCTCCCTCCCTCCTTTCTTTCCTTCTTTGCTTCTTTCTTCCTTCCTTCCTTTCCTCCTTTCCTCCTTTCCTTCTTTCTTTCCTCAAACTTCTACTAATTCTCTCTACATTTTCTCCTTCTTTCCCTCCTACCTTCCTTCCTTCCTCCCTCCCTCCCTCCTTTCTTTCCTTCTTTGCTTCTTTCTTCCTTCCTTCCTTTCCTCCTTTCCTTCTCTCTTTCCTCAAACTTCTACTAATTCTCTCTACATTTTCTCCTTCTTTCCCTCCTTCTTTCCTTCCTTCCTCCCTCCCTCCCTCCCTCCTTTCTTTCCTTCTTTGCTTCTTTCTTCCTTCCTTCCTTTCCTCCTTTCCCTCTTTCTTTCCTCAAACTTCTACTAATTCTCTCTACATTTTCTCCTTCTTTCCCTCCTTCTTTCCTTCCTTCCTCCCTCCCTCCCTCCCTCCTTTCTTTCCTTCTTTGCTTCTTTCTTCCTTCCTTCCTTTCCTCCTTTCCCTCTTTCTTTCCTCAAACTTCTAATAATTCTCTCTACATTTTCCCCTTCTTTCCCTCCTTCCTTCCTTCCTTCCTCCCTCCCTCCCTCCTTTCTTTCCTTCTTTGCTTCTTTCTTCCTTCCTTCCTTTCCTCCTTTCCTTCTTTCTTTCCTCATACTTCTAATAATTCTCTCTACTTTTCCTCCCTTTTATTCTGAGCCGTGTGGATGAAAGGCTCTTGGTGCTCCAGCCCAGGAGGCAGGGCTCTGCCTCTGAGGTAGGAGAGCCAACTTCAGGAAACTGATCAACAAGAGACCTCCCAGCTCCACATAATATTAAACGGTGGACATCTCCCAGAGACCTCCATCTTAACACCAGCACCCAGCTTCACTCAACGACCAGCAAGCCACAGTGCTGGACAACCTATGCCAAACAACTAGCAAAACAGGAACACAACCCCACCCATTAGCAGAGAGGCTGCCTAAAATCATAACAAGGCCACAGACACCCCAAAACACACCACCAGACGTGAATCTGCCCACTAGAGAGACAAGACCGAGCCTCATCCAGCACAACACAGGCACTAGTCCCCTCCACCAGGAAGCCTACACAACCCGCTGAAACAACCTTAGCCACTGGAGACAGACATCAAAAACAACGGGAACTACGAGCGTGCAGCCTGCAAAAAGGAGACCCCAAACACAGTAAGATAAGCAAAATGAGAAGACAGAAAAACACACAGCAGATGAAGGAGCAAGATAAAAACCCACCAGACCTAACAAATGAAGAGGAAATAGGCAATCTACCTGAAAAAGAATTCAGAATAATGATAGTAAGGATGATCCGAAATCTTGGAAGTAGAATAGACAAAATGCAAGAAACAGTTAACAAGGACCTAGAAGACATAAAGATGAAACAAGCAACGATGAACAACGCAATAAATGAAATTAAAAGTACTCTAGATAGGATCAATAGCAGAATAACTGAGGCAGAAGAACGGATAAGTGACCTGGAAGATAAAGTAGTGGAAATAACTACTGCAGAGCAGAATAAAGAAAAAAGAATGAAAAGAACTGAGGACAGTCTCAGAGAGCTCTGGGACAACATTAAACGCACCAACATTCGAATTATAGGGGTTCCAGAAGAAGAAGAAAAAAAGAAAGGGACTGAGAAAATATTTGAAGAGATTATAGTTGAAAACTTCCCTAATATGGGAAAGGAAATAGTTAATCAAGTCCAGGAAGCACAGAGAGTCCCATACAGGATAAATACAAGGAGAAATACGCCAAGACACATATTAATCAAACTATCAAAAATTAAATACAAAGAAAGCATATTAAAAGCAGCAAGGGAAAAACAACAAATAACACACAAGGGAATCCCCATAAGGTTAACAGCTGATCTCTCAGCAGAAACCCTACAAGCCAGAAGGGAGTGGCAGGACATACTGAAAGTGATGAAGGAGAAAAACCTGCAACCAAGACTACTCTACCCAGCAAGGATCTCATTCAGATTTGATGGAGAAATTAAAACCTTTACAGACAAGCAAAAGCTGAGAGAGTTCAGCACCACCAAACCAGCTTTACAACAAATGCTAAAGGAACTCCTCTAGATAAGAAATGCAAAAGAAGGAAACGACCTATAATAACGAACCCAAAACAATATAGAAAATGGGAATAGGAACATACATATCGATAATTACCTTAAATGTAAATGGACTAAATGCTCCCACCAAAAGACACAGATTGGCTGAATGGATACAAAAACAAGACCCTTATATATGCTGTCTACAAGAGACCCACCTCAGACCTAGAGACACATACAGACTGAAAGTAAAGGGATGGAAAAAGATATTCCATGCAAATGGAAACCAAAAGAAAGCTGGAGTAGCAATTCTCATATCAGACAAAATAGACTTTAAAATAAGGACTATTAAAAGGGATAAAGAAGGACACTACATAATGATCAAGGGATCGATCCAAGAAGAAGATATAACAATTGTAAATATTTATGCACCCAACATAGGAGCACCTCAATACGTAAGGCAAATACTAACAGCCATAAAAGGGGAAATAGACAGTAACACATTCATAGTAGGGGACTTTAACACCCCACTTTCACCCATGGACAGATCATCCAAAATGAAAATAAATAAGGAAACACAAGCTTTAAATGATACATTAAACAAGATGGACTTAATTGATATTTATAGGACACTCCATCCAAAAACAACAGATTACACATTTTTCTCAATTGCTCATGGAACATTCTCCAGGATAGATCATATCTTGGGTCACAAATCAAGCCTTGGTAAATTTAAGAAAATTGAAATTGTATCAAGTATCTTTTCTGACCACAACGCCATGAGACTAGATATCAATTACAGGAAAAGATCTGTAAAATATACAAGCACATGGAGGCTAAACAATACACTACTTAATAATGAAGTGATCACTGAAGAAATTAAAGAGGAAATAAAAAAATACCTAGAAACAAATGACAATGGAGACACAACGACCCAAAACCTATGGGATGCAGCAAAAGCAGTTCTAAGGGGGAAGTTTATAGCAATACAAGCCCACCTTAAGAAGCAGGAAACATCTCGAATAAACAACCTAACCTTGCACCTCAAGCAATTAGAGAAAGAAGAACAAAAAAGCCCCAAAGCTAGCAGAAGGAAAGAAATCATAAAAATCAGATCAGAAATAAATGAAAAAGAAATGAAGGAAACGATAGCAAAGATCAATAAAACTAAAAGCTGGTTCTTTGAGAAGATAAACAAAATAGATAAACCACTAGCTAGACTCATCAAGAAAAAAAGGGAGAAGACTCAAATCAATAGAATTAGAAATGAGAAAGGAGAAATAACAACTGACACTGCAGAAATAAAAAAAATCATGAGAGATTACTACAAGCAACTCTATGCCAATAAAATGGACAATCTGGAAGAAATGGACAAATTCTTAGAAATGCACAACCTGCCAAGACTGAATCAGGAAGAAATAGAAAATATGAACAGACCAATCACAAGCACTGAAATTGAAAGTGTGATTAAAAATCTTCCAACAAACAAAAGCCCAGGACCAGATGGCTTCACAGGTGAATTCTATCAAACGTTTAGAGAAGAGCTAACACCTATCCTTCTCGAACTCTTCCAAAATATAGCAGAGGGAGGAACACTCCCAAATTCCTTCTACGAGGCCACCATCACCTTGATACCAAAACCAGACAAGGATGTCACAAAGAAAGAAAACTACAGGCCAATATCACTGATGAACATAGATGCAAAAATCCTCAACAAAATACTAGCAAACAGAATCCAACAGCACATTAAAAGGATCATACACCATGATCAAGTGGGGTTTATTCCAGGAATGCAAGGATTCTTCAATATACGCAAATCTATCAATGTGATAAACCATATTAACAAATTGAAGGAGAAAAACCATATGATCATCTCAATAGATGCAGAGAAAGCTTTTGACAAAATTCAACACCCATTTATGATAAAAACCCTCCAGAAAGTGGGCATAGAGGGAACTTTCCTCAACATAATAAAGGCCATATATGACAAGCCCACAGCAAACATCATCCTCAATGGTGAAAAACTGAAAGCATTTCCACTAAGATCAGGAACAAGACAAGGTTGCCCACTCTCACCACTCTTATTCAACATAGTTTTGGAAGTTTTAGCCACAGCAATCAGAGAAGAAAAGGAAATAAAAGGAATCCACATCGGAAAAGAAGAAGTAAAGCTGTCACTGTTTGCAGATGACATGATACTATACATAGAGAATCCTAAAGATGCTACCAGAAAACTACTAGAGCTAATCAATGAATTTGGTAAAGTAGCAGGATACAAAATTAATGCACAGAAATCTCTGGCATTCCTATATACTAATGATGAAAAATCTGAAAGTGAAATCAAGAAAACACTCCCATTTACCATTGCAACAAAACGAATAAAATATCTAGGAATAAACCTACCTAAGGATACGAAAGACCTGTATGCAGAAAATTATAAGACACTGATGAAAGAAATTAAAGATGATACAAATAGATGGAGAGATATACCATGTTCTTGGATGGGAAGAATCAACATTGTGAAAATGACTCTACTACCCAAAGCAATCTACAGATTCAATGCAATCCCTATTAAACTACCACTGGCATTTTTCACAGAACTAGAACAAAAAATTTCGCAATTTGTATGGAAACACAAAAGACCCCGAATAGCCAAAGCAATTTTGAGAACGAAAAAAGGAGCTGGAGGAATCAGGCTCCCTGACTTCAGACTATACTACAAAGCAACAGTAATCAAGACAGTATGGTACTGGCACAAAAACAGAAAGATAGATCAGTGGAACAGGATAGAAAGCCCAGAGATAAACCCATGCACATATGGACACCTTATCTTTGATAAAGGAGGCAGGAATGTACAGTGGAGAAAGGACAGCCTCTTCAATAAATGGTGCTGGGAAAACTGGACAGGTACATGTAAAAGTATGAGATTGGATCACTCCCTAACACCATACACAAAAATAAGCTCAAAATGGATTAAAGACCTAAATGTAAGGCCAGAAACTATCAAACTCTTAGAGGAAAACATAGGAAGAACACTCTATGACATAAATCACAGCAAGATCCTTTCTGACCCACCTCCTAGAGTAATGGAAATAAAAACAAAAATAAACAAATGGGACCTAATGAAACTTCAAAGCTTTTGCACAGCAAAGGAAACCATAATCAAGACCAAAAGACAACCCTCAGAATGGGAGAAAACATTTGCAAATGAAGCAACTGACAAAGGATTAATCTCCAAAATTTACAAGCAGCTCATGCAGCTCAATAACAAAAAAACAAACAACCCCATCCAAAAATGGGCAGAAGACCTAAACAGACATTTCTCCAAAGAAGATATACAGAATGCCAACAAACACATGAAAGAATGCTCAACATCATTAATCATTAGAGAAATGCAAATCAAAACTACAATGAGATATCATCTCACACCAGTCAGAATGGCCATCATCAAAAAATCTAGAAACAATAAATGCTGGAGAGGGTGTGGAGAAAAGGGGACACTCTTGCACTGCTGGTGGGAATGTGAATTGGTTCAGCCACTATGGAGAACAGTATGGAGGTTCCTTAAAAAACTACAAATAGAATTACCATATGACCCAGCAATCCCACTACTGGGCATATACCCTGAGAAAACCAAAATTCAAAAGGAGTCATGTACCAAAATGTTCATTGCAGCTCTATTTGCAATAGCCCGGAGATGGAAAGAACCTAAGCGCCCATCATCGGACGAATGGATAAAGAAGATGTGGCACATATACACAATGGAATATTACTCAGCCTTAAAAAGAAATGAAATTGAGATATTTGTAATGAGATGGATAGACCTAGAGTCTGTCATACAGAGTGAAGTAAGTCAGAAAGACAAAGACAGATACCGTATGCTAACACATATATATGGAATTTGAGGGGAAAAAATGTCATGAAGAACCTAGGGATAAGACAGGAATGGAGGCGCAGACCTACTGGAGAGCGGACTTGGGGATATGGGGAGGGGGAAGGGTGAGTTTTGACAGGGCGAGAGAGAGTCATGGACATATACACACTAACAAACGTGGTGGGGTGGATAGCTGGGGGGAAGCACCGCAAGGCACAGGGATATTAGCTCGGGGCTTTGGGACAGCCTGGAGGGGTGGGAGGGGGAGAGTGGGAGGGAGGGAGATGCAGGAGGGAAGACACATGGGAGCACATGTATATGTATAGCTGATTCACTTTGTTATAAATCAGAAACTAACACACCATTGTAAAGCAATTATACCCCAATAAAGATGTTAAAAAAAAAAAAAAAAAAAAAAAAAAGAAAACAGTTTGGGCTTTGGATATGGACAGGGATACTTACTGATGCCTGGGTAATTTTCAGATGAGTTTTTGAGTTTGGTTCCAGAAAAATGTATTTGTCTTACGTTATACCTTGGGACAATCATTCATGTCTCTCTGAGTCTCCTTTTATTCATCTGCAATATATGCTTACATTTTCAGTAATTCTAAATCCTGGATTCCACCTCTCACACACTTTATTCCTCTGCTCTGGGTACCTTGTTGCAAGGTGTTGGAAGAGAGGTACAAAAAATATCAGGCATCCCATGTGCTTTGTGTTCTGAATTAGGTTCACATACAAATGTATATATACATATATATATATATATATATATATATATATATATATATATATATATAAATTAAATCAAATAATAAATAAATGTTTCAATTACAATAGGCAAAATAAAGGTGGCAACTGATCCAGGTATTTTAAAAAATCTTTTTGAAATGTTTCTATTCACAATATTTACTGATACTCATTAATAAGCTGCCCTTGATACTTAATCTGAATTTACCTATCGATATTATGATGACTTACCATAAATCAAATTGGGAGCTGAAATTTCAATGACCAAAGTAATGCAATATTATGGTAATTTCTAAATAGATAATCTAAAGAAATCAACAGAATCTTTTCAAAGATGCTTTATAACTATCACATAAGAAATTATTTAATTATGAACTTTTAGATAAAAAATGATTTCTACTTCTAACCATGACAGAACTTGCTTTGGTGCTGGATTTACCTTCTAACCATAAAAAGCAAGAACACTGGAAAAGCATGAAAAAACTCTTTTCAGATATTGGGAAAACATACAATGCATGGCTGTGATTCTTGAGAAAAAAACAATGGAAGAAAACACAGAAATCTCCCTCTTTTTATAGGCAGGCACTTACCAAACTCAGAGTGGAGAGGGGGACATAAACAAAGTGAAGTGGTATTGCTGGACTGTGGATACAAAGATGGGAATTTATAACCTATAATGGAAAAGAATCTGGAAAAGAATCTGAAAAAGTATATACATACATGTGTGTGTGTATATATATATATATATATATATATATATATATATATATATACCTGAAACTAATACAACATTATAAATCAACTATACTTCAATTGTTTAAAAACAAGATGGAAGTTCAAGGATACTGAGGTATCTGAACTTTAGCCACTTCTCCTGAGAAGCTTAGAAACAGTAAACGTCTCAAGAGAAACACTGGAATATTTGCTTCACTTCTCTGTACCTCCCTTCTGTCTGTGATCTTGATATTCCTCAAATCCAGGTGTTTTGATAGCACCAAACTCTATTTTTTGTCTCTCTAGATTTGAAAAATTGTTTAAAGTTCTCCTGACTTCCCTGCCTTTCAGGCTTCTCTCTGCCTACTTTGTCTCTCCACCCCACGAAGAATAAGCAAGTGTCCTGCAGGGCAAACAGGGTAAAAGGAAAGCAGCCTGCAAACGTCAGGGCCCAAATCAGTGGTTTTCCCTGCTCTTTGGAAAATTTGTCTGTCATTATTGCTTTAATTTTCATTTTCCTCCTAATATATAATAATTTTAAACAATTAGATTTGTCTCCTAAATGCATTAATAAAATTTAACAAGGAAAATCCTTGAGACGGTAAAATATTCTCAAATTCTAAATTCTGAGCATCCAAATCGAAAGAAAAGGAACATCAGGTTGGAGCGGAGATAACAGGTACAGTGAGAGTAACGACTAACTCCAAGGATAGTTTTACTGAAGAGAAAGAATTTTAAGATTAAAGAAAAATCTGGTCAGAACATTCAAGAAAAGTTCTAATTTTCATTACAGTAATAGAGTTATTCATGCTGAAGTGTGTATACACCTGAACACTGCTCTTGTTGATGTTATTGTATTTTTTGGCCTGGAATATGGGTTTTAAATAGATATTGTCAGTACCACCTTCATTAAAATAAACAAAATATTTGTAAAACCCTAAAGAGAGAGAGAGAAGAGAGGATGATAATCTGTGCCTTTATGGATGAGCGCAGTCTACTTGAGGGGGATGAAGCAGAAGGAGTGTGGTCCTGGTGCTGACTGGCTGTGGTCCCAGCCTGTAGGTGATGGAGAACTCACCCAGGAAGTGGCCAGTCATTGCAGGCTTGATTTCCATTTGGTTGAGGTCTTGCCATTGTAGACACTCACAGTGTTGCCCACCCTCTTGGACAGGATGACCCTATCCCACAGGTGTGTCTCTAACACCTAGAGCTTCTCCATGGGCACCACCTTTTTCTTGGCCTTTCTGATGCTTCAGCTGCATCAGCTGCACCCAAGACATGTCCAGCTGAGGGTCGAGGTCCACACCACGGGAGGTGAACTGACCCAAGGTCCTCTTCTTCTTCTGATCTACTTCTGCCATCTTGTCGATTTTATTTTTCAAGATGTTAGCTTTCCTATACATAAAGAAAAGTATATGATCATATTCTCTCTTCACATATTTTTAATTTTAACAAGAAATTTTTATTGTTTTTAGTTTCCAAAACACAGCTATGATCAATAGACATATAACACAAACCACATATGTAATTTGCAACATTTTAGTAGCCAAATTTTAAAGAGTAGAAAAGAAACAGGTGAAATTAGTTTTCATAATAAATTTTCATTTAACCCAATATATCCAAAATATTATCATTTACACATTTAATCAATATAAAAATTATTCATGAGATACTAGCAATGATATACCCGTCACACGCACTTCAGCACAACAACAATGTGGATACAGTGGTTAAAGTGAAATGTCGTCCTACTAAAGCAATAAAGATGTATTAAAGGAAAAAAAGCTTTAGAGGGTTTCACTTTTTAAATTAAAATTGAAATTAAATAAAAATTTAAATTCATTTCCTCCATTGCATTACCCACATTAAAGTGCTCAATAGCTTCTTGTGGTTAGTAGCTACCATCCTAGATGACACATTTCTAACCTCTCTTGATGAAGGCAATTAGTAATTTTCAGTGAAGGCTGTATATCACTGCCAGAGGTGGGTTAGTCAAAGAAATATCTCCCTCAAAAGAGAGACAATGTTGGGGGGAGGGATAAATTAGGAGCTTGGGATTAAAATATACATGATACTATGTATAAAATAGATAACTAATAAGGACCTACTGTATAGCACAGGGAACTATACTCAATATCTTGTAATAACCTATAATGGAAGAGAATGTAAAAAAAAAAGAATATATATATATATGTGTATATATATGTATATATATATATATATATGAATCACTTTGCTGTACACCTGAAACTAACACAACATTGTAAGTCGACTATATTTCAATAGAAATTTTGTAAAAAAGAGAAACACTCTTGAGAACGACTAACCAAAATGAATTGAGTTATATCTTAGACATATTTTAAATTTCAAAGAGTAAATAAGTTAGTTAAAATAATTATAAACAATGCTGTTGATCTTAAAATCAATTCTCTTGTTATCCTGCCAAATAACACTATTTTCAAAACCTTTACGTTGAAAATCTTATTTTTTTAATTTAAAAATATTTACCCTGTAAGCACTTTTCCTTTTATATTCTCACTATACAAATTGTTGAATTTCATCAAGACCCTGGAACTTTGGCATCTCATCTACTCTGTGTCATCAGTCTCCTAGTGACTGTATTTTTACCCCTGTTTGAACCAGACATTGTGGTGCCTCACTTTCCAGAACTCTCCACCCACAACCTACAACCACTTTGTTTTCTTGTCCTTCCACTACACTGCATCTGTAAATCACCATTAGAAAATCACTCCGAACATTTGCTTTCCCTGCTTTTATATGCAAACCATTAAGCACTGCTGGGAAAAATCATACCTCTGTGCCAAAACAAATTTCCTCTGCTCAAGTTCAGTCAACAATCCTATTGTTCTAACCTGTAAACTCCATTAGCCTTTCTACCTAGTAGGATCTCCAACTCTTTAACATCTTCTATTTCTCCACTCTATCCCCATGCCCATGCACACCCTCATGCCCTTCTTTGGTAGAGAAAATATATCTTCTTAAATTATAGCAAATATAGAAACCAAGTAGCAGAAATTCCTTCGACTTCCTACCTCCACGACAAGTGAATTTATATTCATTTACTACCTTACCTCCTTCTTTTATGTCTCATTGAGAGAAGTACCAAGTTACCTGCTCAAAAATTACTTTGAACTTTGATAAAACTCTGAATCTTTTCAGAAACATTTTTCCTCAGTATTTTTATTCCTTTCCTTTGTTTTCTTACCTTCAGGGTATAATAATCTCTGCTGTGTTAACAAAACAAAACAAACAAAAAAATTGTTTTTATTTTTCTCTACGTATTATATTATCTTTCTCCTTTTCTGCACAATTAGTCCCCAAGGGGAAAAAGAAGTTTCCATATTGTGTGACTTTCCTTATCTCCCTTGATTCCTACTTATGTCTCCACATGGTTTCCGTTCCCACAACTCCACTGAATCTGTTCTCAGTGAGGTCAATGTTGCTGTGCCAGATGCAGGAGACACTTATAAGGAGTTACTTTAACTGACCTTTCTCTTTGCCATTTGATTAATTCCTCTTTCTTCCCTGGTCCTTCCTAATGCTTCTCATTGAGAGATTTTTCCCAAATATTCTGGTCACTCCTTTGCATTCTTTGTCATTAGACCTTTTTCTGAGTTCATTTTAAGAAGTTAATTTTAATAATATAAATTTCTAAATAACATTTTCCATATTATAATATGGAAAATGAACATGGTGGGTTTCTTCTGAAAATCATTCAACCTGTTGACTTGATAAAAAGACAATTCACCAAGCCAGGTGAACTGAATGCTCTAAGCAGGAGCTTATGATTTTAGAAATAAAACCTCTATTCTTCAAATGTGTCCTGAGAGAAAGTTATGTAAAAATCTTAATAGCAATATAATCAGACTATTACCACACAACAATTGTACCATAAAGAACACCAGTCATGGATATAATCATAGAAAATTGCCTGGCAATTGCAACATTAAAATGCATCAATCATAGCTACAATCACACAAATGACTAAAATCAGTAGTAAAACTTAGAGCAATTACAATTTTTTAAGGAATTACTATGTGGAAAAATTATTTAAATAGCAATACAAGGTTTCTAAGTTTTAAATGAAAGAATGTCTCTGATATATGAATGCCTCACCACTAGAAGGACACTTCTGCAATAATCTCTGAGTTCTTTCAAATGCCCTGGCCACTTATCACTGTATCTGAACATCAATGTATCTGAACATCAAATCTCAATTTCAAAGACAAGACAGATACTAATACATAAGAAATAATGTACACTGGTATTTGAAAAATGTAATAGATTCCTAGAGGAAAAATTTTTTAAAAATTATGAATTCTATAAGGAAACGGTATCAAAATTGTAAGCCATTTACATGATTATTTTTGCAAAAGTGACTCTACAGCTATTGCAAGTAGATATGAACAATTAATAACACTAAGTATATAAAGCAAAAATGTAGGAGGAGCTTCAAGATGGCAGAAGAGTAAGACGCAGAGATCATGTCTCTCTCCACAAATACATCAGAAATGCATCTACATGTGGAACAACTCCTACAGAACACCTACTGAACGCTGGCAGAAGACCTCAGACCTCCCAAAAGGCAAGAAACTCCCCACGTACCTGGGTAAGGCAAAAGAAAAAGCAGAGACAAAAGAATAGGGACAGGACCTGCACCTCTGGGAGGGAGCTGTGAAGGAGGAAATGTTTCCACACACTGGGAAGCCCCTTCGCGGGTGGAGACTGCTGGTGGCGGAGGGGAAGCTTCAGAGCCGTGGAGGAGAGTGCAGCAATAGGGGTGTGGAGGGCAAAACGGAGAGATTCCCACACAGAGGATCGGTGCCGACCGGCACTCACCAGCCCGAGAGACTCGTCTGCTCACCCGCCGGGGCAGGCGGGGCTGGGAGCTGAGGCTCGGGCTTCGGTCGGAGCGCATGGAGAGGACTGGGGTTGGCTGCATGAACACAGCCTGAAGGGGGCTAGTCCACCACGGTTAGCCAGGAGGGGGTCCGGGAAAACGTCTGGAGCTGCCGAACAGGCAAGAGACTTTTTCTTCCCTCTTTGTTCCCTGGTGCGCGAGGAGAGGGGATTAAGAGTGCTACTTAAAGGAGCTCCAGAGATGGGCGCCAGCCGCGGATATCACTGCGGACACCAGGGACGGGCATGAGATGCTAAGGCTGCTGCTGCCACCACCAAGAAGCCTGTGTGCAAGCACAGGTCACTCTCCACACCTCCCCTCCCGAGATCCTGTGCAGCCCACCACTGCCAGAGTCCCGGGATCCAGGGATAACTTCCCCGGGAGAACGCACGGTGCACGTCAGGCTGGTGCAACGTCACGCTGACCTCTGCTGCTGCAGGCTTGCCCCACCTCCGTACCCCTCCCTCCCCTCCCACAGTGAGCCAGAGCCCCCAATCAGCTGCTCCTTTAACCCAGTCCTGTCTGAGTGAAGAATAGATGCCCTCAGGCGACCTATACGCAGAGGCAGGTCCAAATCCAAAGCTGAACCCCAGGAGCTGTGCGAACAGAGAACAGAAAGGTAAATATCTCACAACAGCCGCAGGAGCAACGGATTAAATCTCCACAATCAACTTGATTTACCCTGAATCTGTGGAATACCTGAATAGACAACAAATCATCCCAAATTGAGGAGGTGGACTTTGGGAGCAAAGATATGTATATGTTTTTTCCGTTTTTCTCTTTGCGTCAGTGTGTATGTGTATGCTTCTGTGTGTGATTTTGTCTGTATAGCCTTGCTTTTACCATTTGTCCTAGGGTTCTGTCTGTCCTTTTTTTTGTTTGTTTTTTTACTTTTTAAAATTTTTCTCTTAATAATTATTTTTTATTTAAATAACTTTATTTTATTTTATCTTCTTTCATTTCTCCCTTTTAATCTGAGCCGTGTGGATGAAAGGCTCTTGGTACTCAGCCAGGCGTCAGGGCTGTGG
The DNA here is from genome assembly GCF_963924675.1 of Phocoena phocoena. Taxonomy (NCBI): domain Eukaryota; kingdom Metazoa; phylum Chordata; class Mammalia; order Artiodactyla; family Phocoenidae; genus Phocoena; species Phocoena phocoena. The sequence continues at coordinate 25,547,127 of NC_089235.1, read as the reverse complement.
CTCTGTGAGAGAGAGCCAATTTCAGGACACTGGTCCACAAGAGACCTCCCAGCTCCACAGAATATCAAACAGCGAACATCTCCCAGAGATCTCAATCTCAATGCAAAGATCCAGCTTCACTCAACAACCAGCAAACTACAGTGCTGGACACCCTATGCCAAACAACTACCAAAGCAGGAAAACAACACTATCCATTAGCAGAGAGGATGCCTAAAATCATAATAAGGGCACAGACACCAGAAAACACACCACCAGATGTGGACCTGCCCACCAGAAAGACAAGATCCAGCCTCATCCACCAGAGCACAGGCACTAGTCCCCTTCATCAGAAGCCTACACAACCCAGTGAACCAAACTTAGCCACTGGGGACAGACACAAAAAACCAACGGGAACTAAGAATGTGCAGCCTGCAAAAAGGAGACCCCAAACACAGTAAGTTAAGCAAAATGAGAAGACAGAAAAACACACAGCAGATGAAGAAGCAAGGCAAAAACCCACAAAACCTAACAAATGAAGAGGAAATAAGCAGTCTACCTGAAAAAGAATTCAGAATAATGATAGTAAAGGTGATCCAAAATCTTCGAAATAAAATAGAGAAGATACAAGAAACGTTTAACAGGGACCCAGAAGAATTAATGAGCAAACAAACCGTGATGAACAACACAATAAATTAAATTTAAAATTCTCTAGAAGGGATCAATAGCAGAATAACTGAGACAGAAGAACAGATAAGTGACCTGGAAGATAAAATAGTGGAAATAACTAATGCAGAGCAGAATAAAGAAAAAAGAATGAAAAGAATTGAGGACAGTCTCAGAGACCTCTGGGACAACCTTAAATGCACCAACATTCAGATTATAGGGGTCCCAGAAGAAGATGACATAAAAAGAGGGACTGAGAAAATATTTGAAGAGATTATAGTTGAAAACTTCCCTAATATGGGAAAGGAAATAGTTAATCAAGTCCAGGATGCACAGAGAGTCCAATACAGGATACATTCCAGGAGAAACATGCCAAGACACATATTAATCAAACTATCAAAAATTAAATACAAAGAAAGAATATTAAAAGCAACAAGGGAAACAGAACAAATAACATACAAGGGAATCCCCAGAAGATTAACAGCTTAGCGTTCAGCAGAAACTCTGAAAGCCAGAAGGGAGTGGCAGGACATATTTAAAGTGGTGAAGGAGAAAAACCTACACCTAAGATTACTCTACCCAGCCAGGATCTCATTCATATTTGATGAAGAAATTAAAACATTTACAGACAAGCAAAAGCTAAAAGAATTCAGCACCACCAAACGAGCTCTAAAACAAATGCTAAAGGAACTTCTCTAGACAAGAAACACAAGAGAAAGAAAAGACCTACAATAACAAACCCAAAACAATTACGAAAATGGTAATAGGAACATACATATCATTAATTACCTTAAATGTAAATGGATTAAATGTTCCAGCCAAAAGTTATGACTGGTTAAATGGATACAAAAACAAGACTGGTATATATGCTGTCTGCAAGAGACCCACTTCAGACCTAGGGAAACATACAGACTGAAAGTTAGGGAATAGAAAAAGATATTCCATGCAAATGGAAATCAAAAGAAAGCTGGAGTAGCAATTCTCATATCAGACAAAATAGACTTTAAAATAAAGAATATTGAAAGAGACAAAGAAGGACACTGCATAATGATCAAGGGATCGATCCAAGAAAAACATATAACAATTGTAAATATTTATGCACCCAACATAGGAGCACCTCAATACATAAGGCAAATACTAACAGCTATAAAAGGGAAAATCAACAGTAACACAATCATAGTAGGGGACTTTAACACCCCACTTTCACCAATGGACAGATCATCTAAAATGAAAATAAATAAGGAAACACAAGCTTTAAATGATACATTAAACAAGATGGACTTAACTGATATTTATAGGACATTCCGTCCCAAAACAACAGAATACACATTTTTCTCAAGTGCTCATGGAACATTCTCCAGGATTGATCATATCTTAGGTCACAAATCAAGCCTTTGTAAATTTAAGAAAGTGGAAATTGTACCAAGTATCTTTTCCGACCATAACGTTATGAGACTAGATATCAATTAGAGGAAAAAATCTGTAAAAAATACAAACACATGGAGGCTAAACAATACACTAATGAATAACCAAGAGATCACTGAAGAAATCAAAGAGGCAATCAAAAAATACCTAGAAACAAATTACAATGAAAACACAACAACCCAAAACCTATGTGATGCAACAAAAGCTGTTCTAAGAGGGAAGTTTATAGCAATACAATCCTACCTTAAGAAACAAGAAACATCTCAAATAAACTACCTAACCTTACACCTAAAGCAATTAGAGAAAGAAGAACAAAAAACCTCCCAAGTTAGCAGAAGGAAAGAAATAATAAAGATCAGATCAGAAATAAGTGAAAAAGAAATGAAAGAAATGATAGCAAAGATTAATAAAACTAAAAGCTGGTTCTTTGACAAGATAAAAAAATTGATAAACCATTATCCAGACTCATCAGGCAAAAAAGGGAGAAGACTCAAATCAATAGAATTAGAAATTAAAAAGGAGAATTAACAACTGACACTGCAGAAATACAAAGGATCATGGGAGATTACTACAAGCAACTCTATGCCAATAAAATGGACAACCTGGAAGAAATGGACAAATTCTTAGAAAAGAACAACCTTCCAAGACTGAACCAGGAAGAAATAGAAAATATGAACAGATCAATCACAAGCACTGAAATTGAAACTGTGTTTTAAAAACTTCCAACAAATAAAAGCCCAGGACCAGATGGCTTCATAGGGGAGTTCTATCAAACATTTAGAGAAGAGCTAACACCTATCCTTCTCAAACTCTTCCAAGATATAGCAGAGAGGGAACACTCCTAAACTCATTCTATGAGGCCACCATCACCCTGACACCAAAACCAGACAAATATGTCACAAAGAAAGAAAACTACAGGCCAATATCACTGATGAATATAGATGCAAAAATCCTCAACAAAGTACTAGGAAACAGAATCCAACAGCACATTTAAAGGATCATACACCATGATCAAGTAGGGTTTATCCCAGGAATGGAAGGATTTTTCAATACACGCAAATCAATGTGATACACCATATTAACAGATTGAACTAGAAAAACCATATGATCATCTAAATAGATGCAGAGAAACGTTCAACAAAATTCAACACCCATTTATGATAAAAACCCTCCAGAAAGTAGTCATAGAGGGAACTTTCCTCAACCTTATAAAGGCCATATATGAAAACCCCACAGCCAACACCATCCTCAATGGTGAAAAACTGAAACCATTTCCACAAAGATCAGGAACAAGACAAGGTTGCCCACTCTCACCACTATTATTCAACATAGTTTAGGAAGTTTTAGCCACAGCAGTCAGAGAAGAAAAAGAGATAAAATGAATCCAAATCATAAAAGAAGAAGTAAAACTGTTTGCAGATGACATGATAATCTACATAGAGAATCCTAAAGGTGTTGCCAGAAAACTACTACAGCTAATCAATGAATTTGGTAAAGTAGCAGGACACAAAATTAATGCACAGAAATCGCTAGCATTTCTACACACTAATGATGAAAAATCTGAAAGTGAAATTAAGATAACACTCCCATTTATGACTGCAACAAAAAGAATAAAATATCTAGGAATAAACCTACCTAAGGAGAAAAAAGACCTGTACTCAGAAAATTATAAGACACTGATGAAAGAAATTAAAGATGATACAAATAGATGGAGAGATATACCATGTTCTTGGATTGAAAGGATCAACATTGTGAAAATAACTCTACTACCCAAAGCAATCTACAGATTCAATGCAATCCCTATCAAACTACCACTGGAATTTTTCAAAGAACTAGAGCAAAAAATTTCACAATTTGTATGGAAACACAAGAGACCCCGAATAACAAAAGCAATGTTGAGAAAGAAAAATGGAGCTGGAGGAATCAGGCTCCCTGACTTCAGACTATACTACAAAGCTACAGTAATCAAGACAGTATGGTACTGGCACAAAAACAGAAAGATAGATCAATGGAACAGGATAGAAAGTCCAGATATAAACCCATGCACATAAGGTCACCTTATCTTTGATAAAGGAGGCAAGAATATACAGTGGACAAATGACAGCCTCTTCAATAAGTGGTGCTGGGAAAACTGGAAAGGTACATGTAAAAGTTTGAAATTAGAACACTCCCTAACACCATGCACAAATATAAACTCAAAATGGATTAAAGACCTAATTGCAAGGCCAGACACTGTCAAACACTTAGAGGAAAACATAGGCAGAACACTCTATGACATAAATCACAGCAAGATCCTTTTTGCCCACCTCCTAGAGAAATGGAAATAAAAGCAAAAATAAACAAATGCAACCTAATGAAACTTAAAAGCTTTTGCACAGCAAAGGAAACCAGAAACAAGACAAAAAGACAAACTCCAGAATGGGAGAAAATATTTGCAAATGAAGCAACTAACAAAGGATTTATCTCCAAAATTTACAGCTCATGCAGTTCAATATCAAAAAAACAAACAAACCAATCAAAAAATGGATAGAAGACCTAAATTGACATTTGTCTGAAGAAGATATACAGATTGCCAACAAGCACATGAAAGAATGCTCAACATCATTAACATTAGAGAAATGCAAATCAAAACTACAATGAGATATCATCTCACACCAGTCAGAATGGCCATCATCAAAAAATCTAGAAACAATAAATGCTGGAGATGGTGTGGAGAAAAAGGAACCCTCTTGCACTGTTGGTGGTAATGTACACTGATACAGCCACTGTGGATAACAGTATGGAGCTTCCTTAAAACAGTAAAAGTAGAACTACCATACAGCTCAGCAATCCCACTACTGGGCATATACCCTGAGAAAACCATAATTCAAAAAGAGTCATGTACCAAAATGTTCATTTCAGCTCTATTTGCAATAGCCAAGACATGGAAGCAACCTAAGTATCCATCAACAGATGAATGGATAAAGAAGATGTAGCCCATATATACAATGGAATATTACTCAGCCATAAAAAGAAATGAAATTGAGTTATTTGTAGTGAGGTGGATGGACCTAGAGTCTTTCATACAGAGTGAAGTAAGTCAGAAAGTGTAAAACAAGTACCGTACACTAACACATATATATGGAATTTAAAAGAAAGGAGAAAAAAAAAAAGATCATGAAGAACCTAGGGGCAAGACGTGAATAATGACACAGACCTACTAGAGAATGGGCTTGAGGATATGGGGAGAAGGAAGGGTAAGCTGTGACAAAGTGAGTGAGTGACATGGACATATATACACTACCAGATGTAAAATAGATAGCTAGTGGGAAGCAGCTGCATAGCACAGGGAGATCAGCTCGTTGCTCTGTGACCACCTAGAGGGGTGGGATAAGGAGTGTGGGAGGGAGGGAGATGCAGGAGGGAAGAGATATGGGAACATATGTATATGTGTAGCTGATTCAGCTTGTTATAAAGCAGAAACTAACACACTATTGTAAAGCAATTATACTCCAATAAATATGTATTAAAAAAAAAGGAAAAATGTAATTTCAGAGAAAATTAAGTGACCAGAAGCTTATAAAGAAAAACAAGCATGCAAATCACTCTATCTAATCATATCTGAGATGATGGCTTCATTTTTCTTCTTTTTAATTTTTTGTTTCTGTTTATTCTCTTTATTTTTATTGATGGAGGTCATAACAAACATATATGTTTAATTCAAGCCTCCATACTTTTGAATAAAATGAAAATTCTGTTCTGTTGAAATGACCCAGTGCAAGATTGTCACAGACACATTCGAGCCAGATAATCTTGCTACCCATCAGGGTTCTTGGACTCCTTAATCAATAGAAATTGTTAAAAGGCCAGATGAGAGATTCAGGCAAGGCTTTACTGGGAGGGAGCAAGGCAGTCCGAGGGATCAAAAGAAGTAACACATGCCCTTTGGTCCCCATGGGCATGGATGCAAACTTGTCCCTTAAATGGGGTAAGGGTAGGGGCAGATCAGTGGGTCAGGCCACAGGGGAGGTTTAGGTGGTCTGCCATCCCCTTGGTGGTGCTATGTGCAGGGATCACGAGCAGTGTCCTGCTTTTGCTGCCAGTACCTTGGAAGTGCGTTTGTGTTTTGTCATTTTTGTATCTTATTGTTCATAATTGTCCTGACTGTGCATGCACACAGTTATTTTTATCCCCTTATAGTTTCTTTGTATTCTGTTGCTCGAGGAGACATTTTGTCCAGGTGCAAACATTGCAGCAAAGTGTCCCAGGTCCCAGCCTGTCTTAGTCTCTTGGTGTCACAGCCCTTAGCCTAAACTCCCACACAGCACACCCATGGTTTCACCAGGCAGGCAGCCTGTCCTGTGATGTGTGGTTCATCCATCTGTTCTTCCTGCCTCTGGATTTGTTGTGAGTACTGTGGCTAACTATGCTGACAATAATTATATCTTCAAAACTAGAAAAAGTTAAGAAGCTATGAAGAAAAGTACCATCTTAGTGGTCCCCAAACTTTTTGGAACCAGGGACCTGTTTCGTGGAAGACAATTTTTCCACGGACTGAGGGCAGGGGCAGGGATTGTTCAGGCGGTAATACAAGCAATGGGGAGCAATGGGGAGCGGCAGATGAAGCTTCGCTCTCTTGCCTGCCACTCACTTCCTGCTGTGTGGCCTGGTTCCTAGCAGGCCACAGACCAGTACCAGGCCACAGCCTGAGGGTTGGGGACCCCTGATCCTAGAGACAATAGCCCCCATAGGACACTACTGAACACAAGTTGGCCCAAACTTGTCAGAAGCTATCTACCAAACTCAAAGCCTGGAAAATAACCAATTGGATATTTATTTTAATTATCACATATATTATTTCTTAAATGGAAATACTGAGGGAAAACTTAAATAAATTTAAAGAGTTCAAAATGCCTTACTAACGGATTAACTTTCTCTAAAAGTATATGAGTTCTTCACTCTGAGGAAAGGAGAATTTTATATGAATATGGCAGGGCAGGAAAAACTGTAACAAAACTGTTACATGTTACAAGCTTAAGACCACTGGGACAGAGGATCTCCAGGAAATTGAATAAATGACCAGAAGGGATCATGGAAGGTTGCTAAACACAGACAGAGCTTAGGTCAAGATAATTCGTGTCATCTATCCTGAATCAAGCAATAAACTAAAAATGCTTATTTCTCCTGCTCTGATTGAACTCCTATTCCCACAGCCCTAATCAAAATAATTACTTTTATTGTCAATTCATCTACATTGGTAGCTAAATAGGCCTTCTTGATCTACCTTTAGAAAGTACTATTATACTAGTAAATAAGCCTGTAAGTAATATATAGCATATAAGTAAATACACTGTTTCAAATGACAAAAGTACTAGTAAACCCTTGTTTTAAATTCTGCACTATCAGAAAGATATTCCTTTACCTATGATTTCATTTCAAAAGGAGCTATATCAAAGACATAAACTGAGATATTTTGCTTTGGAAAATTAAACATAAAGCCCTATACACTGAAAAATGATACATTAAAAAGACCTAACACTTGGAACTTGGAAACATAAATAATTCTAAGGCCTTCAAATGAAAAAATCAATATGACTCACTTTTATTTTCTCCTGAATATTGTTGCTATCATTTATTTAATGCCACTAAACAAGACTGTCAGTTTTTTTCATGTTACTTTCCATTGGTAGACATAATAATATGCCCAACCTTTTAAGAAGCTTTGTTTATGTGCCAAGTACTTTACCAAATGCTTTGCTTATGTTATCTCATTTAATTCTTCCAACAACCCTTTTGAGAATTCATCATTTTCCCTATTTTACATATTAGAAAATTGAAGCTTGGAGAGGATGAGTGCAATTAATTGTTTAAAAAGGTAGAATGCAAATCTAAATCTATCTGATTACAAAGCCTGAGCACCTAACCTGTGCAATAAATGTCCTCCATAAATGACTAAGTTAGATCAGCTTAGCTCTTAAGAAAAAGTAATTCAACTTTCTAAGTACATTGCAGTATAATTAAATACAGGAATTTCTAATAATCTTAAAGAGTTAATAAACAAAGGTAACCTGAATTGAACATTTTACAAAGTAACTAGCCAATCCTCTTCAAAAATTCCAGGATTATAAAGCACAATGAAAATTTGAGGAACAATTTCACTAAAGAAATATGACAACTAAATATAAGGAGTCACCCTGGAGTGGATTATGTACTGGGGGGCTTGGAGGGAAGAAGTAACTATAAAGAACATTAATCGGACAATTGAAGATAAATAAATACGGACTGTAGGTTAGATAGTAATATTTATCAATGTTATGATTTCCGACTTTTATGGCGGTTCTATAGTATAATAGGGGGTTTGTGCTAGTTTTGCAGTACTAAGCTTAAAATTATTTCAAATTATATCAAAATAAAAAGTTGCTGATAAATAAAAGCAAACAAGTAAGGCAAACAGGAAGAAAATGAATGATTGATAAAATTTTATGATTTTTATATTCTGACAAATATATACACTAGGGTGAATAAAAAAGGAAATGAGTAAATACATTGCTTTAACTATTTTGTTATTTGAGGAAAGAATACTGTGGATTCCCTGTAGCATACCTCCAGGGGCATTATAGTTGATTATTATTATATTTTTAAATTTGAAAGAATCTCTCAGAGTTTTGCATAAGAAGATTTGGCTAATACTTTGTTTATTAACTTGTGCTCAACTAATCTTGAATTACAATGTAAGTCCATTGACAGAATATGATAGTCGTGTAAATACTATATAAATTCACTCATAATTTTATAAAATCATATTAACCTCCCTCATACTACTATACCATGGATTATTTATTAGATTGACAAAAACACTAAAGTTTGAAAACACATGCTGTTTGAAGACGTGGGAAACAGGTACTTTCATGTATTGCTGTTATGAATGGAAAACAGATTTAGTTTGAGTGTGGACCTAGAGATTATTACACTAAGTGAAGTAAGTCACACAGAGAAAGACAAATATCATGATATCACTCATGTGGAATCTAATTTTTAAAAATGATATAAATGAACTTATTTACAAAAGAGAAACAGATTCACAGATTTAGAAAATAAACTTATAATTACCAAAGGGAATGTGGTGGGGAGGGACAAATTAGGAGTTTGGGATTAACATACACACACTGCTATATATAAAATAGATAACCGACAAGGACCTACTGTATAGCACAGGGAACTCTACTCAATATTCTGTAATAATCTATATGGGAAAATAATCTGAAAAAGAATGAATATATGTATATGTATAACAGAATCACTATGCTGTATACCTGAAACTAACACAACATTGTAAATCAACTATACTCCAACAAAATTAAAAAAAAAAAAAAAGATTTAGCTCTATGGGAAGAATCTGGCAATATCCAACAAAACTTTATATGTGTTTACCCTTTGACAAGATGATCTCATTTTAGGAATTTGCCCTTAAGATACACTTACAAAAATAAAATTAAAAGACATAACCCATATACAAAAGATTGAATAAATAACTGTCCACCACAAAATGAAGTACCATACAGCTTTCACAAAAATATCAAGTAAATTTTTGTGAACTCATATGTAGTGATTTCCAAGATAGGCTCTTTTAGTGAAAAACAAACAAAAAAATTAATTATAATACAGTATCTATAATGCCCTTCTTTTTTGGATATGAAAGAATGAGAAGGAATATTTAATAGGTATTGCCTAAATTTTGAAAAATAAATACAGGAAGTGAAGGCCTGAAGCTAATGAAACTAACTACCTGCAGGAGTGGGTGACAATGCACAGAAATGGATAGGAAAAATCTTGGGTTCCTGGGAGAAATGCTGATTCCAGGGCTAAGGCAGGGAATCTATAAGATAAGACTAGAAAGTCTCCTTGTTACAGAAAGTGAGGAATCTCTTTTAAAAGCTATAGGAATATATCAAAAGTATCCTGGAGACAGTCTGGCCACATATGGGATGGTTTGGGTATCAACATGAATAAGAACATAGCACACTGCAGTAAGAAAGGAACCCAATATCTATTTTTTGTTAAATAATAATAATTGCAAAGAGAGAAAAGGGAAAATCTCTTCTTTATGGACAAATATCAACCAACAAATATTGAAAAAATTACAGAAATTAAAATGTACTATTTTTCACCTATCACAGTAATAACAGAAATAATCAATGGGTGCTAATAATATTAGTGGATTTATGTAGAATATGATATTCATATCCTCATAAAGTTTCCCCACAGATTACTTATTAAAAAGAACTTGTACAATGAATAAATCTGAGATGTAACACCTTAGTGAGATGATCAAGCCATATATCACCAATAATGGCAAAAACTGACACTATATTATGAACAGAGGACATAAAATCACCTTTGTAGTGTGTCTGGCAAAAATGTTTCACCTCAATCAATTTGTGCGAAAAACATTAGACTAATCCATATTGAGGTGCTTTCTTCCAATTTGGAAAAATTTGAGCTTAACTATTTTCAGATACTGCTAAGATTTTGTCAAGATGGTTCTCCCTCACTTCAATTAGTTGTAATAAATTTGGCTTTGATTTATTAACAACTCACAAAGCTTTACTTTATTGACAGACTAACGTGAGTAACAACTAAATGCAATGTGTTATTCTTAATATACTCAGGATCCAAAAAAATCTATTAAGGATTCTATTGAACAATTGCAAGAATTTGAATATGGACTATATTATTAAATAATTGTATTTTTCAATGTTATATTTCCTGATTGTGATAATTTTATTATAGTAGTGTAGGAAGATATGCATGTTTTTGGGGGGGGGTTGGGGGGGTTTTTTTGCGGTACGCGTACCTCTCACTGCTGTGGCCTCTCCCATTGTGGAGCACAGGCTCTGGATGCGCAGGCTCAGCAGCCATGGCTCACGGGCCCAGCCGTTCCACGACATGTGGGATCTTCCCGGACCGGGGCACGAACCCGTGTCCCCTGCATTGGCAGACGGACTCTCAACCACTGTGCCACCAGGGAAGCCCGATATGCATGTTTTTTGAAGGTACATGCTGAAGTAGAATATTTGAGAAAGACAAAGCAAATGTGATAAAATGTTATCCTTTGGTGAATGTACTATTCTTACAACTCTTAAGTAGATTTGAATTTTTTTAAATAAAAAAAATGGAAAAAAATTAATGCAGAAAACAAGTTAGCAATATAAATAGAATTATACTTTAAAGGTTTATGTTTTAAAGTTCCTTAAAAATTAGACAATTTCTAACATTTGAGTTTCTTTTTCTTTTGGTGTTTAAATTTTATTTCTATATTAACTAGCAAACTTAAATATATTTCTCATTTTTCAAAAGTGATTTTAAAACTCTGGCATCTCAACTCAAAAGTGATTTTTATGTAGTCTTGGGAAAAGTTTCATATCTATTTTTGAGTTCTTTAAAAACTCCATGAGACATTTTTGCTTCACTAACAATTGAACCAAAATACTTGCAGCTTAGCATATGTTAAAACATTCATGAAGACATATACACACTACTATATATAAAATAGATAACTATTAAGGACCTACTGTATAGCACAGGGAACTCTACGCAATGCTCTGTAATGACTTACATGGGAAAATAATCTAAAAAAGAGTGGATATATGTATATGTACAACTGATTCACTTTGCTGTATACCTGAAACTAACACAACAGTGTAAATCAACTATACTCCAATAATTTTTTTTTAAAGTTCATGAAGAATGGTATTTGACCAAAATGTAAAAATATCACTTTTAAGCATCAGCAAGTCTCTCTTTCTTTGGTTTACCTTATATGACTCACTTAATGGATAAATTGCTCATGCCCTCTGTTTCCTGCTGATTAGAAGTTTCCTCTAGCACAATGCACACGAGAAAAATCATAAATGTTTCTCAGAAACCCAGAGAGTGATGTTTTTCCAACTTTGCAGAACATTACTAAAAATATCTAACTGAACCACAGTCATCTGGAATGTATATCAGAACACATGGCGGAGTTTTAAACTAACATCATTTAATTTTTTACTTCATTATAGAAACTGCCCACTTGTGAGGTGATCAGTTGAGGAGCTCAGCTACCAAGATCATTTAAGCAAAAAGAAAATCCAGCTGGATTTGTGAATTTTTGTGCCAAGGAAGTTTATGTAAAAATATAGAGATTGGTTTGTGTTCTGCAGAGGCAATGATTGAGCCAGTGTGAAGTCAAAAATTTTGGAGCTTTCATTATGATCAGAGAAAGGATTCACAGTTATTGGTTGGTATACAAGAAACTTGACCGAGTGTACTGTATAGAGCCAGCTGAAAAGAGAAACAACCAATAGAAATATCTGAGACAATATTAAAAACTAAGAGGTATAAGAAGGACAAAGAATTAACAAACCAAATTAAGAAATGTGTCCATTTATTCTATTTCAAAATTAATACTTTATGAGTTTCATGACCTATTTAGAAAAACCCAAAGAAAAATTCAGCAGATGGTGGCATGGAGTTTGCAAAAATATTCTGCAAAATTTAGTTTTGTCTCAAGTTTAACATTCAGGTTATGACTATGAGATGAGAAATTTTCTCTAATAGTCTTGACTGCCCTTCCAAATAATCCTTTATTGCACAATGCATTTCCCTTTTACAACATCCTAGAAGGATTGACTACTTGTCTGTCTGGTCCAACACTTCCCTGAATAAAGGGGTCCATGTACTCAATTAACCCCTTAGCACATTGTCTAAGGCCCCAGTAAATTTTTGCTAAATGAGTGCATAAATGAATTGGTAGACAAATGCCTCTTTAGGATTGCCATACTCCTGCCTGATGCAACCAGTAAACACTCTAGAATCTAAGATGTATAAAAGGTGGCTTCACTGTGGTCAGAGTTCTCTGCAAAACTAAGAAATACCACTCTCTCTTTTTTCGCATTTCTCTTACATTGCTCCCGGAATACTGCTGACTTATGATACCGATGCTTAACACACATTTTTTTAAACATCTTTATTGGAATATAATTGCTCTATATTGTTGTGTTTGTTTCTGCTGTACAACAGAGTGAATCAATTGTACATATACTTATATCCCCATATCCACTCCATCTTGCATCTCCATCTCATACTCCCTCTCCAAGCCCTGTAGATGGTCACTAAGCACTGAGCTGATCTCTCTGTGCTATGCAGCTGCTTCCCACTAGCTATCTATTTTACATTTGGTAGTGTATACATATCCATGCCACTCTCTCACTTCGTCCCAGCTTACCCTTCCCTCTCTCCGTGTCCTAAAGTCCATATTCTATGTGTGTGTCTTTATTTCTGTCCTGCCCCTTGGTTCTTTAGAACCATTTTTTTTTTTAGATTCCATATATATGTGTTAGCATACAGTATTGGTTTTTCTCTTTCTGACTTACTTCACTCTGTATGACAGACTCTAGGTCCACCCACCTCATCACAAATAACTCAATTATTTTTCTTTTTATGGCTGAGTAATATTCCATTCTATATATGTGCCATATCTTCTTTATCCATTCCTCTGTTGATGGACACTTAGGTTGCTTCCATGTCTTGGCTATTGTAAATAGAGCTGTAATGAACGTTGGGGTATATGTAACTTTTTGGATTATGGTTTTCTCAGGGTGTGTGCCCAGTACTGGGGTTGCAGGGCCATATGGTAATTCTATTTTAAGTTATTTAGGGAGCCTCCATACTGTTCTCCATAGTGTCTGTATCAATTTACATTCCCACCAAGAGTGCAAGAGGGTTCCCTTTTCTCCACACCCTCTCCAGCATTTATTGTTTGTAGAATTTTTTGATTATGGCCATTCTGACTGGTATGAGGTGATACCTCATTGTAGTTTTGATTTGCATTTTTCTAAAGATTAAGGATATTGAGCATTCTTTCATGTGTTTTCGGCACTCTGTATATCTTCTTTGGAGAAATGTCTATTTAGGTCTTCTGCCCATTTTTGGATTGGGTTGTTTGTTTCTTTGATATTGAGCTACATGAGCTACTTGTAAATTTTGCAGATTAATCCTTTGTCAGTTGCTTCATTTGCAAATATTTTCTCCCATTCTGAGGGTTGTCTTTTCCTCTTGTTTATGGTTTCCTTTGTTGTGAAAAAGCTTTTAGGTTTCAACAGTTCCCATTTGTTTATTTTTGTTTTTACTTCCATTTCTCTAGGAGGTGGGTCAAAAAGGATCTTGCTATGATCTATCCTGGAGAATGTTCCCTGAGCACTTGAGAAGATAGTGTATTCTGTTATTTTTGGATGGAATTTCCAATAAATATCAATGAAGCCCATCTTGTGTAATGTGTCATTTAAAGCTTGTGTTTCCTTATTTATTTTCATTTTGGTTGATCTTTCCATTGGTGAAAATGGGGTGTTAAAGTCCCCTTCTCTTATTGTGTTACTGTTGATTTCCCCTTTTATGGCTTTTAGCAATTGCTTTATGTATTGAGGTGCTCCTAGGTTGGGTGCATAAATATTTACAATTGTTATATCTTTTTCTTGGATTGATCTCTTGATCATTATGTAATGTCCTTCTTTGTCTCTTGTAATAATTTGTATTTTAAAGTCTATTTTGTCTGATATGAGAATTTCTACTCCAGCTTTCTTTTGATTTCCATTTACATGGAATACCTTTTACCATCCCCTCACTTTCAGTCTGTAGGTGTCCCTAGGTCTGAAGTGGCTGTCTTGTAGACAACATATATATGGACCTTGTTTTTGTAACCATTCAGCAAGCCTGTGTCTTTTGGTTGGAGCATTTAATCCATTTCCATTTAAGGTAATTATCTATCTATCTATATATCTATATCTATATCTATATCTATATCTATATCTATATATATATTCCTATTACCATTTTCTTAATTGTTTTGGGTCTGTTAGTTTAGAACTTTGCTTCTCTTTTGTTTCCTGCATAGAGAAGTTCCTTTAGCATTTGTTGTAAAGCTGGTTTGGTGATGCTGAATTCCCTTAGTTTTTATTTTTTTGCTTGTCTGTAAAGGTTTTAATTTCTCCTTCAAATCTAAATGAGATCCTTGCTGAATAGAGTAATCTTAGTTTTAGGTTCTTCCCTTTCATCACTTTAAATATGTCCGCCACTCCCTTCTGGCTTGGAAAGTTTCTGCTGAAAGATCAGCTGTTAATCTTCTGGGGATTCCCTTGTATGTTATTTGTTCCATTTCCCTTGCAGCTTTCAGTATTTTTTCTTTGTATTTAATTTCTGATAGTTTGATTAATATGTGTCTTGGTGTGCTTCTCCTTGGATTTATCCTTATGGGATTCTCTATGCTTTCTGGACTTCATTGTCTATGTCTTTTCCCATATTAGGGAAATTTTCAGCTATAATCTCTTCAAATGTTTTCTCAGTCCCTTTCTTTGTCTCTTTTTCTTCTGAGACCCCTATAATTCAAATATTGGTGCATTTAATGTTTTCCCAGAGGCCTCTAGGACTGTTCTCAATTCTTTTCATTCTTTTTTCTTTATTCTTCTCTGTGGTAGTTATTTCCATTATTTTATCATCTAGGTCACTTATCCATTCTTCTTCCTCAGTTATTCTGCTATTGATTCCTTCTAGAGAATTTTTAATTTAACTTATTGTGTTGTTCATCATTGTTAGTTTTTTTTCTTTAGTTCTTCTAGGTCCTTGTTAAAGGTTTCTTGTGTTTTCTCCATTCTATTTCCAAGGTTTTGGATCTTTATTATCATTACTCTGAATTGTTTTTTGGGTAGACTGCCGATTTCCTCTTCATTTGTTTGCTCTGGTGGGTTTTTATCTTGATCCTTCATCTGCTGTGTATTTCTCTGTTCTCATTTTGCTTAACTTACTGTGTTTTGGGTCTCCTTTTTACAGGCTGCAGGTTTGTAGTTCCCTTGTTTTTGGCCTCTGCCCCTAGTGGCTAAGGTTAGTTCAGTGCATTGTGTAGGCTTCCAGGTGGAGGAGACTGGTGCCTGTGTTCTGGTGGATGAGTCTGGATCTTGTCTTTCTGGTGGGCAGGACCACGTTCTGTGGTGTGTTTTGGGGTGTCTGTGACCTTTTTATGATTTTAGACAGCCTCTCTGCTAATGGATGGGTTTGTGTTTCTGTCTTGTTAGTTGCTTGGCATGGGGTTTCCAGCACTGGATGTTGCTGGTCGTTAATTGGAGCTGGGTCTTAGCATTGAGATGGACATCTCTGGGAGAGCTCTCACTGATTGTTGTTACTTGGGGCTGGGAGGTCTCTGGTGGTCCAGTGTCCTGAACTCAGTTCTCCCACCTCAGAGGCTCAGGCATGACACCAGGCTGGAGCACCAAGACCTTGTCAGCCACACGGCTTAGAAGAAAAGGGAGAAAAAAAAGTAAGAAAAAACAAACAAAATAAAATAAAGTTATTAAAATAAATTTTTAAAATATTTTTAAAATAAAAAAATTTTAAAGTAATAGAAAAAAATGAGCAGAGTAACAAAACCAATAGCCAAATCCACCAATGATAACAAGTGCTAAAAACTAAACTAAGAAAAACTTAAAAATTATAAACTAGTAAGTCGCATACAGCAAACCCCAAGTCTTCAGTTGCTCCCAAAGTCCACCACCTCAATTTTGGGATGATTCATTGTCTATTCCACAGGTATTCCACAGATGCAGAGTATGTCAAGTTGATTGTAGAGATTTAATCCACTGCTCCTGGGGCTGCACAGAGAAATTTCCCTTTCTCTTTGTTCACACAGCTCCTGTGGTTCAGCTTTGGATTTGTCCCCCACCCCCACCCCTGCATGTAGGTCGCCCTCTGGCCTCTGTTCTTCGGCCAGACAGGAGAGAGTTAAAGGAGTAGCTGATTAGGGGGCTATGGCTCACTCAGGCTGGGGGCAGGGAGGGGTGCGGTTGCGGGTCAAACCTGCAACAGCAGAAGCCAATATGACTTTGCAACAGCCTGAAGTGTGCCGTGTGTTCTCTCAGGGAAGTTGTCCCTGGATCACAGGACCCTGGCAGTGGTGGGCTGCACTGTCTCCCAGGAGGGGTGGTGTGGATAGTGACCTGTGCTTGCACACAGGATTCTTGGTGGCTGCAGCAGCAGTGTTAGCTTTTCATACCCATCTCTGGTGTCTGCGCTGATAGCTGTGGCTCGTGTCTGTCTCTAGAGCTCGTTTAGGCAGTGTCTGAATCTCCTCTCCTCATGCACCCCACAAGAACAGTCTCGTGACCCATAGACAGTTCCAGACTTTTTCCTGGACTCCTTCCCGGTTAGCTGTGGCGCACTAGCCCCCTTCAGGCTGTGTTCACGCAGCCAACCCCAGTCCTCTCCCTGGGATCTGACCTCTGAAGCCCGAGCCTCAGCTCCCAGCCCCACCCACCCCAGCGGGTGAGCAGACAAGCCTCTCAGACTGGTGAGTGCCGGTCGGCCCTGATCCTCTGTGCTGGAATCTCTCCGCTTTGCCCTCTGCACCCCTGTTGCTGTGCTCTCTTCCTTGGCTCCGAAGCTCCCCGCCTCTGCCACCCACAGTCTCTGCCGCGAAGGGGCCTCCTAGTGTGTGGAAACCTTTCCTCCTTCACAGCTCCCTCCCACTGGTGCAGGTCCCATTCCTGTTCTTTGTCTCTGTTTATTCTTTTTTCTTTTGCCTTACCCAGGTACGTGGGGACTTTCTTGCCTTTTGGGAAGTCTGAGGTCTTCTGTCAGCATTCAGTAGGTGTTCTGTAGGAATTGTTCCACATGTAGATGTATTTTTGAAGTATTTGTGGGGAGGAAGGTGATCTCCATGTCTTACTCCTCTGCCATCTTGAAGTTCCTCCTTAACAGACATTTTAATGAAGTAGCTATTTCAAATATATTTTTTAATTCCCACTCCTCTGTACACTGGCTCAAATACCTGGAACAAATAGAAGGGGGAAAGGAAAGCATTAGGAAAGGGTAAAGGTTAATATCAACACAGGCCCAAAATCGCCAATCTTTTTAAATCTCTGCCTATTCTCAGGTTTATTTTTCTGATTCTTTCTCAGGATGAGTTTTTACTTAGAAGGCTCCTTATATGCCATGCAAATAGGATCCACAGGCCCTCTAATCATAACCACTATAAGTGACCTTATGTGACTATTATTTAGTTTCATAACCATATTCTACAACCACAAGTGGTGTTACTAGTGTTTTTACCTTCATAATTAACAAAGTGCTACCATTATAAAATTTACATTTATATTTCTCCTTTAGTGATGAAAGAATCTCTGAAAAATAGCTTAGAAAGATTTTAGCAATAGAGAATGTGATATTTGCAAAGCTTTAAATGGCATTCTTTTATTCATGCAACTATGCATTCAACAAATGAGTACTGACCATCAAGCCTTCACCCTACTAATTTTTTAGTAGAGACTCACACTTTGACCCATGAAGTGGCCTAGAACAGTGAAGCCCTCTGTTCAATAGCAAATAATGCGCACTTGGGAATACCACATATTATAGCAAAAGTTTGCTGATATGTGAAGTAGTTTAAAGGTTCTCTGCCAAGTGTCCTCCTTGGTCTTATTAGTTAGTTATTGGAAATCAACAATTCTTTTGTGACTATTATCTCCAATTCAGTAGTATCGATACTGCCTCCAATCCATCCAGAAAAGGGTGGGGTTAAATCAAAGTTTTGTAATTCTTGCAGTAAATTCAACTTCAATAAAAACTTTTGTGATATATGGAAATTGGTATATCTTCTTTCTGTGTCCAAAACAGGATGTAATTTTAAGAAACATTTACTATAAGAAAAGTTTTCCAACTAAGCACAAAATTCTTTCTCCAGATGAAAAATTATCCATGTAGCCCAGATGCCAGTTGGACACTCTAGATCTGTTGTTTCAACACTTCCAAGCCCTAAAATTCTACACCCCATGGAAGTCAGACTCTCCTCTTGGATTTATACAAATGTCTATGATAACATTTTTATGGAGTTCTCTACCTCAGTGCCCCTTTCCAAGAGAACTGTCTCTTAAGTACAGTGTCAAACATCTTTTCAGCCCTGTTAGCAATATAAATTATAAGGAACATCCATGATTTAATAAGTTCTACTCACTAAATGAGTAGAGCTAGATCTTTCTTGCATCACAGAAACACTATAATTTCCAATGGAAGAGTAGGTATCACCATTTGGTCCTTCCACCACATGGAACCTTTAATGACCCACCTTCACCCAATCTCAGCTTCTATTCTGCTTTTCTCTCTCCTTCCTTATCTTCTCACCCACCTTTTACAGGTTTCCCTACAGTAAAAAAGTATTTTTTTT
Source organism: Phocoena phocoena (assembly GCF_963924675.1). Lineage (NCBI taxonomy): Eukaryota > Metazoa > Chordata > Mammalia > Artiodactyla > Phocoenidae > Phocoena > Phocoena phocoena. The sequence continues at coordinate 25,527,836 of NC_089235.1, read as the reverse complement.
CTTACACAAAACAGTTAAGTATGCCCTTCTCTTACTACTGAATTGCCTAAAAAAACTGTTAAAATGATCCTGTGAATATCCTCCCCACCTCCTATTATGTAAGGAAGCTCAGAATGTAAAGAGATAAATAAAAGAATCATTCTAGTTAAACTGGGTGTGAGACCTGAGATACCTGCCTTCTCTCCAACACCTCCACACCCAGTGTCAAAATGAATTTCACAGAACCTCTGAGAGCACCTACATAAAAATAACTTCCTAAGATGTTTTTCCACCAAGATATCACATTTGCAAATTTGAAAGCTGATGTTACATGACAGTGATGTCCTCTGGAGTAAAGAGTTTAAGCAGTAACATACTTGATTAAAAATTGGTTAAAGCTCACAATCTTTGATTCATGTAATCATGCCAACATAGCCAACACACACACACACACACACACACACACACAGAAAACAAACAAAAAACCCCATATAACTCTTTACTGAAATATCAGTGTGAATTAGATCAAATCTCTTTTAAGATCTGAGAAACAAACAAACAAAAAAAATAAGAATGTACCCAAGAAAATATATCTTTTCCTATACATATATTGAATGTTTATAAACTCTAATTAAATATATTTTAGAATTGAGTATATTATATTTTTTATGATTTCTAAGAATCCATTCTCAGTACAAGACATTTCTGGGTTTTGTTTGATTCTTTGCTTATTCACTGACTTTGACAGTTATTTTCTTGTTATAATGAACTTGGAAAGTTAAAAAATTTTATGATACTCATCTCTAACACTACTAAACAGTAAAAAGCGAATAGTTGTTGAATGTTTATAATGTGCTAGACATATTATCTCCGTTTTATAAAGGAGGAAAATAAACAGGGTCAGAGAGATTAAGTAATTGGACATAAATCATACTCCTAGTAAGTTACAAAGATGGAGTTTGAGATCCAGACACCTAAACATGATAATGGAAAGAGTAGTTCAGAGACTTGCACTGATGCTGACTTTTACTGTTTTTCACTGAAGCAAAACTTTGTCTCCTCCATGGTTTAATAAATGAAAAATATTTAAAAGAAAATATTTTCTTTTAAAAGAAAATATTTAATATTTTCTATAAATAGCTACAAAACATTTGATTCAATCAATTTTTAAGTACCCAGAGATTGCAAAATATTATAATTACACTGTGATGAATAGTACAGCAAACTAAAGTTTGTTACATTTTTTAAACATCACATTTTAATTTCAGACTTTCAATAGCCTTGTGAAATAGATATTATTATCTTCATTTTAGCAGTAAGTGAACTGACACTTATTCAAAATCACTGGGGCCTAAGGTGTACGTATACTAAACTTTATAGCTACAACCACACAATTTTCCAAAGTGGTTGTACTAATTTATTTTCCCATTAACACTATAAGAGTTCTGGTTGCTTCACATTATTTCCAACACTTGGTATATCTGTCTTTTTCATTTTAACCATTATAATATGGATATAGTGATAACTCACTGCCGTTTTAATTTTTCATGAACTCATAATTAGTGAAGATAAACACTTTTCTTATCCTTTTTTGATCATTTGGTCCTCTTTGGAAGGGCTCTATTGCCAATTTTCCTATTAGCTTTTCTGACTTTTTGTGACTGATTTATAGAAGTTATTTTTTTTATTCTGAATGTGTCATTTTCCACATGTAGGTATTACACATAACTTGCTCTACTGTGTAGCTTGTCTTTTTCTCTCTTAATGGTATCTTTTGTTGAACAACAATTTTAAATTTTAATAGAATCCAGTTTATCACTTATCTCTTTATGTTCTGTTTAATAAGACTTTGTCAACTCCAAGGTCATGGAGACATTCTGCTACATTTTCTTTCAGAAACTTTATTATTTTACTTTTTACATGTTGAATTAATCTGAACTTAAATTTTGTGTATGGAGTGAGGTAGATGTCGAGATATAAATTTTCCATATGGATATCCAACTGACTCATCACCTTCTCTATTGTTCTGCAATGTCACCTTTGTCATAAAGCATTAGACTATATAAGTGCAGTCTCTTTTTTATTAAAGTATTGTTGATTTACAATGTTGTGTAGCAATCTGTTTCTTGATTCTCTATTTTATTGGTTTCATTGATGTATTTTACGACAACACAACCATTTCATCTTCCATCTCACGTTTTCCTTCTGAGTTCATTTTACATCTTGGAGAATATCCCTTTGAAAATTTCTTTCAGCAAGGTTTTGTTGGTAGAAAACTCTGTTCTTGTCTAGAATTTTTTTTTTTATTTATCCTAAAAGATAGCTTAGCTGCCTATATTTAAAATGGTATTCTCCCAGAATTTTCAACATACTGTCATATTCTGGTTTCTTTTAATGCTGCCAATCTAATTGCTGTCCTTTTGTAAACAGTGTATTTTTCTTCTGGCCACTTTTTAGGTCTTCTTTCTTTATTTTATATTCTGCTGTTTAACTTCTACTTGAATTCATATTTGTAATTTTTTTTTTTTTTTACTTACCCTCTTTCCAATGTTTTATAAATCAGAGGATTCATGTCTTTCATCTACGCTGTAAAATTCTCAGACATATTTCGAGCAGCCACTTTTATTTTCTGTCTTCAGTGATGGAACTTCCATGAAATTAATTTTTAATTTCCCAGTTTATCTGGCTGATGTCTTAGATTTTCAATATATTTATCTCTGAATTTCTCTTTCTGAATAATATCTTCATTTATAATACCCATTAAATAATCATCTTATCAGCATGTGTAATTTTAAGGAAAATATTTTTTTAATTTCTCAATATGTTTGATTTTTTTTCAAGATGATCTCTCTGTTTGTCAGTGTCTTGCTCACTTCCTATTTTTTGTAAATTATTTTCTTATGATTTTTGTCATGTGAAAAATATTTACTTAATAGCTTCTCTCCAATATTTTTATTATGCAATAAGATCAGGACACTTGTGTACCTACTGAATATTGCTCATATTGAATTGTTTCTTTGTGTTGTTTCTTGTACTTTTGGACTGAACAAGTATCGTCAGTGGGGCTTTATCTTTTAAACTTATCAATAGCTTGGGTTGAAAGCAGATCTTTAGTAAAGTTTCTGTTTGTTTTAAAAGTCTCCCCAGGGATGTTATGGGACTTGGAACATTTTTAAGTTACTTCCTCATATATGAATATTTCCAGATTAAAGAAGTAATATAAATTTAAATCTCAACCCTATATTTATAAATTATCACATGAAAAAGAAATCCCACCTATAGAGCAGGTCAAAAAAAAATCAGTCTTTCAAGTCATCTCTCTTTCCAGAGGATGGATTTTTTCTAGTCTACCACTTCACTATAGTTAGATATTTTAGAGCTCTGGCATTACTAGGTAAACTAAACTGGGTCTCAATTACAACTCTCTTTTTTGTTCCTTTATGGGCTTTAAAACTCAATCCTTTAGTTACCCAGATTAGCAAGCACTTTCAGAATTGCAAGCAATGGCAACTCCCAGCATCATCTCACATTTTCCTGTCAAGTTGTTTTCTTTTTCCTTTTGATCCTTAGGGCCATCCTTTCAGTCCTACTAAATTCAGCTCAGCTCAGGGTTTTATTTATTTATTGAACCAAAATACTTTTTTTTTTTTTATTGGAGTATAGTTGCTTTACAATGTTGTGTTAGCTTCTACTGCACAATGAAATGCATCAGCCATACATATACATATATTCCCTCCCTTTTGGACTACCCTCCCATTTAGGACACCACACTGCATTAAGTAGAGTTCCCTGTGCTATACAGTATGTTCTCATCAGTTGTCTATTTTATACATAGTATTAACAGTGTATATGTGTCAATTCCAATCTCCCAATACCTCCCACTCCACTCCTTTCCCCCTTGTTATCCATACATTTCTTCTCTATGTGTGTGTCTCTATTTCTGCTTGACAAATAAGGTCATCTATACCATTTTTATAGGTTTCACATAAATGCAATAATAAATACTATTTGTTTTTCTCTTTCTGATGTACTTCAGTCTGTATGACACTCTCTATGCCCATCCACATCTCTACAAATGACCCAATTTCATTCTTTTTTATGGCTGAGTAATATTCCATTGTATATATGTGCCACATCTTCTTTATCCATTCCTCTTTTGATGGACATTTAGGTTGCTTCCATGTCCTGGCTATTGGAAATGGTGCTGCAGTGAATTTTGGGTTGCATGTATCTTTTTGACTTATGGTTTTCTCAGGGTATATGCCCAATAGTGGGATTGCCGGGTCATATGGTACTTTTATTTTTAGTTTTTTAAGGAACCTCCATACTGTTCTCCATAGTGGCTATGTCAATTTACATTCCCACCAACAGTGCAAGAGGGTTCCCTTTTCTCCAAACCCTCTCCAGCATTTACTGTTTGTAGATTTTTGATGATGGCCATTCTGACCACTGCGAGGTGGTACCTCATTGTAGTTTTAATTTGCATTTGTCTAATACCTATTGATGTTGAGCATCTTCTCATGTGTTTGCTGATCATCTGTATGTCCTCTTTGGAGAAATATCTATTTAAGTCTTCTGCCCATTTTTGGATTGGATTGTTTGTTTTTTTGATATTGAGCTGCATAAGCTATTTGTATATTTTGGAGACTAATCCTTTGTCAGTAGTTTTATTTTCAAATATTTTCTCCCATTCTGAGCATTGTCTTTTCATCTTGTTTATGGTTTGCTTTGCTGTGCAAAAGCTGTTAAGTTTCATTAGGTCCCATTTGATTATTTTTGTTCTTATTCTCATTACTCTAGGAAGTGGGTCAGAAAAGAGCTTGCTGTGATTAATGCCAGAGTGTTCTACCTATGTTTTCTTCTAAGATTTTTAAAGTGTATAGCCTTACTTTCAGGTCTTTAATCCATTTTGAATTATTTTTGTGTATGGCATTAGGGAATATTCTAATTTCATTATTTTACATAGAGTGGTCGTTTTCCTAGCACCACTTATTGAAGAGGCTTTCTTTTCTCCATTGTATATTCTTGCCTCCTTTGTCATAGATTAGGTGACCATAGGTGTGTGTTTATCTCTGTGCTTTCTATCCTGTTCCATTGGTCTATATTTCTGTTGTTGTGCCAGTACCACACTGTCTTGATTTCTCATTTTTGTTTCACTACCATATTCTGAAATCATGGAGCCTGATTCCTCCAACTCTGTTTTTCTTTCTCAAGATTGCTTTAGCTATTTGGGGTCTTTTGTGTTTCCATACATATTGTAAAATTTTCTGTTCTAGTTCTGTAAAGAACGTCATTGGTAATTTGATACGGATTGCATTGAATCTGTAGAATGTTTTGGGTGGTATAGACATTTTCACAGTATTAATTCTTCCAGTCCAAGAACATGGTATATCTATTTGTTTGGTCTTTGATTTCTTTCATCAGTATCTTATACTGTTCTGTGTACAGGTCTTTGCCTCCTTAGCTACTTTTATTCATAGGTATTTTATTCTTTTTGTTGCAGTGGTAAATGGAATTGTTTACTTAATTTCTCTTTCTGATCTTTTGTTGTTAGTGTATTGGAATGCAAAAGATCTGTGTGTATTAGTTTTGTATCCTGCAACTTTACTAAATTCATTAATTAGCTCTAGTAGTTTTCTGGTGGCATCTTTAAGGTTTCCTATGTATAGTATCATGTCATCTGCCAACAGTGACCGTTTTACTTCTTTTCCAATTTGAATTCCTTTTATTTCAGTTTCTTCTTGGATTGCTGTGGATAGGACTTCTAAGACTCTGTTGAATAATAGTTGTGGGAGTGCACACATTTTTCTTATTCTTGATCTTAGAGGAAATGCTTTCACTTTTTCACCATTGATGTTTCCTGTGGATTTGTCATATATCATCTTTACTATGTTGAGGTAGGTTCCCGTACTGAATTTTGTTGAAAGCTTTTTCTGCATCTATTGAGATGATCATGTGTTTTTATTCTTCAGTTTGTTAATATAGTGTATCACATTGATTGATTTGCATATATTGAAGAATCCTTGCATCCCTGGCATAAACCTCACTCGATCATAATGTATGATCCTTTTAATGTGCTGTTGGATTCTGCTTGCTAGTATTTTGTTGAGAATTTTTGCACTATGTTCATCAGTGATATTGGCGTGTAGTTTTCTTGTTTTATGACATCTTTCTCTGGTTTTGGTGTCAGGGTAATGTGATCTCATAGTATGAGTGTAGGAGTTTTCCTCCCTCTGGGATTTATGGAAGAGATTGAGAAGGATAGGTATTAGCTCTTCCCTAATTATTTGATAGAATTCACCTGTGAGGCCAACTGGTCTTGGACTTTTGTGTGTTTGAAGATTTTTAATCACAGTTTCAATTTCATTATTTGTGATTGGTCTGTTCATATTTTCTATTTCTTCCTGGCTCAGTCTCAGAAGGTTGTACTTTACTCAGAATTTGTCCATTCCTTCCAGGTTGTCTATTTTATTGGCATATATATGCTTGTAGTACTCCCCTATGATCCTTTGTATTTCTCTGGTGTAATTGTAACTTCTTCTTTTTCATTCCTTATTATATTGATTTGAGTCCTCTCTCTTTTTTCTTGATGAGTCTGGCTAAAGGTTTATCCATTTTGTGTATTCTCTCAAAGAACCAGCTTTTAGTTTTATTGATCTTTGCTATTGTTTTTTTCATTTCTATTTCATTTATCTCTGCTCCTGTACTTATGATTTCTTTCCTTCTACTAACTTTGGGTTTTGTTTGTTCTTCTTTCTCTAGTTGCTTTAGGTGGAAGGTTAGGTTGTTTATTTGAGATTTTTCTTGTTTCTTGAGGTAAGATTGTATTGCTATGAACTTCCCTCTAAGAACTGCTTTTGTTACATCCCATTGGTTTTGGGTCATCGTGTTTTCATTCTCATTTTTTTTTTCTAGGTACTTTTTGATTTCCTCTTTGGTTTCTTCAGTGATCTCTTGGTTCTTTAGTAGTGTGTTTTTTAGCCTCCATGCGTTTGTATTTTTTTATGTTTCTTTCCTGTAATTGATTTATAATCTCATAGCATTCTGGTCAGAAAGATGATTGACATGATTTCAGTTTTCTTAAATTTACCAAGGCTTGATTTGTGACCCAAGATGTGATCTATCTTGGAGAATGTTCTTGTGAGCACTTGAGAAGAAAGAGTATTCTGCCACTTTTTGGTGGAACATCCTATAAATTGCAGTTAAGTCTATTTGGTCTACTGTGTCACGTAAAGCTTCAGTTTCCTTATTTATTTTCTGTCTGGTTGATCGGTCCACTGGTGTAAATGAGGTGTTAAAATCCCCCACTATTGTTGTGTTACAGTCGATTTTCCCTTTTACAGCTGTTAGTATTTGGCTTATGTATTGAGTTGCCCCTATGTTGTGTGCATAGATATTTATGGTTGTTACAACTACTTCTTGGATTTATCCCTTGATCATTATGTAGTGTCCTTCTTTGTCTCTTGTAATAGTCTTTATTTTTAAAGTCTATTTTGTCTATGCATACTGCTACATCAGCTTTCTTTTGATTCCCATTTACATAGAATATCTTTCTCCATCCCCTCACTTTCAGTCTGCATGTGTCCCTAGTCTGAAGTGAGTCTCTTGTAGACAGTATATATACAGACCTTGTTTTTTTGATCCATTACGCTAGTCTTTGTCTTTTGGTTGGAGCATTTAATCCATTTACAATTAAGGTAGTTATAGATATGTATGTTCCTATTACTATTTTCTTATTTGTTTTGGGTTTATTCTTGTAGGTCTTTTTTCTTTTCTTGTGTTTCCTACTAGAGAAGATCCTTTAGCATTTGTTGTAAAGCTGGTTTGGTGGTGCTGAATTCTCTTAGTTTTTGCTTGTCTGTAAAGCTTTTGATTTCTCCATTGAAACTGAATGAGATCCTCACTGTGTAGAGTAGTCTTGGTTGTAGGTTTTTCTCTTTCATCACTTTTAATATATCCTGCCACACCCTTCTGGCCTGCAGTGTTTCTGCTGAAAAATCAGCTGATAATCTAATGGAGTTCTCTCCTAGATTATTTTTTTGCATTTCCCTTGTTGCTTTTAATATTTTTTCTTTGTATTTATTTTTTGTTAGTTTGATTAATATGTGTCTCAGTGTGTTCCTCCTTATGTTTATCCTGTATGAAACTCTCTGTGCTTCCTGGACTTGACTATTTCCTTTCCCATGTTAGGAAATTTTTCAACTCTAATGTCTTCAAATATTTTTTCAGGCCCTTTCCCTTTCTCCTCTTCTTCTGGGATGCCTATAATTTGAATGTTGATGTGTTTATTGTTGTCCCAGAGGTCTCTGGGACTCTCCTCAATTCTTTTCATTATTTTTTCTTTATTCTACTCTTCAGCAGTTATTTCCACCATTCTGTCTTTCAGTTCACTTATTCATTCTTCTGCCTTAGTTATTCTGCTGTTGATTCTTTCTAGTGTATTTTTCATTTCAGTTATTATGTTGTTCATCACTGATTGTTTGTTCTTTATTCCTTCTATGTCCTTGTTAATCTTCTCGGTCTGTACCTCCATTCTATTTCCAAGCTCTTGTATCATCTTTACCATCATTACTCTGATTTTTTTTCATGTAAATTGCCTATTTCCTCATTTATTTGGTCTTGTGGGATTTTACCTTGCTTCTTCATCTGCAGTGTATTTCTCTGTCATCTCATTTTATCTAAACCTACTATGTTTTTGGTCTTCTTTCCACAGACTGCTGGGTTGTAGTTCCTCTTGCTTCTGTTGTCTGCCTCCTGGTGAGTGAGGTTGGTCTAGGGGCTTGTGTAGGCTTTCTGGTGGGAGGTCCTTGTTCCTGCACTCTGGTGGGTGGAGTTAAGTATTTTCCCTCTGAAGGGCAGGGCCTTGTCAGGTGGTGTGTTTTGAGGTGTCTGTGAGCTTAGTATGGCTTTATGCAGCCTGTCTACTGATGGGTGGGGTCGTGCTCCTTTCTTGCTGGTTGTTTGGCATGAAGTGTCTAGCACTGGAGCCTTCAGGCAGTTGTGTGGGGCTTGGTCTTGGTGTTGATATGGATACCTCTGGAGCACGCATGCCTATTAATATTCCCTGGACCTGGGAATTCTCTGGTGGTCCAGGATCCTGGACTCTATGCTCCCACCTCAGAGGTCCAGGCTCTACCCCTGGCCCGGGAACCAAGAGCCCACAAGGTACACATTGCAGACCAAGAGAAAAGAGAGAAAAGAAAAGGAAAGAAAAAAATGGAAAGAAAATAAAACAGACTATTGAAACCCAAGTAGCAAAAACAACAGCAAACAAACAGCATCAACACACACACACACTCAGAAAAAAGAGACAGAAAAAAAGGGAACAGACCGAAAAAATAAAGAATTCTAATATGAGAACAGTCAATAAGGACTAAACTAACAAAAATAAAGAATGAAAAATAAAACAAAAACAGAAAGCAGACAACAAAAAAGCAAAACAAAAATATAAAATATACACATAAAAACAATGAAAAAAAGAAAAAGAATAAAAAACAGATAACAAAGAACAAAAATAAGGAGAAAACCACAAAGCAACAAAAAAGTAAAGTAAAAATAGAAAAATAAAAAATTATACATATTAAAAAATATTGTAAAAACATAAGATAAAAAAATTTAAAAACAGCAACATCAACAACTGAGCGAAATAAAACAAAGAAGAAACTAATATTAGTGCTAAGAATATTTTCCTCAGGCCTCCTCTCCCAGTTTCCTTGCTCCCACAGTGAGCCAGAGCCAATCTCCACCTCCTTAGGAGGCCTTCCAATACCTCTAGGTAGGTCTCTGGACCCGCTATGAGCACTGTTGAGCCAGCTCATATTCTGACCTGGTCCAATTCCTGACTGTACTTGTCCCTAGAGTCCAGTGCCATGAAGGTAAGAACAGTCTCAAATGTTGAAATACTAGCTGTCTCTTCAGGTATTCCACAGACACAGGATTTACCCAGCTGATCTCAGGGATTTACTCCACAGCTTGTGCAGCTGCACAGAAAGATTTCCATTCTTCTTCCTTATTCACACCACCCCTGAGTCTCAGCTTTGGTTTTGACCCCACCTCTGCAAGTGTGTCATCCTCTGGTGTCTGTTCCTTGTCCAGGAGGGAGGGAGCAAAAGCAGCAGCTGCTTGGGGCACACTTACTAATGCTGGGCCCTGGGAACTGAGGCCACAGTTGAAGTGCCTGCAAGTTCTCTGGGTTTTACTTAAATGTGTATGTGTTGTACATTATTTTATATGCATTACATATTATGTTTTATCTATCATTCTTTTCTCCTGCTAAGATTTTCAAGAAATCTAGTTTGCCATATTGGTGGAAATGGAAATCTCTTCTATACCCAAACTTTACATATTATCAATATTATTTAATGTTTACTTCTCATTTTAAAAAATTCTTTGTCATTTTAACCAAAACTAGGATATTGTAATTAACATTTATGTCTTATTCTTTGTTCTAAATATTAAAGAGTAAGTCTCATGCTAAAGTTGAGGATAAAATTTGAAGCCTCTATTTTTACTGTATGTTTACAAATCTATCTGCAAGTTTAAGGGTATTCCAAAGTGACCAGATAACATGTTTTAAATATCCACAGAGAACTGCATAGGTCTTGCCATTATCTCATCAAGAAAATGTCAACCAAGAGAAGGTAATCTAGTTATGAGCACTGTTTTTCCCACTGTTGATGTACTGCATTGTGCTTCCAAAAAAATTTACACAGCCAAGGGCCAGATATATATGAAATAACAAATGCAGCTGAGTATGTATAAATGTGAGTAAGGGAAGGAAATAAGCTAGAAATGTGAGGAAGCAGAATGTACAATAGATTTCCATTGTGAAGATTTCCTTTGACTACTGACTATAAACAAATCCCACATTATAAAAATAGCTTCATATGATCCCAATGATTTATTCAGTTTTTACTGAATGTATACTTTATTCTGGTCACTGGTGGTACAAAGATGAATAACCCCACAGTGGCTGGGCTTAACACTTATAGACTTGGAAGAAGAACAGACATGTAGCCGGAAAAATACATTATATTATAAAAACACATGCTATTGGGCAGTGAGTTTTGATAAGCATCTGGCATTGATCAAAAGTGGGATATGGAAGATGGGTTGGTTGTTGGGAAGGAGGTGAACAAGAGAAGTTTCATAAAGGAAATGGCATTGTACTGAGTTTTCAAGGACAATCTTACACTTGCATGGCTGGGAAGGGCAGTTCAGATAGAAGCAACAGCATGTAAAAAGCTCTTTGAAATTAGACACTATGAATCTAGAATGCTCTTTGTACCTTGTGTTTGTAATAGTGATGAATTTTAAACTCCTCAGAATGCGTACTTTGTTTACCATAATAAATAATCCTAAATATTCTGGAGAGAGATTAGAGAATTTCTGTTAATGTTTGTATGTGTATAAACTAAATAGATGATATTCATGTTCTGGGGAGGTTTCTATACAAATCAAACACAAAAACATACATCATAACTATGAAGAATTACAACTTGTACATCAACACCCTCAATGTCAAATAGAACCACATGATAAAAGTGTAGGGGAGTTAGAAATAAATCTGCATGAGACATAACAGACTAAATACTTAATAAAGTACAAAAACCTTAGGAAGGTTTATAAACAAAAAAAATTAATAAGGGACCAAATAACTCAAAAAGTGAAGAAAATGAGAAGCTGAATCATGGGATTTGGAACAATAGAGACAACAGAATGAGTATTATTGGGCAGAATCATAAAATAGACATTCAGATAGGAAACATTTATCTGTTTTATTAGAAAGTATTTTTATTATCACAAAAAGAAGTTTTTAAAATAAAAAGAAGTTTTTGAGAACAAATGAGATGGAGTGAATGAAGGTGAAAGACATTGTGCAAAGGTCAAACCAGAGCAAGTCATATCAGGATTTTTTTTTTAATAGGAATGAATTTTACAGAAATTCACCTGATATGCAAAAACTATCTCTCTGTGTAAACTGTGAAAATAAGTTTTAATGAGACTGATTAAAAAATCTTTCATCAAATTATTAAAATTGAATCTTATCTTCCATAATAAATAATGAAGCAAACAGATAGGTGTTAGAGATCAATAGAATAAAAGTAAGATCACAGTATGATTTTCAGAAACATGAGTTGCACAGAGAAATGGGTACATGCCTTTTTGCATTATAGCTTGAAGCAAATATAGCAGTTCTCCTCTCCCTTTATCTGTAGTTTTTCTTTCTGAGGTTTCAGTTACCCTTGGTTAACTGAGGTCTGAAAATATTAAATGGAAAATTCCAGAAATAAACAATCTATACAGTTTAAACTGCATGCCATTCTGAGTAGCATGATGAAATCTCTTGTAGTCCTACTCTGTCCCACCAGGGACATTAATTATCCCTTTTTCCAGCGTACCCCACCATTTAGTCACTTAAGAGCTGTCTCAGTTATCAGATAGACTCTCTCAGTATTGCAGGGCTTGTGTTCAAGTAACCCTTATTTTATTTAATAAAGGTCCCAAAGCATAAGAGCAGTGATGCTGGCAATTCGGATATGCCATAAAGAAGTGGTAAAGTTCTTTCTTTAGGTGAAAATTCAAAAGTTCTCAACCTAATAAAGAAATAAAAGCCACATGCTGAGGTTGCTAAGATCTACGGTTAAGAATGAATCTCCTATCCATGAAATTGTAAAGAAGAAAACAGACATCCATGCTAGTTTTGCTGTTGCACCTCAAACTGAAAAAGTTACAGCCATATGTGCAAGTGCTTAGGATGAAAAAATAAGTTACGATGACATTACATTTGTACAATAAGATATTTCAAGAAAGAAAAGAGAGATGACATTCCCATAACTTTTATTACCGTATATTGTTATAATTGTTCTATTTCATTATTCGTTATTATTGTTAATCTCTTACAGTGCCTAGTTTATAAATTAAACTTTATCATAGGTGTGTATGTATAGGAAAAGACACAGTATATGTAGGGTTTAATACTGTCTATGGTTTCAGTCATCCACTGCAAGCCTTGGAACGTATCCAGCACAGATTAGGAGGAACCATTGTATGCATTTCATGACATTTCCAAAACAGAAAACCTCACAATTAACCAAGTTTTAAAAACACCTTAAAGATTGTGTGATACCAAGAGTTAATTAGAAAAACATTAACGTGCTTTTTCTTTTACTTTACTGTGTACTTGACTTTCACTTTTTTGGCCTGAGACATCTTCTATCTAGAGGGGGAACAGAATTTCTTACAGGGAAAATGAAAAAGAAAAAGAATAAATAAATATGCAATTTCTGGGAGGCAGATAGAGTTACTCAGTGAGATTATAATAGTCTTGGAGATCAGCCGACTGTATTAAGATTTTTTCCCTCAAATATCCGAGTGGCCACCTTGCCTTCTTTCACACATGAAAGCCCAAGACTGATCTTTCCAGCTCTTAGTGTTAAGAGATCTCCTCTAGAAGGGCCATTACCTCTTCTACCTATAACCTAGAAGGCAGAGGCTTTACTGCTAGACAGTACATGAGAGAGAGTATAAAAAAAGTAAAAGAAGAGACTGCTTTTTGTAGCCTGCAAGTTCGTAAGAAGAACAATGGGGAAGAACAAGAGAATGATGTGTGTGTCCCTAATCTTCCCTCCCAAGCTTTGTCCCCAAGAGGTCCCTAGCAATTGGCAGACAAGGGAGAAGCCCACCTATCAAAGAGCACCACAAGGACGCCACGTGGATCTAGGATTAGCTGTTCCCTCTGATGTCACAGTCATATAAGACACTTCCATTGGCTCATACACCTGTGCACCTGTGTGCTATCGTAGGAGGGGAGAAAAAGGCAAGAGGAAAGCTTGCTCAGTACATGGAACAGAGTATAATATTGCACTGGAAAGAGTTAAAATGGATTGGGCCTTTATTTATATTTCCTCCCATGAGGAAATTCAAATTAGCTTAAACACAAAATAAATAAAATTTCCTCTGTGCATTTGAGTACAGTGTAAGCTAAATTTTATGACCCAGCTTCAATTGTAATGAAGATCACCAGACCAAGTTATTTGATTTAAAAAAAAAATCATCTGAGAATATTGTATATCAAATCAATAACTAAGGATCAGCTTACAGCAAGACACTATACAATATTAAAATGTTAATGATTATTCTCATGATTATATTCACTTTACACTTTTCTTCTGAGAACTCCAAGTAATTTGCACACTTTAACTCATTATTGCCTTCATGTTAAATAGAAAAAAACTGAAACCCATTTAGTCAGAAAAATAATTTAATTGTACTGCTAATTAGTAGTTTAATAATATGAAGAAACCATTCTTCTTATTTGCTAAGCAGTGTTTGATGTTTTTATCAGTTCATATTTTTCTTTATATTTGTGAACATATTTTTTGTAAATAATCTGCGAATGGGAGCATTCAATTAAAGTATAAAGTTTTTAATTTGAGTATTTCTACAGTTACATATTTAAAGGAAACTTGTATCTGATTTTTAAAAAAATTTTCCTGTTGATGGGATCTATTTTATTCTTTCTGAGTTTTATAGGAATGTCTAATTAAAAGTAGGAGCTAAGTTCATTTACATACCTGAGTATTTATGAGTCTTTGTCAAAGTGTGGTCCAGTGCTCATTTCATCTGCAAGTTCCTCTTGGCCATTCTAAAGTTGACACTTTATTACAGATACTGTTTGCATAAATTGTAGTGACTTTATTTCAGTTTAACTCTAATTTACTTTTAATACTTAAAAAAAAAATTCACCCATTCAGTTTCTCAGCTAAATTAGGATGACTTTATCCACTGATTTCTTGAAAAGGTCTCTGTTCACACAGTGTGATTAATGGGGTCACAAGTGGGAGCATGTTTAGTGGAGAGCCTTTAGTCCCCTGGATGTGGTTTATGGATTGAAATAATGAAAGACAGTTATCCAGATCAATTCTTAATTTCTTGGTCATTTCATCATTTGATTTGAGTGGTAGTAGAAGTTCTTAACTACATTTTACCTAGTCTTTTCTTTCATATAGTTATTTTGAAGGCAAATACTGGAAGGGTTAATGTATATATCTGTACAGGAAAATTTTCTAATTGCATATGCAGATTTTTTAGAATGTTATGTACATCTATTTGAACATTTTCATGATTTTAGAAAACACACAAATTTTATTTTTTATCTTGGAATCGTTTTTTATCCAACATCTTATTATGAAAAATTTCAAACATATAGAAAAGTTAAAATAATTGCACAGTAAGCATCCATATACCCATCACCTAGATTCTATAATTTACATTTAACTATATTTGCTTTATCACATGCCTATCCATCCTTCTATCCATCTACCAATCCATCTCACATTTTGATGATTTCAAAATGAGTTGTGGACATCAGTGCATTTTATACCTAAACATTTCAGTATGCATGTCAATAACTTAAATTTTACTATTTGTTCACAGTTCTTTTTGTTTTTTAGGTAAAATTTATGTACAATGGAATACAGAAATATTAATTGTAACATATAATGAGTTTTGGCAAATGAATACAACCTAAGCCTCTACAACTTCTGAAATTTCCCTCTTGTGCCTTTTCAGTCAATTCCTGCTCCCATCTCCAGGAAGCAACTGATGTTCTTTTTTCAAAAAATATTTTTTATTGACATATAGTTGATGTACAATATTATACAAACTATAGGTGTGCAATATAGTGATTCACAATTTTAAAAATTAATTTCATTTATAGCTATTATAAAATATTGGCTCTACTGGGTACAAATGAACTTATCTACAAAACAGAAATAGAGTTCCAGATGTAGAAAACAAACTTATGGCTCTCAGAGGGTAAGGGAGGAAGGATAAATTGGGAGATTGGGATTGACATATACACACTACTATACATAAAAAAGATAACTAATAAGCACCTACTGTGTAGAAAAGGGAACTCTATTCGATACTCTGTAATGACCTATACTGGAAAAGAAGCTAAAATAAGAGTTGATATATATAATGTATAACTGATTCAATTTGCTGTACAGCAGAAACTAACACAATGTTCCTATCAACTATACTTCAATAAAAGTTAATTATAAAAAAACAAAGAAAAAAAAGATACATGCATACCAATGTTCATAGCAGCATTATTTACAATTGCCAAGATATGGAAGCAACTTAAGTCTCCATCAACAGATGAATGAGTAAAGAAGATGTGACTATATAAACATATATATATATATTTTTATATATATATGCACAAACATACACACACACACACACACACACACACACACACACACACAAATGGAATACTACTCAGCCATAAAAAGAAAAAAATTTTTCCATTTACAACAACATGGATAGACTCGGAAGGTATTATGCTAGGTGAAAAAAAGTCAGATAGAGAAAGACAAATACAATAGAATATCACTTATATGTGAAATATAAAAAATACAACAAACTAGTGAATATAACAAAAAAGAAACAGATTCAACAGATATAGAGAACAAACTAATGGTTACCAGTAAGGAGAGGGGAGGGGAGAGGGGCATAGGGGATTAAGAGTTACAAGATATTATGTATAAACACAACTATTTTTTAAAAAGAAACAAACAAATAAATGTGTCCTTACCCCAGCTCAACCACAGTCCACTGGGCACATGCAGAGAGGAAAAATGGTCAGTGCTAATTCAGGCATGTGGCTCATTGTGAGCCTTGCAAAGTCTGGTGAGAATTTGATCTGCATTTTTTTTTTTTTAATTTTTTAACATCTTTATTGGAGTATAATTGCTTTACAATGGTGTGTTAGTTTCTGCTTTACAACAAAATGAATCAGTTATATATATACATATGTTCCCATATCTCTTCCCTCTTGCGTCTCCCTGTCTCCCACCCTCCCCCCACCCCTCCAGGTGGTCACAAAGCACCGGGATGATCTCCCTGTGCTATGAGGCTGCTTCCCACTAGCTTTCTACCTTACGTTTGGTAGTGTATATATGTCCATGCCTCTCTCTCTCTTTGATCTGTGCCGTAAGGAATATGCAAATCTCATAAGAGATTCAGTGCTCAATAACTAAAATATCATTTTACTTTTTCTCTGAGTTTGTGGCTCCCCAGCATCAGCAGGGCTTTTAATACTTTCCTGGGAGTGTAAAATGGTTTAGAAAGAAAGAAGTCTTCCTAAAATAATTCAAGCAAAGAGTGAAATAGACTTGGGTGCATGAATCCAGAACAGTTTCAACCTTCAGAAAGGGCAAGGGCTTAACTATTTCGTGAACTAATCACAAGAAAGCTTTATACATGAAGCTGCACCACATGCTGTACAACCTCAGAGATGGGGCAAGATTTCGGGTCTAGGATTTTCCCCTAATTCACACGTGACCTCCCACTTTGAGTCTTACAATCTCTACTGGACTGTAAACTGTATAAGGCAAAGAATTCCTTATTCACCTTTAAATCTTCAGCCCCAGGCTTAATGCTGGCCCCTGTCATCTAATGAATATTTTAAGAATTAATTATTCTACCTATTTTTTGTAATTTTATTAAAGTATAGTTGATTTACAATATTGTGTTAGTTTCAGGTGTACAGTAAAGTGACTCAGTTATATATATATATATATATATATATATATATATTTATATATTCTTTTCTCGGTTCTTTTCCATTATAAGTTATTACAAAATATTAAATATAGTTCCCTGTGCTCTACAGAAAATTCTTTTTGTTTGTCCAACTTCTATATAGTAGTGTGTATCTGTTAATCCCATACTCCTAATTTATCCCTCGCCTAGAGATTATCATACAAATTAAAGTAAATCAGAAAGAGAAAGACAAATATTCTGTATATTTCATAATAATCTCTTCATTCTTGAAAGCCCACACTAAAGCAATGTGCTCTTAACTTCTGGTTTGGTGCAGATGATTCGAATAAACTTTTGCTCAGTTGAACTCTTCAAATTTTTGATATTCCTCAGTTTATCTTTTAAAAGTTCTGGTGTCAGAAGAGGGAATGAAAGGAAACCCCTGAAGGCCCCCAGGAGCAATGTACATATGTAGACACACATAAACCTGCAGACAGATGCAGAGATCTATAGCCTTGTTTTAAAATTTTAGTCATGAGACAAGTTCAATAATGCAAAACTCACTAGTTCATTAAAGAAAAATTGGATCCAAATTGCTTCTGGCAGATAAAATAAGTTAGGGTTACCTGCTCAGATGGCTAAAACTCTTACTAATATCTGTGGAAAAGACTCCTGGAAGTCATCAAAGACAGAAAGATCCTTGATTTCTAATGTCACAGAGATCATCATGACATTTATTTAAATTTTTTAAAAAAATAGTTGCCTACAATGATACAGACCTACAGTAACAATTGTACTTATAAAGATAAAAGTTAATATAAGAGAGACAAATCAATTGGGCTCATAATATTCTAGTAGTCAGGATCATAATGTGAGTAAGTTGAAAATAAATATTTATGAGAGGGTAGAGGGTTTTTTAATATTTTCCTTTCAAGCTTATATTTTAAAAAATACGTGATTCTTTTAAAACAGAAAATCTCATGGTTTCCTAAAAATTGGGGTGGGTTAAGGAGAAATTACTTAAAAGAAGAAAAATAAAGTCACATTCTACAGTAGATTACATTTAAAATTTAATAAACTTACCACAGATCAGATTTTAAATAATTGCTTGCTCTGTTACTAAAGAAATGCTGTGTCATAAACTGGGCTGAAAAAATTTAGCAATTTTGTTGCAGAAATTTGAAAATGATACACAAACTTAAAATTACACATATCTTCAAAATTATTCCATGTATTTTAAGTTTTGAACACACAGAGAAATATTTGTAAGAAAATTATAGGTAAGATTAGAAGGTAAATAATGAAAATAAAGTGGTACACTTTTACCAATTAAATAAAATTTGTCATATTTTGTAAATATTTTGCTGTATTTATTTATTTATGGCACACATAGAAAATGAATAATAGAACATGTAATAAGAAAATGTAAAGTAAATAAACCAAAAAATGGGTTTTGTTAATGATGGTACTTAAAAAAATATGGTGAATCTCTCGTTTTAGTTGTGAATATTGATTTTGGTATGAATTTGATCATACTCAAATTTTTCCCCCCAATGCTTCTCCATAGATTATAACTAAAATTAGTACACTTTAATTGAAATCTATTGAATTTCATGTATTTCAATACTTCAAATGATTGAATTTATATGTTTTCAATCCTAGTGCAATATTCTTACTAGCATATTAATCATTTGACTACAGAGGCATCGTTTATCTTGTTTAGTGCTTTATTCCCAACTCTTAGAGTAGGGATCTGCCTGTATATAGTTGATGCTCATTAAACATGTGTTGAAAAAAGGACTGTTTGGGACCTTTATCTCTTATGGAAAGGTGTGTGAAGTGATTTCTTTTCTGGAGATATGAATGCCATTGAATTAAGATCAAATGTTAAATTCATTTAACCCAGATTTTTAAAGCAAGACCAAATGAGATTTCTGAAATGAGAAAGATAACAATCTCGACATTATCATCATTATAATCATCATCAACAACTATGGGAAATAATTACTATGGGAAACATTTGTAGAGTTTAGTATACATTTCACCACCCATTTTATTAGTCATTTTCAGAGACTATCCTATTTTAGCCATGCAGAAAACATTATATTTGTTTTATATAAGGGGAAATAGTAACCCTGAGAGGCTAAGGAACTTACTCAATGACTCTGGGTAGGCAAAGATAAAAGCAAGCAATCACATCTAAATCTGTTTCACTCGAAAGTTTTGCTATTTATTCTCTATCATATTCTTTCTCAATTTGGTATATCTATCACCAACAACATTTACATAATTGCATAGTAGATATATTAATGGATGATTATGCAGCTATAACATTGTTAAAGAGTTTTATTTTAATGTTATTTTCTTTAAATTTCAATATAAACTTTTTCAAACGTATAAAAATATGAAAAAATCAACATCAAGCTTCAACACCAATTGGCATTTTCCTGTAATGGTTTCATCTGTTCTCCCATTTCTCTTTTATATTTGTCTGTTGGTATATATTAAAACAAATTCTAGACATCGTATCATTTTTTTTGTCATTTCTGCTCTAAATGTTTCTGATAATACCTAAATAGAAATAAATGGAGACCCTTTATTCAAAATCATAATGACATTTTCACACCTAACAAAATTAAAAATAGGGCTTCCCTGGTGGCACAGTGGTTGAGAGTCCGCCTGCCGATGCAGGGGACACGGGTTCGTGCCCCGGTCCAGGAAGATCCCACATGCCGTGGAGTGGCTGGGCCTGTGCGCCATGGCCGCTGAGACTGTGCGTCTGGAGCCTGTGCCCCACAACGGGAGAGGCCACAACAGTGAAAGGCCCACATACCGCAAAAAAAAAAATTTAAACAAAATTGCTTACTATTATTTAATGTTCTGTCTATTTTCAAATTTCTCCTATCATCGAAAAAGTCATTATACAGTTGGATTATCCAAATCAGGATGTAAACAAAGTCTACTCACTGAATTTTATTGTTCTAGCTCCCAAATTCTTTCAGTTAGAGCAGACTCACCTCTTTGCCTTTAGACCTCATATATTCTGTTGATAAGAAGTAATGGCTTATACAAATTCAAGTTCAATTTTTTTTGTGGGTAGGGGGAAGGAAAGATTTAATCGCTGGTACTTTGTACTTCATATCCCATCACATCATAGTCACATAAAGTCTGGCTAATATTGACCAGTGGACTGATTAGAGAAGGAAATGGAGAAATGAAACAAAATACTTTGAATATAATATTTGGTTAAAAATGTACTTATTCACTACCCTGAAATTTGAAAATTGATTATTAAAGAGAAAAAAATCAAACATTTACCCCCAATAAAAACTATATTTAAGAGCATTAAGTAGGTTGAATGAATGAAGAAGAGTTATTCTACAAAATCATTAGAAGATTCCACTAGTAAGGAATATCAAGTTAGAAATAGAGGTTTCTCAATGCACACCCCCTCATAAATGTTTTCAATATTTCATATCCATCAAGCTAATGGATTACCATAAATTTTTCCACATTCTATATACCTTCATAAAGAGTAATTGGCTTGAAATTCAGGAAAAATTTAACACAAAGGTATTCAAAATCATATATGCAATCCTATTTCTTTTTATATCACTTCCAAATGTGCATCTTAGATATATTCAACTGAACACATACATGTATTAATGTTGAATGATGATGTATGTCAGCCTATAAAGCTTTCAGATAGATTTTTTTATCAGTGCATAATAAATATCATTATAAAGTTAAATGTCTGAAGTAAAGCTAAAGCTGCATGTCTGAAAAAATAACATCCAGCATTAGAAACAAAAGACTCTAGAACGTAACCTTTTGTATGACAACTATTCCTTTATTGCAACCTTCAATCTCCTGCCAGAACACAGATGCTGCATTTTTCCCCACACACAAGCATGTTACTTTACCACATGATACTCCTATACAGTAATAGTGATATTCAGAGGCAAGACAGATTCATTTCATATCAAAATAATTATTAATGAATATACATATATCCTAAATATCTATGACTTAAAGTATTCATGTCTCTCTTAATCTAATTCAGGCATGTATTAACCATGCTTGCCTTTTGGAGATAAATATTTAAGCCAGTGTCCTTTTGATTCAGGCATTGTGCAAGTCCAGCCTATCTGGCAAAGACAGAGCTTTCAATCTGATATAGTTGAATTGTCTGTTCCTAGAATACAATTTTGAAGGGAATTAAATGTGAGTTATGCTCAAACCATCAGGATGAGATGATTGGACACTGAAAATTTTTACACAGATCAGATGTTCACACTATCCTTGCTTTACTTTGCCAACATAAAATCAAATATCTGTTGCATAGTTTTTTCTTATTTATATTTATTCTATTATCCATTCTTATCTGTCAAATAAGAAATGGATTGCTTATTATTTTTTTTGCAGGTTTTAATGAGGTTTAACATGATTTCATATGAATAAGCTATTTTTTCTTTATGTACATTTGTTATTTATATTATTAATTCATGTAAGTTGTCTAGTAATTATAGGAATTACTCAATTTATTTCCTTATATTTTCTATTTATAATATCTCCACCTGCAATTGCTTCTATACAATAACTCAATATCCTCTTCTTTCAAGTTTATGCTGTATTTTACTTAGATTTTATTTTAAAAGTATTAAAGAATAATAATCAAGTAGCTTGTTTCCAGACTCCAAATGATTCTAGTGATTCACTATTAAGTAAAATATAGATTTTTGGTTAAATATCTATTATTTAAATATCCTATTGCTATTTTTCAAAGAGTTTTTATTTTTAAATCATCAGAACTGAGTGTATATTTGGGATATCTTCTTAAATGATGATACAATAAGCATTTGTATCTCTTAATGTGATATATATGTGTGTGTGTGTGTGTGTATGTGTATATATTCATTATATTTTAAATGAATGAGTTATATTTGAATTTTCCTAGGACAAACTCTGCTTGGTTGAGATGGCTGATTACTTTTAGCCATTATTTACTTTACTTATATACCATTTAGGATTTTCTCACTTATATTCAGTATAAAAGAAGACACATTTTGTGTGTGTATATTTTTGTCTGTCCATCTGTCTGTCCTGTCTGTTTGCCAGATTTAAGTATAGAAGTATTTTTTTTTTTGTAATAATGGAGACATATTCCATAAGCTAATTGGAAAAGTGGATGTGTTCTCAAGGATTCCCCCTATATCACTGTTTTCCTGGATACTTTAAGTCTTTTTTCATATATTAGGTAAAAAGATCATTTGATGGTCACAGATCAAAGTAGCAATGTTGAGTATAAACCTTTACCTAGTGTGAGTCTTCAGGATTTAGTCTTTCCCCCATTGCATAATTCCCTGATCCTGAGGCATCAAATATTTTCCCAGAAATTTTGATAATTTGGGTGGGGGGATGTCTAAAGTCATTATGAAAATCTGCAGTCCCACAGGGCCCAGCTCTGATATCATAGTTCAAGAAAGAGGCTGTAATTCTCTGGCCCTGTTACCCCCAGGCTGTTTCCATACTGAGAGTAATAGTAGACCAGGTAGAAGCAGAAAGAGGCAGCAGAGAGTTTGCACTGGAGGAAGGAGAACCATCTGAAGCATCTAAGGTAATTGTGAGAGTGTAATTTAATGTTCAAACCATGTAATTATACAGGTGACAGAGAATGCTGAAAATAATCAAAATTACATAATTTTGAAATATTATTTATTGAATATCCTGTAAAACGATTCTAAATCAAAAACTATTTTCAAAACTGAAATTCTTTCTGAAAATATATCTCCTTGTATGATAAAGCAATTTTTAAAGTATGTTGACTGTCTGGATATTAATAATTAAAATAACAAAAATAATTTTAGTAAATATACCACACACTCTAAATAGTTTTTTCAACCATATCTGTCTCTCAGAAGAGCATGTCATGATATGTTTCAGGAAGAAAAAGCATTATTTCCAAGAGTCTTTTCTATATAAAATCTTCAATCTTTTTCAAAGTTACTTTTTATTAATAATGATTTAAAGTTCTTGACAATTCCAATTAAATTTTCTCTGTGGACCATAATGTTTTATTTTATTATTTTTTATTAAGATATATTGATGTTTAGCATTATATTAGTTTCAAGTGTACAACATAATGATTCAATATTTGTATATATTGTGAAATGATCACCACCATAAGTCTAATTAACACCTATCATGATACGTAGTTACAAAATGTGTTTTCGTGTGATGAGAACTTTTAAGATCTACTCTCTTAGCAGCTGTCAGATATAAAATATAGTATTATTGACTATAGCCACCATGCTGTACATTATATCCCTATGATATATTTATTTTATAACTGTAAGTTTGTACCTTTTGACCCCCTTCACCCATTTCACCCACTTCCACCCTCCGAATTATGAGTATTATGCAATGTCAAAGGTCAAAACATTAATTTATCTTCCCTTATTTTCCCACATAAGAAATTATCGTGATCCTTTCATTTTATCTATATTTATTCTTAATCACATTCATGTTGGGATCATTATAAAAATATTTAGATTATGGGAATTTATGGATATGTTATTAGTAGTAGGTAAATTAGCTATGCTAGAGAGAAAACTAAAAGTATCAAAAGTCGACACAAAATACAGAGAAAGAATTGTAACAGTGCATGCAAGTTTTCTTTTCATTTTTTTTCTCTGATGAGCCTAATGTTAATGAAATAATTGTAGATTATTCAGCTAATGTTCTCCCTACACAAAAAATATGCATTCACGGAGACAGGAACATAGAAGAAATTTCCTTTCGTATTTGCCATTCTCCTCTTCTGTGTTACTCCCCAGATTCTCTACTATAAAAAAAATTTCTTTTTTTTGAAGAATCTGTATCTTTAGCATTTATGTGATTGCATTTTCTGATGTATTCATAGAATATGCTTATTATATATTAGGTTTCCTATTTTATCTCAAACCCTATTTACATGAATAGATTTATGGCATTTAAAATAGAAACTAAAAATTTAGCCCAATATATTTCATCACATGTTATTTAACTCTGATACCTTGAGTCATATCATATGTATCAGAATAAATGCTCCAAGATGGATTCTGTTTAAGAGATTCATTTTAATTATTGGTACAGAGAGAGAGAGACAGAGAGAGATGTGGTGGCAGGTAGGGAGAGAAAGAGACAGACAGACATATGGATTCTATTCCCACTTGCATATATGGTTATATTTAGCCAAATTTTAGAGTCCATTTGGAATCATTTGAAACCATTAGCTCTGACCAGAACTAAACAGAATAAGCAAAACTTGGGTAAAATTAAAACACATTTATTGACTTTTCTCTACCTTCAAGAGTCACCAAAGTAAAGTTCTCCAAGCATGGACACTTTATTCTTATCTTTTAATACTTTTGCAACTGTGTTTATTCTTCTAAACTCAAGACTGGAGTAACTTTAAATTCATTTCTCTGCCATATCCGGTCATTTTAGGATGGAATGTGAGGAAGGTGAAGAAACGAATTTCCTTTTCTTGAAGAACTTTATTGGGAACTCTCTATATAAGGTCTCATTTCACCATTTTAAAGTCAGTATACACTGAACTTGTTTTTGAAAGATGCAATTAATGTTGCATTGGGGAAGGAAATGAGACTACAAAGAGGGCAAAGAAGGAGTATGCCCTCAATAGCTTGAAAGAACCTCAAACCTGTTCTGATATAGTCTTGTCCATATTCCCCTTGCCAATTTCTTTTATACTCTAATGAAATTACTCCCTGCTTTGCATCTTTTCCTCTTCCAGTCCATCTTCCATGCATGTAATGAAGACATCTTTCAAATCTCTAGATCTATGTCATTGCTTTTTTAAAAACTTTAACTGTTCCTTTCCACCACATGAACAAAATAAAATGTGTTAACATGACCTTCCATTATATGTGGCACTTGCCAATCTGCCGCTTTTTCTCATTTATTCATTCAATCAATAAACAAATGTTTTACATGTCTACACTGAGAGAAATTTTAACATAGTGATTTAAAACACAGGCTCAGGAACCAAACCACTTAGATTTTAAAAAGTTATTCTGCCTAACAGCTGTGTGAATTTGGGTAAGCAACCTAAAACCTCCAAGATTCTGCTTCTTCATTTATAAAATGAAATGGGAATAGGACTTACTATAAATCACTGTATGGGGAATAAATGAGACAATCAATGCAAACATATGTAAAATAATGCTTAGTACTGTGTGAGCACTTATTATTATGCAGATTATCATGGTGTAATGGGCCTGGTTTCCAATGGATCACTGTGTATAACATACTGAAAAGAGGCAAAAATGGATGCCAAGAGTGGAGATGAGTTAGGGGCCTATTGTGATAGATAGGGCAAAAGATGATGTTAGCTTGGAGTAGAATGGTAGAGTGGAAATGGAGAGAAATGAACAAGTTCAAGAAAAAGTTTGAATTTAGCACGTAAGATTTGGTGACAGATTAGTTTTCTGGAATTACAGAGAGGAGATGTCAAGGATAATTTCCAAATTATTTTTTTATTTGTGTGATAAGATGAAGAACTAGGTTTGAAGGGGAACCAGGGCAAAGGCCAGGATTGAAGACCCTGGAGTTTGCTTTATACAGGCTGCATTTTATATACCCTTGAGTCATCAGAGGAAAATGTCAAGTAGGCAATGGTATATACTGAAAAGTGTAGCTGAAGAAAAAACTTCAGAAGTAGAGCCTCATCTCTCATTAGTCATGACTTGCAATTTACAGTCCAACAAAGTTTGTCTTTAAATTTTTCCATAAGTTTTTAAATTTGGAATGTCTTTGCCCAGTGTTCTTTACCTGGATACCAGATTCTCATCTTTAAGGCTCAGCTAAGATGAAATCTCCTCCAATTAGCTGTATCATAAGCAGGCAAGTCAGTCAGCAAACTTATTTTCACTCCTAGTTCATGGCTTCCCTTGAGGGTGCTCCACAAAATATATCAAATATATAGAAATGTCTGAAGAAAGAAAAGTCTCACTGTGTTAAACCACTGATATTTTGTAATTGCTACAGTAATTAGCCTACCCTGAAATCTTCCTAATTTTCCATGGCTATATTAAATGTTCCTCTATGTTCACAAAGCCCCATAATTTTGTATCATTACACCATTATAATTTCCATATGGAGTTCCACATTGGCTTATATGTCTGTGCCTCAAATACTGTAGGTTCTATGAAGGCAAAGTCCATGTTTTTCTCTTATTTTTATCCATGTATCCCATGTTAAGACATGGTTCCCGGGACACTTGGCTCTTGGTAAACATATTTTAGCATAAGAAAATATATGAATTATTTAGCTCATTTACCCAAATTTTTCATGATGTTTCCCCCAGGACTAAGTTGATATCATAACACAAGTTAACAGCTATGCATTACCAGGGTTTCAATTCCTTAATCATTTTTCAATTTGCTATTTATATTTGTCTCCTTGATTCTGTCTCCTAATTTCCACAATCCTCTTGAGTTGTTGAAAAAAAAAATTTTAATTCTCTTCCAGTAGATAGTTATTAAATAGATTTTGATATATTAAGATTTACTTGTAGGACCATAACTCTTCCTTATGAAATACCTTCATTTTATTGCTGTCTGTTTTCTTTCCACATTAACAAGCATTCTTACTTCCTTTCTATTTCAGCCAGAATAATGAATCTTTAACTCTATCCTTTAGATAAAATTTATCCTCTGCCTTTAGATTTCCAAAACCAATCCAATTATTTTTTTTAAAAAAATGAACACCAAATGCTTTGGTCATAAATATTGGAAACAAAAAGTACAATTCTATTTCTCCTTAGCCCTGATGCCTTGCTGTTTTCTAAATTCAGCTTGGCATCTTAAAGTGTCATGAAATAATTAGAAAGATCACAGACGGCTACCCCTCTCCTTGGCTAGGGAACAAAATATATCAGATCACCATATGCTACCCCTACACTTCAATGCAACCTTTTAAAAACTCATAAATTTCCAACTTTAGCGTTTCTAAGCAACCACTTTAATATTTTCAGCCACAAATTGGATGAAGGCCCCAGTGAAAGCACACAAAGAAGAATTCATGGAAAGAATCCTAGGAAATGTTGTGTGTGCTCAAACAAAAAGGACAGGAAATTTTGCTACCTCAAAAGATGTCTGCATGTGGCACCTGGGTTCTAGTCTTCACAATTAGTGAGAGTTGTCCTCAACAGCAAATGCTTTAAATATCAATAATTTTTAAATGACGTTTATTGCTAAGCTCTCTTCATATGCTGTTAGTGTATTTATTGTTTTAGTACATTTAAGTGAATAAATGACTTAAACATTTGGATATGAAAGAATAATTTGGTCCCTAGATCTAATATTTTTCAGAGGTGGAATTTTATAAGCATTTAAAATTTGTTTTTTCATTTACTTATATAGTCATTATTGAGTAGAGATGTTTGAATTTCATGAATTTACAATACAGTAGGGAAGAGCAGACATAGAATATCCAACTTTTAATTTTGTCACCAAGATTTATTAAACATATAGTCATGAATTCCCCTGAAAGATATTCAGTAAACCAGTGAAAATTTAACATTAAGAAACAGTTGTCCAAGGATTGGTGTTTGGGAATCAAGGATGTAGGCAAAGAACATGACATCTAGAACAGAATCATCTAGTTCGGAATTATAGTCCACCAATTATTAGCTGTGTGACCATAGTCTAGGTATGTAAACTCTCTCAGCATTAAAATGGTGATTTAATACCTGTCTGAATTTTTGTGATGATTAAATGAAAATATACATGAAGTTTTGAGCTACTGTTAATTAATGGTTATTATTATTTATGTATTATTGACTTGTATCACCCCTCTTAATTATCTAACTGTCCTCTGGGTGAACTAGTGTGAAAATATTTTATTCCTCCAGGAAAAGAACTCTCAGCCTTTCTGAAAATGCCAGTGTGAAATTTTTCAAGCAGCGGAAGAGCTTGTCAGGGCACGTGCTGACCCCATATCTCCCCCATCCCTCAGACAAAGGTTTATTTTCTGCTGCCATTTATTGTACTCTAATACATCAAAGATCTTTGACCCATCTATAACCTTTTTCTCTTCCAGAGACTCTCTGGCCACAGCAGTCATCCAAACTACAAAGTGGGTCAGTAATGAACAGAAATGTCACAGATCCAGCAGGAATCTGCACACAAAACAATCTCCTCCTTATCCCCTGCCAAAATCCTGCTCCACTGTGGACTGCTTGTATTTCCAGAGCAACATAGTAATACCTCTGGCCCTAAGTGCTTTGCCTCTAGCTCCTCTTTTCAGGACTGCAATTGTTTTATTGGAAGTGTTCTTCAATAGACGTTAGCTTTACTCATTTATTATCACCCAGAAGCCAAGAGTTTATCCACTCAGGAGCAAGGGAATACTTTCCTGGGCTTCTAATACAGTTTATATTTAGTTTGCAGCTTTCCTCAGAAAATTTCATAACTCCACTGAATATATTCTGTTAGTGACTATCACCTATGACTTGTATAATACTTTTGACTTTTCAATATCTTTTCACATGAATTTCATTTGAGCCTCAGAACCACCCTGCAAATTTGACTGGGCAGGTACTATAATACCTCCAGAGGATGTGGTTGAAACTTAAATGACTTACCCAGGGAGTGTTAAGGTCTGACTTGGGTCTCCTTTGCCAGCAAGTGTCTTTTCTAACATATTATTATGAACTTTCTTAATAAAATAGTATCAGAACAATAATGGACAGAGATATTTCATAACATGCCTGGAATGTTTGGTATATTGTGAGTTTTATTTTGTACATAGTTTCTAACAATTTGACTTTCTTTGCAATCTCAAGTTGTGTTTCAAGGTAGTAAACAAATGGATTGCAGCAGACAAATATTAATTTTGATTGTTGTCATGAGAATGATACATTGTTGAAACCATTTTGATGTATCACATAACCTTACATCTTGTGATATTGTGATTTATGATAAGAAATATATATTTGGTCTTCGTCACCATTTCTGGCACAGAGCTCCTCAAACCCATGGAATTTCCTAACTGATGAGGGTGACAGAGGTATATTTTGCTACGTCAATGAGGTGACTTTTGGAAAGACCTAAGGGTAGAGGGTGGTTGCCAGTGAAGCCAACCATACGATTAGGGGGTTGGAACTTCCACCTACTCTCTGACCTATGGAGAGGGGAGAGGGGTTGGAGATTGAGTTCAATCACCAATGGTCAATGATTTAATCAATCATCCTTACATATAATAAAGCCTCCATGAAAACACAAAAGGAGAGGGTTCCATGAGCTTCCAGTTTGGTGAACACATGGCAGTTCAGGGAGAATGGCACACTCAGAGAGCATTGAAACTCCGTGTCCATTCCCCATACCTTGTCCTATGCATCTCTTCCATCTGTTTTTTATAAACCAGTAATCTAGTAACTGAAATGTTTCTCTGAGTTCTGTGAGTGCTCTAGCAAATTAATCAAACCCCAGGAGGGGGTTCCAGACAGTAATTTGAATCAAGATGCTTAAAAAAAGAGTACCAACAAAGGAAATTATGAAGGTAATTTTAAAAGACAGTATGACAGCATAATTCTTCACCTTTGTCCTTTGGACTAACTTAAGAAGAAATTGCATAAATCAAATTCCTATAAAATTTAAAAATGTGGTTGGCAGAATGTCTACATCATGATCTCTGGAATCTGTTATTATGTTATCTTACATGGAAAAGGGAGTTTTGCAACTGTTATTAAAATGAAGGCTTTTGAGATAGGAGATTAACTTGAATAATCCAAGGACATGACTCTTTTTTTTTTTTTTTTTTTTTTTTTGCAGTACGAGGGCCTCTCACTGTTGTGACCTCTCCCGCTGCGGAGCACAGGCTCCAGACGCGTAGGCTGAGCAGCCATGGCTCAAGGGCCCAGCCGCTCCACGGCATGTGGGATCTTCCCAGACTGAGGCACGAACCCGTGTCCCCTGCATCGGCAGGCGGACTCTCAACCACTGCTCCACCAGGGAAGCCCCGGACATGAGTCTTTAAAAGCAGAGGACTTTTCCCAGTTGAGGTCAATGAGAGGAAACGTGAGCATGGCAAGAAGGTCAGAGGGATGCAAGGTAAAAAGGAATTGATAGACCAAGTCTGGTTTCAAAGATGGAGAAAGGGAAACATGAGCAAATGTGGGCATTCTCTAAGCTGGAAAAGGCAATGCAATTTATTCTCACTTAGAGCGTATAGAAAAAAAACACAGCTGTACCCATGCCTTGATTTTAGTCAAGTCAGACCTATCTCAAACTTCTTAACCTACAGAACTGTGAGATAGAAATGTATTTTGTTTTAAGCCACTAACTTCCTAGTAATAAGTTATGACAGCAATAGGTAACTATTATAAGTGGTGCAATCTAGTTAATAATTTTAAAACTATACAGAAAGAGAAAGCTCAGAACTCAGACTCAGAGAAGCTAGACGCTGATAGCTTCACTAGTGAATTCTATCAAAAATCCAAACAAAATTCCTACCAATCCTTTTCAAACTCTTCCAAAAAATCAATAAAGAGAGTACTTCTCAATTCATTCTATGAAACCAATATTATCCTGATACCAATTCAGACAAAAAAAATCACAGGAAAATATAACTACAAACCATAACCTCTTATGAATACAGATGGAAAAGTCCACAACAAAATACTAGCAAACTCAACTTAGCAACATGTAAAAATTCTATTATACACTATGACCAAGTGGGACTTCTCAGGAATGCAATGGTAGTTCAATATAAAATCATGAATATTAACAGGATAAAGGGGGAAAAAAATACATGATCATGTCAAGGCAGAGAAAGCTTTTGACAAAATCCAATATTTTTTCATAATAAGAACACTCAACAAACTAAGAATAAAAGAGAATTCCTTCAACTTGATAAAGGGCATCTATGTGAAACTCACAGCTAACATCATACTTAATGGTGAAAGATTGAATACTTTTTCCTTAAGATCAGAAACAAGACAAAGATGTCTGCACTCACCACTTCTATTTAACATGGCATTGTAATTTCTAGCAAGGCAGATTAAGAAAATGGCATCCATACTGGACAGGTAAGAGTAAAGTTACTTTTATTTTCAAATTATATGTATATATGAATAAATATACATATATATATAAACATAGTAAGTCCCCTATATAAAAACGAATTCCATTCCAAGAGTGGATTCGTAAGTCCAGCAAAATTAGCATAGGTGCCCAGATAACACAATTAGCTATATAGTACTGTACCAGCTACATCACTGTTGCTTTTACGCTTGCTTCCAGACATCCTGGGCTTTAAATAAAGATACTGTACCACTGTACTCTATTCAGTACTGTACAGTAAATTACATAAAAGCACAACCACTTGTAGAGGATGCCCATACATGACAATGTATGCCAGACATATGAACTAACTTACGTGATTGGACATGTGAATACACATTCTCATCTTTGAAAGTTCACAACTTGAAGATTCATATGTAGGGGACTCACTATATGTGTATACATACACACACGCACACACACACACACACACACACACACACACATCCTAAAGAGTCCATTGAAAAAACTGTTGGAATAAACAAGTTCTTCAAGATTGCAGTATACAAGATGTAATTGTATTTATCTACATTAGCAAAGAACATTTCTAAAATAAAATTAAATAAATGAGTTCTTTACAACAGCATCCAAAAGAATAAAATATTTTGGTATGAATTTAACAAAATAAGAACAAAACCTGTACACTAAAAACTACAAAAATTGTTTGAAAAATGAACAATTATTTAAGTAAATGGAAAGATACTCCATGTTTATAGATCAGAAAACTTGTTTGTGTTAAGATGACAATACTTCCCAAATTAATTTACAGACTCTAAGTGATTATTATTAAAATCCAAGCTAATTTTTTGCAAATTTATATGGAAATGACAGATACAGACAAAACAATATAGAAAAATAAGAATAAAGTAGGAATACTTAGACTTTCCAATTTCAGAGCTTACTGCAAAGCTACTTTAATCAATACAGTATGATATGGGCATAAAAATAGATGTATAGATCAGTGAAATAGAATTGATTCCAGAAATAAACCCTTGAATTTATCATCAATTATTTTGGAAAAAGTTACCAAGACAATTTAATGGGAAAAGAATAGTCTTTTCAACAAATAATACTGGGATAACATGATAGTCACATGCAAAAGAATGAAGTTGAACCATTATCTCACGCCATATGCACAGTTACTCAAAATGGGTTATAGATCTAAATGCAAAAAAAAAAAAGAAGCAAAATCTAAAAACTCTCAGGAAAAAATATTAGAGTAAATATTCATGACCATGAGTTAGGCAAGTTTTCTTAAATATAACACCTAAAGCACAACTGACAAAAGAAAAGATGAATAGGACCATATCAAAATTAACAATCTAAACTTTTGTGTTGCAAATGATGCCATCAAGAAATAAAAGGACAACCCACAGAATGGGAGAAAAATATTTGCAAATTATACACCTGATAAGAGACTTTTATTCAGAATATATCAAGAGCTTATACAAGTCAATAATAAAAAATAAATAATGAAAATAAATAAATAAATAATGTAATTGAAAACAGGTAAGGAATTTGAATTGGCATTTCTCTGAAGAAGATATTCAAAGGGCTAATATGCATATGAAAAGATGCTAAATGTCATAAATTATCAGAGAAATGCAAATCTATGTCACAATGAGATATTACTTCATACTCACTAGGATGGTCATCATAAAAATAGAATGAAAATAACAGGTGTTGGTGAGGAAGCCAAGAAATTGAAACCCTAATACATTGTTGGATGGGGATGAAAAATGGTGCACCTATTGTGGAAAACAGTTTCATGGTTCCTCAAAAAGTTAACTATAGACCCAGCTATTCCACTCCTAGATAAATACCCAAGAGAAATAAAAATGTGTTCACACAAAAACCTGGGCATGAATGTTCACAACAGCATTATTCATAATGGCCAAAATTTGAAAACAACCCAAATATCCACCACCTGGTAAACAGATAACTAAAAGGTGTTGCATCCATATAATTGAATATTATTCAACAATAAAAAGGAATGAAAAACTGACACATGCTCTACATGGAAGAACCTTGAAAATATCAGGCTAAGTGAAAGAAGCCAATCACAAGAGACCAAACATTGTATGGTTCCACATATATGAAATATTCAGAGTATGCAAATCTATAGAGAAAGAGATTAGTGATTGCTCAGGACTTGAAGTAAAATACTAACTTTTAATGATGTTTCTTTTAGAGGAGATTAAAATGCTTTAAAAATTAGATTGTGGTTTAGTCAGAATCCTGTGACTAAAAAATATTGAATTGTACACTTTAAATTGATGAACTAGAGGGCATATGAATCATATCTCAAAGCTATTTTTTAAAAGAATAAGCTACTGCTTTGAGAATTGGTTAAGATCTTTTGACTAAAAGAAAGAGAGAAAAGGAGCCATTCTGTCCAAACTAAGCAAAAAAATACTATTAACTGGGGAAATTGGGACATTTTACTGAAATGAAGTATAGGGTATATAAACAAGGCATACGAAGGAAGGAGATTTTACCCTGGGAGAAAAATTATTGAGCTTTAGTTTTCAAGCAGCATTTTATTGAAAACCAATTTTCCTTAATGCTTAATTCTTCCAATAAACAGTTTACCAAAACTTATCCAGAAAATAATTTCAGTTGGATCACCAATAATCATTTCATCAGTTATTTCCCTGTGACTAGCCAAATCCATTCTGTTACTTTTTTTTTTTTTTTTTTTCTGCTTTGTATCCATGACTTTTGGGGAAAAACATCTTCTGATTTGAAAGTTCAGGTAGTTTACTTCTCTCCAGTGTAAGATTTTATTAACAACAGGACAGTTTTCTCTCTTTCAGCACCAGAGTCTATTATTTGTTTTTTATTAACAGAAATACCTGCAAAAAGTAATAAACTAAAACAAACAAATAAAACTCAAAGGGTATAAAAGGTAAAGTTAAGTCTTTTTACTCACTCCAGCTGAATCACCCAGAGGAAACTAGTTTTTAATAACAACTTAGGGAGATTTTTTAAAACACAGCTCTATCTGAAGACACCATAAAATGGCTCATAATCTCATCACTCGGGTAAATACCATTATTATTTTAAATAAATATAAAAATAATGTATGCACCTGGTCATAAAATAATACAGAAACCAAAAAAATATATGCATACTTATTGATTTTCCTTCCAAACAAGATTTTCAGTTCTATTCCCCAACAATAACCAAAAACCTTCAACGGTTTCTTCTGCAACATTTCCTGTAATAATGTACATAGGTGTAAATACATGTCAAATATATGTCAAAATATGTCATTTTTATTTACTACACCATCTCAATTGTTTATTTGCTTTTGAAAGTGAAACGTTATATATCAGTATCTGTAGATTTACTGCATCGATTCTTCTTGTTCTTTTATATTAAATATTTTATTCATATTACAAATAATAATACAATTCATATTTATGTATTCCCTTCTTAACCTTAAAACACTTACAAATACCTACACCTTGAAATTTCCTGTGTACCACTCTTGGGTGGCATAGCCTACATTCACCCAGTAGTAAATGTTATCTTGAATTTTATATTTTTATCATATCTTTATAATTATATTTTGCTAAATGATATTTATTTTTGCTTAGTATTGTTTTCAGTTTTACTGAAATTGAATCATCTATGTTTTCTTTTAAATCATGTTGTTTTCATTGTGTTTATGAAATCCATCCTTGTGATTGGGTGAAACCCTAACTTATTCATTCTCACCATTGTATACTATACAGTCTTATAAACATATTGCAATTTATCCAGTGTGCTTTGGACACTTTGGATATTTGTAGTTTTTGCTATTATGAAAAATGCTGCCATGAAAATTCCTGTTCTTCTGCCATTGCACACATATTTATAAGGTTCTCCAGGGTGTATAATAAGACTGGAGGTGTTGCTTAATAGGATAATTGCTTAGCTATACAAAGTGATGTCACAGCAATACTGGAGTTCTGGGTAGTCCACATCACGACCAACATTTGGAATTATCAAACAAAATTTTGCTTGACTAAAAGTTTTAAATAATAATTTAATTGATTTTAATTAGTATTTGTTTACAAATTAGGGTGGGTACATTTTCTTATGTTTATTAGCATTCTGTTTCTTCTTTAAAATACTTGTTTGTGTTTTCAGCAGTTTTTCTGTGAGGTTGTTGGTCTTTTTGTTAATAGTTTTCAGAATTCTTTTTATTTGAAATAGAAGAAATCTTATTTATTTTATGTGGTTGTCTCCTCATTGAGGCTTGTCTTTTCACTTTGTATATGAAATATCTAATATTATTATGTATATGCTCACTTTATGTATTATGATGAAGATATGTCCCTAATTTTAGAGTAGAGGAATTTATCAAGCCTTCCATTTCTTGATTAGACTTTTGGTTCTTTATTAAAAATATACATCCAATTTCAAGATCATAAAGCATTTATCTACATTTGCTTCAAAAATATTACAAGTGTTACTTTTCATGTTTAATTTATCTTAAGTTAAATTTTCATATTGTGTGAAATAATATCTTAATTGGATCATCTACCTTTCCATTATCATTTATGTTAAATATTTTATTTAAATTTTATTTATATACTACCCAAGCAACCTACAGATTCAATGCAATCAAACTACCAATGGCAATTTTCACAGAAGTAGAACAAAAAATTTCCCAATTTTGTATGGAAACACAAAAGACCCTGAATAGCCAAAGCAATCTTGAGAAAGAAACACGGAGCTGGAGGTATCAGGCTCCCAGACTTTACACTATACTACAAAGCTACAGTAATCAAGACAGTATGGTACTGGCACAAAACAGAAATGTAGATCAATGGAACAGAATAGAAAGCCCAGATATAAACCCACTCACATACGGTTACCTTATTTTTTACAAAAGAAGCAAGAATATACAATGGAGAAAAGACAGCCTCTTAAATAAGTGGTGCTGGGAAAACTGGACAGCTGCATGTAAAAGAATGAAATTAGAACACTCCCTAAGACCATACACAAAAATAAACTCAAAATGGATTAAAGACCTAAATGAAAGGCCAGACACTATAAAACTCTTAGAGGAAAACATAGGCAGAACACTCTACGACATAAATCACAGCAAGATCCTTTTTGACCTACCTCCTAGAGAAATGGAAATAAAAACAAAAATAAACAAATGGGACCTAGTGAAACTTAAAAGCTTTTGCACAGTAAAGGAAAATATAAACAAGACCAAAAGACAATCCTCAGAATGGGAGAAAATATTTGCAAATGAAGCAACTGACAAAGGATTAATCTCCAAAATTTATAAGCAGCTCATGCAGCTCAATATCAAAAAAACAAACAAACCAATCTAGAAATGGGCAGAAGACCTAAGTAGACATTTCTCCAAAGAAGATATACAGATTGCCAACAAACACATGAAAGGATGCTCAACATCACTAATCATTAGAGAAATGCAAATCAAAACTACAATAAGTTATCAACTCACACCAGTCAGAATGGCCATCATCAAAAAATCTACAAACAATAAATGCTGGAGAGGGTGTGGAGAAAAGAGAACCCTCTTCCACTGTTGGTGGGAGTGTAAATTGATAACAGTGTAAATTGATAACAGACACTATGGACAACAATATGGAAGTTCCTCAGAACACTAAAAATAGAACTACCATATGACCCAGCAATCCCACTACTGGGCATATACCCTGGGAAAACCATAAATCAAAAAGATACATGCAACGTTCATTGCAGCACCATTTACAATAGCTAGGACATGGAAACAACCTAAGTGTCCATTGACAGATGAATGGATAAAGGAGATATGGCACATATATACAATAGAATATTACTTAGCCATAAAAAGAAACAAAACTGAGTTATTTGTAATGAGGTGGATGGACCTAGATTCTGTCACACAGAGTAAGTAAGTAAGTCAGAAAGAGAAAAACAAATACCGTATGCTAACACATATATATGGAATCTAAAAGAAAAAAATTGGTTATGAAGAACTTAGGGGCAGGACAGGAAGAAAGACACAGACGTAGAGAATGGACTTGAGGACATAGGGAGTGGGAAGGGTAAGCTGGGATGAAGTGAGAGAGTGGCATGGACATATATACACTACCAAATGTAAAATAGATGCTAGTGGGAAGCAGCTGCATAGGACGGAGATCAGCTCGGTGCTTTGTGACCACCTAGATGGGTGGGATAGGGAGGGTAAGAGGGAGACGTAAGAGGGAGTAGATATGGGGATATATGTATATGTATAGCTGATTCACTTTGTTATAAGCAGAAACTAACACACCATTGTAAATCAATTATACTCCAATAAAGATGTTAAATAATAATAACATAATAAATAAATAAATTGCTTAGAATTAATAGATTATCTGAGATTGAATAGGCATAAACCTACTATATTTCTTGATTTGTTTAGTTATTCTGTAACATTTTTGATAATTTTTATAAATATTTCCATGAAGTTCTTGTACATATTTTGCGAGATTTATTTCTTGGCAACAAATTTTTAGTGCCAGTTTTGAAATTGTATTTATAATTGCTATTTTCTGGTGAATATAAATAAATTTTATTTTTGCATATTCTTATATTTGTCAACTTTGTTCAACTCTCTTACTAATTCTAAGTACTATCTCTAGGATATTTTGAGTCTTTGTGTATACAATAACAACATTAATAAATCTAACAGTAGATACTTCCTCTTTATATCTTTATAACTTCTATTTCTTTTACATGTCTTATTTTATAGCTCACACTCCTATTACAATGCTGACCAGGAGTAATCATAGCGACCTTCCTTATCCAATTTCTATTGCATTCTTTAACATGTCACTATTTTCCACGATGTTTGCCAAAATGTTGGTTTACAAAAAATGTTCAACACATTTAACAATAACATAATCCCCATATTTTAGTTTGAGAAATAATTTCTTAGAACAAAAACTATATACCCAGCCTCTTTTGCAGCCAGTGTGGCCATGTGATTGTGTTTTGGCCAAAGACATGTAAGAGGAAGTATCTGTATGACATCCAGTATAAGCTCTCATTTCCTCTTCTCATTGTTTAGTGGCACATGGCTGGACCATAATAGAAATCTTGAGCCGCACAATGGATGCCATTTGCTGAGGACAGAAGAGCCAAAAGATATAAGAAGATGGACAGCTGATGATCATTGAGCAACCACAGTATCCCTGAACTTATTTACAGACTTTACTTATTTGAAAGAGAAACTATTGTTATTAACTGAACACAGAGTCATATTTAGTGAAGGTACAATCAGCAGCGATGGATCAAAACATAGAAAGTGGATCAAGTTAAATAGGGAAAACTTTTCATTTATTTAATAAAATTAGTTAAATGATTGCTATATGTCAGGCACAGCAATTGATCTGGTGGAGAGAGAAAAACGTGTGTATAAGACATAGTCCCCCATTGATGAATGAATGGATAAAGAAACTGTGATACATTTATGTATGTGTGTATATATATATAGTTTTTGTAAGCTGTTACATCATATATATATATATATATATATATATATATATATATATATAATGGAATATTATTCAGCCATAGAAAAGGAAATCTTGCCATTTGCAACAACACAGATGTACCTTAAGGGTCTTATGCTAAGTGAAATAAGTCATACAGAGAAAGACAAACACCTTGTGATCTCACTTATATGTGGAATCTAAAAATAAAAAAAACAAAAAACCCAGACTCATAGGTAGATACAGAGAACAGATTGGTGGTAGGCAGAGGTGGGATGTGAGGGGTGGATGAAATGGTTAAATGGGTTCAAAGGTAAGACATTCCAGTTACAAAATAAATAAGTCATGGGGATATAATGCACAGCATGGTGATATAGTTAATAATCCTATATTGCATATTTGAAAATTGCTAAGAGTATATTTTATAAGTTCTCATCACAAGAAAAAAATTTGTAATTGTGTATGTTGAAGGATGTTAGCTACACATTGTGGTGATCATTTCATAATATATACAAACATCAAATCATTATGTTGTATACTTGAAACTAATATGATGTTGTATGTCAATTATATCTCAATTTTTAAAAGTTACAATCAGAAAGAAAAGAAAGACATAGTACTCAGTCCTTCAAAAAGCATGTGGCTTAATAGGAAAACAGATATGTAATCAAATTGATATAAACATACACACACATATTATATGATGTACTAATAAAGATATATAATAGAAATACTCCTTTGTACATATTTCTATTTTATGCACATATTAAAAAACAATCAGAACACAGAGAAGGAAATGATTGTTTCTTTAAGATACTATTATTTTGAAGAGAAAAAAAGATACTCTTATTTTGCACTGTTTAAATTCACTGTGAGAGACCTGATACTATCTCAGACCCTGCCAAAACCTCTGGGCTACATACTCCTCTGCTTTTCACCTTTGTTCCTCACTGTAACCTAAGTCTTTCCCACTAATCCAGTTTTGATATAGATGTATGATTGTATCTCAAAACACATAAACCTCCATCTGAGACCAAACTCTGAGCCTTAGTCCTGTCAAAAAATTAACCCAATTTAACTTCCACTAACTTGGCCATACCTTTTATATAAGTCCTACCAGTACCCAGCAATACCACTCCCATAAACTAGACCAAGTTCCCATAAACCTGTCTTCTGCTATAGTTAGCTTATTGGAAACACATGTTGAGTCCATTCATTAAACAGATACTTGTAAAGTGCCTACAATGAATTGGGCTTAGGAAGTGGTACAAAGACAAGCTAAACAAAGCTCCTATCCTGGATAACTTAACATTCTAGTAAAATAGACTCCCAAAAAGGGTTAATTTCAGAAGGTTATTCAAAGCACATAACATTGATAAGATACAGGGAGCGAAAGGAGAATCTAACTGAAATTAGAAGAGATGAGGAGATAGGAAGACCTTTATCAATGGGGTGACCATGAGTCCCTTTGCCCTGAGAAGTGTGGATTTACACTTGCTGTCTTGACATAGCTTTTTAACAGTGTGTCATTTCACTTTAAAGCCTGTTTTAGCTCAGATGAAAAGTGATATTCATGAGGTAGTTATATTTTAGTTAGTGCTATAAAGAAAAATGGGGGTGAAACCAAATGAAGTCAGAACAAGTTATTCCAAACAGAGAGTGTATCATGTGTAAATTATGGAAGTAAGAAAGTATGAAACAGCAATTGCAAGAAAGTCAATACAACCAGAATATGGCATTTAAAGATTGGTAGAACGTGAAGGAACTACATAAAATGGAGCTTGAACTTTTTCCTTCAAGTAATGGGGAGCCACTGAAGGATTTAAAGTAGACAAATGATGAGGTAAGACATAACTCTATTAGCACTTCAAAAAATCAACCTGTTAGACAAACAAAGGAGGATTGAAGTGGCCATATTAAAGTAACATAATGGGGAATAACCATTAAAACACAGGTTTTGAAATCAAACCTATCCCGGTTTAAGTAACACTCTGATGTTAATCCTGATGGGTGGGGGAGGGATGGAGTGGGAATTTGGGGTTAGCATACGAAAACTATTATACGTAGAATGGATAAACAACAGGGTCCTACCATATAGCACAATGAACTGTATTCAACATCCTGTGATAAACCATAAAGGAAAAGAATATGAGAAAAGAATATATATATATATATATGTATGTATGTATAACTGAATCACTTTGCTGTGCAGCAGAAATTAACACAACATTGTAAATCAACTATACTTCAATAAAAAAAATTTTAAATAATAAAAATACAAATTTTAAA
Organism: Phocoena phocoena; assembly: GCF_963924675.1. Classification (NCBI taxonomy): domain Eukaryota; kingdom Metazoa; phylum Chordata; class Mammalia; order Artiodactyla; family Phocoenidae; genus Phocoena; species Phocoena phocoena. Next base: position 25,486,402 of record NC_089235.1, on the reverse strand, counting down.
ATAAATAAATTCTGATATGACCACTTGCTTTGTTTTTGTTTTATTTTGTTTCTCCCAAATATTTATTTATTTATTTGGGTGTGTCAGGTCTTAGTTGTGGCAAGTGGGATTTTTCAATGCGGCATGTGGGCTTCTCTCTAGTTGTGATGTGTGGGCTCCAGAGCATGCAGGCTCTCTAGCTGTGGCTCGGGCTTAGTTGCCCCGTGGCATGTGGGATCTTAATTCCCCAACCAGGGATCGAACCCGTGTCCCCTGCATTGGAAGGTGGATTCTTAACCACTGGACCTCCAGGGCAGTCCTACCACTTGCTTTGTTACAAGTACAGACTCTTAGGGTCAGACTGCCTGGGTCTAAAACCTGTTTCAAATACGTACCATCTCTATGACCTTTAGGAAGCTACTTAAACTCGCTGTGCCTCAGTTTATCTATTTAATAAGAAAAATAATAGTTCTTACTTCACAGTGCTTTAATTAAGGTTAAAAATGTTACTACAGATCATTTCCTTAGAACACTGTCTGGAACATGTGTCTGTGAACCTTCTGTTCAAATATGTTTTGCTGAAAACTTACAAAATAGATATTTGCTGAAAAATGTTGTAACTAGTCTAAGTTACAAGTTTAATGATATATTCTATAGAGGATTTAAGACACCAACTTAGTGAAAGTAAAACTTAGTGCTGTTCCAATGCCCAAGAGGAGGACTGCTCTACCTATAGAGCAGGGAAGGATGGGGTGGCAAATATACTCTCTTAGCTGTCAGAAGCTTTTTTACATTTTATTAACATGATCCACTCAAAGAAAAAAGTCTTAAAGAATGACTAGAAAAGATCATTGAAATGATGTGTTCACAATTACATAAAGCAGAATTATCTCCAGCCCATTAGTAACAACAACAAGTAGACAATAGAATGTACTTACCACAACTAGTGCATTATAACTTTTCCAAATTTTTTAAAAATTTTGCAAATTTTTTTATACTAGGTTATTTTCTCCAGGTTATTTCCTATCTCTTAGAGCAATAAAATTACAAAAAATACATCTTTATATTTAAAATAGTAGCTGGAGAAATTATAAATTAAACGCACATGTACATTGGACATTGTTGGCACCCCACACCACACAACCTAGGGCCAGCTCTACCTCCAGCTATAGTTGTGGTGGAATGTTTTTGCACATACTGTAGGGTTTCCCTCCTCAAGCTCCCAGGGCATCTTACTATAAAGGTACAGTACTTAACAACAACAACAACAACAACAACAACAACAACACACACACACACAAAAAAAAAAAAATATATATATATATATATATATATATATATATAATCTCCACGAGCAACTTTCAGTCAGTGAGAGATGAGTGTCAGTGGGTGGATATCCCAGCTCCACATTTGGAGGTATAATTCTGAGGTTCATTCTACATGGTTTCCCAAAGGGTCCCCAGCAAGACTGAGCCCAGTTGCTTAAACTAATAACCAGCTCAAGATCCCACTTTTAATTGGCTTTCCCTCCATCTCTCTCTCACTCTCCCTATTGCTTCACTGTAGCATTCAGGATCACCTCTCAAATAATCTATCTGTGCCTAAATCAAAATCTGAGGATTTGCTTTTGGAAGAACCCAAACTATGACAAGAATCTCATTACATTGAATTTTTAATCTGATCATTTCTGTAATAAATTCCAAGCATTCTTAATAAGTTGCATGGATAATCACATAGGTTGATCTACTTGTCAATAATTCTAATCTATTTTGATTATCATTACTTCCTTCTTTTATCACCAGAATAGTGTTGTTAATATCAAGATAATTACATGTATCTTACTATTTCTATCACCATACCTCATTCTTTTCATCATTAGAGTCTTTTGTAACATCTATTCAAATATTCTATTGTAGAAAAAGAATTAATATTAATGACACTAGAATAATTTTCAAATTTCAAAGGGAATGTATCTCAACAAAAAAAATTATTTATTTAATGCTGGCGATATGGCATCCTCATATTTGCATAGCCTTTACTCCAGATCAATACAACTTACACAATACTTTGCTCAATTTATTCAGCAAAATAGATATACTTTAAAAATTGTGTTCCTTTCTTTCTCTGTCAGACTGACTGCTGACACTCTAGTAAATCCTTTCAGCTGACAGGTCTCTGTGGTTTGCTGTTTATTAGTTTTGTTTGTTGTGACTTAAAATGTAGGAACTATTTTTCCCCAGTGTTGCTGTTGAGTATTTTTTCCTTGGTGAACTAGAAGATAAACAGAATACTCTTATTTACAAGTAACTACTGAGATGTCCTTCAAATCCACTTAGAGTTTCCATTAGACTCTCCCTCTATGCCTCAAATCTTAAAAATATAAAAGAGTCTAATGCACAATTTGAGAAGTTTGGGTTTTTTTAAGCTCTTTGTGTTGGAGTTGTAAAATACAGAAATTTATTTCCAGGGTCAGAAAAGTTATGTCATTGAAATCTCTTTAAACTGTTGGCACTCAAATGAGAACAAGACTAATGGTATATTCAAAGCAATTATTTTTAGAAAGAAGCAAATTTTTATCATTCATCTCCCTATCCATCCATCAATTCATCAAACTTGTACTTAATACTTAATATGCCAGGAACTGAGCTAGGTACCAGAAATAGCAGATATGAATATCTCAGCCCCTGACTTGAATAAACTCAGTCTAGTTTAATAAACAAACATGTAAAAGATGATTGAATTTTAATTTGACAGGTACTATAATGGAGGTGTTTTCTAGAGGCAGAGGGAATACAGAAGCTTGAGAAAGAATCTAATTCTCTCAGGAAAACTTCATTGAAGAGCTTATACTTGAGGTGAGTCTTGAAGGGTGAGTGAGGAAGACAAGAAGAGAGGGTGGGTATTTCAGGCACATGCAAAGATAGCAATAAATAGCATACATTTTTTATTTTGTGCTGTTTTGTTCAGCTTTAGTTGGGAAATGCAAATGCTTTGTTTTTCAGTAGTACACGAAAGAGTAGAAAAGAATCCATGCTGGCAAAGAAAGCAAAGGGCTGTGCCTTGAAAGAATTTGGATTTCACACCATAGGTAATGGAGTCTTTTAAAAATTTTAACACTTTAGCATTTGTGTCTTAGGACCTGTGTTGATCTGAAGTCACTGAGGAGGATAGATGTTGGGAAGTGGCATTTGAGGGGAGAGGGGGAGAGAAGCTGTGAGAATAGTTCAGCTGGTCCTCACCTCCTGTTATCTTTGGCTTAAATGTCACAATGGGAGAGGGCTTCCCTGACCGCTCTCTGAAGCAAGTCCCTGACACAGTGACAGACTCATAATTGACTCTGTAATGATTTTCAGAAAAAACAAATAGATAAAAAGAAACACAATAAGGATGAAAGAGGTAATAAAGACTTGGAAAGAGGAGTTCAGAATGAAATGGAGTAAGAAGACATTCGATAAATATTTTCAATACAAAATCAATATGTTTGGGGATAAATTAAATTTGAAGAAAACAAGTTATGAGAGTTTTGAAAAATTTTTTACAATAAAAGTTAAAAGGGAAAAAAGATTGGAAATTGAGAAGACCCTCAATTTACTAATTGGGAAACTTGTTTGTTGATATTGCTCTTAACCAACAGAAGTAGCAGATTTGGGGATTGTTGTTGGATGTGGTTGCATGTTGTAGGACATAAACAGAGAGTGTTTTGCATAGAAAAAGCTATAAATAAGCTTAGTTTGTAATGCAGCTAATTTTAGATACCCCTCTGGATTTTCAAGCAGGCATATCTGGTAAAATAGCTAAGAATAGAGACATATAGATAGATAGAAGACAGATAGATAGATGATAGATAGATAGATAGATGACATACAGGTAGATGATACATAGATAGATGATAGACAGATGAGTGGACAGATAGATAAACAGGGTTGAGATACATAGAGATAGAGAAATATTCCACTTAGAAAATAGATCTAAGTCAAATATACAGGTATACTCATAATTTCTGCTTTATAGTATTTGGAGTTAAGGATTATTGTGACTCTTCCCCCAAAAAAAGAGTATAGGTTAAGAAGAAATTCAGGGAATTCCCTGGCGGTCCAGTGGTTAGGACTCCATGCTTCCAATGCAGGAGGCACGGGTTTGATCCCTGGTCAGGGAGCTAAGATCCCACATGCAGTGCAGTGAGGTCAGAAAAAAAAAAAAAAAAAAGAATGTATGTAAATGCTGAATTTCATTGAAACCATATATTCAAATAATAAATGAGGGGAAAAAATAAGAAAATCCGAGAACATAAGAAGATCTAGCAATACAGACAATAAAAAAAAAGTAAAAGAACCAAAACTGGGAGTTCAAAAAAAAGTTCTAAAGAAAGTGTTGTCAAATGTGACAAATGTTAGAGACCAAATAAGATACTTTTTTTAAAGTGAGATTTTCAGTTTGTAAATTCATACCTATTATTTGTGGCAATTGATAAACTGTTAAAATATTCATGCTTTCCAGATGAAAACTAAAAGTTCTAAAAGTAACATTAAACACAAAGTGTTTTCAATGTTACCATAGATATGATAATATGTCATAATAAAGTCAGAGCTCCCGTAAATTGAGATAATAACCTAGCTGGTTTTGAATAGAAGAAATAAAAAGAAATGATAAATTGACAACTGTTCACACATCCCTTTTTCTTAACCAGAACATGTTTAGTTTGTATTTCTGGTCTTTTTATTTAATGTATGAAGTCTCAGAGTTGACCAACCACATAATGATAAATGACAAAATTTCAAAGCCAAGCAAGGTTCTTCTACTCTCAAGGCTAATAATCATCCACCATCCCAATAACTAGAATTAATTTTTGGCTGAATAAAGGAGCAGAGATATAGTGACTAACAAGGCCCTTTGCCTAGGATATATATATATTTATAATTATATATATTACAATTATATTATATACTATCTAAGTATATAATACATATTAGGATATATATTAGAATATATTATAAAATTTATATATTAAAAGATAATTAGGTAAACTGAAAACTACTTTTATGTTTCAGGTATATATTATATTCAGCAGTGTTTCCTTTAAAATAACTATATAAATAAGAAATATATCTATTTCTCCATAGAAAAGAAACATAGAACCTCAGAATATCTGATTAAAATAATTTGTAAACAAAAATTGGAAATATTTCCTCAAAGGAAAATATTATCCCCATTATAACATAAAAATACTACATACATGTTACATGAGACAACTATTTTTTTTTTTTTTTTTACGGTACACGGGCCTCTCACTGTTGTAGCCTCTCCCGTTGTGGAGCACAGGGTCTGGACGCGCAGGCTCAGCGGCCATGGCTCACGGGCCCAGCCGCTCCACGGCATGTGGGATCCTCCCGGACCGGGGCACGAACCCGTATCCCCTGCATCGGCAGGTGGACTCTCAACCACTGCACCACCAGGGAAGCCCGAGACAACTATTTTTAATTATATTTATAAAAAAACAATTTTTTTACCAGTATATCTTTGTATTCTTATTGCCCATGACATCAAAGGCTTCAGTCAATATTTGATGACAATAATGATCATACCAAAAATATAAACCAAATAATCCATATTTTTTGGTCACTGTGTTTTGCTATTGCTATCACCTAAGAAAAATAGTAATTACTGTTATTAAGTACTAACATGGGATATACTCTATGCTAAATGAGTGTTATGTTATCAGTGTTATCTCAATAGTTTCAACTGTTGTATTCTTGAGGTAACTGGTTAAATATTCAGTTAAAGGGAGTATAGCTAGTAAGTGGTACGGCCGGTTTTAGACTGAAATCTAAGTCTGTGATCTTAATCACTATGCTGAAATCAGCAAACTCAAAAAATCCTTAACCAGTCCATCTATCTGTTAAAAAAGAGTCATACTTTTCACTTCCAATTTAAGATGGTGGGCTATAAATGTATGTTAGCGTTTTATCCACCCCTCCAACTACTCTGGAAAGATTTTGAAGTACCAAATAAATAAACTTCATACCATAGAAAATAATGAGAGGCACATTAAAGAATAAAAGATAGTTCAACAAACTTTTCAAAGTTTAAGGGATATGAAAACAGATTGACAGATAAAGAGAGGGGAAAAAACTACAGGCCAGAATATGCCATAAAAATACTGCTGAATAGGTGTGAAAATATTCACTTGAAAGAAACGTAGGAAGGATTTGATCTCAAAGTCAATAGGTACAACAAAGAACCAAAGTAAGAAATAATACTAAAAACAGGAATGTTCATTAAAAATATTTGCATAAAATAAATTTGCCAGTCAGCAACCTAATTTCTCTTCTAGAATCTCTCTACAGACAGCTCAACTTTCTCCCAGGTATAACATTTGATAGCATACTCCAAAGGAAAAAAAAAAAAAAAAAGAAAAGAAACTGGAGAAAGCCAAAGTATGACTCTAAAGCAAGTAACCTCCAAAAATTATTATTCTTATATTTGTATGGCCCACAGTTCACCAGACAGCTCACAAAGTCTATCAGTAAACATGAGCCATCTAGTACCATGCCTCGCTCCAAGTTAAGGTCTTCAGTCACTTAGGAAAATAGACCTACTTCAAAAGAGTCAAAGGAAACCCACTGTACCCTCTCAATAGTGCTGTCTTAAATATGAACAGATAACTAAGAATCATCATATAGAATATTAGATACATAAAATTAAAAATTTAAATAAACATAATAAAAGTGTTCACCAGAGAGGATAGAGATAATGCAGAATATAGAAAACAAATTTTAAAAATCTTTAATTATGTAACTAGTGAGTTCAAAATTGTATTTCATCATAAATCAATAAAACAATAACAGAATGCCATTTCTTAAAAGATAAACAAAAAAAGCTCTTAGAAGAAAAATAAAATTTCTCCAAAAGAGAGTGAAATAGAAAATAGAGTAGGAGGAATCTCCTAAAATATAGAAGGAAATGGCAGAAATGTAGAAAATATGGAAAAAAATATAAACACAGAGGACCAGTCTAGGTGATCCAACATGTGTCAGAGAAACCAGAAAAAGTGAACCAGAGAAAATGAAGGAATCAGAGAAAATGAAGGGAGAGTGGGTGTGGTAGAAATAATTCCAAATTTGACCCTAAAATGATTAATATGAGATACGATGAGATATTGAGCCTGTGACTATATTATATTACATGGCAAAAGGGATTTTGCAGATATAAGTAAGGTTGTCAATCAGTTACCTTTAGGTTAATCAAGAGAGGTATTATCTAGGTTGATTTCAACTTTATAAGACCCTAATCAAAGAAGCCAGCTGAACCCACCTGAACATCTGACCTAAAGAACTATGAAACAGGGCTTCCCTGGTGGCACAGTGGTTGAGAGTCTGCCTGCCGATGCAGGGGACACGGGTTCGTGCCCCGGTCCGGGAAGATCCCACATGCCACAGAGCAGCTGGGCCCGTGAGCCATGGCCACTGAGCCAGTGCGTCCGGAGCCTGTGCTCCGCAACGGGAGAGGCCACAACAGTGAGAGACCCGCGTATCGCAAAAAAAAAAAAAAGAACTATGAAATAATAATAGGTATTAGTTTGTAACAAATTACTTAGCAATAGAAAACAAATACAGGGGAAATGATGATGATGGTAAAGATGATGATGATAAAGTAGAAGAAAGAACTCCACAGATCTGAATAGGTCATTAGTATTTAGATTGAAATGGCCTTCCCAGTGTTCAACAAAAAAAACCCACACCCGATAAAACATTGCAAAATGTCAGAATGCCAGTTATAAAGAGAAGATAAAAATCTTCCAGGGGTAGAGAGGAGTAAAAGCTACTTAAGAGAAAAATTACAAATGAACTGTCATCAGAGGCCATAGATCACAGTAATTAGGATTCTTTTGTTTTTGTTTTTGTTTTTTTTAATTTAGATGTTCTCATCTGAATCCTGACACAGCTACTTGCAAGATTTGTGATCTTGAGAATGTTACTTAACTCATCAGTGCCCAAGTTTCTTATCTGTAGAATGGGTAAAATGATGTTATCTCATAGGGCTATTGTAAGAATTCAATAAATATTCACATATAGATTTGATATATAAGTATGGATACAGATATAGATAAAAGTATAAACAGACATACAATGCTAAGAATAGTTTCTGGCACCAATTAAACACTTGATATGCTTTAGCTTTTCTCTTATGGTTAGATATTTTGTCAGCAACACTAGATGCTCAAAGGTAATGAAATAACCTTTAGGAGACAGTAAGTCTACATACGAATCTTCAAGTTTCGAACTTTCAAAGATACGAATGTGCATTCCATCAACATCAGGCATGAGTGAAATGGTAGCTTGCCCTCCATGTCTCCTATTGCTGACTTTCCTTCAACTCTACCATCTCCCATCTCCTTTCCCTCCTCCAGTCAGTAACTCTTCTTGCCTGTTCAGTCTATGCCAGCCCCTGTATGCCAGCTGTTATACAGTACTACTGTACTTTTCAAGGTGCTGTACTGTAAGATTTAAAATGTTTTCTTTATTTTTTGTGTTTTATGTATTATTTGTGTGAAAAGTATTATAAACCTATTACAGTACAGTACTATATAGTCAATTCTGTTAGTTGGGTACCTAGGCTAACTTTGTTGGATTTAAGAACAAACTGGACTTACAAACGTGCTCTCAGAATGGAACTCGTTCGTACGTTGGGGACTTACTGTACTTTGATTCAGGAAAACATTATTTCTGAGTATTTGGGGACCTGATTTTTGCCATAGAGGCCCTGCACAAAATTACTACCTCAGTTTTCTAACCTTATGCAATTCCAGTGACATCTTATAACCAGACCATTTAAAAATCATTATTCTAATAATACTAAAACAATAACTTTGTAATAACAATAATATCAACCAAAATTAGCTGGTGGATGCCAGGTGACTAGGATCTGGGTCAGAAAATGGCCTGAATGAGACATTGCATAGGCTCCCTCTTTTTATAACCAACCATGCTGCAGGTGGAGGAGAGGGGGTTAGGGAGGCCCCCACTGCCCACCTTGGTAAGCTGAAGTGCAGGGAAGGATTGTTTAACTCACACATGACTCAGGAACAGAGAGTGCCTTAGCCTCAATCAAACGTGCACACGTATGAATGTGCATGTACCCACATGCACATGCTCACCTCGTACAAATTTTTGATCTGGAACGATTTCATGTCTTTTCAAGATGAGTAAAAATCAAAAAGGATCCAGTGTAGAATCTATGTAAAAAGCTACTAGTACATGAAAGAAAAGGAGCAGGAATAAAAAAGCAAACGAAGAAAGTTTTGCTGTGGAGCAGCTGAAAATTGAGAAAAAGGATTTGCCAAATCACTCAAAAAAAATTTTTTTGTAAGGATTTTTATATAAAGAGAGCTCAAAGCAGAAGGGACCCAGCAAAGAATGCTAAGATAAAGAACAACAGCAAACATGAAATTGACCTGGAAGTGGGTCTGGATACTTAAGCTACAATTGAGTTCATGTGGACTTAAATCCTACTTTCATCCTGGACACAGAAGACTTGGGGCAAGGCTCCTTCCCCATGGAACAGGCTTCATAAAATGGCTTTCACTCCCTCATTTTACTTGCTGTAAAATATATAAGAAATAAAATAAGAGTTCTCATTTTGTAATCATATCACAAAAGGGTTGAGCCAACTATCTCTTCAAACCTATATTTTTCCTGCCTGCAAAACTGCTTATCAGAACATTTTTACCTTGTCTAGACAGCTTTGATGATAAATTGATCAACACTGGGTTATTTTAACCTTGGCTCCAACTGGGGAGACAGGAATCTATGAGGAGTGAGGCAAGTTTCCAGTGCCCATTACAACCAATTATGCTACTTTGGAGTTTTGTAAAAACAGTGTCATGTGTGCTCTTAGAGCAAATGGGGTAATAAACAAAAGCTAAAGAAACAACTCGCAATGTGACATTTCTTTCACTTACTGTTTTTCTCTGGCTTGTCTGCTGGACTGCTCGGATTGAGCGTGCCGAGTCGGCAAGTTATCCTAGACACCAGGAGAAAAAGCAGAAGACCCTGCTTCTAGACTTTGTGGTCAAAGAAGAGAGAAGGAAATAAGCATCCATCTATTTACTTTCACCCAGCTCCCTCACAGGCTTCCTTACTCAGACAATGCTGACTTAATCTGTCATATTTTAAGTTTCTATGTACAGTATTTCTAAATCCTAAGGGAAATCAAAATCAGGCTGCATCGATCTCCTTCTACTTTTTCTGGGAAAACGTGCTAAAACCAAAATGTGAGTATTGGAAAAGAAAGAACTCTTCAATGTAAACACATTAACCTAAATATGTAGAGGAAAATACTTCTAAGTGAAATACTAGATTTAAACAACTTCATGGAACTTAACCTTCTCTCCATAGCAGTATCTCTATATTTCCCCAAAATTCAAGAAAACATTCACATGTAAATGTGATTCCTCAATGGCTTTTTTTGTAATACTGGCAGCCCTAACCCAGAATTCTGTACTCTCATAATGCGCCATCATCGTCCATCCCTATACTGCTCTAATCAACAAAATATGAGAAAAGATAATCTTAAAAAAGTGCAAAGTATAGTAAATGGTTTACGTATTTAGTAATACCAAAAATAATAAAGATGTAAATCAAGGTAAATGAATTCCACTAGACATAATACAGCATACATTGATACTAATAAAAACACTAGATATTTTTTCTTTTACATTCTTATTTATGTTAAACAGTAAAATAATAATCATGGTAAATTTTAATGAAGATGAGAAATAAAGAAAATATTTTCAAAATACAATACAGATAGTGATATCTTAAGGAATTCTAAATTTTAAAGGATAAGGAGGTGTATGACAGATATTTGTCTAATGTAATATATTAAAATATGCATATCAGGTGTATGTTATTTAGATTTTATTCACAATTTAGTCCATGAACATTTACAATAGACCAGTTCTGAATGCCTGTATAATTTAGGTAGAAAAAAAATACAGACTAGAAATAAAAATTGACATAAGATAATTTATACACAGACATTTTCAGTATATTTTTGTACTGTGAATTTCTGATATTTATATAAACTTAAAAAAAGCCAAGGGGGCTTCCCTGGCGGCGCAGTGGTTGAAAATCTGCCTGCTAATGCAGGGGACACGGGTTCGAGCCCTGGTCTGGGAGGATCCCACATGCCGCGGAGCAACTAGGCCCATGAGCCACAACTACTGAGCCTGCGCGTCTGGAGCTTGTGCTCCGCAACAAGAGAGGCCGCGATAGTGAGAGGCCCGCGCACGGCGATGAAGAGTGGCCCCCGCTTGCCACAACTAGAGAAAGCCCTCGCACAGAAACGAAGACCCAACACAGCAAAAATAAATAAATAAAAATTAATAAACTCCTACCCCCAACATCTTCAAAAAAACGAAAAAGCAAAAGGACTTCCCTGGTGGCATAGTGGTTAAGAATTCACCTGCCAACGCAGGGGACACAGGTTCAAGCCCTGGTCCAGGAGGATCCCACATGCTGCGGAGCAGCTAAGCCCATGCACCACAACTACTGAGCCCGCGAGCCACAACTACTGAAGCCTATGTGCCTATAGCCCGTGCTCCGCAACAAGAGAAGCCACTGAAATATGACGCCCACGCATCTCAACGAAGAGTAGCCCCCGCTCGCAGCAACTAGAGAAAGCCCGCGTGCAGCAACGAAGCCCCAACGCAGCCAAAAATAAATAAATTTATTTTTTTTATAAAAGCCAAAAATTCAAAAGAAAACTTAGTTCTAGCTACAAAAGTATAGGTAATTTATAGACCTCAGGGGGCCCATGTGGAATGTTACACAAATTACCCAATCCTCAAACCCAACAAATATTTATTTAGTTGTGGTTTTAAAAAATAGGATATGAATCCATTAATTCATGCTCCTTCTGGAAAAAAAATCTGATAACTACAGACAAGAAATGTTAATTTTCCTGCCCTAAGCATATAACCAGAACAAAGATATATGTCCTATTTGATTTTTAAATGCTATTTAAATGTGTCTTTGCATCTGAAAAGTCTGCTTAAAATTTATACAACGATGTTGAATGATAAAATAGTAAGGATTAATTTATATTTTATGATCTAAGAAATAATGCCTCAAGAATGAAATTTGAAAATGTCTTAGTACATGGAAACTTTTGTCAGGGGAGACAAAACAAAAAGTGATTGGGAGTTAAAGGTTTAAAAGACTCTTCATTGGGCCAACTGTTTTTATTTAATAATAGATAAAATATCTACCAAATACCATAAAACATAGCAGATTAATGCTAAAAGTCAGCTAAATTATTTTCCTTTCCAAGTGTGGAAATATTGGGGTTTCTATATCTGGTAATATTGTGTTTCATCTGTTTAAATATTAAACACATACACCAATGTAACCTCTAGGCCATAAGATGAAGTGAACCAAATTTACATTTCTCTTTCTAGGTTTTATTTTAATATATCTTCCTCTTTGCCTTGGAAAATTCATTTCAGGAAACACTATGAGTACCTGTATGAAAAATCATTATGTTATTTTTTCCAGAGGAATGCCCATTTTTTGGTCATCTCTACTTAAAGAATACAAATTAACTGAACTTCAGTGATCAGAGAGGTCATGGTAGAGCATAGAGTGAGACAGTGTATTTTTCCGCTTCTTACTTAGCTATGCAAACTTAAGCAAGGTATTTAACTCCTTTGAACCATAATTTCCTAGTATGTACCAGATCATGATACCATTCTTTTAAGATGACAGGAAAGATTAACAGGGGAAATGAGCACTTAGCACAAAGCCTAGCACACAGTGAGTGACAGCTTCCTGGCCATTTATAAAGGTATATATGTGCATATATGTGATAAGCAACAAAAGGATTCTCTCTACCTGCTTTCCTCTCTCTCCTCCTCTCCTCCTCTCTCCCTCCCTCCCTCCCTCCCTCACTTCCTTCTTTTATGCAACAGGTGAAGCTATGTGATCCACAGAGAAAGGTACTTTGTGAAAGTATCTCCTTTTCCCCTTAAACTATAAGAAAGTTGTGGTTATAAAAGCCATCGCTTCTTGAACTAACTCTCTTTATCCTCCAGAAGGTAAACATATATTTTGTTGCATACATCTGGTCTTTCTGAATGCCTCACTAAATTCTATTTTGGAAAAAAAGGAGAAATTGAGCTTTGGCTAAGGAGGGGTTTAAGAAGGGGAAATTAAAAGGTTACCAAGACTCAGACCTCTGAAATGCCATTCCTACAAGTTAAAATGGCCATACTACTCAAAACAATCTACAGATTTAATGTGATCCCTATCATATTACCCATGACATTCTCACAGATCTAGAACAAATAATCCTAAAATGTATATGGAACCACAAAAGAACAAAGCTGGAGTCATAACCCTCCTAGACTCCAAAGTGTAATAGTTGATTGGAAAATTTTGCAATGAAAGATTCTGGAGAAAGACTGTTTTAAGGGACACCTTTCAAATGCCTAAGGCCCATAGTGGTTTCAGAGAACTGATGCAGCTGGTCATTTTCATGAATCATTTAAGTGAGAACACTTGGTAGCTTCATAGTGCTATTTCTGCCAACTCAATTCATAAACAGGAATATTTCCCTGACTTTATGCAGAAGCCTCTTCTGTCATCTGCTCAGTAGCCATACGATGGATATGATTGTTTATGAGATTTCCCGTTTCTGTATCATTCAGCTGCTCAATGCAGACATCTCCCAGCAACTCTCAAGACTTTTGAAAATCAACAGAGATCACAAGACTCCCAACTGAGTTCACAGGAGAAATTCCTGAATCTGTATTTTGGGATAGGATTGGGCACAGTAGGACACTCTAGAGTGGACATCCATTTTTAATATATATTTTACAATAGCTAACATCTGTTTAACTCCATGTGCCATGCACTGAGCTCATTAGTTTACATGCACTGATTTTTCACAGTAACTATGGGGTTGGCACTATACTCCTATCCATTTTGCAGATGACAATATAGAAGCCTAAGAGTTTTGGTGAACTGCAACTGCTTCTCGTGTTATAAAGGATCGAGTCAAAACTCTATTCTAGGGCTTCCCTGGTGGTGCAGTGGTTGAGAATCTGCCTGCTAATGCAGTTCGAGCCCTGGTCTGGGAGGATCCCACATGCCGTGGAGCAGCTGGGCCCGTGAGACACAACTACCGAGCCTGCGCATCTGAAGCCTGTGCTCCACAACAAGAGAGGCCGCCATAGTGAGAGGCCCGCGCACCTTAATGAAGGGTGGCTCCCGCTTGCCATAACTAGAGAAAGCCCTTGCACAGAAACGAAGACGCAACACAGCAAAAATAAATTAATTAATTAATAAACTCCTACCCCCAACATCTTCAAAAAAAAACTCTATTCCAGGTGGCTTGACCTCAATGACCATGCTGTTAACCACTATAAATGGATTGAGAGAGACCATTACTCCAGAAAGCCAAGAGTAGAGAAGGGGTTGAGGTGGGAGATGAGAGGTGGGGAATTGATGCTTCTCTATCCTGAGCTGTAATCAATTAGATAGTTGCTAATTGGGAAGCTAATTCTCCTGTGTTAAATGTGTGGTACAGATGAATATAACCACCTCGTTGAAAGAGTACAGCTGGACATGAACATCTGACAGTGACTGGTGTGAGTGTACTTACCTCCCCTATTTATCCTTTTTATTTAGTGGCTTGGTAGACAGCTCCTGCCTCAGCTTCTGTGTTCTCCAAACCACAAGTCCACATATCTGTTTCTTCACAAGGCACATGCAGTGCCTCTCGATAGATCTGAATTTGTAGAATGAGAAGAAAACCATTCACCATCCCAAGACACACGCACACATGCACATAAGCACACACTTCTCTACCTTGGGGAGGGGAAGAACACAGAGCACACCAACTCTGAAGAAATCTTTTATCTCCCACTGCCTAGTCTCTCCACTTTAATCCCTTTATTGCTTTGGATGGGGACGGAACAAATTCCAGCACCAGTTTCAGGCTGTCTCCTTTGTAAGTCATGTCTCTCTGAAGTCTTCCTCACTTTGTTGTGTAGGAGTAAATAGAATCTGTCTTCTAGGAGATTTGGCCAAACCTGAGATCACAAGAGCTCTATGTTAACATAAGTTGCTCCCCCGCAAGAGGAAAAGGAACTTCGAACTATTTTATTCAACAAGAAATCTATCTTCTTCCCTCTTCCCTCTTCAAAAACTTCAGTTTTTCATTGCTGGTTATACAACAGTAGATCTGTGATGAGGGTAATGACTTTCATTGTATAGCTATGTAAATGAATTCCAAGTGCACTGTCAGATGATGAAAGGAAAAATGATGCCAATTTTGTTCTACTTGTTCTACAGTAAACATTGGTAAACTCATTACACGATACACCTTCACTGAATATCTATGAATAGAGGAAGAGTTTCTGATTACTGGTTTTGTCTTTATTTCTATTTAATAAATTACACTTAATTATAGTATAATTAGATAACACCTTTAGCATTAAAAAAATAAGCCATGTAATAAGGTATAATTTCTGAGAACAGCATAAATTCTAATGATTGTAAATAAAGAGACCACATGATAACTCTGTGAATTCATCAGAGCAGTTTGGTTTCTATTTTTTTTAATAGCTTTGCATAATATGGAACTTTATTCAAAGTGTCAACTCTAGAATTCTTTATGAAAAAGCAATTGAAGAGATCAGTCTCACATGCAAATGCATTTTATAATAGATACAATCTACCCACTAAATGAAGCCTTGGAAATTTAAAAAATTACCCACTAAATACTTCTCTAATTGAAGTAACTACTAATTAAGTGCTCAACTAGTTAATCACAATTAAACAGTAAATTTCAAAGCCTCTCCCAGTTGACACTTAACCAGGAATTGCCTATGTTTCTCTCTTCAGTCTCCTCACAACACCCCACTTCTTTCCTGCATTTCACATCTAAGTTAGATATCTGGAAACTGCATTCAGCAAGGTCCTTTTGTCCAAGGATATTTCAGCATTTCTTTCTGATCAAAGTACAAGAAAGTGACAATGACTGCTATTCACAACTCACTTCCATATCCTGTTATGTAAAATGTCAACAAGTTGCAGACAGGGTTGTCGGCAGTAACAGCGATGACTCCAAATCCTGCTACACTATCAGAGCAGAGGCCAAGAGGCAGGAAAGGGAAGGGTATCGATACCTTTCACCCAACTGCTCATCTATTCTTTGCTAACCCCTCGTCCATTTAGGAGTGAAGAAAATCTTTACTCTTTGTCACAGTAACATGTGGGGACCAATGACAAAATGTCCAAGTCCATCAGAGACTTTAGCAAGTCTTGGCATGAAAGTTCTAACATTTTTCTCTTTGGTCCCTTTCTAGTTATAAATTCCCCCTCACCTGCTACCTCTAAAAAGCATCTATACTATATCTTCTTTCTTGAATTCTATTGTTCCATGATGATCAGAGAGCCTCTCTGCTGAAAATGATATTTAAAATCCATTTGCCACTGCTATCTGGAATAATTGCCTCACTAACTGAAGTTTTGGGATCATGGTCTCAATCTCCATTCCAACTCTTATGTGTGTCTTAGATGATTCCAAGTCAATGTTGAGGACCCAAACTACACACCAGTCTTGCATTAGCACCTTTTTTTTTTTTCAAAGACCATCATTTTACCTCATCTAACAACTCCTTTGGGTATACTCTGGATATTGTCACCTACAAAACTTCTCTGGCTTCGGAAAACTAAATTCAGACATCATCCTCCCTGAACACATTTTAATCCTTCCATCTTGTTTCTTGAATTGTTCTGCCATATCTGTTCTTTTACCATGTTGGGACCACTAATCCACCAACCCTTCTGCTTTCTTCCTACCTATCAGCTCCCCTTTTCATAATATTGTTCCTAGATAAAGATGATGTTATATGGTGGTAGCTCCTATTTAGACAAGACACTGAGGTTAAGCATTTCTAGTTACTGAGAGAAGTAACCAAGGAAAGACAGAGAATGAGAAGAATAAGGAAAAATGTGGACTTAACAGTTCTATTCTCCCACCCAGTTGGTGTTGAGCTCCTCTATCAACAGGCCATCTTAGAAAGAAGAAATTAAGGCAAGATCCCTTGAGATGAAGAGAAACATTTATGAAAATAATTTTGAACTTTGAATTAATGGAATATTTGCTCCCAAAGAGACTGTGTTAAAATACAAGCTTGTATTTAACTGACAAATTTGTTTTTCTATCCTCAGTGGAAATGGGAGGTCCTGCTCAAGGTGAGTTCAGAACAAAAAATTCAGGTACACTTTGAAGTCGTTGTGAGTAATTCCAGTTGACCAATTAGAGACTGTGGTCCACTAGTTAAGTCATTCTTTTAGTAATATGCAGAACACAGTTTCCCTGTTGTCCTTTAGTTACACCTCTCACAACACCCTAATCTAGGATGCATCCAACCATCTTTCTCCCCTGTGCAAACTGTCAGGCTAAGGGGAAATTCACACACCTGAGGAAATTCAAGCCATTATAAACTAAACTGGGACTTCAATCCTGCCCAGGAATCTTGCCAGGTTGCTCTTATTTCTCTTTTTGACTCTCTCTTATCTCCTGTCATTTCTCTTTCTCTCACGAGTTTAGCTCACTGCCTACATTTATTTATATATTTCAAAGGGAATATAAAGCCTTCAGAAGGTAATCAACTCAACTTTTCACCACTGTATTCATAAATCTACCTAAAATGGCTTCCTTCTTTTTCATCTATTTTCCTATTACAACAGATGAGGTATTTTTTGAGGAGGTCATAGAGAGGACATGACCATCTGTTGACCCAGGAGCCAGATCCAAGATGGAGACTCCTTAAACCCTGCCCCATCCTTGGAATGTACTTTCTGCTCACCGTTCCTGCACTGGGAGACTTTTCAAGGACACAGCTTTGAGAGAATAATAAGGTGTTGTTGAGACCATCAGGACAGTGTATGTGACTGAATCCCATTAAAGTTTTTGTATAAACTTTTAAGATTCTGGCAGTCAGAAGCAGAGGTCTCCATGTCTTATGTCTGCCCACGACAAGGCTTGCATGTAAGTTCCCTTGCTTATTAAGTTCCACCTACAATCTGGAGTGTTCTGTCATTTTTGTCAGTCCCTCTTTACCCTTCATTTATGGAAATCAGTTTGAATTTCATCTGTGGAACTCTCAAGGTTGCAAACCAACAGGTATCCCCGTTCTTTAAGAAAATAAATATATCTATGATTTCAAAAAGACACCCCAAATACTAACCTAGCATCTCCTTCTCTTTATAGGCAATCAATTATCTTTCAGGGACTTTCTATTCTTAATATCTTCAGTGCTTTACTTTTTCTTATCTCCTGTGTCTGCTCTAACCTGAAAATCTGTCCCATCACACAATTGACAACCTCGCTGTGTTCTGGAACTTCAGGGACCAGGTCTAAGGCAACTGAGAAAAATGTAACTTCTATTTTGTTCTCATAACCATCCAAGGAGAACCCTCCAGCTTGAAGAGCACAGCAGGGAGACCAAATGTATGTACATCCTATATGATGACAGCTTCTCTCCTCATCCCTCCATTCCCCATGCCTCCAACTCCTCCTCATTCCTCAACTCCTGTAAACTTTCTTTGGGTTGTTAGAAGATCCTCCTTATTTTAGTGTTGTCTTCACTGTGTTGTGTTTCTTCTCATTTGCATGTCGTTGCAGTGATGGAAGAGTAAGTCTTCACAGTTGACAGAGTTCCAACCTCAGACTTAGTGGACCAAGCTGTAATTTTGGCTAGACGTTTAATTATCCCCAAATGGAAACATTACCTAAAGACATGTTAGCATGTGAATTTTACCTAATCATAGGTTAAAGAGAATTTGTTTAAGTCACACATTTATAACCCTTATACATTCTACCATAGAGATCACATCTCCTTGAGGTCACCACTGAGCGTGTATCTAAGTCCAAAAGAAACTTTCATTGTTTTTATCTTAGTTGACTCTACAGAGTTATTTTGTACAGTTTATGACTCATTCTTATATAGTCATCATTTTACAAGCAAACAAACAAAACACCTCAATTCTGTGACCACGTGACCATACTCTCTCCTGATTTTCTCCTCTGTCTTAGGCCACTGTTTTCAGGCTCCTTTCTCAGCTGTTCCTCCTCAATTTGACCATTAATATTTGATTTGTGCAAGGCTCTAAATGAAGCCTCATTTTCTTTTCACTCTATCTTCTCTGCCCAGATGATCTCACTGAGCCCTTGGTTTTCATTTTTACCTATGTGTTGATCACTCCCATATGTTTTATCTGTAACCCAAATGATTCTTCTGAGACATAGAGACATAGACATAGAGACATCTAAAGTCCATGATATCCAAACCAAACTCATCATCCCTCATTTCCCCTCTATAAAACAAACGTCTCCAGTATTCTTTATTTACTTTATAGCACTAGCCTTTGCCTAATTGATAAGTCAAAAATCTGAGAGGTGCTGTTTTACGAATATATCTGTGTATATGATAACAGAAAATAGATTTCTTAATGTAGGTTACATTCAGAAAAATGTTTGAAGGCCAAATTTAAGACAGAAATTGCTTTACAAGTATCTGACCCAAGTATTCTAAAATGTTAACAACTATTATAACTATTGTCTTTAACCCATCATTCTTCACTGCCTCTCCACAGCCAATCCATCACTAAATCCTCTTGTTTTTATTTACTAGATATATCTTTATCTCATCTACTTTCCTCCAATTCTGCACTGGCCTATTCTAAACTACATACCACCCAGCCCATTCTCTGTCTCACACCCAGCCCACTATAGCAGCCTCCCAACTATTCTTCTGATATCCAATATGGTCCCTCTTTGGATTTTTCCCCACCTCTCTCCACCTTGACCTCTTTATGAAGACAATCTGATCAAATCAACACTACTCCCTCCTCCAATAGCATCCTTTGAAAATTTCATTGTTAATATGGTCTGCATAGCTTTGAGTTATATGTATATAGATCATATATATTACTTTCCCACTCTGCCAATATATTCCCCCTACACTGTCCCTTCTCTCAGGTGCCTGAACTAACCAAGTTCGTTTCCAATTCTGGGCTTCCACACCTTCTGTTGTCTCCACCTGGAACCCAACTCTACACTGTCTCCCATCCCCTAGTTTTCTGTCTAGCTACTGTCTACTTATTTTCTTCATCTAAATTTATAGTTTAAAGTTTATATTCTCCTGGAAACTTTACCTTGATACCTTTCGATCAGTAATTTCCAAACTATAAATCATGGCCCACAGTGTATTATGAAATCAATTCAGTGTGTGTATAACAAGTATTTTTTAAAAAGTGATAGAATGTTATACCATAGCATGAACTGGGATGGGATAGAATGGAATGAGGTGAGATGGAATATATACTGCATTACTTGTAGTTACGGTAAAGTACTATTTTATAAATTTGCTTGTGTGCATGTGTTGGTGATGAAAGAAAGTATATTTTTCTTACTGTGAGTCACATTCAAAAATAACTTGAGGGGCTTCCCTGGTGGCACAGTGGTTAAGAATCTGCCTGCTAATGCAGGGGACACAGGTTCAAGCCCTGGTCCGGGAAGATCCCACATGTCGCTGAGCAACTAAGCCCATGAGCCACAACTACTGAGCCTGCACTCTAGAGCCTGTGCTCTGCAACAAGAGAAGCCACCACAATGCAAAGCCCGTGCCCCACAACAAAGCGTAGCCCCCGCTCTCCGCAACTAGAGAAAGCCCGCGTATGGCAACGATGGCCCAATGCAGCCAAAAATAAATAATAATAATAATAAAAAGAAATTGAAAGCACAAGTTTGCAAACCACTGTTGTAAGTGATGTTCTCCATTTATGTGTTTTTATAACATCAACATCTGTCTTTTAGCCACATTAACACACTCAGGCTGTTATCTGTATATCTGCAACTGAAGTTTTTGTCCTACATAAGATTTAGGAAATACTTACCTGGCAGGGGAGATACCATGATCACGAAGGTAGTTTTCCCAGGGCGAGGCTTATCCATTGCACTCCGGCTGTGCTGACCCCTGCGATTTCCCCAAATGTGGGAAACTCGACTGCATAATTTGTCGGTAGTGGAGGACTGCATTCGCGCTTTCCCCTGATTTTTCTTGAGGTGTAAGATCAGAGCTATGCGACTTTGTGTGCAGTTTGCCAAGTTTCGTGCTTTTAGTTGCACGGTCGGGGTCGGTCTTGCGGTGTACCCGCTTGTATAAGTGCTGAAAACGTGGGCTTCACCCGCGTCGAGACAGTACTTGGGTTTAGCTGTGTTGGCAGTATGTAGTTCAAGGTGCAGGCGGCCGGGTTACTAAAATTGCGTTTTGCACTCGTGGCGGTCTCGGGTTTTGTAGCTGGAATACGTTTCCAGCGTTACAGCACTAAAAGTGGCGGTGCCTGCGTGACCCGCCTGTATGTGAGGTACTAAGCTTTCACATCACTGGGCGGCGAGAATTCGGGCACAAAAAAATTAAATTAAATTAAATTAAATTAAATTTTAAAAAAAGATTTAGGAAATAAAGTAAGTGAAGACTTAACCTCCATTAAATAATAGATTATTTTCTAAAATTGGGCCCACATCACTGAATGTCTATTCAGCACCTATCAGGAAGCCACGAAATGAGGAACATTCTGATGGCTCTTTTGCTATAAGTGCTGCTACCTCTGCTAATTTCAAGTTCAGCAACCACTATGAACATGAGCCCAGCAGGTAGACATGCCT
Source organism: Phocoena phocoena (assembly GCF_963924675.1). Lineage (NCBI taxonomy): Eukaryota > Metazoa > Chordata > Mammalia > Artiodactyla > Phocoenidae > Phocoena > Phocoena phocoena. Next base: position 25,464,682 of record NC_089235.1, on the reverse strand, counting down.
GAGGTCTAATACCTTCTCTGCTGGCTACCAGTTTAAAACATTTTACAAATTGCATAACTCCTTGAAGTTTCTTTTTTTTTCTCATCTACCTGTTGGCAATGACATTCCCTGCCTTACTGGGTTATAAATGTTAAATGAGATAACATGCCCTTAGAATAGTATCTATCAAGTGACAAGCATTTAATAAATGTTCGTTCCCTTCTTCTCTAGTCTTTTTCCTTCTCCAGTCCCCAGATAACAGTTCCTTTCCTAAGTATAGTAAGCATCATGAGACTCCTGGCTTGGTCTCCTGACAAAGGCCTTTCTAACATATATGATTATATTTCATATTTATTTTCTAATGTAATTATAATGTAATCAAATTAATTTCAAGTACAATATAAGCTAAACTAATGGCATCATGAAGATTTTCTTAATTTTTTTCATCTTATGTCTGTTTTCTTCTATTATCCTACACATGGTTGAGCAGGCCACCTGTTTGGAATAGTCTTTCAATAATTCAAGGATATACATACAATATTCTAAGTCAAGTTTGGATATTTGGAATCTCTTCTGTATAAATGGGACTGTTTGCTAACCAGTATAGGAATGCTGTCAGTTTCTAGTAGATTATGTCCACAGGTAGAAGGAAAATAAAGTTTTAAAAGGAAGATCCTATTATGGCTCCACCAAAATGTTCTTTATAAAATAACTTAAAAGACTATTATGATTTAATTGACCTAACAAAAATTTACTATTTTACTCTACCTCAATTCAAGACTAAAGAGTTTTTCATCATCATTTCTTAGAATGCCCATGAAATTCTATACAGATAATCTATTAAAAAATAATATGGGAAGAAGAAAGTATTGGAGATTTAACAACTCAGTCGAAGCTGTAAGACAAGAAACATCTCCAATACTAATAAAAGTCTCCTTATTAAAATACAGATAACTATAGTTAGCAATTTAAGGGAAGTGGGATTTATACAGCTTGATCCTCTTCTGTACATCTGGTTCCATTAGTTTCACATGTCCCTCAAAGTGGGAAAAATCTAGAAGAAATGAGCAAAGAATTAACCACAACTAATTTCCAAAATCCTTAGAAATTCATATCAAAGCATCGAGCATCCATACTAATTCTTTAAAGTGTTTTCTTTTGCCATTTAAATAAAACTCTTTTCATCCGGACATGCCTGTTTCTGGATGTCAGAAAGAAAAAGAAAATTGAGCATAATAGTCTTAAGAGACATAACTTTGAAAATAGCATCACCTTTTGAACAATCTAGTCCTCAAATTGTAACAGTCCTGATTTTCTAAATGTGCTTATTTCATAACATGTTGAAACATTTCTGAAACCTGGTAACAATATTTATCTGAGTATATTCTTTATTTTAGAAGGTGTTAGTCGGACAGTTTGTTCTTGAACAAGGCCACATATTATAAAAGCTGCTAGATAGAGAATATATATTAAGCATAACCACATTTCTGTTTAGGTTAGATATATTCATAAATAACAATGTTTCATAATTTCAAGTATTTTTATTTTATTATTATTTTTGTTATATGGTATTGTCAACAAATTCACATGGAGTCTGGAATTCTCACTTTATACATCAAGAATGACGTTCTTTGGTTGATTTTCCAAGAGGTAAAATAAATCTTGGCCTCACTTTTTAAAGTCTATAATAACTGAGCAGATGTCTGCTCTGTGAACTGAATACAGAATTAAGGTTTATATAAACAGAAAGTTTGGTTTGAATTACAAAAAAAAGCTGTTGTATTTTTCAGTTGACTTGTTAAATCATTGTCACCATACCCTTCCACCTGATTTATCTACCTCACATACTTTATTTCAATTGAGTTCTCTTAAATTCTATTATCTAATACTAGAAATCAGAGAGAAGCACTAGAAACATAATTCTAGATAGAAATTTTGTGAAATTTTTTTTTGTAAAGATGTTGAATTTGAATGTTCTCTGATTTTCCTCTAATCCTAAGAACTGGAAGTTCACTGAGAAACCTCATAATTGGTGAGAGATTGCATTCCCAATTGACACAAAAGAAAATATTAATTTTGCTAAATTTTGAATTAAATTTTCCTGATGAAAAAGTAAACTAAATCAAAATGATTTTTGCCACAACTCCTCATTTGGGGAATAAAAAATGAGACCTCTGAAATTTTTACTTTAAATAATATATAGTATGTTTGAAAACTAATGACCATACAATGTATTTTTGTTTCCTAGACATCTAATAGATAATTTTACTTTTTCTTCTTGCAATTAAAATTCTCACCTACTCCTTATTCATCAATTATTAAGGAGAGTAAAAAAAGAGGAAGAACTAACATCATAAGAGTTTATAACTAAGAGGCAGGCATTATACTGGACACAGATAATAAAAATGAATCAAGTAATATGTAGTAATAGTAGCTTTAAGTCATTTGCAAAGGATTAAAGCTTCACCCTAGATTTCTAAAATGTGGTCTCTATTTCAGCATCATTTCCATCACTGCTGAAATATTCTGGTGTTGTGCTAGAATCATGTAATATAAGTCATTTTCCTTTCTTTTCCTTAGTAGCATTGAAATGTGTATATTTTTAAGTAATTATATTTTAATTAATTTTGATTTGCAGCTTCTTTTCAATCATAATAAATTTAGAAATTAATTAACTTGATGATAACCTACAAAAATAGGATTAAATGAAAAGCTAATATCTAAAACCACATAAAAAATAAAATGTCATCTGTCATTTTAATTTAATGTCCCTTATCACTTAACTATCAAATAATATAGTTCTGACATTTAGAAGAAAGACAATATGCATAATAAATGTCAAGGCTTTTTTTCTCCCCTCCAGTACAACTTTATTTGCTAAAAACATAACAACAAAAATGCAGGTATCATGCAACTTGTTCTTTTCACACTATAAGCTTTGCCTAGAAACATGCATCAGCTGAACCTATCTGTTGCTTAGCAACCATCTGACAATTGTAAGACTTAGATAACCTGGATATATTTCTGACTGTTAACCCTTATACAACTGAAGTAATTAAACACTTAGAAACTCTCAGAATTCCTAGGTAAAGAATATTGAAATGGAATTTAATTTTAACCTTCAATGATTTAATTAGGTTGATTTTTTTTTTATTAAAAGAATTGAGGAATTGGAATAAACATGGCAAATAGTTTTCAAAATAATAATAAATTATTTTATAAAGCATGAAATAAGGCATCAGTGTTCTCATCTAGTAGGCTTAAAAGTACACTGAGTAACTAGCAATTAAAACTTCAGTTTCTACCTTTATCATCTAATTTATATGCATGTTTTTCCAAAATGTCAATGTCGCAAAAATTCTGAAAAATAGAATCATTGACATTAGCTCAGTTTTGTCAATGACAGACTTCTTTAGTGCTTAAAACAAAAATCATAAAGGTAAACAAAGAGATGTTAATCTGCCAAGCATTCAAGAAAACGTATTAATCTCTAATGTAAATATGAAGCAATAAAACTAAGGATTGCATATTTTAAAAATAGTTATACTTCAAAAAATACACTTACTGGATATATTATGCAAGCACTTGCAAATGAAGGATAAAGAGACAAGGAAACAAGAGACTAAAGTCTTTGTAAAGCAGTGACATTTAAATAACCACCATTTCCCCACTTCTTGAGGCTAAAAAATAACCAAATGCTTTGCTGAGCTCTCTGAAAACACTGTATCTTTAAAATGTTAATTCCCACTTTAGCAACCAAATGCTCAAATTTCTTCAAAAAATTTTAAGTAATTATAAATAGAATACTTTCCCTCATCACATTAGTCAAGTTACTATTAAATTTTATATGGGTAGTAATAGGCAAAAAAAAAAAAAAGTGTGTCTATGTGTCTGTGCACCTGTGTACATACAGTAATTAAGAACAAGTAATTAAGAACAAAACCAACTGGTTACTCACATATTTAATTTTTTTAATGATTAGCCATTTATCATTAAGGATATTTTCCCATTATGGTAGAATAAATTTATTATAAAAATCAGTTTATTAAACCCCATGTGAAAAAGCACATTCATATGTAAATTAGCTAAGTGTCTGCAATATAGAAAAATTATCCCTACTAACTACAGAGAATATCTTTGATTCTTCAGGGGTAAAATATTATACAGTTAACTGTAAAAGCATTTTTAAATATATGAAGTATCAGTTTAAAAACAATGAAATCAATATATCAATATATATCATTCAGTTAATTTATAAAGTTGCAAATGTAGTTCAGTTAATGGTTTTTATTTCAATAAAATTTTATTAGAGTTCTTTTTTTGTTTTTTGTTTTTTGGTGGCGGGCCTCTCTGTTGTGGCCTCTCCTGTTGCGGAGCACAGGCTCCGGACGCGCAGGCTCAGCGGCCATGGCTCACGGGCCCAGCCGCTCCGCGGCATGTGGGATCTTCCCGGGCCGGGGCATGAAGAACCCACGCCCCCTGAATTGGCAGGAGGACTCCCAACCACTGCGCCACCAGGTAAGCCCTTTATTAGAGTTCTTTAACAAATTTTAAATTGTATAACTTGGAAGATAATAGGAGAAAAATTAAGATTACCAAAAAGTCTAAGAGTTTTTTATCAAATGGAAAATGAAAGAATGGTAACTAAAAGAAAAATCAGAGCAATTCAGGAAGTTTGTTGTTATTTTTCTTATAGAGGAAAAAAGAATACTCTTGAAGGTAGAGAGGAAGAATAAGAGCAATAATAACAAAGAAGAAAAAGAAATCATTGACAGAACGGGAGGATGATTATTGTGGAAGTAAATCTGAGAAGAGAAAAGAAGGGAAAGCTTCCAAAACACAGGTGGAAGAACATCATCTGGTATTGGGATTAAGCAGTGACAGTTAACGTAGGGACTCATTTTATGTATTGAATTGAACGTTGTGGAGGGAGGGTTATAGAGATGTAAGTTTAACCTTGGCTTTTTCCCTTTACTTGGTTGTAGCCAGGAGGGTCTTTTACTTTCTCAAAGATGAAGGAAAGACAAACAATCTTCCCATTACAAAATATCCAGTGTAGTCTGACCAAAGTCCATCCATGGAAGACTTCGTCTGCAGCAGTCATGGCTGTGTTCCAGCTGTGCAACGGTATGAACATCCACTGGTGGGTGGGAGAGGAGTCAACATAACTGGAAAGGAGCCAAGAGCAGTTAGAGCCAAAGCATCTTCACACTCTCTGGTGGAAATGCCTTCCACTAAACTCCATACGCTCTGTGCTTATGCAAACACAAAGGATATAGACAAGTAGAAAGCTGATTCTATAGGACAAGAAGGGAAAAGAAATTAAGTTCTAATGAACGCAGACTTTATTCCAGGTCCTTTAAAATTGAAGAAGGTTATTACCATTGAATTTTGATATCAGATAATTTCAAGTGCCAGTTTAGGCTTTGCAACTCCATACTCATGTGAACTTGGGCAAGTTACTGAATCTTTATGAAACTAGATTTTCTCTATGAATTGAGAAGAGCAATACCTTATTAAAATGAAATGATGATGTATGTAAAGCACTTAAGTAGTACCTGGCGCATATAAGTACTTAAAGGGGAAAACTATGTAATTGGGGGCTACAGGATGGAGCCAATATTTTGCACTTATAAACACATTCTCATTCAGATATTCTGATACTATGAAAATAAGAAATACAAGAGACTTTCATTTGGCATATGCTCTGCACTCATTTTGAGTATATTCACTCATTTATAGTCTCAAAAACCTTTGTGAAGTAAATACAATTATGGTAACTTACTAAATGAGAAGGCTGTGACTAAAATAATCTTTGTAACTTATCAAAGTTATCTAACAATTTTTAGAACCTATTCTGTGCCAGGTATTTTTCTAGATGTTCAGTACACAGAAGTCAATAACTAAGACAGAATGAAGGCAAAAAGCACTAGCCTCCAAACCTGGGCTTTGTTTTATTCCAATGCATCTGTTCTTTTCATATGCAACTTTCTAATTTGAAACAGCTAAATTGAATGCCCTTTTCCCTGGTGGTGAGCAACAAAGACAATTCTAACAAGACAGCCACAGTTTTAATCAGCATAAAATATCTAAACCACAGATTGAACAGGTTTAGTGTATAAAATTCCAGAGGAAAGTTAATGAAACCAGAATGTTGAATATGGTTACATATATATTCAGCCATAATTGGGCAGGAGTAAATGTTGGTTTTATATAAGCAATCAAGCTAAAATAATTATATTGTTTTAATGTTTGTAAGGATTCAAGTTAAAGGTTAATAGAATAGCTCATGCATTCAATGCATATTTATTGAACACCTCCTAAGTGCCAAAGTGTAATTCCTAACTCCTAAATTAGGAATTACAAAAGGAAGGATGAGCAAGACTTAGAGTCTTGTTTAGGATGTAAGTAAGCAGGCAATGAGGATAAAGTGTGATAGGTGCTAGGATGGGGATGAACATGGAGCTATAGAAGCAGGTGAGAGAGTAAGAATGCAATCTCATCAGGACCCGGGGTCACAGAAATTTTTCTTGAGAAAAAGGTGTCCAGAATGAGATTAGAAGTGTGTGATGGCTACTTTTGTGTGTCAACTTGACTGGGCCATAGGGTTGCCAGATAGTTGGTTAAACATTATTTTAGGTATGTCTCTGAGGGTGTTTCTGGATGAGATTAACATCTGAGTCTATAGAGTGGAAAAAAGCAGATTGCTCTCTCCAGTTTGGATGGGTTTCATCTAATCCATTGAAGTCCTGAATAGAACAAGAAGGCTGAGTACAGGAGAATTCACTCTCTCTACCTGTCTTTGAGCTTGGACATTGGTCCTCTGCCTTTGAACTCAGACTGAGACTGACACTTAGACCATCAGTGCTCTTGGGTCTTCAGATGACTGACTGCAGATCTTGGGACTTCTCAGCCTCCATAATCATGTGAGGCAATTCCTTATAATAAATTGTATCTTATTAGTTCTGTTTCTCTGGAGAACCCTAACTAATACAAAGAGCAAATAATAAAAATGGAGTAGAGAGAGAATCTCAGACAAGGAAAATGGAAGGGCAAATCTCTGAAGCAAGATAGTGAATAAGCTATTCAAGAAACTGGAAGAAGTTCAGTGGAGCTGTAACAGGGATGCTAGGGAGGAAGAGCATAGAGATAAAGCCAGTGTAGGCAGCTAGAACGATATCATAAAGGAAACCGTAAACCATGTTGAGGAGTTTTAACTTCAATTTTAGGGCAGAGGGAATTTTTTAGGCATGGGAGTGACATGATATAAATAATTCTGTGCCTACATTTGTTTCTATGCAAGAAGCAGGCTACTGAATCAGATGCTGTTGCAGTAAAATGGGTAAATGATGCTGACGGCCTAAAAAGTGGTAGGGCCATGGAGATGAAGAGAAAGAAATAGATTCAACTAAGGAGGTAGGATTCAAAAGATGCAATGATTGATTGAACATGGAGGCTGTTTATAGAGAAGGAGGCATTTGAATGATACCTAGTCTTCCTAAAACATAAGCAAACATATGGGTGGTAGTACCTTTCATTAACAGTTATGTGGAGGAAAATTAATGACTTCAGCTCTTCATAACTGTAGTTGAAATGTCTTTAGTAATGAACAGTAGGCAGTTCAGAATGTAGGCATGGAATTCAAGAGAAAGACCTGGGTTGATTATATAGATCCAGAAGTCTTTGGAGCGTTACAACTGTAGCCCTTGGAGAGAATGAGATCCTCTCAGTGAGAGCACTCACATGTCATCTTATATAGTAAACTGACTAAATATTTAAAAATGTGTAGAAGAGTCAAGGCACTTCATACATTTGCTTTCCATTATTAATACAATATTGCTGGCAGGGAGAAGATTTTGTAGTAAACTGGCAACAAATGCTAAAAGTCATTCTGTGGCAATAGTCCATATAGGAAAAAACAATTAGGGAAGGGAACAGCCAGCATTGATAATAAAATATGAGAAATTATTATAACTAGGATTACTTAAAGCAGGTATTCAAGAATGTTGATATCAAATAAGATGTATTTTCAAAGAAAGTACCAACCATATATTTAATGAACACACTAGTGGTCATGGTTTATTCCATTTTCTTCAAAATGTATTTGAACAATATATCTATCCACCTGCAGTGAACTCTGACTACGAACTTTATCTGAAGGTGAAATCTGAAGTTCTTTCTTCAAAAAATTTCATATCATTCATGAAATAAAATTGTACCTTGATGGTAATCACACAGCAGATTCCATGCATCATGTTACATTCAATCACTGTTATGTTGGTCAAACACCAATATGCACTATTAATACAATGGATCAGTCATAAGGCCACATAGTGAATCTAAAAACTCAATATCTTAACGATTCATTATAGAGTACATATTGCTCTTCAAAATTGTGTTTCTTAAATACCATCTGAATGAGACAAATATAGCCTCATTTTTTTCTTCCTTTCCAACTTTTCTGAATCATTTAACTGTAATTGTTCTTCCACTTTACCTGTTTTTCTCTTTTCACCCTTAGGAACTCAGCCTCCTGAAAACACATCAAAAACCCCAGTTCCTGGACAAAACATTCTCAGCCTACATTTAGAGGAGAAAAATAAATATATTTGACATTGAAAGCATAAAGAACTTCATAGGAAATGTAGTCAGGAAAAGTTGGGGTGGCAATACATGGGTAATAAGTTTAATAATGACTAGTATTTGTTGAGTAACACTATATGACAGACACTCGGCCATATACTTTACTTGCTAATTAAACCAAAAATATAAATAATAAAGCATGTGGGTAAGAAGAAATGAAGTAAAAAGAAATACCATTTGTTGAACATCAACATTGTATCAAAATCTTTGTACATATTATTAAATTTACGCTTCTCAGCAAACTTATCAGGTGAAACTGAGATTCAAAGCCAGATCTTTTGGCCAACAAGTCCTCATGCTTTCTCCTGACTATGCGGCTTTGACCTATGTCCTGTAGCCTCATGGGGAAGGGAGAGGCCTTGGTCCTAATGTTAACCCAAAACCATGCTGCTGGGGAAACTATCAAGAGACAAAAACAAAAAAACAAAAAACTGATGGCTTCCTGAATAAAGGAAAGCAAAACAAAAAAAAGCATGTAGTCAATGATATAGCCAATACATATCCAAATTAAGAGCCAATGAGGAATTTTCAATAGCGAAAAATGAGATGCTGCTGTTTTGAACAGGACAGTAAGTGTACTCACACATTTTGGAATATGGAAGATCATCATTTTTGATAAAGAAGGATCTTCAGAAGGAAAGTAACTAGAAGACACATTCCTAGCTAGGACCTTTCAATAAAATCATTTTAAATGATTATATTTTTAAAGGATCTAGTGATAGTTTGAAATATGATATGTAAACGTGGTTACTTTTAGTTGCATTTAAAGACTAAATGATTGGTGAACGTGGCCTAAAATTAAAAAAAAACATATTAGTGAAAGGCCAGATCTTGTCTTACATACATGTAGAAATAAACCACATAGCTATAATTCCAGCATTCTAGGGAAGCAGGCAAAATCAGAGGGTAACTAAGAGCCAACTTCTGTTCCATAGATCAAGAAAAACTGGACCTCAGATCCACTATGTCATGGAAGAAACTTTAAAGAGAAGACATAATTCTAATTCTCATTATTGTCCCTGGACTTTTAAAAGATGTTCTATGAAATAAAAGTAGAGGCCAAGACTTCTCCCATAATAGATGTACACAGAAAAATGGCATTGAACATTAGGGCTAGGAAAAGAGATAATCAGTTTTCCCATTAATGTCAGATAAACGAATGTGGAATTTTCTTCAGGGTATATTATTGAAAGGATATCTAGAAGAACACAGGTACTTCCATGAGTCACTATTTTTTCATTGGGGGTGGTGGCGATAAAATTGTAGCCCTAAACTGCATCTCTCTCATTCTAGTTAAAATAGGATTGCCATTGGAATTTCATTTTAGACGACTAGAAGTTGACAGATTAGAAGATGAGATGAAAATTTTGCTTGACTGATAGTACAGTGATCTGGAGCACAATGTTAAAGAAGCACCAAAAACAGATCCTGTTGGAGTTGGTTCCCTTCACTGACTTGTTAGCAAATATAAAAATCATATCTGAACTGAAAACTGCTACCCCAAATACATCCACTTGAAGAAAAGGAGGTTATTAATGGTGATACCATTAAATTGCAAAATTCTCTTCCATCAATTTCCCTTAAATTTGCAGGAGTGTAATTTAACTAACCTTAAATTTATAGTCTTAATTAATATTAAAGATATTTTTAAATGCAAAAATAAAATTCATCAATTTTGTCAAGGTTGCCATAGTTTTTTTCTTTAAAGAAACAAAAAGGAGAAAGTTACTTAAAATAGAGAACACAATTTAAATAGCCATACCTATCTACATCTACAAATATCTACAACTGCATATATATCATATAATGAATTGATATTCACCCTAGCTTTTCCTGTTTTAATGCATTCCATGTTTGTTCCCCATCAGCTAATTCAAATGCCTAGAGTTTTCCTTTTTTGTAGAAAAGATCTCTTGACATTATGCTTTTGACTGAATGACATTCAGAGTTCATACCCACAGACACACCAAAAAAAAAAAGTAAAAAAATGACATGATAAAATCAAAGTTTAATATCCTTTTGGTAATTTCACAATTTCAGAGTCCATGGAATTTGCTGCACCTCTGACAGTTTAATCTTATGAACTACAGCATGTTCCTTTTTTTAATTATGGAAATTTTCAAACATACACAAATGTAAGAAAATAGTATAATAAAGACACATTTTATCTACTACTTAACAGTTATTAACATTTATCAATCTTAGTATGTCTTTTAAAGTTGCATGCCCTTATAAAATAAAATAAACTTTGAACCACAAAGTAATAAATTTACCATTATATTTTATAATTATGTTTAAACTGGGTCCCATAAACCTAAGAGTTTAGTATATTGCCCTTTCACTAAACTCTTGGGTTTATGGGATCTACTTTAAACCCAAATTTTATATATATAGTTATAAATATATTTATACACATCTCTTCTACCTTCTTTCTTAAAGAACGAAATATTTAGTGAATGGTGATTCAACTGGAAATGGTGATTTCAACTGGAAAACATAATACTGGAGGTCAGGTTCTGGTTCCACCAAAACAGACCAGATAAACCTTTGCAAGTCACTTACTTTTTAAATTTTCTGGCACCAGTTTTCTCTGTTCCAGGTTTAAGAAGTTAACATCACTTCCAATGCTAAGATCTTGTGATTTCCAGAGAGTACAATTTAGTAGTAAGCATACCAAAATTATCACTATTATTTGAGATGTTGTGTAATTTGCATGGCTTTACCACAAATTTTTGATTTTTCTTTTGTTAAAAGAGGCAAATTTAAGTTGTTCAAATGTGCAGAATATATGTGAACTAAAGGCAAAATTAAGTGATAACCAGGAAATGTGCTGTACACCCCATCAGAAAATAAATCTTTTTTATTATTATTTCAATACATCATAAGGAGAATTCTTGAAGAATGTGGTAGGAATTTCTGCAAACTCTTCCATCAGTAGTATGAGACTGCAAAAGAATATATAAGTGAGATTGAAATTCATGGCATGAAAAAAAAACACTGAGTGGGTGTTCCCAAATCTGAGGACAGAGAAGGATATTCTTCCCCGACTGAAGGAAAAGACTAACTTTGAATATCCCATTACAAAATCAAATAGGAATTTGTGTTCCTTTTCTTTGTTGCAGTAGCCACAGATTTGATGGCTTAAACAACAAATTATTATCTTGCATGATTTATTATCTGTAGTCAGAAGACTAACACTGATCTCACAGGGCTAATACCAAGGTGTCCACGGGGCTGTCTTCCTTTCTGCAGGCTCTAGGGGAAAATCCCTTTCCTGCTCATTCTTGTGTTAGCAGAATTCAGTCCAATGCAGTTGTAAGACTGAAGACTTTATGTCGTTCTGGCTATAAATATCTGGGAGGACTCTAAGCTCCCAGAGGCCTTTCTCCAGTCCTTGCACATAGAACACTACATGTTTGAACCAACAATGGGGTGACAAGTCCTTTTCACATGGCCATCTCTCTCTTACACAGCCAGGAAAGATTCTCTGAATTTAAGGACTCATGTGATAAGATCAGGCACATCTGGATAATCCAGAATATTCTCCCAATCTCAAGGTCCATAACCTTTATCACATCTGCAAATTAAGGTAACATAGTCATAAATTCCGGGGATTAGGGCATGTTATACAAAATTTAATTCAGAATGGATCATAGAACTGATTGTGAGAGGTAAAACATTAAAACTCTTAGGAGAAAATACGAGTAAATCTTTGTGACTTTCAATTAGGTTATAGATTCTTAGATATGCAAGCAACCAAACAAAAAGCAGACAAATTGATCTTTATAAAAAATAAAAAACTTTGTTCTTTAAGGGATACCATTGAGAAAGTAAAAATACAACCCACAGGATGGGAGAAAATATCTGTAAATCACATGTCTGATAAGGGACTTGCATTCAGAATATATAAAGAACTTTTACAAGTCAACAATAAAAAATAATGCAATTAAAAATAGGCAAGGGATTTGAGTAGACATTTCTCCACAGATCATATACAAATAGCTAATAAGCCATGGAAATATATGCAATCACCATTAGCCATCAGAGATAAACAAATCAAAACCACAAGACACCACTTCATACCTACTAGATTAGCTATGATCAAAAAGACAGATAAAAACAAGTGTTTGGTGAGGATGTAGAGAAACTGGAAAACTCATATACTGCTGGTAGGTATAGAAAACAGTCTGGTGATTCCTCACATGGTTAAACATAGAGTTGCCATATGATCCAGCAATTTCTCCCAGCCAAGAGAAATAAAAACATATATCCACACAAAAACTTGTACATGAATGTTTATATAGCAGCATTTTTCATAATAGCCAAAATGTGGAGACAGCCCAAATGTCCACTAACTGATGAATGGACAAATCTATTTATTAATAGATAATAAAATCTGACTTATGTAGATAGAGGAATATTATTTGTCAATAAAATGTACAATGTAATGAAGTGATGATCTATGCTATAACATAGATGAAAGTCAAAAGCATTATCCCCAGTAAAAGAAGTCAGTCACAATAGACCACCTGTTGTATATGAAACAATGTTAGTTAAATTTTGGAGACAAATATGTTAATGGTTGCCTAAGGCTGGGGTGTCTGGGATGAGGGTACAGGGTTGTTTTTTTTTTTAATTAATGGTACAGGGTTTCTTTTTTGAATGATGAAAATGAACTAAAGTTAGATTATTATGACAGCTGTGCAACTGTGGATACCCTAAAATTAATATAAGAAATTCATTGAATTATATACTTTAAATAAAGGGTGAATTATATGGTATGTAAATTATACCTCATTAGAACATTTTTGAAAAGTGTCTACTATAGATTTGTGATCAGCAACCTGGCTTTTTTGTATACTGATTTCATTTGAAAGAAAATCTCTAGTGCTTCATCAATACTACGTTTGCCATAGATTTTGAGAGAAACCCAACTCAGATCTTACGTCCTTCAAAAAGAATTTTCAGACAACTCTAGCCTTGAATCATGTCTTCCTCTTTGAGTGCCTTTGGTAATTACTGTGTGCCTCATGGATGTAAAGATAATAATCCTTTGTGTTCTAATATTGCTTAATACTAAACAACCTTCAAAGGGTAAAATGAATGTCCATAAAACTTCCCAGGCTATACCAGCATAGAATGAGCTATTTCACTTTTAAATACCCATGGCAGCCATTTAGCATGTAGCACAAAACAGATTTAAAACAGCTTTTGCATGATTATCAATTAACTTTTTGTATCTTTTATAATTGGATCTTATTTCTTTTATTAAACTCCTCATGGGCGTAGACTGTATTTATTTGCATTTCCATGAAGCTTAAACATAAGTCCTCAATAAATATTAGTCAAATTGATATAACATAGTTCTGGAAAGGCTTGGACTATCATTACCACCCCAGTGTTTATACTGGATTCAGCACTTCTTCCAAGTCTCTGTAGGACACACATTTTTTCAAAGGTGAGGGAATATGAATTGAGAGAATTGGGTTAATCAGCGTGAGCCTGGGATGAGAGACTCTGCTGTACTCATCAATTAGTACAACTTCAGAGTTAGCAAACTAGTCTTGGAGATGAGGGCCTATGGATTTCCAGTACATCTGGAAATGAGGCACATCCTTGTTTTCCTTTCAACTTTTTTTTTTTTTAATTTGAACATTCTGTTTTAATGGTCAACTGTTTTAGCTCCAATTTCGTGCAACCTCAGAATCAAACCAATTTTAAGAGGCTATTTTTGAGGTAAGTCAGGCCTATACTTCTCATTTTGAAGGTGAACAAAGAAAAGAATGAATCATCCACCAGCTTCGTGTCGTGAACTGATAGTACTGTGGTTAAACCTTCCCAACCAACTGTGTTCTATTGATTGAGCAAATAAACTCTGCTCTACCTGCTTTGCTTTCCCCTTTTCACACAAGACTTTTCACTTAATGAACTGGTTCCTGAGATGTGAATTGTTGCCATTCCTTGAGCTGCTGAGTTAAAAATATCCAGACTTTATCAATAAGAATTATAGAGTTAGGTTTTTTCACTCTGCCAGTATCACCATAAAAATGTGAATAACATCTTTAGATCAAATAGTACGCAAAAGAAACTTTAGCAATAAAAATTAATAGTGTATCCATTTACTGCCTCATGGTCTGCTGCTTATTGAATTAGTCCAGTTGCTAGGGATAAAATCATAAATCTTACTAAAGAAAAATAACATAAAAATGTATTTGTTTATGATCTTTCAATACAAAGAGAGGAATCAAATCCCTCATTTGAAAACCATTTTTCAAAAATATAACAGAACACAGAATAAAAAAGCAATTTATCTTCACTCAGTATGATATGTTAAGGCTGCAGGAATAAGGCAAAGAAACTCTCTGCTATGTGCAGTTTTTCAAGGTGAAAGAAAATCCTTGTCAAATCCCAGCAGTGGAAGGAAATGAGGAACGATTATTAATAACACTGTTAGCAGGTCAAAATAAACCTTGAAATCTAAACAATCTTCCATCATACAGAAAGCACATGAATCTATTAGTGAGCCACATAAATACCTGGTGGCTCCTATTGCTCTTAAGTATATATAATACTTTAGCTTCTCCAGTAGTCATTTAATAATTCTAAATCAACATTGCTCATATACTGTCCCATACAGTTACAGGTGTAAGTAAAGTTTCTAGCTACATAAACTAAATATCATTAATGCTTGGCATGCCCTATTTTGGAGAATTATTTGGATTACTATGCTTCCCCCTAAACAAATAAGCAAATACCATCACAAATATCCTTCCCTGGAATCTTTCGCCTGATTAAAAAATTCTTAAACATTATTTTTCTTTTTTACCTTTGATTCATAGGTTGGGGGATCATAAATGGTGTCCCCTCTGAAATAGGGTACTTATGTTCCATTTGGGATTGCTCAAATTTGAACATTCATTTTTCCTAATAAGAAAATGATAGTTTAAGAGAGAATTCTCACCCTATCAAATTGTACAAATTAGGGTAATACTAGCTGTTGTTAACAAATGTATCCCCAAATGATCCAAACAATTTAGATTATTTTGTATTTCACAATATTACTGGAAATGTAAATGTGCTGGCACGATAATGCTCATCCATGTAATAATTCAGGGACCCAGGCTCATAGCACCTCTGCAATCTTCAAGGTCACCACTGACTAATTATCTCCATCCCCACAGGCATGAAGGGAATGAAACAAGGGCTGCACACAAGAGGACTGGAAGAGGCAAGCAGTACCTCCTTGCATGTTACTCTGGCTAGAACTCAGGTTGAGAAATAAGATCTTGCTATGTACCCAGAAAGCAAAGGGAATACATATTTTGATGACCAACTAGTTGTTTCTCTCGCAGTTATATAACTTAAACCTTTGATTTTTTTACACTTTATGAAAAATGAATGTTTATATTCCATAAAAATCTGACCAATTAGGTCATTTATAGACTTGACATAAATTCAGAATGCTTTATCTGATGTAATGTATTTTATGATGCATTATATCCGTTTCTTAGATAAGAAAACTTGTGCTCAGAGAAGTTGTGTGACTTGATCTGAGGTCACAAGTTTACATCACCATAACTACAAGCCTAGCTTTTCTACCAGACGTTTTCAGTATCCTCAGTGAAATACCAAGAACATAAATAAAGTAGTGTCTACTTTGCATCAAATCTACTGATTGATCTTTTCTTCCATCAATACCTCCTGCTAACCTAGGCCAAAGCTTGCTATAAAAATTGAGAAAGTGACCAATATTTCAGACATGTAACAGGTGCTCAATTACATTTAAAAAATATTGTTCTGACATTTTAGCAAAGACGAATCCAATTCCAGGTGGTTTCAATGGTGAATTCTTCCAAATATTTTCGGGAAAAATAATACCAATTACACACAATATTTTCCAAAAAATATGAGGTAGAATACTTTCCATCTCATTTTGTGAAGCCAGCATTATATGAATACCAAAAGGAGAGACATTACAAGAAAACTACAGACAAATACCCTTCATAAACAGACACAAAAATTATCAACAAATATAACAAACTAAATATAGTAATATAAATAAAAAGGATAATATGTTAGAAACAAGTGGATGTATCCTAGAAATGCAAGGCTGGTTCAATATTCAAAACTCACATGATAATTAATCATATAACCAGACTAAAATAGAAAGCCCATAAGAGCTTTTCAAAAGATGAGCATTTTACAAAATTCCACATCTGATCATAGAAAGAAAAAAAAAAACCTCTCAGCAGACTAGAAATGTATAGGAACTTCCATTAACTTAATAAGTAGCATTAAAAAACATTACAGCAAACTCATATTTAACAGTGAAAAACTGAATTTTTTCCCCAAACTGAGGAAAAGCAAGGATGTTCACCTTCTCCTATTTAACTTCATACTGATAACACAAGGAAAATAAATTTGCATACAAATTAGAAGGGGAAAAAATAAAACTATCACTACTCATAAACTACATGAGTATCTACTTAGAAAGTCTTTACAGAGTCTAAAAAAAGAGCTAGGGGGACTCCTAGAACCATCCATGAGTTTACAAAGTCACACATTATAGAGCTAATATACAAAATTCAATTATTTTTCTATGTAATAGTAATAAATAATTAGAAATTAAAGCTTAAAAAGCAATATTATTTATAATAGCAGTAAACAGTGAAATACATAGTTATAAATTTAACAAAACATCTGCATGCTATGTATGCTTAAATTACAAAATACTGAGGAAAGAAATCAAAGGGAATCTCAGTTAAGAGAAATAAAGTAATTATGGGTTAAAAGACTTTATATTATAAAGATGTCAATTTATCCCAAATGGATATATAGATTCAATGCAATCCCAGTCAAAAATCTCAGCACAATATTTTTGTCAACAAGATAATCCTAAAATTAATATGGAAAAACAAATTAATTAGAATTGCAAAAACAATTTTGAAGAACAAAGTTGGAGGAGAAACAATACATAATTTTAAAGCTTAATATAAAGCTGCACTAATTAAACAGTGTAGTACTAGAGAAAAGAATGACATATAGATCAATGGACCAGAATAAAGTCCAGAAATAGATGCACATACATGGTTAATTTATATTTTACAAAGATGCAAGGACAATGCTATAGAGAAATGATGGTCTTTCAACAAATGGTTCTAAAACAAATAGATATTTATCTATCTATCTATCTAATCTATCTACACTTCAAATTATATTTCACATTCTTTGCAAAAATTAATTCAAGATGAATCATAGACCTAAATGCAAAATGTAAAACTATAAAATTTCTAGAAAATATAAGAGAAATTCTGCATTACTTTACATTTGACAAAACTATGTTAGATCCTATGATCTATACCAGAAGAAATTAATTAACCTCATCAAAATCTAAAGGACTGAGGAGCTTCAAAATGGCGGAAGAGTAAGATGCGGAGATCACTTTCCTCCTCACAGATACACCAGAAATACATCTACACATGGAACAACTCCTACAGAACACCTACTGAACGCTGACAGAAGACCTCAGACCTCCCAAAAGGCAAGAAACTCCCCAGGTACCTGGGTAGGGCAAAAGAAAAAAAGAATAAACAGAGACAAAAGAATAGGGATGGGGCCTGCACCAGTGGGAGGGAGCTGTGAAGGAGGGAAGGTTTCCACACACTAGAAGCCCCTTCGCGGGCAGAGACTGCAGGTGGCAGAGGGGGTAAGCTTCGGAGCCAAGGAGGAGAGCGCAGCAACAGGGGTGCAGAAGCCAAAGCGGAGAGATTCCCAAACAGAGGATCGGTGCCAACCAGCACTCACCAGCCCAAGAGGTTTGTCTGCTTCCCTGCTGGGACTGGAAGGGGCTGGGAGCTGAGGCTCGGGCTTCGGTCGGATCGCAGGGAGAGGACTGGGGTTGGCGGTGTGAACACAGCCTGAATGGGGCTGGTGCGCCACGGTTAGCCAGGACGGGGTCCGGGAAAAAGTCTGGAGCTGCCGAAGAGGCAAGAGACTTTTTCTTGCCTCTTTGTTTCCTGGTGCACGAGGAGAGGGGATTAAGAGCGCTGCTTAAAGGAGCTCCAGAGACGGGCGCGAGCCGTGGCTATCAGCTCAGACGCCAGAGACCTGCATGAGACGCTAAGGCTGCTGCTGCCGCCACCAAGAAGCCTGTGTGCAAGCACAGGTCACTCTCCACACCTCCCCTCCCGGGAGCCAGTGAAGCCTGCCACTGCCAGGGTCTCATGATCCAGGGACAACTTCCCCAGGAGAGCACATGGCGCGCCTCAGGCTGGTGCAACGTCACGCCGGGCTCTGCCGCCGCAGACTCGCCCCGCAACCGCACCCCTCCCTGCCCCCGGCCTGAGTGAGGTGAAGCCCCGAATCAGCTGCTCCTTTAACCCCATCCTATCTGAGTGAAGAACAGATGCCCTCAGGTGACCTATACGCAGAGGCAGGGTCAAATCCAAAGCTGAACCCCAGGAGCTGTGTGAACAGAGAAGAGAAAGGGAAATTTCTCCCAGCAGCCTCAGGAGCAGGGGATTAAATCTCCACAATCAACTTGATGTACCCTACATCTGTGCAATACATGAATAGACAATGAATCATCCCCAACTGAGGAGGTGGACTTTGGAAGCAACGATATATATTTTTTTTCCCTTTTTCTCTTTTTGTGAGTGTGTATGTGTATGCTTCTGTGTGTGATTTTGTCTGTATAGCTTTGCTTTTACCATTGGTCCTAGGGTTCTATCTGTCTGTTTTTTGTTTTTTTAGTATAGATTTTAGGGCCTGTTATCATTGGTGGATTTGTTTTTTGGTTTGGTTGCTCTCTTCTTTCTTTCCTTCTTTCTTTTTTTTTATTACTTTTTAAATTTCTTTTAATAATTTTTTTTACTTTAATAACATTATTTAATTTTCTTCTTTCTTTCTTTCTTTCTTTTTCTCCCTTTTATTCTGATCTGTGTGGATGAGAGGCTCTTGGTGCTCAGCCAGGCAGCAGGGCTGTGCCGCTGAGGTGAGGGAGCCAATTTCAGGACATTGGTCCACAAGAGACCTCCCAGCTCCATGTAATATAAAAATGACAAAATTCTCCCAGAGATCTCCATCTCAACCCCAAGACCCAGCTCCACTCAACAACCAGCAAGCTACAATGCTGGACATCCTATGCCAAACAACTAGCAAGATAGGAACACAACCCCACCCATTAGCAGAGATGGCCTAAAATCATAAGGCCACACACACCCCAGAACATACCACCAGACGTGGATCTGCCCACCAGAAAGACAAGATCCAGCCTCATCCACCAAAACACAGGCACTAGTCCCCTCCACCAGGAACCCTACACAACCACTGAACCAACCTTAGCCACTGGGGACAGACACAAAAAACAACGGGAACTAAGAACCTGCAGCCTGTGAAAAGGAGATCCCAAACACAGTAAGTTAAGCAAAATAAGAAGACAGAGAAACACACAGCAGATGACAGAGCAAGGTAAAAACCCACTAGACCTAACACATAAAGAGGAAATAGGCAGTCTACCTGAAAAAGAGTTCAGAATAATGATAGTAAAGATGATCCAAAATCTGGGAATACAATGGAGAAAATACAAGAAACGTTTAACAAGGACCTAGAAGAACTAAAGAGCAAACAAACAGTGATGAACAACACAATAAATAAAATTAAAAATTCTCTAGAAGGGATCAATAGCAGAATAACTGAGGCAAAAGAACAGATAAGTGACTAGGAAGATAAAGTAGTGGAAATAACTATTGCAGAGCAGAATAAAGACAAAAGAATGAAAAGAATTGAGGACAGTCTCAGAGACATCTGGGACAACATTAAATGCACCAACATTCGAATTATAGGGGTCGCAGAAGAAGAAGAGATAAAGAAAGGGACTGAGAAAATATTTGAAGAGATTATAGTTGAAAACTTCCACAATATGAGAAAGGAAATAGTAAATCAAGTCCAAGAAGCAAAAAGAGTCCCATACAGGATAAATCCAAGGAGAAACACGTCAAGACAAATATTAATCAAACTATCAAAAATGAAATACAAAAAAAATATATTAAAAGCAGCAAGGGAAAAACACAAATAACACACAAGGGAATCCCCATAAGGTTAACAGCTGATCTTTCAGCAGAAACTCTGCAAGTCAGAATTGAGTGGCAAGACACATTTAAAGTGATGAAGGGGAACAACCTACAACCAAGATTAATCTACTGACCAAGGATCTCATTCAGATTTGATGGAGAAATTAAAACCTTTACAGACAAGCAAAAGCTAGAGAATCCAGCACCACCAAACCAGCTTTACAACAAATGCTAAAGGAACTTCTCTAGGCAGGAAACACAAGAGAAGGAAAAGACGTACAACAACAAACCCAAAACAATTAAGAAAATGGTAATAGGAACATACATATCGATAATTACCTTAAATGTAAATGGATTAAATGCTCCAACCAAAAGACATAGACTGGCTGAATGGATACAAAATCAAAACCCATATATATGGTGTCTACAAGAGACCCACTTCAGACCTAGGGACACATACAGACTGAAAGTGAGGGGATGGAAAAAGATATTCCGTGAAAATGGATATCAAAAGGAAGCTTGAGTAGCAATTCCCATATCAGACAAAATAGACTTTAAAACACAGACTATTATAAGAGGCAAAGAAGGACACTACATAGTGATCAAGGGATCAATCCAAGAAGAAAATATATCAATTATAAATATGTATGCACCCAACATAGGAGCACCTCAATACATAAGGCAAATACTAACAGCCATAAAAGGGGAAATCAACAATACTAAGAGCCATTAAAGGGGAAATTGACAGTAGCACAACCATAGTAGGGGACTTTAACACCCCACTTTCACCAATGGACAGATCATCCAAAATGAAAATAAACAAGGACACACAAGCTTTGCATGATACATTAAATGTGATTGACTTAATTGATATTTATAGGATATTCCATTCAAAAACAACAGAATACACTTTCTTCTCAAATGCTCATGGAACATTCTCTAGGATAGATCATATCTTGGGTCACAGTTCAAGCCCTGATAAATTTAATAAAACTGAAATCGTATAAAGTAACTTTTCTGACCACAAGGCTATGAGACTAGATATCAAATACAGGAAAAAATCTGTAAAAAATACAAACACATGGAGGCTAAACAACACTACTTAATAACCAAGACATCACAAAGGAAATCAAAGAGGAAATCAAAAAATACCAAGGAACAAATGACAGTGAAAACACAACAATCCAAAACCTAGGGGATGCAGCAGAAGCAGTTCTAAGAGGGAAGTTTATAGCAATACAATCCTACCTTAAGAAACAAGAAATAGCTCAAATAAACAACCTGACCTTACACCTAAAGCAATTAGAGAAAGAAGAACAAAAAAACCCCAAAGTTAGCAGAAGGAAAAATATCATGAATATCAAATCAGAAATAAAAGAAAAAGAAATGAAGAAAGCAATAGCAAAGATCCTTAAAATTAAAACTGGTTCTTTGAGAAGACAAACAAAATTGATAAACGATTAGTCAGACTCACTAAGAAAAAATGGGAGAAGACTCAAATCAATAGAATTAGAAATGAAAAAGGAGAAGTAACAACTGACACTGCAGAAATACAAAGGATCATGAGAGATTACTACAAGCAACTCTATGCCAATAAAATGAACAACCTGGAAGAAATGGACAAATTCTTAGAAATGCACAAATTTCTGAGACTGCACCAGGAAGAAATCGAAAATATGAACAGACCAGTCACAAGCACTGAAATTGAAACTGTGATTAAAAATCTTCCAACAAACAAAAGCCCAGGACCAGATGGCTTCACAGGGGAGTTCTATCAAACATTTAGAGAGGAGCTAACACCTATCCTTCTCAAACATCCAAAATATAGCAGAGGGAGGAACACTCCCATACTCATTCTCTGAGGCCCACATCACCCTGATACCAAAACCAGACAAAGATGTCACAAAGAAAGAAAACTACAGGCCAATATCACTGATGAACATAGACGCAAAAATCCTCAATAAAATACTAGCAAACAGAATCCAACAGCATATTAAAAGGATCATACACCATTATCAAGTAGGGATTATCCCAGGAATGGAAGGATTCTTCAAGATACACAAATCAATCGATGTGATTCACCATATTAACAAACTGAAGGAGAAAAAAACATATGATCATCTCAACAGATGCAGAGAAAGATTTGGACAAAATTCAACACACATTTATGATAAAAACCCTCCAGAAAGTAGGCATAAAGGGTACTTACCTCAACATAAAAAGGCCATATATGACAAACCCACAGCCAATATTGTCCTCAATGGTGAAAAACTAAAACCATTTACACTAAGATCCAGAAGAAGACAAGGTTACCCACTCTCACCACTATTATTCAACATAGTTTTGGAAGTTTTAGCCACAGCAATCAGAGAAGAAAAAAAATAAAAGGAATCCAAATGGGAAAAGAAGAAGTAAAGATGTCACTGTTTGCAGATGACATGATACTATACATAGAGAATCCTAAAGATGCTACCAGAAAACTATTAGAGCTAATCAATGAATTTGGTAAAGTAGCAGTATACAAAATTAATGCACAGAAATCTCTTGCATTCCTATACACTAATGATAAAAAATCTGAAAGTGAAATTAAGAAAACACTCCCATTTACCATTGCAACAAAAAGAATAAAATATCTAGGAATAAACCTACCTAAGGAGACAAAAGACCTGTATGCAGAAAATTATAAGACACTGATGAAAGAAATTAAAATGATACAAACAGATGGAGAGATATACCATATTCTTGGATTGGAAGAATCAACATTGTGAAAATGACTGTACTACCCAAAACAATCTATAGATTCAATGCAATCTCTATCAAACTACCACTGGCATTTTTCACAGAACTAGAAGAAAAAAATTCACAATTTGTATGGAAACACAAGCGACCCCGAATAGCCAAAGGAATGTTGAAAAAGAAAAACGGAGCCGGAGGAGTCAGGCTCCCTGACTTCAGACTATACTACAAAGCTACAGTAATCAAGACAGTATGGTACTGGCACAAAAAACAGAAAGATAGATCAATGGAACAGGAAAGAAAGCCCCGAGATAAACCCACACACATATGGTCACCTTGTCTTTGATAAAGGAGGCAAGAATATACAGTGGAGAAAAGACAGCCTCTTCAATAAGTGGTGCTGGAAAAACTGGATAGCTACATGTAAAAGAATGAAATTAGAACATTCCCTTACACCATACACAAAAATAAACTCAAAATGGATTAAAGACCTAATTGTAAGGCCAGACACTATAAAACTCTTAGAGGAAAACATAGACAGAACACTCTGTGACATAAATCACAGCATGATCCTTTTTGACACATCTCCTAGAGAAATGGAAATACAAACAAAAATAAACAAATGGGAACTGATGAAACCTAAAAGTTTTTTCACAACAAAGGAAACCATAAACAAGAGGAAAAGACAACCCTCAGAATGGGAGAAAATATTTGCAAATGAAGCAACTGACAAAGGATTAATCTGCAAAATTTACATGCAGCTCATGTAGCTCAATATCAAAGAAACAAACAACCCAATCCAAAAATGGGCAGAAGACCTAAATAGACACTTCTCTCAAGAAGATATACAGATTGCCAACAAACACATGAAAGAATGCTCAACATCACTAATCATTAGAGAAATGTAAATCAAAACTACAATGTGGTATCACCTCACACCAGTCAGAATGGCCATGATCAAAAAATCTACAAACAATAAATGCTGGAGAGGATATGGAGAAAAGGGAACCCTCTTGCACTGTTGCTGGGAATGTAAACTGATACAACCACTATGGAGAACAATACGGAGGTTCCTTAAAAACTAACAATAGAACTACCATATGACCCAGCAATCTCACTACTGGGTATATACCCTGAGAAAATCATAATTCAAAAAGCGTCATGTACCACAGTGTTCAATGCAGCTCTATTTACAATAGCCAGGACATGGAAGCAACCTAAGGGTCCATCAACAGATGAATGGGTAAAGAAGATGTGGCACATATATACAATGGAATATTACTCAGCCATAAAAAGAAACGAAATTGAGTTGTTTGTAGTGAGGTGGATGGATCTGGAGTCTGTCATACAGAGTGAAGTAAGTCAGAAAGAGAAAAACCAATACCATATGCTAACACATATATATGTAATTTAAAAAACCAAAAAATATAGTCATGAAGAATCTAACGGCAAGATGGGAATAAAGACGCAGACCTACTAGAGAATGGACTTGAGGATATCAGGAAGGGGAAGTGGAAGCTAGAACAAAGTGAGAGAGTGGCATGGACATATACACTACCAAGTGTAAAATAGATAGCTAATGGGAAGCAGCCGCATAGCACAGGGAGATCAGCTCTGTGTTTTCTGACCCCCTAGAGGGGTTGGATAGGGAGGGTGGTAGGGAGGGAGACCCAAGAGGGAAGAGATATGGGGATATATGTATAACTGATTCACTTTGTTATAAAGCAGAAACTAACACACCATTGTAAAGTAATTATACTGCAATAAAGATGCTAAAAATAAAATCTAAAGCATTGGCTTTGCCAGATACGTTTGAAAGAATGAAGAGGCAATCCACATACTAGAAGGAATATTTGCATATCACATATCTCACAAAGGGTTTATATCGAGAATATAGAAATAACTCTAAAATCTCAACAATAGAAAATAACACAACCCAGTTTTTAATAAATGAGCAAAATATTGGAACAGAAATATTTTCAGCAAACAAGACATAAGGATGACAAATAAATAGATGAAAAGAGGCTTGTTATCATTAATAATTAGGAAAATGTAAATTACAACAACAATGAGATACCACTATATATCTATTACAATAGCTAAAATCAGAAGAATTGACACTATTAATTGCTGTGGGGGAGTGGACAACTGGAACTTTCATATATTGCTAGTGAGAATGCAAAATGGTACAGTGACTTTGGAAAATATTTTGGCATTTTGTTACAAAGTTAAACATACACTCACCATATGATCCTATAATACAATCAATCCTCATTCCTCACAGATTTTGTATTTGTGAATTTACCCATTTGCTGAAATTTACTTGTAATCCCCAAATCAATACTTGTGGGGGCTTTTGTGATCAGTGACAAATTGGACTCAACCAACATGCATGTTCCCAGCTGAGCTTGAAGAAGGCAATGCTCTGACTTCTTGTTTAACTCTCATATGGTAAATGTGTCCTTTTCTCGATCTATTTTGTTATGAGGCATTTTCATTGTTTTGCATTTTTTTGCTTTTTGTTAGTGATTTTGCTGTTTAAAATGACCTCCAGGTGTGTAATACTTAAGTGCTGTCTGATGTTTCTAAACACAAGAAGGTTGCAATATGCCTTATAGAGAAAATGCATATGTAAGATAAGTTTCATTCAGCCATGAGTTATAGTGCTGTTGACCACATGTTCAATGTTAATAAATCAATATATACTAATTAAGGTGCTTTTAAACAGAAAACACATATAAAACAAGGTTATGTAATGATCAGTTGACAAAAAACTCATTGCAAACAGTGACTCACAGGAACTTAACCCTGTATTTCCCCTAGGATCAACTGTCCCATTACTAGTTAATTCAGGGTTGAAGGTGACTTTACAGAACCTAACTATCCTAAAGAATGAGAATTAATTGTGACACTTGTAGATATTACCCGGGATAAATGAAAACATGTTTAAACAAAAATATCTATATTTAGGCTTTATAACAGCTTTTTGCATAATTGTTCCAAACTAGCCATATTACTACCATATTATTTCTCTGTTGCTGTCACAGAAAACTGCCACGAAAGTAGCCACATTAAGCAACACAAACGTAATACCTCACAGTTTCCACAGGTCAAAAGTCCAGCAGACGCAGCTTAGTTTCTTCTTAGAATCTCATAAAACCAAAGTTGAGATGTTGATAAAACTGAGTTATTTTCTACAGGTTCTACGGGAAAATCTATGTCCTTACTTAATTAAACTGTTGGAAGTATTCAGTTGATTGCAGTTGTAGGACTGAGATTCCTGCTCTCCTGTGGGTTATTATTTGAGGATGGTTATCAGCTTCTAGGGGCTACCACATTCCTTAGCTCACATCTCCCTTCCTTTATCTTCAAATCCAACAACAGGGTGCAACAAATCCTCTCACATTGCATCTCTTTGACACTTATGGACTTTTAAGTACCTGTTATTACATTGGACTCACCATGATAATCACCCTATGTTAGGGTCAGCTGGTTACCAACCTTATTTTCACCTGAAATCTGTAGCCATGATTCCATCTTCAAACATAATTCCCTTTTGCCATGTAACATAACGTATTCACCGGCATAACGCCAGGGGTCAAAAATCAGGGGAGCTCAAATCCTGCCTACCACACTATCCAATGTCTTTCAACTTGTGAGTGAATCAACTGTGATACATCCATAAAGTAGAACACTACTCAGGAATAGAAAGGAAAAGGCTATTGATATGGATGAATCTCAAATTCATTATACTAAGTGAAAGAAACAAGATTCAAAAATTTACTAACTGGAAGTGTCTATTTATATAGAAAGTTAACAAATATATCAGTCGCCTGGGTTAGGAGTAAGCAGACAGTTTTACTGCAAAGGGACAGCATGAGTGGGATTTTAGAGTGAGGGAACTGTTGTGTATCTTGAGTATAATTTTTGTTGAAATTCAAAGAACTGGAAACCAAACAAGTAAATTTTACAGTACGCAAATTTTGAAATAAATTTCAATAGTATCATTCTGCTTGGTTACTGATATCCTTTGCTTTCAAAGTCCTAACCGTTTGATTTAGTAGGTACCATAATAGTATAAAGACATGTAATCTAAGAAAGTAAGGGAGACAGTAAATTTTATCAGTAGAAAGGTGGCAATTGTTTTTTTTTTTTTTTTGCTTGGAGACAAATGATACTAGAAGGAGAAGGCCACTTTTCCTCAATCTGTGTTTCTATTCACAGGACCTGCATCTTTACCCATCCTATGCCTCAGGTCATTTACATCAAACAATTCCCATCCTTATGTCAAGGTCATGCAAAGAATCTGCATAAATCTTTAATTCTAGTCAACTTTGGTCTTCTCTGGGTTTTCCTTGTTTTTGACCCAGACAACACTTACCTGTGCTTGACCAGGAATGACACTCTAGCCAGTCTCCAAGTACTCTCTAAAAATTAGAAAGAAGATATAGTGAAAGTAGCCTATTCTGCCGGTGGGTGAAGTCCACAGCCACCAACAACCTTTCTAAAAATTACACTGAAGTTTCTTCTAAAAGTAAATAATTAAGTCATTGAGATAATTTTTGAAATCACTTCCAAATATTCCTATGCTGGGTTCCTCTCCACATCTATAATTGGTAGTGTGACTGCAGAGAAGCAGAAGTGTCAGATATTAGCAAGGATAATAAGAAATCCCGGGCTTCCCTGGTGGCGCAGTGGTTGAGAGTCCGCCTGCCGATGCAGGGAACATGGGTTCGTGCCCCGGTCCGGGAAAATCCCACATACCGCGGAGCGGCTGGGCCCGTGAGCCATGGCCGCTGAGCCTGCGCATCCGGAGCCTGTGCTCCGCAACAGGAGAGGCCACAACAGTGAGAGGCCCGCGTACCGCAAAAAAAAAAAAAAAAGAAATCCCGATGATGTGACCCTAACAACCAAACTCTCAAATATTCATCGTCATGGAGGGCACCGTTATCCTGACAGCACAAACATCTTTGTGGATAGTATTTGTTCTGTTTTCTGGAGACAAGATTTCTAGCCTCAGACTGTCATTTTACATCATACTTCACTTAATGAGAGGAAGAGATACATAAAGAAAATAAAGACTCAGCTATGTATCTCTTAATTGTTATTAAAAGGGTAGTGTCTTCACTAAAAGAGAGAGCTGACTCTGAGTTCTGGGGCTAGTGTTTACATACACATGTCTGCCAGAAGAAATTTATCTGAAACTTCCTAAACCTTAATTAGAATTTTCCTCCATTCAAGCGTTATTAACTCATTCTAAAACTTCTAATATGTACTGTAGCTTTTTTTTTTTTTTTTTTGCGGTAAGCGGGCCTCTCACTTTTGTGGCCTCTCCCGTTGCAGAGCACAGGCTCCGGACGTGCAGGCTCAGCGGCCATGGCCCACAGGTCCAGCCGCTCCGCGACATGTGAGATCTTCCCAGACCGGGGCACGAACCCATGTCCCCTGCATCGGCAGGCAGACTCAACCACTGCGCCACCAGGGAAGCCCGACTGTAGCATTTTTTTGCACACATCCAGAAGACAGAGATATTGGGTCTCTAATTAATGGCTGCTTCAAAATTTGCAAGAAAGCCAATGTACTGGGAGTTTTAAAGATTCAGACTGGTTCCCAGCTTCCACATCACTCCTTGCTTCCGTATCAGAGACTAAAACCTCTTCTGTCTTTCTATCTTGGTTGCTCTCCCTGAATTCCTCTTCCAGTAATCTGCTCCAGAAATTAATTCCATAGTAAGATAAGGATATTCTTCCTAAGAGCCAGTTTAGCATTTAAAGACCCTTTTACCCAGGTGACAGATATTTTTGGTGCTTGTTGTAAGGACTTCTGGGTATTGCTCTTGCCAGATTTTAATTTCTAAATCTCACCCTTCCTCACAAAGGGCTATCACTCTTCTTTATTTTGCCCCTTTTTTCATTTCTTTTTCCAACTGTTTTCCTGAAATTTATCATTACCATTATATCTTGTTAAAGGGGAGACTAGGGTGATTTAGTCTTTGCATTGCTGGAGACCCCTGGAATATGATGAACCCAATAAGATTGAGAAGAGAAAGAATAGGGCTCTATGCCCTGAGTCTGGTTGACATGGTTACCAAAGCAAACATAGTTGAGATAGCCCTGAGCTGAGGATTCAATCAAGAGACATGGATGAGGCAGCTCTTCTGACAGGTAATTTTATAGCTGCAACTCCCTATTCTGTAGAAATCTACTCAGAGCAGTGAGGTCTCATTTCTCTATTCTTGGCGAAGTTTCCCTCCCACCTCTGGAGAAATTAATATAAACATACCCATTTCTCTATCCTTTTCCATCCAGCTCTTCCCAGTCTTTCCAAGAACTTAGTCTCTACTTAGACAATTCCATTTGCTCCACTCTCAAGAAAAGCAAAAGAATTTTTTTTCTTCTTTTGTGAATCGATTTTTACTACGTAAGCTCAAGGAGCCCAGAAAGGGCAAGTGCTTAACCTAAACTCTAGGATGGGCACAAAATTTGCCATCTAGGTAGGATAAAACTTCACCTGATATCTGCAGTTGTATCATGCTACTCCAGAGATATAAGTAGATACCAAAATAAATCATAGAAAAATGAAAGGTTCGTCATTGGTGCCCAATTCATGTGATTATTTGTATATGAGCATTTATGTGTGTATAAAGTACAAAACCTTGACCACCTTACTAAGTTCCTAGATATTTACCACAATGTGCTAATAGTTATGATATAGTTCTTGAATATAGGATGTTTAACTCAAAATTCACTTATTTATTTCAATCTCAACAATAGGAACCTGGGAGAAAAACTTCAATTTTCCTGCACTATATCTTTCTCTATCCAGCGATGCCCTGGCCATTATATTAATCTACCTACTCCTCTGCATAGCCCCAAATGCCAATCAACACCTTCGATTGGAAGTCTCTACCATCACCTCCATATGTTTTAGAATCAAAGGCTTAGTCTTTCTTTACTGACCATCTGCCCTTCTGGATTTACTATTTCAAGCCATTTCATTTTTGTTCATTTAATGACACAAACTAAACTTCTTGAATGTTCTTTCATTTCTCTCTTTCTTTGACCAATCTCACTTACAAACACTCAATCAACTTTTAAAAAATAATTTTCAATCCATTTCTTTATTTTTATTCCCATTGCCATGACTTTGGTCTAGGTCCTTTGAACTCCATTCTTTGGCTATTGAATTACCTCTAAATCAGTTTTATTTCACTCTCCCATCAATCACCCCAGTTTACCACAGGTCTTCCTAATAAATTTAAGGGATTTAGTTTTTACCCTGCTGAAAAGCTTCCAAAGACTCACAATAAATGCTCAATATATATTTGTGAAATAAAAAAAATAAATATTACTTGGAATGTCTATTATGGTACTTTGCGTATGAGAGGTACATAATATTTAGAATAAATTTTCTAATTGAGGCTAATTTTTAATATAACTTAAAAGAAAAGATCTGAATGCATATAAATCTTAATATTTTCCTCATAAAGAAGATAATTAGAATGAGCTCCTAAAATATATCTGAACAATATTCCAGCAATGCTCCTAGATCTTTAAAATGATCCTTTTAGCAACTTTACTTCTAACTTTATCATTTTCAATGAGTTTACTGTTTGCTTAGTTTCATGTAAGGTTTTTCTACAAAATTAAATGTTCCATAGGTTCAAATGTTTCCTCCAAATTCCTGAATTTTTCTGTAATATTTCAAGTATGTCACTATCATAGCCTTTGTTAAATACAAATATGCACACACATGTGCACACACACATATATTTAACAAATAAATTAATTTTTAAAACATGAAATTAAAGCTTTATACTTATTGCAATATTTCATTTCTTAAGTAAGCACTGCTTAAAATTCAAAATTAGTTTTACTTATTTTCAGGGTAAATTAGAACAACTGAAATCCCTCATTAGAATTCTAAATACCTAAAAGTCAAAACATATAAAAATGACACTAAACGATTTAGTATATTAGGCAGTTTAATAATCCCCAAAGGAAATTAGAAAGGCAATTACTTGGGTAATATGAATCTCAAAACAAGCTGTTCTCGAGCATAAAAATAGAGGAAACAATAATTCTACAAAGCAAGGAAAGAAAGTGATTTTTTTAAAATTCCTTTTCTTCAATTTTCATGGTTCAGGTTATGCCAGTCGTGTATGATAGTTAAGTAATTTTATCTCTCTAACCAGCAGTGACCATTTCTGCAGTGGAGAATGAGTTCTGTACAAGGTCAAAAACAGTGTCAATGGTTCTATAAGGAAAAGTTGTTTGAACAAAGTTCATTTAAGACCATTTACTACCACAGAGGCAGAAAACTGCTTCCATTATCCACATGAACCAACATTACTGCTGTAAGTCCAAAGCACAGTTGCCAAGAGTGTTGTGAGTCAAAAAACAAATACCATATGCTAACATATATATATATATATATATATATATATATATATATATATATATGGAATCTAAAAAAGAAAAAAAAATTGTTCTAAAGAACCTAAGGGCAGGACAGGAATAAAGACACAGATGTAGAGAATGGACGTAAGGACACAGGGAAGGGGAAAGGGAAGCTGGGACGAAGTGAGAGAGCGGCATTGACATAAACACACTACCAAATGTAAAATAGATAGCTAGTGGGAAGCATCTGCATCGCACTGACAGATCAGCTCCAGTGCTTTTTGACCACATAGAGGGGTGGGATAGGGAGGGTGGGAAGGAGATGCAAGAAGGAGGGAATATGTGGTTATAAGTATACATATAGCTGATTCACTTTGTTATACAGTAGAAAGTAACACACTATCGTAAAGCAATTATACTCCAATAAAGATGTTACAAATAATAAAAATTAAAAAAATAAAATAATCAAGATAATTTGAATACACCATAATATTATATTAAAATATAAGCAGCATTTACAAAAAAAAAAAATAGCTTCAAGCAGTTGCTAAGACTCAGAAGGTCCTGGACGTTTCATGCTGTTCCAGTATAGTGCAGCCCATAATGTCTAAGCAATCAAAGGTCAAACAAAGAGAGCACAAGTCTACTATTATGGAAGATTATTTGGCACACACTCTCAATTTTTACTGTCTTCACTGGTGGTCAGCAACATTATCCTGAAATGCAAAACATTTTATACAGAACTTGTCATAAGAAGTATGATTCCTTTAGATAAAACTTGAAAGTAAATTACCTATAACATGAACAACTTGCTATTGTGTGCCAATTTACTCCTTTAGGATGATCATGGATGCTTTATTTTTTAGTGAAAAGACACCTAATAATTTTACTAGTCCCAATAGTCACATCACCGAGCTCTGTACAATCAAGATGAATACAGAGAATGTCTAGACAGGAAGCATGGCACCTGGTGTTGCCTCCTGACACACACAGCTAGAAGGGAAGGGATATCAAAGGGAGACAACTTCTCTTTGCAAGCTACATCCTAGATATGAGCTGAAGGAATGAATATTTATTACAGTGACTTTCAAAAGGAAATGTTTAAAATTTAAAAAGTAATGACACAGAAACAGAACAGCAAACATACTAACATCCATCAGTTAGTTTAATGGGTTTCCAGGGTCCTCAGTCTCTCCCTCTATAAATTTCTCTTTTCTGTCTTCAACCATGTTAATTACTACTTTTTAAAACAAAATGTTCATTTTATGCTACCAGTGGTCCTACCTACTCTTCTCTATTACTAATACTCAAATTCTGCCTTCTTCTATGCCTCCATCCTTCACCATTCTAAGAACTCCATGCTTCAGCCAGACCTGAATTTCCCAATGGCACCAACTCTTGAATTGAAAATGTTGCTCTACACTTGAAATGTTATCCACGTTCACCTTCATGTCTTAACTAATTCAAATCTAATCACTTCCTCTTCCATATCTATTATGACCATTCAGTTAGGTCAACTTCCCTGTGCTACTTTTATATACTATTCTTAGTTATATTTCATCACTTTTCATGCTATATTTTACTTGTCATATTATTTGATAAATTATTTGACTCAAGAATATCCTCTCCTTGTGTCTTTTGTCTCTCTATTCCTGGCCTAAGCATAGTCTCCAGCACTCAACAGGTACTGAATACTTATTGAATAAATAAGTACAAATAAATAAAATATATTCAAAAGAATGACTTCACTGTGCTTTTAATGCTGAAATTCAGTCTCTAGAAATTTATCAGAAGTAGTCAATTACATAACTATATGAAGTGTCAGTACATCTAGGGGACCCAATTCTCTGGTGTTCTTAAGTCTTGAACTTAGTAGTGAGTATATGGGTGTCCACTACCTTTTCCTTTATATATCTGTGTATGTCTGAAATACATCTTAATGAATTTTCAAAACTAAAAGAAAAATATAAATACATACAAAAAAGCCACAGATGAATATATTATTTATAAAAGTGAACAACTAGGAAAAACTAAGGTACATTTAATAGGACATAGATAAAATTAATTGTGGTATGTGAATATAAATTAAAACTTACATAAGCATTGAAAATGATGGTTTAGATCTCTTTTTGTGGAAAATGACCATGCTGTACTCTTCAATGGGAAAAACAAACAGATTACAAAATACAAATTATATTGTGACCCCATTTATTTTAAATTTGTTTTTAATATGAAAGATACCTTAAAGAATTTTTTTTCTAAAAGACTCGTTGTGATTCATTCTGGGTGGTAAGATTTTAGGATACATACATATTCCCCTCTAAGTAAAATTTAAATGTTTTTTTAAAAATTATTATTCTAATATTCAAAAAAATGTTGTTTGCATTTGGAAAAGAATTTCATAAAAATAGTAATTAATTTCTTATATTTCTTTTCAAAATCAAAAGGAATCCAAAGGGTATTTGTTGCTCTTTTTGTTGTTTTTATTTTGGTTTTATTGCTTGTTTGTTTTAAAATAGCTAAGGACCGATAGTTAAATAAAATAAACCAAGGAACACATAACAAAACAACTTTATTTCTTTAAAAGATATATAAAATTTCTAATTTATTCTCCTTTATGTTATAGTCAGAAAGCAAAGTTTTTCTATATTCAGAAAGATATATTTCCTCCTTAGGTAGGTTTATTATGACTATACTACTCAAGGCAATCTACAGATTCAATGCAATCCATATCAAAATACCAATGACATTTTTCACAGAAATAGAACAAAAAAAATTTAATTTGTATAGAAACACAAAAGACCCTGAATAGCCAAAGCAATCTTGAGAAAGAAAAACGGAGCTGGAGGAATCTGGCTCCCTGACTTCAGAGTATACTACAAAGCTACAGTAATCAAAACAGTATGGTACTGGCAAACAAATACACACACACACACACACACACACACACACACACACGTCAGAAATATAGATCAATGGAACACAATAGAAAGCCCAGAAATAAGGCCATGCACCTATGGTCACCTAATCTATGACAAAGGAGGCTAGAGTATACAATGGAGAGAAGGCACTCTTTACAATAAGTGATGCTGGGAAAACTGGACAGCTACATGTAAAAAAGAGAAATTAGAACATCCTCCAACATCATACACAAAAAGAAAAAAGAAAAATACTTAAAATTGATTAAAGCCCTAAATGTAAGACTGGATACTATATAACTCTTAGAGGAAAACATAGGCAGAACACTCTCTGAGATAAATAGCAGCAATATCTTTTTGGATTCACCTTCCAGAGTAAAGAAAATAAAAACAAAAGTAAACATATGGGATCTAATTAAACTTATAAGCTTTTGCACAGCACAGGAAACCATAAACAAAATGAAAAGACAACCCACAGAGTGGGAGAAAATATTTGCAAAATATTTGCAAAAATATTTGCAAAATATACAAACAGCTCATGCAGCTCAATATCAAAAATTGCCAAACAACTCAATACTGTTTACAAGACATGGAAGCAACCTATATGTCCCTCAAAAGATGAATGGATAAAGAAGATGCGGTACATATATACAATGAAATATTACTAAGCCATAAAAAATGATATATTTCCTACCCATATTATGGAAGGAGAAAGAAGGGAGTGAAGAGAATGGGGGAAATGAGGAGTTAATGAGACAAATAAAACTGACATAAAAAGATAGAACAAGAATTCTCAAATTTGTTCACTCTCATTCCTCTTTAAAAATCTCATGAAAAATATGAATCTTCACCAGAAAAAAATACAGCATATGCATGCAATTTCACTGTATTCACAGAATCCACAAAGCACATGCGTATCTCAGAACAAAAACATGACCTAGAGAGGCAAATTTTTTTTTTTATAGTAGAGAACCACACAGAATTAGACACAAAAAAGGGGGAAGCAAAATCTACATGCAGATTATCTGAATGACAAACCTTTCTCACTGCTACAAGTATTTTAAAACCAGTAGGTCTTTACAACTTCAGACAGGTAACATATTTCTTACCACTTGTCTTAACAACAATTTTTTTTAAAAAAAGTGAATTGCAGATCCAAATGCAGAAATGCAGATGTGAATACCTGCACCCATGTTTTAAGAATTTTAAAAGATATGAACATAGAGTTTCCCTGGTGGCGCAGTGGTTGAGAGTCCGCCTGCCGATGCATGGGACACGGGTTCTTGCCCTGGTCTGGGAAGATCACACATGCTTGGAGCGGCTGGGCCCGTGAGCCATGGCCGCTGAGCCTGTGCTCCACAACGGGAGAGGCCACAACAGTGAGAGGCCCGCGTACAAAAAATAAAACTAAAAGATATGAACATAGTAGGTTCACAACAGTTGGCATTCTTTGAATGGAATTTCATCAAGCCAAGCCTTGTGATCTTGAAAACCTGGTTTCCCATAATTCAGGTCTAAAAATCTTGGAAGGAGAAGATGGGAGAGTGCATAAGGGGGTCAGGTTGAGGTATGAGGAAAAAATGGAGGAACAAGGAAAAGACAGTTCAATATCTTGAACTATCTCGACTTTAATCAGAATTTAATTTTTTAAGCTGAAAGAGAAAGTAGACGATTTTTCAAAATGGCAGCTGTGGACTAACTTCAATAATTTACATCTAAAAAGCAGTCACCAATTTTTATTCATGCTGTAACCTAAAGAACTAAAAGTTTGTTATATAACAAGCTTTTTTATATATGTAGTATATTAGTTTTTCTATAACTCTTCTTCCTACTGTGTCTCCCATTGTTTCTGTCGAGCAAATAGTCTAACCTAAAGTTTAGTCTGATATCAAAAAAGTGCCCTTCAGGATATGTTCATTCTTTTAGATAAAAATGCTCAATCTCACAGATAACTTCCCTGCAGCTGCTTCTCTCCTGCTTCTTCCCTGCAGTTTCACTGCTCACACACTCTGGACGGAGGCAGAGGGGAGCAATTTATGATTCTTAAATGCAGACTCCTTACCAACATATTGTCAGGCTCCTCTAAGATGTCAACTCTTGGTAAACTTTTAGTTCATTCTTCTTTGGTTGGACCCATGCTTCTTTTTTAAAAAAAAATTATTGGAGTATAGTTGATTCACAACGTTGTGTTAGTTTCAGGTGTATAACAAAGTGATACAGTTATACATATATTTCAGATTCTTTTCTCATGTAGGTTATCACAGAATATTGAGTAGAGTTCCCTGTGCTATACAGTAGGTCCTCGTTGGTTATCTATCTTGTGTATAGTAGTGTGTATGTTAATCCTAAACTCCTGATTTGTCCCTCCCTGCCACGTTTCCCCTTTGGTAACTGTAAATTTGTTTTCAATATCTGTAAGTCTGTCTCTGTTTTGTAAATAAGTTCATTTGTATCATTTTTTGGACCCATGTTTCTCCTCAGGGTTCAGGCACAGAAGGTTTCACTTTACCTCCTGGTGTTACTCAAGATAGTTCTAAGGTCTAACTTTGATCCTACTACTTCCTAGAACAGACACCCGATCCTATGGCCACTGTTGAAAAGCCATGCTTGCTGGCCCAGTGCTTTCTGTCAAGCTTTCCCCAGGCAAGTGTTCAGTGATGTGGCCTAGGTCAGTCTGCAAAGTGCAAATCTAGCTTCTTCCCAGAGTCACAAACAAGAGCATAAAGAAGACCTGCCCCTCTGTACTTGGTGATATCCTTATTTATCTGACACACTACCACTCTGGATTGAAGTCTGAAGAATAGAAATTGAGGCCCCTGCATTTGACCCCTTCACATGCTACTATGCCTCTTTCATCTGTCTCCTTCCCACCATCCATCAAGACTGGGAATGGGAGGTTTCCCCTTTTCTTCTTCCTCTTCTACTTATCAAAATTTCCCCTTTTTAAAACGCAATGATCAAGGTTACCATACAAGACTTCTCCCGTGCTTAAAAGGGTATGAACCTTAAACAATTCATCTAACAATAGCCTGGCTTACAAGGCAAATATAGATGCAAAAAAGTCCTATTGGATATCAGGACCTGAAATCTCTTCCTGGCTTCATGACTACTTAGGTAAACACTAGTGAAGGAAGGCTCAGAAGGTCAAAAGGGAACCATATAAAACATTTTAAGCTATTAACATTGTTCTATAACCCATGTCAACTCTCCCTTGACCCTCTGCACAATTAAATAAATTAAGCAACCCTTAAGAGCAAAAGTTAATTTATAGGAAACATTGACAAAAAGTAATAGATAGAAGTGATGCCAGTGTCTGCCTTCTTCTCTGCTTTCCTAGCCCTGGCTCCAAGACATGCTGGGATGAATGTAGTGCACAGCTAGAGCCCAGATCATTGCTCCTCCTGGAACCTAGTTCAGCTTCCAGAACTCTCACTTCTGGGGGGAGATTCAGTGGAATTGCACTGAGTCTCAGGCATCACCATGACTGGAAGCAGAAGAGCAATTACCACTATTTGAATTAGCCTCAGTCAATGTACAAAATTATATAGTCCCTTTCCCAATGTCTGTCCATCAGAGCAGAACCTGTTTTTATAGTTCTCTGTCTCCCAAAGCTCTTATTGCAGAATTATTTCCTTTGGAGACCCAGGAAGAAAAGACTTGCATTGTCTATTAGCTCAACTACTTTATTTTACTTAGAAAGACAAGTTTAATAAATCAGAACATTCTTCTTCTTGAATCCTGTCTACCAATACTGTGTTATCTTTCATTCATGAGTGGATTACTATCTGAACTTTGAACAGTAGCATGACCTTGACTTTTTTAATCTCTAGGGGAAAATTCCCACACACAAATTGAAATCTTGTTTCACTTTTTCATCCCAACTCACAAGTCAATATATTCACATCCAGAATCTTAAGAAATTAAAAGATGGTAAAAGAGATTAATAGTGGGAAGCAGAGGAAAACAGGACAAAGTTCAAGTTTACTTTTCTAACCACCATAGAAAATCCAGGTATTTTGTGAAGGATGACATTTGAGAACACAGTGCAGGTGTTGGAGATTGGGGCTGGGAGATGCCTCTATACATAGTTAATAGCGAATTAGAAGAAAAGTTTATTCCTGGTCAGGATATGCTGGAAAACACTTTCAAGGGATATGTCTTAGTTTTTTTGAACTGCTATAATAAAATACTATAGATTTGGCAGTTTCTAGATGACAGAAGTTTATTTCTCACAGTCTGGAAGCTGGGAAGTCCAAGATCAAGGTACTGGCAAATTCAGTGTCTGGTGAAAACCCACTTCCTCATGTGGCTGTCTTTTTGCTATAACCTCCCATGGGGGAAGGATCAAGGGATCTTTCCAGGATCTCTTTTATAAGGAAACTAATCCCACTCATGAGGTCTCTGTCCCAAAGACCTAATCACCTCCCAAAATTCCCATCTCCTAAAACCATCACATTGGGGATTGGGTTTCAGCATATGAATTTTAAGGGAATGCAAACATTCAGTCTATAGCAGGATATTGGAGAAAAAAAGAGCCCAGTTTGATAGAATATAATTTTCAAACTGATCGTTTCACCAAGAGATTTTGTTCCATAGTAATAGGGTTGTCATATAGTGAGGCAAGTTGCCTGACTTGAGGTATTCTATCAAAATATTTAAGCTTCTCACCATCTTTCTCACTAAATCCTTATGAAGATTATTCAATTTAGCCCTTGCAAGTATTATTTCATAAAATTTCTGAAAACACAAAACACTTTAATGGCAAATTTAATTTATTTACTAATATCCCCCCAAGTAACTCTGAGCTCATAGAAGACAAGTAAAGAGGTTTGATTATCACTGGCCAGCACTAAGTGTTACACCTGGCGCATGGTAGATACTTGAGGGAAGAAGAAGAGGAGATGGTGGAAGAGAAAGAGGACAGAAAAAAAAAGAAGAATGGAGAGAGAGAGGGAAGGAGGAAGGAAGGAAAGAAAGAACAAGGAGGATCAATGAATAAATAAATATTAAGCAGACATAGCGATGCTTTCTTCTTGACTTATATTAAATTGTAAATCTTATATCAATCGCTAGTAGTGTTCTCAAGGAGTAACTGAAGGGCCAGTGAAAAAATAACTATCTTTTAGGCCAAAAGAATTCTGAATACTTGAGAACTGTCAGGTCTGGACCTGAAGAAAATTCCTCAGATAGCAGTTTTGCACAGAGCAGAACAAATCTCTCTTCACCACATAGTCAAAAGTGTCTTCATTGCCTCATGTGGTTGGGGAATACAGGGTGAGAACTGTCCAAATG
The DNA here is from genome assembly GCF_963924675.1 of Phocoena phocoena. Classification (NCBI taxonomy): domain Eukaryota; kingdom Metazoa; phylum Chordata; class Mammalia; order Artiodactyla; family Phocoenidae; genus Phocoena; species Phocoena phocoena. The sequence goes on along the minus strand of NC_089235.1, from coordinate 25,424,644 downwards.
TTTTACCTGTGCCATAGATACCATACATCTGGAAACTTATTAATTCAGTTAATGCTGTAAGAGCTGATGCTGCAAAGCAAAGAGGTCTACACTCTGGGAGGTATGTGTGTTTGTGTGTGTGTGTGCGTGTTCACATACATGTATGCAAGCAGAATGTTTAGCCTTGTTCGGTCACCTTTTGTGTATAATATTTAGTAACTGGATAACTTTCTTCTGATTACAAAAATAAAACAATTATTAAAAAAATTTGGAAAATAACAGATAATCACACTAAAAAGAGAATTAAAAATCACTTATAATGAAACAAATAAGAAATAAACATTATTAATATTTTGGTATATATATTCTAAGATTTTTTCCACTGGGATTACACTATGCATAATATTTTATATACTACTTAATCACATAGTATTAATCACCCTGAATATTATTGCCATCATATAGATTTAAGGTCCTTCAATATTATTCTATGTTGTAAATGTAGGTTGTTTATATTTTATGTTTGCTATTAAATACTAATGCTCTAATTCACATCCATGATTATTTACTTAGGGTTAATTATAGGAGAAAAATTACTGGATCAAATGATATTATCATATAAAATATTTTGTTCTATACATATGTTGTGTCACTTGTGCTCTTGTTGTGTCACTTCATATTTTAAAATGAAAAATGTATAAATTTTCTTTAATTAATTATGAGGTTAAACAACTCACATTTTTAATTTAATTTTGTATTGCTCTGTTGGTTCATGTCCTATTCATGTTTTGTTAATTATGTTTTTTTTTTTTTTTTTTTTTTTTTTTTTTTTATGCGTTACGCGGGCCTCTCACTGTTGTGGCCTCTCCCGTTGCGGAGGACAGGCTCCGGACGCGCAGGCTCAGCGGCCATGGCTCACGGGCCCAGCCGCTCCGCGGCATGTGGGATCTTCCCAGACCGGGGCACGAACCCGTGTCCCCTGCATCGGCAGGCGGACTCTCAACCACTGCGCCACCAGGGAAGCCCTGTTAATTATGTTTTTATTACTCCTTTCATTATTTTTTGTAAGGGTTCTTTATTTAATGAGAATATGTATTCACTTTTTGGGTTTTTTTCTGGAAAAACACCTTATCAAGTTGCTTTTTATTATAGTAAGAATATTTAACATGAGATCTACACTTTCAACAAATCTTTAAGTGTACAATAAAACATTGTGAATTATAATGTTGCTCAGCATATCTCTAGAACTTAACTCACTTTGCATAACTGAAACATATTTAAACTTTTATTTATAATATGTTGACTTACAAAGATTTTAAATTTTTATTTAGGCAAATGTGCAATCACATTTTGCCAATGTGCCATGCCAATCACATGTTTTGGTTTTGGGGTTTTTTGTTTTTTTGGCTTAAATGGCATAAATTTACTTGCTCACATTTCTGGAAGCTAGAAGTCTGATAGCAAGGTGTCAGCAGAGTTAGTTTCTTCTGAGACCTCTCTCCTTTGCTTGTAGATGGCTGTCTTCTCCCTGTCTCCACATGGTCTTCTTTCTGTATGTATTGATTTCCTCTTCTTTATTTTTAATTGAATTATAGTTGATTTACAATGTGTTAATTTCTGCTGTACAGCAAAGTGATTCAGTTATATATACATTCCTTTTTTATATTCTTTTCCATTAAGGTTTATCACAGGATATTGAATATAATTTTCTGTGCTATACACTAGGACCTTGTTGTTTACCCATTCTATATATAATAGTTTGCATATGCTAACCCCAAACTCCCAGTCCATCCCTCCCCACCTCCCTTCCCCCTTGGCAACCACAAGTCAGTTGTCTATGTCTGTGAGTCTGTTTCTGTTTCATAGATAGGTTCATCTGTGTCACATTTTAGATTCCACATATAAGTGATATCATATGGTATTTGTCTTTCTCATTTTTGACTGACTTATTGTGATAATCTCTAGGTCCACCCATGTTGCTGCAAATGGCTTTATTTCATTCCTTTTTATGTCTGAGTAATATTCCATTGTATATATATATATATCCCACATCTTCTTTATCCATTTTTCTGTCGATGGACATAAAAATAGGTTGTTTCCATGTCCTGGCTATTGCAAATAGTGCTTCTATGAACATAGGAGTGCAAGTATCTTTTTGAATTACATTTTTGTCCAGATATATGCTCAGGAGCCAGATTGCTGGATCACATGGCAACTCTTTTTTTAGTTTTTTGAGGAACCTCTGTACCTGTTTTCAAGGAAGCAGTTTTTGATATTTATTTATCACATGTGAAAGTTTTTCAGATTATTAAATTCTCTCTTTTGCCTTATTATTTATGCCTATATTTTCCTTAATTTTTATTTTCTAGATTTAAATATATATATTTTGAATGGAACTCTTAATTATTATATTTTCTTTCTTCCTACTTTAATAATAAAGGTTTTAAGGTATGAATTTTTCTATTTTTATATGTATGGATGCATCTGCTAAACTTAGGAATCCCAGGTTATTTTCCTGAAGAGAGAGGATACATGGAAATACTCTGGAAGATAAGGCACCACATGGAGAACCCAGGTGGCCTGGCCAAGCTCCCAACTAAAAAGAGTTGACAATACGTGGTGTAATGAACCACCCAGACAATGAAAAGAACAATGAGAAATAATAAGTGCTGTTATCTGAAGCCACTAAAGCATTGGGAATGTTTGCTATGCAACAATAGAAAACTGAAAATGTTTCTGTTTAAACTTTGTCTGACTTGATGATTTTTCTATTTAGCCAAGTTTCAGAGAAGGCTGTTGAGCAGGAAGATATTTACTTCTCCATATATCAAATATGCCACCCCATCAAGAAGGCAGGAAAGACAACAGCTAAATGTGGATTGAAAAAGCATTTTTTTCACTTTTGTTTTCTGGTGCTGATGAATCCTTGCATACTTTCAGTATCATTTTATTAGTGATCCAATGGAAACAAAAGAGATGATTTATTAGATATCCATACTTTCAAAGCCCTTGTATACAATTTCTAACTCATATCCCTTTTTGAAAATACAAGATGTCACACATAACATTTGACCATTGGTGATTAATTTGTTGAGAGTTACAAGCCTCTTTAAATAAATGAGAAATGTGTGTGCCCTTGCCTCAGAAAAATACATCTGTATGAAGAAAAAAATTATTACATACAATTTCAGCAGTTTCATGGATTCTCTGATGCAAAATTATAGACTCATTAAGGCAAATATAAAGTGATTTTCAAATGTATTTTAATCATCTAATCTGTCTTCAGATAAAAGCTTACTCCAAAGAAATACCAATAAAACAACAACAAAACAGAGCTACAACAGGTGAAACAAATGTGATGCCTGACAAACTATCTGTTGCCTTGAGTCCTCTATTTACTCACCCCCACACCACATTCCTTCACAGAACATCGTTTGTAAATCACCGTTTTAAATTGACATGATAAAAGTAAATACATACAAGAGAGAGGTAAATAAACATGATGGGGCTGGAGCCAGGGAGGTTCTGACCCAAGCTAAGAGCAAGTATAGAACAAGCAGAGACTAGATTCATTCCAGTAAAGGTAAAAGAAAATACTGTGTAAATCACATTGGACAGAGGTTCAACATGAAACAGAAAATTACCTCCTGCTTTGAAGTCAGCTGGGTGGCCATTGCAATTACTAATTTTATGTGTCCACTTGACTGGGCCACAGGGTGCCCAGATATTTGGTCATACATGATCTGGGTGTTTCTATGAGATGTCTTTGAATGGATTAGCATTTAAATTGGTAGACTAACTAATGCATATGGCCCTCCATGACATGAGTGGCCTCATCCAGTCATTTGAAGGTCTAAATAGAACAAAAAAGTAGGTCCTCCCAGAGTAAGAGAATTCTCCTGCCTGAAAACTTTCAAACTGGGATCTCAGCTCTCCACGGTTCTACAGCAGCTTCCAGCCTGTGGACTCGAACTGGGACATGGGCTTTACAGATTTTCCAACCTCTGTGATCATAATCGCATGAGTCAATACTTCATAATAAATCTTTTTGTATATAATGTATATGTAAAGAACCCTGGTGAACCCTAATACAGCCATATATTCCAATGAGTCCAGGACAGACCAGGTTTATGACTGTGGTCCAACTGTAAATATCAATAACTCCCCTTTTCACTCACATATGTATTTGGTGTTTTGGGGGTTTTTTGTTTGTTTTCACAAAGCAGAGAGAGGTTGTGTTTCTCTGAAACGAGTCACAGGGGAAGACTGGAGGTAACCCCAGCTGTGGGGGTGGGAGTCATCTGTTTGTTGAGGGCTGCCCTGAGCAAAGCAACTGGTAGGCCCTCTGGGGGCTGGGGATGAAAGCCCCCATAGGTGAGCAGAAGTACCAGGGGTGGTAGTAAGGACACTCGATAGGGTTGGCAGGCTGGGAAGAAGTGGCTATTTGCCCAGCCCAGGCTACTCTTCCCAGGGCCCATGGAAGCTGGTGGTGGCTGGTGGCAGCATGGTTTGACTTAATACACCCACCCAGCCCTGCTCTGTCCCTTGGGCCTGTGGAGGATAAATTACCTGTTCACAGAAGGTCCTTCTTCTTAGCAGGTTTGTTCTAGTGGGCACAGCAGCCTGGAGTTGTCCTTATTTCTCCTAAGGTCAGTATGTTCCATCTTGAGATGTCCTTGCGACACCAGCAGTGGGAGAGAAGAGCCACCAGTGTCATGAAACATGCTACTTAAATAACCAAGGAAAAAAGTATCAGATCAAGACAAGAGTTCTTGTTAAATTAACCAAAACCTCAAAAATTATTTCTTTCTCAAAATTAGGTTACAACAATGGTTTAATATTAAGACCTTTATTTTAGAGGGAAAAATGAATTTTCATTCACTTTTTCCTCCACACAAGTGAATCAAAAATTCTAAACCCTTAAAACATATCCCCATTTTAAGTTCCATCCTATAGGATTATATCTTCACACTTTGGTTCTTTTTCCAATTAATGATCCATTTGTGGAATGCATATGTAGTTATTTCAGTTCTCTATGGCTCATTAGAAAGCCTTCTCAGTGACGGGCTTCATTCCCTTTCGTCTGATATGAATGTATTCATTAAAAACACACTATAAAATAACTAATGAAGTAAATTTTGAACATTTAAAAAGAAGCAATAAAACACAACTTACATGCCTTAAAAATAATCTAATCTGTTGTGGCTGTTTTAAAGATTTGAATTCGGGAAGAAATTCTTTACAAGTGGTTCTTATTACAATTTGGAACCTGACTCTTCATTCAGATGTGCATATTAATGTCTAATGCATATCAGAGTAACTCCTGTAGGAAGGATAAATGTGTTAGACTGTGCAAGTATAAAGATGGAGGAATAAACATGAAACTGGCAGAGGGTCACATGGGAGGAACCTCCATTCTATTTATCCTTCCCTGAGTAATTTCCCAGTTTACAGGAAACGATTGTCCCACTTAAATAGTAGAGCTGATCATGATTTAGTCTGACTTGTGGATTAAAATCTTATGTAAATATGTTGCTCATGCTATTCTACTCAATTATTTTTTACTTATCTATTGTTTCAAGGAAAGGCCAGACTGCCCCTTCTTGATTAAAGAGTGATTTCTTCAGCAAAACTCTGCTACTTCAGACACGTGGACAGTTTTATATTGAGAGACAAAACTCTAGATTCTTCTGGCAAGCAAAAGTTAGATTTGTTTTTCCTCTACCAACAAAGGAAATTAACAGAAAAATGTTGAATAAAAAGGTAACTAACCATACTGCAAAAAAAAATAATGATAATAATATGAAATCGTTTCCATAGGGAACACTTAAATTTGTTCAGATGGGATTAGGTCATTCACTGACAGGATGGTAAGTTAGAAATAGTCCATTAAGGAGGGAACTAAATCAACCATTTATGACCATTCTCAGACTTCTGAATCTCTAAGCTTGTAAGTATATTCTCTGTCTTACCTTTCTCATCTCCTCCTTCAGATATTTACAGCAAGACATCCAGGCTTAAATGGGCTGGGCTGTCATGAATAAGCCATGCATTACACAGCACTTGCACGTAAGCGTGTTTTTAAGTATTTAAGTTATTTATATTCTGTTCTGGCAAGGAGGTCGATTCATGGATGAGAGAGTCAGGGTCATTTAATGAAGTGGGGTCACTCTTATTATTAGTCAACTGAGGCAAGACAGAATGCAGTGGGGAAGGCCTTTGTTTAAAAGTAAAGATGATGCATACTAACTTGATATTTTGCTTGTAGAAACAGGAACAAAGTGGCAAAAAAGAAAAAAGGAAGAACAATGATCAACAACTTGGCTTTGGAGTTGACTAAACAGGATTCCTGACATGGCTCTACTTTCTGCAAGCTGAGTAAACACTCAAAACTTCCTCTTCCTATAAAATTTGCCTAAAAAATAACTGAGCTTACCCCAATTTTGAGTATTAAATGAGGTGATATAAGTGTAATATGGCTATATTTACTACACCAGAGAACATCTCAAGGTGATTTAGATCAAGTCTGCAAAGTAGAATGATGTGTCTAGGAATCACAGTTTTCAACCCCCCAGTTTTTTGCTGACAAATGTCCTGAGGATTTGTGGTAGGCAGATGCAGGGGGTGGGGAGGTGGCAACAGTAAAATAATCAAACAGGAATAAAGCAAGTCATAAGGCAAGGTAACTGTCTCTCCTGCTGGGTAAAAACACCATGGAGCCCTGAATTATGAAAAAGTGAGTCAGTGTCAGAAGACACTGACAGAAGGAACTGCTAGGACAGATTCTAGCAGGGGGCAGTCCATGGAAGGTGCCTGCTCAAGTGAAGATAGAACAGTCTGCAGTGGCTCAGCTCCTGTGTGGAGCCAGGAAATCCAACAATGACTCTGCACTGATCACCTGCAGGTCCTTGCAACTGGCTCTCTCCAGATATCAGGCTTCCTTCTTGGGAACTGTTCTTGGGCTCAATTATGTGTCAGAAAATACTCTTTCTGAATACCCTCTCCTTTATGTATATTTTTTCATCCTCAAGCCATATATGGCTTGAGGAGATAGATAGATAGATAGATAGATAGATAGATAGATAGATAGATAAACTTTCTTCTGCCAAAGAAAGGCCTAATAAATCTTTTGTCTGTTCCGCAAGCCCTCTTCTCCTTCCTAGTTTCTAAATAAACAATTCTCTCTTCTCATATTCTTTAACAATAGCACTTAATGGCCCTTAAAATTCAGTCTGAATAAAGGAAAATAAACTTCCTTTGGCTTAATCTTCAAATACAACTAGGTACTGAAGAAAAGAAATAGATGCACTCTTCTAATGCAACCAAAAAGAAAGAGAGAAATATGAACATCTATATCCTGCCATATATTTACTGAACTCTCCATGGTGCCTGCATAAAATGAATATTAAAACAATAGATAATATTTCTATGTTCGAGAATCCAAACTTTGTTTCCCCGGGGCTGTCATGTGGAATAGAATAGAGCTGTGGTCCTTGCAGTAAGATACCCATGTTAACTTCAGGCTGCTGTTATTCATAAATAAAAGCATGTTTCTCTATGTGCTCGCATATCTTTTATCTCTCCATCTGTCCTGTATCCACTGTACCAAAGTGAACTACACTAAGAGCAAAGCATTACAGTATGATTGAGGGAACCAAAAGTGGCCTTCAGTCCTAAAGACAGAATGACAGCAACAGTGATAATTAAGGATTTTAAAACCTCCATAGGGAGAATGAGACTCAGGAGTCTGAAGTAGGGACTGCTAGGCTCCGTCCAACCTGTGCTTTAATTTAGTGCAGTTGCCTCTCAGCCAAAACCAAAGTGGTGCTGGTAAGACAACTCATCAAAACCCTTGCCCGATCAAATGGCAACTTTTAGAAAATTCTTTTTACCACCTTGATATTATTCCTCTAAATTCTAAAACCATTTATATGTCTCTCATGGGAAAGATGGGCCATTTACTTGATCCCAACTTTCTGTGCTTCTCAGATACCCAAGGCTTTCCTATTTTCTTTGACCCTCAGAGTCCTGAAGCTCTAATGGTCCAGTGTCCCTGTGTCTCTGTGGTTTCTGAAGCAAATTTACTAGCACATTCCATTTCTCCCCACACATCGTCTTAAATAAATTTTCCTAAATTTAAAGCTCCGTCATCTCACAAAACTGTATCATTCCCCACCCCACTTATTACATTCCCCTAGAATCTCAACGTCCACGAGAAAAAGACTGGATTTGGAAAACCCCTGATTAAACTTGGTCTATGAAAATTTTGGTCCACTGAAAGTGCTACTTCACCCCACCTCTCCCATGCAGTTTTTATTTCTTTCCATTTACTCTCCTTCCTTCCTTCATCCACATTTGTTTATAGCATAGGAGCTACTGTCTCTGTGAAGACTCTCCCCGAGGCGAGCCCCCTCTTAGCACTGCTTCCTGCACATGCTGTCAAGATGAGCTTCCTTGTGTCACCTCTTCTACAGATCCTATCAGACTATACCAAGCAACCCAGGCACTGAGAAACCTCAGAAACCATCTACTGCTAATTCTCACCACCACTCACAGACACATCATGTAGCAGCTGCATAATGGAAGAGTTCAGTGCCATTAAATGATTACTTAGTGCACTGACACATTCAGGATTTCATCACCTATTGGGACTTTTCTTACAACCAACCAACATAAATTTCTTCATGTGTAAAATCAAAACATAATTCCTACCTTAAGGTTTGTCATGAGAAATAAATGAGACAAAGTTTGTGCCTAGTGTATAATAAGTGCTTAATAATGTATTAATCATGAATTTTATTTTCTGTATTTTGATGCTTTGACATCTGGGGTCTTGCTGACCTGAGAGGGACTGCCCCTCCCAGGGTTAGCTAATTCCCAGTGAGACCAAACCACTTGCCTGTGACACACCTTTCATATGTAAATCTATCAATGCTGAGCCAAGGCACACAATTCTTTCTTCATCAGCCTCTCACATTCCAGGCCACTATTCACCTGCCCTAATAATATAATATAAATAAAGTGCCTGATACGTACCATGCCTTAAAAATGGTAGCTATTATTGCTGTGACTTTAATTGTGGTTGTCACCATGGTAATGTCAGTAGTAGTGATTATTATAAAAATAAGGTAACCTCTGAAAATAAACTTTGGACGCACTTTTAAAATGTTCATATCTGTCATCCTTGGAAAGTATGGCTCAAGGTTTGGTTTTAAAATCATGCACTCTTTGGCATATCTTCATGTGTATATCTTTTTGTAATTTTTATTGGAGTATAGTTGCTTTACAATGTTGTGTTACTTTCTACTGTACAGCAAAGTGAATCAGCTATACATACACATATATCCCCTCTTTTTGGATTTCTTTCCCATTTAGGTCACCAGAGAGAACTGAAGAGAGCTCCCTGTGCTTTACAGTAGATTTCTCATTAGTTATCTATTTTATACACTATACTACAGGGTCACAGTAATCAAGACAGTATGGTACTGGCACAAAAACAGAAATGTAGATCCATGGAATAGGAGAGAAAGCCCAGAGATACCCACGCAGCTATGGTCACCTAATCTATGAAAAAGAGGCCGGAATATACAATGGAGAAAAGACAGCCTCTTCAATAAGAGGTGCTGGGAAAACTGGACAGCTACATGTAAAAGAATGAAATTAGAACATTCCCTAACACCATACACAAAAATAAACTCAAAATGGATTAAAGACTTAAACGTAAGGCCGGCCACTATAAAACTCTTAGAGGAAAACATAGGCAGAACACTCTTTGACATAAATTGCAGTAAGATTTTTTTGGCCCACGTCTTCATGTGTATTTAAAGACAAGTCTGCCTATTTAAATATCTATGGTATAGAGGCAATTCTTATTGGATCAAACTTATTTTTTTTATGGAAATAAGCACCCATTAATTGGATGTATGTGTTAAGTATGCATTTGCTTAAAACAGGTCTACCTCCAAATATATAAAAGAAAATTATATATTAAACCATTTTACATATGCAGAAACTGAGGGAGGGAAAGTTACTAAAATTAGTAGAATGCCAAACTTCATATACAAATGATTTTCACAATAACCATGACTATTCCCCTGAAATAACTCTTGTCAAAGACATTCAATACCTCCAAGTTACCAAATTTATCAGTCAATTCTTTGTATTCACCTTGCTAGAGCATTTGACAAAGTTGAACCCTCCTCCCTTCTTTTTTTTGGCCACACCACCCAGCATGGGGGATCTTAATTCCCTGACCAGGGATCCAACCCATGTCCCCTGCAGTGGAAGCACTGACTCCTAACCACTGGACTGCTAGGGTATGCCGGATCCTTCTCCCTTCTTGAAATATTTTCTTCACCTAGCTTGTCTGACACTGAATTATCTGATTTTTATCCACACCTTCTCTTGCTCCTTCTTGATCTTTTTTCTGCTGGTTTCATCTCTTATTCCTGACTTTTAAATTATGGTGTAGCTGAGCTCCTTCTCTTTCTGTAATTTCCTCCTAGATGATTTCCTGCATTTCTACTGCCTTAAATATCATCTAGATGTTATGATACTCAAACATACAGCCCTAAACTCCATGATATTTACTCCTTATAGTACATCTCCATGGGTGTTTTATAGACACTTCAAAACTTATCCAAAACAAATATATTTATTTCTGACCCCAACTCCTCTCCCAAACATCTTATGTCTCACATGTCTTATCATCCAGCCAAAGTCTGGAACTGATTCCTCATTTTTCTTAACTTCACAGAAACAGTCCTTCAGAAAACCTTGCCTGTTCAAACTGCAAACATATCTCCAATCTACAACTGCCTTTTTATTCATAGCTGCCTCTCAAGTTTCATTATTTCTTACTTGGGTTACTGAAATAGCTTTTTAACTGGTGTCCCAGCTTCTAGTTTTGCTCTGCTATATTCCATCCCCTAGAAAACTGCTAGAGTAATCACTGTAAAACAAACATAGATTGTATCGCTTATCTGTTTAAACCCCCTAAAGTCTTCTCATTATTGGCAGAGTAAAACAGCTCAAGTCCCAGAGCACCCACATAAACAATTTCTTGCTTTCTTTTTAGATCACTTCTATAAATACTCCTCCCTCATTTACACATTCCAACTACACTGGTCACCCTTCTCTATTCCCCAATCTTGTCAAAATTCTTCCCACCTCAGGGCTTTTTTTGACAGTGTTCCCCCCACAGCCTGGAAGGTTATCCCGCAATATTTTCAAATAGTCAGGACTCTCTTATCATTGAGGTCTTTGTTCGAATGTATACCCAGGACCTAATAAGAGCTCAATTAATGTGGCCAAATCAACGGGCTGAATGAATGAAACATCATCTCCTCAGAGAGACCCTCATTGCATATCTGTAATACACCCATCTAAGTACCCATTGCAGCCATTCTCTAGCGTTACCGTGTTTTATTTTTCTCATAGAACTTAACCATTCTCTGGAATTATTTATTTTCAGGTTTCCTGTTGATTATATTAGTATCTCACAAGAATAAAGTGTCATGAGAGCAGGGATCATCCCTCTTTTATACTCTACTGCATCTCCAGTAGCAGGAACAGTGCTCAGATCAGAGTAAGATTGCAAGGGCAGACACTGTGTTGAATAAATAAAAAGTGAATGAGTAAATGTTATCTTCATTTTACAGGTAAAGAAAATGAGACTCAGAGAAGTTAAACACATTTTCTAAGATCATATATGTCATATAGATTAGTGGCTGAACAAGGATTCCAAGATGAAACTGTTTCACCTCAAATTCCTTTCTTTTCCCAACATGCCATGGTAGGTGGCAACATGAGATCCAGACAAGATGTGTAGACTCATTTCTCTCTGCTTCTCCACACTAAGGTTAATGACAAATTCTGGAAATAACACAAAAGGCAATCAAAGGAAAACTCTGGAAGGTGAGAAGAGGAAGGCAAACTGATTTGGAATCCCGGGACTAGAAAAATAATACAAAGGGGGAGAGCAATTCACATGCATTCTCCTCTCAATCTAGCAATAGTATTCAGGCAAGGGAGGTTCTTTCCTCCCCCCACATTGTAATGGGAGTCCATTTGATAACACCAGGTGAGATCAGCACCACCTATAAGGGGGATGGATAGGGAACCCTACTAACAGTAAGTTGCAGGGGAAGGGCTCTCCTTCCACGCAGAACCTGAGGCTCTCCTCCTTCATCAAGTGACACAAGGCAACTGGGCAACACTAGCCAGAGGGATCCCACCATAACCCCACCTGGCCAGAGAAGACTTATTGTCACTATGGGCTGAGGCTCCTACTCTCCACCCAGAGAAACCTGCATCCCAGCCTCAGGGAATCTCTTCTGGCTTCTTGGGCAGCACCAGCAGGGACCAATAACTACCACATCAGTGCCTGATAAACCAAGGAGACCAAAATAATATTGCAAATACCCTGAAATTAAACTGCTGTTGGAACCACAGCCCAGAAAAATAAGCCAGAGCCTGTGTACTAAACAATAGGATAATTGTTGGCTAAACATAAGATTTAAATAAGATCCAGAGTTTTCTATCATAATAGATTAAATGTCCAGGATACAACCAAAAATCACTCCTCTTGCCAAGAATCAAGAGACAACTTGAATGAGAAAAGACAATCAACAGATGCTAATGACAAAATGAATCAGTTATAAAAAGTATCTAACAAGGATTTTAAAGCAGCCATCATAAAAATGCTTCCACACTCAAGTATAAATTCTCTTGAAACAAATGAAAAAAAATGTTACAAAATCACAGCAAAGAAATGGAAAAAATAAAAATTAACTAAATGCAAATTATAGAACTGAAAAATATGATAATAGGAACAGTAGACTTGGTGGATGGTCTCAATAGTAGTGGAGGTGACAGAGGAGTGAATCAGTGAACTTGAAGAAAGATCAATAGAACTTGCTCAGTATGAAAAAATAGAGAGAAAGTAGACTGGAAAAAAAATAAACAAAGGCTCAGATACCCATGGGAATATAAAAAAAGACTCAATATTCGTATCATCAGAGTCCCAGGAAGGCAAGGAGAAAAAAGAGAGTAGGATGGAAAGGGTATCTGAAGAAATAATGGCTGAAAGTTTCCCAAATTTGGCAAAAGACACAAACCTAAAGATTCAAGAATATAAGTGAATCTTAAAACAGGGTAAACCCAAAGAATAAGTAAACTTCTGAAAATCAAGACAAAACAAACAAACAAAAAACCCAAAAAACAAAAAAACAACCTTGAAAGCAGTCAGAGAGAAGTGAGGCATTACTTACAGGAGAACACTCATTCTAATGACAACAGATTTCTTATACAAAACTACAGAGGATAGAAGGAAGTAGCTAACTTTCAATGTTGTATTATTTTCCTAAAAAACAGGAAGAATCATTAACTGTCACTAAACATATAGATAAATCTCTGATGGTACTTACCTAGACACAAACTAGATTAAGTGGCAATGTGAGAAGCAGCCCTGCACAAATCAATGCCTGAAGCTCACTGGAGGCATCTCTTTGAGAATCTCCTGGGTCTTCCTTAAGTGAATTTCTTATTTAATACCAAGCCTACACATTAAGTCCTAAGAAGGCTTTCTAAATTTGTGAAAAACCTATCCAACCACTTTACAATATGCAGTAACCATCAGAGAGAAACAATTTTCTTTATATAGATTGGTCAGGACACCACATTCCAGCTTGGTGTTACATGCATTTTATAGAAGCATGCTCAGTTTTCAATGTTGCTGTAAAATCTTCAGCTTAATCTTACCATGCATTGCCCTTTAAAAAGGACGGTCATGCTGGAAAGATACACAGTACTTATTTTTATGGATATATATCAATATAGCTTTCAGACTTCCTTATAAGATTAGAAATCTCATTGAAGGACTGCAAATGTTATGTGGTAGGGACCCACTAGGAAAGACTGAAGGGAAAATAAGATTGCTGATTGCAGCTTCTTTAAAAGTAACTGTCATTATTTGGTCTTGGCATTGCATTTTATTTAAAATATTCTTGTTTTATATATATAAAAATTCTCTTGAAATGATTATTAGGCAATTCATGTCTTTTGAGAACTAAAGGCAATCTTTTAAGTGAGCAAGGTATTCCAGCTTTGCCTCTGATAATATATCCTCAATGAAATGTAACTCGAAAATGGATTTTCTTATCATCCCTGAAAAAGTATAAATTTAATCTAGTTTCAATTTCTTTATCTCAATACCCTTTTAATTGGCACTTTGCCTCATCTAATAAAAAAGCACCCTCTCCACAATCACAACTATTAAAATCCTGTTTTGGCCTTGTCAATGCTAACTGACAGCACCTTGAAGCTTAAACACTGATAGTTGAAAATCTAATCCTCAAGCTAGTAAAAATCTTCAGTAACCTCACTGAATATATATCTATTATTCTTTATACCTGACTTCAAGAGGATTTAGAATGACAGATAACAAGATTTGAGAGAGCCTTAATGCACTTTAATTCTAGCTTTAAAAGTATTAGGTACTCTGATTTTTTCCTCTAAAATATATTTAAATATAGAAAAGGAGCTAAAGGTAAGTTATACAGACTTTTAAAAACATACCATTTACTGCCTTTTTAAAAATAATTCAATTTATCCACCACCCATGAAAAAAAGTATGAGCCCAGAGCTATGATTCAGCGTATCAAATTCCCAAATCCAAAAGAGAATATACTCAAAATATAGAGCATATCCACTGGGATATAGCTGATCAAAACTCTACATTAGCAGCCAAAAGCAAAGCAAATCCACAAACAAGTGAGTCCACAAGTGTCTGAAAGCCCAATCCTACTTTGTTAAATAACATAAAATTGTGATACTGGTAGTTAAATTAGAGTTCTGTTGTGGGTTAAAGAACTTATTAATATCACACAATGAGTTTATATAATGCAACATCATACACATAAATTAAAAATCATATACAAAGGTGAGAAAATGCTTATTTTCTATATTGTTTCTATATTTTTAAATGCCTATTTTCTAATTGTTTCTATATTCTATAAAAACAGAATAGGAAATTACATTTCTAACAGCATTCAGATTTTTTATATATCTCTTATTCCCATTTATTGTTTTGTTTTCACATACGATTCAAATATTTGTGTATGCAAACATACATGTAAACCCTGATTGTGAGTCATAGCTGCATTTTCATCACTTTACCCAACTGAGAAGCTGTCTCATTTTCATTTAATTTTCTGATACTACTCTACTACTCTGGCTTCTAGGAGTGGTGATTTTCCTTTAGTAAATTAAGAAGACTCACAGAATTTATCAGGGATGTCATCAAGATGGAGAAAAAGGAGACCCCAGCCTCTGTCCTCCAACAAAGATAAAAAATTAGCTATCCACAAACATAAAACAGTTCTGGGGAAGCTCTGGAGCTCAGTTAAGAAATATCAGCAACAGAGTAGAACAACAACAGCAACAAAAAAATAGTTTTCCAAAGAAGGGAAGAAAGCTTCATTTTGCCTGTATCATCCTATCCCCCAAGCCTACATCACTCAGCACAAAGAAGTAACTCCCCAGCTAGAAAAAATTCCCCTCACAGGGAAAGGAAGAGAAAGGTGAACAACCAGCTTCCTTAGCCTTTCAGCGCACTGCAAGAAGGTTCCTTATTCACTTTCACCCCACTCGGAGATCTGAAAAGCTGAGACATAAAGAGATGGCTAAGAACAAGAAATAAAAGCAGGGGCTACCAGAAGCAGTCACACAGCTGGACGAATTAGAGCTCCCAGTGACTTACTCTGCAGACAAACTCAGCTGCTTCTGCCACTGAAGAAAGCAGTAGCCAATATAGCTGCCATCACTGACCTCCACTACCATGAACCTGCAGTGAGACCCAGCAATCACAATAGTGCACACTGACAGCAGGTGCACTGGTGGTGGGAATGAAAATTGGTACAGCCACTATGGAAAACAGTATGGAAGTTCCTCAAAAAATTTAAAAATAGAACTACCATATGATCCAGCAATCCCACTTCTGAGTATTTATTGAAGAAGATAAAAATTACTATCTCGAAGAGATAGCTGGACTCCCAGGTTCTTTGCAACATTATTCACAATAGCCAAGACATTTCCAGAAACAATCTTTGATGAATCCTTTGATAAATGAATGTATTTTAAAATGTGGCATACACATATACAATGGAATGTTATTCAGCCATAAAAAGAAGGAAATCTTGCCATTCACAATATCATGGCTAGACCTTGAAGGCATTATGCTAAGTGAAATAAGTTAGACAGAGAAAGACAAATACTGCATGACCTCACTTGTACCAGGATAGAAAAACATTGAACTCCGTGAAACAATAGAATGGTGGTTGCCAAGGGCTGAAGGGGTGAGTGAAGTGGAAAGATGTTAGTCAAAGAGTACAGACTTCCAGGTTTAAGATGAATAAGGTCTGGAGATCTCATGGTAATGGTGACTATAATTAACAATACTGTACTGAATACTTGAAAAATGCTATAAGAGTAGAATATTAGTGATCTTACCATGACAATAACAAAATGGTAATTATGTGATGTAAAGGATGTATTAACCAACGTTATTCTGGTAAATATTTCACAATACATACGTATATCAAATCATTTCATTGCACACTCTAAACTTACACAATGTTATGTGTCAATTATGTCTTAAGGGAAAAAAAGAGAAAAAAATGAAGACACGTGACCATCCAAGGTAGGAAGAACAAAATAGTTTTTCTAATATGGTCACATTGTTGTGAGCTGAAAACTAGAGAAACACTTGTTCTTAAGAAGTAAATTTGGGAATTCCCTGGCAGTCTAGAAAATCTGCCAGTGGGTGTCAGGACTTGCCCTGCTGTCCTAGGAGGACACAGATAACTCTCCCAACTAAGAAATCTGCCAGTGAGTGCCAGGACCTGACCCACTGTCCCAGGAGGACACAGATAGCTCCCTCGACTAGGAAATGTGTGCAGAAGAGTGGCTAAAACCACAGCTGAGCCCCAGGGGCTGTGTGACTAAGGAAGAAGTGCTGAAATTTCTCCTCACAGCTAAACAAACTGTGAAGTTACACATCCACTGATGGCTTCCCAAATTAAGCACTTGCAAAACATCTGAAAGACCAACAAGTGCTCTTACAGCTGGGATGGGTCTGGCTTTAGCAACTGTAGGCTCTGTGGGTCATATAAGCAGGGATTGGGCCACTCTAGAGTTCAAGCTGCCTCCATAGCTCCCACAGTGGGTCCAAGTGCATGACTACTGCAGTCCTGGGACCTGACCTCAATGGACCTGCACCAGTGACTGAGTGAAAACAACACCTGAGAGTCACCAGGGCTGATTGCCAGCATACCCACAGTTAAGTCAGGACCGAGAGCAATGCCAACAACAGTATACTTTGTGAGCTCACAATGTGGGCAAAAGGGACACAACAGAGCACATTCACAGGTGAACAACTCCAGAGGAGGAATACTCAGTGGCTTCTCTCTGAGTGAGAATGTTCCAATCCCACCTACCTTGCACTACAGATCAGAATCACAGCTAATAAACAGATGTGGGGGCCTCTACTCCAACAACTAAGGAGCAGACGCCAACCCTGACAAGGCAGTGACAACCACAGAGCAAAGGGGAGGCCCCACTCAATGTCTAGGGCAGGCTATGAACACCATAACACCAATCAAACCCCCTATCTAGGGGATAATGGCACAAGCCTCCAGACCAAGCTCACCCACCAGGGAGCAGACACCAGAAGCAAGAAGAAGTATGATCCTGCAGCCTGTGGAAAGAAGACCACAAATGCAGTAAGTCTGACAAAATGCGATGACAAAGAAATACGTTGAAGATGAAGGAGCAAGATAAAAACCTAAAAAAAGAACTAAATGAAGAGGAGATAAGCAATCTATCTGAAAAAGATTCAGAATAATGACAGTAAAGATGATTCAAGATCTCAGAAAAAGAATGTAAGCACAGATATAGAAGATACAAGAAAGTTTAGCAAAGACCTAGAAGAACTAAAGAACAAGCAAACAGAGATGAACAAGACAATAACTAAAATGAAAAATACACTAGAGGGAATCAATAGCATAATAACTGAGGCAGAAGAATAGATAAGTGACGTGGAAGACAGATGGTGGAAATCTCTGTCATGGAACAGATTAAAAAAAAAAGAATGAAAATAAATGAGGAAAGTCTCAGAGACTTCTGGGACAATTTAAATGCACCAACGTTCAACTTATAGGGGTCCCAGAAGAAGAAGAAAAGGGGAAAGGTCCTGAGAAAATATTTCAAGAAATTATAGTTGAAAACTTCCCTAACATGGGAAAGGAAATAGTCACCCAAGTCCAGGAAGCACAGAGAGTCCCATACAGGACAAACTCAAGGAGGAACATGCTGAGACACATGTTAATCAAACTAACAAAAATTAAATACAGAGAAAAAATATTAAAAGCAACAAGGGAAAAGCAACAAATAACATACAAGGGAATCCCCATAAGGTTATCAGCTGATTTTTTTCAGCAGAAACACTGCAGGCCAAAATGGAGTGGCAGGGTATATTTAAAGTGATAAAAGGGAAAAACCAAGATTACTCTACCCAGCAAGGATCTCATTCACATTCGATGGAGAAATCAAAAACTATACAGACAAGCCAAAGCTAAGAGAATTCATCACCACCAAACCAGCCTTACAACAAATGCTAAAGGAAATTTTCTAGGCATGAAATATGAGAAGACAACAAAAGAGGAAGGGAAGAAAAAAGACCTACAATAACAAACCCAAAACAATTAAGAAAATGGGGGCTTCCCTGGTGGCACAGTGGTTGAGAGTCTGCCTGCCGATGCAGGGGACATGGGTTCATGTCCCGCTCTGGGAAAATCCCACATGCCACAGAGCAGCTAGGCCCATGAGCTATGACCACTGAGCCTGTGCATCCAGAGCCTGTGCTCCACATCAGGAGAGGCCACAACAGTGAGAGGCCCGCGTACCGCAAAAAAAAAAAAAAAAAAAAGGAAAATGTTGAGAGGAACATACATATTGATAATTACTTTAAATGTAAATGGATTAAGTGTCCCAACCAAAGACACAGACTGGCTGAATGGATACAGAAATAAGACCTGTATATATGCTGTCTACAAGTGACCCATTTCAGACCTAGGGACACATACAGACTGAAAATGAGGGCATGGAAAAAGATATTCCATGCAAATGGAAATCCAAAGAAAGCTAGAGTAGCAATACTCATCTCAGAAAAAATAGACTTTAAAATAAAGACTGTTACAAGAGACAAGGAAGGACACTACATAATGATCAAGAGATCAATCCAAGAAGAAAATATAGCAATTGTAAATATGTATACACCCAGCATAAGGCAACATTTTAACAGCCATAAAAGGGGAAATAAACAGTAACACAATAATAGTGAGCAACTTTAACACCCCATTTACACCAATGGACAGATCATCCAGTCAGAAAATTAATAAGGAAGTACAAGTCTTAAATGACACATTAAACTAGATAGACTTAATTGATATTTATAGAACATTTCATCTGAAAGCAGCAAAATACACGTTCTTCTCAGGTGCACAGAGAACATTCTCCAGGATAGGTCACATCTTGGGTCACAAACCAAGGCTCAGTAAATTTAAGAAAATTGAAATCATATCTGACCACAATGTTATGAGATTAGAAATCAATTACAGGAAAAAAAAAACTGTAAAAAAAAAGAACACATGGAGGCTAAGCAATATGCTACTAAATAACGAAGAGATCACTGAAGAAATCAGAGAGGTAATCAAAAAATACCTAGAAACAAATGCCAGTGAAAACACAATGACCAAAAACTTATGGGATGCAGCAAAAGCAGTTCTAGGAGGGAAGTTTATAGCAATACAATCTCACCTAAAGAGACAAGAAAAATCTCAAATAAACAAGATAACCTTCTACCTAAAGCAAATAGAAAAAGAAGAACAAACAAAACCTAAACTTAGTAGGAGGAAAGAAATCATAAAAGTCAAAGCAGAAATAAATGAAATAGAGATGAAGAAAACAATAGCAAAGATCAATGAAACTAAAAGCTGGTTCTTTGAGAAGATAAACAAAATTGATAAACTTTTAGCCATACCCATCAAGAAAAAAGGGAGAGGACTCAAATCAATAAAATTAGAAATGAAAAGGGAGAAATTACAACTGACACTACAGAAATACAAAGGATCATAAGAGACTACTATAAGCAATTACATGCCAATAAAATGGACAACCTGGAAGAAATGGACAAATTATTCAAAAAGTACAACCTTCCAAGACTGAACCAGGAAGAAATAGAAAATATGAACAGACCAATCACAAGTAATAAAATTGAAACTGTGATTAAAATTTTCCAACAACCAAAATCTAGGAGTAGATGGATTCATAGGTGAATTCTTTCAAACACTTAGAGAAGAACTAACACCTATCCTTCTCAAACTCTTCCAAAAAAACTGCACAGGAAGATCATTCTATGAGGCCACCATCACCCTGATACCAAAACCAGTCAAAGATATCACAAAAAAAGAAATTACAGACCAATATCACTGATGAACATAGATGCAAAAATCCTCAAAAAAATACTAGCAAACAGAATCCAACAAGACATTAAAAGGATCATACACCATGATCAAGTGGGATTTATCCCAGGAATGCAAAGATTCTTCAACATACGCAAATCAATCAATGTGATACACCATATTAACAAATTGAAGAATAAAAATCATGTGATCATCTCAATATATGCAGAAAAAGCTTTTGACAAAATTCAACACCCATTTATTATAAAAACTCTCCAGAAAGTAGGCATAGAGGGAGACTACCTCAACATAATAAAGGCTAAATATGAAAAACCCACAGGAAACATCATTACCAATGATGAAAAACTGAAAGCATTTCCTCTAAGATCAGGAACAAGACAAGGTTGTCCACTCTCGCCACTATTACTCAACATAGTCTTGGAATTCCTAGCCATGGCATCAGAGAAGCAAAAGGAATAAAAGAAATACAAACTGGAAAAGAAGTAAAACTGTCACTGTTTGTAGATGACATGATACTATACATAGAAAATCCTAAAGATGCTACAAGAAAACTGCTAGAGCTCATCAATGAATTTGGTAAAGTTGCAGGATACAACATTAATACACAGAAAACTCTTGCATTCCTATACACTAACAATGAAAGAACTAAAGAACAAACAAACAGAGATGAACAAGACAATAACTGAAAACCCAGAGATAAACCCACGCACCCATGGTCACTTAATCTATGACAAAGGAGGCAAGAATATACAGTGGAGAAAAGACAGTCTCTTCAATAAGTGGTGCTGGGAAAACTGGACAGCTACGTGTAAAAGAATGAAATTGGAACTCTCTATAATGCCACACATGAAAATAAACTCAGAATGGATTAAAGACCTATTAGGCCAGACAGTATAAAACTCTTAGAGTAAAACATAGGTAGAACACTCTTTGACATAAATTGCAGCAAGATGTTTTTTGACCCACTTCCTAGAGTAATGAAAATAACAACAAAAACAAACAAATGGAATCTAGTTAAACTTAAAAGTTTTTGCACAGCAAAAGAAACCATAAACAGAATAAAATGACAACTCTCAAAGTGGGAGAAAAATATTTGCAAGTATTAATCCCTTGTCAGAAGCAACTGACAGGAGATTAATCTCCAAAATATACAAACAGCTCATGCAGCTTAATATCAAAATAACAACCAAAAAGTGGATGGAAGATCTAAATAGACATTTCTCTGAAGAAGACATACAGATGGCTTAAAAGCACATGAAAAGATGCTTAACATCACTAATTATTAGAAAAATGCAAATCAAAACTACAGTGTGGTATCACCTCACACCAATCAAAATGGCCATCATCAAAAAATCTACAAACAATAAATGCTGGAGAGGGTGTGTAGAAAGTGAACCCTCTTGCACTGTTGGTAGGAATGTAAATTGATACAGCCACTATGGAGAAAAGTATGGAGGTTCCTTAAAAAGCTAAAAATAAAACTACAATATTACCCTAAAATCTCACTTCTAGGCATAGACCCTGAGAAAACCATAATTCAAAAAAGACACATGCACCACAATGTTCATTGCAGCACTGTTTACAATAGCCAGGACATGGAAGCAACCTAAATGTCCATCAACAGAGGAATGAATAAAGAAGATGTGGTCCAGAAATACAATGGATTATTACTCAGCCATAAAAAAGAACAAAATAGGGCTTTCCTGGTGGCGCAGTGGTTGAGAGTCCGCCTGCTGATGCAGGGGACATGGGTTTGTGCCCCGATCCGGGAAGATCCCACATGCCACGGAGCAGCTGGGCCCGTGAGCCATGGCCGCCAAGCCTGCACGTCCAGAGCCTGTGCTCCACAACGGGAGAGGCCACAATAGTGAGAAGCCCGTGTACCGCAAAAAAAAAAAAAAAAGAACAAAATAATGCCATTGCAGCAACATGAATGGACCTAGAGATTGTCATACTGAGTGAAGTAATTCAGACACAGAAAGACACATATATCATATGATATTGCTTATATGTGGAACCTAAAAAAATAGAGTACAAATGAACTTATTTATAAAACAGAAGTAGAGTCATGGATGTAGAAAACAAACTTATGGTTACTAGGGAATAAGTGGGGGGAGGGATAAATTGGAGGATTGTGACTGACATGTACACACTACTATATAAAAAATAGATAGCTAATAAGAACCTGCTGTGTAGCACAGGGAATACTACTCAATACTCTGTAATGTCCTATATGGGAAAAGAATCTAAAAAAAAACGTGGATAGATATAAATGTATAACTGATTCACTTTGCTGTATACCTGAAATTAATACAACATTGTAAATCAACCATACTACAATAAATATTTTTTAAAATAAAATAAAATCTATTATAAAGCAAAAAGAAATAAAAATTAAAGCTAAAATTGTGCTCGTATTATGTACAGGTCCTCTGCTATGCACATTCATGATCTCATTTATTAGTTTGATCACAAATTAGAAATTTGCTTTCACAAAATCTATGTAAATTTACTATGGCCCAAAGGTGGCGAAAGGCAAAGCTTATGTTTCAAAATCAACTCTTTTCACTACACAAAACTAATTATGGGATTCCCATATGAATATGCCTGAGAGAGTTACAAAGGAAGAATGGGTAGGTGATAGGCTGCTGCCAGTCATCTACATCTGAGAAAATAACACCACCACTCCCCTAGTTACTCAAGACATGTTTTCTATGCGTCTCTTTCCCTCAATACCCTTATCAAACTTTCAGCGAGCCTTGTTTACTCTACCTTGAAATTGTATTTCAAATCCCTGCACTTCTGCTATCACTCTAGTCTGAGGAATAACCATACATTGTTTACCCAATGCAACAGACTCCAAACTAGGCTCCCTAAGTTTACTTGTGGCCCCTTCTAGTGTATTCTTCACTTGGCAGTCAGAAAACATAAATTAAATAAAATAATGCCACTCCTCACTTACAAGCTTATTTGGTTTATGAGTCATACTTGCAAAGCCCTACAAGACTTATCTTCTGTCTACATCACCTCCCAAAATTCTCACCTGCTATCTACTTCTCTCCTGACATACTGACCTTTTCTTGGCTCTTCATATGCACCAAAGTCATCCTCAGACTTAGGGCCTTTTCACTAAACTGTTCTCTTCTCTCAAAATGTTCTTCCACAGATCACTGCATAGTTGTCTTCTGGTCAGTCAATTCCATGCTTAAACGTTACTTTTTTGAAGAGTTATTTCCTAGCCTCCTCAGGAAAGTGACCACACAGACCCTTTCTATCACATCATCCCATTAAAATTTTCTTTTTAAAACTTACCACTATTTTAAAATTAGTATTTATTTATTAATTATCAATTTATTATTGATTATTTCTTGTTTCCCCACAAGCATGAACCTAATCCAGATGATCAAAACCTGTCCCCTTTTGTTCACCCCTGCATCATCAACATGGACTGATGTAGAGTAAGTGTCCCATAAATTACCGTTGACTTAATTAATGATCCTAATTTGCTTTCAGCAACAGAATCTTCTTTGCTTCACATCCTAGAATCTCCTTAAAACATGAAAAATCCACAAGTATTTCCAATTTCTAATGTTTTATCTATGACAACATCTCCTATTGTCAGAATTAGCCAAGCTAAAATAGTTTTATTCTTGTTATCATTTCAGTATTTTCTCTTCTATATCTATTCAGGAAAGATTTGAGCCTTGTGAAGGAAAAGCCATCTATAGTCAATGAAGAATAATAAAGTGAGATCAAAATAGGTCTATACAGTAACATAAGCTCAGAAATTAATAAATAACTCAAAATAACAAAGGCATTTTGAATGTAGGAAGTAGACATATGGTAAAACAGCTCTAGGTACAACACATGCTATCAACACAGTAACATTGCTTTCATGGCTCGAAATAGATTAGCAAAAGAATGAATAGCAAGGCAAATGCAAAATAATGAGGGGGGAGAGAGATGAAAAGGAAAAGAGTGAGACCAAGCACAGCCCTATGGGGCTCCTGGGCACAAAGACTTTCTGTGTCCTCCATTTCTTTGATTACAAGAAATAGCCTTCATTCAGCCTCCATGACCTTCCCTGAGTTCCAAAGGGCAGATTCAAGCAGTTGTTAATTAGAGAAGGGAGGGGATGCTACACCATGGAGAAGCAAACAGTCAAGAAAAACAATAGTGCAGCCTTGGGGCAAGGTCCTCGTTCCCCATCAAGGGATACACACAGCAATATCTTTGAGCTGTTTTGCAGATACTGAAACCCCCTCCAGGTGGGAGAAGTTAACGATTAACAGTGGTATGCTGCCCACAAGCATGTAGACCCCAGACCAGTTGGAAACTGAAGGTTGATGATGCTGACTCCTACTTACTTCACCACCAACCAGTCAGAAGAATGTCCACAAATTGATCACGCCCTCTTTGAACAATTACTATAAAACTTCTCACTATCCTCTCCAAGTTGGGATACCTACATTTTTGAGACAGGAGCCCACTGTGTCCGCCTTTGCCTGGCAAAGTAATAAAACTCTACTTCACCAAAAACTCTGTCTCCAAGATTCAATTTGGCACCAGTGTACAGAGAAGCTGAGTTTCAGCATCAAAAGTTATTAGTAATAAACTAATAAATCAATGGTTAAACAGTATAAAATAATCAAATATTTCAGAAAAAATTCCTTCCTTAAAAATTTTTTTTTCAGAAAAGTAGTATTTCCCATTTAACTTCTTTGCTGAATTCCAAATTACCATTAAGTATTTTTATACTTGATTTGATAAAGAAAAGAAACTAGTGATATGAATAGTAGTTGATAAATGGAATATTTGCTTGCCATATAAGTAAACAAAGGATGTCGTAGTCATCAGGGATTGCAGCCACCACCAAAGGCCAGCTGGCGAGCCCTGAGGGAATGCAGGATGTAATAACAAAGGATACTGGCCCCAGATAGCTGAGGTACATATCAAAGGAATGATTTTAGTTAGCCTAGACTCTTGTATCTTCCCACACATAGAAAAGCGCTAAATTCCTTAACTTGGGATTTCCAGTTTTCTTTAATTAACAATAATTTTTTGATGTTCCAACTACCTGACCTTTGTTGCAAAACTCCTATATATCCTAGCTCCCCACTCACATCCTTGGAGCAGTTTTCTCAGGGTTACTTGAGATGCTGCCTCCTGGGCCTGAAGTCCTAAAGATTCTGGCCAAATAAAACATAACTCTCAACTTTTAGGTTGTGAATGTATTTTTTTAGTCGACATAGTCTCCTTTAAAAAGAAAATACTTGAAAATCTGGTATCCATGTTCAGAAAATCAGAAACACAAGAGAAAGACATTATTACATTGAAGTCATCACCTAAATTAACTTTGTTTATGGTCTCTCTGCTAATGGATACTAGCTAAACCAGAAGCTCCAGATTTAGTACACACCATGTGGTCTTTGCAGTCCAGAATTTAGTATCTCTAGGAAAAACAACAATCATGTTTGCATGCATTGATTTTTTTTCTCCTCTAGAATCTCATGTACTTTATTGTTCGTGACTTAATTATCCATAGTTCTATAACTTTAATAAAACCTAACTCAAGGAAGTTTTAATTTATTCCAAATCAGCTTGCAATGCTTGCAAAAATGAGGTTAGCAGAAAAAAGCTAACAAGAGCAAAAGTTATCCTGTAAGAATACCTTTCAGTTGTGAACTTAAATTTTTTAAAGGGAAATGAAACATCATTTGTAAAATAAATGACCAAATAAAATTTTTGATGCTTGTGAGAATGAGCAAGTGCTGTAAACGACTAGTTAATGAAACATTTTAATGTAATGAATGGCTTAAGTCCATACTTTATGCTAACAACTGATATGGACAGAGTAAAGGGACAAAGTAGGTGATTAAATAGTTAATCCCACTAGAGAATTGTAAGTAGAAAACAGTATGGCAGACCCCTTTAAGTTAATGATGACCTAAAAATTCAGGTTTTAACCACAAAACGAAGCAGGCTTGCTTAGCAACAAAAACCATGCAACAGAAGCATGAGATATGCCCCAAAGCAATAAAACAATGGTGGCATGAGACGCACATCCTGCCAGTGAGTTCAGTAAGTTAATGACCCATAGGACATGCTCTCTGCAAACATAAAAAGTAATAATTTATGGAAAGGTGACATTTCAGAGTGAAAGACCCTCATTGTACTGAGACCTGAAATAATTTTCCATAGTGCCATGACAGTCCTGGCTTGACCATGTAGGAACAAGAAAACTCCCCTGCCCAACCTGGAGGAGGAGTTGATGATGGAAGCTTGATGTCCACTCAAGAGTGAGGAAGAAGGTGGTCTTTTCCCCCTTCCCACTACTCCTTTGATTATAAAACTATAGCCCATTAAGTTCTTGGGGCTAAGCACCCTCTCACCTGCTTGCTTATAAGCTTCACAAGCATCCTATTCTAATAAATCACTTATCTATCACTGTGCCTCTCACTGAGTTCTTTCTGCACTAAGACATAAAGAAGAGGAGCTTCTTGGAGTCCCCCATGAAACCCCACCTAGTGGTTTCACAACTACATGCTCAAAGAGATGTCCTCCTAGTTACGTGTTCGACAGTGTTATCATCCACCCAGACAGTCAAGCACAAACCTGAGTCAGAGTTCACTCAAACAAACACGGATGGGACTCTGAACCAAGATGGCAACATAAGAAGATTCTGACTTTCCCCCCTCCCATGTACACTCCAAGTGTACAGCCACATATGGAGCAATTCCCTCTGAGAGAAATCCAGAAATTAGCTGAGGGACTCTTACGTATGGAATAACCTCTGGCCAACCCCTGAATAGCCCCATACAATCAGGAGGGAACCCCCAACTCCCAACTTTCCCTGAGGAGAGAAGTGTTTGGACCACACAGCTAGTGCCCCAACATCAACTGCCCCGCCTGAGGGAAGGACCCCCAAACACCCAGCTCTGAAAACCAGAGAGGCTTGTGTACACAAGTCCCATGGGAACTATAGCAAACAAAAGAGAGGTTGTTGTTATTATTATTAGCCATGCTGCATGTGGGATCTTATTTCCCCGAACACCTGCATTAGAAGCATGGAGTCTTAACCACTGGACCATCAGGGAAGTTCCAAGGAGAAGTTATTAATAGACCTTTGAGTGCTTAATGAAACTCTCCCCACAGGGACCAGCACAAAGTGGGCAAGCAAAAATCCTCATCTCCAAGTTCCTTTCTAGAAGGCAATTGATTGCAAATTTTACAAGCTGCTGCCTGAGGGTCTGACTTCTAATTAGCACATGCCAAGGCTGACTGCACTCTCCCCAGAACCTGGGAGCTCTGGTGGATACTTCCCCTGCCTTCTTCCTCTAGCTTACTCCAATTAAAAAAAAAAAAAAAAAAAGCTGCCAGTTTTTTCTCCCTGGAAAAAACGGGTTCACACATATAGAGCCCCAACTTTTGAGGCTGCTGCCTGAGGGATGGACCACTGAATCACCTATCTCTGATAAGCAACAGGGCTCAGCATTCCTGAGTCCCACAAGACTATAGCAAACACAGAAGCAGTGGCTAAGAAGCAAACAGTCCTTTGCTGTGGCTATTCCCCCAGGGCACAGCACAAAGGGATGTTGACTGAAAACAAATAGACTGTCAGATATTTCTCCAGCAAAGTTGGGTTTATTTGGGGCCAGCAGAGAATTGCAATTCAGGGTCTGCAACCATGGTGAGCCATGTGCAATCCCCACATAGCAAGGGAAGGAGAGCACTTTTATAAGAAGAACAAGGAAGTTGGGAGGGCTACAATAAACAAAGAGTCCATGGCTTTTTTGGCTGAGCCCTTGCCAGGGAAAGGAGCCTTTCTTCTTCCTGTTGGGCTCTGCTCTCATCACACGGTGTGGGAGCTCTCCCTTCTGGTCTTCCAACTCAGTTTAATTGAGATTTCTGGTTATTAATTTTACAGGGAGCAGACGAAAATTCCCATCTCTGGGTTTCTCCCTGTTAGGGCTTAACTACTTTCTTGTAGATAGCCATTTTCTTCCAGTGTCATCACATGGTCTTGCCTCCATGTGTCTGTGTCCTAACTCCTTTTCTTATATGGACATAGGTCATATCGGATTAGGGCCCACCCCCATGACTTCATTTATTTTTAATTACCTCTTTAAAAACCCTATCTCCAAATACAGTCACATTCTGAGATACCAGGGTTTAGGACTTCAACACATGAGTTTGGGAAGTAATACATTTTAGCCCATAACACGAGTTGAACCCTTCTTCCATATTCTTACTACCACAGTCATAGTTGAGAGCCTGTCTCATGATGTCTATCCTGGAATTTCAACCAATCTAATTACCTCAACTCTCTCTCCCACACTGCCCTAATTCTTGCTTTATCTCTACCAGGATTTAAAAACAGGATAAAATTAGAGCCCTTAGAATGTATTACGCAAGTGTTAGCTCCTGTATGGAAAATAAATAAGTTGATAAAGTATACTCTGAATGCTTTTAAAGGTCTACTAGCCAAAACAAAACCAAATCATTAATACTACGGTTTAGTTCAGGAAGATATATTAAATTTACTTTTATTAAATGCTATCTGAGACACTAGGGAAAATCTTGTCTATACAAAAGACCATACCTGTATCTCCAAAGTGTTTATGTTGACGGTTTGTACTCAATAGACATTACAATTCTTACCTATACAATTGGTAAAATTTAAATTATATTACCTGCTACAGCAAAGGATACAACTCTTCTATTTTTCTTACTGCTGTATCCCAGGGCTCAGAATCTACATAAAATTATTGAACACTCATACATTCCTCATAGGAGTGGTAATGATATAGCCCTTTGGAAAGTAATTTCCCCACAAAAATTCAAAGCCTTAAAAATTTTATTGAGTCAGTAATTCCAATAGGATTTTTTTAATTTTTTTAATTATATGTCCCCATATACCCTCTCTCTTGACCCTCCCTCCCATGCTCCCTATCCCACCCCTCTAGGTCATCGCAAAGCACTGAGCTGATCTCCCTGTCCTATGCTGCTGCTTCCCACTAGCTAACTATTTTACATTCAGTAGTGTATATATGTCGATGCTACCCTCACTTTGCCCCAGCATATAGGATTCTAACGTAAGGACATTATTGTAAATATGGAAATCTTTTGCACAAAGATATTTAATGCAGCACAGACATGAAACCCTGAAGAGAGAATTTACATATGTTTACAAGCAGGTCAAATCCTGGATAAAAATAACAATACAAATAATAGCTTAATAGTGAGCCACTTACTATGTGTCAGGCAGTAAGCTAAGTGTTTCACAAATATTATCTTATTTAATCATCACAATAACACCATGAATTAAATATTATTATCCCTATTTTTATAGATGGACAACCTGAGACTTGAAAAGATTAAATAACTGGTCCAAATTTAAGCTGCTGTTAAGTAATGGAGCCAATTTACAAACTGCAAAATGTAATTGATATTGGGATTCATTACCTCTCATTTCCCATATTTTTCAAGGCCACATTCCTTTCAAGTCTACATTATTCTCATTCTTGCTCTCTCTCCCACTCAGAATTCAATAATTTAATCAATTCATCCTATGGTGTTGAGTAACTGTCGAGTCCTTTCTGAGTCTGAATTTAAAAGAAGACAGTTGAAAGAAACAATGGTTAACCAATATCAATGGTTCTCAAAGTGTGAGAGTCCCTGAGATCTTTTCAGGAGACAGGTCAAGATTTATTTCACAACAAATCTAAGATATCCATTGCTTTTATCACTCTCATTATTTGACAAGTATATAGTGTTTTCCAGAAGCTACATGATAGATGCCATCTCAACAGACCAAATGCAGAAACAGGTCAGAGAATCTAGGTGCCTTCTGTTAAACCAGACATTAATCAGATTTGCAAAAATGAAGGGGTTGGGGATTTAACTCTTCTCACTAATCTTTTTTGTTTTGGAAAATGTAGTTCTTTTTCATGAAAATATTCTTTATGTTAACATGTAATTATTATTATTATAACTATTATAATAATGTCTGATTATTATAGTTGTAAATTTCTGTTTAAAATTTTTATACAGCAATATCAATAGATACAACTCACATAAGCAAGAGTTCTCTGGAACCCCCAGTCATTTTTAAAAGTATAAAAGTGTCCCAAGACAAAAAAGTGATAATCACTGACCTGGATAAATTATTCAGTAATAATGAGGTCCCTATTAGTGGCTCCCAGTCAGCAAAGAAAATATTTTGGAAGATGTAACATTTCTAGCAGGTTCAATCTGTTCCACAGTCATGGACACTTACTCTAACTAAGTTTGCTTTCAAGTTCTCATCACTTTTTCAAGATATTTAAAAGAAGCAAATAGTGCAGCCTATTGCATTTATATACAACCCCAATATTCAGGGACTAAGAAATCATTTGTCCTTAATCCTAATAAACATTTGCTGAGTACCTACAAGAACCAAGTATTTAATACAATCAATATTTGACAGTGCTGAGACATAAACCTAAGTTTTCTTATTCCAAATCAATTGCTCTTTCCCTTAAATTGCCACTAAACAATGTTTTAAAGCAATCAATTTAAGTACACCCAAGCAGCAACATCACCACCCACTGTGCCAGTATATCCCCCCACTGCCCTCTCTCAATCTCTTTCACACACACACCCCGCTCTGACACACACACACACTTCCCTCTTAATAGAAACAGAGCTAGACCCACATTTTCTGAAATAAAAAGAGAAATCACTATTTTGACTTTTGCTGTCTTATGGCAAAATAATCCCTTAACTATTAACAATGACAGAAAAGTTTCTTGCTTCAGTTCCATTGATAACAGCAGTATTGAGCTATTGAGCTGTTACCCTGCATCACTTACTATTCTTGGTGGTTTTTATTCAGCATCTCAATCCTTACAATAACCTGTGAGTTAAGTATTATTATCCCCATTTTACAAATGAGGAAACTAAGGTCTAGAGAGAGAAAATAACTTGTCCCTGGTCACATAACTCTTATATTACAGAGCTGGGGTTCGTACACAAATTTCTCTATGTGAAATACCTCAGATTCTTAAACCAGCTCTTTATCCTCCTTTGAAATTTTTATTATTATTCTTTTTTCCCTATGTGGTATGTGGGATGGAATTACTTGCTTGGTTGTTTTGTGGAGGCTGGATATGGTGCACAGAGGCATGGGAAAAATCAAGTTTTATCCTTATTATCTACTAGCTGACTTCTTTTAAGATACTTTTAGTCCCTACTGTGTTATGGTTCCTTAGAAGTTTAAACAACAGGTCATGAAGCAAATGGAATGATTAGTAGCAGTATTTATTTACCCAGCTATTCCCAGTTTAGTAAAAAATAATAAATTTCCTCTCTTTTTTAATGTTGATCAAGACACAAGAGAGACCTCAATCCAGAGAGTATGGGAAGAAA
This sequence comes from Phocoena phocoena, assembly GCF_963924675.1. Classification (NCBI taxonomy): domain Eukaryota; kingdom Metazoa; phylum Chordata; class Mammalia; order Artiodactyla; family Phocoenidae; genus Phocoena; species Phocoena phocoena. The sequence continues at coordinate 25,392,716 of NC_089235.1, read as the reverse complement.
TATGGACAGTGACAAGTACAGTTAATTGAACAGTTTATAGAACATTGAGAGAGTTCAGGGAAAGTGCATTTGCCATTTTTTATCTTCCCATGTTTAATGAAAATCCACCTATTATGACTGCATAGCAAAAAAAGAAATACAATTATCATTTTTATTTCTACTTAGAAGCTCACCCAAGCATTTGTGTTTGCCAGGTCTAGAGACAAAACATGTAGAGAGTTGGTTGAAAGAGGAGAGAACAAAGATATCCACCTTCAACCTCCCTCTCCCAAATTAAAACCATCCTTTCCCTGGCTGTGAATTTTGAAATACACAAAGATTTCTTTCAAATCCCAGGACTTCCGTTTTGTGCTTTATCTATTCCATCTTTCCATGGTACCCCACTTCATTCTCCCTTGCGTATCCAAATGAACTAAAAACTGTATTTGATCAGCTTTGGTGGAATACGGTACTGGTGTCCGATACCACTTATATTTCATTGATGATAAAAATCAATAGGTTAGAAGAATGAAGCTCTAGCATGAAATTTCAAGAAAGGTTATTATTCATTAGCAGCTCGGTTTTTGAAATACAAGTCCAGAAATAGTTGCTACCCTCATAACCTAATCATTACCTTTTTAAGCCAAATTTTCAGTAATGAAGTATGCATAAATCCTATTACTGCTTTCATTTTCTGCGTATTCACTTTCTGATAAATATATGACTCTTCCATGAAATATTTTAGAGGATATTCTATTTAAACTTTTATAGCTTATAAATATTAGACTCTAAGTGCACATTAGCAGGGAAAAAGGAAAAGAAGAAGGGAGGAACAAAAGGAGTCTAAGGGAAGGAAGAGAGAAACCTGAGCCATTAACAAGAAATGATGCTTTCAAGGGATTTCACTGTTTAAAAACACTGAAAGCCACCACCCTTTTACCCTGTGGGCCCAAGGATGGATGGAATTGATGCCAAAATGTTAAAGATTTGTTCAAGAAAAAATAACTAGGGTGATGCTAAGTTAATTCTAGACATTCCATTTCATTCCCAGTCCACATCTTTTTTCCATAGCTCCACTAGGGTTCACTCTGTTTCAGTGGCTTGGATACAAACCACTCATTTTCTAGATCCACTCTCTGGAGACATTTGGCAATTCCCATATCCCCATATGTTCTCTTACTACGTTTGTTTCCCCTTAACCAAACAAAGCATCTGCATCTCTGTGATGTTTGATTTCCAAGCAGAAATAAAAAATGTTAATATCACATGTTCTGGTCATTCTTCTGTTTACTCTCAAATCTATTCTCTGCCCTTCATTGCTCTGTTCCCTGTATCAGAGGAACGAACCCCATAAGTGACCCAGACACCCTGGCCAACTGATTTCCACCTAGGTTTGGCTAATGGAAGGAAAAATAATAGATTGTAGGGTGAGAGGAAGTGAGAAACAATCTTATTTCCACTGATGCCCTCCTTCCCATAGCCTAGAGTGGCATTTCTATATCTCCCCATGGCCCCAGCCCACTCAAAACAGCTCATCCTTTTAAAGACCCCGATCCCATAGGACATCCCTCACCGTGGCTGTCCCATCTAGATGCTCAGGTTTGGGAGCGCTGGTAACAACATTTTCTCCTGCTTTCCCCCAGGCGTAGCTGGAAATGATTTTCTCCTGTTGCTAATATCTTGACTGACTTGCCATCTCTTGATTGGCTTCTTAGATCTTCATCATCTATGTGACCATTTTTGGTATGAAGATCTGTTTGAAATGCCTAGGGGGTTTGTTGTTTCTTGACTGGAACCTCATACATCTCAGTTGCTAAGCTAATGCTTTCTTCCTTTGAAAGAGCTCTTTCTCGGCCACTGATGTCCTCTCACCCTTTCGTACTCTTTCCTAGCCCTTCATTCCCCAAAGCCAGGACCTCATACAAGTAAGGTTTGTGGACAGAGAAGGAAGATGGATATTTGATCTGAGATTCATGGTGCTCCTCCACTTCTTTTATGGGATGCTTCATAAATAATCACAGCCCAAGAACTCAATGTAATGAGAATAATTGATGGAAGGTAATATTTAGTCTACTAGTAATTCCAGTGTTCCCCTACACACACACAGACACACACACACACTCCCATAACCATTTAGAATAAACATTATTTCACAAAATTGGAAAAAACCCTGACTTTGCATTAATATTTTATTTTTTTATAGTAACACAATATACCCAGTATTTGACAAACTACAAGCCAGAAAATTGTATACATGTAAGTGCCAACTTTAAGATGACATATGTAAACCAAAACTACACAGTAACATTGATTACAAATTGGTTATTTGTCTTACAAAATGATTTATCATACCATTCCTTTGAGTATTAAACATCTCCAGCATATTCAAAACATTTGATTTACTAAAATTTATAGTAAGCTAGCAAACATTTCCTACCATGAAAACAATATCAACATATGAAATATCACTATACTGCAATTTATAGGGTCCAGTTTTCTTGAGTTCAGTGTACCAAAGTCTATAATGAAGATTGTCCTACTGAAAATATTACTCCGGTTAAAATAGACTATATAGCTGAACATTTGTGTTATGTTCTACTTTGGAACATTTGCCTCATGGGTCTTCCTTTAAAATAATGGAGATTCATGCCACAGAAATCAGGATGCCCTGAAGTCTGGAGAGCAAAGATAAGACCTGCAGATCAGACTCAGGGCAGCCCATTAGAAAAGTGTATTCCTTTGCATCAATGAGGCAGTCATAGGAAGCTATATCTGAAAGTATTTGCCTTCTCATTCCTCCAGAAACCCTCAAACACTTTAGTGAAGTCTGACAAATATGCACTAATTTATTGAAAGTGTTAGGGGAAAATAAAGGGAGAAGGCAATATAGGGAAGTCTAAACCTCTCTATTAGCTCTGCTGTGAAGTAAGGAGCATCCTGTTGAGGGGATATCCAGGAATATCCAGCAACAGACAGCACAGAGGTCAGTGGGGACCAAAGGCAGGGCTATGAAGGATTCCAGAGAAATCACTTTGATGGGAATGACTTTCCCAATTAAAGGTGAGTCAAGATCCCTTATCTCCCAATAAACACTAAAGGCAAAATGACTTGTGGAAGTTTGGGGGAGTGAGGAGAGACTGGGGTATGAAGGCTGGCAATTGGATGACATAAGGTTTTGTCCTATTTGTGCACATATTAGCAGAATTCTATTTTTTCCATGCTGAACTATCTACCCATGCTTTTCTATCAAAACACATTAATAGAATATTTACAAGTGTAATGAAAGACTATAAAATGTGGTACCTTACTCTTATGAGAAAATCAAAGGTATCAATATTTAAGGTGTATTTAAAGTAAAAGAACCATGGTTTGGAGAACACATTATTCTAATGCCAGTGGTTCACTAGAGGAAATGAGCTTATTGTATAATAACTCAAGTCCACAGAAAGGTTAATAACTTTGTTAATTATTTTAAAAAAGAAGTGTACAACACTAAAAAAAAGCTTAGGAATTGGAGATATTCATGATAATGAGATAAATTCAATCATTCTCTGGTTTTATCCCTGTAGCTCCATCAAATGGATTTAATAGGAAAGGAGATGATAGTCCAAACCCAACCACGATTTGCAAATTGGCAGTAAGTGAATATAAACCTAGCAAGATATTTTTACAAGCTTATTTATAGCATTGATTTATTAATGGTGAAGGCCAAATGAGCCCAAATCTTGTATATTTTACGTGAAACCCTGCATAATAACAATGCAGAGGGAGACCTTGCAAAGCCATTTACAGTCCAACATCAAGAAAATTTTGAAATCAGATCACCAGAGGGCTCTGCCAAGAACTAAGCTGGAGAGGGGCTTGGAGTAATAAAATGAAAATTACAATCAAGTAAGTAAGTTAAAGTTGCTTGAAGTTTCCTTCAAAGTCAACTTCAAAATTACCTAAGAAAGTAAAACTCCTTGTTATAGAAGAAGATGGGTGAAGATTTCAGATGAGGAGTAGCCAATCTGATGCCTTATCATATGTCCCAGGTCTTTTAATACTCACTACATAAATGAAACAATTTGTTAGGCAAGAATACAAAGTGATAAAACAATTATGTAGGACTTCTCTGGTGGCACAGTGGTTGAGAGTCCGCCTGCCGATGCAGGGGACACGGGTTCGTGCCCCGGTCCGGGAAGATCCCACATGCCGCGGAGAGGCTGGGCTCGTGAGCCATGGCCGCTGAGCCTGCGCATCCAGAGCCTGTGCTCCACAACGGGAGAGGCCACAACAGTGAGAGGTCCGCGTGCCAGAAAAAACAAAACAAAACAAAACAAACAATTATGTAGATCATGGTACACTATTTCTGGTGATAATGTCTATAAAAACATGTAGATTTTTAATGGTAAATATTAATGGTAAAATAATTGTTGAACAACTTTTCAAGAATTTATCTGACGGGTTTTACAAGAAGGAACACTATCGACTGGGGAAACAAATAGGTGAATATGGATGGAGCCGAATTTATGACAGTCACAACCAACGGAAAGTTAGCTGGCATCAAATTAATCAGGTGCTTGGCAGCGATGATATCATATGCTGAGAACTATGAACAATTAACTCAAATAATTGCATGTAGATCATCTGTGTGTTCAATATGGTGATAGAAATGGTAAATATGGGAGCAGAGGACTGATTTAAATACTCTGTGAATTTTCATCTATATACAATACATGAAAGATGAATATAAAGGATTGCTCTACTACACAGATTTTTCCTAGTCTTCACAAAGGCAGTGGTCAGAGGCTTCTAATTCATTGCTGAAGTTTGTTTCTGTGGAGGGAAAAAAATATAATGACAAAGATGTTAATTTATTTATATCCTTAATATTCTCCCAAGATTGAATGCTTAACCACCACTGTGCAAAACTATGAGTATATTTACTGCAAAACACAATTGTTAGAGTGAAAATGAAGTTTGAGAATTTGACAGAGAAAGTCGATTTTAAGTACATACTACCAGTTGTTCAAGCCAGTATTAATGATAAAATTAAGAATCTTATTTTCACTAAAATGTCCTTTGGCAATAATTTTCCTGGAACAATAAAAGAGCCAAAGTTCAAATAACCTTTCAGTTCACCATATAAAAAAGATGGTTTGATGTCTCAATAAGATATATATAAGTATACAGAAATTTCCACCAAGAATAGCTCCAAAACTTTGTACCATACCACCTTTTTGGCAGCATTCTGAGTAGTTCTCTCAAGTGACCAAAGGGGCGAACCTGTTATTTGTCTCTGTACTTTTATGGAAGTCTGGATTAATGTAAAAACAATTACCTCAGTGGTGAATTTAAAATGTGGCTTGATCTCTTTATAATTCAACCTAACAATCATAAAGTGATAGATCCATCATAGAACAGCATCTACAAAGAACTATCAAACTAAGGTAAAAGATGATTAATTTTCCTAATGGAGAATAATAAAATATTGCTTTATATTAAAACAAATATAAATTTTTGCAGTAGAACTAAACTAATGATGCTTAGTATGAAAGAAAGTACTTCAAATGAATATGTGCTTGCGTTGAACTATTTCTGACTAAGCCCACAGATGCTGCTCCATCCTTACCTTTAATCGACCTTCGGGAGATATTTTTGTCAAAGCTTATGAAACATAAGTGCAGTAGATATATTGATAAATTTGGATAAATTAATATTCTATCTATGTTACTGACTAGTTCTGTGACTTTAGAAATATTTTTAAGTTCCCAGAATTCAAGTTTCTCATCTTCAAAAATAGATAATAACATCTAGTTCACAGAAATATTTTAATGATTACATAAAACAGTGATAGAAAAATCAAGAAGACTTGCTTACTGTGCTTATCTGAAGTCAACTGCAGGAGACAAACATGGAGGTTAATAATGCCTATTGAATATGGTCAGTGAGGCATCTAAATGACTTCAAATCTCTCTGAGAGCACCCAAGTGAGATGGTTCAATTATTACTGGGATATAGGACAAGTTACACAGAGGGTGCAATACATAATAAAGGATGTGACCAGACAGGTTTAGTAAGAGTGTGAGTAACCCAGGGGAGTCCTAAAATGTGAATGGTGAGAGACCCAGATGTATCTTCTAAGAACTTCAACTTTACAGCATATGAAATAGAGGAAAAACAGAACATATTTCTTTTATTTATTTATTTAGCCAGTTTAATTAATTAATTTTTATTGGAGTATAGTTGCTTTACAATGTTGTGTTAGTTTCTAATGTACAGCAAAGTGTATCAGCCATATGTATACATATATCCCCTCTTTTTTGGATTTCCTTCCCATTTAGGTCACCACAGAGCACTGAGTAGAGTTCCCTGAACTATACACTAAGTTCTCATCAGTTATCTATTTTATACATAGTATCAATAGTGTATATATGTCAATCTCAATCTCCCAATTCATCCCACCTCCCTTCTTTCCCCCACTTGGCGTCCATACGTTTGTTCTCTATGCCTGAGTCTCTATTACTGCTTTGCAAATAAGATCATCTATACCATTTTTCTAGATTCCACACATATGTGTTAATGTATGATAATTGTTTTTCTCTTTCTGACTTACTTCACTCTGTATGACAGTCTCTGGGTCCATCCACATCTCTACAAATGACCCAAATTAATTCCTTTTTATGGCTAGTAATATTCCATTGTATATATGTACCACATCTTTATCCATTGCTCTGCTGACCGACATTTAGGTTGCTTCCATGTCCTGGCTATTGTAAATAGTGTGGCAATGAACACTGGGGTGCGTGTATATTTTTGAATTATGGTATTCTCCGCGTATATGCCCAGGAGTGGGATTGTGGGGTCATAGGGTAGTTCTATTTTTAGTTTTTTAAGGAAATTGCATACTGTTCTCTGTAGTAGATGTATTAATTTACATTCCCACCAACAGTGCAAGAGGGTTCCCTTTTCTCCACACCCTCTCCAGCATTTATTGTTTGTAGGATTTTTAGTGATGGCCATTCTGACTGGTATGAGGTGATACCTCATTGTACTTTTGATTTGCATTTCTCTAATAGTTAGTGATGTTGAGCATCTTTTCGTGTGTTTGTTGACCATCTGTATGTCTTCTTTGGAGAAATGTTTATTTAGGGCTTCTGCCCATTTTTGGTTTGGTTGTTTGGTTTTTTGATATTGAGCTGCATGAGATGTTAGTATATTTTGGAGATTAATCCTTTGTCTGTTGTTTCATTTGCAAATATTTTCTCCCATTCTGAGCGTTGTGTTTTCATCTTGTTTATGGTTTCCTTTGTTATGTAAAATCTTTTAAGTTTAATTAGGGCTCATTTGATTATTTTTGTTGTTATTTTCATTACTCTAGGAGTTGGGTCATAAAAGATCTTGCTGTGATTTATGTCAAAGAGTGTTTTGCCTATGTGTTCTTCTAAGAGTTTTATGGTGTGTAGCCTTACATTCAGGTCTTTAATCCATTTTGAGTTTATTTTTGTGTATGGTGTTAGGGAGTATTCTAATTTCATTCTTTTACATAGAGCTGTCCAGTTAGTCCAGCACCACTTATTGTAGAGAGTGTCTTTTCTCCATTGCATATTCTTGCCTCCTTTGTCATAGATTAGGTGACCGTATGTGCGAGGGTTTATCTCTTGGCTTTCTATCCTGTTTCATTGGTCTATTTTTCTGTTGTTGTGCCAGTACGTCACTGTCTTGATTTCTCATTTTTGTTCCAGTACCACAGTCTGGAGTCAGGGAGACTGATTCCTCCAGTTCTGTTTTTCTTTCTCAAGATTGCTTTGGCTATTTGGGGTCTTTTTTGTGTCCGTACAAATTGTAAAATTTTCTGTTCTAGTGCTGTGAAAAATGTCATTGGTAATTTGATAGGGATTACATTGAATCTGTAGACTGCTTTGGGTATTATAGTCATTTTCACAATATTGATTCTTCCAATCCAGGAACATGGTATATCTCTCCATCTGTTTGTGTCATCTTTGATTTCTTTCAACAGTATCTTATACTTTTCTGTGTACAGGTCTTTGCCTCCTTAGCTAGGTTTATTCCTAGGTGTTGTATTCTTTTTTTGCAGGGGTAAATAGGATTGTTTCTTTAATTTCTCTTTCTGATCTTTCATTGTTAGTGTATAGGAATGCAAAAGATTTCTGTGTATTAGTTTTGTATTCTGCAACTTTACTAAATTCATTGATTAGCTCTAGTTGGTTTCTGGTGGGATCTTTAGGATTCTCTATGTATAGTATCATGTCATCTGCAAACAGTGACAGTTTTACTTCTTAGTTTCCAATTTGAATTCTTTTTATTTCATTTTCATCTTAGATTGCTGTGGCTAGGACTTCCAAGACTATGTTGAATAATAGTGGTGAGAGTGGACATCCTTATCTTATTCCTGATCTTAGAGGAAATGCTTTCAGTTTTTCACCACTGATGTTTCCTGTGGGTTTGTCATATATGGTCTTTATTATGTTGAGGTATGTTCCCATGTTGAATTTTGTTGAAAGATTTTTCTATACCTATTGAGATGATCATGTGCTTTTATTCTTCAATTTGTTAATATGGTGCATCACACTGATTGATTTGCATATACTGAAGAATCCTTGCATATGTGGGATAAATCCCACTTGATCATAGTGTATGATCCTTTTAATGTGTTGTTGGATTCTGCTTGCTAGTATTTTGTTGGAGATTTTTGCATCTATGTTCATCAGTGATATTAGCCTGTAGTTTTCTTTTTTTGTGATATATTTGTCTGGTTTTTGTATCAGGGTGATGGTGGCCTCATAGAATGAGTTTGGGAGTGTTCCTCCCTCTGCAATTTTTTGGAAGAGTTTGAGAAGGATAGGTGTTTGTTCTTCTCTAAATGTTTGATAGAATTTGCCTGTGAAGCCATCTGGTCCTGGACTTTTGTTTGTTGGAAGATTTTTAATCACAGTTTCAATTTCATTACTTGTGATTGGTCTGTTCATATTTTCTATTTCTTCCTGGTTCAGTCTTGGAAGGTTGTACCTTTCTAAGAACTTGTCTATTTCTTCCACGTTGTCTATTTTATTAGCATATAGTTGCTTGTAATAGTTTCTTATGATCCTTTGTATTTCTGCAGTGTCAGTTGTAATTTCTCCTTTTTCATTTCTGATTTTATTGATTTGAGTCCTCCCCCTTTTTTTCTCAATGAGTCTGGCTAAATGTTTATCAATTTTGTTTATCTTCTCAAAGAACCAGCTTTTAGTTTTATTGATCTTTGTTATTGTTTTCTTCATTTCTATTTCATTTATTTCTGCTCTAATCTTCATGATTTCTTTCCTTCTACTAACATTGGGTTTTTATTGTTGTTGTTGTTCTTCCTTTTCTAGTAGCTTTAGGTGTAAGGTTAGGTTATTTATTTGAGAATTTTCTTGTTTCTTGAGGTGTGATCATATTGCTATAAACTTCCCTCTTAGAACTGCTTTTGCTGCATCCCATAGGTTTTGTGTCATCATGTTTTCATTGTCATTTGTTTCTAGGTATTTTTTTGACTTCCTCTTTGATTTATTTAGTTATCTTGGTTATTTAGTAGCATATTGCTAGCCTCCATGTGTTGTGTTTTTTACAGTTTTTTTCCCTGTAATTTATTTCTAATCTCATAGCATTGTGATCAGAAAAGATGCTTGATACAATTTCAATTTTCCTAAATTTACTGAGGCTAGTTTTGTGACCCAAGACATGATGTATCCTGGAGAATGTTCCATGTGCAGTTGAGAATAAAGTGTATTTTGCTTCTTTCAGATGGAATGTCCTATAAATATCAATTAAGTCTATGTGGTTTAATGTGTCATTTAAGGCTTATATTTTCTTATTAATTTTCTGTCTGGATGGTCTCTCCATTGGTGTAAGTGGGGTGTTAAAGCCCCCCACTATTATTGTGTTACTGTTGATTTCCCCTTTTATGGCTGTTAGCATTTCCCTTATGTATTGAGGTGCTCCTACGTTGGGTGCATACATATTTACAATTGATATATTTTCTTCTCGGATTGATCTCTTGATCATTATGTAGTGTCCTTCCTTGTCTCTTGTAACAGTCTTTATTTTAAAGTCTATTTTGTCTGATATGAGTGTTGCTACTCCAGCTTTCTTTTGATTTCCATTTGCATGGAATAACTTTTTCCACCCCCTCACTTTCAATCTGTGTGTCCCTAGGTCTGAAGTGGGTCTCTTGTAGACAGCATATATCTGGGTCTCATTTTTGTATCTATTCAGCCAGTCTATGTCTTTTGATTGGAGCACTTAATCCATTTACATTTAAGGTAATTATCGATATGTATGTTCCTATTATCATTTTCTTAATTGTTTTGGGTTGGTTTCTGTGGGTTTTTTTCTCCTCTTGTGTTTCCCCCTAGAGAAGTTCCTTTAGCATTTGTTGTAAATCTGATCTGGTGGTGTGAATTCTCTTAACTTTTGCTTGTCTGTAAAGGTCTTCATTTCTCTGTCGAATCTGAATGAGATTCTTGCTGAGTAGAGTAATCTTGGTTGTAGGATTTTCCCTTTCATCACTTTAAATATATATTCTGCCACTCCCTTCTGGCCTGCAGAGTTTCTGCTGAAAAATCAGCTGATAACCTAATGGAGATTCTCTCCTAGGTTATTTTTTGCATTTCCCTTGTTGCTTTTAATATTTTTTCTTTGTATTTCATTTTTGTTAGTTTGATTAGTATGTGTTTTGCATTGTTTCTCCTTGTGTTTATCCCATATGGGACTCTCTGTGCTTCCTGGATTTGGGTGGCTATTCCTGTATTAGAGAAGTTTTCAACTATAATCTCTTCAAATATTTTCTCAGAACTTTTATCTTTCTCTTCTTTTTCTGGGAGCCCCATAATTCTAATGCTGTGTTTTAATCTTGTTCCAGAGGTCTCTGGGACTGTTCTCATTTCTTTTCATTCTTTTTTCTTTATTCTGCTCTGCAGCAGTTATTTCCACCATTCTATCTTCCAGCTCACTGATCCCTTCTTCTGCTTCAATTATTCTGCTATTTATTCCTTCTTGTGTATTTTTAATTTCAGTTATTGTGTGGTTCATCACTGTTTGTGTCCTCTTTAGTTCTTCTAGGTCCTTGTTAAACATTTCTTGTACTTTCTCAATCGGTGCCTCCATTCTATTTTCGAGATTTTGGATCATCTTTACTCTCATTACTCTGAATTCTTTTTCAGGTATATTGCCTATTTACTCTTCATTTATTTGGTCTTGTGGGTTTTTACCTAGCTCCTCTCTGTAACATATTTTTCTGTATTCTCATTTTCTCTAACTTGCTGTGTTTGAGGTCTCCTTTCCATAGGCTGCTGAGGCGTTGTTCCTCTTGCTTCTGGTGTCTTTCCTCAGTGGGTGAGGTTGGTCCACTGGCTTGTGTAGGCTTCCTGGTGGGAGGGACTGGTGCCTGTGCTCTGGTGAGTCAAGCTGTATCTTGTCCCTCTGATGGGCAGGGCCATGTCAGGTGGTGCCTTTTGGGGTGTCTGTGAGCTTAGTATGATTTTAGGCAGGCTATCTGCTGCTGAATGGGTTTGTGTTCCTGTCTTGCTTGTTGTTTGGCATGAGGCATCAAGCACTGGAGCCTGCTGGTTGCTGGGTGGAGCCAGGTCTTGGAGTCAAGATGAAGACTTCTGGGAGAGCTCTTGCCAATTAATATTTCCTGAGGTGGGGAATTCTCTGGCAGTCCAGTGTCCTGGACTCAATGCTCCCACCCCAGAAGTTCAGTCCTGACCCCAAGCTGGGGAACCAAGACTCCACAAGCTGTACAGTGTGGCAAAGAAAAGGGGGGGGAGAAAAAAAAGACATACAAAACCCAAGACAAATAGCAAAGACAAAAACAAACAGCCACAACAACAATTTAAAAATAAAGAAAAAAGAAGACCAAGGAACAGATAAATAAAACCAAAATTGTAAAAACAAAACCAAACAAAAACAAGAACTAACAAAGAAACATACACACATACAAAAAAAGAAACCAAAACAAAGAAAACAGAAAAACAAGAGAACAACCAAACAAAAGAACCCCAAAGAGGGCTTCCCTGGTGGCGCAGTGGTTGAGAGTCTGCCTGCCAATTCAGGGCACATGGGTTCATGCCCCGGTCTGGGAAGATCCCACATGCCATGGAGTGGCTGGGCCTGTGAGCCATGGCTGCTGAGCCTGTGCGTCCGGAGCCTGTGCTCTGCAACGGGAGAGGCCACAACAGTGAGAGGCCTGCGTACCGCAAAAAAAAAAAAAAAAAAAAAAAAAGAACTCCAAAGAGAAATCAAACAGTTAAAAACAAAACTAATGGAAACAAAAAGTAAGAAACAAAACAAAAGCAGAATGCAAACTAAAAAACAAAGCTAAGAAAACATAAAGCACACACCCAAAAATGATCAAAAAAGATTAAAAATAAAACAGAACAAAGAAAAAAAAAAAACAAGGAAAACACACAAAATAATGAAAAGTAAAGTAAAAATAACAAAATAAAAACTATATTTAAATTTTTTTTAAATAAAAATTAAACAAATAATAGTAAAATAACAACAGAACAAAACAGAACATAAAAAATAATAGTAATAATAGAAGCAGCTGCATAGCACAGGGAGGTCATCTCAGTGCTTTGTGACCACCTAGAGAGGTGGGATAGGGAGGATGCGAGGGAGGCACTAGAGGGAGGGGATATGGGAATATATGTATACATATAGCTGATTTACTTTGTTATACAGCAGAAACTAGCACAACACTGTAAAGCAATATACTCCAATAAAGATGTTAAAAAAATATTTTTTCCTTGGGTTGCAGCTGTTATTGTCCTTGACCTCACCGTGAGCCACAGCCAACCTCTGCCTACCCTGGAGGCCCTCCAATACCTCTAGATAGGGCACTGATAGGGCCACTGTGGGCACTGTGGGGCAGCTCAGATTGGTTCAACTCCTGCATATACTTGTCCCCAAAGTCCACAGCTGTAAAGCTAGACCAGTCTCAGTTGTGGGAACACTTGTTGTCCATTCCATAGATGCAAAGTTTAAATCGTGGGGAATTAATCTGCAGCTTGTGCAGCTGCACGGAAAGATTTTTGTTCTTCTTCCTTAGTTGCCCTTCCCCTGGGGCTCAGTTGTGATCTTAGCCCAACCTCTGTATGTGGGACACCCAAAGGGGTTTGCTCCCAAGGCTGCCCTGGAGCACTTGGGTCTGCCCCATTGAGGGTAGGGCACAGAGGTGGTATGGCTGCCAGGGTCGTGGGAGCCCCAGTAGTGACAGGTGCACAGGGGGTTCAGTGACCACAGGAGATCCAGTCCTGCCAGTGAGGATGTTTGTGGGGAAGCTGGCAACCATGGGCATGAGAGATCCGGCTCTTGTGGGAGCCTTTCCTACTACCCAGCGACCATTGTGAGAGGATCAGTTCTGGCACTGGCCTTACATAGTGCCTGGTGGCAGGCAGGTGAGGGCCAGCCACAGTGGGAACCTTTCCTAGTACCAGGAGGCAAGCATAAGAAGGTCAGCCCCGGTAGGGACTTTTCCTCGTGCCTGGCAGCAGGCGCGTGTGTGCCAGGCTCAGCAGGGACCTTTCCTAGTGCCCAGCAGGAGGCACATGGAGGGCCAGCCCTGGAAAGGCCCTTTCCTAGCTCCTGGCAGGGCAGGGGCCAGCATGTGGGGAGAAAGAGGCTGCAATGTTGGCTCCACCCCCTGCATGCCCCTCAAGAGTGGTGCCTTGCTTCTATGGCAGACCAGGTTTCCTTCATAAGAATTCCCAGTTGTGGATTTCCTTCCTCCCATCCCCTCAGGCTGTCTCCTCACAGCCAATGGCAGTTCTCTCCCTGGGTTTGCTCTCAAATCCTCACGTTCCAGCTCCCAGCCCTCGTGCACACTGGCAGACACATGTTCCAGTCTGGGGTGTGCAGGGCTGTGGCACAGTCTGTGTAGGTCTCACTCTGTCCTGTCTGCCACAGACAGGCCACTTCACCCTCCTCCAACAGCCTCAGATGCTCTCCTTCTGTCCCAAATAATTTCCCCATCATTGAGGGGGCTTCCCTTGATATGGGAACCTCTCCCCTTCCTCAGCTCCCCACCAGGGTCGCAGGTCCTGTCCCACTTCATCTCCTTTTCTTTTTCCCTTCTTCTTTCTTTCATCCTACCCAGTTAAGTGGCGATCTTTCCTGTTCTTTCCAATGTCCAAGGTCTTCTGCCAGTGTTCAGCCAGTGCTCTGTGAGAACTGTTGCATGTGTATTCTTTTTTTTTTTTTTTTTTGCAGTATGCAGGCCTCTCACTGTTGTGGCCTCTCCCATTGCGGAGCACAGGCTCCGGATGCGCAGGTTCAGCAGCCATGGCTCATGGGCCCAGTGGCTCCACGGCATGTGGGATCTTCCACGACCAGGGCATGAACCTGTGTCCCCTGCATCAGCAGATGGACTCTCAACCACTGCGCCACCAGGGAAGCCCCTGTAGATGTATTCTTGATACATTTGTGAAGAGAGATAAACTCCACATCCTCTTACTCATCTGCCATCTTAAGATCCCCCTGCTTTTATTTTTTTATTGAGATATAATTGACATATAACACTGTGTAAGTTTAAGGTGTACAATGTGTTAATTTGATAATTTTACTAATTACAATATGCTTGCCACCATAGCATTAGCTAAACCTAACACCTCTATCACATCAAATAACTGTCACTTCTTTTTTGTGGTGAGGATTGGTCTGGGAAGATCCCATATGCCACAGAGCACCAAAGCCCATACACCACAACTACTGAGCCCACACACCACAACTACTGAAGCCGGCATGGCACAATTAATGAAGCCTGTGTGTCTAGAGCCCATGCTCCACAACAAGGGAAGCCACTGCAATAAGAAGCCTGCGCACGCAAGGAAGAGTAGCCCCCAGTTGTCTCAACTAAAGAAAGCCTGCGTGCAGCAACAAAGACCCAACGCAGCCAAAAATAAATAAATTTATTTAAAAAAAAGATCTAATCTCTTAGCAACCTTGAAGTTATATAGTACAATACTGTTGACTATAATCACTGTGCTGTATATTAGGTCTTCAATATTTATTTATCTGTATTATTTATCAGTATTATTTATCATTTCCAAGTTTGTATCCTTAAACAACATCTATTGTGGAAAGTATATTGCTTTTAAAAATATACTTCTAGCAGCAGTCTGGAGTGTGGTGTAACAGGAGACTCATAGATAAAGTAAACTGCCACAATAGCCAATAACTAAGAGAACAAATGATGAGAAAATTATAAAACAACAATTTATGTAATATTAGGGTCAAAAAGACACTTTTCTGAAATATAGGGACATACAAGAAAATGTGAAAAAAAGAAAATCATATGACAATGTGCTAACTGCAAGCAAAGAAAAACTTATAGACAAATTTATGATAAATACATTCTCCAACTTTTAAAAATAAGCTAATCATTGTCCTGGAGAAGTTATAATAATAATTAAGTTTAAAAATAAGAGTAAAAGTAAATTTGAAACAAAAGGAAAACAATAAAATGAATCCAAAACTCATATTTTCTTTTAAAAATAATATTGCTAATAAATCTCTAGAAAATCTAGTCAAGAATAAAAGATTGAATAATCGGTAAATAAGATTAAGCATGGAAAAGGGGGTCTGATAACAAGTAAAAGGATTTCTCCTTTAAATTAAATGCAAAATTGTATGTTAAGGTATTTGAAGAAATTCATGAAATAGATAATTTCCTGAAAATAGGTATAAAATTTCAAAATTCACTCAAAGAAAAACAGACACCTAAAAAGAACAATACTCAGGTAAGATAAGTGAAAATCTATCAAAATATTTAATTTAAAAAATTAATTCCAAAAAAAATGGAAACACACAATTTTACTAAGATGCCTCTTATGCCTCAAAAGTAATATTTCATTTCAATTATTACTAAAATTGTAGTAATTTTTTAGTGGATGGATATCTAAATAATCAATAACTGAAAAGCACACAAATATCAAGCAATTGAAAATGCAATGAAGAAAGATTTTATTCATAATAGCTACCAAAAACAATATAAAAATTCTAAGAGTAATTCTGACAATAAAAATGTGACCCCATAGGAAATAAACTCCCAAGCTCTTTACTGAGAATAATCGAAGATCTAAACAAACCATTCTAGAGACATCTACTGGGACTAATGGTAACAGAGAATGAGCTAATTTTGCCAAATCTAACCAAGTAGAAATATTATTAGATTATTTGAAATTCATAAATTATGGAAATGGAAAATGGAAAATAATTTGAACAATAACAGTTATATAATATGTGTGTAGTGTTTACTATGTGCCATGGCACTTTTACTTTTACATAGATTAACCAATATAATCTTCATATCTATCCCTTAGGTACAGATTATGCTTTTCTGCATTTTATGCAGGAGGAAATAAAAGCTCAGAAAAGGAGACTGCCTAACATCACATAGCTAGTGGATTTGGGGACCAAGTATTAAATTCAGACTGCATGACTCCAAACCCATGCTCTGACCTGCTGTGATAGTCAGCCTCTCAATCCCAAATAAGTAAAAATTGGAGACTGTTCAAATAAATTAGGATAAATATATTGATATGTGTCTTTGAAAAATGGAAAATGCTTATATATAATGTTAAGTGAAAAAAGAATAAATACAACTCTGTAAGTAACACAATCTCAAATTTATTATCTTTGCCCATTTGTATGTGAATGTGTATAATAAGAATAGATTAAAAAAAAAAAGAAACAGCTGGACAGAAATATACCAAACATGTTGTGTGGTTGAAGGTAAGGTTATATATGAATTTGATTTTTAAATACATTTCAAATTTTCTGTAAGCAACAGGTACTACTTGTATAAGAAAAAAATAAGGCTGATTGTTAAAAATAGGTATATTTTAAATAGATGACCATAGAGAAAAATAGTTAAAATTTGTCTTAAAATAGTATTTTACTTAACTGAGACATTCAGTCACAGAATGTTTCCTGTGTTTAACCTTTCCAAAGTATATGAAATCCGCTAAGAGCCAATTACAAGCAAAGCTAAAATATTGCTCCTTCCCAATCCAACTCCCATCATACCCTTCCTTCCTGCCCCCAAACATATATCATGATACAGGCTAGAAATTTAAGTTCAATATATAAAATTTTTTTACAGGAAAATCTCAGAGTCACATAGTTACACATTTCGAATAGTATAAAAAGCTTATTGTAGTCTTTATTATTCAATTCATATACAAGGATCAGCAAATTATACACCCATCTGTCCAATTATAGATTGTGTGACGTTAGGCTTCATTGCAGGCTTTTTCCTAGCATGTTTCTCCGGTACAAGAAATGAAAGAAAATAAAGCAAGTCCAAAACTTTTAGATTATTTTATACCTAAATTAGAAAAAGAAATAAGATAGCATATTTTATCTTTTTGTTCAAATACTAAAATCTTTTGTTTTTATTATTAAATGTGCAATATTACTGAAATTTTTATCTAATGAGCCTGCCATAATGATGATTGATTCAAGCTCCCCTTCAGTATCCTTCCTGCCTCAAAAATAAAGCCCCCCCGTCAAAGAAAATGGATGTTTAACTGTATAATTATCTGCTTGGGTATCTCTCTCAAGGTCCACTTCTCCTAACTCACAGGTCTCAAGTTGAACCTGGAAACCACAAATTGTATTGTAGTAATGGACTCCTGACCTAATGCAAGTGTCAGAGCCAGCCTCTATCTGCAACCAGAGCCACTTTCAGCTTTCAGTTTTTATTCAAAAGGCTTAATTGGAAGTTTTTATTACTCCCAATTAGGCTTTTTAATTAAAAAGAAAAGTTGAAAAAGGCTTCAGGCAAATACTGCTGAAACCCATATCTGAATAAAATCAAAACAAATAAAAAACAAAATTACACTACTGTAAAACAGCAGTAACAGGCACAGCTTTCGACAATGTTTACCTCTGGTCATATTTAATGTTATGGTAGCACATTGACAGTGATGAAGTGGACATGACTGATTGGAAAAACCAGAGTGTATCTAATGTAACAATAAAATTCATCAAAATGAGACTTGAAAACCACATTAGGATGCAAGGCGAAAATCTACCAAAATGAACAGTTGACAAAGTAGTTAGCAACTCTAATTCACCAACATGGCACTAACTCTACACACTAATGCAGACTCTTAAAATCTCTCTAACAAGCAGGATATAATATATAAACAGTGTGGATAAGTGTTTATGTTGTAAGATGATTAGCTTTTTAATTTCTTAAAGGATTTTTTTTTCTTATATATAAAGCCTTAGCTTGTCATTACTGTGGAGTTTTGCACTAGTGATGTTTTTTTAATTCAAAATGAAATTAGAAGTTGCATTCACTTATATTTTTGGCATCTTTTAAATTCCATGTAATGTCTTTAGAGCAAAACAGAGCTTCGTATATAAAGGTGAGTTCATCATCAGAGATAATAGAAATATGTACAGATATTAGATCTGTACCAGATACAATTTCATACCTAATAAACTAGACTATTTCTCCTGAATTTTATAAATTATACTGAGTCAGAAGAAGATATTTAGAATAACTCTCATATAAGCTGTGATATTGAAGAGTTAGTTCTTCCTGTTAGCTTTCCAACTGAAGATTAGATTAATATTTGTCCCCAAATCACAATACAAATTTTGGGGAAAAAATATACAAATGCCTATGCCAAAAGGATAAATTAGTATGACATCAAGGCTGACAGAAATTTTTGTTGTTTACATCCAGTCATTTAAGGAGCTCATATTTTTGGCAGTTGAAATCTTAGCTAAAAGATAATGCACATGTAACACAGCCTCTCTTCCTTTTTCTAGAGACAGTAATCATGTAGAATCTGTTTCAGGAGGAGAGTCACTAAACCTGTGCAAACTGGGGTAGAGGTATCTTTATTGTGTCATGGATTACAGTTCTCTTCATCCCCGAGCCTCAACTTTTGTCCTTTGCAATCCACTTTCTGCACATCCAGTTTTCGCAAAGCATAAATCAATTCATGTTATTTCCTTGCTCTGTGAACCTTAGGACTTCTTATAGCAACTAGAGTAAAACCCAAATTCTTATGCATGGCCTATAAAAGTCCTACCTGATCTGGCTCACAATTTCAACCTCATCACGAGTCTTCTCTCTAGCTTACTCTTTTCCAACTATTAAAGACTTCTTTCAGTTCTGTGAACACACCAACAAACTCTTTCCTTCCTTGGACACTAGCATATGTCTTTTTCTATGCCTAATACTCTAGTTTCCCAAATGCTAGTTTTCCTATGCCTCTCAATTTACACATAGTTTTAAAGTAAATATTATCTCTTCAGAGAAAACTTCTCTAACCATTTAAAGAAAGTCAGTTACAGTCAATATCATATTCTATCACAATTCATACATTTATATGCCCCATAACCCTTATCACAATTGTAATTATGATATTTGTTCATCTATTTCCTTGTGTTTTTGTATTTTTTGATGTCTTCGACAAAAGAATACCTCAAAAAAGCAAGAACCATGACTCTTTTATGTATCAATATATCCTACCACCTATCCAGCACCTAGCCCCATACCTGGCATAGAGTAGACACTCAATAAATGTTTTTCTTTTCCTTGTACCAATGTTATTTGTTTATTTAACTTTTTTCTGGCTTTATTGAAATGTAATTGACATATAACATTGTGTTAAGTTTAGGGTGTTCAGTGTGAAAATTTGATACATGTATATATTGTGAAATAGTTACCACAATAGAGTTAGTTAATAGTTAACACTTCTATGACCTCACATAATTACCATTTTATTTCGGAGGTAAGAACATTCAAGATCTACTCTCCTAGAAACTTTCAACTATATAATATAATATTGTTAACTACAGTCACCATGCTGTACATCAGATCCCCAGAACCATTCATCTTATAACTGGGAATTGTACACTTCGACCATCTCCCCATTTTTCCCATCTCCCAGCTCCTGGCAACAACCATTCCACTTTCTATTTCTATGGGTTTGGCTTTTTTAGATTCCACATATAACTGAGATCACGCAGAATTTGTCTTTCTTTTTCTGACATTTCACTTACCGTAATACCCTCAAGTTCCATCCACATTTTCACAAATGGCAGTGCTCCTTTTTCATGGCTGAAATAAATATATATATATGCTATATATACATATACATATATATATGCATGCCACATCTTCTTTATCCATTCATTGGTAGATGGACACTTACGTTGCTGTTTCCATGTCTTGGCTATTGGGAATAAAACTGGCTGAATAATAATAATAAGGGCTCTAACAATTTACATTCCCACCAAGAATGCCCAAGGGTAACCTGTTCTCCATAGTCTCACCATCACGTGTTATTTCCATATGAATTTTAGAATGGTTTGTTCTAGTTCTGTGAAAAATGTCATTGGAATTATGATAAGGATTCCACTGACTCTGTAGATTGCTTTGGGTAGTATGAACATTTTAACATATTGATTCTTCTGATCATAAACATGGGATATCTTCCCATTTGCTTGTGTCTTCTGCAATTTCTTTCATAAAAGTCTTATAATTTTCAGTCGACAGATCTTTTACCGCCTTGATTAAATTTATTGCTAAGTATTTTATTGTTTTTGATACAATTGTAAATGGGATTTTTTTTCTTTATTTCTTTTTCAGATAGTTCATTTTAGTGTATAGAAATGTAACTAATTTTTTATGCTAAATTTCTATTCTGCAACTTACTGAATTTGTTTATTAGTTCTAACAGTTTGTTGGCAGAGTCTTTAGGGTTTTCTATATATAAAATCATGTCATCTGCCAGCAGAAACAATTTTACTTCTTCCTTTCTGACTTGGATGCCTTTAATTTCTTTTTCTGCCTGATGGCTCTGGCTAGCACTTCCAGTAGTACTGGAATAGGAGTGGTGAGAGTGGGCACTCTTGCCCTGTTCCTGATCTTAGAGGAAAAACTTTTTCAACCTTTCACTATTGAATATGATGTTAGCTATGGGCTTTTATATATGGTCTATATTATATTGAGGTATGTTCCTTCTATGCCCAATTTGTTGAGAGTTTTTCTTATCATGAGAGGATGATTTTTCTGCATCTATTGAGGTGAACATATGATTTTTGTTTTCACTCTATTAATGTGGTGTATTAAATTTATTGATTTGTGTATATTGAACCATCCTTGTATCCCAGAGATATATCCCACTTGATCATGGTGTATGATCCTTTGTGCTATTGAAATTTGTTTGCTAGTATCTTGTTGAGAAGTTTTGTATCTATGTTCATCAGGGATATTGGCCTGTAGTTTTCCTTAATTGAAGTGACCTTAGCTGGCTTTGGTATTAGGATAATTCTAGCCTCATAATATGTGTTTGGGAGTGTTCCCTCCTCTTCAATTTTTGGGAAGAGTTTGAGAAGGACTGCATTAATTCTTCTGTAAATGTTTGGCAGAATTCACCAGTGATGCCATCTGGTTCAGGAAATTTTTTGTGGGGAGGTATTTTGATTACTGATTCAGTCTCCTTACTAGTTATTGGTCTGTTCAGATTTTCTGTTTATTCATGACTCAGTCTAGTTAGGTTGTATGTTTTTTTAATTTATCCATTTCTTCTAGATTATCCATTTTGTTGGCATATAATTGTTCATAGTGTCTCTTATGATCCTTTGTATTTCTATAATGTAATGTCTGCTTATTGATTTCTAGTTTTATTTATTTTAGTCTTCTCTTTTTTTAGTTAGTTTAAAGGTTTGCCCATTTTGTTTACCATTTCAAGAAAACAACTCTTACATTTGTTGATCTTTTCTATTGCTTTTCTGCTACCTGTTTCATTTATTTTTGCTCTGATCTTTGTTATTTCCTTCCTTCTTCTAACTTTTGGCTTAATGTATTGTTTTTTTTCTAGTTCCTTGAGGTGTAATGTGAGGTTGTGTCTTTGAGATATTTCTTTTTTCTTAATGGAGCCATTCATCCCTATGAAATTCCCTCTTAAAATTTTTGCTGCATCCCATAATTTTGGTAGACTTTTTTCCATTTTTGTTTGTTTCAGTATACTTTTTTTAGTTTCATTTTTGGCCCATTGGTTGTTCAGGAGTGTGTTGTTTAATCTCCACATGTTTGTGAATTGTATAGTTTTCCCCCTGGTATTGATTTCTGGTTTCATATTTTTGTAGCCAGAAAAAATACTAGGTATGATTTCAGTCTTTTTAAATGATAAGACTTGTTTCATGATCTAACATATGACTTATCCTGGAGATGTTCCCTGTGTGCTTTATGAGAATGTGTATTCTGCTGCTGTGGGAAGGAATATCCTGTATACATCTGTTGGGTCCATTTGGTTTAAAGTATAGTTAAAGTCCAACATTTCTTTATTGATTTTCCATCTGAATGACCTACTCATTGTTGAAAGTGGTGTTTTGAAGTTCCTTAGTATTAATGTATTGTCTATTTCTCCCTTCAGATCTGTTAGCATTTGCTTAATATGTTTATGTGCTTTAATGATAAGTGTATATATATTTACAATTGTTATAGCCTCAATGATTTGACTCACTTATTGTTATATAATTAACTTCTTTGTCTCTTATCAGTCTTTTTTTAAGTTAATTTTGTCTGATATAAGTATAGTTACCCTTGCTCTCTTGGTTACCATTTGAATGGAATAAATTTTTTTTTTCACTTCTTCACTTTGTCCTTAATTCTGAAGTTAGTCTTTTGTAAGCAGCATATAATTTGCTGGGTTTTTTTAAAATCCATTCAACCACTCTATGTTTTTTGTAATTTAATCTACTTACATTTAGAGTAATTATTGATAGATAAGAACTTACTAATGTTATATATTAATTGGTTTTTTGCTGTTTTGTAGTTCCCCTGTTCCTTTCTTCCTCTCTTGCTGTCTTCCTTTGTGAATTGATGATTTTACAAAGTGGCATGCTTTTATTCTCTTGATCTCTTCATCTTTTGTGTATCTAATGTAGCTTTTGCTTTGTGGTTACCATGAGGCTTACATAAAACACCTTACAAATATAACAGTTTATTTTATGCTGATAACAACTCTGATTGCATACGAAAACTCTATTCTGTTACTCCTCCCCTTCTTTATGTTTTTTGATGTCACAATTTACCTCTTTTATGTTGAGTGTTCATTAACAAATTATTATAGCTATAGTTATTTTTAATATTTTTTGGCCTTTAACCTTTTTACTAGAATTAAGTGGTTAACACACCACCATATTACAGTATTAGAGTACAACTGCCCCTTGGTATACACGAAGGATTGGTTCCAGGTCTCTCCCCCCACCCACGAATATCCAAATCCACAGATGCTCAAGTCCCTTATATAAAATGGTGTAGTATTTGCATATAACCTACACACATGTAGGTTACTGTATGTGTAACCTACACATGTATAGGTAACATGCGCATACCTGTATATTTTAAATCATGTTTAGATTACTTATAATACCTAATACAATGTAAATGCTATGTAAATAGTTATAAAGACAATGTAAATGCTATATAAGTAGTTTCTGGCTCATGATAATTCAAGTTTTGCTTTTTGGAATATTTTTTTTTAAATAAATTTATTTATTTATTTTTAATTTTGGCTGCATTGGGTCTCCATTGTTGTACACAGGCTTTCTCTAGTTGCGGCGAGCGGGAGCTATTCTTCTTTGAGGTGCATGGGCTTCTCATTGCAGTGGCTTCTCTTGTTGCAGAACACGGGCTCTAGGCACGTGGGCTTCAGTAGTTGTGGCTCGTGGGCTCTAGAGCACAGACTCGGTAGTTGTGATGCACAGGCTTAGCTGCTCTGTGGCATGTGGGATCTTCTCAGACCAGGGCTCGAACCCGTGTCCCCTGCGTTGGCAGGCAGATTCTTAACCACTGTGCCACCAGGGAAGTCCTTTTCAAATATTTTTTATCTGTATTTGTTTGCATCCGTGGATTCAGAATCTGCAGATACAAAGGACTGACTGTATTCTGAATTTGAATATATACTTACCTTTACCAGTGTGCTGTATATTTTCATATATTTTCATGTTACCAATTAGCATCCTTTCATTTCAACTTGAAGAACTCCTTTCAGTATTTCCTGCAATATAGGTCTAGTAATGATGAATTCTCTCAAGCTTTGTTTGTCCAGAAAAATATATCTCTCTCCTTCATTTCTGAAGGACCACTTTCCTAAAGTATTCTTTGTTGACAGATTTTTTCTTTCTGTTTCAGCACTTTGAATATATAATCCCACTCTCTCCTGTCCTTTAAGCTTTCTGCTGAGAAATCCACTGATAGACTTATTGCAAGTCCCATGTGAGTGACGAGCTTCTTTTCTCTTATTGCTTTTATAATTCTCTCATTGTCTTTGATTTTTGAAAATTTTATTATAGTGTGTCTTGTAGAAGATCTCTTTAAGTTGAATTTGCCTGGGGACATATAAGCTTCATGAAGTTGGATATCCAAACCTATCCCCAGATTTGGGAAGTTCTCAGTCACTATTTCTTTAAATAAGTTTTCTGCCCCCTTTTCCCTTTCTTCTCCTTCTGGGATTTCATTAATTTACAGATTGCTTATCTTGACATTATCCATAGCTCACATAGGCTTTCTTCACTCTTTTTCATTGTTTTTTCTTTGCTCTCCTGTGACTGGATAATTTCAAAGTTCCTGTCTTCTACTTTGCAGATTATTTATTATGGTTGATCCATTCTGTTACTGATGCTCTCTATTGCATCTTTCATTCCATTCATTGTATTCTTCAGCTCCAGAATTTCTATTTGGTTCTCTTTTTACTACTCTATCTCTTTGTTGATCTTCTCATTTTTTTCATGTATTGTTTTCCTAATTTTGTTGAATTGTCCTTCTGTGGTTTGTGTCTGTGTGTGTGTGTGTGTGTGTGTGTGTGTGTGCGTGCATTTCATTGAACTTCCTTGAAGCAGCTATATTTATTTCTTTATCAGATAAATTGCAGTATTCATGTCTTTGTGGTAAACTACTGGAAAATTATTGTGATCCTTTTGTGGTGTCACATTTCCTTGATTTTTTAATGTTTCTTGAAGTCTTGAATTGCTGTCTTCACATTTGAAGTAGCAGTCACCTCCTCTAGTCTTTACTGACTGGCCTTGAGAGAGAAATACCTTCTGTCAGCCCTGCTAGGTATTCTAAGGCTTTCTCAGACCTTCTATGGATAAAAAGACTATTATTATCTTAATTTTCTATTGTTGTTATAACAAATTATCATGAATGTAGTGGCTTAAAAACAACACAAATTTATTATCTTGCAGTTCTGGGGTTGAGAAGTCTGACTTGGGTCTCACTGGACTAAAGTCAAGATGTTTGTCATTCTCTGTTCCTTTCTGTTATGGTCTGAATGTTTGTGGCCTCCTAAAATTCATATGTTGAAATCCTAATTCCTGGTGTGATACAATTAGGAAGTGTAGCTTTTGGGAGGCACTTTGGTCATTAAGGCAAAGTCCTCATGAACAGGACTAGTGTTCTTATAAAACAGACCCCGCAGAGCTCTCTAGACCCTTCTGCCATGTGAGGATATAACATGAAGTCTGTGACCTGGAACACGCCCTCACCCAATCATGCTGGCACTCTGATCTTGGACTTCCAGCCTCCATAACTGTGAGAAATACATTTCTGTCATTTATAAGCCACTTAGTCTGTGGTTCTGTCATTGCAGCCTAAACGGACTAAGACACTTTCTGAAGCCTCTAAGGGAGAATCTGTTTCCTCGTATTTTCCAATTTCTGGAGTATGCCTGCATTACTTGGCTCATGGCACCTTTCTTCCAAATACCAAGCCACAATTTTTTATCTCTCTGACCCTTCTTTCATCATCACATCTGGATCTTTAACCACAACCAGAAAAGATGTTTCCTCTTTTAAAGACTTATGTGATGAGGATGGACTCACCCAGATAAGCCAAGATAATCTCCCCCATCCCATCCCAAGGTCCTTAATCTTAATCACATCTGAAAAGTGTCATTTTCCTAGTAAGATAACATAGATACAGGTTCCAGGGATTAGGATGGGGACATATCTGGAGAAGCCATTTTTCTATCTTCCACACTTATCTTTCTGAGTCTCAATTTTCTCACCTGTATAACAGGAGAAATAATAGTTCCTACTTTATAGGGTTATACAGATAAAATGTGATTATACACATGAAGCACTCAGCCCAGCATCTGGCATATAATTGTGGCCCTCAAACTGTTAGCCACTCTTATAAATAATAACCTGTTCCGGCTGTGCCCACTCATTTTTAACAAAATCCACTTTCTACAACCACAAAATGGTCAGGGTCACTGATTTTGAACCCTTTCCTGTCACAGATTATTTTCTATTTCTCAGAGAACAAGTTTTTCTGTTTCCATAGGTTAATCTTAAATCTTTCATGAGCATTTCTCTCCCTTTCAAATAAACAAGAGAGGAAGTACCAAGAGTTATACTTGTACAAATGAAATTTTCAAGCTGCTACTGACTAATGGATCCTAAGCCCCTTAAAAACGTCTCTAATGACCATCCATGGATACTTTTCAATCTAAATAAACCCTGCACTAAAATTCTTCATAAAGATTCACATGTCTTTTTCCCCTAGGCCCAGAGCTGGAAGTGGTGAGGAAGCTAGCCAATCACCTGCTGTTTTCTGAGGGCCTGGCGCTACTGTACCACCAAATTGTTAAGGTTCACCTAGAGGATTACCTGCTAAATCACAAGTTTAAAGAAAACAATTTGGAGTTACCCAAGAGGAAACAACATACTTACTTATCTCCAGACTCTTCACACAGACTGTATTAAATTTTCCATAACCAAATTTACTGCAGAACCAAGAATAAGCATGCAATATTTCTGCTGAAACGTTTTGATATTTGAAACTGCCTTTTATAAAGCAGCTTAAAATGTGTGCAATTCCCCATCCCTTTGGCAAAACTCTTTTTTTTTCCATTTGGAAAAGTTGCTTGGTCATCTAATTGCTCCAGAATACAAAGTAAAAATCAGTTCAAAACACAGGACATGGGCTTCCCTGGTAGTGCATTGGTTGAGAGTTCACCGGCCGATTCAGGGGACATGGGTTTGTGCCCCAGTCCTGGAAGATCCCACATGCTGCGGAGCAGCTGGGCCCATGAGCCATGGCCACTGAGCCTGCACATCTGGAGCCTGTGCTCCGCAACGGGAGAGGCCACAACAGTGAGAGGCCTGCGTACTGCAAAAAAAAAAAAAAAAAACCACAAAACAGGACATAATTTAAACTAGATAATGCTTTTCACTGTCAAAATTTTTTTTTTTTTTGTCAAAATTTTTTAAACACTGTATTTGATATCATCGAATTGTCCAAGAATTCTTTTGGCGCCAATTTCAGTACATTTTTAAATTAATGAAATACAAGTACTCAAACTAGTGGAGGGAAAAAGAAATGAAAGATGGCATAAAAATTACTCTCTTAAGAATTACTAAATTAAATATATATTAAAATATAGCAATCATTGAGCTAAATGCTAACAAACACTTAGAGAATAATTTAGCATTTTTCCAACAGGTGGTAGTCATTACATTAGGTGTACAACATAGGAATTAAGAAAACATGTAGAATTCAGCCAAATAGATTTGTTGTAGTCAACATTCACAGATGCTGGAAAAAAAAAAACAAAACATGTTTTGCTTGAAAAGGGCACCTCAATTCCCCATCCCTGCCATCAAGTGAGAGGGAAAATATATAAGGATATCAACTGTGAAATGTCAGCATACTAAGCAGGGAATATAGCTGTGTTTCTTGATATGAAAGGGAAGGATCTCAGTGAATGCTATTTGAAAGTCCATCTGCCACAGAGCTAGACTGTACTTTTCCATGTTCTATAAAGCTGCTCTGGGGGGACATGCAGAATGCAGAAGCACTATCTCAAAACATCTCCCCATCACCACCCACAGCTGCTCACAGGAGTGCCGGAGAGAATTGGATGTACTAAAGAAAATTTAGAAATAAAAAGAAGAGCTTCCGAATTTAAAGAAGAAAAGGAAAGAATTGAAGCAAATGATATGGTTACTTTATCCCATGAGACAAGCATACATGAATAAATGAATTTTGTAAGATGTTTTTACTAAGCCTAAACATAACCACAAACTATAAAAAGGGTCTCGCTCTTTTGTTGTCACTATCAAAGGGGGGAAAATGAGCTAGTCCAAAGCGACAGTGCAAGAGGCAGATAATGAAAGCTTGAAATTGAAATGGTGATCAACTCTGTGTGCAAGTCCTGTAGATTAGATGAATATTTATTACAGTTCCATTTCAGATTCTACTAAAGAGCACATACCGTCTTAAAGAATAATGTTAAAAGCCCTCGTCTTTTCATTTCAAAAGAAAAAGAAAAAGGGATGTAATCTACATGGATGAATCTGAATTCATAAATGGCAACAGTCACAAGATCTTTATGTGTTTCTCAAATCAAAGAACCCCTTAATCACTTCCCAGATTTAACAAGATGACATCAAAACTATAAACAGGATCATTTCACACAAAATGATATCACAGCCATTTCTGAGGGGAGAACAGAGTGACATTACACAGTTTAAAAGTGCATATGAAAAGGAAAAGTGCAACCAAACTACCCAGACTTTATGAGTGAACATCATAAGGTGTGAAAGAAATTTAGCCAAAACCCTGCTACCCATGGCAGGTATTTGTGCTTTTCTTAAAATGGTGACTGGAAACTTTTAAAGATAGGGTACTGTCGTTTGAAATGGATTTTGCTTTAAAAAGATGGTTTGATAGATCACTACACAGCTCCAAAAGTAAACGCGCACCCAAGTGCAACAAGGACTCTCAAGAAGACACATTTTCAGTACTAACCTGGCCAAGTGTAAGACCGGGGAAATATACTGAGGTTTGATTTGATGGTTGTCTTAAGCAAAATAAAAGTAAAAACAAAGATCCAAACCAAAATATCCTCTCTCTTATCAGTGACAAGATAGTGGCATTTGTTTTTGTGTAATCAATGAAGTGATTACTTGTATTGTAGCATATATCTCATTAATCAGACTTACTAGGTTAATGATAATTGAGACTAAATTTTACAGTCCACAAAGTACACTGGTTTAAGACAGTATAAAAAATATACGTAGTTAATGAAACAAACCCAAAACTTTTCTTTGCTTTCCCCCAATCATCTGGATAATTTGTCTAAAACATTGCCCTCTTCTACTGCATCTTTTTAAATAATTCTGGCTGAATAAATTTGATTCATTTTCAGTTGTGCCTCCTCCACCATTTCATATTAATCTGCCATTCTATTTTTCAGAAAAGAGAAATCACAGACACACTACATATTTTACGAATATAAAATGATGGCAGAAAAACATCAGAAGGCAAAATATTCTTATTTTTCTCTTTTCTTTCCCTTAACCAGCTTAGAAAAGAAAACAAAAAACCAGAGCCTGTCTTGCTTGAGCTTTTAATTAGTTAATCTCCCAAGACAGATAAGTCAGTGCTGTTAAGTGCTGTTCTGGTTTCAAATAATTACCTGAAAATGAGAGTCTGGAGTTGGATTAACTATTGCCTCATCAGCATTCATCACTATTTCTATAGCACGAAGTGAAAGAAAAATAATATAAGAAGAAGAGAGAAGATAAAACTACAAAAACAAAATGAACAAAATTTTTAAAAATATCTTGGCATTGACCATCTTCTCCCCAGACACTATTTCATTGCACACATTGTGATGGTCACATAAGAGCCACATTCTTGAAACATACTTATCTGGAACAATTTTTGTATGTGTTTCTGCTTTCCATGCAGAGACTCTCACACTTTAGTCGACACCAGAACCAACATTATGAAATGTTAAGATTCCCAGGACTCAAAAGATTCTGAAGCAGCATGTATAGTCTGGAGCCCATAAATTTCCAAACACCCCCAGGCTGATTCTCATTCAGCATACATATGGATCATATATGGAGAGATACTACCCTAGAGGCTCTGCACTTCTTCTACATAGCAGAAGAAAAAAGATTTCCTGCATAAACCCTACACCCCAAAAAGGGAAAATTCAGCCACAATTTTGTCTCACTGCCCACTTATGAATGAAGCTAATGCACCTACCCTAAGTTGAAACTTCCAGTGACAGGTCCTCAGTACCTCCAGAAGGAATTCCTTCTATCTTACTCTGATTTTTTCTCTTCTTCCAATATTTGCATATAGGTCTTTGTTCTAACCTTTGGAACCATATTCTATAGCAACTGTTTTCCTCCACTAAGCCCTCAATCTGACAGTGTAGACACTTTGTAGGCAGTCCTACCTAGAGGACTGGCAGAGGCACAAACCCAGTGAAAACTCTTGGAGATCATATGAGATGGCTCATTCTTATAGAGAAACATGAAGGTATAAGCTATTTGAGATTTGGGTAAAGCTGCATGTGATTATAAAACATATAGACAAGGAGAACAGAGGATGGAAATACCAATGGAGAGTATCTTTTCTAAAGACAGAGAATACACACAAAAAAATAAATTCAAACAATATGGAATTTAAGAGTGAGAAGGTAAGGTCTCTTTCCCCAGATCTAACCTTCTAGCTCTATTCTTCTACAACAGGTATTTCAACATTTTTATTTTTATTTTACTGGTTACCATCACCACAATATACCTCTATGTCTCTCTTATTCATAATGCCTGGCAGTTTCCCCGATTTCCTCATCAAGAGAGATGAGGAATTTGGGCACCTACCTTGCTCTTTTATTCCTCTCTCTCCTCCACCTATTATTACTCATTTGAGATATCCCAGTGGTTTCCTCTATGACTTTAAATTATGCTGTTAAATGTCTAGCTCTGAATTAATCACCTTGTGCAATATCTAAAGATGCTTTGAAAAATGAGGAAATTCACACATATCCTTCCTAAAGGTAAAATGTTAAAAATGTTTTCTTAATCACTAACTTATGTGTTCAGTGACTAACCTTAGGCAAATCTCTTGAAATCATTCTCTCTTCTATTCCTAGGCAGTAGTATGGTAGATATGTATACTGTAGAGAATTGTTAGAAAGTTTCTAAAACCTTATATTTGACAGAAATATGAATTGGTCTGACTGTTCTCATACATTATCATTCCAACAAACATCCTTATCTTCTGGTAAATTTGATATGACACATGATTTTGACTCACACAGTGTCACTCTAATATGTTACAAAAGAGTTAATGCTCTATCTTAAGGCTTCCTGGGTAGCATGCTCTATTTCAGCCCCATAGAAATCCTTCTTTATTTGACAGTGTCCTGATTTCTAATCAAACTACATCGGTATCATCCAAGAGTAATGTACTGCAAAAAAAACATGTATTGTATGTA
The DNA here is from genome assembly GCF_963924675.1 of Phocoena phocoena. Classification (NCBI taxonomy): domain Eukaryota; kingdom Metazoa; phylum Chordata; class Mammalia; order Artiodactyla; family Phocoenidae; genus Phocoena; species Phocoena phocoena. Next base: position 25,361,433 of record NC_089235.1, on the reverse strand, counting down.
ATGTATACATGTAATGTATTGCAAAAACAAAATAAAAACATGTATTGCAAAAAAAAAGTCACCAACTAATGTCTTAGAACAAAACCAAGCTATCAGTCCTGTAAGAATGATTGCTTCCAAACAACCTCACTGGGTTAGTCTTGGCAGAAATTATTCAAAAGCTAACATATAATGAAAAAAATGGCAGCGCCATAGGTGGGTACTTAATGAATCACAACTGTAAAAAATATGGCACAGTTGTAACAGGGTGACTAAACCAAAATGGCAGACTCACTTGTCAATCACACAGTTTTATACCTGATGGGAATGTGATTGCTTCCACTGTTGTTGTTTTGAGCAATGATATACACAGTAAATCAAGAGAAAGAGAAACAGCACTACAATTACAAACCAAAGGACAACTTTTACAAGAATTCTATGTCATATACAACTAGAGACACAATTGTCATTTTTTCTACCACACTTGCACCACACAGAACAATAACTTTCAGTATCATCATGAGGTTAATTTATGTTATCAACCCTTGATTATCAAACTTTGATTTTCCTGGAATTGATTCTTTAATTTTCCCAGTAGGAAGTTACTATTAGAAAACATACAGCATTAACTAATTGTACAGTGCCTTTAAAAATTTATGGTAAGGCTTTTTGGAAAAGTGTAAACCTTTATACAAGTTTATAAAGTCATGCATCACTATGTACCCATAATGATATCATAAATAAATACATTCTAAAAAAGTAAGCTATTCAATGCCAAAATGATTATTAGGAAATTAATAAGATGTATTACATTATACCACATTATCATAACATAAAACTCTAAATCGATGTGTCTATTATCTAAAGAAAATTAACCAACAGAATGCTCAGTGTGAGATAAAAATAGATCCAATGAGGTTGAATTCAAATATTTCATAAGCATCCAATCAATCAATGGATATGATGCAGAGAAGAAACATCACATTAGCAAACGAACAACAACCAAGACACATGGGGTGGAAAAGACTAAGGTAAAACATGTGTTTTATTTAAAAATATCACAATTAGGTTCAAAATACTTTACAAGGCAAAAGGAAACACTTTTTATAGAGATATTAGATAGAGTATGTTACATATACCATTTATTGGTATATCAAGCTGAAATGAAGAAAGAGTTTTAAAGGTTTTATAAATTGTCTGTGTAGGCAGAAGATAGGATTATAATAATTGAATTTTTTGAAGTTAAATATTAGTGACTTTAAAAGTGAAACCCGAGGGCTTCCCTCGTGGCGCGGTGGTTGAGAGTCCGCCTGCCGATGCAGGGGACACAGGTTTGTGTCCCGGTCCGGGAAGATCCCACATGCCGTGGAGCGGCTGGGCCTGTGAGCCATGGCCACTGAGCTAGCACGTCCGGAGCCTGTGGTCTGCAACAGGAGAGGCCACAACAGTGAGAGGCCAGCATACCGCAAAAAAAAAAAAAAAAAAAGTGAAACCCATTTCTTTTAAAAAAGTATAATCCACACCCTGATGGTTTGGGATTAGTTACTATGTGAAGAAGAATGTACTGATTATGTGATAGAAGCTAATAAATTCTAGCTTTGCTTTGGGTTTTAGATTTTCCCAAGAGGGAGAAAAAATAATGGCTAACATAACTAAAAACCCTAATCCTAACTGAATCTTTCAACTATCTATTCATGAATCAGAAATCTACCCCTAGAATTTATTCCAGTAGAAAATACTTTCCTGCTCCAGAGACCATTTAATGTAATGTTTTTTGTTATTATTCACAGTATAAACAGGTGTCAAATGGTAAAGAATTCCACAGTTGCATGTGCTATTATTATCAAAAGCACCATGAAATCAAAATTGATAAATATAAATGATTATGGTTGATTCAACATTTTATAAGAACAATCATTATATGTGTGAAAGTGCAATGGACCCTCTTTATCATAGAATTTATACTAGCCCCTGGTGAACAACTCTTTTAGATGCTGATATTCTTGGTTTCAACAATGTTCACTGCATCCTCTATATATTGTTAACTTGCATGAAATACTTGGTAACTGTAGCTACTATTTACTGTGTAATGTAACCCTAAACGTTAGACCAGAGTTATCACTTAGTGGTTACAACAAATATGTTCAAGTGAATGTTAAGGGCTATTCATAATCGCTTCATGAGATTTCAAGTTAAGTTCTCACAGAGGTAACTCTTCTAATTGTTAGTACTATCCAGATTCAATTTTCCAATTCCTACTATTTTCATTATTTTGTTACAAAGATCAGGAAAATATAGATAGACTGAAGAATAGAGGGAGAAAAGCAGAATTATTATAATGGTGAAGGTACTGAACTGGATTCTCCCAGTACAGCTCTGAAGTTTCAACATATACTTTCCAAAGCCACTTTAAGAAGAAAGGCAAGGATTACACTAGTGTTCTAATTTGACATAATTTTCTCTGAACCTCTGATACTGCTATTCCTTTGTGAACGCTATTCCCCTTTTGAGCCACAGCTAAAGTGTATACAATCTTTCATGGGTCAAAGTCCAACTTCCTCCATTAAGTCCTTTTTGATTATTTAAGCCAATATTTATGTACTTCTACTTTTAATATTTAGAGGTTAAATAAACCAATTTAGCATAGAATTATGTAGACTTTATTTTTTAGAGTAGTTTTAGGTTCACAGCAAAATTGAGCAGAAGGTACAAAGGTTTCCCATATACCCCTGCCTCTGAACATGTATAGCCTCTCCCATTATCAACATCCCTCATCAGAGTGGTACATTTGTTACAACTGATGAAACTAAACTGACACATCATCACCCAATGTTTATAGTTTTTACATTATGGTTCACTTTTGGTATTGTACATTCTAGGAGTTTGGACAAATTTATAATGACATGTATCCATGATTATAGTATCATATTCAGTCATTTCAATGAATTACTAAAAATCCTTTATGCTCTGCCTGTTTATCCTTCTTTCCTCCTAACCCCTGACAACCACCTATATTTTTTAATGTCTCCATAGTTTTGTCTTCTCCAAAATGTTATGTAGTTGGAATCAAGCAATATGTAGCCTTTTTATATTAGTTCCTCTCACTTAGCAATATGTATTTAAGGCTCCTCCATGTCTTGATAGCTCATTTCTTTCTAGCACTGAATAATAATCCATTGTCTAGATGTACCACAGTTTATCCATTCACCTACTGAAGGGCATCTTGGGTGCTTCCAAGTTTTGGCAATTATGAATAAAGCTGCTATAAACATGTATGAAGGTTTCTGTGTAAAGATAAGTTTTCAACTCCTTTGGGTAAATACCAAGGAATGTGACTGCTGGATCGTATGGTAAGAGTATGCTTAGTGTTTGTTTTTTTTTTTTGCGGTACGCGGGCCTCTCACTGTTGTGGCCTCTCCTGTTGCAGAGCACAGGCTCCGGACACACGGGCTCAGCGGCCATGGCTCACGGGCCCAGCTGCTCCGCGACATGTGGGATCTTCCCGGACCGGGGCACGAACCCGCGTCCCCTGCATCGGCAGGCGGACTCTCAACCACTGCGCCACCAGGGAAGCCTGTATGCTTAGTTTTGCAAGAAACCACAAAACTATCTTCCAAAGTGGCTGTATTTACCATAATACTATTTTGTATTCCTACCAGCAATAAGTGAGTTTCTGTTACTCCACATCCTCGACAGAATTTGGTGTTGCCGGTGTTCTTGATTTTAGTTATTCTAACAGGTGTGAAGTTAGAGGTATCTCATTGCTTTAATTTACATTTCCCTGATGACATTTGATGCAGAGCACCTTTTCATATGCTTATTTGCTATCTGTATGTCTTCTTTGGTGAGGGACCTCTTAAGTAAGATCTTTGGTCCATTTTTTAATTGAGTTGTTTTCTTATTGTTGAGTTTTAAGAGTTCTTTGTATATTTTGGTAAGAGTTCTTTATCAGCTTTATCAGTCTTTTTCAAACTTTCTCACAGTCTATGACTTGTCTTTTCATCCTCTTGACATTGTCTTTCACAAAGCAATTCTTAATGAAATCCAACTTACCAATTCTTTCTTTTTGGATCACACCTTTGGTGTTGTATCTGAAAAGTCATTGACAAATCTAAGGTCATCTAGGTTTTCTCCTGTTTTACCTTCTAGGAGTTTTATAGTTTTTCATTTTACATTTAGGTCTATGATCCATTTTGAATTAATTTTTGAGACGGGTACAAATTCCATGTCTAGATTCATTGTTTTTTTTTGCATGTGCATGTCTAGTTGCTCCAGTACCACTTGTTGAAGACTATCTTTTCTCCATTGTATTATCTTTGCTTCTTTGTCAAAGATCAGTTGACTACATTTATGTGGGTCCATCTCTGGGCTCTCTACTCTGTTCCATTGATCTATTTGTTTATTCTTTTCTACTGTCACTTTATAGTATGTCTTGAAGTGGGGTAGCATCAATCTTCCTCTCATATTGTTTTTCAGTTTTTTTCTTTGTACATAATAATAGTAATTAATAATAATAATAACTTCCAGTTTTGATTCATGCTATATGCCTAAAACCATGCTTGGCTAATGTAAATCCAGTAGGTTCACCTAGAATCTAGAAAAAAATCAAGTTTCCTGGTTAAATGGGGGGACAGGGCAAAATATAAACCAACAGGTATTGTGTGACCCTGCTGATGAGAAATACTTCTCCGTACTGACGTGTTCTTCCAGTTAAGGGAAACTAATTTGTATAATGCACATTCTCTTGGCCCTGTGAGTTAATTTGTTGGTAAATGTGAACAATTAACTGGACATGCTCTGCTTAACTCCACTCACTTCCTCTCAAGATGGAGCATTCCTGCAGAGAACACAGACTTTTCTCTCTTCCAGGCTATAAGTTTTACCTGGATAGGATTCTTGCATGGGCCACAACCCAGTTTAGAACCAGACACTATAACACGGAATCTGCATAATCTTAGAATTTCCTATTGCAAGTCTATAACAGATATAAAGCTACTTGCTCTGCCTACCCTCTGGTAGTAATAAACATTATTTTTGCCTGTATACTCCTTTGGGGTTTTTCTCTCTAACTTTTCAGATGTGGAGAAAGGCTGCTTTTTGTTGGAGTTCCCTTGAGAGACCCACAAACCCATTCTTGTAAAATTCTTTATGTATGCTTACTTGAAAATCTGAAAAATAATTAAACCAAAGTGAGAGAATTACAGACAATTTGGTTTTGCATCTTTGCATATTCTAAACTTTTACTTTATGAACATATATTGTAATTAGGAAAAAAGGTTAAATATATATATATATATTTTTTTTTTATATATAATGCTGATCTCCTCAGGAAGAAAATTGGTTATTCACAGCACTTACAATAGGTGTTGCTTGAAAATGCTCAATATTCTCATTTAAGGCATTAAACAGTATTTCAGTAATGAACCCCCAAATAGATTGCACAGTCAGGAGAAGCTTGCAGGAATCTCATGCCTCCTATATTATTAAGAACATTTTGTAAACAGTTAATGGACTCTTGTGTTAATCAAAGAAAATTGCCTCCTTTTAGCAGTTACAGATCCGCAAGACTTTTCAAAAACACATCACTGTGTTGCATTCCCATGGTAAGCAGAGAATCCCTTTGGTCCAGTAGAAGCTATAGTGTGCTTTAATGGTGACATTTTCCTTTAAATATCAGTAACTTTCAGAGAAGCCAGCAGCTTCAAACTGCTGGAGGCAGCAGGCTTGGAATCAGGAGACATTTATTCCCTTCTCTGTCACTATATTTCTGCTCACTTAGCTTTTCTTTATTTTGCCCAACCACAAAATGAGAAAAATGACTCTTGTTTCTTAACAGTGATAGGAAGAAAAGAAATGGGAGTTTATAGATAAATGCTATAATCTGAGATTCTGCCAAATAAAGAAAAATATATACACATGAACATTTAGAATTGCTATTACTGTAATTAATTTTAGTAGTTCATCAGTTTAGGATATGTAATAATTTTCTTTTGTTGTTTTTTAACTCAAGATGAACTTAAATATATGACATTTTTCTCCAAAGATCACTAACTTTCACAAAGTCGGTAGCTTCAAGGTGCTAGAGGATGGATGGGTATCAAAATGGCAGAGAAGCAAGACCTTTCCTAGCCGGAAAGCTGGTGTTCTCCAATTCAACAAGAAAAAATCACGCTTGAGAGTTTCTTTCCCCAATCAAGAAATGAAAAATCACTTGTATGTAGCAAGTTAACCAAATAATAGTGGAAGAATGCCAGTTCTAGGAAAAGACATTTTGATGGATGTGAAAGGAATGAAATCAGATGCCTGCTTTATTAAACAGCAGCTGATCTGTGTTCTGCCCACAAGAGGAAGTTTACAAAGGTATAGAACACTTGTGGCAGGGAGCTGAAACCCACAAGCATCCAAAGTAGTTTGAAAAGGACAAAAGCACAAAGTACATAAGGCATAAAGAGCATAAAAACAAGTGACATCTGATAAAACACAAGAGACTTGGTAGAAGGACATTACAGCTTGAAGATAGAAAGGAGCAAATTAGAGTCAAGGAAAAAGCTTGTTTTTATGAATTTGAAAACACTGAAAAGACCAGGGAGACAGAAAAAGACCCTTGCAACTTAGCAGGGCTATAGACGTCAAATAGCTGGGAAAGGCCATCTTAAATAGTTTTTTTGCAAGGGTTTTGCTTTTTTTTAATAAGCTGAATTAATGAGCTTGATTTCAGGGCCCTTAAAAAAAAATAAAAGTAGGCAAAGGAAATAAGCGATTGTTGACAAACATAGCATTAGAAGATCGTCAAATGTTTTGCAATAGTTGAGCTTGCAGCTTAGAACTAAACCCAGCTGTTATCTTAGGGTGACAGCTGCAACAAACACAGAGTGTTAAAAGTATCATTAGAAATTAGGGAGATGGGTTTTGAGGGGTTGTATTTTCTTTTTGAAGTGATCATTTTGCCCTATTACATCAGAGGCTTAAATGAGATCAAAAGTTCCAGATGCTGTAACCTACTTTGTTGGAAAGACTTCTAACTGAATCAGACATGAACAGAATATAATTATGTAAAAAGTAATAAATTCTCTGATCAAGGTTTGGAGCTGCAATGTTTGGATTGCTCTAATTCCTTTACTGTCTCTTTTACAAAAGACATTGGTAGTTAGAAACATGCATTATTTCCAAAATTCCAATAATTCCTGTTTAGGATAGGAGAAAAGAAGATCAGAAAAAATTCTTAGGGACTTTTTCTATATTTATGATTTTGCTATGAAAATTACAGTCATAAGAAGAAAGTGGGTCCAGCATGGATATACGATTATAATGAAAAGGGATAAACATGGCTTCATATCTGAATTCATGACAAAGCGTCTGGACAGATCTGGCAAAGCCTAATTCCCAACAAAACCCGATGGAACAGCATATCACAGAGAGAAACTCACAGGAGTTTTTCTCTAGAATTCAAAAACAGATTGCCACTTCAGAATATTTTTTAAACAGTGTGACTGTGTATTTGTTCTTCTTATCTTGGCCAATACTCTCCAGATAACTTCTGTGCTTCAGTTTTGAGAAACAGGAAATGATAGAGCAGTTGAGATGTTTACTTCCAACTCAGTATTGACAGTCAGTCAGGCAAAAAAATGTTTCTTAACACCCACAGGGCTCATAACACTATAGTGGGTACTTGGAGGTACATATTAAAGAACAGATATTGTTTTTGTACCAAAGAAAATGCATGCTGATGATTTTAGTGATACAGGGCACGTATGTTCAGAGATTCATTAGAGGAAGAAACCAAATGCAAGAGACGCAAGAAGACATTTCTGACAAGAAACTGATCTTTTTTTTTTTCTTTTTACTTTTTGTTGTCGAAGATCACAGCCAGTCTCTCCTTGATACACGCTGCCACCTAAAGGCCAGCCTGCAATTGTTAGAGAGTAACTTCTTTTCTTTCTCATGGCTGAAAGTAAAGGTCCTAATTAATTTCACAATGCCCCTACTTTTCATGCAGCATTAAAGCTAACTATGCAAATGCACACTGGATCTTATGTCTACAATCATAAATAAAAGTGCTGCCTTGAGTTTGAGATTGGTTTAGGGAAACTGAAAAGGTCCCTTCCTGCACATAACATTTCATAGTATGGCACATTTTCTTTCCTGTTCGATTTCATTTCAGGAAGCAGATTATCAGAACTAGATGGTCAAAAGATTCTGAGTAAGGATTCCACTTCTGCTAATTGCGATAAATCTAATATGCAAATGCAGCATTTAATGAAGGCTTTTGATGATAGTGGTGGTTGGCACTAAGAGTATTTTTACCTACACATTTCATTAACAGTGATGCAATTAGCCACAGTTTCTCAAGGAAAACATCACAATATTTATATTAAAAAGATTTGGGGGGGCTTCTCTGGTGGCGCAGTGGTTGAGAGTACGCCTGCCGATGCAGGGGACACGGGTTCGTGCCCCGGTCCGGGAAGATCCCAAATGCCGCAGAGCATCTGGGCCCGTGAGCCATGGCCGCTGAGCCTGCGCGTCCGGAACCTGTGCTCCACAGCAGAAAAAAGATTTGGATTTTTTAGATCATTTTTTTGGTAAACATGGAAGTTAAAGTAGAAAGACTTTTAGTGACACACTTTTAAAAACACACAAACTCAAGGCTTAGTATCTGCTGAATGTAAATAAAATGACAAAAATATCATGGTTATTAGGAGGGGACCATTATGAATTTAAAGAAACAATTTGGTTCTTTCAATTTGGTAGAAGAACATTATGACATTTTCCCTTTGGAAAGATTTATCAAATTACTTGCTTGAAAAAAATTGATCAAATCAGGCCAGAAGAGCAGCTTCCATGGCAACCGATGCATTAGAAGATCATAGTTGTTCTATATCCTCATTTAGCATCTTGACTGATATAATTCAGAGAGATTTAGTAAGCCCCAGATAAACTGAAAACTAAATTTGATCACACTGATTGGTGAAAGCTACAATAAAATTACTGGTGAAAAAGATCAACAGATTCCCAAAGATGGATTGTGATTTTTTGTTAAATGGTTTAAACACTTCCTGATCACAAATTAATCAGAAACAGTCTTATACTTTTAAAAAAAAAAATCTTTCTTTTTTTTTTGTTCCACTGTAAATGTTTGACTGGAAAATTCTGTATACATCCCATTTCTGTTATTCAATTCACATTCTTAAATGCACTGGAGAAACTCCCTATTTATAGGAATCATGAAGTGCATCATTTTGTAAAACGGAATCTTTTTATAGTACAGATAGTAACAATTTTCTCTCCTCCATGTATTTGGTAAATAATGATCTCCAGATATTGAATTTTCTTAAAGTAATACAGCCATAATTTGAAAGTAACAAAATACCAGGAGACACTTACAGAAATTACTCCTTAATGGTTAAGAATTCAAAGATATAGCACTGCAAGAAAGGATTTGTACAAGCTGATTATCTTGTATTTTCCTGTATTATAAATAATAAGCTTTTGTGAATTAATCAAGTCTACTGACAGACAATAAGTATCCTGCAATTCCGGTTCTCGAGTTGAGTTTAGCATAGCAAAAATCCAATGGCCTGGCTGTACTATGCACTCCAACTCCAGAGGAAGGAAAATAATATATCAATTATTTCTTAGTTGATAAACTTGATTGTAGCTAATTTTAATTTATTTTTCCTTTAATCCTAATTCAAACCAGCAATATGTTGTATCATTCTGTCTTGGTGCATATATTTTTTGTGCGACTTGCCTATTGCGTCTAACGATAGTATGAAAGATCCCCCCCAAAAAATAAAAGATCTCATTTTAAAAACTATAGATGAGAGTCCATTTTAGGGTGAGGATTCTTTCCATATAATTTCAACATTTGGGTTGAAATTAGACATTTTAGTAGTGATACAATGTAGAACAAAAACGTTACCCTGGATTCTTTAATCTTATACAGTTTTCTTGTATGAACCTAAAGGCTTCTAATTTCACTCTCTTATTTCTCGAAAGGATAATGGTATTTTACTCCAAAATTATTTTAAATATTTGAAAATTATTTAAGGCTCTGCAAGCCAAAAATCACTTTTGCCTGAAATGCTAATTCCCCCAGAATAAAGATAGAATGAGTCCGTTTGCCAGATAATTAAGGGAAAGGGTTTGGTTCCAGTTTGAATTAATTAGAGAATTACTTCCATTTTGCCACTTAGGTTCATATTTGTAAGAAAAGCCTCGTCACAGTTGCGATTGTATTAGAAACTTTAATACTTATGTTACAGGAAGGGAAGATACACATTTTGTGTAGAGACATCTGATAATTATGGTGCCTATGACAGGCTCTTTCCATTTTAATAAGGCATTTATATAACACATTGTTGTTTTTTTTTACGAGATCACAACACAGTAAGAATCATCTCACTGGTTTTCACAACGTCCCTGACAGACGGGATATCCACCCTGAAGCTAGTAGGAAGGGGAAAATGGAATGATGGTCAAAGTTCAAGTCTGTTCTGAAACTAATAATTACTCTTAGCTCCTTGAAGGTAAGCAGAATATCTTATCATCTCATCTCCCCTGCTTTGCACAGTTTGAAAACTAAAATGAATTCATGGCCTTTGTGCCTCCTTATCCCCTTTATCTTCACACATTACTACCTAACTCCACTATATCATATACCGTTTTACATATTTCCATATAGGTAAATTTCTGAACTAGAATTAAACATGGTAAAGACCATATATAGAAGAGTTAATCTTCCATGTGGCTATTCTCTATATTTAATAAACACAATCCTTCTCCTTATTCTTTGAAAACTAGGAAATGAAATAACTTGGAAATTATGGTGCAGAAATTCAGATCATCATCTTAAACATATGATACAGCTAATCAGAGTATGCTAATATAGTGATAATTTATCTAAAGTTAACCATAGGTCTTCGTCCACTACCGTTACTTAACGTCCATGGGAATTAATAATTTCTTCAGAAGAAACCTAGAATGCTCCCATGTGAAGGCTTGGATGGGAAACTGAAAGACATTGGAGCAACTAGTCTTCAAGATGCCCCCAATGATCTACACCTCCTGCCTCTCACACCCTGCTGTGGTCCCCAGCCACCTTGTACCAGGGATGCTCTGTGTGACCAATAGAATATGGCAGAAATAATAATATGTCACTTCTGAGATTAGGTTATAGATGACTGCTACTTCCATCTTGGGCACTTTCTCCCTTAGGCTCTCCTTTTCTCTCTCTCTCTCTCTGAAATCTCTATCTAAAAGCTAGCAAGGAACCAATCACATGAGTGGGTTTTGAAGTGACTTTGCAGCCCTAGTAGAGCCTTGAGATAATTGCGACCCAGCCTACAGGTTGGCTGCAAACTCTTGACGGACCCAGATGCAGAACCCCAACTAAGTTGCTTCCAAACTCCTGACCCTCAGAAACTATGAGATAATAAATGCTCATTCTTTTAAGCTGCTATGTTTTGGGCTAATTTGTTTCCCAGAAATATATAACTAATACAGATGTGTAGGTGTATCTAGGGATTTTATATTTTCTGCCAGTTGAAAAGTATGACTGTAGAATTAAAAGTTATTTTAAAAAATACAGAAAGTGAACATCTAAGTACTTAAGAGATGATGATCAAGATTTGGTTTTTCTAGACTAAGGTTTATGACTCCTAAATTATGGGTTATTGGGAAATGCTGGAAATCTAAAAAAGTTTGTAATGAATATTTCCTGCTATGATAAAGAAAGCTTTTAAGACATGAGGGAGGGGAAAAAAATCCCAGATGAAAAGAATGAACTAACAGTATGAAAAATAAATTCAACGTATAAATAATAATGATTGGGCTTCCCTGGTGGCGCAGTGGTTGAGAGTCCACCTGCCGATGCAGGGGACACGGGTTCGTTCCCCGGTCCGGGAAGATCCTACATGCCGCGGAGCGGCTGGGCCCGTGAGCCATGGCCGCTGAGCCTGCGTGTCCAGAGCCTGTGCTCCACAACGGGAGAGGCCATAACAGTGAGAAGTCCGCATACCGCAAAAAAAAAAAAAAAATAATAATAATAATGATTGAAGTGATGTTAAATAATTCACAGGGAAAGAGTTAAGTAATAAAACAAGGCCTTATGGGTTTGGTTAGGGTCTATATCTAGAACAGTTTGGAATATAGGTGTCTCATAAATTAAAATTTAAAATGTAATCTAAAGAAATAAGTTGATCTCATGGATACCAGTGAAAATTGGTGGGAGATGAAACATACGTCTGGAAAAAACAATGGATCTATAACACAGATAGTGAGAAGCAAGTCAAAGGAAAAGTACTTGTAAAGAAATCCACAGACCTAAGAGCAGAAACATAATTGGAAACCAATAGGTAAGATTAGGAAGAAAGAGTAAAAGAAACATCATTAGGGATATGGCCTACCTAGTACCTAGCAATACCAAAGTTATGGATTTCAAAACTGCATAGATAACAAAATAGGGAAGGTATAAGGAACTTCAAGTATAAGGTATAAGGAACTTCAAGTATCTGGTAAGGTTATTTTTTTTCTAAATCCATAACAGCTGGTAAATTCTAGACTTTCCTTGTTGACTATTTCATGTTTCATGTTACCCAGTACAGAGAACACTGACAAGATATAGAATGTCTCTGCACTGGAAACTTATGGGGGCAGGAGGAAGGCGGGAAGAGGAGAAAGGAGTCCCAGCTTATGTAAAAGATTCCAAAAATTAAAGATAGATATTGTCAGTGGTTTTTCAAAAAGAAGGAGAAAATTATCCAAAGAATATACTAATGGCATGGATCCCTAGAAGAATTCTAGAGTAATGTATGAATACTTAGAAAGCAGTTATCTCCAAAAACCAGCCCAGTCCCAGATCTCCTTTTTTTGACAGAATTATAAGACAAATAGCTTGGAATATCACTTTTTAAAAGAGTATATACTGATTTAACAGATCTTTTGACAAAGCCTTCCCTGAAATAACTGTAGGGAACAAAAGAACTATATGGTTAACAGCAGAGTTAGGTGGAAAGATCATTATCACTAAAATATGTTGATTTATAGACATGAAAATTTGCAACAAGGTTCTAGTGACTTACTGTCCTTTCAGTTGGGAAGATACATTAAAGGCAAGTCTACCAAATTTATTCCTAACACAGAGTTAGGAAAAATAAATTTGATTGCAGAACTAATTTTTTTCATAAAATAGTAAATTTAACAGGAAATATTTAAGGTCCTAGATTTAGATTAAATCAATTACATTCACACAGATTGGGACACAATGGTTAAGTAAACAGCCTATTGAAAAGCAATCCTACTGTATTTAACTGACTACAAACTCAGTATTAGTCCACAGAGTGATATAATGAAAAGAAACCTATGTCCAGTATTGTTTAAAATGCAGATTATCCAAGTTCTAAAATGTGATAATCACTCTGCAGTCAAACTGACCAGTAATCTTAAGAGTACCATGTTTAGTTCTTGGTACTACTTTTTTTTTTTTTTTGGCGGTATGCGGGCCTCTCACTGTTGTGGACTCTCCCGTTGCGGAGCACAGGCTCCGGACGCGCAGGCTCAGCGGCCATGGCTCACGGGTCCAGCCGCTCTGCGGCATGTGGGATCTTCCCGGACCAGGGCATGAACCCGTGTCCCCTGCATCGGCAGGCGGACTCTCAACTACTGTGCCACCAGGGAAGCCCTGGTACTATTTTTAAAGGTAATATTGAAAAACCGTAGGAAGTTCCGTGGTGACTCACTCATTCTTCTAATAAAACTTCTGGATGTAAGTTTTTAATTGTCTAATCTGTTCTAGACATTATGCTGTAATTGGAAATAGAAATATAAAAATGACCCTGCTCCTGTCCACAATCAGCAAATGACTCAGTAGAGGAGAAAAGCAAATTCACAAGTCAGTGCACATCTGCAAACTCTTTAGTGTAAGAAATATTTGAGATAATGGGAATGTTCTGCCTGAAGAAAGGACTTAAGGGAAAATGTGAGATATCTTCAAATAATTGAACATGTGGCTCTAGGTGCATATTTATTGTGTCATACCCAATGGTAAGGAGGAAAATTATAGGAAGGCAAAATTTGGCTTCAGAACTTTTCAACAATTAGACATGCATAGCAAGAGAGCGGACGTAATATAAAGTGTTGAAACTTTATCTTGGAAACTTCTGATCAAAGGGTATATGAAACCTGGAAGAAATATTGTAAGAAGGATTTCTGCCTCAAGGCATGGCTACTGCTATTACTGCTGCTGCTGGTAATGTGTTTACATGTGTTTAACAGGCAACAGAGAAGGAGGGTGAAAAGATTTGCTCTGTCTCTAAGATGCTTTGATTTCATGTACAAAAACTATCAATCTCTATCTCCTTAAAATAAGATTTTCATTTTGGACTTCATGTAAAAACGTATAATGCTTCAAGACATCACAATTTAGGCAGCACATTTATATAAGGAAAACAATTGTCCCATATTTAATACATTGATTCTAGTGTGCTGTGCTAATGTGTTTCATAAAATAAAGCGACTTTTAGAAAAGGTATAGTTAATAGGCCCACGTGCAGGAGCCTTAAAAACTTGAATTAACTTGGATTTAGGATGATTTGATTTCATATTTATAAATAAAATTGAAAGAAATTCCACTATTTAGGAAATCTTTTTTATGTAACTTTTCAGAATTTCTTTCAAAAGATTTTCTTTTGCACAAAGCATACTCTTTTCATCTTATCCTATGATTCTTAATACTAACCTGACTTGTAAAAAGGTGACTGATATTTTCTTTTGAGGTTAGTTCAAACATCCTATCAGGGGATCAATAAAACAAATTCTAAGAAATTTAGTACCCACCCCCTGCCATGTACTGCTAGGTCAGCCAAAGGATCTAAAATCTTCAAAGCACATGACTTATTTTTCTATTATCAAACACATTACTTTGAGCTACAGTTAAAAAAAAAGACACTAGCCCATTTACTTCTTGCACAATATAACCATGCTACAGAATAAATAAGACTACTAAATATTCTAAATAATCTGATCTAAAACTTCATTTTTAAATGGTTAAGTAGTAGGTATTTGTTAGTTTGACCTTTAAGATAATATTTTAAATAATTCTTCCATATTACCTGGGAAACTCCTCAGGTAATCCTTCATATCAGTGTTTTCCATATGAAGTTTTCTGTGTAGGCTCTCTCACTTTCATAAGAATCCTACATTTATGGTATTTATTGATTGCAGAGAGCCCAGAGAAATACATTGGAGGGCAAAACTAGTTTTTCTTTTAAAGTACATTTAAGAGGAAGCATTTAAGGTCAAATTTTACATGGCTGTCTCCTGAATTAGCAAGATTTGATTAATGCAATCCAGATGTTTGCCAAATAGCAGAATCACAAATAGCAGCCATTCTTATCTAAGGGTCAATTGTGATAAACCATCCACATGGAAAATTGCCAAGGACTCCTCTAGATCACTGTTTCTCAAACTGTGCTCTCTGGACCATGGGAATCAGAATCAACTGAGATGCTTTTTAATAACACAGATTCCTGAACCCCACCCTTGATCTGCTGAGTCAGACTCTCCCCAGACAATCCTTAGGCAATCTAAAACTTGAGAACCTACTTTAGATGTGTTTTGTTACATTTTGCTCAAACCAGACAACCAAAGAGCTACAGCAAGAAAAAGAAACATAAACTCAAAATTATATTTATTTTACATATTGATTAGTGGACATTGGCCACTATATCACACAATTTACATATGGCTTTTGGGAAGATGTTTGGTTTTTCCTGGAAAAAAGCTTTACTTTTATCTTACTCATAATTCTTACTTTTCTCTTTGTTCTGGTTACTGGATAGCTCAGAAACAAATTTTAGACCTACCTCTTACAATACTACAATATGTAATAAAATGTACTGAACCTACTTCAATAGTTTGATATTTTTAAATATATATGGATAGCAAACTGACAATCCAGTTTGGCAGAAAGGTAGAATATAAATTAATAGGTCAATACATCTCCTAATAAGGCAATCTAAGATTATTTTCATTATTTTGATAGTCAAATTACACAGTTAATTCTGTCCATTGAAGTATATATGCTTTATTATGTATGCTTTACATAGGTCTCCCCCATCTTTTCCTTTAAATGTTAAAAATTACTTTATTTGACTTCTCATTCTCCACACCTCAGACCTGTTGCAAAAGTACCATTGAAAAATAGGGGATTACAAATGTAGAGAGGACCTGGATGTGCCATCGAAGGTGAAGTCGTGTTAGGAAGAGTGGAGAGGCAACTGGAGAGGCAGACACTGACATGTAAACCAGTGCTCTCAGTTGTGAGGATTTAACTGATAACCTACTTAATAAAGTTGGTACCTAGCCCATATTTCAATGACTTTTCCAAAAAGGTGAGAAACTTGTCAATGTGCCAAAATCCATATACACTAAATGTACTGTGTTTCTCTAACATTACTAGATCATTTATTGAAAAGAAAAATATGTGTGGAATGATATTGCTTATCTTAGTGTATCAACACAGGCTAATTCCCAGTGATCACTTTCCTTCATATCCTTCAGTAAGTGCTCAAACCAGTGCTTCACAAATCATCTGTGGTGATGAACCAGTCTTTTTTTTTTTCTTTTTCCATCTATCATGGACTGAAACTTTTGTAAAATACAATAAAAAATGATTGGCTAGAATAATGAAATCACATAAAAAGCAAAGACAAAAAATGCAAGTGCGTTTTTAGTTATTTTAATATTTTAAAATTATTATTAGATTTGATAGATGTAAAATTCTCTGACAAATGTCTGCAAAAGTTTCGAAATGCTTCTCTCTATTTCTCTACTTATCACGTGGAGCAGTAACGTTCTGCAGACAAGCACCTGTCTGTGGACCACTGTTTCTGCAACTTTCCATAAACAACCCCTGCAATAATCCATCAGTTTATAGTTTATGAACTCCATTTCATACAAATTTTTAGAAAAGGGATTATGCTTGCCCCTCTCAATTTCTCTTAACCTTCTTCTACTCCAAACAATTACTTAATAACCGCTGAAAATTAATTAGCAATTCCCAATGCAAATCCTTTTAGTAGTACATGGTATAATTGGACCAAAGCTAATTAGAATAGCTAAAAATTCTCTCTCAATTTTGGTCCTAATTTGGGACGTCATTTCCTTCTCACCATTGTTTTTTTTAGGGATTTCAATTCAAAGATGATTGCCTTCATTCACCAATATCAGGTTCTTCTCCCTTCAGGGCACAAGGAGAATTACATTTCTCAATCCCATTCCAGTTGAACAAGATTATGTGACTAGATCCAGCCAGTGGATAATGACAAGACCTTGAACTATTCCCTGGATCAAGCAACCAAAAATAAGCAAACAAACAAACAAAATAAACTCAACAAACAAATAAACGAAACAAAAAATAAATTAAACAAAAAAAAACTACAACACTGTTCTAGTAGGTTTGTCTGCAATATTTGGTGGAGCCTGCCTCGACTGTCCTGAGTCTCTGAATGATTGTGTAAAGCTGAACACACTTCTGACCGGCACTAAAAACAAAGCACAAGCAAGAAATACATCTTCTTTGTATTATGTACCTGAGACTGTGAAATTAATTGTTAGTATAACATAATCTAGTTATCCTAGTTAATACAGTCTTTTTTAAAAAAGGAAAATGAAGCAAGAAAAATTGACATCAAACATTCAGAAATGGAATGATTGTAGTAAAATTGAAAAGAAAAAAGAAATAAAGGGTGACATTTCCATACATCAAGAGGACTTAATTTAGTCTAAGCTAGGCTAGGGGGTCAATGAAGGTCTTCTTGAAGATATGGAACTCAGGCTGAGACAAAAGCATGATGTGGAGTTATTTGGAAGAAGAGGGGAAACAAGCACTTCAGGCAAAATAAACGACATGTGATGGTCTGGAAACTGGAAAATGTGATGGCTGCAATGTAAAAAAGAACCAAGCACCCCTTCATGACCTTGGTGAGCTTCATGCCCATGAGATACCTAACTTGACACAATTTCTTTGCCTCTTGCTCCTGGGTCACAGTGTTAGGCTCTTCTCTACGGTTTCAGTTCCCTTAAGACCCCTCACCAATGTTCTGGACAGCACACGCTCTTCTGTAGTGGTTCTGGATTCATGGCTTACTTGAAAAATCTCATGTTTACTGCATGCCTGGCCCATAGAAGTGCCCAGTAAAGAGCTGACTTAATGACTTAATGAATAAAGGAAGAAGGAATAACTGAAAGAAATAGTTTGCATGGATCCATAAATTCTGTGTAATCTGTTCTCAAGCAAAAGCAAACCCCAAAAATCATGTTAGAGCTACCCTAAATTTTATGATTTTCTATGGTGTTCCTATTACTTCTCTCCCAAGGATAGAGGAATCTCAAATCGATTCTAATCAAATGTGTAGAGAGCCAACATGAATTATTGAAAAAAAAATTGATTTTTAAAGAATAAAAAATGCCATTTTATTCCTGAAATACAGTAATAAAAATTAATAGAATAATAGCAATGCTAAGGAGGCATTCTACTAATCCCTTTTTAATGAATCAGCCCCCAAAAAGTACCTATTGGATACCACCTGTATGCCTAGTCTTAGAGACGTAGTAAATAGTCTTTAGAATCTGTGCTACAAATCTTGAAGGACACAAAATCATTCGGAAAATCACTGTCCTCAACATGCTTAGTTGGATAGACTAGAAGTTACTGGAGATTGCCAGAGTAAAAACAGTGTATATTGATGAAAGTTAACGTATTTGCATTCGCATACTCATTTATTTTATTTGAGTATACATATCACAAAATTAATTGAAAAATCTTATTCTTTAAAATTTATATGTTTTATTCCCCAATCTTTTTCTGTATACTATTTTATATAATAACTTTCTCCTTTTGAAAGGTACTGATAAATAAAATTGACTTAAATTTGCATATATGAAGGTGAAGAACAGATAAATCCAGAAAACAAATAACCAAGGAATATAGGCCCTTTCCCCTAGAATTGCTTTAAAGTTTCTGTTCTTCACAAGCCTGTCTTTATGACCTTTCAAATTATCTTTTTTTCACTGAACAGTAAGCATTTATGGAAAAGCTACATTAACATTCCATCCACCTTTGATTCAAGACCTATCTCCAGTTTATGGAAGGTCCTAGTATAATGGTTACAGAACAGATCTCAATTTCATTGTATAACACTATTACACTTGCACTTCCCAACAAACTATTTTTTTTTAATTTTGCTCTCTAGATTATTTTATATATGGATAACCAATATGCAATCTATTTTCAATCTTTAAAAGGTTAGTCATAAATTTTTTTTTAAATAAAAAAAAATTTATTTTTTAAATAAAAGGTAAGTCATTCGGATATTACTTCCTGATCCTCCTTGCTCATAATTAGCAAGGTAGTTTCCATGATTATATTTTATCTTGATCTGTTTTACATTTCAACTTAATGAAAAGTCATCCTCACTATACAATACTGCTCTTTTATGAATCAGTATCAGATTAATCATTTATACAGTCTTCAAGATCAAGCCAATGCCTCTGCTTATTGCAACATCTAATCTATCATAAACATGCTGCTCTGAGACAAAAATCACTTGCAATAATTATAATTATTACACCTGTTTTCATCAAAATCAATGCATTTTGCTGTCTACTTTATAGCTGCAGTAATGCTGAATCATATTCTGATCAATTATTCTTAAACTGTATACTTTGCTCTGCATGGCTAGATTCCAGTTGCATGATGGCAAAGATGGATGTATGTGTTCTTCAGCATAAAATATGTCAGGATCACTAAAAGAAAAACACAGGGTCAAATACCACTTAAAGCTGAGTCACTGCTCACCGTTATAGGCTGGGGATCAAACACATCTATTACTCCTCACACCTTCAACTCTTCTGTTTCTTCTCCTTTTAGCTCCTAATTACCTATGTCAGTGAATCATCTCACAAAACATTCCTGAAAACATTACCAGAACTCCATCTTTAAAAATCAGCCATATTTAATAGCATGTATTCATTGATTCCAATAATAGAGATTTATATCCTGTTCTCTATTTAAGGAATGATATTTAAAAGCAGCTGATATATATGGATGCTCAGAGTAATATTCAATTTTTTTTAAATTCTACTCCTTCTAAAAGAAAAATCCTTAGTAATGTTGGGGGAGAGAGTTAATGAAAAGATTATAAAGAATCACCTTATGAGAAGATGACTTACTCAAAATCCTCAAGGACCTTTCCATCTTCCATGTGGATTTCAGTTTAAGCTGATAAATAGACAGGTTATGTCTCAGCTTGAAAGCCTATAATTTGCTTCTGTTTAGAGAAGTTTAAGTGGATTTTTCTTTAATTTAAACAACAGCATTTTTCATCACCATTTTCTTCTCATCATATTCACTCACTGGTAATGTACGATGACTGGGGAGAGTGGAACGATAACTTCTGCATCTGACAATGGAGCAGATATTATACCTTTTAAGAGTAGGTCATAGGTATCTTTTCAAAGTATATTGAATGGTCAGCAGTGACCTTAAAAGATAATTTTTGCCATAAGTAAAATAGTTTGGGGTCATATTCACCTAGAACTAAGTGCAACTTTAAGGCCCAGAGATCAAGGGGTTCTTGTAAGTGCAAAGAGTACAAACCTTTGTACTCTTCATTGTCACATGGGAAACTAAAGGTCAGAAAGAATTCCAATGATGCTTCTTGTTTTGTAGTATGTCTTTAGAGAGAAAGGTTCTATCACAAGTAAATTTTGGCCCCTACTCTTCCTACTACTAGCTCTATTGATGAGAGAGGGAGAGAGAGAAATTTGCGTTGTCAATTCTATAGTTATTTAAAATTAGATATAGTGACTTTCATTTTCAGAGTGTCTTAACACACACCTCACACAAATCGATTCAAAATGTTTACTAGCAGACCTCACACTTAGAATTCCAACGAACACTGTGTCTGTTGTCTCTTTTTAAAATCAACATATGTCATTACTTGAGTGGAAAAAGTATACATGAAAAAATCTCTCCACATCATCATGTTACATCATCACAGACACTAAACATAGAGTAGTAATAAAGCAATACGAAATGCTAATCCCTTCTACTAGACCAGACATAATACTTGGAATCTCTGTCAAAAATACCAAAAAGGGATGAAAGTCAGAGAGCTGGGGTTCCATGGAATACAATACAGAAAAGCCACTCCCCTCAGAGGCTAGAATTGAGTGATATGGAATTAGTGCATCAACTTCAGCCAGACATTAGGAAATCTTCCACATTCTATTGTGAGTAAAGTAGGGAAATGAGAACCAAGAATCTGTAGTTAAGTGGACATACAGCTAGTTAAGCAACTATAGCCAAAGAGTGCTATAAAAAACAAATCCATGTCTAAGAGAAACGAAAGTCCTACATGACTTAACACTTAGACCTAGACTGATATGAAAGTGTAGAAGACATATTTCAGATGAAATATCCCTGAGAGCATCAGTTCACCAAATCAAGATTTAAAATTATTTCCCAGAAATGAAATCCTGGGGTTAAATGAATCAAATTTTAATAAAAATATGTTTTCTCATTTATTTATTTTATCAAGTAGAGGGAAGGCTAAGAATGACCTAATTTGACAGCATTTAATGTGAAAAGCCTTAATGACATTAGTTGACCAGAATTTCAGTGAGTCAATAGGATAATACAAATACTCAAAAATGCTGATGTGGTCATGGGCTATATGGAAAAGAACATTTCCAAAGAAGAACAGAGTGTTCACATCTAAAAAAAGAGAAAGTCTGAACTCAGCAGAGATAAGGTGACATTTGGAATGTTGTATTTTTTACCTATACCTGACATTTAAAGAGGAATGTCAGCAACATACAGCAGTCCTTATTGCAATGTGTTCAATGGAGTATTACTACGTTATTAGAAAATAAGGCTATTGTGATCAAATGAGTTTGAAAAATACCAGATTAAACGTATGCCATTTTAAAAACAGTTTTCTTTCATGAAGTTTCCCTTGGAAAATGCCTGTGCTAGTGTGCATTGTGAAGCTCTAAGAAGGTATGGTTTTCAGTCTTTCAGCAATGAATTTGACCATGGGACTCCTTTTTAAAGATGGAGCTCTCAGAAATAGTATCACAAAGGGCATTCTTTGGGAAATATTGCTCTAAAGTATGTTCAAAAGGTCATGGACCAAGTGATAAGAAATTTGAAAACCGTACTCTTTGCTTGGAAAACTAGGCATTTTAGATTGGAAAAGAAAAGGCTGAGGAGAAGCATAAGAAGTAAATTAAAATGGAAGACATTGATTTCTTTCAAGGATGCATAAATTACAATCATTGAGTGGAAAATACAGGGGCACACTTTGGCTTGGGATAAGAAAGATACTTCTGTCATTATATCTAAGAGTGTCATGGTCTTCCACAAGTAGCAGTGAGGTTTCCTAAAAGAATTTAGATTTTTCCCTAACAGCCATCAGTTAGGAAATTTGTGGAAGAAATCTTATATAGATAAAAGCTTAAATTAAAATGATGTCAAAATTAATTCCAACTCTATGACTTGAATCTATGCATAATCATTTGTTCTCACTAATCCACCTATACAGTTCTGCCATATTAATAATAATCATAGAACATATCACTCCCAAGTTCCTATCACTCCCTAATTAAAATTTCCAGTGGCTCTTATACTGATTATCAAATAAACTATTTCTTTAGACTTTCCATTAGTCACGTGACTGAGCATATACATAGCAAAACTCTAGCCATTGTGTGAAAAAGGCACAAGTGTCGACTATGTGGTGCTGTATAGACACTGTCTTGGGGATCAGTGGTTCCCAAATGTTGTATCAAAATGGTTAAGTCATAAGAATCATCTAAGGGGCTTTTGGAAAGGTAAAGATTTCAGGAATCCATACTCAGAAATTTTGAATCAGGTCTGGGGTATAGCCCAGGAGTGTACACTTTTTAGAAGCTGTCCAGTTGATTCTGGTGAACTAATTGGTTTTAGAGCCATTCTTCTGGATTCAGACACCATTTGTATGGGGAGGAGGGGGTTGGAAGCACACATCTCTATGCCTCCTCTGTTATTTTTATGTCTCTGAAGTGAAAAGTGGTGACAGGTAGGCAAGATCTAAGACCCCCAAATCCTATATCCTCAAATGTATATCTTGTCAAGGCTTTGCCCCTAAACTCTTATATGATGAACTGACCTGGCTCACGTTTAAACCGCAAGGATGACTTTGCCCAGACTTGACCAATTAAAGTACCCTAGATGATGTCTCCTTTACTCTGGTTCTCAAATGGTTTTTCCTTGGCCAGAAACTCTTCCCACATTGACAGGCAACCCCAGGCCTATCTTTCCATACCTGTCACATGACATTCTAGAACTGCATAATGCCAAAGATGAGTCAACGACTAAAGAATATCACTTTATTGCTCTTTTCCTGAGCACAAATCTCTTTTGAAACTACTCTCATGTATGGAAACTTCTCACTAAAGGCTGAGTTAGAGAACTATAAGCATTCCCCAGATCAGTGCTATGTTCTCCCTAGAAAGTTTAAAGAGTGTCACCAACATTTAAAATCTTCTATAATTTTGATTCAAATGACCTTTCTATCTTTATCCCTCTGCTTCTTTTGTGATCCCTTCACTTCGCAAAATGATCTACTTACTGTCTCCTGAACACTTAATCTTTATTCTAATCACCCATGTTCTCTCATCATGTCTCCAAGCCTCTGGACATACTACTTTATCTAATCTTGGCCCAAGCAAAACCAACCTTTTTAGACTAGATGTCAGCAAACTTTTTCTATAAAGGACCAGAGAGTAAGCATTTTTGGCTTTGTCAGCCATACTGTCATGGTTACGACTACTCAATTTTGTTGTCATGGAGCATGAAAGTAGGCATATACTTTGCGTTAAATGAATAGGTACAGCTTTCTCATAAAACTTTATATACAGAAGCAGACATGGGTAGATGTGGTCTGCAGCCCATGGTTGCAAAGCTGTATTTTAGATTCAGCTCAGGAGTTATCTTCTCTGATTCCTTTCATGATACTTTCTTTCCTTTCACCCCAATTAAGCAGAGATAGAATTTCTTCTTTCACGCTCACCTAGAATGTGTACATATTTTTATTATAGTAATTCTCTCATTGTACTATGTAAGTGATTTACATATTTAGTTTCCTCTCTAAACAGTGAATCCATCAAGTTTAAAGACTATGTTTTATTAATCAGTATCAAACAAAACAGCTAGAACCCTATAGGTATTCAATAAATATTGACTATTTGAATAAATAAATGAATGAACAAATGAACAGATGATGAATATAAATGTTAATTTGAGGTGCATCTTGAAAAGTGGATAAGATTTAGCAGGTGACCCTTGAAATATGTGTAAAATACTTTTAAATCTAAGGGGAAACAATTTGTATTTCTCTGCAAACAACCTTTTTCATTCATTCTACAAATATTGATTGAAGAATACCTGCTAAAGGCAAAGTCCTTGAGAATTAACATGTGGTAAAGCAGTGCTTCCCAGAGTTGAAGACTATAAAGTACACTAAGTCACTGTGCCCCTTAAATGTGCTTATTATCATCTGTGATTGAAAGTCCTTTTAGAAGTTAATGGGATCCAAATGCATAGAGCAGAATAAAAGAGACGAATACCCAGACCAAACTACACAAGAATTATGACACTCTGTCCCTGTATGTTGAACCAAGGGATTTGGGTTATCAAAGATAGAATTCTAATGAAGTCTTTTCATCTATTCTGCACATCACTGCCCTTTCACTAGCACCACGTTGGAGAGGAGAGCATGGCATAGCACCAACATACTAATCCTTTGTTTGAGAAGCTCCCTAGGTTTTTACGTCCCCTTTAAGCACCCTTAATCTTCTTTAATTAACTATGAACTTTAAAATTTGTATTGTTTATTATTCTGTCTGATTGGCTCTCCTCATAGCCATCTGCTCTAATATATATTTCATGACTGATCTTCGTATATTTTATTTTATTTTATTTTATTTTTATTTTTAAAATTTTTTTGGCGGTATGCGGGCCTCTCAATGTTGTGGCTTCTCCCGTTGCGGAGCACAGGCTCCGGACGCGCAGGCTCAGCGGCCATGGCTCACGGGTCCAGCCGCTCTGCGGCATGTGGGATCTTCCCAGACTGGGACACGAACCCATGTCCCCTGCATTGGCAGGTGGACTCTCAACCACTGCGCCACCAGGGAAGCCCTGATCTTTGTATATTTTAGATGCCATACTACTCTGGGCAATCATTTATGCAATTATTGCTAAAAGCCAATTTCTGTTGGCTGAAAACTTAATATTTAAATGATGGAAATTTAAAAATTTTCTCCAAAGATCTGAATACCTATTGGTAAGTTTTGAACATACATGATTGCATTAAATTCATACCTCCTGGTTTTGGACAAGTGGGCTTCATGTATATATTAGTACCCTGAGCTTCTACAGTGTTCAAATGAGGTCCAATTAATGGTAACAACTGAAATTTTCACTGGTTCTGAGATTATTGGCCAAGGCTGAACATCAACCCATTGAAGTTTCCCCCAGCTGTATTTGAGGAATTCCTAGATGGCTTCCATATTCTCACGAGGAAATCCATTCTCACTTGGTGTTATTCCTTCTCTGCCATCTCTTGCTGGAAAACACGATCAATATACGAAGCCCTCAAGGACCGCTGCTGTGGTAATAGAGGGGAGGGAGTAACACCACCCTCTTTGTTATGCTTTGCTGCTGGCGACAAGCTGGAGGGCCTATGCCCCAGTAGTCTACATATTTTAGTAAAACAAGTCTATTTTTCATCACAGCACTTTTTATTCTTAACACACAGACATAGGTCCACGGATCAGGAATGCCTTCAAATAAAAATTTGCAACTATCTTCAGAATAGGCTCTCTCCTCTGCTGCCAAAACGTTTGTTCCTGGGAAAAGTTTATTTCCCTGATGGATTTCCTCAGGGCCAGTTCTTTGTAAAGGATCATCTCACTTCCTCAGTTAATGTAATCTAATGTCTCCCACTTCGGCCCCTGTCCTCACTGCTGTTTGCCATATTGAAAGAGCAGCTTGTGCTCAAGCTAGAATCCTTGCTACCTTTATGATGCTTTTATCCTGAATGCCTTCTTTGATTTAGTAAAAACTGCTCATAAAAGTTATCAAAAAACAGTTAATCCACTTCTTTCTGAATGAAAAGTGACATACAGGTTACATATATTAATATTACTAGTATCTTGTCAGAAGGAGCTGCCTCATGTGGAGAAGTTCCTTGATTACTTTAACTTTATATTTTAATGCTGGGAAAGATCCCAGATAATGCCTTCAGTGGCAATATTCTACAAATGAGAATATTTAGGTCCAGAAAAATTAAAGGAATTTTAAAAGTCGCACAGCTAGAAAGTTGAATATTGATTATTATAGTCACTTGGAAAGACTAGAAAGGTAAAACTTTGAAGAAAAGGCTAGAAAAAATTCATCATGAACTTAAATGAACATAGTAATAACAGGCCCTGGGAGACACTAGCACCAAGCCAGGAATGGCAGAGTGAGTTAGGCACAGTTTATATTATTTTCCTAGGGAAGGCTTATAATGAGGAAACATTGCCTACCAAAAGTTATGCTGAGTCCACACCCTGCACCAAATTTTAAAAGCGTTAAGACAATAAAGTTATTGTCATTCAGTATAACATCTGTGTGCCCACTCTCTTTCCTCCAATATGTGATCTTAAGGCAGTGTTGGGGAATTTTCTATATTTATTGTATGGTGCCAAAAGACAGGTCAAAGGACACCTTTGAAATTCTCGTGGGCTAAGCAAAGAGAACATATTTCAGTGTCTTCTGAAAACAAAAGGACTCTGGGGATGGGAGCAATAAATTTGGTCTTTGACAGCTCCTCTGTGATGGTTATTGGTTACAGGGCTTTACTGCTACCTGAAGTGTAAATTGCTCTCCTGGGATTGTTCTGCATGTAACCTTTAACTCACACTTGATAGCAAACAAATGAAAGAGAGGCAGTACCATCAGATGTGATGATTTATTTTTAAAGCCCAAGTTTTTTGTTTAATATAAATGTAAAAACATAACTTTCCCTTCAAGCCAGCCAGGTAGTTTAGACAATTTATCAAACCAAAGGCACTGAAGCTTTACAGTAAGAAAGGAAGAAAATGGATTTGTGCCCAAGTAATTGTCTTTCTCTTCCTGAAATCTAGTAAGATAGATTTGGGGTGTAGGTGATTCCAAATAATGATTACCGTCAAACAAAGAAACTCCTTCATGCAATTAGTCTAATTTCATTTCATCTTTAATCTTCAGAGGTGCTACCACGTGACTAATGTTGTCTCCTTTTGCCTTAGAACTGTTTTGTAAATTTTTATTTAAGAAGACTTGTCCTGCTGTATAGCACAGGGAACTCCACTTCGCTGTACAGCAGAAACTAACACATCATTGTATAACAACTGTACCCCAATTTAAAAAAATATATATCTTAAAAAAAAACAAAGACTTGTTAGCTCCTCATTCACTAATGAATGCAGTCCTTTTGTCTCCTCTGATGAAAGCTATTTTACAACCTTTACACAAATCCTGCGCAAACACAAAGCAGATCCATCTAGCCACTATGTAAAGTGTAAGTTGTGTTGTGCCTATTCTATCCATTTATCCACTTCCTAGTACCTACCATGTGCCAGGAAGTATAAGGAAATATAAGGATTAACAAAAATTATAAGATTCTTGATCTCATGGAACTGAATATAATGAGAGAAGAAAGAAAATAAGGAAATAAACAAGATCATTTAAAGTGACTTAGGGTAGGGATGGCAGTTACTTCAAAGTGAGTAGAGAGACAATACTTCCCTGAGAAAGTAATATTTGAGCTGAAACCTGAATGGTAAGAAAGACTTAGGCATGAGAAGATCTAAGCGAAAATATTTGGGCTAGAAAGAATAACCAATGCCAAGACCCTCAGTCAGAACAGAAAGAGGGTCAATGTGTTGACAGAGTGAGCAGTGGGGGAATCACAGAGATACATTCTAAGAGGTAAGCAGGGGTCAGATCATACTGTGCTTTCCAGGTCATTGCAAAGGATATATCAAGGTGCAGAAGGCCGAAATTGGAAAATTTTAAACCAAGTGACATGGGAGTCTTCAGGAGGGAAAGAAAAGAGAAAAAATGCAGTAATTTCCTTATGATATTTTGTTGAGGTGTTTGCTTATTTGCACAGATATTTTGAAGTTTTGGAATTTAGTAGAATGATGGTATAGCACCTCTAGTCTATAGATTGAATGCTTCCTTACTGTTTTTAGGTAGTTAAGCTTGTTCTATGATCTTGCTTTGCAGGTGCACAAAAGTAGAGAGATAATAGCTGCCTGATAATATACACACTTCCAAATGTGTTTAGTAGGGACTGAAACTGAATAGGAGAGATAACCTGAACTTCAGGAACAGGCAAAAACCAGTATAAATGTTATAAAACCTGAAGAATTGTTTGAATCACAACTTAGCAATTAAACCTTCAATTCTCTGACAAATACAGAAGCTGATTGTCATTATCAATATAACAACCAAATTTCAGAACAATATATACTTTAAGCTGCTTTGCCTTTACTTTCTTCAAACACACACTCACAATAGAAAGAAACTCAAATTAGAGGACTGTTACATTTGAATTAAAATTTCATACATCACACTTCAAAATAAAAAATAGCTGTAATGTTAAGACATTTCAAAGCACAGAAACTTTAAGGAAATAGGCTTTACATTAAATCCTTTCATCTGTTAAATTCTGCACCATTTTCCACATATTCTCAGAACAATGGGGAAAATACTCAGGAAATTATTTCCAAAATTAGATCAGAAAAATTAAAGACCATTTTCTGTGCAATTTACTGTACATTTTGAAAACAAAGTTCTTAATGCCACTGAAAGCCTTTAATAAACTTTGAGGTACATTTTATGAAAGTAAAGAGAAATCTCTGCTCAAAGATACAGCTGACCTGATGCACATTTTGAACGTCAACTAGTCAAAGGAATTAAAGTAGATAAAAGAACTGGTTCAAACTAAGCAAAACTGGTCAACTGAATGAAGGTTGTGTGCGATACCTCTGCAAATACAGTACAGAAGACATCTTTAAAAAGAGCTGAAAATTCAGCTTGCCTGATTCACCTTGAGAAGCCTTTATATACTGTCTAAACTCAGAATATCTTGCCATTTTCCTTCCCATTTTGTGTTTTCAACTTTAATACTGAAACATCTTAGTGGTTTAGATGAGACTTTTGTCACAACACTGTCACTGATTTGTTCAGGCTTGGCAGAGACTGGGCCTGGGGATTCCGTCTTTCTACTACTGTATTCTATTCTGTCTTTTGATCTGAAAGATGCGAGACCCAGAGAAAAGTGCAAATACCAACCACTGGCAATGTACAAGAATTCCTCAATAGTTTTACCATTAATTTAAGTCAAGACTATGTAAATTTGAATTGAATTTGAATTCTTACTGAATACTTATAGTAAAGAATATATGTAATTCACAAAATATAGATGCAGAAGAAAACATTAAAAATAATCTAAATATTTGCTTCTGTTTCAAAATTTAACTACTTAAATTCAGTTCATCTTCCACAGTGTTTCTCTGATTGGTTCCATTATTTTTCCTGGGAAATGGAAACTGGCAATAAATTGAAGTATTTCTGAAGAGAGAACTGTAAAGAGTAGGTAACCCATTAATTAGAAAATAGCAGAATAACATAGAAGTTAACATGTAAACTCTGGAAGTAGGTTGCCTGGTCTTGATTCTGGCTCTTCTACTTAGTAGTCATTAACCTCCAATATTTGTAAAATAGGGATAATAATAGTATCTACATCATAGGATTTGGCAAATAATTAAATGAGAAGATATATATATATATATATATATATATATATATATATATATATATATATATATATAAAGTGTTGAAAACTGTTCCTGGCATGTAGTTAAAAACATATATACCAGTTAGGCATTATTTTTCATTTTTATTTTTTGGCTGCTCTGCAGCATGTGGGATCTTAGTTCCCCAACCAGGGATCAAACCCATGTCTCCTGCATTGGAAGCATGCAGTCTTAACCACTAGACCGCCAGGGAAGTCCCAGGCATTATTTTTAAAGAAGTAACAGTTTACAAATGACCAGAAATTGTTCAAGATAAGTAAAAATCAATCCTGAAGTCTATTTAGTGAAATGTGAATAAATTATAAGTAATGTTACTTAAAAAGTAATTGTGAGACAGTATAAGGTAAGATAATCTGTTTTTTTATCCTAACTTATGTATTGTTGGGGAAGAAGTGCAAATAATAAATAAACCCTAAAGAGGGTCTATTAATAAAGTTATTGATGACAAATAACTAATGAAACAGAGGATGCATTCTTAGCTAAATAATAACTTGAAAAATCATGAATGGACTTAAAGAGAGCTGATTTCCAATCTAGGCTCCATCACTGCTAGTTAGGGAATCTGATATTTGGGGGAGGGGGGTTGCTATAAAATGGGAATATTAAAAATATTATATTAAACATTCTCATGAGCTTGGAATAGGGATTAATTGACAGAAAGTATGTAAATAGCCCTCAGTGCCTGGCACATAGTAGATATTCAATAAAAGTTGCCATGTTTCCCTTTTAAGGCTGGTGTCATTGAGGTCAGTTCAACCTTCCTACAATACTTGTCTGTGTTGTCATAGTCTGGGACAAAGGTGGAGGCTGAGTTGACAACTTGTCTACCCTGGGAAAGCATTGACTGCTCCAACATGTATCTAATCAGGTGAAAGCAACTGGAATAAATTTGGGGTCGAAAAAAGTAAAAGAAAGAAGAGGAAGATTTTCCTCTCTTGGGCCTCAGGTTTTTTATTACTGAGATTATGTAGATCAAAGTACCTTGCTCAAGAGTCACTGAATTTAGTGAAACGTGATGACATTTAGCAGATTGAACCATCCTCAAGGATAATCATCTCAAATGCATTGCACTGAGACAGAGCTGGCAAGACAAGCAAGCAATGCCAATTAGAAATGAATCAGTGATTCTTCTTAAAAAGTGGGAATAGCTGCCTCTCCTTCCTATCATTTTTTTCTGTTTCGTGTTCACAGAAATACACATTTGTACTAACTTCAAACAGATGCTTCTGCTCTCTTACCTAATGATATGGGGAATCACTAGTGTAGTATTTTGGTAGAATAGTTGTGGACTCCAACAAATGTGGCATTTTACTGTGGACAAAGCCAAAGAAAATCTGGCAAACAGAATTTTCATAGGCCTACTCATCTGTAGAACTATTCGCAAGAATATTTAATCTAGAGTAGTGCCGTCAGGTAAAAATATGTGAGCTACATGTTGAACTTTAGCTTTTCTAGTAGCTATGTTAAAAAATAAACAAATGACATAATTTAAATAATATATCTATTTAACTCACTATTTCAAAAATATTATTTCAAGATGTAATCAGGAAATTCCCTGGTGGTCCAGTGGTTAGGACTCTGCACTTTCACTGCAGAGGGCCTGGAGCCTGGGTTCAATCCCTGGTGGAGGAACTGAAATCCCACAAGCCACAGGGTGCAGCCAAAAAAAAAAAGGATGTAATCAATACAAAAACTATTAATGAAATATTTTACACTTTTTCTTTTGTACTAATCTTAAGAATCTGTCGTGTATTTTATACATATAGCACATCTCAATTCAGACTAGCTACGTTTAGTTAGTGGCTAGTAAATTAGCTCAGGTCTAGAGAGTTGATATGAAATAATAGAAGTAGACTGGGTTTTACTGTTCTTCTTTAATGAACAAATGCCTCTGTTTAGCAAGAAATAGAGAAACATACCACCATTTGAGATAACAAACCCTAACGTATTTTTTTGAGTTAGTTTTTAATCTATTTCAATTTCTGGATATAATCTAGGTGGTATATATGGTTGCAATTGTCTTATCTAAGACTATCAGGGAGAATTTTGAAGTAGTGGATCCTAAGAGGAACTCAGAAGTACAAGATCAAAACCCACACGGATCTACCTTTCAAGTCACCCTGAAATGCTGGATAAATGCTAATTACAAGTTCTTAAGAATATAAATATTTGCTGAATGAATGAGCAAATAGATGATGATGAATGCATAACTGGATAAAATTCATATTTCAAAATCTTATAGTTTGTATTTTTGTTGGTAATGATTAATTATGTGTTATGTTAAACCATTTTTAGTGAAAGAAACAAACACAGATAGATAGGTATTACTACGGATTTAGCGTAAACTTCTCTTTCAAGTAAAAATGTTTAATTATAGAAACCTAAAATTACTTCTACATCATTCAATTCAGGGCAGAAACTGTATAATCAAGACAGACAGAGGCATAGCATATGGAAAATGGAAGGTGAAAATTAGTACAACCTTAAACTCATTACTTCAATTTTTTCAAGACTATCCAAATCTTTATGTTTTCCAGTTGTTCAAAAATTTAGAAAAGAATATTATTTCTACCTTTAATCATATTCTACTTAAGCAGAGAAATCTTAAAATAATCATTAAAAGCCTCATTATCTCCTGTCCATACTATAATAACTTGTAATTGCTTCCTACTTTTTTCCCATGTTAGCTTATCCAAGACACTATATCAAGGTCTTCTTATAAAATGTAGTTTTCATTACACTATTCCCTTACTCAAGGACTTCTCTGTTATCAGATCAACTCTAAACTCTTTGGCATCCTAAATCTTCCATCAGATGCCCACACATAATAATGTCTCCTGACTCACTATCTCATCAGCCACTCCTCTTTATATTTCTGCACATTCTGTGCCTAACAAATTATTTACGTCCAGAGTCTATGAGAAATGGTGGAGAGAGACATGCTAAAGTGCTCTATGAAATTTCACTCTGTCCTTTCTGAGGTCAGCCCAAGTGCCCATTAATCAGGTGCAACAGACAGATACCCAAACCTCACCAGGAAACAGCTATAAATGTGAAAGAAGAAATTATGGGATCAAAAACACAGCTATGGGCAATCTGATTTTATGAGATCAAAAACACAGAATGGAAAATCTGTTCAGCTGACATGTTAGAAACTCTTGCCAAAAATTAAATAAGTCCTAAACCCTGAATCCCTGAAGAGCTGCCCAGTGCTAAGGATTTTTAGTGGTATTTGAAGGTCTATTTTGTCAAGGTCAATGAAATATGCCAAATTAAATGACCTGTCCAGTACATGAATCAGTCTTGGGAATTTTAAGAAAAGGGTTTCTTTTTTTTTTTTCTTTTAGCATACAGAGAAACTTTTCAGATTAACCAAAATCATGGTTAGATGCTAATTCCTATTATTTTAACATGAGGTCAGACCTCTGTATTATTAAAATAAAGCAAAAAATATAATGTAGATAGTTGCATCACAGTCTCCTGTACAACCTTTATGCAGATAGAAGATGTAACGTCAGCCCCATAATTAAACGGAGGAGAAAACCTGTGAAAGTTGATTTGGCTACATATAAGATCCATAAAAGGACCTCTTCATCCCCTTCTCAACAATTCCCATCACCTAGAATAGCAGTCTTTCTTTCAATTCTTTCAGTCATTTATGACTGCTTAGTGAATAAT
The DNA here is from genome assembly GCF_963924675.1 of Phocoena phocoena. NCBI lineage: Eukaryota > Metazoa > Chordata > Mammalia > Artiodactyla > Phocoenidae > Phocoena > Phocoena phocoena. The sequence continues at coordinate 25,327,824 of NC_089235.1, read as the reverse complement.
ATGGGTGCCAAAATTATTCTGCCAAATGCATCTCAGTCCTCAACCATCTATAGCATTTTCTATGGCCCAACACATTACTCCACTTTCTAAGAGTCAAATGAACAACACTCTAGAAAGGATTTAAGTCTTTGACTCACAAAACTATTGGTTTTTATTGAGAAAGGACATGTTCTTTATAAGAAATGCTGATATAATGTGTGCCCAAACAAATTAAAAATACTATCATGTAGTTTTTATAATTTTAGACTAGCTCTAGATAACTATATGCATTTGCTAATATGTAGTTTTCTAATTTAAGTTAGAGTTGAATTTTTCTTTCTTTTGGAAATATCAAAAAAGCCACAATGCTTAGCAGTGTCAAATACATGGAAAAGGCTATAGTTTTATTTAGTATCATTATTGCTCTTTCCCAATATAAAATTTTATATAAAAGAGTTGTTCTTTTACCTAGTGAAAAAATAAACAACTTATAACAATGATACCTTTTATAAAAACTCAAGTGAGGTAAATTTGGCAAATAAGAGGTCTACTATAAGGCAATCATATTAGAATCTCATAAGTATCAATGTATAACTAATATAATTGTGGTCCATGAAAAATTCTATTAAGCAATGGTGTAAACATTTTTCTCCACTGTTTTCCTATTCTTAATATGGGTCACTGATCAACTCCATCAGGAGTCATTTGTTATAAAATATTTTATAAAAGTCAAATTGACATTCTAGTCAAAACGATGGGATAAACAGTTCCTCTTTCTTCTACACACACACACACACACACACACACACACACACACACACGGCATACTTTATTACAGAAAATGGAAGTCACTTAACACTGGCAGAGTCCCACAATTATTAGGCCTATATTATAGCATGTATTATCTCATTGACTCCTCACGAAGAGAGGATATACATATTTCCACTTTACAGAGGAGGAAAATGAGTCTCTGATACATAAGGTGATTTTTCCAAAGATCAGTCATCTAGGAAGGTGGAATCTGGATATGAATCCAAGTGGTTTGCTTCTACAAGCTATTTATTTCTAGGCCATGCCCCTGTTTTTTCCAGACCTTTGTTCTTGAAACAACATTTCGGGGAATTAGGAAAGCCTTACAATTTTCCTCAAATTAGTTCTGGTACAGAAACACACACACACATACACACACAATTATATATAAAAGGTTTTAAAATTAAGACATTTAACCACTTTTGGTGGCCTCTTGCCCATGTATGATGCGTTTCCAATGCGAACTACAGCGAGACAGGGGCAGGAAGGTTGTGGTGGTTATGAACATATTTTAGAGTCAAAAGCCTGATTCCTCCACTTCATAGTTGTGTGACCTTGAGAAAATTGTAATTTCTCTAAGTCTCAGATTCCTTACCTATTAAATGGGTCTAAGAATACTACCTACTTCATAAGGCTGATACACAGAGCCCTTGGCTCAGAGCCCAGCACTCAGGAGGAGTACAGTTAAACCAGTCTGTCCTCAGGTTCAAAGAGAATGAACAGAAGACCTGTTTCCTGGCCCCTAGGACTGCTGTTCCAATTTTTGGAGGCGAGTTTCACACCACTAACTGTGAGTGTTTTGCATGGTGAACTTTGCAGGTTTTTACAGTGAGAAGCAAATAATTCACCTGCTGGGCTGCCATATACGGGCTATTGAGAGGACTGTATGGTTGAAGAAGCTAAGTTGCCCGAGTTCAAAAAGCAAGTTCCTCAGCTGAGCTACATAATAGGAAAAAAGGCATCTTTGACTGACTTTTGCTCTCAGCTATCAAAGGTGGGTAGTCTTTCACAGCATATTCCTCATGTGCTTTAACAGCCACCCCCTCAATGCATGCTTTTGATAGAAGGTTGGAAAGAAATGTTAAAGAAGTGAAATGTCTAAACTAAGCTTTCTCTCTGCAAGAAACTATCTTCTATCGTAACTACCTCTAGCTCCACCATGGTGCACTCTTGAAAAGGACCCCTTACAAAGCCAAAGATACAAATAAAGAACAAAAATCCGTGCTACAACTCTCCTTTAAAATGTTTTTGGATTTATTTGGAAGGTTCTACAAACATTTAGGGACTCAGCTGGAAGATTTTTCAAGAAAAGAACCTCAGAGTCCAGTTGAATGTTGATGAATGTACTTCCATCTGGCAGGGTTGAAATAAACAATAATTCAGAGTTACTAAACTTACTTCCTAGAAGATTTCAGAATCATAGAACTTGGAAGTTAAATGATGTACCAGCAGTACTGAATTACAGAATCTCCATAAACTAAAAGCATTGTCTATGTGAAGTCATAATAACCACGTGAGATGAAAAATAGAAGCTTCAATCAATAAAAATACTGTTTAGTATGTATGAGGCAAAATAATTTGTTGGATCATATTGTTTTTCTGATTTTGATGAATTAAACAGTTGCTTTCTTATATAGAAAAAGCTTACAAGGTAAAGCTCAGTGTTACAGAAACATTCATATGTACATGAAATTAGCAATTATAGGGAGTGGGTGAGGAGTAAGTCCAGAAACTATAAAGAGATCCAACTTGGACACCAATGATAATGTTAAAATGTAATTTAATCTTATTCACAGAGAAATGCATATAAGTAATAGAAGTAGAAAATATGTCTTTGCACTTGCCAGTTAACTAGGTTACTTTCATCAGTAACCTTTTCAAGCATGTATTAAGATCTAATATTTTGTGTGATGCAGCTCTTCATTTAGAAAGATAACGCTTTCAAAACACTATCAGTGGATAATATAGTTAGAATGACTCTTTTGAAGCAGTGATAAATTTCCTTTCAACAGGAAAGTAGTGTGATGTAGTACTGTGGTAAACTGGATTATTGATCTCAATTCTTTGCTCCTTCTGTATTATAAAATCATCAGTCTATTCCTTTAGCTATGCAATTTTACAGTTCTCCCCACTGTGGGGATGCTTCCTCACTCCCTGTGACATTTGGCTTGACCGTGTGACTTTCTTTGAAATGTCTGTGGATGTGACACAAGTAGAAAAAACTGTACAGTGGGTCCTCCATATCCACGGGTTCCACATCCCTTGATTCAACCAACCACATTTCAAGCACTATGTTTACAGTCTGTGGTTGGTTGAATCGACAGATGCAATATGGAGGGCCAACTAAGGGACTTGAGCATCCCTGGAGTTTGGTATCTGAAGGGGCTCCTGGAACCAATCGCCCCACAACCCCAAGATTACCAGGGATGACTATATGTGGTCACCTGGACACCTCTGATGGCCATGATGAAAGTACACTCCTAGTACACCCAAAATGAGATACATGAGCAAACATGAACCCTACCCAAAGCTGGAGTCAAACTCTACTGACCTAAAGCCTGAAGCAGAGCTGCCCCAGCAGGCCCACAGATACAAGGTTGAGAAAAATAAACATTTGTAATTGAAAGACTCTGAATTCTGGGATGGTTTGTGTAGCATTATTGAAACAACAGCTGTCTTAAGGGTTTAGAATGTGGACTTCAAAGTCAGAAAGGTCTAGATTTGAAGAAACATTTTGCAGCTTAACCATGTAACTGTGCAAACTTCTTAACCTACCTGATTCTCAGTTTCCTCATTTGTAAAATGTGTGTAATGATGTCGATCTAATAGTATTGCTGTAAGGATTAAATAGCATAGTGTATGTAAAACAAACTGTATATGCCTTAGAAATTCCTCTGTAAAATAGTTGCTGTCATCATCATCATCATCATCTTTATAATCAAGTCCTTCCTTCTACAATATAATAGTCCAGGATTCACTGAGTCAATGGTAGCTTGTATCATGAAATAGCTTATATAAAGCATCTATAGTAGTCACTTACACAAAGTAGAACCTCATTAATACTTCTTTCCTAATAACTCTTTCTCAAAGGCACATTCAGAAACGAGGCTCACAATTTTTGTTTCAGTAGCATCCTATGCTAAATAACCGAGGCGACCAAAAATATAGTATCTTTTTTGTGAAAAGTGATGTAAACTCACTCTTTTAGTCCATCCCTGACTGAGACCAAAATCAAATCACTTTGATAGAAAAAACTTATATTTCTCTGGTTCTCAAACCCATCAGCTATTTTGTACCCAACAGTCTGCATAGTCCACACACACACACACACACACACACACACACACACACACAACCACACACACACATACATTCACATACCCTAAGTACTGCTGTGAATCTCCTACAATTCTGGGGATCTACTGCTTTAGTCTGTTTGGACTGCTACAACAAGGTGCCATAAAATGGGTGGCTTAAATAACAAACTATTATTTCTCACAGTTCTAGGGGCTGGAAGTCTGAGATCAGGGTGGTAGCATGCTTGAATTCTTGGTGAAGGCTGTCTTCCGGTTTTAAAGACTGCCGTTTTCTAATTGTGTCCTCCCACAGTGGAGAGATAGATCATGTCTCTGTTTCTCTTCTTATAAGAACACTAATCCTACTCATGAGGGCTGCACCCCCAAGACCTAAATACCTCCCAAAACCCCACCTCATTGGGGTTTAGGATACCAATTATGAATTTGAGGCAGACACTAACATTCAGTACATAACATCTACCTTATGACTGGGCACCATCACCTTTTCTAGACTCAGCTACCACTTCCACTGGGTACCACGGTTCTCAGGTCCCCTGTACTTGACACTGTTGGCACTTCCTATTATGGCCTTCGCTGCTGGTGCTGATATAGTGAATACCAAGGTACAAAAGCTACTCGGTATTCTATACTAATGTGAGTAGAAATGGATCCCTTTTCTCACCCATAACAATCTGTCATAAATGAACCAACGTAATAATCTCTCCTGTCCTAATACCTTACAGAGACTTCAGTGGAAGTAATCCTTTAACTTTTTATTCACAACCCTCACTCTCATAATATTCAAAAATGAGCCTACCACGGAAGGAAGTAAGGAGGGAAGAAGTTGGACTTGGAACAAATCTGAGAGATGGACACCATTCTGTGGCTGGAATTGTCACTCTGGGGTCAATTCTGCTATTGGGCCAATTCTGCAATTTGCTGTTGGGTCAAGTTTGTTTCCTTTGCCTCTTCTATTAATATGAATTATTCTCTGTGAGGTCCTCCAGTCTGCCTTTTGTAAATTAACTTTCAGCACACCTAGTCTCACTGAGTCTGGTTTATAAGGATATTGCCTTGAGCTTCTGCTATAAATATACAGCCATTTATTTGGTACAAAACAAAATGAATAAATGATGAGGAAAAAACTAGAGTGTGGGTTATCATATTCATATACTCAGCATTACTCTATTTTTAACCACTTGGTTATTTAATAAGTAGCTCATACTTAGCATAGCAACAATTGAACTCTTGATCTTTCAGACCACCCCCAAAACCTACTGTTCTATAGTATTCCCTGTTTGGTAAAAAGCAACTCCATCCTACTACTTGCTCAGCCTAAGAAACTTAAAGTCACTTTTGACTTTTCTGTTTCTCACATTTCACATGCAAAACCAACAGCAAATACTTTTTTTTTTTTTGCAGTACACAGGCCTCTCACCATTGTGGCCCCTCCCACCGCGGAGCACAGGCTACGGACGCGCAGGCCCAGCGGCCACGGCTCACGTGCCCAGCCACTCCATGACATGTGGGATCCTCCCAGACCGGGGCACAAACCCGTGTCCCCTGCGCCGGCAGGCGGACTCGCAACCACTGTGCCACCAGGGAAGCCCAACAGCAAATACTTTTGACTCTACATTCAAAATATGTTTAAAATATTGCTTCCATCACTATGATGCTGACTCTGGGCCCCATCAACTCTCACCTGAGCAGTTGTAAAAGCCTCCTAAGGGGACTCTGCTTCCACACTAGACCATCTATTGTCTATTCTTAGTAAAGAAGCCTGTGTGAGCCTTTGAAAATATAAATCAGAAAATATCTTTGCTCTGCTCTTAGCCATTTTCCCATCTCACTCATAGTAAAAGCTAAAGTTCTTACAATATCTATAAGACCCCATATCAACTGACACCCTGGTTCCCCCATGCACACCCTGTTCCAGCCCACTGACCTCCTTGCTGTTTCTTGGCTATCCCAGGTCTATTCCCATCTTAGGGCCTTTGCTCTAGCTGATTGCTCTGGCTGGAACACTCTTCCTCTAAATGTACTCTTAGGTAACAAATACCCTTACCTCCTACAAACATTTGTTCGGACCTCAATTTTTCAAGCAGACCTATCTTAACACTACTAACTGCTCTCTCCCTACTCCTACCTTTACCACCGTCCTCCCATTCTGCTTACCCTGATTTATTCCTTCATTTTTTCCAAATACATCGGCACCTATCATAGAAAATAATTTATCCATCTATTTTTGTCTTTTTTTAACATCTTTATTGGAGTAAAATTGCTTTACAATGGTGTGTTAGTTTCTTCTTTAAAACAAAGTGAAACAGTTATACATATACATATATCTCCATATCTCTTCCCTCTTGTGTCTCCCTCCCTCTCACCCTCCCTATCTCACCCCTCTGGGTGGTCACAAAGCACCGAGCTGATCTCCCTGTGCTATGTGGCTGCTTCCCACTAGGTATCTATTTTACATTTGGTAGTGTATATATATGTCCATGCCACTCTCTCACTTTCTCGCAGCTTACCCTTCCCCCTCCCCATAACCTCAAGTCCATTCTCTAGTAGGTCTGCAACTTTATTCCCGTCTTGCCCCTAGGTTCCTCAGAACCATTTTTTTTTCTTAGATTCCATATATATGTGCTAGCATACGGTATTTGTTTTTCTCTTTCTGACTTACTGCACTCTGTATGACAGACTCTAGGTCCATCCACCTCACTACAAACAACTCAATTTCGTTTCCTTTTATGGCTGAGTAATATTGCATTGTATATATGTGCCATATCTTTATCCATTCATCTGTTGATGGACTCTTAGGTTGCTTCCATGTCCTGGCTATTGTAAATAGAGCTGCAATGAACATTGTGGTACATGACTCTTTTTGAACTATGGTTTTCTCAGGGTATATGCCCAGTAGTGGGATTTCTGGGTCTTATGGTAGTTCTATTTTTAGTTTTTTAAGGAACCTTCATACTATTCTCCATAGTGGCTGTATCAATTTACATTCCCACCAACATTGCAAGAGGGTTCCCTTTTCTCCACAACCTCTCCAGCATTTATCGTTTGTAGATTTTTTGATGATGGTCATTCTAACTGGTGTGAGATGATATCTCATTGTAGTTTGCTTTGCATTTCTCTAATGATTAATGATGTTGAGCATTCTTTTATGTGTTTGTTGGCAATCTGTATATCTTCTTGTGAGAAATGTCTATTTAGGTCTTCTGCCCATTTTTGGATTGGGTTGTTTGTTTTTTTTTTGATATTGACCTGCATGAGCTGCTTGTAAATTTTAGAGATTAATCCTTTGTCAGTTGCTTCGTTTGCAAATATTTTCTCCCATTCTGAGGGTTGTCTTTTCCTCTTGTTTATGGTTTCCTTTGCTGTGAAAAACTTTTAAGTTTCATTAGGTCCCATTTGTTTATTTTTGTTTTTATTTCCATTTCTCTAGGAGGTGCGCCAACAAGGATCTTGCTATGATTTATATCACAGAGTGTTCTGCCTATGCTTTCCTCTAAGAGTTTAATAATCTCTGGCCTTACATTTAGGTCTTTAATCCATTTTGAGCTTATTTTTGTGTATGGTGTTAGGGAGTATTCTAATTTCATTCTTTTACATGTAGCTGTCCAGTTTTCCCAGCACCACATACTGAAGAGGCTGTCTTTTCTCCACTGTATATTCTTGCATCCTTTATCAAAGATAAGGTGACCATATGTGCATGGGTTTATCTCTGGGCTTTCTACCCTGTTCCATTGATCTATATTTCTGTTTTTGTGCCAGTACCATATTGTCTTGATTACTGTAGCTTTGTAGTATAGTCTGAAGTCCAGGAGACTTATTCCTCCAGCTCCGTTTTTCTATCTCAAGATTGCTTTGGCTATTTGGGGTCTTTTGTGTTTCCATACAAATTGTGAGATTTCTTGTTCTATTTCTGTGAAAAATGCCAGTGGTAGTTTAATAGGGATTGCATTGAATCTGTAGATTGCTTTGGGTAGTAGAGTCATTTTCACAATGTTGATTCTTCCAATCCAAGAACATGGTATATCTCTCCATCTGTTTGTTTCATCTTTGATTTCTTGCCTCAGTATCTTATAGTTTTCTGAGTACAGGTCTTTTGTCTCCTTAGGTAGGTTTACTCCTAGTTATTTTATTCTTTTTGTTGCAATGGTAAATGGGATTTTTTCCATAGTTTCTCTCTCTGGTTTTTTGTTGTTAGTGTATAGGAATGCAAGAAATTTCTGTGTATTAATTTTCTACCCTGCAAGTTTACCAAATTCATTGACCTAATTAAACTTAAAAGCTTTTGCATAGCAAAGGAAAGCATAAACAAGACAAAAGGACAACCCTCAGAATGGGAGAAAATATCTGCAAACAAAGCAACTGACAAGGGATTAATCTCCAAAATATACAAAGAGCTCCTGCAGCTCAATATCAAAAAAAAAAAAAACTACCCAATCAGAAAATGGGTGGAAGACCTAAATAGACATTTCTCCAAAGAAGACATACAGATGGCCAAGAGGCACATGTAAAGATGCTTGACATCACTAATTATTGGCGAAATGTAAATCAAAACTACAGTGAGGTATCACCTCACACCGGTCAGAATGGCCATCATCAAAAAATCTACATACAATAAATGCTGGAGAGGGTGTGGAGAAAAGGGAACCCTCTTACACTGTTGGTGGGAATGTAAATTGATACAGCCATTATGGAGAATAGTATGGAGGTTCTGTAAAACACTAAAAATAGAACTACCATATGACCCAGCAATCCCACTTCTGGGTTTATACCCGAAGAAAACCATAATTCAAAAGATATATGCACCCCAACGTTCATTGCAGCACTATTTACAATAGCCAGGACATGACAGCAGCCTAAATGTCCATCAACAGAGGAATGCATAAAGAAGTTGTACATATATACAGTGGAATATTACTCATCCATAGGAAGGAATGAAATTGTGCCATTTGCAGAGACATGGATGGACCTAGAGACTGTCATACAGAGTGAAGTAAGTCAGAAAGAGAAAAACAAATATCACATATTAACGCATATATGTGGAATCTAGAAAAATGGTACAGATGAACCTATTCGCAAAGCGGAAATAGAGACACAGATGTAGGGAACAAATGTATGGACACCGAGGGAGGAAAGGGAGGTTTGATGAACTGGGAGATTGGGATTGACACATATACACTACTATGTATAGAACAGATAACTAATGAGAACCTACTGTATAGCACAGGGAACTCTACTCAGTGCTCTTTGGTGACCTAAATGGGAAAGAAATCCAAAAAGGAGGGCATATATGTATATGTATAGCTCATTCACTTTTCTGTACAGCAGAAATTAACACTGTAAAGCAACTATACTCCAATAAATAACTTAAAAATATATATATATCTCAGGAGCTGAACAAGGAACAGAAAAATCCAAAGAAATCCAAAAAAATCCAAAGAAATTTCAAACATTCTGTAATGTTTTGAAAAGTTTGCAACTTATGTAGTAGCAGATAAAATTTCTAACTGTAAAATGTTAAACTGTAAAATCTAATTTGCAAAATGTTCTCAATAAAGTCATCATTGAAAATGAAAAAAAAAAAAAGTCTTACAGATACAAGCTTCACATTTGTTGATGCTCTACCTAGTCTTCAGGGACCTAAGAGGTATAAACTGATATGCAAATGGATATTAGTCCAAATAGTTACATCATGATATAATTTTTAGTAACAGGAAAATATCAAACACTGCTAATGTAAAAATGATACAGATGACAGATGCTATAGAGAGAAAGTGGAAGACACTTTGGAACAAATAAAATGAAAGTTATATATCAGCTTCATAAACATGTTTTATTTACATTCCCTCTAAAACAGCATAGGCTTTTCCAGGCTCACACATAGATCTCAAATACAGCATGTTAAAAACAAGAGCTTCTCTCCTGATTCCCCAAACTTTCTCTTTCCTTAAGAAGAAAAATGGCACCAACATTTATCCAGTTACTCCCTCACCTTCAACACCTACTTAATACCAGTAACCAAGTTTTGTCAATTCTACTCCGTGTCTCTCAAAACCACACCCTTTGCTTTGTATTTATTAAGTGCTTCTATCATCAGAATCAGCCACCATTTCTTGCCTAGACCACAGGAGCACACTTCTAAGTTGATATCCAGCCCAAGTCTTGCCTTTCTCAAATCCAGCCTCCACAAAGCACATCTGCTCTTACCATTCCATTGCTGGAAAACCCTTAAATAATTTTGCCTTGTCTTTACAGTCAAGTTAAAAAAAAAAAAATTGTAACATGGCTTACCCAAAACTCTTTGATATCTTAATATTGCCTGCCTCTCGAGATTCAAGTAAAGAAAACACTCTATGTTTGACTGCAAAGTACACAGTAGGATATTTTAAGAGGGGTGATCTGGGGACTTCCCTGGCGATCTAGTGGTTAAGACTCCACATTTCCACGACAGGGGGCATGGGTGGATCCCTGGTCAGGGAACTAAGATCCTGCATGCTACGTGGTGCAGCAATAAAGGGGTGATCTGGGTTATGTTTCCCCAGAAGCAAACCATAAGACTAGGATTTGAGTCAAGTAGATGATATTGGAGGAGACTTAGGAAGTACTAGACAGAGAAAGCCCGTATCTGGGAATTGCAGGTGCTTGCCTTAGGACACCTGTTATGAATGGGAACTGTAAGTTCCTAAGGAATCTGGAGGGATTTACCAGCAGCATCTGCTAAAATGGTTATAAACAAAATGAGTCTTTTTCCGAGGAAAATAATCAGGGCAACAAAGGATCTTGAAACTATATAACAGGAATGATGGTTGAAGGAATGAAGACTATTCCACCTAGAAAAAAAAGAAATATAAAATCCGAAATTGAATTTTCCACTTAAGAACATAGTTAGCCTTGATTAGAGGAAAACTACAAAAAGTAAATCATTTGGATATAAAGTTTATTTTATTTATTCAGTTTCTATATTATAATTCTTTTCCTTTCTGCTTATAAAAAGAAACATGAGATCCAGGACACTTATGACCTAGGGAGCTATATGAAGCACATATTTGCTAATTAATCAGGTTACACTGAAGTCTAAAATGAAATTAAATTTGGATATGATCTGTTCTCTGTATTAAATGACAAATTTCTCTGCTGTATTTGTCTGCCACTTAGTGTAAAGATAAAGACTGTCTTGTGATTAAGATATTTTTATGGGTATCTAAAACCTAAACTTGTATTTTTTAAGAATTATGGAACATGTTTTAATTAATTATGACATACAATAAAGCATGACTAATATAGGAGATAAATGTTTCTCCAATTATACTTTTTAATCACATCAGACATATATGAATTCATAATGCATGTTTTTAAAGTTCCCGGCCTTAAAGTCCGGCCTTTTTCTCCCCCCCGCAAAAAAAAATTAGAATTTAAACAGGCAGGACAGCTTTGGGTTCCGAGACGGCTGTCACATTTACCTATCTTCTTTCTGCAGAAGTTTGCAACAAGCATGATAAAAAATAACAGTGCTGGGCTTCCCTGGTGGCGCAGTGGTTGGGAGTCCGCCTGCCGATGCGGGGGACGCAGGTTCGTGCCCCGTTCCGGGGGGATCCCGCATGCTGCGGAGCGGCTGGGCCGGTGGGCCAAGGCCGCTGAGCCTGCGCGTCTGGAGCCTGGGCTCCGCAACGGGAGAGGCCACAACGGTGAGAGGCCCGCGCGCCGCCAAAAAAAAAAAAAACAAAAAAACAAAACAAAACAAAAATAACAGTGCTGCTGACAGCTTCTAAACCCTAACCCAATGGAGAGCTTTTATACTTTGACACAGAATAACTATCTATGAATCTTGAAATCCAGACTTACGACAAAGAAAAGGAGGAGGAGAGGGAGAGAAAAAATACTTCAAAGTAGCTAAGTTTTTGTTTGTTTTGGTTTTTTTTTTTTGCGGTACGCGGGCCTCTCACTGCTGTGGTCTCTCCCGTTGTGGAGCACAGGCTCCAGACGCGTAGGCTCAGCGGCCATGACTCACGGGCCCAGCTGCTCCACGGCATGTGGGATCTTCCTGGACCGGGGCACGAGCCCATGTCCCCTGCATCGGCAGGCGGACTCCCAACCACTGCGCCACCAGGGAAGCCCAAGTTATTTTTAAAGACTGACTAAGGCGAGCAGTAGAGTTACCTAAGCATAGAGTTAGCTTGGTATTTAGAGAGAACTAAAGAGTATCCAGTTGATTGGACCAATCACTTTAAGGTCTGTTTCTAATTTTGGGGTCTATGATTCTAGATTCTAGGGTTTATCTGGCAATAACATATAAGGTGAATTAGAGGAGAGTGCGGGGATAGAGAAACCAGCTAAGAAGTACCCCAATAATACAGGTAAGAAATAAAGTAAACTCTATAATGATCCTGGAAACGGCGAAGAACAAATAAATATTAAAATTTCGAGCGAGAGAGGGGAAGGACTCAAAGATGATACCAAGGTTTGGAGCCTATGTGTAGGGAGGTTAGTCACCACTAACAGAAATAAGGATTCGAAAGGAAAGAGCAGGTTTGGGAGGAAATAACAGATCCACTGTGAGTTTAAGGTAGTACTCAATATAGTTAGATACAACAAACAGGTAATTGGAAAGATGGTACTGGAGTTTGGAAGAGAGGCTAGAATTGGGCATATAGAAGTGGAAATTTCCTGCACATTGATTGTAAAAGTCGTATCATTAGATAAGATTGTCTGCCGAGAGAGAGATTATGTAGAGAAAAGAAAACAGATAATGAAAGATCGTTCTGTGATGTCTAAGTTTAAGAAACAGGGGTGGGTGGTGGGAAGGGTAGTGGGTGGGGGTTAGATGGGAACAGAGAGTGAAGAGAGGAAGGAGGTGGGAAGAGGGGAAGGAAGAAAGGAAGGAAGGGAGGGAGGAAGGAAAGGAAGGGAGGAAAGAACGGGGTGGGGAGGAAATGGGGAGGGGGAGGCTATTCAGTACTGACATTTACAGATAATGAGGCAGTAGTATGTTTCATATGAACACAGAATATAATACTCCTATGTGTAACTAACAAATGAATAACTTTGAAAACTTTATTTGCATCATAACTGAATATTCTAATGGAAAAAATTCTCACTGGCAGAATTGTTTTCCATTTCTCCATATTAAATGCTTGCAGCAACCTCCTAATTATATAAGGGAGCTATAAGCCTGAAGGTGATGATACACTGCTTATTAATAAAGAAGCATCTATTGCTCATTTCAAGTTAAAATTAGATGACAGGTAAAAATACTGTTGTTGCCATCCTTGTTTATTTAATTCTTGAGATTTATAATTATTGCACTGCTCTATTTCCCCTAATCGGATTACAATTCTACAGTTTCCTGATTTGAAAAGTGTTTTCACATGTTTCATCTCTTTCAACTTTCATGAACACCCTGTTCTCTAGACAAGGAAGGTCTAATTACTGAGAGTTTAAGTGACTCACCCCATTTGAGTTGATGATGGAGCCAGTCCACTGCTCCTTCATTCAAACACATTGATTTTCTGTGTCTTTGTAGGAAATTGTAGATTCTTATTTGTGATTAGATGGTTGTGTAGCTGCAGGAAGTCCTTCTGATCATTTATATTCATAGAAACATTGAATATTACAGCAAGCTACCTTATATCAACTGATTCATCCCTTCAAGTAGCAGATGAGAAAAAAAGATAAAGGAGATGTAGGGACGTGTCCTAGACACAGTCTTTTAGTTTATTGTAACAGCATAAGCTGTAAACATCTGCTGTTATCTATCTATAAGGACAAAGATGAAACTAATTTGTAGTAAAAGTGACATTGCTTTTTTGCTTTCTTTTCACATCTGGTGGCAAAAGTGAATAAAATTATAAGGAAGTTTTCAGAATTTCTATTCTTACCGACTTTTAAAATTTAAACATACTTAATATGAGTAAGTCTTCTGCTGCCTCTTTATCTCACTCTCCCTTTATTTCTCTTGTAAATAATCTGGTGATAGAAAGCTGAAACAATCGGCACCTTAAAAAGTAACTTCTAAAAAAAAAAAAAGTAACTTCTAGGTCTTTAATCTTACTATTGCCGTCATCTTCTTATCTGTCTTCTTTGAACTATAAAAGCTCCCTCTCTGCCTTTAGCTATTCCTTAAAAAATATACATCTCAAAATTTTTGCTGTTCTTCTCTTCAATCAGAGGCAGTCAGGATGATGTTTTATGGAATAAGGCTACAAGTAGGGATCTGAAGACATCTTCAAGTCAAGTACTTCTCAACCACTAGGTTTCTTTCAACAGGTTAGTGATTCACCGACGGTCAGTTGTATGGTTGTCTTAAATAATTTTAATAACAGCGTACAGTTTTTTTTTTTTGTTTTTTTTTTGCGGTACGCGGGCCTCTCACTGCTGTGGCCTCTCCCGTTGCGGAGCCCAGGCTCCGGACGCGCAGGCTCAACAGCCATGGCTCACAGGCCCAGCCGCTCCGCGGCATGTGGGATCCTCCCGGACCGGGGCACGAACCCGCGTCCCCTGCATCGGCAGGCGGACTCAACCACTGCGCCACCAGGGAAGCCCAACAGTGTACAGTTTTAATGACAAAAAATTTATGGACTCTTTAAAAATAAGTTGGGTCATTTTCAAGGTTATTTCTGGAATATTGAAACTATAATTTTCTATGATATGCTTTCTTAAATGGAAGATAAAAGGATGGTATACACTTAGAGGTAGGAATTTCCAAAATTATGTTTACACCTTAGGAGTGAGTTTCTGTGACTGTTATCTGAGCCATCTACCATGGTGACAAGAAAGGTTGATAATCATTTTTTAATCTATGCATTCATCAAATCTTCTCTAATAAAATCCAAGATATTTTTGTTTATTTGTTTGTTTGGGGTTATAATTATATTTGGCACCAAATATTAAACATTTATTGTATGTCAAAAGCTTTACCACAGCCTTGCAAACTGGGTCTTATGGAAGCCAACTTGTAATTAAGAAAACTGAAGCTCAGTGAAATTCGGTGACTTGTAGAATACCACACAGTTAATAAGCAGTGGAACTGGGAATCAACTAGAACCATCTCACTCTAAAGCTTATGCTCACTTCACAAGAATAATGACGCATGGCATCAAGGTATATGTCATACATCCTTGGGGGTACCCATAACCATCCTAGGCTCTCAAACTCTTCCTAAGCAAAGACTGACTCAGAGTCAGGTCAGCTAAGCCAGGAATCTAAGTTGAAATTTTGAAGGTAGGAGAGGAGGAAGGGAAGGAGGGAGAAAGGGAAGGAGGATAAGGGAAAAGGGGGGTGGGTGGGAAGGAGGGGACTCAGAAGAGCAACAATTTTTCCCCTCCCCGCTCCCCCACTCCATCCTGGGTGCATTTCAACTTCACAATAACATCATGGTGGCAGCAATTAAGTTCTAACAAATGAGGCAGGTGTGTGCTTTTCTGGTAAGTGCATAGGTGGGAGCCAATCTAACAGTTCAATTTCTCTCTTCGACTTTATCGGATGTAACATGCTGTGCACATCACAGTTCTTTAGGACAAACGCATTTCAAAAGAAATATTAGTCTTGAAACTTGCAACTGTGTATATTTTACTAAATGTCAATTGCTAGTTGCTGGGTGGTTTGAGTTAGTCTGATTCATTATGCAGTTCCAAGCCTAAGAAAGTTATTTCAAATAGAAAAAAAAAAAAAAATAGACTTGTCACAAATCTTGGACTACATTGAGTTTCCAAAAGTATAATTTAAGCCATTTTCCATCATTCACATAATTTTGCTTTCTACTTTCCTGCTTCCAGCTAGGTTACAACCTCCTGGCCATAAGAAAAATTGACTCAAGTTTTACCTTAATTCTCCCATTTTGAGATAATTTCAGATAACAGCACATATTTGTTCCAGAGTCTGCTGTACCATTCTCCTTTCTCTGGTTAAATGCTAGCCTGAATTTTTTTTTTTTTTTTTAATTTCAAGTTTCTCTTCAAACTTGTATCATGCTTCACTAATGGTCAAGTGCAACATTACTTATGATCATCTAAAAGGATCCTTCTGGATACAAACATGTCTCAAGATGGGTATTTTTTTTTGGTCTTGATTGTCAAATGATTTCCTGAGACCTGTTTTAAAATAATACACTGTGGTGAAAAAAATTAAAATTTTGTTATTCTCTGTACCACAATATTCTAAATGACTGTTACTGGAAGTGACTTTTGAACATATTTTATGGCCCATATTTGTGCCAATAATAATGATGATGATATTCATTTTGTGCTTATATACCAGTGTTTCAAATGAATTATCTCATTTAAGCATCAAGTGAGACCACCTCATTCTGTACTTCAGATTACTTCCTCAGGTAAAATCCCAAAATGAGGGATTCCTGGGTCACTAAATGTGGGCAATTTGCAAACTCAAAATACAATTATATCCACAAAGATTATATTAATTTATGCTCCCACCATCAATGCATGAAAACTCCTTTCACTCCATATTTTTGTCAGCATTGGGTAGTCTGATTGTCACTCTTTTTTCAAAAATATCTTAATTTGACAAGCAAAGAATGAGATCTCCCTGTTGTTTTAATTTGCATACTGATAAATTTGTTAGCCTATTTTATTTCCTAATTGTCTGTTAGTGTCACACTGTTTTATCTACGAGTATCTTCTTAGTGCTGTTGTTCCCAATTTGAATAAACTCTTTAAATACTAAAACAATTAACCTTTGTCATATTTATTATAAATAGTTGTACCAGTTTAGCTTGCTTCTTAATTTTAATCTTTTTTATTTTGGACCTGCAGTCTTTTTATGTTCAAATAATTAAATGTATTTATCTTAGTCTTTATAAATTCTTCCATTACAAAGCCACCTTAATAAAATGTAAATTGCTCATGTCACTCCCCTATTTTTTGACCTTAAGTGCCATACTCCTCAGCGTAACATAGAAGATCTTTCATGATTTAGCTCTTACTGTCTCTTACAAATCATCTTTCCTCACAGTCACCCTTCAATGCTGTGATCTAATCTTGCCAAATTCCTTTTGTAAAAGCAATCTGCTTTCTTTCCCACAGCTTGTTCTTTTCTCTTGACATTTTTTCCTCTTCCAACAACCACCATCTCCAGTCCCATCCCATTCTCCTGATTAACTCCTTGTAACTCCAAGACTCAAATCCCAGTCTCTTCCAGGATGCTCTTCCAAAGCCACACATCCTATAGACACTGAATGATTTTCCCAAGCATTCCCATAGCATTCCAAGCGTATCTCCTTCATAGCATTTACATTGCACTCTCTCCTTCCCAACTAGGTTCCAGACACTCTATGCAGGCCAATATCTACATATTTGCATCTATGTATTATTTGACACATAGTATATATGTCAGTCATTTTTTCTTAAATGAATTAACTAATGACAAAATTGATGATGAGGGTACTGGAACATTTGGATATATTTTATTTGTAAATATATACAATTTTTATTCTTAACACGTAATAAGAAGAGAAATAATTTGGGAGAAACTAAATGACTTTCAAATCCTTTTACTACTTGAAGACATTTCCCAGGGAGTACCAAAGGAAAGGGCAATGCTATGTCAAGAAGTATAAACACGTTTCTGAAGCAATGAGCAGTCAAAGTTATGCTACAGCATCTAGTTGAATATCAGTAAAGAATAGTTTATTATGACCTTTTAGAATATGTGTATTTTTTCTTTCTCCTACTATATTTCCCTATTTGACTCAACCTCAACAATACAGGTTAAGTGAGACTTAAATGTTACATCAAGAGATAACAACAGAATAGAGACTTTTAAGGAAAAAATAATGAAAGAAAAACTAACAAGAAAAATTTTAGGATGTTGCAATGAAATATCAGGTAATAGGTAATTTTAAAGGGAATTAGAATGGGTAGAAGACAAGGGTCCATTTCATTAGATACATAAACCATTTTAGTGTGAACATCACTGATGAGAATTATGAACCTTCCCACAGGCTGCCAAATAAATCAGTCCTTGATCTTTATTTTTCTCAGTCTGCCTCATGAATTCCAGACTGATGAAAACATTGATTCACTCTCAGAGCCTATTCACACAAATCACTAACCTGAAAAATACAGTGAGTGGGTGTGGCAGGGGGAAGTGGCCTGGGTCCTTTATGGTACCAAGTTTCAAGTTTAAATGAAGTGCTTTGTTAAAAATGAATATTATTGCCCTAAAGAACAAAAGTGTCCTCAATAAAACAAAAATTGATCTCACTTCAGTGAAAAAGGCTATAAATCCATGAGACATGTTTCTGGATATGGTAAAGCAGAGATTTACGCAATAAACCTTTAAAGGAAACCAGTTTAACAAAGCAAAATATCCAGCACATGTCACTAAATATCTGTTTACCTCCAATGACTTTTGTCCAGATTTAACCTCAGATCTTCACTTATTTTTTCATTTAACAAAAATGTTGAGTGTTTGGGCTGAATAATACACTATTAAAGGCTTCAATAACATAATTCATAGAACTTCATAAGACATCTTTTTAAGGAGCTTATAACTTAATACAAGTATGAAAATAAAGCAATGGACACCTTAACTTTAAAAACACAATGGGAGAGGATGGTGAGCAAATTCAATAATTTTACTTTGTTTAAACTAGTATTACAAAGATAATTATTTGACTCATATTAAAAATGTAAAATGTCTATAGCCATTTAAAAGAGCAATTAATTTCACCAATAAAATTAATAAAATTTAAGACAGCAAGCTAGTAGGTTTTATCTATCAAACTGGAAAAGACTAAAAAGATAAGAATACCCATGGTGAGTGAGAGAATAGGGAAGCAGAATCCACTCTGCTGATGACCGAGTAAATTAGCATAGTTTTTTTCAAAGGCCATCTGACAATATGAACTTTCAATATATATATATCCTATGCCTTCAGCCTTTTTCTTTGTTTTTTTTTTTTTTTTAACATCTTTATTGGGGTATAATTGCTTTACAATGGTGTGTTAGTTTCTGCTTTATAACAAAGTGAGTCAGCTATACATATACATATGCTCCCATGTGTCTTCCCTCTTGCGTCTCCCTCCCTCCCACTCTCCCCATCCCACCCCTCCAGGCTGTCCCAAAGCCCCGAGCTAATATCCCTGTGCCTTGCGGCTGCTTCCCCCTAGCTATCTACCTTACTACGTTTGTTAGTGTGTATATGTCCATGACTCTCTCTCGCCCTGTCAAAACTCACCCTTCCCCCTCCCCATATCCTCAAGTCCGTTCTCCAGTAGGTCTGCGCCTCTATTCCTGTCTTATCCCTAGGTTCTTCATGACATTTTTTTCCTTAAATTCCATATATATGTGTTAGCATACGGTATTTGTCTTTTTCTTTCTGACTTACTTCACTCTGTATGACAGACTCTAGGTCTATCCATCTCATTACAAATAACTCAATTTCATTTCTTTTTAAGGCTTCAGCCTTTTTCTTAATATTTTTTCACCTTTTTGGCCTAAGGGAATCCTGACTATTCCCTAATGACACTGTTTCTTTTTACGTCCTGGAGGTAAAGCAGGTTTTTTTCTCTCATAATTCCACATGCCACAGTACCTAGAAGTGGGCTAGGTATCCTTCTTATTTTCCCTTGCCATTTCCAACTATTACTCTCATAATAGTTAAAAAATACACACACATACACACACACACTCCTATATTATTTGAAGATAAGATTTTACCACATACCAACCCTTCCTGATGCTCTCATCTTTTTAAAAAAGTATCAAGAGCACAGGCATGCTAAATAAATTTAAAAGTAAAGAAAACAGTCAGAAAAGGAAGAGGAAGCACAAATTTAAACATTAAGATTTCATAGCACCTTTGCTAGTCCAACCATTCTTTACTTTTGTTGTTTTCATTTCTCTACTAGCTATGTGGCAATCTTATGCACTCTCATCTAATATGGCATCTCTGATTCCTGTGAGTACAGGTAGTGGTTGCAGAGTTCACCAAAGGAAGAGATTATCATTACTGGTGCTACAAGCTCATCTTTGCCCCTTACACCATCAGTTAACCTACCACACTCCTGAAGGCAATGATGTCAGTGAAAAAGCATAACATCAGACTTCCCTTCCCATGCCTAATCTAGTTCAAAATCCAACCTAAAGTTGGAAAATCTGACGTATTACCACTTGCCAATTTTTTTTCCTGAAGTCACATTGTATACTTTGAATAACAAATTTCTAGAGTCAGAGCCTCATTACTGCAATGAGTCAGCCCTTTATGTATGTCATTTGTAATGCTATTTCTTTCCATTTCATAAAAGAGCTGCAAAATTTTCTCCATAAATTTCTGCTGCAAATTGCAAATGAGACAAAAGTGTTTCACTTGCATACATATCATAATGTTGCCCATTGATTATACTAATGTTTTTCAAATTTGATAATCACAACCAGCCATTAAAAGATGATCATTCCTCGGGCTTCCCTGGTGGTGCAGTGGTTGAGAGTCCTCCTGGCGATGCAGGGGACACAGGTTCGTGCCCCGGTCCGGGAAGATCCCACATGCTGCGGAGCGGCTGGGCCCGTGAGCCATGGCTGCTGAGCCTGCGCGTCCAGAACCTGTGCTCTGCAGCGGGAGAGGCCACAACAGTGAGAGGCCCGCGTAACGCAAAAAAACAAAACAAAACAAAACAAAAAAAGATGATTACTCCTTTCAATAATCTACAAAGCTTAAAATCATTTAACATGTTGAAAAAGCAATTATTAAAGCTATTTAGAAGAAAGTTTATCTTAACAGATATTTTATTATTCCTAATTTATATGAGATCTTTTACCAGAAGAGGGCATAAACTTGCTTCTTGTCTCTACTCTCTCCCTTGAAGCACAGAAAGGACCCATCTCATTATTATATTTTCACCTGAAACCCAAGAGTTAAACTTACTCAAAAACTTGTTTCAGAAAAAGTATCCAATAGTTATTTGCATGCAACTGAACAGTTCTACTTCATCTTTCACAATGGCTGTTACAATGTGGATTTTTCCAAGGGGGTCCACAGTAAGCATGAAATGAACTATTATTTGGCTATTGACCCTGAATGGAATTCAATGCCCTAGTTACGGAAAAAAATCATCTCTGCACACCTTATTCATCATTATATATCACTGTACTTAAGAACATGGGTTCCAATACTTAATAATAATGCATAGATCATGCTTAGCAGAGTGCCTGGCATATAGGAAGTATTCAGTGGGTAATTATTATCATGGAAATTTTTCCATCACCACAAACGTGACCTTCAATGTCAGTTAGTAGGCAGCTATAAGATTTTATTAGCAAAATAGAGAGTGACATCAACAAGGTCGTAGAATAGGATTTTTTCAGCCTTCTTTCCCCACCCAAAGAAACACTGATTTTAACAAACACTTAGGGATCAGAATACCTTTGTGCGAGCTTGGAAGTCCAGTGGTAAGTTCCCAGAACCCCACTGGAGCAAAAAATGTCTGAAAATAGATGCATCGAAGAGGATAAGAAAAACAGTTTCACTTTATCCATAGCAGCCCTCTCCCAAGGTGGCAGCTCAGTGCCAAGAGAGGCCTCTCAGCCCACAATTTCTCCCACAAAGAAAGTGACAGCATAGTAAATGCCCAGCTTCCACAGCTGTAAGGAACACTGACCAAGAAGCCCACTCCTTTCATACCCCAACCAGAATGCTGAGAGGATCAGCATGGCTGATTAGATAGAAGGCAGCTAAAGGCTACTGCATATGCTATCTATAATCCTTCTTGATGCTATCATCTTATTTTGAAAGTGTCAAGAGCCTAGGCATGCTACATAAATTTAAAAGCTCTAGCTATAGTTGTTACATCTACAAAGTTTGTGGGTAGGCCCCTTAGTGGAATACATGAGGTGGTTAGTAGAAATGGTAGCTCTCTGTAGAATTCTGCACCTGGATGCTGTGAGTAGATATAAATTGTGATATTAGTAACATAAAATGTGGGAGGGGGAGAAGTAAAAATGTAGAATTTTTGTATACAGTTAAATTTTTGTCAGCTTACACTTGATTATTATACCTATAAGATGTTTTATATAAGTATCATGATATCCACAAAGCAAAAACTTCTAGTAGATTCACAAAAGATAAAGAGAAAGGAATCAAACCATACAACTACCAAAAAAAAAAAAAATCATCAAATCACAAAGGAAGACAACAAGAGAAGAAAGGAATAAAAGAATTAAAAAGCAGAAAATAAAGTGACAATAGTAAGTCCTTACCTATCAATAATTACTTTAAATGTAAATGGATTAAATTCTCTAATCAAAACACATAGTGACTGAATAGATTTAAAAAACAGCAACAACAAAACCCCCAAAATATACTGCCTATAAGACACTCACATTAGGTTTAAGGATGCACATAGGATAAAAGTGAAGGGATGGAAAAAGATAGTCCATACAAATGGTAACCAAAAAGGAGCAGAGCTGGCTATGCTTACATCAGACAAAACAGACTTTAAGTCAAAAGGTCACTATATAATGACAGAAGTCAAATACAAACAATCATTACAGACTACTATGAACAACCATATGCCAACAAATTGGATAATATAGAAATTCCTAGGAACATACAACCCGCTCAGACTTCTATTTCAAGAAGAAATAGAAAATCTGAAGAGACCAGTAGAAGGAGACTGACTCAGGAATCAAAAACCTTTCTAACAAAGAAAAGCCCAGGATCAGGTGATTTCATTGGTGAATTCCACCAAACACTTAAAGAAGAATTAATGCCAATCCTTCTCAAATTCTTCCAAAAAACTGAAAAGGAGAGAACACTTCCAAACTCATTTTACACAACCAGCATAACACTGATACCAAAACCAGACAAGGGCACTGCAAGGGAAAAAAAAAAAAAAAAAATTACAGGCCAAAATCCCAAATGAACATAGATGCAAAAATCCTCAACAAAACACTAGCAAACCAATTCAAAAACATATTAAAAGGATCATACACCATAATCAAATAGGATTTATCCCTGGGATACAAGGATAGTTCAACATATGCAAATCAGTAAATGTAATGCACCACATTAACAGAATGAAGGGTAAAAATCATATCATCATCTTAATAAATGAAAACAGAGCATTTGACAAAAAGCAGCATCCTTCCACTATAAAAGCTTCCCAAAAATGGATATAAAAGGAATGTACTCCAACATAATAAAGGCCATATATAACAAGCCCACAGCAAACATCACACTTAATGGTGAAAAATTGAAATGTTTTCCTCTAAGATCAAGAACAAGATAATGGTGCCCACTCTCACCACTCCTAGTCAACATAGTACTGGAAGTCTTAGCAAGAGCATCTGGGCAAGAAAAAGAAGTAAAAGGCATCCAAATTAGGAAAGAAGTAAAATTGTCTCTGCTTGCAGATGACATGATACATAGAAAACCACAGAGACTCCATCAAAAAAGTGTTAGAATTAATAAACAAATTTAGTAAATTTACAGGATACAAAGTCAACATCCAAAATTCAATAGCATTTCTATATACTAACATGAACTATCAGAAAGAGAAATTAATGTAAACAATCCCATCTACTATAGCACCAGAAATAATAAAATACTTACAAATAAATTCAAGCAAGGAGGTGAAAGATTTGTGCACTGAAAACTATATGAAATTGAAGAAAGAATTGAAGAAGACACAGTAAATGAAAATATATCCTATGTTCATGGATTAGAAGAATTAATATTATTAAAATGCCCATATGACCCAAAACTACAGATTTAATGCAATCCCTATCAAAATTCCAATGGCATTTTTCACAAGAATTAGAAAAAGCAATACTAATATTCGTATGGAACTACAAAAGACTTTGAATAGCCAAAGCAGTCCTGGTAAAAGAGAACAAAGCTGTACGCATCACACTTCCTGGTTTCAAAATATATTACAAAGCTACAGTAATCAAAACAGTATGGTTCTGGCATCAAAACAGACATATAGACAAATGGAACAGATAGAGAGCACAGAAATAAATCTAAGCATTGACACTCAACTAACTGATCTTCAACAAGGAAGCCAAGAACACACGACGGGAAAGGATAGTCTCTTCAACAAATTGTGTTGGAAAAATTGCATATCTACATACAGAATAAAGAAATTGGACCCTTATCTCACATCAAATACAAAAATTAACTCAAAATGTATTAAAGACTTAAACGTAACACCTGAAACTGTAACACTACTGGAGGAAAACATAGGGAAAAAAGCTTCTAGACATTAGTCTGGGCAATGAATTTTTTGGATATGACCCAGAAAGCACAGGAAACAATAGCAAACATACAAATATGGGATTATATAAAACTAAAAAGTTTCTGTACAGCAAAGGAAACAATCAACAGCGTGAAGAGACAGACTATGAAATGGAAGAAAATATTTGTAAAGCATACATTTGATATGGGGCTAATATCCAAAATAAATAAGGAACTTAACTCAATAGCAAAAAACCAAATAACTCATTTAAAAAATAGGCAAAGGACCTGAAAAGACATTTCTCTAAAGAAGATATAAAATGTCCGACAGGTATATGAAAAGCCGCTCAGCAGCACTAATCATCAGAGATATGCAAATCAAAACCACAATGAGATATCCCCTCAAACCTGTTATGATGGCTTTATCAAAGACAAGACATAAGTGTTAGCAAGGATGTGGGGAAAAGGGAAGTTCTGTGCAATGTTCATAAGAATGAAAATTGGCACAGCTATTATCAAAAACAGTATGAAAGTTCCTCAAAAAAATTAAAAATAGAACTACCATATCACCCAGCAATCCCACTTCTGGGCAAATATCCAAAGGAAATAAAATCAGTATCTCAAATAAATATTTGCACTCTTATGTTCATTGCAGCATGACTCACAATAGTCAAACTCTATGAACAACCTAATGTCCATAGATGGGTGAATGGATATTTTTAAATATGATATATACAATGAAATATTATTCAGCCTTAAAAAAAAAAAAGACAGAAAGTCTGTCATTTGCAACAACATAGATGAACTTGGAGGACATTACGCTAGGTGAAGTAAGCCAGATGCCAGAAGACAAATACTGAATGATTTCACTTATATGTGGAATCTAAAAATGTCAAACTCACAAAAATGGACAGTAGAACGGTGGTTGCCAGGGCCTAGAAGTTGGGGCAAATGGAAAGATGTTGGTCAAAGACTACAAAGTTTCAGTTATGCAGGATGAATAACTTCTGGAAATCTAACGTGCAGCATGGTGACTATAGTTCACGATACTGTATTATATACTTGACATTTGCTAAGAGAATAGATCTTAAGTGTTCTCAACACACCAAAAAAGAAAAAAAAGTAATAATGGTATCTATATGAGGTGATGGATATGTTAATTAGCTCGATTGTGGTAATCATTTCACAAACGATACATATATTAAAACATCACATTGTATACCTTAAGTATATACAATTTTTATTTATCAAGCATACCTCAACAAAGATTGGGGGAAAAAACAATATATAAAAAATTCTTTGGAACCAATAAAAAGGCTGAGATAATAATAGAAAAAAGCAAAAGATCCTACGAGGCACTTCTAAAATAATAGTATGTTCAAATGGCCAATAAAATATTTTTAATAGGGTGCATTCAATGCATAGTCTTATAGAAATAAACATGACGAAGCATGCCCCAAAGGGAATATTTGGAAACTGCATAGCCAAACATTTTAGTTTCCTACATCCCCAAAGAAATGAATAAAATTAAAAGGAAATTAACTGACACATTTTATGAAGGCTTCTAAATGTTCAATTAATCTATCGGGCAAAGACAAATAGGAATAGGCAAATCAGATTTCGTGAGCTGCTTTTCCACATGGAGTCAAGGTTAATTTATTCACTTATTTCTCAGGTTACATAGGCACTTAAGTACTCAAAGAACTTTAAACTTGCAATATTTTGATAAGTAATATTAACCCATAAAGTTTTATTATTTCTATGACATTGAGTTAGGTCTCATACATGGCAACTTAAATTGAGACTCTGCCATTAAGAAATCTATAATTGAGAAGCAAGATGGACTACCATATAAAAGAACAAGCACATAGGTTATTATGTATACATGTCTTATGAATACTAGTATCAATAATTAGTAGAAATAAAAATAATAGCTTAGTATTTTACAGTTATAAAGCACTCTTCTAATATATGTGTTATATATTTCTCAGAATAACACTCTGAAATAAGATTTTATCCCCATTTCATAGGTAAAGAAACTGACATTGATCCTGACTGGGTACGTATTTATTTTCTTACTAGTGGCACATACTGAGCATTCCTGAATGTTCCTTCATCCTCCTTAGTTTTAATAGAACCACTCAAAGCTTAGCAAGGCACAAGGCACCCAGGCTAGAGACTATATTTCCATTTGAGTAAGTTTTGGCCACCAGGTAGTGAGTGGAATTGAGCTGTACAACCTCCAGATCACATCATTAAAGTCCATATCCTTCTTACACCCTCTCTCTTTCTGCAGGCTGCAAGGCAGATGTGGTGCCGGATTCAATCTTTGGAGGAGGACAGCACCGTAAGAGATAATGGACCAATGAGATGGAAGGATCTTGCCCCTGGAGGATCTTCTGGATCAAAGCTACTTCCCTACCTGTACCATATATTTACATGTCTGTACTGTTACATGAGAGAAACACAAATCCCTATCCTATGTTACTTAAGTCCTGTACTTTAGGTATCTCTCTTTCAATCCCCCTGTCTCTTGTCTCTCTCATCTCTATCTCCATCTCCATCTCCATCTCTATTTCTCTTATCATTATTTTAGCCTTAACCTTACCAATCCATTACTGAATGAGTTAGAGATCGCATGGTTAAAGATGGAGAAAGATCTTGATCCTTAATCCTGACTCTGGAGCCAATACCCTTCCTATTTACCTTAAGTAAATAAACTCTTGGCATAATAAGCAAGCATTGCTGCAAAAAAATGTGTTATAGTGATTTTCTGGATCTTCTTGAACTTCTCACACCCTGTGGAACAGAGAATATTAAAAGTACTATGTGCTTCCTTCTCCATCCATTTTACCAGATTTAATTTTTTAAAACAGAGAAGGCAGAATGGTAAGACTCTCCAATTTCCTACAGAAACAGCCATATACTCACTGCCAATTCTGTTTAACACAGGGGGCTTGCTATCTCTACAGCAGACCTGGCTGTGTTCCAGTCAAGGAGTGCACCGTAGCACTGGGAGACTCTCATTGTGGAATATCCTCCTGATACAACTTCGTACCTCAGTCATGGTCATTTCCCTTTCTTCATTGTTCCACTACTGCATCCATCTCTGAACAAATCTTAATTTAGCCACAATAAGCTCACCATACATTTTTATGCCTCTATTTTCTTCCCTCATTATATTGCTTTTTGCCGATTTATTTGTTGCCCTCTGGTAAAAGAAATACAATTTACGTTTAAAAATATACACATGGATAAAATATACACACACACACACACACACACACACACACACACACATACACACACACACACACACCCAAAAGTTCACCAAAAACAAAACAAAACAAAACACATAACTAACTATATGTGATAAAGTAAGAATGTAACAAAGTTAACATCTAATAGAATCGTCTTAATATTTAAATACAACACAACAAAAAGTTTCAGATTGGAGTGATTTTGCTGAATATCATGGATATGCTTTCCTGTTTTTTAGTTCGATCCAATGTGGAACACACACATATAGGGATACATGCTGATCTGATTCACTATTGAGCTTATTTCTTTTGTTTTTAATGAAGGCCATGGTTGAAAATCCTAATTTACACAAACAGGTCATTATGAATGGTATTAATAGCAGTATGTCCTAATAACAAGAAAATTCTTCAAGCTAACTGAAATTTATGGTAAAATTAAAGTCTGTGATCATTCTTCAGTGTAAATAAAGAACTATGCTGTAATACTTCATTTATATCTTCAGACACTAAGTTTAACTCAATTATTTGTTCAGGACTTTGAAAATCAAGTACATCTTTTATTTAAATGTTTCTCTTAATCTTTCAGATATCTCTCTTGGAAGTAACAATTAAAAGTTTGAAATAGAGAACTGAAATGTAATAATATCTCTAATTATACTTTTTTCAAATTGTCGTTAAAAGTTACAATGCTGAGAAAAAAATAGCTCTGAACATTACTTATAAATCTCACTGTAACAGTAATTTTTTCTTATTATCTCAGATATATCTGATTTGTTGAAATATGTCGTGTAGATATGACAAACAACACTGACACTGGTGGCTTCTGATATTTTTAAATAACTCCACTGTATTTTCCAGTTATACTTACTACTCTGCAAACTTCTGATTCCTTTACAGTTTTTCCACTTTGCTTTATACTAATCAACAGTACATTTTCCTAATCCTATAGATATGTCTCATCCAGTTGTGGGTGGATTAAATTTAACCATAGCAAACCTTCATAAAATCATCTTGCCATATAACTCTGGCCAAAAATTTTGTAACATGCAAAACTGGTGCTATCATCAACTTGTAGCATAAAATCTACACCAGCTGTTATTCATGTAATAAGTATTACTTCTAAATACTCTGCAACTGTGCATATTTGAGAGGATAGTGGGTTATTAATAAACAATGTAGCTTAACCTGTAAGTTGTTTAATCACCAAAAATCCCAAATACCTCACCCATATCTACTGAAAGAAAATTTTTTAGCATCTTGATGAGACATTTGTCTTATGGCACACAATTACAAGCAAATTCATCTCTACTAAGAATTTCTCAGAGGAGATCAAGATGGCAGAGTAGGACACAGAACTCACCTTCTCCCCTGAACATATCAAAAATACATCTACATGTGCAACAATTCTCACTGAAAATTAACTGGAGCCTGGCAGAAAGGATCCTGAACAACAAAAGCTGTAAGAAACAGCCACATGGAATTGGGTAGAAAGGGAAGAGAAGCGATCTGGTTGGGACCTGTGCCCCTGGGAAGAGACTCAGAAGAGGAAGGGGATTACACGGGTGGAGATCCTCCCTGAGGAGTGAGCAGTTCGAGCCACATACTGGCACATACACAGGCAGCACATCAGAAGCAGACCGCCACAGCCTGCGCCCAGACCCACACTGAGCACCCACACCAGCCCCCCTTGTTCCAGCACTATTCCCTTCTGGGCGAGGGTGCTGATGCTGGGAGAAGGGAGAGTACATACTTAAAGGGAATGGAGCCAGCTCAGACCCGATCCTCTGGGCTTCTGTTCCAGCAACCCGGGGCCCAACCATGCCCCTGATAGGGTGGTGACAGCTACTGAGCAGAGGAAAAGCCCTCACCTGGCTCTGGCCTTAGCCCCTCCATCTCCAGCCCTGCCTCCTACCACAGTGATAGCTGCCAGCACTCTGAGGAAACACGTGAATTGTATTCACATCAGATCCAGCTCTCCCACCATAGCCACTGGGCATGAACAGACTGTATAGGGATGCTCCTATATGAGGACATCCTTCAAGACCACAATAGGTAACTGTTTCACCTAATTTCATAAGAGACAAAGATAAGCAAAATAAGAAGACAAAGGAATTTGTTTCAATTGAAAGAGCAAGAGAAAATCCCTGAGGAAACAGCTAAGGAAAAAGAAATAAACAATTTACCAAAGAATTCAAAGCATTAGTAATAAGAATGCTAACTGACTCAGGGAAAAGAATAAAGGAACACAGTGAGAATTTTAACAAGGAATTAGAAATATAGAAAAGAAACAGAACTGAAGAATACAATAACTGAAATAAAAAACACACTAGAAGGAATTAACAGCAGACTAGGTGATACAGAAGAACACACAAGTGATCCTGAAGATAGATAATGGAAATCACCCAATCTGAGCAGCAAAAAAAAAATTCTTTTAATGAGAAAAGTTTAAGGAATCTCTGGGACAACATCAGGCATACCAACATTTGCATTATATGGATCCCAGAAGGAGAAGAGAAAGGGGTCAAGATGTATTTTATGAAATTAAGGCTTAAAACTTCCCAAATCTGAAGAAGGAAACAGATATCCAAGTACAGGAAGAACAGAGGGTCCCAAACAAGAACCACACTGAGACATATCATAATTAAAATGGCAAAAGTTAAAGAGAGAATTCTAAAGGCAGCAAGAGAAAGCAAAGAAACATATACAAAGGAACACCCCATAAGGCTATCAGCTGATTTTTCTGCATAAACTTTGCAGGCCAGATGGGACTGTCATGACACATTTAAAGTGCTGAAAGGGAAAACCTGCAACCTGGGATACTTTACCCAGTAAGGTTATCATTTAGAATTGAAGGAGAGATAGAGAACTTCTCAGACAAGCAAAAACTAAGAGTTCATCAATACTACACCTACCCTAAAAGAAATGTTAAAAAGTCTTCTTCTCTAAGTAGAAAAGAAAAGGCTATAACAAGAAGTAAGAATATAGTGGGAAAGGAAAAAATCCCACTAGTAAAGGTGAATATATAGTAAAGGCTGAGGATCAACCACTTGAATAAGATAGTATGAAGATTAAAAGACAAAAAATTATAAAATATACTAAAACTACAGAAATTAGTAAAGGGATAAACATGAAGATGTAAAATACATCAAAAACACAAAATGTGGGGAAGGGGAGTAAAAATGCAGATTTTTATTGATAGAATGTGTTTGAACTTAAATGACTACCTGTTTAAAACAAATAGATATAATTATAGGTCAACATATATGAACCCCAAGGTAACCACACATCAAAAACCTACAATAGATACACAAAAACAAGAGAGAAAGTTTTGTGTACAAAAATATAATGACCTGTAACACATAGGTTTGTCATTTTCATTGAATTTTATACTTTGAGAAAATCACATTTGAAATAATATTCATTTTCAAGTCTTGCCCTTAATTTTGTCTCTTGAAAATGTAGCTTATAAGAAATCAAAGTTTACTGACTAGAACTATGGTGGCATTGGACTGTATCAATTTAGCCAAGCTGGAACTACATATCCTAGAATCTCCTTCTTGTATGACTACAACTGAGATTGGCCACAATAGAAATTTGCATGGCATTTGAAAATGGAAGCGAGGAAACAATACTTCTCTTCCCTTCTCTCCCCTTCCTTTCCCTCCCTCCCTTCCTCCCTTCCTCCTTTCCTTCCTTCTCTCCTTCCCTCCTTCCTTTTTTTTTTCCCTTTTGAAGGTCAGTGTAGGGGTGTCAGGCAATACAGCAGCTCATGTACCTTATTGCTGATCTGCTGCAAGCTCACCTTACCGGTAGGAGAGAGCAGGCTCACAGAATTTCCAGCTTCCAGGGGATTTCCCCTTTATGCTTCTCTATAAGCTGGGCCAGGTGTGTGTGTAGCTCTATGGCAAAGGGTGCCAGCTTCTATTGAAGGTCACCCACATCATCTCTTTGGGTTGGAGATGACAAGAGAAAGACTAGGTTCCAATATGTCCCTGCTCTTATCCATTTCATGTTCTACTCTCCTTCCCAACAGCCAGCCTGGCTGACCCATAGCAACATTAGATCCAACACAAGACTCAAGAGTCCTTGGGTAGACATATCCATTAGGTCTCATATTATATAATAAATAATTATAATAAATAATAATTCCTATAATAAATCCTTTATTATATATCACTCATACTGGTTGTGGTTTTCTGACCAAACCTTGACAATTGTCAACATTTTCTCAACATACCCAACAGCTGAACATAAACATGCCTTTGTATTTTTCACTTAATCATCCTCCTTCTTCTAATAATAAAAACCACTTATTTAAAGGTAAGTGTATTATTTCCAGTCCCTGGAATATGGTAAGGGCTTTATTGGCATTAAGTAGCTATTATTATTATATGGCACAAATTCAGATAAAGCACCGATGAGCAAAAGACCAAAGCTCTTTCTAGCTAGTGTGTTGCATTTATAACATCCTTTCCACTAATTTCCGTCTCACAACAAATCACAAGTAGCCACAGCATAAATTCTAATGTGCCCTGTTCTTGCTAGGAATTCCTGCAATGCACTCTAATATTTTCTATTCTTTCTATTTTATTTTATTAACATACTGCCCACATAACTCTTCCTCTAGGGAATCTTTTTTTTTTTAAGCTTCTTGAATTAGGCCTGGAAGCCTGAAACAGTTTTGATGGGAATGCTAGGGAGAGTTACAATGAATTGCTCAAATTAATCAGTTTCTGCCCCTGGAGCTATGATAAATTCCCCAAAGTGCACACTGCTATATAATGGGGGAGGAGTGGTATAGATGTTGAGAAGACTTCACCAATATCTACTATTTTCCATATGTTATCACATACCTATGAGTAAACACTTTGGGAAATTCTCTTTTTCAGAGCCTTGGTCCTTAACATTATTTAACTCCCATAACATGGGTTATGACATATTTTAATAAAATCTCCTAAGATTGTGCCAACTCCTATCCTAAAATGCTGCTCATAATCTACTAAATTGACTTCATGACCTATTCAGTTCTAATTTATAGTTTATAAAACCCTGTACTACCTACAATAGCTGAGCCATCATTTCATGCCTGCTCTTGCATCAGCCTTTCCAGAAAAAAAAAAAACAATGAAGAGGTCAGGATCACCTTCTAGCATACTCTTCTGTCCCTTCCTGACCTTCACCCACTGCAGTGCTTCCATCAGTGCCTAGTGTTTTTATTTTTTCTTTCCCTCGTTCCCTAACATCACAGTGTAGCATTTAAGAGCACAAATACTGGAATCAGAGACCTGAATTAGACCCTCAGTATTGCCTCTCATTAGTTCTCTGACCTTGAACAATATTATTTACCTCTTTGAGCCTCAGTTTTCCCTACCTGCAAAATGGGAATAATATAATTAACACATTCATAATATTAAAGTGAGGACCAATTGAGATAAGACATGAATACCTGGAACATGATAAAGTACTCAATACAAATTAGCCATGATTATTGCTCTAAAAGCTAACTCACATAATATGATAAGCTAATTGCTCATTTTTATAAAAGACTACTTAATGGTTTCAGTTCCAGGGTACTAGATGTCAAAAACTAAAGCAAGTAACTCCTAACTATAGAATGTCAAAGATTTGTCAACTGATAAAGAAGGAATTTTTATGACCAAAGAGTACTTTTCATATGTCCTCAAGTCACATTACAGATAGCTGTAGCTGTATACTTGACCCCATTCTTGCTGTAAAGAAAGAAGAATAAAGAAAGTAAAAAGCAGATTTTCTTTTTTTAAAGAGCACTAGCAAAATTTTTCTTTGTCTCTGAGGTAGCCTGGAAATATTTCAGAATTAGACCCAAGGATGTAAATTATCTGTCTTTCTTCTTCTAAGACTAATATTTTAAAAAAGCAAATCTTAAGAAATGATTATACATTGTACTCTTTTAGAAAACAAGTAAATCAAGGAGTGAATCTTAGCTGAATGAAAACTATTTTTAGATTCATTAACAATCTGCATGACCCCCCAACCCTTCCCCAATGAAACTTCCAATTTGTCACATGCTATTTCATACTTTTGTTGCAATCTATTTATGCATTCACATTACTTATTCACAGCCAGGGGATCAGAGCCCTAAAACAAAAATCACATCAAATGCTGCCAAAAGAATGTGAAAAGGCTGTAGAATTACCCGTCCATAGTTATGAAGCTGTTATTAACCCTATGGCAACAGGCGAATTTAGAGAAGTTATTTAAAGTTGTCATTCAGAGTTTTAGCACACCATTGTGGTCCCATATTTTCCACATCCATTACATTTGATTTATAAGTTTTTGCTTTTGTAATGCCTAACATCTGACCATTAGTTGTATGGCTCTTTGCAGTTGGTTATAACTAAACAGAAGTTATATGTTGTATTTTGACAATAAATGCATGGGGTAGATTTATGTTCGTGTGTTCAATATTACTCAGTTCTGAATATTCAGTTTCCCAAAAATCAACTTCAGTGGCCTCAGCTGCTACCCATGAGCTTGATTTGGTGCTAAACAGAGGCACTTTCCGCTAGGGGACATAGGAGCATGAGTGAAAGATGAAAAGCTGAATAACCCTAGAGACAAAGAAAAAAGAGAGACAGGATTCAATCCTTTGGGTTTTTCCTTTCTTTCACCGTTTCGATATTGGAGTATCATATGAGTGAATTGAATTCCAGTAAGATAATCAGTATCAATTCACTCTTAATTCTTTCAATTTACTGTAGTAACATATCGTTCTTTAAATTTATGCTTCATAACTGAATTGAAATGGTTAAAGAAGACCTAACTTATGACTGGGATACAATGGGAGCAAGAAAAGAATCAAAATGTAACTTTGTATATCTGTCTAATTATAGATGAACTTTTTTGTATAATTGATTGCATTTTGAAATGAGCTTATTAGCTTATGCTAAAAAAAAATCTACCCCATTACATTCTGGTTATTGTTTCTTCCAATATACTTATTAAAAAACTATTCAATCTTTCTTAATGGATTAAAATTAAGCTGACGTTAATAACGAAAAGAAGCTAAATGCAGAGATGTAGGAGGACAATCACTACTAAATAATTTGTATCTTCAACAATAACAACTCTTAAAACTGGTTTCATAATTTACCATGTTTTCACAGTAACCCGTGTAAGAGTATAATACAATTTTACAAAGCTCAAAACCAAGGGAAGTTAGACAATGTATTATTTATCATATATACAATGGTCATAAGACTTTATTTTTAAAAAGCAAATGAATGATACACATCTATTTATAACAAAATAGAAAGTAGAAACAGAAATCTTAATAGTGATCGCCACGGAGGGCAGAGATGTAAGATAAAGGAAGAACACAAAGCAAGGTGAAAGCTATTGCTGGTGTTCTAGGACAGGGGTTGGCAAACTTAGGCCCACAGGCCAAATCCCATTGCAACCTGTTGGGAAAATAAAGATTTATTGGTACACAGCCATGTCCATTTTTTTTACATATTGTCAGTGGATGCTTTGCACTACAGCAGCAGAATTGAGAAGTTGCAAAAGAGACTATATGGCCTACAAATACTTAAATATTTACTCTCTGGCTCTTTACAGAAAAATTTTGCTGAATCCTGACCTAGCCTGTAAAAGTAAAGAAGGCTTCTATTAACTATTATTCACATGTGGAATGATAGGTTTTACTAACCCCTTCATTCTCTTCAAGCTTACCTATCTTCATCCCTGATGAAAAGTGGTTCATTCAGCACAAAATTACATATAAGCAGTGGAAAGATGCGCAACTGATATTAAAAAGGCCCAAGCTGTGTTTGTTTTAAGGTTCTCCAATCTGAAGAA
Source organism: Phocoena phocoena (assembly GCF_963924675.1). NCBI lineage: Eukaryota > Metazoa > Chordata > Mammalia > Artiodactyla > Phocoenidae > Phocoena > Phocoena phocoena. Next base: position 25,292,441 of record NC_089235.1, on the reverse strand, counting down.
AGTGAGAATCCAACATATTCTTTTTAGCATGGAACCAGGAAAGGGTTCTCAGCTTTGACTACAACAGAATTATGGAATAATTTTTTAGCCACACATTGAGGCTGACTGTATATATACCAAAAGAGAACTTGATGGAAGTAGAACTTGAAGGTATAGACTTGAAGGAATTATTTTACATCATCTTCTAGATTCCAATTAACTTTTTGATTAGATACAAGTTAAAGTACAATGGTTCTTTTTAGTGGTTAACTGTCCTTATACACCATTCCAGAAAGTGCAGATCATAAGAACAAGCTTAAATATAGACCAGTGGTTCTCAACCACTGGGGTGATTTTGACACCTTCCCACCTCTCACATGGAACATTCAGCAATATCTGAGAACTTTCCACTTGGTTGTCACCACCAAGGTATCTAGTGAGTAGAGGTCAAGGATGCTGTGAAACATCCTAGAATTCACAAGGTAGCCCAGAACAATAAAGCCTCAAATGTCAATTGGGCCAAGGCTGAAAGACCCTAATATATATCCTTGGATTGTGTCTGTTGACAATTAGAGTCAAAATTCTGATGGTGAGGCCAAATTCAAGGTAAGTGACACCCATTACAAAATTTCTTCTGGATCTGGTCCATGTGATGCACACAGAGACACAAAAGCAAGCACATCCTACACACTCTAATACATACATTCTACATAATGAGAAAACTTGAGGCATTCTCCATGATTCAAACTACTTGGGTATATATATTTTTCAAATCAAAAATATTGTTTAGTCTGAATTACCCACAGAGATTGCCTAAGTTCTTTAGGTTATTCTGCACACAAGGAGACAGCACATAGATATCACTTTTTTTCATTATACTATTGCTTACACTTTATCATTTCACATAGATAATTGACCATCTTTCAACAATATGAATTGCCAAAGAACACTTTTGTGGGTATCTTATTTGTTATGCAGCTTTGAGCAGCATATCAGCATCTGCACATGCCTTAATCCATGTCCAAATGATATTATTGAGCACTCTTTTTAAAGAGTGTCTGGAAAATTACATGTCATGAACTTCAACAGTCTGGCTGTCACCACCAGGAGAAAAAAAAAATGATTTCAGCAAATGTTTTAGATGTATCCCAAAGAGGCAGTGAACATTTTCATTGAAATAAAGAATCTGTTTTATAACTAGTAATCCATAGATAACTATTTCCTTTTTAATTTTAGTGTATTAATGAGTAGTTCTAATCTTCACAAGAAGGTGTGACAGCTTTGTTGCTCATTAAGTGTCTCATTAGTAGGCTCTGAAAAAGTAGGATTCTAAACAACCAAAATTAGAAAATATTAATAGACAATTCTGAAACCTTTAAAATGCATGCTCTGACGTTCATAATCATAGCTAGTGTGTCCATCATTATTTATTTATAGACGTTGTTAGTAAAGATCTAGTAGAAACACTTATTAAGGAAATTGGAATAGTTTCTCCACAAATGAATTAATCAATGTCTTATTCTGTGTGGTCTACTTTAAATGGTAAAATTATTAGGGTTTAAAATGTGCCTTAATATTGTAAAGTTCATCAAGTGAAATATAAGACATTCTCAGAATTAATTTTAATTAATTGCTCTATTCACAACTAACCTAGACAAAATTATGAAGCAGACAGTATGTATCCCAGCCTGCTTTCTACCCAATATAGTTATAGGTTCAAGGGCCTCTTTTCATTGTTTTATTATATTTTTAACTAACTCCATTCTTATTTGTCCAAGTTCTTCATGTTTCCAACAGTGTAATTACCTTAGAAACATTTTGTGGTCCACTCTATCAGACGAAAACCACATCCACAAATCTAGCCAGAATGATCCCTTCTCTACCTTGAGCTGCCTCTGAAGCTGTTTTACGACCACCATGCCCTTAAAAGTACTATTGTTTAAAAGCAATGATTTGCATGGCACGCTTTTCTTTTTGAGGATCCACCTTAACCTTACATTTTACGTAAAAGAGTAAAATACTAATTTTAAGTACAGTGTGCAAAGTTAAGAATATATATTGTAATTCCTAGAACAAACACTTAAAAATAATTCAGGAAGGTATGGCCAAAATGCCAATAACTAAATTAAAAATGGAATTTTAAAAAGTATTTGATTAATCAAAAACTGAAAGAAAGGAAGAGCAGAGGAACCCAAAGAGAGGTGACAAAGAGAAAACAAAGAATTGATAGAATAAATCCAACAAAACCAATAATTACATTAAATGTTAATGGACTACACATGACAATTAATAGAACTAAATTGTCAAATAGGATTTTTTTTTAAAAAAGCAAAGCCCAACTAAATGCTGGCTCTTGCATACATGAACTTTAAAAATAAAGAACAGATGCACTTAAAGTAAATAGATGGGAAACATACCAGGCCAACAGTGAGCATGAAAAGCCTGAGGTAATGTTATATTAACATCAGACAAAATATGTTTCAAGACAAAGTATATCCTGTCTATGATCTGAGTGATAATGAAAATACAATCTATAAAATATGCGGGATGCAAATGAAACCATGCATATAGGGAAATGTTTAACTTTAAGTGCTTATATTAGAAAATGGAAAAGATTTGAATCTAATGGCTTAAACTTCCACTAGAAGAAACTAGAAAAAGAATAGTAAACCAAGAATAAAAAGGTGAAAAAAAAAAAAAAAAGTAAGGGTAGAAATCAAAGAAACAGGAAACTGACAACTGAGAAAACTTAAAATGCCAAAAATTGAAAAGATCAACAAAGTTTATCAACCCCTGGCTATACTGATCCAGAAAAATACAGAGAAAATGCAAATTACCAATATCAGCTTTGAAAGAAGTGTTGTCACTACAGATCTAAAAGACATTAAAAGGACGGACAATAAGGAAATAATCTGAATAAACGAATGCCAACAATTTGGACTACCTGATAATAATATCTACCGTGAGAAGCTGTTGAAAAAGAATAATGTTTATAAAGAGAATGTATATAAAATGCTTAGGTTACATTGGTGCCAACAATAAGCCAGGCTTTATATATCTCATACAGGCTTATAACTCCATGGGCAGGAATGACTTGCTTAATAGATAAGAAAACAGGAGCTTAAAAATAATAACTTTTAAGGTTTACACAGACAATAAAGAAAAGAGTTTTTGTTTCAACCCACTGTCTACTTGGTTCTAAAGCCTATACCTGTTAAATGATATAACATGATGCTATAGTAATAGATATATTTTTACCTTAGTTGATGCTTGTAAAAAGCTATATCTAAATATTATCCTCTGTTTTCTTATCACCACTAATCTTCTAGATGTGAGAATTGTATATTTTGAAAAACTTAGTTGAATTTTCCTTTTAAATTTAAAAAATATAGGATAATAATTTGTACTCTAAAAATTCTTAAATTACAGGTGATTTTAAGTAGTATAAACATTATATAAAATAACCATAATCACAATAATTTCTCTAGGTCAGGAAGCAGGTTTTATACAACTTAATACTTGCCATAGGAACAAATTCAGTGCCATCCAAATATTTTTAACCAAATCATTTTTAAATTATTGTTAAATGCTATATCAGTACCCCAAGTATAGAATATAAATTTAATTTATAAATGTATAATTTATATACAAATTAAGTGGACTTATACTAACAATAAGACAAAATTATTATCAAATAAATCATGCTGAAAATGCAATTAATTACTTAGTTAAATTAATTAAATTTTTAAAGCATCAACAAAAATCATCTGGGCTTAGATTTCTCATCATCAAGATGGTAAATGACAGTGGAGCAAAGTTTCCAATTTCTACATGAAATTATAACATACCCTTATTTCTATGCCATGGCAAATTATAAATCAAATGTGAATCCAAATCAAAGATATTTACAGATATTCAAGAACTTAAAACATTAATTCACTATTCTTTCCAGGATATCCACTTAAAAACGTACACTTAAATAAGAGTGTAAAATAAGAAGGAAGACTTGGGATATGAAAAACAGTGAGCTCTCCCAGGATTCCAATAGAATGAAGTGCCGAGATGACAGTTGTGCAGCAAGTCTAGGAAATAACCGGTCCAAATTAGAAGAGGAAGTCAGTGGGCTCCAAGAAGAAATTCCTCATAAAGAATGCCATGAAAAACAACACAAAAGTACATTTTATGGAAAACTCATGGTTCAAATATGAAGCAAATTACAATGTGGCATGACTTACAGCAATTTATGAAGGGTTAGAAAAACTAATCCAGTTGACCTTAATTTTGCTAATATTCTTTTTCTAACAATGAAATCTTAACAGTGGACCTTTAGGAAGAGAATTCTAGCACACCTCTTGATTCTGAAACTAAAAATATTAAAATAATAAAATGTATGTAGAATCAATGTATAAAAAATCCTGAGATATTTATTTAAATATAGATAACACATGAAAAATTTACATGAATAAGGATTAGGTAAAGCATAGGGTATTTACCTCAAGTCAACCTATAGATTAACAAAGACCCCATTATGCTTGCAGAAGCAAAGTATTTACCTCAAGTCAACCTATAGATTAACAATGAAAGACCCCATTATGCTTGTAGAACCAAATATAAATATTATCAATAATAATAATGTGAAAGTAAAATTATAGATGGCAAAATTAGAAGAGGAATGGTAAGGGTGCTAATAACCATGTCTTATATTAGTGCAAAACCAAGAAGAGTCACTGTCTGAATTTGATGGAATAATAAATGTAAGTTGATAGATAATGCTTAACATTATAAAAGGAACTAATAAAAGATAATTAATAATACCAAGGACTGATTGAGAGAGTAGGAAGGGACTGAAAAATATGAGTTAAAATACTTATCTTTCATAGTAGAGGCAATAGAGTTGATATTTCCAAAGTTGATATTTCAAGAAATACCTTATTATTTAGATGCATGGGATTATCCACCAAAAGATCTAATAATGACAGTTGAAAAATGATAGTTTCTGACAAGGGAGTATAAAGGATGGAGCTTTTCATTATAAGCTTTTCTGTACTACTGGAATTTTTAGCATACCTATACTGTTTTGATAAAAACAAATAATTTTAAAGAAAATATAAAACAAAGAGAAAGAGTATTTCATAGATAACAGCATATAAACTTGACTAACAAATGAATAATCAATATATTGCCATTGACATGAGCAAAAAAGCCTATAAAGCCAAGAATAGAATGAATTTCTTAAAGAAGTAGACAATGGCTGTAATTCATGTAAATTATTCTATATGCAATTTCATTAGCAATAACATAAAATTGATACAGAAAGAATAATTTTATTTCTAAAAGTTCTGCAGGCAAAACTCTTATATAAGCTAAAAGAAAAGTAGAGTCAAAATACTACTGAGCAGTTGTGGTGCTAAGTCACTCACGAAAAGATCCAGGTTGTCGGTGAATCAAGTACTTCAATAAAATTCTTAAAAGCATAAGAAAGTATAACTGTATTCCAATAATGAGAAATATAAATAATGAAAAACGTCCACCAGAACAGTCTGCAACAGAATTTCTGAGCCATTCACAATGCTTTCATTAAAGTTTGGCTGTCACCAATTAAGATAATAGAGAAAATTTCTCCTTCAAAGATAAGATCTTAGGATCCATAGGTCTTTCTCTCTACTTGCAGTCTCTTACTTTATGTCACCTAAAAGCCCAGACTTATTAACAGTTTTAGAAATCTCAGACCTCAAACTACGTAAGGAAAATGTAATTTAAAAGTTCACAATTTTATATTACTCAATGAGCTTAAATCCTGAAAACACCAATTGTCTTTCAGTCTTCTCAGCTTCAACCCTTCTCCAGGTAAACTGGATTCACCTGTAAACATATCCTTTGACTCATCAGGTGCTTATCAGGACACACTTACTTCCACCTGTGTCCTAAGAGTATGTACTCTATTTCTGACCACAACCTTGAAAAGTAAGTATTTTCTGTCTGTACTCCATATCTGCAACTTGATTTCAGGAAAAATCTATTATTCTCACAGAGCCATCTAGGGGCTATTCAATATCTTATGATAAGTAGTGTGGTCCAAAGAATCTTTTTGCTCTGAAATGCATTCAAGTAGATTCTCTTATGTTAGTGACTACAGAATTGCAGGACCAAGTAGGTTATACTGCTTGTGCTAAGATTGGGAAATGGAACAGGCAATCTTTATGGGTATGTTTTTTTTCATAGTCTTAAGTAGCCAGGCATTATTAAAATTACTAGAAGGAGGCAATGGTAGGAGATCATTATAGTCAATTGGGGCATTGTATTAAAAAGAGTGGTAGTGCATGGTAATCCAAACAGATAGTCACTTCTCTTAAACTACTATTAGTATAGCACAACTGCAAAGCTCCAACAAGAAACAGAATACAGAAATCTCAGAAAACCTGCAAAACACAGGCAATACTAGTAACAATATCAACAAAGAATGACATGTATTGAGTACTTATTATGTGTCAGATACTTTACCTATATTTATATTTACCTATATTATCTTATTTAAATCTCAAAAATTCCTATACACTATGTGCTTTTATAACCCTCATTTCATAGATGAGGAAACAGAAACTTAAAAAGGATATCTAACTTGCCCATATCTAGCAAGTGGTAGGACAGCAATTTAAACCCAGACAGTAGAATTCCAAATCTGATATGATTAAGCAGTCTGCTACATAGTTCAAGACAAAGATTCACATATAAAGAGTAGATAACAGATTTTACTGGAGCTGAGCTAAAAGATATGTATTAGGTATCAATGAAAAAGGGTAACTGATGGTTTTATAAAGGAAAATAAGAAAAAAGGGGATTAACAATCTGTTGAACTAGTACTAAGTGGAATTTAAAGGTGCCTTATTTTCATTACTCTAGGAGGTGGATCAAAAAAGATCTTGCTGTGATTTATGTCAAAGAGTGTCCTGCCTATGTTTTCCTCTAAGAGTTTTATGGTGTCCGGCCTTACATTTATGTTTTTAATCCATTTTGAATTTATTTTTGTGCATGGTGTTAGGGAGTATTCTAATTTCATTCATTTACATGTAGCTGTTCAGTTTTCCCAGCATCACTTATTGAAGAGACTGTCTTTTCTCCATTGTATATTCTTGACTCCTTTGTCATAGATTAGGTGATCACAGGTACATGGAAACAACCTAAGTATCCATTAACAGAGGAATGGATAAAGAAGATGTGATATAGCAGAGGGAGGAACACTCCCAAATTCCTTCCACGAGGCCACCATCACCTTGATACCAAAACCAGACAAGGATGTCACAAAGAAAGAAAACTACAGGCCAATATCACTGATGAACATAGATGCAAAAATCCTCAACAAAATACTAGCAAACAGAATCCAACAGCACATTAAAAGGATCATACACCATGATCAAGTGGGGTTTATTCCAGGAATGCAAGGATTCTTCAATATACGCAAATCTATCAATGTGATAAACCATATTAACAAATTGAAGGAGAAAAACCATATGATCATCTCAATAAATGCAGAGAAAGCTTTTGACAAAATTCAACACCCATTTATGATAAAAGCCCTCCAGAAAGTAGGCATAGAGGGTACTTTCTTCAACATAATAAAGGCCATATATGACAAGCCCACAGCCAACATCATCCTCAATGGTGAAAAACTGAAAGCATTTCCACTAACATCAGGAACAAGACAAGGTTGCCTACTCTCACCACTCTTATTCAACATAGTTCTGGAAGTTTTACCCACAGCAATCAGAGAAGAAAAGGAAATAAAAGGAATCCAAATCGGAAAAGAAGAAGTAAAGCTGTCACTGTTTGCAGATGACATGATACTATACATAAAGAATCCTAAAGATGCTACCAGAAAACTACTAGAGCTAATCAATGAATTTGGTAAAGTAACAGGATACAAAATTAATGCACAGAAATCTCTGGCATTCCTATATACTAATGATGAAAAATCTGAAAGTGAAATCAAGAAAACACTCCCATTTACCACTGCAACAAAAAGAATAAAATATCTAGGAATAAACCTACCTAAGGAGAAAAAAGACCTGTACTCAGAAAATTATAAGACACTGATGAAAGAAATTAAAGATGATACAAATAAATGGAGAGATATACCATGTTCTTGGATTGGAAGAATCAACATTGTGAAAATGACTCTACTACCCAAAGCAATCTATAGATTCAACGCAATCCCTATCAAACTACCACTGGCACTTTTCACAGAACTAGAACAAAAAATTTCACAATTTGTATGGAAACACAAAAGACCCCAAATAGCCAAAGCAATCTTGAGAATGAGAAAAGGAGCTGGAGGAATCAGGCTCCCTGACTTCAGACTATACTACAAAGCTACAGTAATCAAGACAGTATGGTACTGGCACAAAAACAGAAATATAGATCAATGGAACAGGGTGGAAAGCCCAGAGATAAACCCATGCATATATGGACACCTTATCTTTGACAAAGGTGGCAGGAATGTACAGTGGAGAAAGGACAGCCTCTTCAATAAATAGTGCTGGGAAAACTGGACAGATACATGTAAAAGAATGAGATTAGATCACTCCCTAACACCATACATAAAAATAAGCTCAAAATGGATTAAAGACCTAAATGTAAGGCCAGAAACTATCAAACTCTTAGAGGAAAACATAGGCAGAATACTCTATGACATAAATCACAGCAAGATCCTTTCTGACCCACCTCCTAGAGTAATGGAAATAAAAACAAAAATAAACAAATGGGACCTAAAGAAACTTCAAAGCTTTTGCACAGCAAAGGAAACCATAAACAAGACCAAAAGACAACCCTCAGAATGGGAGAAAATATTTGCAAATGAAGCAGCTGACAAAGGATTAATCTCCAAAATTTACAAGCAGCTCATGCAGCTCAATAACAAAAAAACAAACAACCCAATCCAAAAATGGGCAGAAGACCTAAATAGACATTTCTCCAAAGAAGATATACAGACTGCCAACAAACACATAAAAGAATGCTCAACATCATTAATCATTAGAGAAATGCAAATCAAAACTACAATGAGATATCATCTCACACCAGTCAGAATGGCCATCATCAAAAATCTAGAAACAATAAATGCTGGAGAGGGTGTGGAGAAAAGGGAACACTCTTGCACTGCTGGTGGGAATGTGAATTGGTTCAGCCACTATGGAGAACAGTATGGAGGTTCCTTAAAAAACTACAAATAGAACTACCATATGACCCAGCAATCCCACTACTGGGCATATACCCTGAGAAAACCAAAATTCAAAAAGAGTCATGTACCAAAATGTTCATTGCAGCTCTATTTACAATAGCTCGGAGATGGAAATAACCTAAGTGCCCATCATCGGATGAATGGATAAAGAAGATGTGGCACATATATACAATGGAATATTACTCAGCCATAAAAAGAAACGAAATTGAGCTATTTGTAATGAGGTGGATACACCTAGAGTCTGTCATACAGAGTGAAGTAAGTCAGAAAGAAAAAGACAAATACCGTATGCTAACACATATATATGGAATTTAAGAAGAAAAAAAATGTCATGAAGAACCTAGGGGTAAGACAGGAATAAAGACGCAGACCTACTGGAGAACGGACTTGAGAATATGGGGAGGGGGAAGGGTGAGCTGTGACAGGGCGAGAGAGAGTCATGGACATATACACACTAACAAACGTAAGGTAGATAGCTAGTGGGAAGCAGCCGCGTGGCACAGGGATATCGGCTCGGTGCTTTGTGACCGCCTGGAGGGGAGGGATAGGGAGGGTGGGAGGGAGGGAGACACAAGAGAGAAGAGATATGGGAACATATGTATATGTATAACTGATTCACTTTGTTATAAAGCAGAAACTAACACACCATTGTAAAGCAATTATACCCCAATAAAGATGTTAAAAAAAAAAAAAAAAGAAGATGTGGTACATATATACAATGGAATATTACTCAGCCATAAAAAAGAACAAAATAATGTCATTTGCAGCAACATGGATGGACCTAGAGATTGTCATACTGCGTGAAGTAAGTCAGACACAGAAAGACAAATATCATATGATATCACTTATATGTGGAATCTAAGAAAAAGGGTAAAAATGAACTTATTTACAAAATAAAAGTAGATTCATGGATGTAGAAAACAAACTTATGGTTACCAAGGGATAAAGGGGGAGAGGGATAAATTGGGAGATTGGGACTGACATATACACACTACTATATAGAAAATAGATAACTAATAAGAACCTGCTGTATAGCACAGGAAATTCTACTCAATACTCTGTAATGGCCTATATGGGAAAAGAATCTAAAAATAAGAATAGTGGATATATGTATATGTGTAACTGATTCACTTTGCTGTACAGCTAAAACTAACACAACATTGTAAATCAACTATACTCCAAGAAAAATTTAAAAGATTGAAATTAAAAAGAAATTTAGAAAAGAGATTTTAAAAACATTTAAATAAAGGTGGCTTTGAAATGCCCACGGTCGCGAGACCCCTCCACAAGACCACCAGAGACAAGAGTCAAAGCCAAACGGCAAGGGTCATTTATTGCAGGTTCGAACCTGGACCTCCGCGCACTCGTTGCCGGTGACGCTAAGAGGTCCCGATGGAGTTTAGTACAGCTCTTTTATAGACGGGTACAAACAAGCTCGGGACCTTCTGCGGGGCTTTCCAGGGGTGGGGAGTACTGATTGGCTAACTTTTAAACAAAGACACTAGTCACTGATTGGTTAACTTTTAAACAAAGACACTAGTCACTGATTGGTTAACTTTTAAACAAAGACACTAGTCACCGTCTGATTGGTTGGATGGTTGCAAAAGGGGGTTCAGCAAGCATAGTTACAGAAGCGAGAGCGGCTGGTTAAGTTTCGGTTTCCTGAGGTTTTGTTTCTCAATTAGAAATACTTAAGATGGGGCCATAGTTACAAACAGTACAAACAGGAAGATCGATGCAATCCTAGCAGCGCTACGGCCTAACGGCAGGGCATCAATTCAGTCCTATTTCTACCAATGTAGAACATAGCCCTTCAGCTTAACCTCTTTTGGAAATATCCCTCAAAATTCAAGACTGATATAGGACACAATAGGCATAAACCATAATTAACGAAATATGAGAAAGGCAAAGCTAAGGGTGAACATATTTTAAGAGTTTATTTGTAAGCAATTTTAATTTAATTAATTCAATTAATTTAATTTAATGAGTATATTTTAATAAAACAAGCTAAACTTCATGGCTTGTCACTTTCATATTTAAAAACAAGTTTTTAACTCTCTTTTTCTCTGAGTTGGCTCAGGTTTTCAAAAGTTTCTCTCAGATATAGCCATTCAGCACAGTGTAATTGCTACATGTAATATAATATAACAAGACTGCCCATTAACGTGTTCTCTAAAATACCCTTAAGTAACTGACTTAATACAATATTTAGAATGGTGCAGTCAGGTGGGAAATCTTGCTCTTAACTATACTAACTGCTGAGCACAGATTATAGCAGTTTCCCTCCAGCCTTTTATCCCAGAGCTTCCAGCGTCAATTTGTTCCTCCTAGAATCAAGTGCTCCAAGTCAAAAGTTTTTAAAACAACGTTTTCTTCTTTAGAGCACAGATTTTAAAATAGAATAAAGAGGATTCTCCTGCTTGCTTTACTGTTTTCTTCCTGTCTCCACAAAAATGTTCATCACACTCAGTCCCCATTAACTGCTCAACTACAAAGGTTATACAAAACTTTAAAATTAACATAGTTGATGTGGATTCATTATTTCAGAAGAGGTTTTTCTAAATGTTACTCTTCCAAGCCTCGCTCTTTTCTTTATCTAGTCAAAGTACAAATGTACAATCCACTGTTAAACTACATTTCTCTAGCCATGGAACATAAATGTTTGTTTCTCTCAGACATTATCTATCACTTACAACAGAATCTCAAGCTCTTTGGACATATTAAAATTTGAAAGTATTTAAATTATAAATTCCATAATTCTTCATCTTGAATTTTAGACTTACTGAAGCTTTGTTAACAAGTGTTATATTTATTAACAATGTTATATTTATTAATATTATATGTATAACATTTATGTGTATATACATATATAAAATAAGTTACCAAGATATTATATTCTGACTTTAAACTTAGACTCATTAACTGTAAGATAATATATTTTGGTTTTCAAATAAAAAAGTAAGCTATACTAAATGAGACTTAAAGGAAATTGTATTCTTATTATTTTTAACAATATGTGTATGAAAATATCAAATTCAGATCCAAAGTCAGATCAATGAAGTCATCACTTATTCATTCTTCAGCTGATCTTGTGCCAATCCTTGTACTAAGTGCTGGAGACAGAAATATGAATTAGATATATTCCTTCTAGTAGAATAAACACACAAAAACAGATCTCTGTAATATAATGTCTTATTGCAGCAGTAGAGAATGCAAAGGTGTTTTGGAAGCATCAAAGAGTACAACTGTGTCTGGCTGGGTGCAAAACGAAGGAATAGTGGCAAGAAGACTTCTTGGAGATGACTCGTGGGTTGAGACTTTAAATAGAAATATGAGTTAGATTACTCAAGAGTAATAGTTAAGAGCATTCTAGGCAGAGACACCAGAATTAATAAAGATATAGAGGTAAGAAATAGCATGGTATGTGTGATAAACTGTGAGTCATTCAGTGACCTGAAGAGAAAAACAAATGTCAGGAATTGGTTTAGATTTGAAACTTGAAGACAGGCCAAAGACAGATCATTAAATTCATAGTGAGACATATGAACTGCCTTGGACTTTAAATACGTTTTATCCTGCTCTTCCTTTCTCCTGGGACTCCAACTACATGTTTGACAGACTCCTTGGAATTATCCCAAAAGTCACTGAGATTATACATTTGTTAGTTTTTTTCTCTCCCTAGGCTTCGTTTTCCATACTCTCTATATCAACATATTCAAGTTCACTGATATTCTCTTCTGCAGTGTCTCACCTACTATAATGCCAATCCAGTGAATTATTTTCATATTTTATTTTTTACCTCTAAAATTTCCACTTACTTCATTTTATAACTTCCATATCTCTTCTCACTATGTACATGTTTTCTGTTTTTACTTTTTTAACCATTTTTTATATTGAAGTATAGTTAATTTACAATATTACATTGGTTTCAGGTGTACAACATACTGATTCGAAATTTTTACAGATTATAAATGTTGGACAGAGAAAGACAAATAGTGTATTTTTCACTTACATGTAAAATCTAAAAAATAAAACAAGTGAATGAATATAACAAAACGGAAACAGACTCAGATACAGAGAACAAACTAGTGGTTACCAGTGGAGAGAGGGTGGGGGAGGGGCAAGATAGGGGGAGATGATTAAGAGGTACAAACTAATAGGTATAAAATAAATAAAATATAAGGAGGTAATGTACAGCACAGGGAATATAGCCAATATTTTGTTTATGTTTTCTTTTAAATCCTTAAGTATATTTATAATATCCATAAGAAACGTTTAATATCACTTGTCAATTTCATCATTTCCATCATTTTTGTGCATATTGCTATAGACTGATTTTTCCCCTAGCTATGGTCACAATTTCCTTCCTCATAAGTCTGGTAATTTTTGATTCATTGACAGATATTGTGTGTGTGTGCTTCACATTGTTGGACATTAGATTTTGGTATAACAGGCAGTTAACTTTCTTGATACTTTTGAAGTTTGTTTTTAAGTTCTGAGGAGTGGATATAAAATACTCCTTCTCAATGAGGGTTCTACAAGAAAATTAAACCCTAGTGCCTAAGGCAACATTGTACATAATGAATTAATTTATATCTAATGTCTTTAGAATGGTATTGTATAAACCTTGAAAGAAACAAGAAAATAGTTATTCAAATTATTTTCCATACAATGTCAGTTGAGAAATACTGACAATTTAGCTGCACTACTAAGGCATGACCCTTCCGAAGTCTCTCTGAAGGCCCAGGTGTTCAAGAAAGACTCTTTATTCTAACTGATTAAAACTCAAATGTCTCCCAACTGTGTGTGAATTCTGGAACTTTTCAATTTACAGCTTCCTAGCTATTTGTTGCCTGGCCTCCAGTAGTTTCTTCATACATATGCACAACTTAGTATTTAGCAACAAACTCAAGGGGATTCCTAAACAAATTTCTAACATTCTTTCTCCATGCAGCTACTACCTCCTTGTTATTCGGCTCCACAAATTCAAGATGCCTCAAGCTTCCTGGACAATTCTGCCTGCTCAACTCAATGATACCACTGTCCTCTGTTCAAAATACCCCTCTCCACACTGTAGTCCAGAAAGTGCCTGAAGGCAGAAAGCTGGGATGACTGTAGGCTCATCTTGTTTGTTTCCCCTCTTTCAGTATTGTGCCAACTGTTTGACCAATGTCCAAAAATTGTTGCAGCATGTATATTGTCCAACATATATTTTGTAATTATTTATGGAAGGAAGGTAAGTCCAGTCTCAGAGTGAAAGCTTTATGTTGGACCTTAAATTATAGTTGATGGAGAGCCAATAAAGGATTTTAATCAGAAGACTGACATGGTTGACGTTAGCTTTGTATCTCAAATGACTCTAGCAGTCCTATGGAAGGAGAACATGAAAAAGTTAGTCTGATGAAAGGGAGAAGCTCATAAATGTTTAGGATTGAAACTATCAGGATGAGACAGTTTATTTTTTTTTTAAAGTGAGAGAAAGGAGTCAGAGATACCTCTAAGAACTCAAGCTTGGGTGTCTGAGTGCCATCAACTTATATGAGGAAGGGGACATAGTTTACGGCAATTTTGTTGTTTATATTGCCTTTGAGGCATCTTTGGAACATCCGAATGGAGATAACCTTTGAAGACTTGCATTTGCAAACTTGAAACTCCGGGAAAAGATTCTGGTTGGAAGAAATAAAATCAAGAGTAATGAGCACAAAGAATATAGCTGAAACTACAGAGGAAATACTATTGTTCAGGAAGAACATATGGAACCCTAAGACAACTGGAATAAAATACAAAACACTAACATTTAAGGATCAAAGGGATAAAGTAGAGATGGAGAAGTCCTCAGAAATGAAGAGAACCAGGAGACTGCAGAGTTGTCAAGTCAACGTAGTAAGACTTTCAGAAGGAGGAATTAGACTATGGTTTCAAATGAGAGTTCTAGCAAAATAAAAGCTAAAAGAATGGCCATTGGCTTAGGCAATTGAAGAAATAAAAAGCCTTTCACTCAGTAGGTAAGTGTAGGCGAAAGCCAAATGCCAACAAGTAGAGAACATGAAGAGGAATAGATAGCAAGTATAGATTACTCTTTTACAGGGTGAAAGGAAGAGGATTGACTAAATTGAAGCTAAGGAAAAATATGTATGGGTCAGGAGAGAATACCTTTAGTATATGAGACTTGAATTCATGAAAGCTGAAGAGAAGAACTTAAAAATACAGGAGAGAGGGAAAAACAAATGGATTAAGGTCCCAGAAGACAGAGGGCAAGATGAAGTCAAGAACACAGAAGGATTGGTTAGCCTTGATGAAGAATCTTGACCTCCACTGGTATCAGAGGAAAGAACATAGGAACCAGCATCCAAGCCCACAGAGAAGGCTTGTTCTGAGCAAGTGTTCCTACCTGGTTTTCAGAGCAGTGACAAGACCTTGATCTGAGGATGGATTGCCATAGAGTTTGGGAAGAGAGAGCAAGGGTGTCAGAAACTGAGAGCAAGGGCCTTACTCTGAGAGATGGCTTTCATCTAGAGCCTTTAGCAGTGACAAAGACCCTGGTTAGGGAACGGTCACTGAAAGCCTTGTTATCAATGTGAGCTGCCACATAACATTCAGAGAATTTACATGAGAGGAGATACAAATGAGAATGTTAATTATAATGATGATGATTAAAATACATCCCCTGATATATCCCCCCAGGTACTCCCTTCAGAACTGTATTCCCCTGGCTGCTGGGAGTGCAGCTGGCTGACAACCCTTGCAGCAAGGTAATCTCAGCTGAAGAGAGTTGCCTTCCCCAAGGTCATGATTCTTTCCCCTCTACAGTTTGCACCCCATGACTGGTCAATGCAAGGATATAGAAATCCAGCCTCTGTTCCCCGACCTGGGACAAGGCTAAAGAGCCATCCCAGTTTCAGTTCCCTAAAGAGTCAGCTGAGGCCTTGGTTGTTGTTGACTAGCAGTCCAACTTCTCTCTGTGTCCACTCCCACTTCCCCCCCTTTCTCCACACATAGGTTTGTCACCCAAAATACAGGACACTCAATTAAATTTGAATTTCAGATAATTATGTTCCAAGTACTTCATTTTTAATTAAAAAGTAGTCATTGCTTGCCAGAAATTTAAATTTAACTGGGCATCCTATATTTTTACTTGCTAAATCTGGCAACCTTATCCACACATGTTAATTCCGAGAGCATTTCCTAGTAAACTTCCTTCACACTAATTCCGTCCCAGAGTTGGCCTCCCAGGGAATACGACTTGCAATAGTCAGTGAATTCTGGAACTAACTGCCTGCTGGATGGCTGTGTGTCTGGGGATAGGTAGAATATAAACAGTTCCCAGAAGCATAGAAAGATAAATATGAAAACCTTGACTAGTGGTGAACTGGGATGGTCTGTGGTGGAAGGAGATGTACTAGCATATGAAATTCGTCAGGAGTTTGAGAAATATTAGGGAAATAGTACAATTGTAATGATAATGGAATTGGGTGGCTATTGTTGGAGATGATGCTTTAGAAGAAAAGATAATAAATAACAGAGAGATTAAATAACACTTAAAGGCTAAGGGTACAAGACAGAGGATTTCAAGGAGACCAGGGAAATACTTGGTGGCAAGTTGACCCCTTCTACCCTGGGAAGGGCAACGATTTATTTGGTCTGCTATAGGCATAGATTAAGATACAGGTTTCCCTTTCCTTCCCATAGGGCCTTAGCCTGTACCATTATCTAGTAACTTAAAGAGTATTTAATCCATCAACATGAATCCCACACAAAATCACATCAGACCAATGGGGGTGCAGCAGTAAGCACATGAACTTGGGATTCAGGTGTCCTCTCATATACTGCACCACCTAGAACCTGCCAACCTGATAGAGCAAAGAAAAGCCTACTGAGGGTATAGCTATGGCACCATGTCAGAGAAAATATCCTATAAGAACAAGGCACCCTTCTCCAGAACACAAGATGCACATACCCATACACATCTACATACATATAATGACACTGTGTTCCCAAGAGATAAATACATGGTTCTGAGGACCAAGGGGTAAAAAGGAGATAGTCTCACTTATATCCCTCCCAGGGAGCCACTTGGAGAATTTTTGCTTCCTGCCACACAATTCTGGGCTCTATGGGTTGAGAAGTCCTGACTCCTAAAGGAGAAATTCTTCTACCAGGGGAAATGACACAAGTCTCATTGAACTTTAAGCTATGGCCATCTGCTTAGTATGGTATTCTTCATAAGACAAAGGACCAACAGGCAAGAAGTCACCAAGTTACAGAGGTAACTGAACTTGATCATTAGGAAGAGGAAATTACTATTATATAATGGAGGCATTGGCACACAGGTGAGCTGCTTAGACATTGCTTATTACTCCCTTGCCCAATTTAGATGGTAAACGGACAAGTACAGAAGCCATGACCTGAGGAGGGCATAATGACTAGGTACTTGAGTATACTCCCTAAGAAGTAGTGTGGCAGGACAAGAAAAAAATAAAAAGACAAAAGAATAATAGAGGAGAGTCATATAGAGGTCAGAACAAGCTTTCTCTAAATTCAGAGTATACAGATTTCTCCTATAACCTTCTCCTAATTTTCCAAGAATAATGATCTATTATCATTGAAGAAATTACTGTATTATAGAGAATGCAAATTAGTGTTTATTGAGAACCTACTATATGCCAAACAGTTTTCTTATATTATTTTACATTAATTCTTACAAAAACCCTATAAATTGTCTTACTCTCCACAGATTAGGAAATTGAGTTTTGAGAAGTGAATAGTGAAAGGTATTTCCATTACAGTATGTCCACGTGGAAAACTAATAGAACCTACAGGCTTCAGACAGATTGAATAGGACCAAGGAGATTGAAAACTGTGCTGAGATGGCCAAGTATAAATGCTCGAAAGCAGTACTCTGCAACAGAACTTTCTGGGATGATGGGAATGTTCAATATCTATGTCTGTTCTGTCCAACATGGTAGCCACTAACCACAAGTGGCTATTAATTAAAATGTGGCTAATGCAAATGAGGAATTTTCTAATTTTATTTAAATTTAATTTGTTTAAATTTGACTTTAAATATCCATTTGTATTGGGTAGTACAGTGCTAAAGGATCCCTGGAACTTCTCTATTCTTCTAATAAAATATACCCAAGGGTTAAGATGGTTGTTATAAGAAATCAATGCAACTCTGAATTTCCAGAAGAAGATTTCTAGTTCACTGACCATACTTTTCCTCTCCCTCAAGCTGTAACAAAATTGGACTCATGGAATTCCAAGCTCTAATTCTTAAAATAGAGTAAATGTATCATAGATATTAATTAAAAACTTTTAGCAGCCACTGCTAATTTCAGAGCAACCTTATTATTTAGAAGAACTCTGAGCTACTTTTTCATTCTTCACAACTTCTTAGCTAGATAAAGTCTAACTTTCTTTCTCAATAATAATGTGGTGATATATTAAGTTAAACAGCTGTTTTCTATCTTTTGTTGTTGTTTTTATGCCTGATTTTGTTGGGAGGGGCTGGTTTTGTTTTGTTTTGTTTTTCACCATCTAATTAATTTTTAAATGTCTCCAGTTTACTGTTTACTATCTGTGCAACCTCCTTCTCTAGAGATTTAGACCAAATAGATTTTTCCTGATTAGGTTGCTCATAATTATTTTTTGAGCTTCCAATTAAGCATCATCTGGCAATCTGGCAATTTTGTGAAAAGATTAAGGCAGGCTGTATTTCAATTCTGCCTTTCAATGTTTAACTTTCATTAAAGAGAATCTATTTTGAGGCCACTGCTGAACTGAGACCTCCAAATATTTCATAAGTTTTGACACCTTGCCAAACCTACAAAAATCTACACTCTGCTTAAAAGGATTTTTTAAATCAAATCCTATGACAGATCATTTACCAAATTGAGTATCTTTAACTAATTTTCTGGCTTCTCTCATTCAATCTAATGAGTCACACTGAAATCCTTAAATTCACGTGATTCCACAACTTCCGCAAATATTTTGCAATTAACACTATTTTCTACAGGGAAACTATGAGGTGAGAGAAATACCTCTTTGAGAGTGTTAACACAGTACCTATCCCTGTCTTCATATACGTACTCACTTTCATCACCTGCTTCTTTGCTGAGATGAAGAAGGAGGTGCAGATTTTTAAAACCCAGAGTGGACTAGACATTAAAAAAATACTTTGTCATATAGAAACAACAAACTTTTACCCTCAAGTTCTTATGGCTTTCAAGTAACTGGCTAGATGTTGGAGGCCACACAAAGAGGATCTAGCAAATATTAAACTTTCTAAAGTCAAAAAGCCTGAGTTTGAATACTGATTTTATTATTGAGCATTAGAAATTATTTAACATATATGTACCTCTGTTTCTTCATCTATAAAATTGGGATGATAATAATACCTCCCTCATAATGTTGTTCTGAAAATTAAATAAGTTTTCTTGTAAAGCACTTAAAATAGTGCCTGGCATAAAGGAACCTAGTCTAAGTTAATATAAGGGCATAGAATCATAGTATACAAATGTTGAATAGAACTCTAGATATTATTAATTTTATGTGTATATTTAACACTTGCATGATCTTAGAAACACTTTTTACACATACCTTTGAGACTTTAGATTCTAGAAACAGCAATAAAATTTTAAATATTCATTACAATTTGATATAAACAGAATTCACAGAAAAGGGGTTATCATTCAATTTGGAGATTGGAGTTGTGATATTTATGTAATTGATATAGATAAGAGCTTTGTATTTCTGATGGAAATTATGCCTGCAATTCTGATAGTGATAAGAGTTATGGACAGCAATGTATCTATGGATACTACCTTATTCATTTTGAGCAGATCTGCTTATTCAATCAGCCACTGTTCCTTGATCACCTCCATTTCACCTTTTTAAATTTTTTTCATCTCTACTGCTAAGTATGGACGGTAACATTATCAACAAAATAGCTCTCATGACGTTTACTCTAGTAAAGGATAAAAACATTAATCAAAAAAAATCACACAAGTGTGAAACTTCAACTGATTTATATAATTTTTTTGAGCATATTAATTGAAGAATGTGGTGTAGTCAAAGAGATTAGAAAATTTTCCCTAGAGAAGAGAGAACTGGAATGATGCCTAAAGGTGAAAGGAAGTTAACCAAATGAATAAATGAAAGACCATTCCCAGAAAGGGAACAGCATGAGCTAAGTCTCATGGAATGAAGTAAAAGAATAAGGTAAATGAGATCATCCGCAAACTTGGAATGGTAGGTAGAGAACAGACCATACTGTGATATAAGGCCATGTTAAGGAGTTTTACCACACCAGACAGCCAAATAAAATCCATTGGATCCTATCAGGAGGTGAGGAGGAGACAAACATGATCAAGTTTGACTTTACACCAGATTAGTAGGCCTACAATGAGAAGATAGATAGGGAGAGAAGGAGGCAAGAGTTAAGTAAATCAGTCGGGATGCTATTTAAACATGATATCTTAGTCCACCAGATGATTAGTGGAGATGGAAAGAGGTATAAATTCAAGAGATATTCAGGGATCTTGATGATTCACTGGATGTGGGAGATGAGGAAGAAGAGATATCAAAGATAATTTCTAAATTTTTGACTTGTATAAGTAGACCAGATTTAGGAAGGGAAAACCATGAATTTTCTTTTTTTTGGGGGGGGGGTGGATATACTGCATTTGAAATGCCTTTTTGTGTTTGTTTTCTCTGTTGTTTTTTAAATTGAAGTATGGTTGATTTACAATATTATATTAGTTTCAGGTATACAATATAGTGATTCAATATTTTTGTAGATTATATTCCATTTAAAGTTATTCTAAAATATTGGCTATATTTTCGGTGCTGTACAATATATCTTTGCAACTTATTTATTTTATACATAGTAGTTTGTACCTCTTAATCCCCTACCCTACCTTGCCCCTCCCTCTTTCCCTCTCCCATGTTCACAGTAAGAGAATTTCTGATTTTAAATATAATAAAGTAACCAGTACCAGACTACTCTTCCCATAGTAAATGACTGTAAAACTAGACAAAATATATAAAACAGTATTTACAGAGCTTGGTCAAAAGGCAGCACTGAACTCTGATCCCTAAGAAAGGAAATACACAAGGTATGTCCCATAAATGCCCTGAGTTTCTGCCCCAGGGAAAATTTTCCAGATTATAATGCAGGGAGAGGAAGTCAAGCAGAGCACAACAATATCACTGAATTGAGGAGGTAGAGATCAAAGTTGGGAGCTGCTAAGGAGGCTAAAGTTTGTGGAACTGGATATTGTAGACAAGGAAGCTGCATAGAGAAAGATCTCATA
This sequence comes from Phocoena phocoena, assembly GCF_963924675.1. Classification (NCBI taxonomy): domain Eukaryota; kingdom Metazoa; phylum Chordata; class Mammalia; order Artiodactyla; family Phocoenidae; genus Phocoena; species Phocoena phocoena. The sequence continues at coordinate 25,270,916 of NC_089235.1, read as the reverse complement.
AATCTACATAGGGATCATCCAATACTTTCGGGTAAATTCTAACGTTGTGCCTGCACATAGTGAGACTGGGGAAGGTCTGACAGAGAACAACCACTAGGGATTTGTAAAATAAAATGGATATCCTGGTAGCTGCAAATTGCTTGCAAAATAGAAATTCTGAGCAGCCAGAGTGAAGAGGCCTTACTAAACAACCCAGGGTCTCAGTTGACACTTCATAGAAAGGCCATATAATAGGAGTAGGGCTACTCTAGCTAAAAATAAGCTCTAAAGAATAAAGTTGATTCAGCAGTAAATTACCTGCCTGCCAGCTCAAAACCCAATACTTCTAAAGAAAGAAGAGAAAAGTCAAAAATTCATTCAAACATTTGAAAATATACCTTAGAATGCCTAGCACACAATCAAAAATTAGTAGATGTGAAGAAATGACAGCATAGCAGCAGTGACTACTTCCCAGCTCTCCTGACAGGGTTTGCCCCCTCTAAGATACCCTGGCAGTTTAATGTAAGCCCCAAGGGAAAAATAATAATAAAAGAACAATACACCTAAGGCAAGGCAAGTAAGTAAATAGTTAAATAAATAACAATAAATATAAAAAGAAGAGGAAAGAGAAAGAACAAGTAGAACACAAACTACTAGAGCAGACAGACAGCAACCAAAAATAATTAAAGCATTTATGATTTAATTACATTAAGAAGAATATTTCTATAAATTAAAAAGCTGTATATTTTAATTGAATATTAACTAATTTAATTGAAATGAAGAATGGTTACTATTGAGAAGTGTATTCAAAGATCCAGAGGAAGAAATATCTCAAAAGGGAGAAAATGTACAAAGAAAAGGTAATCATGAGGGAAAGAAAAGAAAAATGGATGATGATCTAGGATATTTAATAAATAAATCATAAAATTTCAGAAGAAAAAAGTAAATAACAAAGGAAAAATTATTTACATTATAAAGCAAAATCTGTCTGGTTTTAAGAAAGATTTGAATCCACCAATTTAAGGTCCTTACTGAGATTCACAGAGATTTTAAAAGATACACACTAGGGATACCTGGCAATAATGTTGGAATTTTAAGGTGGAATATTCTGAACAATGCCCTCACAAAAATATCAACTCCTAATCCCTAGAACCTGTGAATATTGTCTTTTATGGTAAAGTCTGCAGATGTGATGAAATTAAGGATCTTGAGAAGGTGAAATTATTTTGGATTATTTGGCTAGGCCCTAAATGCCATCATAAGTATCCTTATAAGAAAGAGGCAGATATATATTACATACAGACAGAAGAGAACAAGACAGTGTGACCAGAGGCAGGGATTGGAGTGACGCAGCTACAAAACAAGGAATGTTGGCAGCCACCAGAAACTGGAAAACAAGATGTATCTCAATGCTCTCTATTGCTTATCTATTCTGGAGATCTGCTAAACATTTAGAGTAAATGTTTGTAATATATTCAGAAACTGGAACAGGCAAGGAATGAATTCTGTTAGAGCTTCCAGAGAGAGTGTGGGCCTGCCGGTTCCTTGATTTCAGTCCTGTGATATTCATCTCAAACTTCTGACCTCCAGAACTATGAAGAATAAATTTCTGTTGTTTAAACCACCCAGTTCTAGGTAAGTTGCTACAGCAACTGCAGGAAACTAACACACAAGGGTAAAGAGAAAATTTTATAAATTCTCATGGAAGAACAAGTTACTTAAAAAGGCAAAAGAGGGAAAAAAATGGCAAATGAATCAGACTAATATCAGACTCCTCCCCTACAACTCTAGAAGTCTGAAAACAATAGAATAATATCGACAGACAACTGATGTTAAAACAGCAAACCAAGTATCTTAAATTAGCCAAGATGTTAATTACCTGTCAGAGTGAAAGAAAAGTATTTCAGATATTTGAGGATTCAGACAATATATAACCCACATGCCATATCTGAAGAAAAGGTTAGAGAAACTAAGCAACAAATGAGTCAAAACAGCTGGAGAAAGTTAAGGAGGAAGGGAAGAACAGAAGGATATGAGCTTTTCAATACATTATCATTAAATCTAAGTGGATAAAGTGAATGTGTAATATAAATGAGACATTTAAAAAAGAAAACTTAATAGCTGCCTTAAAAGTCACAAATCTTTTCAGCAAAATGTAGGTGCTATAGAGAGAGAAAAGGTAAAAGCATTTTAAATATATCATCTTATTGGAGGGAAAGCAGGGAGAAATAAAGCATCGGGGAGAAGATCATTAGTATTTTGTTTTCATATAATAGTAAAGACATACCTCATTAGAAATGTAGTATGGAAATTAACATAATATGAAAACACACAGAAGAATTATTAACAAGAGGAAAATAGGGAATGAAAAATAACTTCAACAAGTCTGCAAAAATAAAGAAAAGGGAAGAATATAATTAAAGAAATGGTCATCTTAACATGGAACAAACAAAATATAATACACTACTTTGTAAATGTAATACACTATTATGTAAATGTAATTTACATTTTACACTAAATGTAAATGGGCTGAATTCTATTAAAATATAAACAACACAGTCAGTAATGTGGGGTTTTCTTTAATACAAAACAAATTAACTCAAAATGATTAGGAAAAAAATTTTAAATAGTCAACGAAACACCAAGAAAATGTCAAATTCCAGAATCTAAAAAGTACACTGGTGCCTCAGAGACTGTCTCAAAGAGGGAAGTGATATGTTTCCTCACTCATTTCTTAAGGACAGAAATGAGCTCTGACTTTTACTCACACCTTTACTCATACCTACAGGTAAAGTTCTGTAAGCCATGTTTCCAATCCAACACTGCCATAAAGGAATAATAAAATGGGAATTTCACTTTAACGTGGTTTTATATCCACTCTCAAGCCCCTCAAAACTGACAGTGAAGAATGAAAAAATACACTTCCATAAGAACAAAGAGAACAGGAGGGTAGAGACAGCAAATGAGAGATGTCCAAAAATTATTGCAAAAGACATGAAACATAATCATGGTACAAGGCATGGTATATACAATTCAGCAGTCAAAATGTTGTGAATATTGGGGGTGGTGGTGGTGGGATGAATTGGGAGATTGGGATTGACATATATATACTAAAATGTCTAAAATAGATAACTAATAAGAGCCTGCTGTATAAAAAAAATAAATAAATAAAATATATATTTTTTAAATGTTGTAAATATTGATAGGATAGTGAAAACCAAAAATAATGATAAAATTACACTGAGAGGCAGTGGGAAGGAGAAGTCTTACGTGAGTAAGGTCAATCTTTAATAGTAACAAGAGCCAGTAGATATCTAAAAATCAATAAATTAATAGCTAGCATTAGAAGCAGCTTCTTTAGACATATGAAGGAAATTATAGAAAATAGAAAGAAGGGCATGCAGCTTCCCTTGAAGAGGCAGGATCTGGAGTAGAGAGGAGTGAGGCAGAAAACTGCTGTACTTTGTCATAAACTTTTAAACTGTGTGATTTTTAACCCTACATATTTTTGGATTGATAAAAATTCAAATTATTTTTCTAAAGTTCAATAAGGCTTAAAATAAGTTCAGTAAATTTATAAAATGTCTTTTTTTCAAATTTCAGTCTTTACTAAAAGGTGCTCCAGTATTCTCAAAAGATCAATACTATCATTTTCATGACAGTCAATCTCCTATGTGGACCACTGTTAAAGGTTGATGTATATTAATGACCGTCATGTGGCACTAGAAAGAATCTTTTCCTTGGAATGGAGGGAATTGTAAAGGATTATCACCTTACATCTACATTTCTTCCATATCTTAACCAACTTTTGGAAAATCTTCCCACTACAGACTTCCACTTGATCACCCTCTTACATGATATTTGAGGAAATGTAAACTGGAAGGAGTGTGGAATTTGAAGCCAGATAGACAAAACTTTGAACTCTTGTTTTCTAACTTTCTAGCTTAAGCATATTTATTAATTTCTCTAGCCTACATTTTCTCATCTACAAAACAGAAGTAGTAATTCCATTATTATATAAAATAATGCATGTAAACATCTTGAGGTGTGCACAGCATACAGTAGGTATTCAATAAATGATGGATATTTTATTACATAGATTTCCATGGTATTTTAATCAGAATTTTGTAATCCGAGTGCCCATAAATTCACAGGCCTACCAAACAAGGCCACATATCCTTTTAAAGTTTAAATTATCATGACACAACTCTCCACAAGCTTCATTAACCAAAAAATGGCACCCCTAAAAATGTCCCCAGTTATTTTGGGGCATTCGAAAAAGTCCTTACAATTATCCAGAAACTAGTTACTCCCTTTATCTGCTCCTCAATTTCCTGTTCTGGGCCTTCTGTATCTATGCTTCCTGCCTGTGAGGCACCTGGAGAAGCCTCCCAGACCAGTCCCACCACCACCCCTTATGACCAATGGGGAATGAGCAAAGGCTGCTGCATGAAGAGGCAACCAGGACAGAGCACTTCAGGGAAAAAGGAAAGAGACTCTTTCCTAATTCTATGTCAGACTATAGACAAGATTTGTTAAAGTTATTTGGTCAGGGAGGATAATTTAAGTTTGGGAATTGGGATTTATTTTTTTTTTAAATGAGGCAGGTTTCAATCTGCATATGGGAATTTCTGCAGGTAGTTTTTCTGCCCTTGGTAAAAAATAGGAGCCAAAGCCATTTCAAATGCTTAAGATTCAAGTAGTATGCATATTTAGAATCAAAAAGTTTCTTGAATCAAAATAACTTTGTACCCATCAATATGACCCAGCCCAAAGAATACACTAAATCATCATTATTTGCAGATTATGTATTTGCGAATTTGCCTCCTACTCGCTAAAATTTATTTGTAGCCCCCAAATCAATACATATGGTACTTTCAAGGTAATCCTCCAACATGGAGATACTCAGAGTGGTGAAAAGTTTGTCATCATGCACATTCCCAGTGGAAGTCAGAGATCCTCTGCCTTCTTGTTTTAATTCTCATAGTGTAAACAGTATCCTTTTAAACGTGTCCTTTTCAAGAATGTTTAGTGCCACATTTTTCACACTATTGTGCTTTCTGTTGGTGATTTTGTTGTTTAAAATGGCCCCAAGCATAGTGCTGAAGACCTGTCTAGTGTTCCTAACTAAGCACAGGAAGGCTGTGGTATGTCTTATGAAGAAAATACACGTGCTAGATAAACTTCCTTTAGGCAGGAGTTACAGTGCTGTTGGCTGTGAGTTCTCTGTTAATGAATCAACAACAATATATTAAATACGTTTTTTTTAAAAAACAGAAACACACATAAAAGAAGGTTACATATTGATTGGTTGATGAAAATGTGACCAGAGGCTCACAGGCACCTCACCCTGTATTTCCCTTGGGGCAATGATTCCTATTCCCTAATTCAGTGTTCCTAAAAATGCCTGGATAACTACAACAAATAATAAGAATCTATTATATTCTGATTTATTAAAGTAGTTGAGGTCCCTCTTCTCTGTCTGGGTACTAGGGGGAAATAAACCAATGAGACATAAGCTCATTGTGACAGGCTTGGGAAACAGGAACTAGTGAGATTCTGATTCTGCTCTGACAGAAGTTCTTAGGAAGGCAATAAGGGAAAAAGCTCCGAAAGGTCTGAGCTCTATTCACCAAGTGGGTTGCTACAGGTGGTATTACCCATACATCAGAATGGACCCTTCTCCAACTCTTCTAGGACTAGGAAGATGTGGATCCAGGCCACTCAACCATGGTCCAGGGGGAGCCATTCACACCGGAGCTACCCCAGCTAATCTCTGCCCAGGGACAGAATACCTTATTACTCAGGATCAGCTCTGGAGCCAGCAATGGGAGAATGGGGCCTAGAAAACTATTCATTCTTAGCTTTTCCTGTTTGAGGCCTGCACCTACTAAATGGGTTTCTTTGTTTGTTTAAGTGCCCAGTGTTAAAAGGGTATTGATTTACTTGAACTAGGCAAGTAGACTAGAGTGAAGTAGGATAAGTGACTGTAAATCAATAAAGTTGAACTTTATTTATATAATAAAGAGCTTCTTCTGAAACACTCTGAAGTAACTCTGTTTGCTGTTCACAAAGTCCTGCTTGAGAGTTATCTCAGCTCCTGACCACCACCTCTTGCCTGGCATCTTCCCGGATCTTTCTTAGTTCTATCAGTCTTTAAACATGGCCATTCAAACCCAGTTCATCTGCCTGACTGGAAACAGATATCAAATACTGGCTTAATTCTCAGCTCCTTTTCTTTCATATGCAACACACACACACACACACACACACACACACACACACACACACACACAAGCATATCAATTGGCGCAAGTAAATACTGGGAAAGGCATTTTCCGCAGTATTATTTTTGGAGTTCAATTCAATTAAGTCCAAAATGGAGAAGTAAGAAATGGGGAAACAAAGTGCCCTGCCAACTAATGGTAATAGCAAGCACAGAGAGCTTACTATATACCAGACACAAAGTCTTTTACCTATATTAGCTCATTTAATTCTCACAACTCTATGTGGTTGTGATTTTCATAATCCTCATTTAAGACATACAGAAATCGAGGGGTAGAAAAGTTAAGTAACTTGCCCAAAATTGCACAGTGACAGAAGAACTCAGGCAGTCTGGCTCTAGAATCTATGTTCTTAACCACAGCACAGCACTGCCTTCCCAACTATCTATAAATTCCTAAAGTGAGAGACCATGCTTGATTTTTCTCTAGCAGTTCCTGGTATGATGTGATTATACCATTGGCTCACAAATAGAAGTGTCTACATGAGTACTTCTCAGGGGCTTGGGTAATTTCTATAACATGAAACTACCTTGAAGGTTTTCAAGAATTAATGATGTCCAGTGTGATGTCATTAACAAGGGCAAGATTATTGTTACTGTTAGCTAGTGATGCTGCTTCTCTCTTTCTAGAAAAACAGAAGCTAATCTGAAAATCAACAGGCTTTTGCCCAGTTTCCCACATGTATATCCAGTTCAGAGTCAAAGGAATGGAGGTTTTGGTTCAAAAATATGGTTATGGTTTTGTGGAGTAGGGAAACAGTAACTATTCTTGATTTGCTGATGACTGAAATATGAGATGAGAAAAAGGTGAGGTGAATCTGAGATTACATACTCAGAGGAAATGGTACAGTGTTTATGACTAAGGGTGACAGAAGATTGAGGAAGATAGGATAGCCCATAAACAATGACAAGTAACTCTGCTTTTGCTATATTGAGACTGCCAACAAAAACATCTGTTAGCTTAGTAGCTCTGTGTCCTGTCAGTCAAATATTTATTGACTGCTTCTCAGGAAGATGCTCAGTGGCAAATATTCTACAAAGACAAGCACATTACTACATAAATGCCGTAAAATGTGTTGGAGAGATTTCCAGCCACTGCTAACCTCATCTGAGTAAATGTGAACAGTTCATTAACATCCAGAGAACCATCCAGATCTGACACTCCAGTCATTTTAAAACTTTCAAAAGTGAAAAGACTCAATAAAAATAACCTAAAACAAAGTATGTTTCCTACTATTTCATAAATCAATAGGACTGTGTTTTTCACAAACATCTGACTCTAGCCAGGATTTTAATGTAGCAATTTGAACAAACTTACAAGCAATACTTTATTTCATTTGTTTGAGGGTACCCATTGATTTCTTACATATAAACTCTCTAGTTCATTTAATTATTCCCAGGTGATCTGGAACACCATTTTAAACTTGACTACCTTTCTTTCACATGCCAATCTCTTTGAGACATAAAGATTAAATATCTATTAATAAGGCAACAATCATTTGAATTTTACATATATAAACAAAGAAATTTCAATAATAACGTCTATCAATCTTAAATATTGGTCATGTTGTCACAAGTTAGTGTTGTCATTTATGTACTAATATAGAATTACTTTATACAATAAGGTATTGATTTTTCAAACTGCTTTCCTGTAGCCCAGGGTTCTGGGGTGTGTAAGGAGTCTATTTGGGTGAAAAAAGGAAGAGAACTAAATGGCCAAGGGAATTGGGCCCACAAGCATCATTCTAATCAATTTTTAAATCTATCATAAATTATAGTTTTACATACAATATAGTTTGGGGATAAATAATCTCTAGTTAAAAAATAAATAAACTACCTCTAATGGAATTCTGTTCTGCCAAAGGAAAATATTACAAATCTACTTCTAGTCTTCATCCTGTAAAAACAATTAATGTTTTAGTGGTTTCAAAGATCATGTGCTTTAATTATGCTCAGCTATTGGTTTATGTAATTTCATATTAAGTAAAATCTCAAATGTAATCAAATATCACAAAACATTTAAGTCACAATTAAAGGTAATACGCTTTCAATCTGAAGAAAAGTTATTTAGACACCTTTTCCTAAAACAAATATACTACCTTTCACAATAATCATCAAACTGAGGTAAATATTTCTTTTCTTTTTCACACCTATCAATAATCTTTCTAGTTATTTGCAGTTAAATTGACTATTTTTTCTCCAAAGTATTCTACTGTCTACACTAGTTTATTTTTCTATTCTCCTATATGAATAGAAATGAGGCATTTCTATCATATGACAAAATTAAATGATGTCATATGCCTGAAGTTCAAGGATAATTTAATTTTACATTTATTCATTTGTGGTATTTATAAATTTATTTGAAGTGCTATGTTATTGTACAGAAACATGTTTCCACCTTTATAATGAAAATACCTCAGTAATTTCATCAAGATTCTACAAAATCCACTTAAAGTTATACAGATAAGAAATAGTCAAAATCTCTTTAACATAATTCCTTCATAAATGTCAGGATGCGACCAACATATGTGATTCAGGAGAATCATTTTGTGCAAAATTAAACTATAGTTTCTTTTTTATTCTTCATCACCTCCTTAAAATAAGAGAAATGAATAGATTGACAACACTGGATAGAAACTTTGAAATTATTTTATCTAACACATTGTTTAATTATTTAACATGAGGAACATAACAACCCAAAAAAGGAGAAATAACTTATTTAATAGCAAAATTATGACCAAAACACAGTCTTATGTCTAAAGCCCTTTCAACTACATCCACATAGAACAGAATATTATATGTGATAGCATACAATAAACATAATAGAGAATTGTAGCAGCATGTCAAGATAGCCTTCCGTGAACTGCCTGTAGGCAATTTTAAATAGCTAAGCAATTGGCTTAGTATCTGCATGTCATTTTCTGACCTAATGCTTGCTATTTTAAATTTTAATGTGAATGACTACTCTATAAATCTTGTGGTAAATATATTTAAATAGAACATGTCCTGTGTGTTTTGTTTATTATTACAATTTCTAGAGGAGGGTAGGAATTTGCGGAAGGCTAAAATTTACAAGCAGCTCATGCAGCTCAATATCAAAAAAACAAACAACCCAATCCAAAAATGGGCAGAAGACCTAAATAGACATTTCTCCAAAGAAGATATACAGATTGCCAACAAACACATGAAAGAATGCTCAACATCACTAATCATTAGAGAAATGCAAATCAAAACTACAATGAGGTATCACCTCACACCCGTCAGAATGGCCATCATCAAAAAATCTACAAACAATAAATGCTGGAGAGGGTGTGGAGAAAAGGGAACTCTCTTGCACTGTTGGTGGGAATGTAAACTGATACAGCCACTATGGAGAACAGTATGGAGGTTCCTTAAAAAACTAACAGTAGAACTACCATACGATCCAGCAAGCCCACTACTGGGCATATACTCTGAGAAAACTATAATTCAAAAAGAGTCATGTACCACAATGTTCATTGCAGCTCTATTTACAATAGCCAGGACATGGAAGCAACCTAAGTGTCCATAGACAGATGAATGGATAAAGAAGTTGTGGTACATATATACAATGGAATACTACTCAGCCATAAAAAGAAACAAAATTGAATTATTTGTAGTGAGGTGGATGGATCTAGAGTCTGTCATATAGAGTGAAGTAAGTCAGAAAGAGAAAAACAAATACTGTACGCTAACACATATATATGGAATCTAAACAAAAAAAATGGTTCTGAAGAACCTAGGGGCAGGACAGGAATAAAGATGCAGATGTAGAGAATGGACTTGAGGACAGGGGAAGTGGGAGGGGTAAGCTGGGACCAAGTGAGAGAGTGGCATAGACTTATATATACTACCAAATGTAAAATAGATAGCTAGTGGGAAGCAGCCACATAGCACAGGGAGATCAGCTCGGTGCTTTGTGACCACCTAGAGGGGTGGGATAGGGAGGGTGGGAGGGAGATGCAAGAGGGAGGAGATATGGGGATATATATATATATATATATATATATATATATATAGCTGATTCACTTTGTTATAAGGCAGAAACTAACACACCATTGTAAAGCAATTGTACTCCAATAAAGATGTTAAAAAAAATAAAATAAAATAAAATTATCTATTTTTGGAATGTCTCTCAGCTCAGGCAAAATGACCAGAGGCGCAGGCAGGTTCTTGGCTTTCCTTCCTCTCTGGCCTGAGGAGGCACTAGCTCTTTCCTCAGGCACTGGCACTCTGGCACTCTCACCATTCTTAGGGTTTCAGTTACAGAAATCATCTCTAACTTTCAGAGAATTGCATCTACCTGTATCATGGGTAGATTCCCATTTGAGTACTTGACTTCCCACTCCATCCCAAACTCTTACAAAGGAAAATTTCTTTGCAGAATGCCCCATTTTAGTCACTCTGTAATAGCTATATATTTTCCCAAACATAATAAATAGTTTATGCTTCTGTGTGTTTCTGTTGCCATGACTGGATATATTTTTTCAACAAATTGGGGGACAATTAGAAAGTCTAATTTAGTAAATAGACAAGATAGCATATGCAAAATTCACCTGGGACTGGGGGCAAAAGGGACGTGAGGAAAAATCACTTGAGGACTAAAAAGGAAGGAAATCATTTTTAAAAGTGAAGAGAAGGCTGTTTAATCTGAAGAATTTGCTGACAGTTGGAAGAGACGTGTATTCTCAAAGACATCATAGACTGTTATTTAAGGTGAAGAACTTTTGAGCACCCCAAGAAATAGGCAATCATCATTTGGAGGTATTCAAAAGACTAACTATAGGTCAAGAGAGAAATGTTTGTTCATGGACAGTTGAAATTGATATTAGGCACTGGAGACCGCACAGGCTAGCTACCAAAATGTCATAGGCAGAGAATATAGTGGTTTCAAAATTAAACCCAAATCAATTAGGCTAACATAGTGGGATTACAAAATAAATACCTATTACTACAATATGTGAAAAAGAAAACATATCTAATCTTTTCAATGAACCACATTCCACTGGGTAACAGGGAAATTTATACCAATTAATATCATCTCAGTCATTTTGAGTTTAACTAGTCTCCTTTTCGTGTATAACACTCCCTTTCAAGTAAATACAGTTCAGGGATTCTCCCTGTACTTTCCAAAGACTACCAGAACAATATCTCCTATCCTACTTTCTCTTCTACAATGTGACCTTGCCACCTTCCATCAAGAAATGGGATCTAATTTCTCCAAAGAAGACATACAGATGACCAATAGGCACATGAAAAGATGTTCAACATCGCTAATTATTAGCAAAATGCAAATCAAAACTACAGTGAGGTTCCACCTCACACCAGAAAGAATGGCTGTCATTAAGAAGTCTACAAACAACAATGCTGGAGAGGGTGTGGAGAAAAGGGAACCATTTTACACTATTGGTGGGAATGTAAATTGGTGCAGCTACTATGGAAAACACAATGGATGTTCCTCAAAAAATCAAAAATAGAGTTGTCATATGATCCTGTAATCCCATTCCTCATCATATATGCAGACAAAACTATGATTTGAAAAGATACATGTACCCCAATGTTCATAGCAGCACTATTTACAATAGCCAAGACATGGAAGCAACCTAAATGTCCATCGATAGATAGATAGATAGGTGCTGCCATTTGCAGCAACATGGATGGACCTAGAGATTATCATACTAAGTGAAAAAAGTCAGAAAGAGAAAGATAAATGCCATATGATATCATTGATTTGTGGTATCTAAAATATGATACAAATGAACTTATTTACAAAACAGAAACACACTCACAGATATAGGAAACAAACTTATGGTTACCAAAGGGGAAGTGGGAGGAGGGATAAATTAGGAGTGTGGGACACAGATACACACAGATACATGCTACTACATATAAAATAGATAAACAACAAGGACTTATTGTATAGCACAGGGAACTATATTCACTATCCTGTAATAAACCATAATATAAAAGAATATGAAAAAGAATATATATGTATAACTGAATTGCTTTGCTGTACGCCAGAAACTAATACAATATTGTAAATCAACTACACTTCAAACTGTTAAAAAAAATTAAAGAAAGAGAGAGAGAGGGAGAGAGGAAAAGGGAGGGAGGGAGGGAGGGAGGAAGGAAGGAAAAGGGTCTAAAGTTCCAGTTCAAGATGGCAACAGAAGAGGATCCTGAACTCCCCTCCTTCCATGAACACACCCAGGCTACAGCTACATATGGAACAGCTTCCTCTGAAAAAAACATAGAAAATGGCTGAGTGAGAGATGGCCCTGGTTGAAAGAAAGAAGACCCACATCAAAGTGGGTAGGAGAAGGTGGGATACAATCCACCATAACCCCATGCCCTGCGCAGCTTAAAGGGACTCATAGTCCTTTTAAGACCTGTACCCTGGAAACAAGCTTCCAAAGCATCTAGCTTTGAAAACCATGGGGGTTCATGTCCATGAGACCCACAAAACTATAGTAACTTGAGAAATGGCTCAGAAAACGGCTCACATGCTTGGACTCACACATACCAGGGCCCAAGTGAATGAGTGGCTGATCATGATGCGCCCAGACTTTGTGTGGGAGAAGCTCATTTGCTTGCCTTGGGGTGTCATCCTGAGGGGCAGGCATCTGATTTGGGGGCCATGGTCTGGTGACAGAGACTGGTGGCTGCCATCTTTGTGCTCTCTCTCCCTTTTTCCATGCTCCAGAGTGCCAGTATCTCCCAAAGAGGAGCTTTCACACATGTCTGGTGCCCCAGCTTTTGTGGCTGCCACCGGGGACACCTCTACGTTGCCTGCCACTGGTGGGTGGGGATTATGTGTGTGGTCCCATAGGACTGTATATATTAGCATACTTTAAAAGCTGCTGCCTGCAGGTCTGGCTTCCAAACAACCTGAATCTAGGTACTGACTGAGATCCTCCCCTTTGCAACACTGACAGGTCTTAGCACACCCTCAACTACTGGGAGCCATGAAAAATAAAATAGGCTGCTTGAACAATCACAGATGTTTGAGAGACAACAGAGAGCTAGAGCAGGATTAAACAATAAGATTGATCTCCTACTCAAGGCCACTCCTTTAAGACTAGGAGAGGTGGCGTTTTGTCTAATGCATAGAAGCCAACACAGAGGGTCAAGCAAAATGAAAAAACAGAGGAATATGTTCTAAACAAAAGAATAAGACCTGAGAAAAAAACCCTTAAAGTTAGATATTGTACTTACAGTGTTTATATTATTACTATACATACTGATTATGTGTAACTTTATATATTTCAGTTACTTTACACATCTAAGTGACAAATATGTAATTTACTTTGTATATACATTAAATATATTATTTTGTATAATTCAAATATTTCCCAATTAAATGTAAAAGCCATATACATAAATTAAAACATGATTTAAAAAGTAAAAAATAAAAGAGAAAGAAAGAAAAAATGGGGTCAAAGTTCCTTCCCCTCAAATCTAAGTAATCTTGTGATTGCTCCAAACAAGGGAGTATGGCCAAAGTGATGCTATGTGACATCCAAAGCTAGTTCATTAAAAGTGATGTAGCTGCCATCTTGTCCACTGGGACACTCGCTTTTAGAACCCTAAGCTACCGGGTAAGGAGTCCAACTACTCTGAGGCTTCCATATTTTGAAAACCAGACCACGTGTAGGGACCATGTGGAAGTACTCTGGCTGGCTGCCCCAGCAAGGTCTTAACCAACAGCCAACATCAGCCTCCAGACATGTGAGTGAAGACACCTCCCGATGATTCCAGCCCCAGGCATCGAATCACTCTCAGCCAGTGAGTGTTCCTAGATTCATACATTATGTGGTGGAAGAAAATGATCCTTACTATGCTTTGTCCAAATTCCTGATTACAAAATCCATGAGCATAATAAAAAGGTTGTTTTACACCATTGTTTGGTTTATTATGTAGCAGTAGTCATGGGGATATTCTCCCTCTCCTGGATCCACTCCTATATAGTGTGTGGGATTACTAGGGCCTCGTGGCGTTATGGCGAAAGTGATCTTGCATCTCTGCAGTGTCCTCTGGATCCTTTCTAGTTTCTGCTGTGATGTGACTGGTCTGATCTAATTCTTGAACTGATGCCTACTATTGTGTGACGTTTCTATTGAAGCATCATGATGACATCCACCATGGGAGTTTGTGGTCTTAGATCTGTGACTCTGGTCATGAGGTCCCTCACACAGAGACCTCTTTGTCTCAACTTTGGGCCTCTGATGGACCATTGACAGTATCGGTCCCTCCACATCTCCTCACCAGAGGATAAGGAAATTTCTTAATCCCCTCACATACCCGTTCATACCTGTGAAGTCAAGAATGCTGCCTTGTGTCATCCAGTAGCCAACTCCCTTTACCATACTTGTGCTTTCACCCTTGCCATATTTAATAGGGTCAAATATGAGATTCTCTCTGAATTTTGCAGTCTCCCCTGGGCTTGTGTTTACTTGACTCTCTGATGTACTCAGATTATTCCACACATGCATGGATGCTTCTACCACACACACACTGGGTTCTATTCTCAAGAGGAGAAAAATGAGGGCTTAAAAATCGGACCTCTTTACCACATCTTTTCTTTCTTTCTTTTCCTTCCCTAAATTCACATGTTCAGAAAAGGAGAGTATCCCATTTCTGTTTTCTCCCTGGCAAAGACTTCTCCTCCATTATATGTAATTCCTTCCCAGGAGCCATTAAACCCCAGTTCCCAGCCTCAATTATAGAAGAGGTATCTTCTCTAAGCTAAAGAATAGTAGCATAATCTGAATATCCAGGCATGGCTCTTCATATGAGAGCCATAAAACTACAGGGAAAAAATCCATTTTGGTTTAATACCATGAAAATATCATTCCTGTTACACTAAGGAATATTACAGTTTTCTAATCTTCAAATGGAAAAGTGAGCTGAAAGATCCTTTCTTTATCTTTGAGTTGTTTCACTTAGGAGGAATATAATATGGCTGCAACATATTGGGATCATGTTTTTAAAAGTACAGTGGAAGGTTTTCTGATTCTAAAGACTAGTCCTTTGGATATGATCGGAGTGTGATAGTGAATACATCTCCCATGGTATTAACAAATACATAATTAGCAATTGAAATGAAAATCATTTATAATATGGATTCAAAAATCATTATCTTCCTCTTAGTGTCTTTATGTCATCTGGGTAATTCCTAAAACTTCCATGGGGCAGATTTACTAAAACAGTGGATATTTGCTTATCTTTTGTCCTCCTTATTCATCACCCATTGTCCATTTTAAGATGGGCTAAATAATTCATATTTTTGAATCAGTTGTCCCCTCTGTACAACATTTAAGGCAACAGAAAAATGTCCAGTCTCCATTACTAAGTCATATGCAAGGCCATAGACAATAATGTCAATCTAGAATTGAATAAGAGTTGGTGTGCAAAGTGAACTCTCTATAAGGGAGTTAGTTAGTTAGTTTAATTCTCTGGGAATTAAAATGCATATGTCGGACTAAACCCTAGTCTGTGTGTGGTCAATACATCAACCAATTTTCTGTTGTTTAAAGTCAAGGGCCAAAAAAAAGTCAAGGGCCAATTACTATTCAAAATAGTGACAATATGTTTATCACAATTCAACCATTAAAACTTGTCTTCCAATGAGAATGTTTAATCATATAAACATCAGTAAAATAAGGTTCTGAATAAAAAAGAAAATATGAATATTTCATTATCCATCTCAGCTAATTTGTACCATAATGTCATGTTTATGAAATTCTAAAGAAAAAAGAATTTTAAATTCACTTAAGTCTTTTAAATCAGTAGAAGACAGGAGCTCTATCTATCTTGTTCACCTTTGTATTAATATTTCCAACACTAACACCTGGCACGTAAGCATTCTGAATAAATGAATGAGTCTAGACCAACCCCTTTATTTTACAACTAAGGAAACTGAGAACCAAAAAGGTCATACATCTTCTCCCTTTGTTCAGTAAGAACAACTAAGAGGTTGCTAAAATGAATCTGTACTCAGTATGAATGTTTCATAAATGTTGCTTATATTATATATGTCTGATTTATCAGCTCCATATACATTTTTAGTATTTGCTACATTTAGGTTCTTTTTGCTAAGTAAGTTATGGTTATTTTTGCTGCTGATTGTCGATAGTAAAACAAGAAAAAAAACCAAGAAGAAATAATATATATAAAATATTCAATCAGTTTTTGATGTATGACTTCACTACATCCTAAGCTAAAACTTTTCTTTGGAGCTAAAAGATGTAAGAGACGCTTGGGTGCAATAATATAATTTAAGTAATTCTGAATATTACATACAGCCCTTTTGATGAAAACCAAAATCTTTAAAATTTCATGATATTGAAAAGTAGTTTGTAGCAAGGTTCTGCTACTTTAATTTATATCTAGAAATTTTACTATTTATTGAACAGAAATAAATATATTAAAGGAGAAATACATTTTAATGTTGATTATTCCTAGACCTCTTTTCTATAATGTCTTGAAATTTTTACTAAATTCAGCAATATTTATTATATGCCAACCAGAATTGCCTAGCCTCATTGGAGTTTACAATCAAAAAGGACAAAGACACATGGGGAAAAAAATTAAAACATGATTGAAAAGTGCCATGGTAGATCTATATATACAACATCTTAAGAGCAAATATTAGAGATGATTACTTCTGCCTGGGAAACCTTGGAGGTCTTTTTAGAAGAGGTGATTTTAAGCCAGGCTTCAAAAAATGTGGAGGAAGTCATTAGATAAAGGAAAGTGGGAAGAAGAAATAACACTCAAGGCCTAAAGAAAAACATTCACAATCACACACAAAAAAAGTGAAACAGCTAACAAATAAATATAAGGAGCATCCAATTATGCTGTGTGACTAGAATAGGGGACGTGAAGAAGGGAAGTTTCACTGGCATGATTCTCAAAAGAGAAGCTGGGGTCAGATTATCAAGAACTTTTTGCATCATGATAAGAAGTTTTAACCTCATCTTACTGGTAATGGAAAGTAATTTCTAAGCAGGAAAGTAATATAATTTGGTATATAGATTAGAAAAAAAGAATCAATTGGAATAATGAAGAGACTGAAGAGAGTTAATAACAAGGCTATTTAAGCAGGTCAAATTTGATGACAAGAACATTATCAGAAAGGAGGAAATAGATTCTGGATATCTTTGAAGAGTACATTCTAAAGCCCTTGATGACTGATTAACTAGGGACCATAAAGAAAGCTGAATCAAAATTTCTAGGCTGAGCAACTGAATGGATGCTGACAATTTTAACCAAACTGAAATGCACTAAAAAGAAAGAATCAAGAGGTCACAGTTTTTGTAAGACACAACAGCAATTACTTGAAATTTAAAAACTAAATACTTGACATTTAATTTTTATTCAAATAGTTAAATCAATCAGCTATATTTTCTCACCACAATGAAAAGCCATATGAGGCCATATAAAGGGCCTGTTTAATATTCTGTTCCTGGCAACTTCTTTAAGACATATTTGGATGTAGCCACACTTTAAACAGACAAAAGACGGGATATACTCTAGTTTCCCTAACTTCTTGTAATGAAGCCAGACAGCATGCAGCTTATTTCCCAACCCTGATGTCATATTCCATGTAAAGAGATATTTTTCTAGCTTCACACTCTTATCTCTCTCCTCCCTCTCACTCAGTCTAGGGGAGATGGGCAGAATTACCTAACAAATCGTTGAGTTTGGAAGGTATGCCAGCTCGAGTCCTCTGTACAGCTGATGCAAGATGGGATCAGACACACAAGAGGTTTATTGAAGGAAATGCCCAAGAAGGATGCAGGGAAGGGGGCCAGGGAAGGCAGGAGAGAGCCTTCATAACGCAATGCAGGTCTGATACCCGTTAAGGAGAATCAGTAAAATTCTCAGACTGAGGTGTCATTCTGAGAGGTTTGGTAAGGTCAATGGGGCCCTCACATGTAGGTTGCCCACTATAAAAGTCTGAGGAATGAGTGGCATTAGTCCCTGAGCCTTTCTCAGTCACGGTGTGGGAGCAGCCCTAGGTGCTTCAGAGCAATTGCAGAGTTGGCTCCAGAAAGGGCAGAAATTGGGGCAGTCAGTCAGTTATGCTCCCTGCTGCAGAAAATGTAAGCACTGCATTTTCCTGGTCGCCACAGAAGGAGAAACTGAACATGTGTTATCTGGCATCTTCCTCTCTCCTTTTCTTGGGAACCAAACTCACCACAAGATTATACTCTTTATTGTTCCAGGTCAGGACATAAGATTTACCCTATGGTGGGTAAGGAGGCCTGTTTTTATTTCTAAGGGAGGAAATATCTGGTACATGGGGCCAGGGTCTTTGTAACAGAAAGGATAATTAATATTTGGGGACTGACATACACCAGGAGTGACTGAGGTTTCTGGGGTAGCTATGATCTATGGCTTCAGTTTTTTAACTTTGACCACGTGTAGAAATATTATCAGACTACCTTGAAATGTACAATTATCCAATTGGTTTTTGTTTGTTTGTTTGTTTGTTTCTGCCCTGGCCTGAAAGACTTTAAGCCTTAAGCCTCATGGTATTTTTTCACTTGTTGGTGATCAGAGCTTACAGTGGCTCCTTTTTTGGGGGGCAGTGCTACATGCACTAGGACTAATGAACAGGATGATAGACATAAGGAATGTGGGGCTGTGGGCTTCATCTAAAGATTGATGTATAGCTGACTTGGCAAGCTCTGGAGGCAGGATCCTGCTGCAAGACCTTGGACCACACAGGTGTAGCTTCCTAGGCATGTGTGGCTGAGACAAAGTTCAACTGTAGGAAGCAGTCTTTTTATACAGAGGCCCTAAAATAAGACAGGAGACAGAAATTTGCTTCTATTATGCTGAAAGGATTTATCTCATGCTATATCTGAGTTTTGCCTGTGCCACACTACACTAGTAAGTTTCTAGGTTTAGATTTTCAATGTCAGGCACAGATAAACTGTACAAAGAAAAAATGCAAAAAGAAGAGGCTTTGACTATGGGATGGAAAAGAGGGGCTCCTCAAATAAGATTTTCTGTCTGAAGCTTCCACCATTAAACATTTCTAAACTTTGAAAAACAGCAGCCAGTTCTCAAATGCAAGATCTGGAAGACATGGCACACAGAGGTGGATATCTCCCCCATATATGGCGAAAGGAAAAAATAAGCTTTTACTGATTTCTCCCATCTGAGTTTAAGAATTCTGGACCAACTGGCACAGACTGGCATTACAGAAAAGCTAGATCAAGAATATTTTATCTGATAGGCAGTTGAGAAACATAAGGTTAATTTATGTTTTGGGTAGATAAAATCTGTAGGAGTTCAGAGAAAACAGTGATCAAAGAAACCAGGAAAGAACCATAACATTAGAAAATGTTCTAATTGGAAGAAATCTTAGAATTATCATTTGGAACATCTACCAGTGTGGAATCCTTCTTAGGTCATCTCTTATTTCTTAATTGATAAAGATTTCTAACTTTTTTTTTTTAAGTCAAAATCCTTCTTTTTCATACTCCCAACACTAGATCCAGTTTTGTCTTCTGGGAAGGCTTCAAAATTTAGATATTTTAATGTTCAGAGATTTTCCAAAGAATGAAGTTTAAAATAAATACATTAACAAAAATGAAAAAAAAAAGAATATTTTCTCTGTCTTCACTTAGCTATCTTTGAGTTAATACTGTGGTCTTCGAAAAATAATATTTGGGTAGATGAAATCCTGGGTTCTGGATTCTGGAAATATTATTTTGTCTTGTACAACTGGTCTAGGGACTAGGGATTGGCTCATTTCAAAAGTTACTGTGTGTGTGCCTAGAGCTGATACCGTCTGATGCGCCTAGTTATCATTTGGTCTCTTTAAAAGTGTAGCTCACAAAACAAACATTTGGCATTAAGCAAATACAACTTCTGAGGCCCTGAAGGATCTAGAGCCATTGCAGAAGGAAATAGCTCAGCCTGCAGCTTTTCAAAGAAACCCAACTCTGCCAAGCACTGAGCAATGACTCTAGCTGAGACTGAGCAGAATATTAAGTTAAACAGAATGGATTTTGCACTTAAATTTCTCTGGCATTTTACAACACAAGGGCAACAGAATTAGATTTTGGACTTTATTTCCTTAGCACTTTTTCTTACACTTGGATTTACGAGCTGGTTCTTTTCTGCTTGCTCCCCCAGATCACTCTGTACACTTTGTGCCCCAGAGCCTATGCAGGCACCTGGCCCTCTGACTCCCCACTGAACTCAACCATTGGAAAGCACCAGTAGGATAAGAGGAAAACTAGGTCAGGGTGTTTATTCCCTTTGTTCCTTCCCAGATCACCACGAGTTAACTTTCCTCCCTCTATTTAAGGTAGCCGTCTCCATACAATCACTTTCTTCAGAATTTGAGGATCTCTCCCTCCTTGTGCCCCTTAAGACCCAGGGTGTTGTCAAGTACTCCCTCCTGATAATCCCAGAACATTGTCCATCCCTGTTTCCCTATACCCTGTCTCCACTGGTGTAAACAATTCTTTTATTAAACTCTTCTCTATTGCCCAGTTTGAGCGTGCCATCTGCTTTCTACTAGAGTTTAATGGATACAGCTTGGAAGGGGAATTAAGTTTACAAGTTTCATTTCTCCCTGGGAATTTGATAATAAGGATTGTATTTTTATGACTTGTCATTTGTTCTCTTTGAAGAACCTCTGATAGGCCCTTCTGGATTCGTGGTTGTATACATTTGGGAGGTGAAGTAACATATAAGTGAACTTCAGCCTTGAATACAGAGTGGCCTTAGAGGAGTTAATTTAATTAGTTATTGTTATGACCTATTTTAGAGCCTTTTGGGTGTAAAATCTATACTGCCTACTAGTGGTCCTAGTAGGTACTCAATGGAGCAGTGACTAGTATTTGCAGAGCAGCCTCAGGGGAAGGGTCATCCTGAGAGACCCCTACTTCCCTTTCCCAGTGGCATGGCTCTAACTTTGGTTGACCAAAGATTTAATAGTTAAACCCAATGGATTAAGGTGCAAAAACCTAGGAGATGTTAGTGGTGAGAGATGCTTATTGGCCATCCCAATATTTCCTTTGATGCAGAGGGAGCCTCATTAGTAAAACACTCCTGGCCTCTCTCCACCCCCTCATTCATGATCCCCTAAATGCCTGTAGGTGACTGGTGAGTCCAGAAGGAGAAAGTGGGTATGAAAACCCTTTCCTCTAGGCTGTCCGTTCTCTTAGGAAGGCCCTGCCCACAATGAGCGGGCAGTCTGTTCAGCTCCAGCCACAGATTCCAGCCCTTTGGTTTGTGATGTCTGTGCAGAAAGTTGCCTTAATCCATACAGTTATGACTTTGTGAGGAAATTGGTCTAATTCCAGAATTCAGTATTAAGAAACACATTTGTATACAATGTAGGCCACATTCTGAAATATTAGCTTTGTGTGGAATAGAGATCATATTTGGACTTCCATCAGCCTTGCTCCCTGGGGAAGAGAGGTAGTATTTATTTGTCCCCCTCAATGATCCCCAACAAATACTAAGTTAAAAGTTTCTCAGACCAAATTCCACATTTGACAATATAATTTCCTTGAGTTTATTGCACACTGCATAAAGTATAAGATTATTAGTATCATTAATCTACCACCAAAGACTAAGTTGTGATTTCATTATTTGTTTCACAAGCCAGGTAGACAATATAATGCCCAGCAAAGATGCAAATCATTAAATTATATGGCAATCAATGAAATAATAAAAATCATATATCTGCCATTGTTTGGAAGATTTCAATTTATTTAGCTAAAATGAGTATATAATTCTTAAAAACCACCTTAAAACTGAATTATAGTAAATGGTAGAATTTATTTATTCAGATAAACCAGTTTTGTTTCTTCTTCTTTGTCCTCAGTGTGTAGAACAAAGGTCAAAATCTGAGTGTACATCTCTGTGGTTAACTGTGAGTACAGATGATGGTGTCTGGTGAAATAGCTGCTGACACCAGGTCAGCTCGAACGATAGAAAAAAACATTGTACTGATAAAAGAGTAAGACCTTCCTTGTTTTGTGTCATGTTTGATATCCAATGGAACACACACAGAAAGTGTTGGTTGACAAAGATATATTATTATGTGAAAACTAGTAGAGTTGAAAAGAGGAAAATTTATCCTTGAGAGGAATATTTCTGTGTTAAACAAATTGAAGAATTGCCAGAGCAGGCCACTGAAGTTCTATTGACACAACTGTTCAGAAAAAGATAAAAGCTGGTGGGGAAATTTCTTAACACAAATCCCCAGGAGCCCAGCATTAGTATTGGTGATTTTGTGACACATCTCTTGTGGATTTCACTTCCTAAACACATTTGTCACCAATATTTGAGCCGACCTGTGCTTGATACCAAGAATACAAGACTAACTTGTGGCAGAAGGGAAGGTATGTCACAATGTAAGCAGCACACACCAGGAGGAAAATGCTTTGAGTAGGCCAGGAGGCAAAACAGCCCTGCCAAGAGAACCCAGAGGTTCATGGAATGTTATTCTACACATAAACTATGTCTTACAAGGAGAAAACAATATTTGAAGAAGGAATGGGTATTTCATAACTTAAGAGTGTTTTGTGTTACTGTATCACCCCACACTCATCAACCACAAACTGTCATTGAATACCATCTCTGTGTCAGGAACTTTGCTAGGCAAAGGAAATACCTGCTCTCAAGGAACAAACAGTCAAGTTGAGGATACAGAACATATTTATGAAAAGGCAAATAACATAATAAAGTAGCAGATACTATACAACAGGTAATAGTGAATAAAGCTGAATATCCCAGTTTTAGGGAAATATACCAATGTCAGGCTATTAGAATTATGTTAACAAGAGAATAGAACCAGACCACATCCTAGAGTACTGGGATGGTTTCCCCAGAGAGGAGGAGTTTTCCTGTTATCAGTCATCCAAAAAGAGGTTAAACCAGAGAGCTGGGATGGGAAATGGTAGTGTTGGGGAACTTGGGTATAAAGGATACTTGTCTCTTTCTGGGCATGGGCATTTGATGCATGAAGATGACTGAGAATTCTAGAGTGGTTCTAACGGTGAGGTTTGAGCTGTCCCTGGTCAGAGGAGACAGGCTAAAAGCAAGGCAAAGAATGAGCCTATAAGTGACCATAGGTGTGAACACAGGTTTGAGCAGTGATTGTTAGGAATTCTCTAACTTAAACCTCTCTACTCCTTTCTTTTATCCATGATGTATTAGTAAAGCCTAAGCAAGAATTATCATGGTCTCAGTTGTGTAGTGGATCACTAAGAAAGGCCTAGTGCATGCATTGTGAGAAGGAATGATACAAGTGGGAGCAGTTCCTCCTCGCCAGAGCCTGGAGAAGGATGTGAGTATGAGGGTCGGGAGGGGTAACATAGGGAGTCAGTGGGATTGGGCAATGTAGGAGCACCAGGGGGAGTGGCTATCTAGTAAGGATCAGTGGTCAGGAAGGCAGAAGAAAGTCCTAGGATCAAATGAAGAAGACTGAACAGAAGAAACTGAGGTCTGAACAGGTGAGATGCAGTACTCTGGGAATGGCCAGAAATAGCTGAGACACATAAATTGATGGGAGATTTCCCATAACAATTTGCATATAAAGATAGAGTTTGCTTTGATTTGATAATAACAGATTTGATAACTTAAGGCTGCACTATTCATAAAGTAACCATCTGTCTCTTTGCCCAAGTCAGTCCCAATTTATACCAGTTGTCACAGTGTAATTATCAATGGTACTCATTTTCACTATCAAGAGTCCCAGCTTGAATAATAAATAATGTGGTTGGTCTAACTAATAAGCACAGTATCAATGACAAAGAAAAAAACCATGCAACTTCAGAAGGGTAGACATCACTGAAGAATGGAGATTTGATCTGAAATATGTCTTGAAGGAAGGGAGGGCTTAAATAAATAGAGAAAAAAGTAATGATTTTATAGGAAAAAGAAATGGTATGTGAAAATAAACTCAAATCTGCCATTTTTTGCTGACATATATTGAATCCTTTCCATGTGTCATGTACGGTTTTCTGTGAATTTTATGTAAGAACATTTTACTTCTCATAATAACCCTATGAAATAGGTACTATTGTTAGTTCTTTTTAGTGAGACAAAGAGTTTAATTAATTTACCCAAGCTATACAATGAGAAGGTAGTAGAGCAGGAATTAAATACAGACAACCTGGCCTCTCTACACTGACTATCAGAGAATATTGAGCAGATTTATCTTGCTAAAGTTTCTGATGAGAGGATAGTTGTAGATAAAGTTGGCAAGATGGATTAAAGGGTCTGCAGTGCCTCGATACAGCATTTGTACTTCATTCTCTACACGGTATAGAATTAGTGAAGAGTTTTGAGATACTGATTTGAGAAAGTCTTATTTTCAGAAGATTTATCTTTGACAGCAGCATACAGAAGGACTAAGAATTAGACTTATGAGCTTGTTTTAATCACACTAGTTTAAAATCTCAGAATTATTATATTTGTTACCCTTACTCTGCACATTGGTACGAGCATAGGTGACACTTTTAAGAATTGTCTGCAGTTGAGATTTGTGGAGAATAAGATCAACAATCAGAACACAGAAAAAGAAAGTTACCAGAGTGGGGAGGTATGCACAGATATTTGAACATATAAACATTTCTTGTTTCAAGATATGTATCTAAGACAAAGCCCCAAAGCTGAGTGTGAAACCCTGTAGGAGGGGATTAAGTTAAAGATGAAAGAAGAAACAAACAGTAGGACTATGAAATGAGATCAGGGTTTCAGGAAAGATTAGGCATGCTGCTCGTTAGTAAAAGTGAGTACAATGGACAGAAGTTTCAGTTCAAAACAAGAAGGAATTTTCAAACAATTACAAATTTCCAAGTGTGATTCTATGAGTATTTGTTCCCAAACACCTATATTCTAAAGGTTAATCTAGTGAATGTTATACAAAAATGGAAAAGAAAAGAAATGTAACTGACACAGTATATATACAGAAGAAACTAGTATTTGTTTAGTAAAAGAGAGAGTAATATACATAGTACATGTACTGTAGGTAAGTTGGTGAGATATGGACAGATAGATCCATAGAACAGATAGATATTAGCTAGATAAATGAATAGACATGTAAACAGGCAGATAAGTATTTTTACATTGTTTTACCAAAATTCCCAGTCTCCAAAATGTGGGAACCCAATCAAGACTCCAAGCGTTTAAGGGCTATGCCTAAATAAGGATTTGCATGGTCCATGTACCAGTAAATGGGAAAAGGAAAATGATTGAAGGCTTTAGTAATTATTGCTAACATCTGGATTTGGACAATTAGTATTTGTTCTTGAGGTGAAAATTGGGTGCTATTTCACATTATTAAAAATCTAGTGAGTATTGGAGTTTGGGGAGATCATTTTCCCTAAAAGGTAAAAAAAATAGTTCAAAGTATTCTTTCAGCATGTGAGGAAAATTAATTCACCATGCTTCTTTTATAAGCATCAACATTTGGGGCATCCTACTACATCCAATGTAGTGTTTTTTTCATGTACTGGGATTGTGTATGTGTTGTGTGTATAATATAAAAATGCAAATTATATTCCTGAAAATTTAAATTATATTCATCTCAAATAGTAAATTTAAAAATGAATTGCTTGAAACTTCTATGAAAGCAAATCAATTAAAATCATAAATATTTACCTACCCTAATATATATGTATGATATATATATAGTTTCACTTCCTTTGCCTAAAGGTAAATATTTATATTTATAAATATATAAATACATAAATATATAAATATATAAATATTTATATCTCCTGGTGGCCCAAATGAAAGTTCCAGTACAGAACCAGACACCTGTCTTCTAATGTTTATATATTATTTTGAAAAAAAAAGAATTCTGCAGAAGAACAAGAATAAAAATAGTTTCATTTTAAAATCATTTATTTCAGCAGAAAGACAACTAAAGGGTTTTTTAACATATATTTTATAGGTTATATAATGAAGTCATTATTTCCAGAGAATGATTCTTCTTTCCAATTGCTTGAAACCACTGTCACAATAATTCGATTTAGATTGTAAAGAAACAATCATAGTCTTTTTTGAATTAAGAGACATATTTCATTTTCCAATACCTCCATTCTCTTCATTTCTTCTAAAACTCATTATAAACCAAATAATTTCATTCAGACCAGGCAACTACTGGAAACACAATCAAGGGTTACAGTATAAATGTGAACTTTAAAATTTTGTCCTTTATCTTTTTCTTGGGAACATTTTACATTAACAGGTAGAAACTTGAACTTTTAAAATATTTCCCTAAAGTAGTACATCTGCAGTGAAAACAATATATAGGAAAACTATAGCTTTTCTTCAGGATTAGTATGATATAGCACCATCAAAACATACTTTGTAAGACACAAATGTTATCAAGAAACAATGATTGCTCTATGGTCAAAGGGAGGAATCAAAAGGAAGTTTTAAAAAAACTACAATCCCAGGTGTGTGGATTTTTAAGTCAGGAAAATCAAAATGCATTCTTCATATATATATATATATTTATATATATATTTATATATGTGTGTGTATTTAAGCTATAAGTTCAGAAAAAATGCTGTTCTCCTGAAAATTTAGTAATCAAGCAGGATTTTGTAATAAGATGCATAAAGGCCAAAATAGGGCTTATATTTTCAGGTAATATATTTAAATAAAAATTTGATGAAGGAAGGGAAAAATAATTTAACTAAAATTCTTAGCTCCAAGAATCTCACCAAGCACTGTACATATGTAGTTATCTCATTAACTCTTTTCAACAATTCAAGAAGGTTATCATCGCCTGTATTTTATGGATGAAGAAACTGAGGCTGAAAAAAGGAGTGATTTACTCAAGATCACACACTAGTTTGTGGCAGAGTAAGAATTTCAAATCAGATATCAATTCAAAATCCTTCTGTTATTGACATGAGGATTCTTTAATGTTCTATACAACAATTTTTCTAGAAAAAGCACAACAAAGTCAGCACTGAAAAGATGTAGGAAAATATTGGTAGAAGTATATTCACATAGCCATTTAAGAGAGTAATTTTCTAGCAGCTATCAAAATTTTAAACATAAAAAAGCACGTCCTTTTACCCAGTAATTCACTTTCAGGAATTCATCCTATAGAAATCTTGCTATGCACAAGTACACCATTACAACACTATCTATAATTTCAACAACAGAAAAGTAGGATCAACCTAATGTCCAGAAACAGGGAATTATTTCAATATAATACAGTGTGCCCACACCACAAAATTGTACATAGCAATATAAGACTATGGTAAATCTACATGTACTTACATAAAAAGATCTCTAAGATATATTTTTAAGAGTAAAAGGAAAATAGAATATTACAAGTAAAATGGTCTTATTTATGAGCTATGTTAAATTACAGATCGATAGATGGATAGTAGATAGATAGATAGATAGATAGATGATAGATAGATAGATAGATAGGAAGAAAAACATATTGAGAAGATCTTCCTACCATCCAATGATCTTGTGACCATGATTTATCTTTATTCCTAGAAAACAGTTCATGCTACTTGTCAAAGACCAAGAATTAAAATGTCTCCCTCACCGGTCTATTGGAGCTCCAGGACTGAATCCACCACTACCATATTCACCATAAAACACATTTTTTGGCATTTACCATTTTAAAGCACTTTCACTTGAATTACCTAATCTGGTCCTCACAATACTAATAATCAAAGTATCCCAGAGCAGTTCAACAAAAACCAAGTTATACTATTCTGCCATTTTATGCTAGTATAAACTCATATTTATTCAGTTAACAAGCATTTATTGAGGGTTTACTATGAGCCTGCTTCTCATAATAGGTAGAAACACGAATCAAATTAGACAAAGATCCTACACTGAAAAAAATGAGCAACCAGAGTATATGTGTTGGGAGATGTGGTGAGTTATAAGATATACGCACAAAGAACATAATATAAGGTAAAAAGTGAATAGGTAGCATCAAAAGGGTACCCAAAAAAGTACAAACTATTGTCTCAATGATCTGCAAATCACGAAGCCTGGGGGTCTTCCGTAAGAATCAAAACTCTGAACTCAAGTTGTTCATATGACTTTCTTTGCTTATTTATTCACAATAGTTCTCTTTAGGATTGTACTGATCCTACAACACTCTACTGTGCAATATGACCAAGGGGCAAGCACACAAAGTCAGAGACAAGTAAATCGGAGCAGCTGGGGCTGCTCCACTTACTAGCTGTTTGGGAGAGTCATTTAACCTCTCTGAGCCTCTGTATGGTAAACTGTATTTTCTAAAAGTGACCATGTCAACATTTCTCTTCAGAACCTTGTCATTCCTCCACTAAGAGGAAAAGTCAATGTCTCCTCCTCTTCAAATTGGGCATTCCTCATAGTCACATAGTCACTCAATGAACAGAATGTGACAGAAGTTAATGCTACAGTGACTTCCAAGGCTACTCATAAAAATGATCTCATTCTCTCTCTCTCCCTCTCTCCACTCTTAATACTCACCTTTGAAATCTGTCCACCGCGCTCTTAGGAAGTGCAAACTAGTCCATGTGAAAATATCACATGCAGTTCGTCAGCACCTATCAGCATCAACCATTCAACTTGTGAGTGGATGAGCTTTCAGATGATCACAGACCCATTCTTCAAGTCTCCCAGCTGAGGCCTCAGACCCTGTGGAGTAGAGAGACAAGTCATCTCTATCTGAATTCCTGATCCACAAATACGTGAACCTAATAAATGGTTGTTTTGGTGTAATTTGTAACAATGATAGAGTAACTGGAACATTCAATTCCCTCATCTGGAAAAACAGGAGGAGAACAGTATTTAGAGTGTTGTTTTGAGGATTAATAGAGCCAATATAAAGCATTTAGTAAACTACCAGGCACACAGCCGATAATAGATGGAAATTACTGTAACCATGTTAATTCTTCTGAAAGATTGTTCTCTCTGCTACATGCCACATTATTTTGCCTCCTCTCTCCACCTCCCTGGTAGAAAAGTCAATCCTCATTCTGAAACTGCACCCCAAACCAACACATATTCCAGAATTAAACCAGTCTTTAGCTTATGAGCAGCTAGGTGCCTTTTAGCAGGCAGTTTGTACATCCCTAATCCCTTGCAGTAAACTTTAACTCTGAAAGTGGGAATTAACAGAGATGGAGTGGATGGAATAGCCAAGAACAGACAACGCAGACAAAAACTCTTTGGTGGTGAACCTACTTTCTAATTATTTTCTGCTGTCACTTAGGGCAGTATGTACTGTGTGATATCTCACACACACACACACACACACACACATTCACCATTTGAAATGAGCACTTGTGTGATCAAAAATCATGCTGGTTGGTATTCAAAGCATCAGCTTAAACATTTCATTTTTCTGTTCATTCATTCATTCATTTTACAGACCTTTACTTAGCACCTTGTACACTCCAGGAGCTATATAGGTACTAGGACTTCAATGATACATCCTACATGGTCTGTACACTTAAAGATTTACAGTCTAAAGGTAGAACATATATGAGTTCTACTTGGTTATTGCGGAGTTCCTTCTTCTCCCCCCAAATCCTTAATAGTCTGCTTACACTAAAAATGTGTTTCAGTTAAAGAGGTCAAACTTTAAAACAAATAAGTTGTATATTAAGGCATCTTCAATTTATGTTGATATTCTTCTCTAGTAATTTACATTATCTTCATCATTGGCACACATATGAACTAACACAATATTTCGAGTATATCTGTTTTGTCTTCTCTTCAGTTAATGAACAAAGCTAAATGATCATGGTATTGCCATATGGGTACAAATATTACAGTGTACATGTTGTACTCGTGAACATAATAAATATTTGCTAAACAAGACAATGAAAGTGGGGTTCTGGTGAAAACAGACTTAGTGGAAATAAAAAGAATCTGACAAGCTTTGCACAAGTTCCACAACAGCTGCCTGAGGGAGTCATGTTGCCCATCAGGATCAAATCCCTCTGAGAGGACTTGAATGAGCAATAGCCCTATCAACTGTCATAGTTAATGCTTCCTAGAAAAGCAGCTGCACTGAAAACTCCTTACTGCTTAGTAAACTATTCAGTGTTCATAGCCCAAGTGATAAGTATACATCCTCCCATAGAGCCTGTCAAGACTAACTCCATTTTGTCATGTATTCCTACTTCACCAAAAGTCCAAGCCCCCATGTCACCCTTTATCTCATAACCAAAGTGCTTTCTACATCCTCATCCAGTTCTCCTTTCTCCTTCTACCTAAACCCCAGATTTTCACACGCCTGTTTTCCTCTCATTGTTCAGGTCTCACATCAATTACCGTCTTCTCAGAGGCCTTCTCTATGCCATTAAGTTAGTCTTCTGTTATGCTCTATTACAGCACTATTGACTTCATTCACAGCATTGTCACAAGTTGTAATTATAAGTTATTTTTTTTCTTTACTTGTTTCATAACTACTTACTTATTTACTTGTTTATCATATCTTTCCAAATTAGGTGATAAGGTCCATAAAAGTCAGGGATAATACTCATATTGCTTACCACTCTATACCAAAAGACTAAATCAGGCACTAGCATGTGGTATGTGCTCAATTAATATATGCTGGATGAAAAAAAAACATGAAATACATAAATATCTAACAAGAATGTATCATTATATTAGCAGAAACATACACTTCGCTCCAATTCCACTACACTCATACAGGTCAACGTCATCTCTTAATTGATTCAAACAACTTTTAACTGGTCTCCTAGCTTCTGCTACTTCACTACTTCTTTCCCTTCTATTTAGTTTTGCAGCTTTTTTATTGATGCATAATGAACTAAAAATATTATATTAGTTTTAGGCATATAACACAGTGATTTAATATTTTTATACATTACCAAATGATCAGCACAATAAGTCTTGTTACCATCTGTCACCACACAAAGTTTTTGCAATATTATTGAATACATTCCCTGTGCTTTTCATTACTTCCCCATGGCTTATTTAAAACTGGAAGTTTGTACCTCTTAATCCCCCTCACCTATGTCACACGTCACCCTACACCCCACCCTTCTGGCAACTACCTGTTTGTTCTCTGCATCTATGAGTCTGTTTTTTTCTTATATTTATTCGTTTTGTTTTGTTTTGTTCTTTTTTTTTGTTTGTTTTTTTGTTTTTTACAGTCCACATATAAGTAAAATCATATGGTAGTTATCTTTCTCTCTCTGGCTTATTTCACTTAGCATAATACCCTCTAGGTCCATCCATGCTGTTGAAAAGGCAATATTTCATTCTTTTTTATGGCTGAGTAATATTCCATTGTATGTGTGTATATATGTGTGGTAATATCTCACTATGGTTTTGATTTGCATTTCCCTGATGATTAGTGACACTGAACATCTTTATATGTGTTTATTGGCCATCTGCATGTCTTCTTTGGAAAATTGTCTATTCAGGTCTGCTCATTTTTTAATCAAGTTGGTTTTTTTTAAATTATTGAGTTGTATGACCTATTTATATATATTGTCTATTAATGTCTTTTCAGTCATGTCACTTGCAAATATTTTCTCCCATTCAGTAGGTAGTCTTCTCATTTTGTCAATGGTTTCCTTTGCTGTGCAAAAGATTTTAATGAGATATTACCTCACTCCTGTCAGAATGGTTATCATCAGAAAGTCTACAAATAACAAATGCTGACAAGGATGTGGAGAAAAGGGAACACTTGTACACTACTGATGGGAATGTAAATTGGTGCAGCTACTATCGAAAACAGTAAGGTGGTTCCACAAAAAAGTAAAAACAGAGCTACCATATGATCCAGCAATTCCACTGCTGCATATACATCTGAAGAAAATGAAAACAGTAACTTGAAAACATTCATGCACCCCAGTGTTCATAGCAGCATTCTTTATTTACAATAGCCAAGATATGGAAGCAACCTAAGTGTCCATCAACTGATGAATGAATAAAGATGTGATACACACACACACACACACACACACACACACACACACAAATACACAATGGAGTCTTAGCCAAAAAAATGAATGAAATTCTGCCATTTGCAAAATCATGGATGGACCTAGAGAGCATTTTGCTTAGTGAAATGTCAGACAGAAAAAGACAAATTCTCTATGTTATCAATTATATACATAACCTAAAAAATAAAACAAATGAATGTATATAACAAAACAGACTCACAGATATATGGACAGAGAACAAAGTGGGGAGAGGAAAGGGGGGAGGGGCAAGATAGTGGTATGGGAATAAGAGATACAAACTATTGGGACCTCCGTGGTGGCACAGTGGTAAAGAAGCCGCCTGCCAATCGAACACGGGTTCGATCCCTGGTCCGGGAAGATCTCACATGCCATGGAGCAACCAAGTCCATGTGTCACAACTACTGAGCCTGTGTGCCACAACTAATGAAGCCCACACACCTAGAGCCCATGCTCCTCAACAAGAGAAGCCACTGCAATGAGAAGCCCACACACTGCAACGAAGAGTAGCCCCCACTTGCTGCAACCAGAGAAAGCCTGTGGACAACAATAAAGACCCAACACAGCCAAAAATAAATAAATAAAATAAATAAATTTATTTTTAAAAAAAAGATACAAACTACTGTGTATAAAGTAGATAAGCAACAATGATATAATGTATAGCACAGGGAAATATACTCATAGTTTTGTAATAACTTTAAATAGAGTATAATCTATACAAAATATTGAATCAGTATACTGTACACCTGAAACTAATATAATATCATCAATCAACTATACTTCAATTCAAAAAATTATTGAGATTTGTTTTGAGGCCTAACATGTGATCCATCCTGGAGCTTGTTCCATGTACACTTGATAGTATTCTGGTTTCTGAATGGTATGTTCTATAGATATATATTAAGTCCATCTGGTCTAATGTGTTGTTTAAGGCGAATGTTTCCTGATTGATCTTCTGTCTGGATGATCTATCCACTGATGTAAGTGGTGTATTAACGTCCCCTACTATTATTGTATTACTGACAATTTCTCCCTTTACATCTGTTCACTTTATATATTTATTCACTTTATATATTTAGGTGCTTCCATGCTGGGTGCATAAATATTTACAAATGTTATATCCTCTTCTTGGCTCAAGCCCTTTATCATTATGTACTGCCCTTGTTTTTTGTTAGTCTTTGTTTTCAAGTCTATTTTGTCTGATATGAATACTGCTATCCCAGCTTTCTTTTCATTTTCATTTGCATGGAATACCTTTTTCCATCCCTTCACTTTCAGTCTTTGTGTGCCTCTAGATCTGAAATGAGTCTATTGTAGGTAGCATATCCACTCAGTCTCCCTATATCTTTTGACTGGAGCATTTAGTCCATTTACATTTAAACTGATCATTGATAGGTATGTACTTATTACCATTTTGTTTATTATTTTCTGGCTGTTTTTGTAGTTCTTATCTGTTCCATTCTTCTTTTCCTGATCTTTTCCCTTGTGACTGGATAATTTTCTTTAATGTTATGGTTGGGCTCCTTTCTATTTTGCATGTGTGTACCTATTGCAGATTTTGGTTTGCTGTTACCATGAGGTTCATATATATATCAACCTATACGCAGTAGTTTATTTTAAGCTGATAGCTGCTTACGTTCAAATGCATTCTAAAAGCACTACATTTTTACTCCCCTTTCCCACATTTTTTATGTCATATTTTATATCTTTTTATTTTGTATCACTTATGTACTTATTGTATAGTTGATTTTATGACTTTTGTCTATTACCTTTATACTAGATTTTTAAGTGGCTAAACCACTGCCTTTAGTATATATTTGCCTTTACCAGTGAGATTTTTTTTTCTTTCATATATTTTCTTTTTCCTAGCTATGGCCTTTTCTTTCCTGCTTAAAAAATACCCTTTAAATTGTCTCATAAGGCCATTTTAGTGGTGATGAACTCCTTTAGTTTTTGCTTGTCTGTGAAATTCTTGATCTCTCCTTCAATTCTGAATGATAACTTTGGCAGGTAGAATAATCTTGGCTGTTAAGTTTTCCTTTTTCCTTTTTCCTTTAAATACATTGTGCCACTCCCTTCTAGCCTGCAAGGTTTCTGCTGAAAAATTAACTGATAGCCTTATGGGGGTTCCCTTGTATGTGACTAGTTGTATTCCTCTTGCTGCTTTTAAATTTTTCTCTTTAACTTGTGCCATTTTAATGACGATAAGTCTTGGTGTGAATCTCTTTATCTTATGTGGTACTTTCTGTGCTTCCTCAACCTGGATATCTGTTTCCTTCCCCAGGTTAGGGAAATTGTCAGCTATTATTTTATCAAATAAGTTTTCTGCCCCTTTTTCTCTCTTCTCCTTTTGGGACCCCTATAATGCAAATGTTAGTACACTTGATGTTGTCTCTGAGGTCCCTTAAACTATTCTCATTTTTAAAAGTTCTTTTTTGTTTTTGCCATTCTCATTGGGTGCTTTTCACTTTTCTATCTTCTAGATCACTGATCTATTCTTTATTATCTAATATGCTGTTGATTCTCCATGGTGTATTTTTTGTTTCAGTTATTGTATTTTTCAGCTCTGATTGGTTCTTTCTTTTATTTTCTAAATCTTTGTTGACGTTCTCACTGTGTTTCTCCATTTTCCTCCAAAGTTCAGGGAGCATGTTTATGACTATTACTTTGTATTCTTTATCAGGTAAATTATTTACCTCCATTTCATTAGGATTTCTTTCTGGGGTTTTATCTTGTTCTTCCATTTGGAACATATTTTGTCTCCTCATTTTGTTTCTCTGTTTGTTTCTGTGAATTAAGCAAAACAGCTACCTCTCCCAGTCTTGAAGCTGTGGCTCTGTGTAGGAGAGTCCCCTATGTAGACTGCATGTGTTGGGTGGCTTTGGCAGGCTGGCTGGAGGTGGAGTGGGTGCCAGCTGAGGGTGGGGTCCAGGGGTTGCCTTGGCAGGACAGCCAGAGCTGGAGTAGGTGCAGATTAGGGGGGATCCCAGACTGTACCACATCGGGGCCACCTTGGCAGGATGGCTGGAGTGGGCACACACTAGGAGGAGGCCTCAGAGCACACAATGCCAGAGTCACCTTTGGGGGACAGCTGGAGCTGGTTTGGGCCAGGGGCCTAGGGCACACTGGGATAGCCCTGGCAGGCCTGCTAGAGCACCTGAACCACGTTCCTGCTTATACTATGAAGGTGGAGGGGGAAAACAAAAAAATGGTGCTCTCCAGTGCCTCTGGGCCCCAAGAGAATTCCAGCATATTCCCTCCTATATGGCAGATGCTCTAGGGTTAGTAAATAGATTTCCTTCATAGTCTAGGTGCCCTTTAAACCACTCTTCTTTCCCCATACCCCAGGACAGGCAAGTCTGCATGCAGATCCCTCAGTGATATACCTCCCTACTGGAGGTCACCACAACAGGGGTGGGATTCCTGCTGATACTATGTCTCCATCTCTCCTACCTGTCTGTACGTGGTCATTCAATTATTTGTCATGCAGAAGCTGTTCAATCAGCCCTTAGTTCTTCTTCAGGAGTAATTGCTCTGATAGGTAGGTGTAGATTCAATGTGTTGTGGGAGGAGGTGAATTCAGGGTCTTCCTACACTGCCATCTTGAACTGGAACCTATTCTCTTCTCTTCTGAATATCTGTTCTCCACATAGTAACAGAAGTGATTTATAAAAAGTAAATTTGAAAACAGAAAAAGTAATTTGAAACTTCTGCTTCAAGAAGGAAAAGTAGATCTTCTTCCCCCTATTTCTCCCATTAAGTACAACTGAAAACCCTGGAAACTGTATATAAAACAAACATGACTCTGGAAAGTGGAGAGAAGGCAAATCAGCTAGGGACATGGAGACCCAAGGAATCACAAGGTAGTGAGTTACCTGTGTTTTCTTTTAACCTCATATGTTCCAGATTTGGAGTTGAAGAACTGGCAAACCAGAAATGTCAACAGACATAAGCAAAAATACAAACAAAAGCCATATTCCTTGGAGGTTTGAGGGGGATAAATATCCTTGGAAATGAGAAAGGAAGCAGGAGCCACAGAGGGTTTTATTAGTGAGGAGAAGCAGCATGTCTCAGTGTTTTCCTTTTCTCTTTTTTTTCAATCTAACTCATCTACTCCTCTTCCCTCTGGACTATTTTTTTTTTTTTTTTTTTTTTTTTGCAGTACGCGGGCCTCTCACCGCTGTGGCCTCTCCCATTGCAGAGCACAGGCTCCGGACGCGCAGGCTCAGCGGCCATGGCTCACGGGCCCAGCTGCTCTGCGGCATGTGGGATCTTCCCGGACCGGGGCACGAACCCGTGTCCCCTGCATCAGCAGGCGGACTCTCAACCACTGCGCCACCAGGGAAGCCCTGGACTATATTTTAGATTGCAGATCTCCCTGACACATTTCCATGGCAATACTAGACCATTACTACCTGTCTCGACTCCACCACTATCAGACAGGAACCAGATTTTCAGATGAGATCTGGGGAACAGGAATAAAGGAAATGAGAAGTGGCAGGAGAACGGAAGGGCAGATAATAAGATGCTGAATTAACCTCTTAACTTATAGCAAATATTCAAAGTGTCAGTGGAGAAGGAGAGAGAGGAAACTCATCAATGGTGTGGCATTTCATACTTCAGTACACATTACAAATACTCACTGAGAGTTTCAAACTATTTACTACCACATTCAACTAAATGGGGAAGGTTTTATGGAAGACATGAACATGGAGAATCAATTGAAAGACGGATAATTCAGTGAATTGCTGGGATGTAAGAAAGAAATTTAGGAAAAACTGCAAAGGTGTCAATGTAATAACTGAACCAAAAAGGAAATTTAGTATTCTTGATTATTGATACATGAATACTATACATGAATATATTATGTATACTCTATACATAATAATACTATATATTTTTTATGTAAATATATTGAAATATATAATAGAATTTAAGCTGTATTATCATTAAATATTAAGAAAAATATCTAATTGAATATACTTTTTAAGTTTCACTTTTAGGTCCAAATCAGTGCTGAAACAGTGTACTAGGAAACAACTGAAACCTTGAAGGAAGCATTTTAAATATAAATCCATTAGTGCTCTTCATACACTAATGAATTAGTCCATACACTAATGAATTATTCTAATCTAGGCTTTTTGAATTCTCAGTAAATACCTTTGGATAATATTTGCTAATGTTAAAATCAAACCATGTATCTCAGAAACCATATTAAGTGACTTGTATATAATATCAATACCTTTTGTTTTGCTAGTCAATGGATTCCTTTTAAAGCTGCTTATAACTTTTTCTTTAATATATATAACAGTGAAATGCTAAATTTTACCACAAGGTGGCTCTTCCTAGATTCTAAATTAACTGTATCACGTAGGTAGCACTGAAGGGCTTCCCTGGTGGCACTGTGGTTAACAATCCACGTGCCAATGCAGGGGACACGGTTTCAAGCCCTGGTCCAGGAAGATCCCACACGCCGCAGAGCAACTTGCTCAAGTGCCACAACTACTGAGCCTTCTCTCTAGAGCCTGCAAGCCACAACTACTGAAGCCCACGCACTGTAGAGCCCGTGCTCCACAACAAGAGAAGCCACCACAATGAGAAGCTTGTGCACCACAACGAAGAGTAGTCCCCGCTTGCAACAACTAGAGCCAGTTTGGGAAAGGAGAAAAAAATGTAATAT
This sequence comes from Phocoena phocoena, assembly GCF_963924675.1. Classification (NCBI taxonomy): domain Eukaryota; kingdom Metazoa; phylum Chordata; class Mammalia; order Artiodactyla; family Phocoenidae; genus Phocoena; species Phocoena phocoena. The sequence goes on along the minus strand of NC_089235.1, from coordinate 25,232,989 downwards.
GTACAACTATACGCTCTTTCAATGATTTTTGTGTGTATATGTGTGGCGGGGGCGAGGGGTGTTGGAAATCCATGATTTAACCTATTTCACTTGTACAAGAGTATATCTCCCATTCAATGACGGATACGGGATATGAAATGTCAGATATGAAATAATTCACTTAAGGAATGTCTTTATTAACATTTGAGGGAAGCCCAAAATACAAAACATTCATTCATTCAACAAATATATATTGGTCCTGACTATATTCCAGATTCTGTAATAGACAACATAACAGAGTGGTTAAGAACATAGACCCTGGAGCCAAATTGTCTAGGTTCCAATAGTAGTCCACACAACCCCGCCTCTACTATCTGTGTCCTCTTAGGTGAAATACTTAACTTATCGTACCTAGATTTACTCACGTGTGAAATGGGTCTAATAATATAAGGTTGTCATAAGGATCAAATACTCAATATAAGTAAAAAGTATAAAAGAGTGCTTGCTATGTTTAAGTGCTTGGTAAGTATTAGCTATGATTATTAGGCACTGTAGTTGACTTAAATCACATCAGCAAACTCCTTGACACTCCTCCCATCAAAAGTCTAATGTTCTTTTCTTTAGATATGAGCTAGCCTTAGTGATGCATTCACAACTAGCAGAAGGCAGTGACTTCTGAGGCTAGTTTGAGAAAGCAATACAACCTCAGCATGGCCCACTCTTTCTTAGGATGCTCACTCTTGGAACCCAGACACCATGTTGTGAGGAAACAAGGAACAAGACACAAGGAAAGTCCAGGTAGAGGCGTCTGGCCAGCAGCCCCAACTAAGGTTCCAGGCAACAGTGAGCATCAGCTGGCAGACTTGAGTATTAATGAGCCAACAGGTGGTTCCAGTCATAGCCTTCAAGCCGCCCTAGGTATGGCTGAGTAGAGCAAAGCTGAGTTGTCTCTCCCAAGCCATGTTCCCATTGCAGAGGCATAAGCAAAATAAATGTTATTGCTTTAAGCCACTAGGTTTTGCCAAGTTTAGTCACTCATTAATAACCAGGACAGGCATTGAACCCATAAATGAGAAGACCCAGCTTCTTCCTTCAAAGGATAGTATAGTCAAGTACACAGGGACAGTATGATCTACTAAGAAAATTTATGGACTTTGGAGTCAGAGTCCTAATCCTCTCTGTTTACTGCCAAACACCTCCCTAAGCTCTGCTTCTGCATCTGAAAAATCAAGGTAGTAATACTTGCCCTCAAGGATTTCTATATACCCTAGCAAATCACCTCCCTGCCTTGAGATTTGCCTCTCTATTTCTTCTAGACACCAGACAGAATAATCTGTCTGAAATGCAAATCTGATCCTGGGTTCTTTTCTCTGTCTTCCCATTGCCCATTCCCGAGAGGAAACTTCCATGCTCCTCAACCTTGCTTTCAAGGTCCTCTGTGACCTGGTCTTCCACCTCCTCAGCCTCATCCTGAGCCTTCCCAATTCTATGATTTGAGGTATTTGCTCTGTGGACTTCCTCTATTTCTCTTCTTGCATTTCCTTCTAAAATCCAAAGAATTCCCAGTCAAGTCTCTATGTAGTGTTCCAGCCACAGAAACATGAGCTTGTCTGAAAGCTTGAAGGACGGGGTAGATCTTAAGTATGACGTTCTTAAAGAGGTGAACCAGGAGTTTCATGCAGAATTTCAAAGAAAGCTACCTAAGCATTACCTTTATACACCTTTCCTTCCCCTGAAGGTTTTCCATTCTGAGCAGCTGGCAAAAATCTTTTTCCCCTCATGGCTCTCTTATAGTCAGGTAGCTCCACCCTCCATTCTATCCCAGCTCCATCATGTACCAATCCTGGTCCTCAATCTTCCACCCAAGACCAATAGCTAAGGTAATCCATCCTAGAATGATTTAGGACATACAGAGAACCTAGCAGTCAGACGCCTAGACTTCTCTCACGTCCTCAGAAAGGAAGCACGCATGGAACTTCCTGGGAAAGGCAATCTCAACTATCCTCTTGGTTGCTTTACTTATATAAAAAAAAACAGCCCATTACTACATTACGCAAAAGACCTAATAAGCAAGATTGACTCCTTTACTTTAAGGTCTGGGGTGCATGGAAAATTGTACATATTCATATACTCATAATGTTTTGCCCCAATACACTTGACTCCACCATGCTGTTTTTCACCACCAGACCTTAGGAAATACTGTCCTGCCTGGAATGAACCCCTCCCCACACTTCCAAACCCCATTCCCTTCACCTGTCTAACTTTTAATAATCCTTCAGATCTGAACTTAGATGTTATTTTCTCCAGGAAGTCATCACTGATTATCCACCCCACAGCCTGGGTTGGCCCACTTCCTTCGTATGAACACTCTCTACTTGACCGAGTTATGGTTCTTGCTGCTCTGCATTGTAATCACCTGTTTGGTCTGTTGCCTTTGAACTATACTGTAAATGCCATGAGGGCAATGACTAATTCTGATTTTATTACCACTGTGTCTCTTGGGTCGGAGTATGGCAACCATAAGTGTTCAATAAATATCTGTTGGTGAAAAGAATAAATGAGATAATACATGTAAAGTGGCTACCACCGAACCTGACACTTAATCCCCAACTCCAAGTAAAACTGCCTCTCTCTTCTTTATGTTGATCAGGTACCCTGTTGAGAGATCGATCCTAGTGTCTAGAACACATTCATATTTATTGATTTAAGTGCCTATCTCTACTTAACTGCTAACTGAAGTTGTTAAGTATAAAGTGTTTATCTTTAAATGACCAGCACTTGGAATTATGCTTCACACACACAAGGTACTCAGCAAACGTGGGCTGACTGAATGAAGGGGGAGACAAATATGAAAACAATTTCAATACAGTGTGATAAAGGCCGAAGTTTACACTAAGGACAAACAGGAGCACAGAGGAAGAAATGCCAGCTAAGCTTGGGAAACGTATGAAAAAACACATGAAGGATTTAAAATGTAAGCTTTATGAATGGACTCTTTCAAAGGAGAGAGAAGCGGCAGCATGGACCAAGGAGAGGAGGCATTTCACATTTACAACAAGTGCGTCATCCAGTATAGGGGCTAAAAAGAGAGAAAAAGAAAACCAGGAATGAGGAGATTAGAGTGGTAGGCAGGGGGCAGATCATAAAGTCCTTTGTGCCAGCTGCCAGGCTAAAGAGTTTTGTGTTTTATCTCATAAATGATGCTTAATAATAAAGGATTATGATGCATGTAGACCTATGTTTCAGAATTCTCACTCTAGTAGCAAAAGTGGAGAATGAAAGTCTGGTGTCAAGGATACCAATGTGGAGCCAATTGTATTGGTCCAGGGCAATATATCAGATGCCCAAAGGAATGTATTTGTAGTGATAAATGAAGAGAAAAGAGTTTTGAAAGATATTTTAAAAAACAATTGATAGAGACTGCTTCTGACAGGGTATAAGGAATGGAGAAATAAAAATATAGGACAGGGCTTCTGTGGTGGCGCAGTGGGTGAGAGTCCGCCTGCCGATGCAGGGGACGCGGGTTCGTGCCCCGGTCCGGGAAGATCCCATATGCCGCGGAGCGGCTGGGCCCATGAGCCATGGCTGTTGAGCCTGTGCGTCCGGAGCCTGTGCTCCGCAACAGTAGAGGCCACAACAGTGAGAGGCCCGCATACCGCAAAAAAAAACCCATCTGGATCAATTCTTAAGTTTTCTGCTTCAGGTGATCTAGTAGGTAGGAATGTTGTCACCAACCAAAGTAGAGAGGGGAGGGGAACATCAAGGTAGAGAGAAGGGAGACAATGAAGAAATAATGACTTTAAAGTACTGATGGGACATTCAAGTAGGAATGTTCAACCAGCTTTTGGGACTAGGCCTAAGTGAAATGCTCCTTCCTTTTCTGTTCTCTTCACTTCTAGAAAAGGAAAAACTGGGATTGGGGGGTCAGCTTTACCATTTTTCCAGCTGGACTGTTGGTGACAGGCAAACACTTCTCGTCACTCAGCAGCCACAATGAAGTGGGTGCTTCTCCCTGTGGATCGCTAGAGGGGAAGATACGTGACCTAAATCTGTACTAGACACCACCTAACCTGACTTTCCATAAATCAATAGAGATCCAGGGGAAGTATAAGCTGATCTTTATTGAGGAAGAATCCTTGAAAACCATCCCAACCTTCCTCTAAAGATATACATCTTTACCCATTAATTGGGACACCATCCAAGTTCTTCTGCCTCTTATTTAGGATTTACACATATCCTCATCATTGATCACCTCTCATTATGTCATTAACTACCCTCATAGAGAATATTATTGATTGTTTTTCAGCATCCATGTTCCATCCTCCCCTCCCAACAGCATCCAGATTGTTATGCTGACATACACCCCCTCCCCCATGCAACCCATGTTCTTTGCATAAAGCTTATTCAAAGTCACCTACTTTGGGGCTGGACCTTGGTTGATTTAAGCCAACAAACATGTTCTATTCCCCTGGCCACAGTCACTGCTGCATTGTTGGGCATCTGACTTAAACTGTCCAATCAGGATAAATCTCAGGAATCTGCTTGGAATATTCAGATGGAAGTTCTTTTTCCCACAAGAATTAACGAAGAGACATATATACTTCATTACTACCAGCAGCCATCCTACATCGTGAGGCTTTTTAGCCTAACACTACAGAAAACAGAACAGAACCATTAAGTCATCAGATCACCCAACTTAAAATCCATCCTACCTCTGTATTTTCAGGTAATTGTGTCAATACATTTGATTATTAATGTTTCAGCAAGTGTGAGCCGTATTTTCTATTACTTATACCCCCAAGTCATACCAACCAATTCAGAACCTGGTATTAAAATGTGAAATGAGCTGAATGAGAGAAGCATGGTCCAGTGCATATCCCAGGCTGAGGAACTGGCCATTCTGATAATAAGGTTGAAAAATTGTTGGTTAAACTGTTAGCTGTTGTGATGGGAAAGAAACACTATTCACAAACACTGAATTCTCCAGGGCACATCATCCTCTCTCTTCAGGCCTTCTCAAATATTACCTGGGTGATGCTGGTGGCACATCTCAATAATTCTCTGAACTAGCAGCCCTCAATAAGAATTTTGGAGAAGTTTGCTGGCTCGACCTACCTGTGTACTGCATCCTTAGAACATGGAGTACTTAGCAACTTATATCCTCATCTTTGGTACTTAGCTGCCATAGGTGATAAAACTCATGTATCAGCCAGTTGCATATCTTTATGTCTATCTATATCTACACCCATTCCTATAACTATATTTATATACATGCTTATGTGTATATCTATAAAGCATATATATACATATGTCTAAGTCTATATATCCAGCTGCATACATAACAGTACGTTGTTGTAACATTTAGGGTGGTTATAGCAATTAAAGGAGCTCAATGGGTATTTGTTGAATGAATAAAAAATGCCTGCAACGTTTTGCATTCTCAGTAAAGGCTAGGCATTATTATCTGTATTTATTTATTTATTTATTTTTTTGTGGTACGTGGGCCTCTCACTGTTGTGGCCTCTCCCGTTGCAGATCACAGGCTCCAGACGCGCAGGCTCAGTGGCCATGCCTCACGGTCCCAGCCGCTCCGCGGCATGTGGGATCTTCCCGGACCGGGGCATGAACCCGTGTCCCCTGCATCGGCAGGCGGACTCTCAACCACTGCACCACCAGGGAAGCCCTATCTGTATTTATTGTATAATAGTAAAGGTAGTAACAACAGAAAATCCCAAGGTAAGCTTGCTTATCAATAAGGAAATTTATTACCTCAGATAATTTCAAGACCAGAAGCAGAGCAGACTCTAGGCACAGTAAAATCAAAGGCACCATCATGTCATCAAGATGCTTACCCCCCTTCACTCTGCCATCCTCATACCGGCTCCACCCCAAAGTGATTCCCTTGCAGTTGCAAGATGACGACCAATGGCAGTCAGGACTCTTTGTGCTTCCTTGTTCATAGCCAATTGCGGAGAAGAAGAGAATATTTCCCCCCAAGAACAGAAATTAAACCCTTCCCTTTTCTTGGCCTTTCTCTTGATCTTTCTCTTCACTTGCCTATGTGGCAAGCAGCCCTAAGGTGGCTCTGTCCAATTTAAGATAAAAGAAAATTTTTTAAGATATTGACTAGCCCACAGAACCTCTAGGAAACTTGGGGACAATGCCGCCAGGAAGAAAGCCTAGAATCAAACCATAAAACAAGTCTTGTGAGAATGCTTCTGTCACTGAGCTTTAGACTCTGTACCTCAGACGACCAACACAGCCGGCATGGGAAAGGATTCATCTGATTGGTAATGCCGAGGGCATGTTCTGTACCCTAGCTGCAGTGGAGGCTGAGAAAGCAAGTATACAGCAATTTAGAATTTTATAGGGGGAAATGGGCTCTGACCTCTCACCCAGATTCATAAGACTGGAGTTCCCCAGACTCAGAAAGACACTCAGAGAGTTGGCATCCAATAAGGTCTGCTGCAGAACTGTTACAGGAGCTTCTGTCAACTCGGCCACCCACATGGTATGGTGATCTCTGGGGAAAAGAGGACTAGGTGAACAAGACTCAGAGGGCTTGCTTGTCAAACTGTGTACAGTATTCAAGCAAAAGTGAAAGAAAGTTCTCCGTTTCAATTGGCAGCAGGCTGCCGTCCTGTGGGTCTCCAGTCCAGCAGGGGCAGGTAGCATTACTGGAAGATCTCCAGCTTGCATCCGTGGTGTAAGAGTTTGACTCAAGTGACACTGAATGTCTCAACTCTGTTAGTGGAAAGGCTAGTGCAGAGCTATCAATGCAAGCATGACTCCATCAGTGGCAAAAGCAGTGACAGCAGCTCATCCAGCAATGGTGACAGGGAGCAATGACCAAAACAGATTCCCTGGAGCACAGAAGATATCTCTTGGGGAGTTTAAGGGTATGTAGAAAAGGAAAAATTTACAAGAGACTAGAGCTCCTTAAAATGAAGTGGGAGCTTGAAACTAGCAAGATTTGGGTATTAATGTTAACATCCAATGTCTCAGAGACATATGGATCACATATGCAATTGGAGAAACATCTGGCATCTTACTTCCTGGAATTAGAGTGAGTTCTTAAGAAAAGGAAAAGGGAGTGCTTTTGCTAACTGGTTTCCGTTTTCCTCCTACAGAACATACGAAACAGCTTTCCTAGAATGCTCTGCCCCCCCCCCAATGTCTACAAAGTTGTTTTCTTCTAGACATTCACATTCTCAGAGAGGTCCGATTTGATGCCTCAATGGATAATTGCTGCACGTCCCTCTACCCCAGCCACTCTGATCATATTACTCTATTTTATTGTCTTCAAAGAATATAAACCTAGGTAAATTCTTAAAACTTATTTCTTGTTATATCTATTGTCTGTTCCCACATAAACATTTACCAAATGTGAACTCCATGAGAAGAGTTGGCTTTGCATATGTTCTTGATGATAAATTCCTGGAGGCTTAGAACAATAACTGGAACATATGGTAGGCAGGCAACAAATATTTGTTGAATGAAGAGGAAGATCTGGCTCCTCACAGAGTTGAGGCTATTTGATACCACATAAAAATTAAAACTGTCTGCAAGTCTTTATTTCAATTCAAACAACTTTGTCTCTCATTATTAAGCAATCTCTACATAAAATCCTCTATACCTTTTCTGCCTAGGATACTCCTTTTCCCAACTATACCCCTCGCTTCCCATCCAGACACATCCTTCACCTGGTTAATTCCTTCCCAATCATTCTGGTCCACCCAGTCTTTCAATAAGGAAGATGAGAGAAGTGAGAACTCAGAACCAATATCAAAGAGCAAATCAGAATACCAATAAAGCATCTGAGGACAGAACAGGCACATGAGAACATCAGTGTATCAAGACAAATTATTTTAGGAGCCAAACCTAGGATGCACGAATTATACTAGAGCTAGGTAAGAGTCAAAGAGAAAAAAGAAATGAAATCACCTGAGCCAGCTATCATACTGTTACATGAAGTGAGGAACCCAGGAATTCCTGGAACTAAGTCCAAATACTTTGTTTTCAATCTATGTCTTGCCAAGTATGGCCCTCTGAGGGTCTAGGTTCTACCCCCTGCAATGACAGAGAAGGAATGGCGGAGGAGAAATCTGAGCTTGGGCTTCAGAGACAGACAGAACCGGGCTTGAGTCCTAACCTTTCTGAACAAGATAACTTCTCAGAGAATAACGTTTCATATATAAAGGACAAGCTATTGGGCCTTTCAGAGACTTAATCTGTAAAGGATCAATTATGATAATAGTACGTCACTCGTGGGATTATTTTGAGGGTTAAATAAGTTAATGTACATAAAATCGATAGTGCAGTTCTCTGCTCATGGTTCATTCATTCATTCAACAAGTATCTACATACATTACTATTAATATTGTCTATCTTCTTAAAGTAGTTGACCTACCGAGTTGACTCAAGATAATAATAATAGCTCTTGTTCATTTTGCCAGGCACTGTACTAAGCACTTACCAAGCAAGATCATTTTTTAATTTTTCACAACAACCCTATGAGGAAGAACTATTATTGTCGCATATTACGGATGAAAAAAGTTGGAAGTAATCCAAACAAAAGACCACAGGAAACCCAGATGATTTAAGCCCTCCCTGAAGAGGCTGATATCCCACATAGGAGATGAGCAGGAATCTTGGTATTGATGGATCAGACACTTGCTACTTCTGCCAAGGCTATACTTTTTCCCCTGAAAACTTTTTTTTTTCTTTTTTGAAAGGATCTCTTGCGCACTGGGATGTTGAAACCTGGCACTGGGACCTCAGAAACCAGAATTCCTTCTCTGTGTTTATCCCAGAAGCTGCAGCATATATCAAACTTTTTATTAAGACAAAGACTTAAATGTACAATAAAACCTAATCCATTGGTCTGTTTAATTTCGGTAGTTTAGCTTTTTTTGGTTTTCATTTTATTTTTGCTCTGCATAATGCCTTTTATAGATCTTAACCAGGTTGTGATACTTGTTTGGTTCTCTCCTTAAGGTTTCAAATGATACACATAAACTCATAAAGCATTAGATCTGAAGTGGACCTTAGAAATCATCTATCTAGTCCAGTGATTTACAAATTACTCTGAGCAAATGAAGGAATCCTTTCTCTTTAAGCAGAGTTGTTTCACTTTGTTTCATAGAGCAAATTTCCCTTTAATGTCTCTTTGAAACCAAATTCCACTGAGAATGTTTGTATGTGTGTCAGTTTCTCTTAAACCACCAAGCTGATCCAATAAGACAACTTTAGTCACCCATTTTCATTCATTTATTCAGTCTAGCCCCAACATACGCCAGAGGTTCTGCGAGCCAGTGGAGAAGAAAAAGACATGTCCTCTGCCTTAAGGATCACATGTTCTAGTCAGGAAGGCAGTCATATAGGGCTAACCAGTGGGGGCAAGACCACAGAAGAAGCTTGTAGAGAGGACTGTGGGCACATGATGAAGAGGCATTCAGACAAGCCTTTGCAGAGCAGGTCACCTAGAGCTGAGCCTCAGAAATGGGACGAGAGGAGTAGAATTCCAGGCAAAAGCTACAAGAAATACTAGCAAGAGTCTTTCCCAAGAAAGACTGGGAAATAATTGATATAGCTGGACTTTGAGATTCATTGCATGTGATAGGTACTCAATAAATAGCTGGTTAATTAATTTACTAATTAATTAATCTGGAGGAAATAGACCATAAAGGAGAAAAAAGTCATTACATGAAGAGGCTCATGGGCCTACTCAAAAAATTTGGATTTTATTCTCTAAACTAGGAATTGAAAATGCAAAAGTCTAGAGGGATATTATAGGAAATGTGAATAAGTAAGATGGACCAGGTATAAAAAAAAGTTATTATGGAGACTTTACATGAAGTACCTGCCTTATTCAGGTATCATATAAAATGCTGTCAACACATGGATGTCCAATATATAATCCTGCCCTTAGGATGCACACATAACAAAGTACTCAAAAATAATGTGATGATTGTCTCCATTCATGTACCAAATACAAATACAATGGGCTCATAGAGGCAGTGCTTACTTAATTCCATCTGAGGAAATCGGGAAGGTATTACTCATGAGATCATATTGGAGATGGACTTGAGGGATGAGTAGGAGCTCATATCTCTATTTCCAGCTACATCCAAAGACCCTTCAATCCAATCAGGTTGGTCTCCTCAGTGTCCCACAGCACCCCACATTGTTATGCCCTTTCTCAAGTTTTTGACTTTGCCTAGGGTGCCCTGCCTGCATTCTTTACGTATTCAATTCCTAGCAATCCTTAAAGGCCCAATGCAGGCCCTCCTCATGAATAAAATACATGAAGACTTCCCATGGGCCCGTGAGCCATGGCCGCTGGGCCTGCGCGTCTGGAGCCTGTGCTCTGCAACGGGAGGGGCCGCAGCAGTGAGAGGCCCACGTACCAAAAAAAAAAAAAAAAAAGTTAACTGAGAATGTACCAGGGGCAAGACACTATTGGAAGGGTGAAAGATATTTAGGACACAATGAGTGCAAAAGTGCTCAGAAAAGGGCGTCTTACTATGCATGGTAAGAAGTTTACCAGTTTGGGAGTCAAGAGTTCACTGGCTCTGGGATTGATTACAGGCAGAACTTTTCACTTCTGTTTTCCTCAGTAGTCTTAGCTCTAAAATGGAGGCTTATCTTCATGACCATTATGGTCCCTTTCAGTTCTAACACTGTAACTGTGATTTGGTGAAGGAATTTGGTCTCTTTGTTGTCTTTCCAGTAGGATTTCCACACATGCTTTCAAAATCTTCCTTATGTAATATGATGAGTGGAAAATCACTAATCAATGGTAGCAATATTGAAGTCTCTTCTTTGTCCCATTATAAATGTGATGTAATTCCTACCCTGCATTTAGGAAATTGGTCACAAATTCATCGTAATAAAGTTGGCTATCACGCTGCCCTGTTACAACTTTGGTCACTTCCTGTTACTCTAAGAACAGATCACTTGTGGTTCATTTTCTGAACTCTTACAATTTCATGGCAGGGAGAAAATAAAGGGCAGGTGGAGTACAGATCCTGAATATTAAGATTACAGAAACACTGCCTATGGAAAACAGCATATATGAATTAGGGAATTCATGAATATATCAAAGTAATAATTGAAAAAGAGTCATTTTATGTTTTTTAGTTATTATAAATCATTGAGAAGGACTTGCTTGCATTTTATCAGCTTTTACTTTGCACCTTCAGTTTGACTCATTCCAACTTGCTGTATTAGTTGTACTCTTGATTATAAGAAAAATAACCAACTCTGGCTAGATTTAAGTAAAAAGCAAATCTATTGGAAGAACACTAAGTTACTAATGAGCTCTAAGGAAAAGTGGAGAATGGGGAAGAACCAGATCAACTCCAGGGATCTCAGCCGTGGGACTTCATGGACCACAGAATTTCCCTTAGTCTGACTTTAGCTCCTGTGACTTCCAGCCTGTATCCACACCACCCGCCCTCAAAATAATTTCTAGAAGAGAGCATCATTTGGACACAACCTGGGTCAAATATCCTCTTCAGATACAATCAACTATGACAAAAAAACTTTTGTTATAAAAGTATCATATTACGAACACGGCCACGAGGGCCCCAGTCTTGTAGAAGAGGGACAAGCTTCATAGAAGGGGGAAATGTTGGGATCTAGGAAGCTACCTCAAGAGATGTCTGCCTATTTCACATACTTTTTCTGTTGTGTTTTTTTTCTACCTTTCCTCTCCCCTGCCCCTTAAACCCACTACCACCAAGTACCACTGTCGATATATCATTGTATAAAATAGTACCTTGAGTGGGCTCAATACATCCTGCTACGTATATATCTTTTATATAAAATTAAAGGACTGAAAGGGCAGAAATTAAAGACCTGTTACTTTACAAATTAAAATGTATGCAATTCAGTTTGATTGTGCGCACTGTATAGAGGCATCCAAGCTTAACTATCAATAAAATATTCCATGCATAGAGATTAGCCATTAGATGTTGTCTGTGATAATACAACTTTTACTCTGACAACCACAGGATATTCTTTCTTAATTATTAAGGATGTTCCTGAGGCCAGAAATAAACCCATGTATATGTGGTCAATTAATTTTTGACAAAGGGGCCAAAATATATTATACGACAGTTTCTTCAATAAATGGTGTTGAGAAAACTGTACAGCCGCATGCAAAAGAATGAAACTAAACTACTATCTTATACCATACACAAAATCAACTCAAAATGGATTAAAGATTTGACTGTAAGACCTGAAACCATAAAACTCCTGGAAGAATACATGGGCAGTAAGCTCCCTGATGTCAGTCTTGGGGATAAGTTTTTGGATCTGACTCCAAAAGCAAAGGCAACAAAAGCAAAAATAAACTAGTAAGAACTACATCAAACTAAAAAGCTTCTACACAGCAAAAGAAACCATCAAGAAAATGAATGGGAGAAAATATTTGCAAATAATATATCTGATAAGGGGTTAATATCCAAAATATATAAAGAACTCATACAACTCAATAGCAAAAAAGCAAACAACCCAATTAAGAATGGGTAGAGGATCTAAACAGAAATTTTTCCAAAGGAGACATACAGATGGCCAACAGGCACATGAAAAGATGCTCAGTATCACTAATCCCCAGGGAAATGCAAATCAAAACCACAATGAGATATCACCTCACACCTGTTAGAATGACTATTATCAAAAAGACAAGAAATAACAAGTGTTGGTAAGGATGTGGAGAAAAGGGAACCCTCTTGCACTGTTGGTGGGAATGTAAATTGGTGCAGCCACTATGGAAAACAGTACGAAGTTTCCCTAAAAACTTAAAAATAGAACTATCATATGATCCACCAATTCCATTTCTGGGTATTTATCCAACGAAAACAAAATACTAATTCAGAAAGATACAAGGCACTCCCAAGTTCATTGCAGCATTATTTACAATAGCTATTATATGGAAACAATCTAAGTGTCCATCTATAAATGAATGGATAAAGATGTGATACACACACACACACACACACACACACACACACACACATACACACACACAAAATGGAACACTAAGCAGCCATAAAAAATGAAACCTTCCCATTTGGGACAATATGGATGGACCTTGAAGGCATTATGCTAAGTGAAATAAGTCAGACAGGGAAAAACAAAACAAATACCATGTAATCTCACTTATATGTAGAATTAAAAACAAAACAAAACACCAAGCTCATCAATACAGAGAACAGATTGGGGTTGGCAGAGGTGGGAGGTGTGGGTGAAGTGAGTGAAGGGGGTCACAAGGTACAAACTTCCATTTATAAAATAAATCAGCCATGGGGATGTAATGTACAGCATGGTAACTATAGTTAATGAAACTATATTGCATATTTAAAAGTTGATAAGAGAGTAAGTCTTAAAAGTCTTCATCACATGAGAAAAAAATTGTAACTATCACATTAGAAAAAAATCGTAGTTGTATGGTGACAGATATTAACTAGACTTACTGTGATGATCACTTCACAACATATACAAATATTGAATCATTACACTGTACACTTGAAACTAATATAATGTTATATGTTAATTATATCTCTTTAAAAATATTTTTAAGAAATATTCAGTTCATTTTCTAAAAGTAAATCTAGACATTAATCTATACCAGATATTCTGGAAGATAAAAGTTACATATAGTATGTATATCCTGTATGCTCCTTTCAATAATTAGTGAAGGAAGTTCTTTTTGGACAATTCCAATGATTTTTCCTAGATCTTTTTTCTCCTCCTAACTGGGATATCTCTATGCCTTTACTTCTTGAAAGTTTAATATTCCTCAGCTTCCTTGATATTAGATTATCAGATTTCCCACATCAAAAGTATCTTTTGCTACCACCTGCAGTCCTGACCACAAGTGAGGAAAATATTGCAAAGCTCCTTTTTCTTTTCTTTCTATACCTTTATTAACTTACAGAAATCATGGATATAACTGCCACCTCACAGTCAAGACTCCCAAGTCTGTCCTGAAAACTACCTCATGTTTTAGTCTACTGTTTCTACAGAATTCTCTTTTTATGTCTCATTCACACTGGAAGAGCAATATTATCAACCAAAAACCACTATTATGCCACAAGCCAGATTAGCTTCCTATGTGCATTTTGAAATTACGACTATCAATTTTTCCGAGTCTTCGTAATATTCCACAGCCTTAGAAATCATGGAATGATTTTTGTATCAAATTGCTCAATTCTAATGATAAACAGACCTGCAGACTTGTCTTAATTTCAGTATTTGACTATCAAAGAACGACTTTCCTGATAATCTTCAGCTCTTTAAATGTGCACGTCTAACAAGCCTAATACCATATTATTTGAGATAAAATTGCTCTCGAGATAGTAAAAAACAAACAAAAAACCCACCACTAACACACAGAAGAATTTCAGGAGTTCTCTGCCAATGAGGAGTTCTGAATTATGTAGGACGAATAGGCTGTAGCGGAGCATTCTATCTTCTCACTCAGAATCAACTGTCATCCCTTAAAGCGCTGTTAACTCTGGAAACTATTCTGTAACCTAGTAGAAAAAGCCCAAACTGGTGATGACTACAAGTCCCATGATGCAGAGCAGAAGCCCGGGCCAATGCTGGCCGCAGTGCCTCCCGGGAATTGTAGTCTTCTCATCACCTGTTGGGCAAACTAGGTACTGTAGTCTCCATTTCTCAAAAGTTAACTTATAAAAATAAAGCTGTGGAACACAAGGTAAAATTCTTACCACAAAACTAGTTTCAACCTAGGTGCCAAACACCCCTAGCCTCACAACTCCTGCCTGCGCCTCTGGGGGCCGGCGCCCTTTTGGCGTGACGTCACTTCCTGGAGCGGCGGCCCCGCCCAGCCCCGCCCTCCACCTCCCCGGGATCCTGCGCCCTGTGGCCCGGGCGGAGGCGGGCAGAGGCAGGGAGCAGCTGTTTTCTGGAAGGGGGGGGTCACGTGAGGCCTCTCGGTGTGGTGGGTGGAGACGGAAAGCTGCGGTTAAGGAGGGTCGGATTTAACCGTCCCAGGGAAGCGCGCCCGAGCTGGATCCCGGAGCGGACTAAGGTAGGGACCGGGCAGCGGGCGCTGTCCTGGGCGCTCGTGCAGTGACACCTGCGCCCCCGCGGTTGGCTGGCGGCGGGCCGGCCCCCTAGGAGGGTGGGCGTACGCGGCAGGAGCTCCAGGCCAACCTCAGGCCACCGCCAACTCCGCCCGGCGTCTGGGAGGCGCTGGCTGCGCACCGGGCGGCGGAGGCGGGACCGTCTTGGGGCCCCAAGGAGGTCCGGGAGCTGTGAGTCTTGCCATCCACCGAGCCGAAGACCCTTGGCCTGATCAGACACCGACCAGACACTCCTGGGGTCGAGCTAAGCCCGGGCTTCTGCACTTTGCTCTCGCCACCGACTTCTCTTGCCCACCGTGTTGCTCAGGCTCGGGACACTTCACCTGCCCTTGGTTTTCCAGAGTAGCACTGAGATGTTCGTCCTCAGAGCATGTCGATGCCAAGGCAAAAGTGGAGACACCCTTAATGAGCCCAGTACGTTTTTCTAACGTTTGGGTAGCGCTCACGTCTTTGCAAGGTCAATGGCTGTATTAGTCTGAGCGCCCCCCGCGCCAGCCCTGCGGCTTCAGGTATTCATTCGAATGGCTGGAGGCGGGGCGACCTTACAGGCGGTGAGGAGGTTGAGATTTCAGACTTTTATTTACTTCTTTTTGGGGAGGCCATCTGGCGGAACCGAGGAGCGGTGAATCAGCAGCTCAAGTTTCCTGAATCTTTGATGATGGGGAAGGTAGCCCAGAGCCACGTGCCGGGTTAAAAATTTTATTTCAGCATCTGTCAGAGTCTGAGCGGCTTGTTTCCTACCTTTCTCACCAGTAGGGTTGCGTAGATGTAATTGGATAGGCAGACCTCTTGTTATGTGCCATTTCCCTGGTCTGTAGTTATCTCCATTTCTTAGTTTATTAGTTAACAACTTAGTGGTAAAGCTTTTTTCTTCGTATCATTACGAAATTATTCTGAGGCAAGATAAACTCGTCCTTTTGACAACAGAGCTTACCGAGTATGAGTTTTGAAGATTTGTTACGTACCTGCACTTTATGGCGTAGCAGAATTAGTGATCTAGAAACTGAAGAATATTTAAACTTTTATTCATTTAATCTTTTTGGACATAAGTTTAATGTTCTTTGGGGTTTATCTGATTAATGTAATTTGACTAAGTTTTTTTTAAAATCCATTTGATCCTGGGTTTAATAAATCGTTGCTTTAAGAACTGTTATTATTTATCTTACAAGGTGTCTAAGCTTCTGGCTCACTATCATTACTCAGGGTAATTGTTCAGTTTCACTAATTAAATCAGAAGGAAATATGAATAATTCTTCTCCCTTTCTTTCCTTCCCTTTACCCTTCCCTCCCTGTACTGTATTTAGTAGTGTCAGGATCCTAAGCAGAGAATAAAGTTTCTGGACGGTCTTTATCACTTTTCCTCTTTGCAACTCATATAGATGAGATCAGGTTACAATGGACGTTATAGAAATCCATCACTAAGAAATAAAGTGGGTAAAAAAGGATCAAGGTCAAGAAAAAGGGTGCGAATACTTCTGCTCTCCTTACCTTTAAAACGGGAGTTCTTAGAGATGACATTTTGGGATTAAAGGAAGAGGTTTGGGGCATGTTTTCATTCCAAACAAAGTAATACAGTGTCACGAAATTAAAAGAAATGGATATGAGCATTTTGGGTTTTTTTGGATAATGCTCCCGATGAAAGACTAATCTTTCTATATGTTCTTCTCATTTTTAGGTAGTGAATTCCTAAGAAGAAAATAATGGATTGCATATTACTTGTTCTCTAATTGTTTGAACTCAGAAGTGTGCAGGTTTGTTGCAAAAGCCAAAAGAAGATGGCAACTCCTTATGTCCCAGTTCCTATGCCAATAGGGAATTCTGCTTCCAGTTTTGCAACCAACAGAAACCAAAGAAGTTCTTCTTTTGGGAGTATCTCAACAAGCTCAAACTCGTCCAAAGGCCAGTTAGAAGACTCAAATATGGGTAATTTTAAACAGACAAGTGTACCTGATCAAATGGAAAGCACTTCATCTGTCTGTAGCAGTCCCCTCATTAGGACTAAATTTACAGGTGCAGATTCTTCCATTGAGTATTCTGCTAGACCAAGAGAAAGTGAAGAACAAAATCCTGAAACAGTGAATTTGGAAGATAGACCTTCTACACCTATTATCCTGGGTTATGAGGTGATGGAAGAAAGAGCTAAATTTACTGTGAGTATTGACTTCTGCGGTACATCAGTAGAAGATGAAAAATTGATTAACCTGTGTTCTAAACTTGTGTTAAGTGATGTTAGCCTATACTTGTAATTTCTTGAACATAAAATTCAAATGGTTTATACCCCTTAAGTTGTCATGCCGTAGTGAACTTTGGCTTTACTTGAACGAATTTTCACAAACCAGTCACAGCTGTGAAACTAGCACACAAATCAAGAACAGACCATTACAACAGCCCAAAAGCCTCCCCGCATGCTGTCTGTCAGTCAATACCCACTCTCCTGTTAGCCTAGATTAATTTTGCCTATGTTTGTACTTTATGTTAGTGGAATTATGGAGTATGTACTCTTGGGTATGGTCTCTTCAGCATTATGTTTGTAAGATTCATCCTTGATTTTGCATGTAGTTGTAGGCAGCTCATTTTTATTACTGATGCTATTCCTTTATGTGAATATTACTACAGTTTATCCATTCTACTCTTAAGGAGCGTTTAGGTAATTTCCAGTTTGGGACTCTTACAAATACTACTGCTGTGAACCTTTTAGTACTTGTCACTCAGTAAGCACATGAACTCATTTCTTTTTGATAGCTCCCTAGGAGTAAAATTGCTGGATCATCTGCCCAGCTTTAGAAGATACTGATGAACAATGTACCAGAGTGGTTGTACTAAGTTATACTCCTTTAAGTAGTGTATGAGAGTTCCAGTTACTCCACATCTTCCCAACATGTGGTATTTTTCTGTCTTTTTCATTTTAGCTATTCTAGTGGGTAGAATGATACCATATTGTGGTTTTAATTTGCATTTAAGACCTTTTTTTGGGCCATTTGGATATTCTCTTCTGAAGTGTCTGTTCAAGACCTTTGTTCATTTTTCTTTTGGAAAGCCTTTTCCACTTTGATTTGTAGTTTTCTATGCATTTTGGGCATAAGTCCTTTTTCAGAACGTGTATTGTAACTATCATCTCTCTGTGGTTTGCCTTTGTTAATGGTGCATTTGATAATCAAGAGTTCTTAGTTTTAATATAGTCCAGTATATTAAATTTCTTTTATGCTTAGCACTTTTTAAAATCTGCCTCAGGCTTCCCTGGTGGCTCAGTGATTAGGAAAACGCCTGCCAATGCTGGGGACACGGGTTCGAGCCCTGGTCCAGGAAGATCCCACATGCCGCAGAACAACTAAACCCGTGCACCGCAACTACTGGGCCTGCGCTCTAGAGCCCATGTGCCACAACTACTGAGCCTGTGAGCCACAACTACTGAAGCCCGTGCACCTAGAGCCCGTGCAAAAAGAGAAGCCACTGCAATGAGAAGCCCGCACACCGCAACGAAGAGTAGCCCCCACTCGCCACAACTAGGGAAAGCCCACACAGCAGCGAAGACCCAACACAGCCAAAAATAAATAAATTTATAAAAAATAAATAAAATCTGCCTTCTCTTAGGTTAAAAATATGTTGTCCTATGTTTTCTTCTAAAAGCTTTATTGTTGGACCTTTCACAGTTAGATCTGTAAACCATCTGGAATTGCTTTTTGTCTGTGGTGTGAGGTCAGGGTCGAGACACATTTTTTTTCTCCCTAAAGTCAAATTTTTATTGAAAAGACAACTCTTTCTCCTCTGCATTTACTCTGTTGCCTACGTCATAAGTCAGGTGACCATAAATGTATGGGTCTGATTCTGTGTTCCATTTTTCCCTGCTTTACCAATTCCACACTGTCTTGATTACTAAAGCCTGATGATAGTCTTGACATCTGGTAACTTAATTACTCTAGCTTTGCTGTTCCTCTTCAGGATTGTCTTGGCCCTTTGCATTGGGATTGTATTGAATCTATCTAGGGAGAACTGACATATTTACGGTACTAAGTCTTTGAATCTATGAACCTAAGCCATTTATTTAAGTCTTTAACATTCTTTTAATAATATTTTGTAGTTTTCAGGGCAGACGTCTTACATGTTTTGGTAAGATTTATTTCTGGGTATGGATGTCGTTTGAGGTTCTTGACGTAATGTTTTCTATTTGTTCTTTGCTAGTTTATATATTTTGGTCTCATATGTTATTATATATTTATGCATCCAGTGACCTTGCTAAATTAAATTCATTTATAAACTTGTTCTTTCAAACTGTTAGTTTGTTTTTTCTCTTGGATTTTCTTGAAGTAATGATTTCCTATTTATTTCAACATTTCATGCTGTAAATTTATGATAGTATGGAAGGACCGCCAAAAAATAAGTACTGAAATAATTTATGAAGAGACAGTCTTTAGAGTTCAAGTATTGTAAGACTGATGATATGATGGGAAATCTGCATGGACCTGACTTTTTTGCGAGTGATATTTTGGAAATTATAATAAATTGGTTGCTCATTTCCTTACATTGGCCTACCTTCCATACGAAGGAAGGAGCATTCATTGAGGTGACGTGTGAAAAGTTCATAGGCAAATTGAAGGCAGTGATATATAAATTTAAACTCTTTCAAGACAATACAGAGGAAGAAATAAGTGGCAAATACGAAATTAGTCATAGTCGTTTATTTGTTAATTTGACATTTTTGGAGTACCTGTTATGTGCCAGGCCCTCTTCCAGGTAATGTTGGGACAGCAACTCGACTGAGTGAATGAAAGATAAATAAGTATTTTTTTTTTAATGCTGGTATGTCACATGGTGATAAGTGCTATAGGGAGGAATAAAAGAGGGGAAGGAAATAGAGAGTTTCTTGAAACTGGAGTTGCAATTTAAATAACGTTGTCAGTCATGGCCTCACAGAAAAGATGTTAGTACTAAGATGTTAGCATGGGAATATCTGGGGGGAAAGCTTTCCAGACAGGTTGCATAACTGCCAAGACCCTTGTGGCTGACAGGAGAATAAGCGATGGGAAGAGATGTATGAACTGAGGTAACAAGTAAAGGCAGGCAAGTGTGACACCCAGATCAAGTAGAGTACCTAGCCTTTATAAGGCCTTTAGATTTTACTCTGCATGAGATGGGAATCTTGAAAATGTTTTAAAAGGAAAAGTCAGATGATCTGACTTAATTTTTTTAAAGGCTCCCATGAGCCTTTAAAATTGGCTGCTGAATTGAGATTAGATTTTTGTGGGGGAAGATTAGAGACAGGAGGCAGTTAGGTTCCTGCAGTAATCCATGGGAGACATGATGGTGGCGTGGACCAGGTGGTGGAAGAGGTCCTAAGAAGTGATCAGATTCTGGATATATTTTGAAGGTAGAGCCTTGGGACGTGGTAGATGGAGAAATCAAAGGTGATGCCGAAGTTTTTGGTCTAAACAATGTGAAGAATAGAGTTGCCATTTAACTAGATGGCAAATATTGAGGGGAAGATCAGGATTTGTTTTGGGAAGTGCTAGGTTTGAGATGTTTGTTAGACATTGAAATGGAGATGTCAGGTATGTGTATGTGCATGTGAGAGTATGCACACATGTGTATTTTATATCTCTATATATATTCGATATCGTGTTTAGGGTAGAAGTCTAAGCTGGAGTTACAAGCTTGGGAGTCTTAGGTTTGTAAAATAATTTTACCTTGGTATATTTCTTTAAATTGATCTCTTAACTGAAGAAAGTATTAGGACAAACCGGCAAGATCTTATATAGAGAGTGTCAAGCTTTTGAAAAGTGTTTAAAAGCAAAAAGTGACTAGGAGGGGTGGTGAGTCGGATCGGGAAAGAGTCATGAGGTGGACTTCTTTGGTAATGTTTTGTTTCTTGCTCTTGGTACTAGTTACATGGTGTGTTTACTCTGAAAATTCATTAAGTTATATACTTAAGATGTTTGCACTTTTCTGTATGTATCTTATGATTAGTGTATGCATCTACATTTGTTGTTGTTTACTTAAAACAGGGAGTACATAACAAGATAGACAGTACAAAGTAGTATATACTAAGTTTCAAATAAAGAGTAGAGACAATAACTGCTATTAGAACATAGAGGAGGCAATGATCAATACTGTCCATAAAGTTTTCATTGAAAGCACTACTTAAACAAGTAGAAAAGTAGGAGAGCTTTCTAGAAAAGATAAAATGAAAACCTCTTTGTTTTTCCTAGAGAAACAGGAGTGTTTAGGGACCACTGTAAAGAGTGGCTTAGTTAGAAAAGGGCTCGTTTTTTAAAACAGGAAAATAAAGTTGGTATGTATTATGTATAGATAAACCTAATTATCATATGAAGTTGACTTGTATCATGCATCAGTTATTCATAGTCAAAAGTTTTGAAGTCAATTGAAATTAGTAACTCCTAAAAAGAATGTTTTCTTTGTATCCCCTTCGTGACTATTTTACGTCAGGGCTCTCTGGAGACTTTACAGGGTATCCAAATAATTTTCTTCCTCACCTTTAAATGTAATAAAGATAAATTACTTATGTTTTACTTCAAAACAAAGGGATTCATCCTTACCCTTGCTGACTCCCTTCAAAGCTGAAAAAGAAGTCTGTAAGGGAGAAAAATCAAATGGTAAGGATGATGTACAGTCCCTAAAATAATGAATTGTCTCTAGATCATCCAATAGGATTATGATATGAGTCATATTTGTAATTTAAAATTTCCTAGTAGCCATGTTAAGAAAAAGTAAAAAGAAACTGGTGAAATTATATTTAGTAATGTATTTTGTTTAACCTAATATACTTAAAATATAATTTCAACATGTAACCAGTATATAATCATTTGAATGACATATTTTTACATCTTTTTTCATACTAAGTCTTTGAAATCTGGTCTGTATTACACTCACAGTACATGTCAATTTGGACTAGTCACATTTTGAGTGTCCTATAGCCACGTGTGGTTAGAGTGGAGCTCTAGAGCTACAATTGAAAGTTATTGCACAGCAGACTTTAAGAAAAAAAGTTACTCTTTTTAAGAGAGTTTCACTCATTCGATAGATAGTTACTGAGTACTTTTCATATATCATGTATATAGTTTAGCTCAAAACACTGTACCGAAAACTACCAGGAGATGTTTCTCTGAGATTCTGTTATAAATAGTACTTCCAAAATTATACTTATGAAAAATAAGATCTAGCTTTTTCTTACATGCTTTTTAAAATATTGACTTGCTTCAACCAAGTTTTTCTATTCAATAACCTAGATAATTGTACATAATTATATAAATGTAAACTTTAATATGGGTATTTTTTACCTTGTATTTCAGCCTTGAAGATTAAAATATCATCTAATTTATTCGAAAACTTTGCTTGGCAGTTACTGAATTTAAAAATTAAGTTGACTGTATAAGACAAGATTTTTCAAAGTTTTTTCAAGCATGATTGAGTCTTTTATTAATTTTAAAATATATTAGCATAAAATATATTTTGAAGGCTGATAAGTTTATTTATTATTAGTATTCAGCAAAAAAGCATTTTACCTCAAATATGTCAGTTATGTTTCTTAAGAAAAAATCTTGCTTTTGGTACCTACATTAGATTATTTGAACATTTGATGGTCTTTATTTCTGATATTTTTTATATATTGTTATGATCTGGGTTGTCAAATAAAAGTTTTTAAATTATTTGGTTTGAATTTTTAAATATTTTTACATAAATATATTTTAAAACTCTCTGTTTCTCACTCTCTCTGCATAGGTATATAAAATACTAGTAAAGAAGAGTCCAGAAGAAAGCTGGGTAGTTTTTAGAAGATACACTGACTTCTCTAGGCTTAATGATAAAGTAAGTACGTTAATAAATCTAAAACTGACTTTTCAGTTTTCAATTATTATCTATTCCTGGAGTTCTGTTATATTTGTGTTTTTTCTTCCTTGTTAATTATTTGAGCGAAGTCAAGTCTTTGCTATTTCCAAACAAAATTGACTGTTTCATTTAACTTTAATAGTTCGAAGTCCCATCCCTACGCATAACTTCCTTTTATCGGAAACAAAAAATTATTTTTAATATTAAAAATGTGAAAACCTTAAAATTGGCAACAGAGATATAAGTGATTATTTATATAATCTTGTGAGTTTGAAAAGATATATATGTATAATAAGACCCCCTAAATCATATGACTACAAAAGAATGAACAAGAAAGAAACATTTAGCACATTGTGTTAGTTTTCTATTGCTGTATAACAAATTATCACAAACTGTGGCTTAAAACTTACCTGTTCATTATCTAGAGATTTGGAGTGCTCAGCTGGGTTTGCTGCTTAAGATCAAACAAGGTCAAAATCAAGCTGTTGGCTTGACTGGCCTCTTACCTGGAGGGTCTGGAAAAGAATCAGCTTCCAGTGTCATTCTGGTTGTTGGCAGAGTTTGGTTTCTTGTGGTTGTGAGACCAAGGTCCCTGTTTCCTTGCTAGTTGTCAGCCAAAAGTTGTTCTTGTCTCATAAAGACTGTTCTTCAGCCGTTGCACATGGCCCTTCCATCTTCAAAGTCAGGAAGAGACAGTCAAGTCCTTCTTGTGCTTTGACTATCTCTGACTTTCTCTTCAGTCACCGGCCAGGAAGAAACCTTTACCCTTATAGAACTCATGTGATAAGATTAGGCTCACCTAGATAATTTTCCTATCTTAAGGTCAACTGAATAGTAACCCAAATTGCATCTACAGAATCTTTTCCTGTGTAAAAACAAAACACAGAGGCAACACCAAGGGCAAAGGTCATAGGGCCATCTAGAATTCTGCCCACTGCACGTGTGAAATAGACAAAGATGATAATAATAAACCTCAGTATATTAAGTACCCTTAAAAATAAGTAACAAAAAAAAAAGAAAATTCAGCAAATGATATGAATGGGGTAATCCACAGAAGAAGTATAAATGACCAATAAATTACTGTCACAAGTACTCCAAGAAAAGAAAATTAAACAATTTTTCACCTGTCAAGTTGACAGGCTTTAAATGGTATTATCCATTGTTGGAAACATGAGTCTTCCTAGAGGACACTGTAAAGCTGAGCATAATTTTGACAGAATCACATTTCTGGGATTTATCCTATATAATAAATTATGGATATGAGCAAGATTTAGCCCTAAGGATACTTATCATGATGCTTTATGTATTGTTTACTTTGTTCATGTTTTATTTTGTTTTTAATAGTTAAAAAATTAGAACCAACCTAAATTTCCAACACTAGGGAATTCATTGAGTTAATTGCAGTAAGAGTTCAGTAGAAAAATAGCAGCTGAGGCGTTCACAGAGCTGGAGAGAAATCAGGTGGGGCAGGTGGGGGTAATTGGTATTTAAGAAACCAAGAGAAAGAGCATTTTTCCAAAAGAAGCAAGTGATTTATGATACTTCTGAGAGGCCAAGTAAGCTGAACTTGGACCACAAATTATTCCCTAATTTTGACATATGTTTAGTAGAGGAAACTTTACTGGTCCTATTCTTTCCCATCTGCCACCTCCCCCCACCTTCTTCCTGGACACTCAAAACTTCTCAAGTTGGTATATTCTTAAAATGTTTGGTGGTGGGAAACTCCATTTATGTGACTTTGCAACTGCCCAGATGCCAAAATTTTCTACCATTTCTGAAAACCTCAGTTTGAATGAAAAGATAAAATATAAAATGCTAAACTATTTTAGCCTTAATTAAGGTATTGTTAAGATGACTTTTTGCAACATGTCAAAATACTTAAAAGTATTATTTCTAATATATTTCTACCATTATATGTAAATTTTATTTTCTGTTTGAGTTCTTCTTATATTCATGATTTTAAAACCTGTAATTCTTTACTTCTGTTTATTTTTTTTAATGATTAAACAAACAAGAAGACCAAAGTAATTCATGAGGTTACCAGATACTAAAGTGGAATTCTTAGCTTTCTTATGAAATTGTTATAATTTTTGTTCATACAGTTTCTAATAGTTTCAATTTTGAGCTATTTCATCCTTTATGACTTCTTATTTTTCTTTTCAGGACTCAACTATTATTTAGTGTTTACGTCCCTTGGTCTCTCTAGATTCATCTTTATTGCCAAAATATTTATCTTAGGCAAGCTGAGATTTAGATAGCTCTTAAGCTTTTGAAGAAAGATGTTAGTAGAAGTTTAATTTAAATCTAGTAAATATCTCCTTGATACTCTGAGTTGGGCACTTAAAATTGATAAGTGTCTGTGTCAGTCTTCTAGGTACCAGAAAGAGCTCCACCCATCACCTGATTTTACTGGCAAGAATCAAAAATGTGTGTCAAGCACCAGCAGCCACACAGTTTAAATGGTAGTTATTATTTCTGTAATTGTTAAAAATAAAGTAAAATCTTAGGATCTTTCATTTTATAAAACCAATCATGAAGTATTTGTGAAATGAGTAGTTTGAGTTCAGCACTGTGCTAGGAATTTGGTATTATATAGAAACTATATAGATCTGATTCTAATGTTGAAGAGTTTATGTTTTCCATTTATCTATACTAGGAGGAAAAAAATAGTCAATTGACAATATGAAAGTTATTTAACATAGTTAAAATAACACTGTTTAGAAAGAAAATTTTCTATAGAACACTAGTCTTTTTTTTATTCCTCTTTTTTTAATCTCCTGGGTTATAATCTGGCTTCAGCTTCTCTAGGAGTTTTTAAGAGCCTCTTCTGGGAAAGTCAGAGGGCAAAGTCATGAGCAAGATCTGGAACACATAGAGCTTTTCAGAGTTGAGGCATCTGGCAGGGTTGTAGGGCAGGCTGGTGATGAATGATTTGCAGAAATATGGCCACGAGAGTAGGGGTTTCTCTATATTCTACTTAAAAGCTCACTATTTTCTACTTCCAGGTTGCAGAGTAGGTCAAAGCTGAGTATTTCTGTGAGCTAAAATGATTATTCTCAGTTGGTTCCACACAGCAGAGCATAGGGAGGGAGCAGAACCATTCATTATCAGCTCACTGTCAAGACAAGCCAAGCTCATATGAAAATCTGGGCTAAGCTCAGCCAAGTATTTGATCCTCTCATTAAAAAGAAATTCAGTGGTAATCCTCAACATGTTTGTCTCTTGGGTCATACTGTCCTGAACTGTCCTGAACTGATTGACATCAGGCAGTTCATAAGTAGTGTCCTAAGTTCGCCTTTTACGGTCTTTCTCGGGATTTTTTTTCACTTTTTTCCTTTGTTGGATTTTATTTCCTTTATCTCATGTCTTCTTTCTTGAATTACTCTTTCCTTTTAGTAGAACTAATCCCCTAGTAGCTTCTTGAGGAAGATTACATGGGAAGTGATGTCTTTCTGACCCCACATGTCTAAAAATATTCTCATGCAGTTTTCATACTTGATTGAAATGTGGGCTAGGTATAGAATTATAGATTGGAAATTTTTTTTTCAGAATTTTGAAGACATTAAGCTATTTTCATCTCGCTTTTAGTGTTGAGTATTACCCTTGAGAAGCCCAAAGCTATTCTTGCTCCTGATCGTTTGTATGTCACCTGTTTTATTCTTCTTTGGAAGTCTGTTGAATCTTCTCTGTGTAATTAATCTGAAATTTCACAGTGACTTTTTGTAAAGTTCTTTTCTTCTATTATCTTGTACACTCTGTGGGCAACCCATGTGGTTCAGATCAGAAAAATGCTTTTGAACTGCTTTATTAATGAATTCCTGCCTTCTGTGTTGTCAGTTCCCTCTTTCTGTAACCTTTCTTGTAAAACAGGCATTTGAGCTGGTTCCAGATCTTTTCCTCCCCTTTCTTTACTACCTTTTTCTTTTTTGCTATTTCAAAGGAGATTTCCTTATTTCTTTCTAAAACCACCTTTTTGTTCTCTGAATGTCCCTGTGTTTGGTCATTTTATTCTTATTTCTTGAATGTAGTATCTTCATCCATAGAGTGTATTAGAGATTGTTTTTATTTGTATTTTTATTATTTTATGGTTTTTTTCTCCTTGTGTTGTCTGTGTTCTCTGAGTTACTTTTTTTCTGTTTGTCTTTGTCTTCCATGTTAAGTAATAGTGTGTAGTAATTCTTTCTGGTTGTCTAGTCGTGATTAAAAGTTGGGTACTAAAAGCTGATTGGAATCTCTTACTCCATGGGTGAGGCTTATGTTGACTTTAAGACTCACTGTGTAATGGGGAAGGTGGGCTGTGTTGGAGACCTTCTGATGTCAGGATCTTAAGGTCTTTCCTGTTGGATCAGACTCTCCAGAGAAGTGTTTTCCGGTCTCCTGCCTTGTGCTGCCAGTTTGTGAGCAATTTGAGGTCTCTGTAAGTATAAACCTGGTATAAATTTTTCTGCACTTTGGGTTTTCTTAACTCTTCTGAGTCAATTGCTACTCTCCTCTCTACTTTTTGGTTTCCAGTATGTTGTTTTACGTTTTTTTTTTTTTTCTCTTCACTGTAGTTTTAGCAGGGCTGCAGAAAGAGAGAATTAGATGAGTGTACTCAGTTCTCCAACTTAATCCAAAAATTATGTGCATTACTTTTTTAAAGGCTTTTTTGGAAACATCAAATGCCTATTATGATATCATTCACAGGAAATCTATTAATGTTTAATTTAATGAAATATAAAAACTAGCCTTGGGCTTCCCTGGTGGCACAGTGGTTGAGAGTCCACCTACCGATGCAGGGGACATGGGTTCATGCCCCGGTCTGGGAAGATCCCACACGCCACGGAGTGGCTGGGCCCGTGAGCCATGGCCGCTGAGCCTGCGCGTCCGGAGCCTGTGCTCTGCAACTGGAGAGGCCACAACAGTGAGAGGCCCGCGTACCGCAAAAAAAACAAAAAACAAACAAACAAAAAACACTAGCCTTTACTAAAGTTATTTCAAGCTAATGTATAGTTCCCAAATTGTCCTTTGTTCAAAATAAAGTTATTGAGTAAGCACTCATAATATAAAGACTTTGTGAGGGCTCAATTGTGGAACAACTCACTCTTTTCTGAGGATTATTTTTTAAGGGGAAAAAAACCTAACCATGCATGTGGACATATGTGACATTTAAATTTTAAAGCTTGAAATTAATAAAAAGACTATTTTTATTTTCTCCTTATGGCTTTTATTAATTGCATTGCATACACAGTAAATGACCAGACTCCAAGGCCAAAATTATCTGTTTACATCTTGAAATCAAATCAGGGTTTCAGGATAGAAATATAGACAGAATTTATGTTTTATATTTTTATTTCACATTTTACCCTGTAAATTTTCTCTTTTGCTAGTCCTTTTTCTTACATTGTGATATTTTGTCTTATATTTAAGTATAGAAATTTGAACAGTACATGATTTCATCTCATTCATTTATTGAACATAGATTGTTGGCTGCTTGTAATGTAGCAGGCATTTTGCTAAACATTGGGGGTGCAACTATGAATAAGACAGTCATTGCAATGTAAAATGATTCTAAGTCTTAGCTGTACTTTGGACTTCCCTGGAAACTTTTTAAAATTACAATGCCCAGGGCTTCCCTGGTGGCACAGTGGTTGAGAGTCCGCCTGCTGATGCAGGGGACATGGGTTCATGCTGCAGTCTCGGAAGATCCCACATGCCGCGGAGTGGCTGGACCCGTGAGCCATGGCCGCTGAGCCTGCGCATCCGGAGCCTGTGCTCTGCAACGGGAGAGGCCACAACAGTGAGAGGCCCGCGTACCGCAAAAACAAACAAACAAAAAAAATTACAATGCCCAGGCCATATCCCAACTAATTAAATGCAAATATATCAGAGACAGGACACAGTCATTAATACAAGATCCTCATTAATTATCCTCAGAAAAGAGGGAGCTGTTCTACAATAGAGCCCTCACAATAGAGACCTCACAAAGTGTCTGTATTATGAGTTCTTACTCAGAGTTCCTTGGGTGATTCCAATGTGCAACCAAGGTTTAGAAGACTGGTCTGGTAGAAGAGTCCAAAATTAAATAAACGTTACTTAATTTACATCGTGATAAATGTCATTTAAAAAACAAATTAATGATTTGAGAATGTGTGGCAGATTGTCTTTTCTAAAAATGTATGCAGCAATATTCTCAGTCCCATATGCTCTTCCAGAATCTTGCTGCTGTCAAGAAGTAGAATCTGTTTCCTCTCCCCCTTGAACGTGGGTGAGCTTGTGACTGATCTAACCAATAGAGGACAGTGGAACTGATGCTGTGGGACGATGAGGCTAGATCATAAGAAGCATACAGCTTCATCCTGGCTTTCTCTCTTGGGATGCTCCCCTTTGAAACCCAGACTTTATGCTGTGAGAAAGTCCAAGATACATGGAGAGGCCATGTTAAGCTTGTGACTGACAGCCCCAGCTAATGTCTCAGCCAACAAGCAGCATGATCCAGTATAAATATGTGGGAACGAACTTCAATGGCTTCCAGCTCCCAACTTCAAGTTTCCAGCTGAGGTTCTAATTCATTGTGACAAAACAACCCATCCTCACCATTCCCTGTACGAATTACCAGCCCACAGAGTCCATGGCCTAATAAATGGTTATTTTACACCACTGAGTTTTGAGGTAACTTGTTATCCAGTTATAGTCACTTGATCAGAGTGTATAAAGGGAAATCTAACCTAGCTTAAAAGGTGGAAAAGTCTTTCCTAAGAAAGTAAAATTTAAGCCAAATATGCAAAATTGATCATAAGCCAAAATGTGAAAGCTAAGACTATAAACATCTTAGGAAAAAACGTGGAAGAAAATTTTTGTAACCTTGGAGTGAGCAACGATTTCTTAGATAGTATCTAAAAAAAGCATAAACCATAAAAGAAAAGTGGATGAATTAGGTAACATTAAAAGTTTTTAAATGTGCTCTGTTAAGACGGTTAACATGAAAAATCAAGCCGCAGTCTGGGAGAATATATTTGTCATACATATATCTGACAGAGGCCTTCTATCTAGAATATATAAAGAACTCTGACAACTTAAAAGACAAGTAACCCAGTTTTTTTAAAGCAGAGGGTTCAGAAGATTTAAATAGATAATTCGCCAAAGAAGATATGCAGATCCAAGCACATGAGAAGATACTTAACACCATTTGTCAAGAGAGGAATGTAAATTAAAGCCACAATGAAATACTACTACACACCCACTGGAATGGCTGACATTAAAAAGACAGGCAGTGCCACGTGTTAGCAGGGACAGGGAGCAACTGTAGCTCCTATGCATACACAACTGGTAGAAATCCAGAAATAAAACAACCAAGGCATAAAAAGCATAGCTGAATTTAATTCTTTTATTGTAAGCTTGTTATGTGAATATTTTCACATAGTCAACAGGATAGATTTTGTAGAATTCATATAATTGAGTTGAACATTGTATCTTCTTTTTTCTTCTTTTTCAGTTAAAAGAGATGTTTCCAGGCTTTCGATTAGCACTTCCACCAAAACGCTGGTTTAAAGATAATTACAATGCCGACTTTTTAGAAGATAGACAATTAGGATTACAAGCGTTTCTTCAAAATTTAGTAGCTCACAAGGACATTGCTAACTGGTATGTAACAAATTGAATAACAGGTTATAAATGCATTCCAATAATTGGTTTAAATTAAAGAATAAATCTAGGACCATATATATTCAAGCACAGAAATATAAGGTAGGCGTGTTTATCTCTAATAAAGCACTAACTGTAATTTTCTTGCCTTTTTTCAGCAAGGACATTATTTGGTGTTTGATTTATAGTAACACCTCCAAAAAGTCAGCAAAGTTGAAAATTCAGTGTGCCATATATTCAAACCACCCAGCTATAAACTTGATTTTAGAATTTTAGTAATATTTTAAACAGAATGGCTCACATACTGGTAGATTTTTAGTTAAATAACACCATATAATTTTGATGATAATATATGTCTCCAAAGTAATGCAAAAATATGAAAATTGTGAAGTCAGGTTAATTTATACAGAGGGTAAAGTGAAAATACCAGAAATCATTAAAAAGGGAAAGAAAGGACCTATATGGGGTTTTTGTATCTGAATATATTTACAAGAAAATTGCTATATGATTTAATATCACCTGGGTATTTAATTTTGGAACTGACATTATCAGATAAATTAGAACCATTTTGAGAAAAATTACAGAGCATTTATAATGAAGCAATAGCATATTCTATGGACACCTGTGTCTGTAACTATCTTTAGCAATTTTTCACATAAGAATGGAAAACAAATAAGAAAACTGCCCTTACTTTTTTCACCCTTTTTTCTTAGTCTTTCTTTTAGGTATATCCCCTTATATTACACATGTACTATGCATATACATCTTGCTTTTTTTTGAATTTTATTTTATTTTTTTATACAGCAGGTTCTTATTAGTTACCCATTTTATACCTATTAGTGTATACATGTCAATCTCAATCTCCCAATTCATCCCACACCACCACCTGCCCCCCACCACTTTCCCCCCTTGGTGTCCCTACATTTGTTCTCTACATCTGTGTCTATTTCTGCCCTGCAAACCAGTTCATCGGTACCATTTTTCCAGGTTCCACATATATACATTAATATACGATATTTGTTTTTCTCTTTCTGACTTGTTTCACTCTGTATGACAGTCTCTGGATCCATCCACATCTCTACAAATGACCCAATTTCGTTCCTTTTTATGGCTGAGTAATATTCCATTGTATATATGAACCACATCTTCTTTATGCATTCATCTGTCGATGGTCATTTAGGTTGCTTCCATGACCCGGCTATTGTAAATAGTGCTGCAATGAATATTGGGGTGCATGTGTCTTTTTGAATTATGGTTTTCTCTGGGTATATGCCCAGTAGTGGGATTGCTGGGTCATATGGTAATTCTCTTTTTAGATTTTTAAGGAACTTCCATACTCTTCTCCATAGTGTCTGTATCAGTTTACATTCCCACCAACAGTGCAGGAGGGTTCCCTTTTCTCCACACCCTCTCCAGCTTTTGTTTTTTTGTAGATTTTCTGATGATGCCCATTCTGATTGGTGTGAGGTGATACTTCATTGTAGTTTTGTTTTGCATTTCTCTAATAATTAGTGATGTTGAGCAGCTTTTCGTGTGCCTGTTGGCCATCTGTATGTTTTCTTTGGAGAAATGTCTGTTTAGGTCTGCCCATTTTTGGATTGGGTTGTTTGTTTTTTTTTAATATTGAGCTGCATGAGCTGTTTATATATTTTGAAGATTAATCCTTTGTCCGTTGATTCGTTTGTAAATATTTTCTCCCATTCTGTGGGTTGTCTTTTCGTCTTGTCTATAGTTTCCTTTGCTGTGCAAAAGCTTTTAAGTTTCATTAGATCCCATTTGTTTATTATTATTTCCATTACTCTAGGAAGTGGATCAAGAAGGATCTTGCTGTGATTTATGTCCAAGTGTGTTCTTTCTATGTTTTCCTCGAAGAGTTTTATAGTGTCCGGTCTTACATTTAGGTCTTTAATCCATTTCGAGTTTATATTTGTGTATGGTGTTAGGGAGTGTTCTAATTTCATTCTCTTACATGTAGCTGTCCAATTTTCCCAGCACCACTTTTTTTTTTTTTTTTTTTTGTGGTACATGGGCCTCTCACTGTTGTGGCCTCTCCCATTGCGGAGCACAGACTCCGGACGTGGAGGCTCAGTGGCCATGGCTCACAGGTCCAGCCACTCCACGGCATGTGGGATCTTCCCGGACCGGGGCACGAACCCACGTCCCCTGCATCGGTAGGCAGACTCTCAAACACTGTGCCACCAGGGAAGCCCCCAGCACCACTTTTGGAAGAGAGTGTCTTTTCTCCATTGTATATCCTTGCCTCCTTTGTCATAGATTAGTTGATCATAGGTGCATGGGTTTATCTCTGGGGTTTCTGTCCTGTTCCATTGGTCTATATTTCTGTTTTTGTGCCAGTACCATATTATCTTGATTACTGTAGCTTTGTAATATAGTCTGAAGTCAGGAAGTCTGATTCCTCCAGCTCCATTTTTTTCCCTCAAGACTGCTTTGGCTGTTCGGGGTCTTTTGTGTCTCCATACAAATTTTAAGATTTTTTGTTCTAGTTCTGTAAAAAATGCCATTGGTAATTTGATAGGGATTGCATTGAGTCTGTAGATTGCTTTGGGTAGTATAGTCATTTTCACAATATTGTTTCTTCCAATCCAAGAACATGGTATATCTCTCCATCTGTTTGTATCATCTTTAATTTCTTTCAGCAGTGTCTTATAATTTTCTGCATACAGAAAATTATCTTTTGTCTCCCTAGGTAGGTTTATTCTTAGGTATTTTATTCTTTTTGTTGCAATGGTAAATGGGAGTGTTTCCATAACTTCTTGCAGATTTTTCATCATTAGTGTATAGAAATGCAAGAGATTTCTGTACATTAATTTTGTATCCTGCAACTTTACCAAATTCATCGATTAGCTCTAGTAGTTTTCTGGTAGCATCTTTAGGATTCTTTATGTATGGTATCATGTCATCTGCAAACAGTGACAGTTTTACTTCTTCTTTTCCAATTTGCTTTTACATCTTGCTTCTTAATGTGTGCTAAGCTCAGTGACTGCTGAAGATCTCTGCCCATCCCCCCTCACTTTCTCTAATGAAGGAACTATAAGCCAGAGCCCTTTCTCATCTCCAGATTCACATCTGCAGTTGCCTCCTTGACATCTCCTTCAGACAAACCTCAAACCTAGGAAAGACTTCAATGCTTACTCTCTGACTTTTCCCCCAATATTCAGCATCATCCTTTACCTAAAACCCACAAGTCATCTGGACACATCCCTGCCTTTATACTTTAAACACTACTCGAGTCTGTCTACTTTTCTCCATTCCTGCCATTGCCACCTAGTCTAGCAGTTTTCTGTCACTTTAATTACTCCTTTCCCATCACTCATCTTCCTCATCCACTCTTATTTCTATAGCCCATTGGAGCCACAGTGATCTTTTGTAATGCAGTTTAAGTCATCCTTTCTGGTCCCTGACCACCTGCTTGTCTTTCCAACTTCATGTTTTGTTATTCCTCCCTGCTCCCATTCTCTGTACATCAGCCGTCTTGGTCTTGTAATTTTTCGAAGTCACCTGCTCCTTTGTCCCCTAGGACCTTTCAATATGCTATTCCCTAGGAAGGCAACATTTCACACTACTACCCTTGCTCCCCCAGCCCTGGCCTAAAAGTCACATTTCAACACAGACTTTTAGGTAACTGGCTCTCTGGACCAACCCCTCACCTACCACCACCACCAAAAACTAGGTCAGGTCTTTCTCAAAGTATCTTCTCTACTGGTTCTGAAAGTCAGCTCCTAATGCCCTAAGACACCCATTGCATGTAATGAATTAACTTCTCATTACATACTTCTAGGATGCTACTAGCTATGTACCAGTCTTAAGAGAATGAGAAAATAGTCACTCACGTCATTGTCAGCAGGGTTTAATCCTGTCATGGAATCCCAGCTGAGAAAGGCTACTTGGTACTTTACTTTCACAACATCTCAGTTTGTAACTATTTCTGTGATTATTTGATTGTGTTCTCCTACCAGGCTGTAAGGTGCATACATAGTAGTAGGTCATTTGGCTGGTTTACCCACCATTCAGTGTGCAGTGCTTAGGACAATGCAACACAGAGTCCATGCTCGATAAGTACTTGTTGAATGAATGGCAGAACTGTTGATATTTGCTGTTGTACTATTTATAAGAAAAAGAGACTGAAACAAATATGACAAAACTTAGCAACTGTGTGTTCCAGCCTAGGTGGTGGGAAGATGGATGCTTTTCTATAATTTTTTACATTTCTCCAAAGAAAAAAAAAAGGTTAGTGTTAATTCAGATACACAAAGCAGGAATAGAAACCAACAAAGTCTAAAATCATAGAGAAAGCCTTTGAAGAAAATATATTTTATACCATACCATAAAAGAAGACTTTCACAGCTAAGAAGTCAAAACATCATATCCCCTTTCTCTTATTCCTTATTCAGTAAACCTTTATGTCTCTGTATTGCAAATATGGTAAATTAAAATCAAATTTATTCTATAAATGACTATACTCTTTCTATTTAATGAAATATTAAATAGTATGAACCACATTGATGAACTCATCTTGTGATTTCTTAAAAGTGTATCTCTGTTGAGATGTATCTTTTTTTTTTTTAATTATTGTTAATAGATCTGTATCTGTATGGTAAACATTCAAGATCCTGTTTCTAAAACTGCAGTCCTTAGAACAGTGATAATCATGTTCAATTTGTAGATAGGTGTTTCAGGGACAGAATGATTTCTTGGTCAAGTAAGTTGGGGAAAGGTTTCATTTGACATTCCTAGAATATTAAAGGTTCGAAAAAGTGTTGCACGAAAACCTCTATTGTGCCTCACATTTACTTGCTTACTTATTTTTGTCATATATCTCAGACATTTAAGGAATACAAGTAAGGTAACTTAAAGAGAACTCTAAATAAGGTTTGTATACCTTGTTTGTTCTAGGGTACTATATTTTTTGCAAGTGATGAGTAGCATTTTTTATTTCACAATTTAAGCAGTTTCTTAATAAATTACTGTTTAAAACATGACTTGGCAGAGGGAAAAGTTATTAATCTGTATCCTAAGCATTTGCCATTTGTCATACTAAGAAGGGTAAAAAGGAAGCTGAGGATATACTTACTGAACTTAATTCATTTGAAGAAATTAAGCTTCTGTTTGAATAAAATAATGGAGTTTATGAAGTCCTACTTGGCATGATATAGATTATAAAAGTAAAAGGAATTCAGAGAAGGGGAAGATCAGTCCTGTTTGCAGTGAATCAAGCAATACTAAAGTAGGGCGTGGGGTTTGAGAACCTTGAACAATAGATTAAGATTATGGGTGGGAGGACAAATAATTAGAAAATATCCAGAAAGTCCGAGGTTGTCAAACAGCCATTTATGAATTCTTATAAGGGAGGAAAGGATAAAGACAAAATCCCAATACTTCTTTATAAAAACATGAAACTACATATTTAAGAATCACTACTTAAAATATCAGTGAGTTTACCTTACCTATTGGTATACCTGTTAGCATCCTGTTATAGTTGGAACGGCAGCATAGAAAATTACTATATTTATATGGCCAAGTAATTATCTGATATTAATTCTTTATACAGTTCTTTCACTTTCCGTTTTGATTCCTTAGCACCTCATGACACAGTTATTTGTTAACCTTCATGTGGGCTAAGAGCTTGACAGTACACAACTGGCAGCTCTTAATATTACAACTTCTCTAACTATAACAAAACAGAAGTGAAATAAGAACTGAAGGGATGTTAAGAATTGTTGGTTTAAATGTTTCAGGAGAATGTTATTTTCAGATGCATTTGGAGAATACAAAGTAAGAAAACGGATAAAAATGTTAATATTTTTATGATAAAGGATTTATTATTGGTTTTTGTTTGTTTGATAAATGTTTATTTAGGTCTTACTATATATAAGGTATATATATATATAATGCACAAAGGTGCATTACTTACTATATATAATGCACAAAGGTGCATTAGATGCTAATCCTTTATTCAAGAAAACTGAATAGGAAGAAGACAACCCAAAAGAACTATAATGGATAGAGCTTGATGTCTTTCAGAAGAGGAAGAGAGGGAACTTTTGACTGGGAGAATTAGAGGAGGCTTCCTAGAGGGTGATATTTGAGCTGAATTTTAAAGAATGAATGCTATTTGAACCGACAAAGAGAAAGTAAAGAAGGACTTTCCAAATGAGAGGGAATATTATATGAAAATGCAGAAGCAAGCAGGCCAAGTCCTATACCCGAAACAGTATGTAACTCAGCTTGTCAAGGTGAAGCATGTGTAAAGATGGATAGAGGGGGATGTTCTCATATTGCATAATCTGTTATAGTTAAAATTTAGCTATTTATTGTTTTATTCCAGTTTGTGCTACTTTGAAATAATTACATCATTTAATCAGCACACCAAATATCTTACTATTCTCTGTTTTCAGAATTACTACACATATATCCTGATTTACCACATTTTTCTTCTTAATTCTTTAAAATACAAGGGTTAAAATTACATATTTTCCTTATATTACCCATGCCAAAATTCAGTGTTTTAAATTCTACATATGTTAAAAGAAAAAAAGTACAGATAGATCTGGATTAACAAGCAATTCATGGTTTAAAAAATATATATTGTAGTATATAGCATCCAAACATTTACGTGAGGAAACAATTGAAAGAAATGAGAATTTACCCTTTGAAAAAAAAAGTACTTGGAAGACATGATAACCCTCTTCACGTCTTTGAAAGATTGTGATGGGGAAAGGAATCAAATGATATTTAGCTTTAAAGCGGTGCTTCTCCAGCTATAGTGTGCATCTTGTTCAAACGCACGTCCTGAATTAGCAAGGTCTGGAGTGGAGATTCTGCATTTCTAACAGGTTTCTAGGTGATGCTGATGCTGCCGGCCTAGGGACCTCATTTTGAATAGCAAGACTAACGTGTAGAACTAGGAATAAGTGAACAATTAGAGGAAGCCCCCATCAGCTCAGAGAAAAAAGAGCTACATGTCATTTCAAGCTGTCTGGTATAAAAATGTTCTGCCTTTTGAGAAAGTGAGTTTACCTTAAGCATCAATATTTGAAGAGACTAGGCTAGATAACTATCAGTGGTATTAAAGAGGGAATTATTTACATGGGATATATTGGAGTAGATGACTTCTTAGGTCTCTTCTAGTTGTAAAATTCAATAAATCTATAATTTTTGAACAAGAATATGTAAAGAAGCTATTTTTTATACATTTTCACATCTTCTTACTGGAAATTTTATTAATGTGTAAGTTGTTTTTATATATGAAGATACTGTCAAGAGAGGTTGAGTTAGTATTTTTATAAAAGAATTCAATTATATATGCAATAGTTTATATAATGACAGCTCATGAGAATGAACACATTATTGCTAAGGTTGGTTGGATGATTTTTACCACAAAATATTAGTTTGGTGGACCTTCAGTTATGGACATTTTTTTTAATGTAATAAAGCTAAATATTTTGTATTCAGATACACGTAAACTCTTAACTAATTAAATTAGGTCTCAAAGACCTTATGCAAAATTCAGTTTTCTGGGCTTAGTAGTGAAATAATTTTAGGCAATTACTTAACTGATTTTTTTAAACGTATGCATTTATTTTTTATATATTTATTTATTTACTTTTGGCTTTGTTGCTGCATGCGGGCTTTCTCTGGCTGCGGTGAGCAGAGGCTACTCTTCGTTGCGGCGCACGGGCTTCTCATTGCTGTGGCTTGTCTTGTTGTGGAGCACAGGCTCTAAGTGCCCCAACTTCAGTAGTTGTGGCTTGCAGGTCTAGAGCGCAGGCTCAGTAGTTGTGGTGCATGGGCTTAGTTGCTCCGTGGCATGTGGGATCTTCCTGGATCAGGTCTCGAACCTGTGTCCCCTGCATTGGCAGGCGGATTCTTAACCACTGCGCCACCAGGGAAGCCCTACTTAACTGATTTTAATTAGTGTTTCCAATTAGAAAATGAAGTAATTGGACTAAATGTTCTCTAAAAATCCGCTTTCAGCTCTGAGTTTCTCATACGCTATTCCTTTCGTTGTGCTTCTTTATAAATCTTGAAGGCATACCATCAGAAACAGCCAGATTCTAACCTTCTTTTAACTCTTAAGACTTTTGGTCTTACATGTTGCTGTCCTAAGCTTACTCCCTTGTCAAAGTAGGCATATCTATTAAAAACTAAATTCCATCTCAAAATTGAGAGTTGTGCTGTATTATTTATCTACAACAGTGGGTAGAAACTTGTTCTGATGCTCTTAATAGTTTCATTAATTTTTTAAGAGCAATTAGCATAGCTCTTACAAATAAATTCATTATTTTTTGAATACTTATTCTGTGCTATGCTAATTTATTCAGATTCTGTGCAGCCCTGGAACTTGTCATCTACTTTTTGTTGAAGCAGACTGCTTGGTAAACAGAAAATACTAATAATACAGTGTAGTAAGTCCTATGAAAGGGATCTCTTCAAGGTGGTGTAGTAATGCATATAAGAGTACTGAACCGAGTAGAGTATAGGGGAGGGGGATTTAGTCAGAGAAGATTCTGTGAGGAGATAATAGATGAGCTAAGTCATGAATGTGAAGTCTGAGTTAGCCAGCTGAAGGTGGGAAGGGTGGGCAGGATGATAGCAGCAAGCATGAAACAACATGATAGGCATGAGGAAGTACTACTGCTGAAGTGTCAAATAAGAAAGGCAGTAAAAGCTTGAATGTACACAGGTGCGTTATGCCAACGCCAAGACCTTGGCTTTGTTCCCTCTTGTTAGAGGAGGCATAGATGGGTTTTAAGCTGAGATGGACATAAAACATTTGCTTTTGAAGTATTTTTGTATTAGAAGGAATAAAACTGAATGTAGGGACACAAGTGGACTAAAAGTAACTAGGTGAGAGATAATCAAGATATAAACTAGGCCCACAGCCTTGCCTGCATATCCAGCACAGGAGGGTAAATGTGAGCCCTTCAGCTTCACACCTAGCAGCCCATCTCCCTCACCGTGACCCTCACTGTCACCAACCTTGATCCCTGAGTCCCTATCCTCGGGGTTGTATTTAATGTCATATTTTTGTTATTTTCTTTTTACTGGTAGAGAATACTGAAGAGAAATAGTAACTGATAAAACATTTCTATCTGAAATCCCTCAATTAATATTTTCATGCAGTGACTTTTTGTGCTTAATTTGATTTTGACAGAAGTATCTAGTATTTTTAGTACTTTTTTTACTTAGTTCTTTATAGACCTTTTAATGAATTGTAGGCATTAGTTTTAGCTTTTTTTAATATAAATTTTGAGATAAAGAGCTCATTTAGCTATTAAATTACTGGTCTTTTAAAAAAAATTGTGGAATGTAAACAAATACATACCCATGAAAGAAAAAAAGGAAGGTATATTATGAAATAAAAGGTGAAGATTCACTGGATGAAATAGTTTTTTAAGAAGTTTGAAAATTACAGTAAAACTCTTTTAAAGGAGACTTTTTCAAGAGACTCAAAGGAAGAGTTTAAGCTATAGGGCAAATTTGCTCTGATGCAAACAATGCTGAAGGGTACCATCTCTGGTTTCCTTATATTCAGACAAGTTAAGTCAACTGATCACAATTTTAAAATAGAGATTTCCCAACCACACTAAGAAGTTACTCTACGTGATAAACAGAAAGATAGTCTTTCCATACCTTTCAATTCCAGATTGTTGGATTTTCTCTTAGATAGGTTTCTCTCCTAATTCTGATGTTTTTCTTACCTTCATTATCATGGTCAAATGGAAACAAAAGTATTAAAGATCAAATACAGAAGAGAGATTTTAAATTGACTTCTATTTAATCCATAGAACATCTAATAATACAGACTTTTTGGTACTTTATTTGAATTTACTTGATTTGTTTATAAATTATACATTGATAATATATAAGAAATCACTGGGCAGGGCCATGGCACACATAGGCAGTCAAATATTTATCAAATCTAAATAAAGTTCTCTAGTCAGTGATTCGCAAGAAGGGGTAATGGCTTCCTTTTCTACGGGGGGAGAAAAGGTACCTGAATTTTTGAGAAAGAAATTCTTTTCTCAAACACTACCATCTGCCAGACATTCTTGTGTGTCCCTTTCCTTGGATGGGAAAAGAGCTTAAGAGTATTAACTTTCTTCCTCCATCAACTGAGTCCTATTGAAACAGAAGAAATGTATTGAACCCCTGAAAAAAGTGTTTTGTCAATCACAGTTGAAGTGCCAGTTTTAAATTTCACTCTTATGCTACAGATTAAACAAAATAGGGCATGGAATATAACCTTGGAACTGTAGTGAAAAAGAATTTAGAGAATCCATTGGATTTCATTTGCGTAGAACTCTAGTGAGCCATAAATCATATAAAGATTTTTAGGGAAGGAGAATGAAATGGAATAGCTACTCTAAAAAAAATTTCCTACAACTAGGTACATTGTCAACATCACTGTGGATCTTGGGCTGAATTTCTGCTTTAAATCAAAGGTATAAAAGGAAATACAGGGCTTCCCTGGTGGCGCAGTGGTTGGGAGTCCGCCTGCCGATGCGGGGGACGTGGGTTCGTGCCCCGGTCCGGGAGGATCCCGCGTGCCGCGGAGCGGCTGGGCCTGTGGGCCATGGCCGCCGGGCCTGCGCGTCCGGAGCCTGTGTTCCGCAGCAGGAGAGGCCACAGCGGTGAGAGGCCCGCGTACTGCAAAAAAAAAAAAAAAAAAAAGAAAAGAAATACATATATCCCTTTACCCCCTTTTTCTTTCCTAGCAGCAGCATTCCAATAATTAGAGTAATAGTGAACATAAAAATGTTACTAAAGAATGAGGAGATCTGAGTATAAACTTATAAGAAATAATGTCACACATTAAGTTGTCATACACTGAAAGTATTAAAAAGAATCTTCCATAAACTTCTTAGCACTTTCCTTTTCATCCTTAAAGGCTGTTCTCTCAGCGTTTTATCCAAACTTTTTTTTTTTTTTTTTTTTTTTTTTTTTTTGCCATACGCGGGCATCTCACTGCTGTGGGCTCTCCAGTTGCGGAGCACAGGCTCCGGACGCGCAGGCTCAGCAGCCACGGTTCACGGGCCCAGCCGCTCCACGGCATGTGGGATCCTCCCGGACCGGGGCACGAACCCGCCTCCCCTGTATCAGCAGGCGGACTTTCAACCACTGCGCCACCAGAGAAGCCCCCATCCAAACTTTTGACCTGGCAATCCCAAGATCAGTTTATTTCTTGTGCCTCATTCTGCCTAATAGTTGGTTTTCTGATATACATAGTGGGTGGATAGAAAGTATAATATCTAAACCAAAAGAACATGTGGTGGTCCTGTTCTTCTCTATACTATTAGACCAACTGCAGTATTCTAGAGACTTTGATTAAAGAAAGATACAGAGAAATTGAATGTGGTCAGAAAGAAGTGATCAGCAAGGGGAAGGAATCCAAATGAACCAAAACATAAGAGAAAAGAGTTTAAAGGTAGGAAAAGGGCACATATTTATACTGAGAAGACAGATTTAAGGTCTAGCTCTACCACTTGCATTAATGACCTTGGGTGGGTCATTTTACCTCTCTGAACTTTATTATCACTTGTACAATGGAGGAATAATGCCTATCCTCACCTCACATGATTGTTGTGGAAATTGAATAAAGTAGGGTATGTGAAAACCCTGTGTGTGTAATGTACTTTGAAAATGTTAGAAATGGTAACCATGTGAGGTAATAGATATGTTAAGTAGTTTGATTGTACTTCATAATGTATGTATATATCGAGTCAAGTTATATAACTTAAATATATATAATTTTTAATTGTCAATTATATTTCAGTAAAACTGGAAAAAAAATGTTGGCTCCATGAATGCAGAAGACCATATAGGCTCTAAGTACTCACTAAATTTTGTTACATGAAAAAAGAAAAGGAAATGTTAGTGTGTTAGTATTGCTTGCTAGAGGTATAAGGTTAGAGTAAACATAACATTCTTGACATATTTTTAGGGTTATCATGTGAAAGAAGACTTAGACTTACCTGGAAGGGCCCCAGAAAGCCAAACTAAGACTCATGAATAGAAGCTTCAGGGAGAAAAATCCAGCTCAGTGAAGAAATAATTTTCTAATTTTCTGTGTTATTCAAACTTAGGATGGTTTATTTTAAGAGATGGTTATAGTCCCTATTTCTGGAGGTGTTTAGGCATATTCTTGGCTGAACATACAAAAGGGGTAATATAAGCAGCATACTATGGATAGTTCAACTAGATCACATTACGATCCCTTCCATCTCTGTTATTTCATGATTATGAATATTCACGTTTTATCTCAGTTTCCCTGAGTGTATGTTTTTTTATTATCTATATTATCAAGATTTTATAATCCAGAAACTTGCTCTTTTTTCTATTTTTGGGATCTTCTGGATTACTTTCTTAACACCACTTCTCTATTTCATTTTTTCCTTTGGAATGATTTTACTAAAGATCCCATTTATCTCTTTATCACCACCCCCTTCATCATCATCCTTTAAGTCTCCACATTTTTGTTTTAACATACATATAGAACTGTCCCTCAATCCAAGATTACTTTTTAGAAAGAAGAGTATTTTGTAACAAGGAAGTTCAGGTTTCTACCTTCTTAACCTGTTTCTGGTAATTGAAAAGTATAACAATGTCATATTATTTCATTATTTTGAACTTTATGGTAATTCAGAAATGGGGCAATCAGAATTCTTTCTCTTGAATTCTCTAGGGAAAACATTTAAGTAAATTAATATAATAAACATGATTGCAAGAAAAATCTTTAACTTGTTTCATAGTAAATACTTTAGTTACTTTAGAATCATCTCCTGAAGAAGAAACAAATGAAGTATAAATTAGAAATTGTATTTCTTCATAAAAAGATAATGACTTTTTTAGACTAGTTCAAGTTCATATTTCTTTGAAAAGTTATACTGTCTTTTCACCATTTACGTTGGTTTCCCGTACCATTTCTGATTTATGTTTTATGTCGTGTAGTTTTTATGTAACATAAATTCACAATCTTTTTATGTTCATAAGATCATAGAAATAACCTAAAATCTTTGTATCTTCTATAGATTTTATATTTGTATTTTGTTACTTGTGTGAAAACACATACGCCATCTTGCTTATTTTCATTTATCAGCAGAACCAACTTGCTTAAAACACTATAGCTAACTTCAGAGTAACTTTTGCTTTCTGCTATCTTGCTCTCTTTTGTAAACTTATTTGTATCCCAGCTAATTTTTTTTTTTTCCTTTGAAAGCCTTGCAGTGAGAGAATTTCTTTGTCTGGATGATCCACCAGGTCCATTTGATAGCCTAGAAGAAAGCAGGGTAAGTGCTGTATTATATATCACATGAAAGAGGAACAAATAATACCGTACAATAACTACATTGTTTCTTGAATGGAACAGCAAACAGCAAAGTTATAATTTCGGA
This sequence comes from Phocoena phocoena, assembly GCF_963924675.1. NCBI lineage: Eukaryota > Metazoa > Chordata > Mammalia > Artiodactyla > Phocoenidae > Phocoena > Phocoena phocoena. The sequence goes on along the minus strand of NC_089235.1, from coordinate 25,189,011 downwards.
CCATGGTAGTTTTGCACAGAAAGCTTTTAATGTTTGAGTCAAAGCTTTCTTTCATTGAAATACATGAACATAATTCAGTGAAAAAATAAAAATTCGTACATGTCCTATAGTCTATGAAGCCCTAAAATTAAATTCTACATTTATTCTCTTTATTTATACCATTTCAGAAAAAAGAAGCTTACTTGGAAATTTATTTTACATTTAAAAGTAACATTTGCATGCTGAGTTTTCTTCCATCTAAGTATCAAAGTAAAGAACCTACAGTTAAAACCAAATTAAAAAACTAATCTTCAGAAGTAGAAGTTATTGTCTTGTTATCAATTCAGCTCAAGCTTAAGGCTACTCAAATTACACTACTTGACGTGTTAAAGTAGCCTACTTCTTGAAGCAATTGGCTAGATTCACAGACAGATTTGGTAATAATAGATTAGCTAGGATTTATGCAAGTTTTTCTTCCAAATGTTTAATAGTGTTTAAATGGAACAGATTTAATTGGTAGATTTGTAATGTTTTCAGTTAAACTGAGTCAGTTCTTTGTGTTAGAGGAATGCCATAGCTTTTTTTTAAACAGCTTTATTGAAGTAAAACTTTCATCCATAAAATTTGCTATTTGCTATTCCATTGTAAATGTACAATTTAATAACTTTTCAGTAAATGTGTAACTTTTTAGTAAATTTAGTAAATTTGTAGATTACTATAATCCAGTTTTAGAAAATTCCATCACCTCAAAAAAAATTCTACAAGCAATTTTGCAGCCATTCCACACTCCCAGCCCCAGACAACTACTGATCTGCTCTCAGTCTCTGCAAATGTGTCTTTTCTGGATATTTCATATAAATAGAATCATACTGTGTGTGTGTATGTATATATGTGCATATAAGTGTATATGTGTGCCTATATATATATAATCTCATATATACAATATGCATAATATTGTATATGCATAATATATACAATATGCAATAGTATACAGTATATATAATCTTTGCATCTAGTTTCGTTCACTTAACATAATGTTTTTGAGCATCATCCATGTTATAGTCTCTCTCAGTATTTCATTACTTTTATTATTGAATGGTTTTCTGTTGTGCACATATACCACATTTTGTTTATCCAGTCACCAGCTGAGGGATATTTGGATTGTTTCGTTTTGTGTTATTATGAATAATGCTGCTATGAACAATTTCAGAGAAGGCTTTTTGTGGACATATGTTTTCATCTCTCTTGGGTTGATCCCTAAGAGTAGAATGTTTAGTTATACGGTAAATTATGTTTAACTTTTTTAAGAGACTTACAAAGAGTTTTCCCAAGTGGCTATGCCATTTTACATTCCCACGAGTAGTGTATGAGAGTTCCAGTTTCTCCATGTCCTCACAAACATTTGATATTATCTGTCTGTTGGATTATGGCCATTCTTGTAGGTGTGAAATGGTATTTCATTATAGTTTTAATTTGTATATCCGTAATGATTTTTATGTTAATCACTTTTTCCTGTGTTTTTTTGCCATTTGTATGTTTTCTTTGATGAATTGTCTGAGCCTTTGGCTTATTTTTTTAGTTGGGTGGTTTGTCTTATTGATTTGTAAGAATTCATTATTTTGAATACAGGTCCTTTATCAAATATATGATTTGCAAATATTTTCTCATAGTCTGTATGTGTCTTTTTACCTTCTTAATGGTATCTTTTGAAGTGCTAATGTTTTTAATTATAATGAAGGTCATTTTATCACATCCTTTATGGCTTATGCTTTTGGTATTGTATCATAAGAACTCTTTGCCTAACACAGGGCCACCAGGATTTTCTCCTATTTTTTTTTCTATTATAGTTTTAACTCTTACATCCATACTGAGCTAATTTTGTATAAGGTGTGAAGTGAGGACCTTAAGTTTCTATAGATATTAAAATGTGTCAGTACCCTGTGTTGAATTGTATTGGCACCTTTATCAAAAGTCAAATGAACATGAAAGGAAGGGTTTGCTTCTGCACTCTTCTCTTTCACTGATCACATTACCTAGCCTTATACTGCACAGTAGAAATGAGTATAGAGAGTAGATGAGTATAGCGAGATGTTGATGAGGCAGTGGGGGAGGAGGAGAAGGGGAAGGTGGAAAAGACTGGGTTACCTGGGGCATAGAAAGTAGCGAAATGCAGTGATCTAAGATGTTTGCCTGGTGGCTTTGATGATGAGGTGGTAGTGCAGATGTACCGTCGGGAGTGCATTTTGACTTACCATTGGTACATACAGTTGAAGGGGACCAATAGGCATATGAATGATATCTATGTACTCAGGAAAGGTCTGGGCTGGAGATGAACAGAAAAAAAAATTGGAAGTCAATAGCAAATAATATAGGTTATAGTTGAAGTGATAACAGTAATTGCCCAAGGATGAAATATAGAGCAAGAGAATATATAATCAAGGACAAAACTCTGATGAATGCCCACATGCAAAGAACAAGTAGAAATCTAAGAAGTAACTGTAAAATTAGGGGAACCAGGAAGTTTCACAGAGCACAATAAAAGAGGATTCCATTAATTTTTTTTTTTTTTTTTTTTTTACTTTTTAAGTCAGTAGTGACATGCTATGAAGTTGAGAAAAACAGTACTTTGGATTTGACAGTTAGAAGTCATTGTTAGCATTAGTAGAGAAAAGCGAGTAAAACTCTCCCATGAATGGGGAAGCTAAATTTGGATGATAAAAACTTTTCCTGGAAATCTTTTTTATTTTGAAAAGAACAAGATGAGTTAGTAGCTAGAGAGACTCTTATCAAGGGACCGGTGGATATGACTTTGTTTTTATGTGGAGAGATTTTTAGGGTTTGCTTAATCAACTTCAGTCAACTTGATTAAATAAATCTAAGGGCCAAAAGAGAGGGAAAGGTTGAAAATTTAAGAGAGAGTGTATGGGATAGGGCGGGCTTCCAAAGGAGATTGGGCTTAACTTGAAGAGGCACATATTCTTGAGGACAAGAACGGAATGCAAATGTAGTTAGGATTCTGGGAGAGTAACTTTTTTTTTTCTGGTATAGGAATAAAGATCATCTGCTGGGCTTGGGCTCACCAGTAGTAGCATATTGTAGGGGATTTGCCAGGGGTGAAGGTTTAACGTAGTCACAAAGGAGACAGGGAATGATAGATAATGATAGATAACTAGGAACAGTTAAAAGCAACACTGAAAGCCTCATCAAGGTAAGTGACCCAGATTTTTTTCATGACATCATTCTTCGTGGCAGTATGATTTTGTTTTAATCTATTTCAATAGTGTTTAGCTTCCTGGGTATAAAGGATAGAATGTCTTTGAGTGAATACAGTAAAAGGAAAAGCAAGGGAAAATAATATTGAAGGCACTATGAAGGAAATCGTTATTATAGGATGTGTCTTCTGAGCTAATACAAATGGAATCAATAGCCACAGTTTTCTTTTTTTATTTATTTTTTCTTTAAAGTATAATCATCTAGGACTGGGCGAAAACAGGCTAAGGAGAATAGAAGCTAAAGCAGTGATTATTAGTAATTTTTTTCCCAGTTATACACTAGAGAGATATCACATATTCATTTCAGGCACCCTAGCTTACTACTTAATAATTCTCAAGAAAAGGGACTTGTATTTATTTATAAGTTCCCCAGTACTTATTTATAAGTTCCCCAGTAGGTACTAAGGTAGCAGAGACCTAAAAAGATGAGGGTGGAGAACAAATCATCTGGTTTGTATACACATTATTTTGGTTACCTATGTTCTTTGACTCTTCAGTTATGCCCTTGAGAAAGGTACTGCATAAGTAATTAATGTTATTCTCTTTCTGCATGTGTTTTTTATTTGCTGTTTGTTTGTTTTTAAGGCTTTCTGTGAAACTTTAGAAGAGACAAACTACCGTTTTCAAAAAGAACTACTTGAAAAACAAAAAGAGTTGGAATCACTGAAGAAACTGCTCTGTGAGAAGCAACTTCTTATAGACACTCTAGAAAACAGAATCAGGTATGTTGTGATGCTTGCATTGTCAGTCTAATTCAGCTCGATACTCTGGGCTAAATGCCTTTGTACGTTACAATTTAGGAAATTTCTGACTCCAAAAGTCTTAGACTCATGGTGTACATGCTTGTAGATTGGGAAAATTGTCTGTTGTTTGCTTATTTATTTAGAAGCCTGAAAATTTGAAGGACAGGAAATATCAGGAAAATAAAGCTCAAGTTGTTCACCAAGACAAACATTATTTTAACCTATTTAAATAGTATCTTTGTTTCTAGGCATTTATGCCAACTTTTCACATATGAAAGTTCTAGTTTGCCTTCTTGTCAGCATATATCGAATTGATGTTAAAATCATTTTAAATTAATCATAAGTACTGATTTCACTGTTGACACCCAGAGTCAACAGTTTATTAGGTATATGACTCCACTTAGAACAGCTGAAGGCTACTAAAGCTACATACATTCAGAACAATAAATATATACCTATTTTATTCATAGAAAATAACTTGTTGCTGTACTTTACCTTTAGGAACTTATGTTTGGAACCTGAAGAATCACTGCTCGTGTCAGGAACAGAAGGTGGACAGATCCTAAAGGTGGAGTCCTCTGCACTTGAGGTTGATCAAGATGTCTTAGATGAAGAATCTAGGTATATACTGTTTGGTTTATTATAACCTAATCATCTGAATAATTGGAGAGAAACAGTCATAATACTCTGTAGAGTATGTTTTTATGAACTCAGTGTTATTATATCATGAATCTGATGAGCAAACAGAGGAAGACTATAGATATTCTAGGCTGTCCCTAAAAATGAATCTTTGTCATCCAGCCTATAAATTTCATTACTTATTTTGAAGATACGTCGAATTAACTGGGCTGACTCAGGTAATTCATTAATTTTGTAATCTTGACAGATTACTTTAATCTCTCTCAATGTCAGTCTTTTCCATGCAAAAAGTGGGACACTGTAATAGCAACCACCCTGTCTACCTAATAGGAATGATGGAAAGATGGTATATTTGAACACACAAAGAATTTTTATTACATATAAATCCAAGGTCACCATTAATACATTAGTGGTAGTGGTTAAGCTATAATTATGAGAACAAATTTTCTGTTGGTTAAAGGTCATTACAAACTAGATTTTTATTGAAAAGTGGTAGTTCAGAGAGCTGAAAGAGTTAAAAATATAAACTAGATTTTTATTGAAAAGTGGTAGTTCAGAGAGCTGAAAGAGTTAAAAATATATCTCCAAAGGTGTTATCTGGCAATGACAACTTTAAAATATTAAATTCCTGATTGAATATTTAAATGTTCTTTTTCATTAAATATTTTTCCATTAAATATTTAAATATTCTTTACATGACTTAAAAATTAATGTTTAAGGTAATAGTGAAGTGAAATAGCATGCATCCAATCTCTTCATTGTATTTCTTTTTTTTTTTTGCAGAGCTGATAATAAGCAATGCTCAAGTTTTAGCGAACCTGAAAATTCCACATCAGACATAGAAGTAGCAGAAGTGGCATATAATGCGGAAGACGACTAATGCATCTCAAGTGGTTCCTTCCATTTTTATGTTCCTGCAAATTTAGAATAGAGTAGCAGATATTTAAAAAGAAAAAAAGAGACTGAAGCATTTACAGAAAACAGCAAGATTGCACATGTATAAAGTTTACATAAAGAAAAATTTAAGTTATTGGTATAGGAAATATATTCACTGTTGCTTTACATTGTCTTTTAGCCAAACTTTGTATTTAACACACTAAAAAAAATCTGGAGTTCTGTCAAGGCCCACATCCTTAAATAGTGTGCATAAATTATTTTGTTGTTTTGCCAATATATTGCTCCAGACTAACGTGGGTGTGCACACTTTGTGTGTGTGTGTGTGTGTGTGTGTGTGTTTAAATCACCAGTTACATTAGTTAAGTGGACATAAATTGCATGTTGCTATCTGTTGGTTATATACTTCCTTGTGTCTCAGACATGATATATTTTCATTAATGGTTTAAATAAGTGGTAGAGATGAATTGAGTTTTAAATGTTGACATGTTTATCATCTCTAAATAAAAGTTGCTTATTTGGAATGTTACTATTTAAAAGAAAAAAACTTTCTAGTACCAAAGGAAAACTCTTTGAAAGAGCTGTAATAACATAGCTAAAGTGATAAAATAGCCTTGATTTTAAAAGCAAATTCGCTAATATCAAAATACTATAATAAATGTTGTACCAGTGTATTATATGTTATACTTGTATATTTTCCACATAATCTTTATCTTAAATCTCTACCTATAGAATCAGTGGGTTTGCCTTTGTCAAAACACTACCTCTTTTTGCTAATCAAGGCATACTCTTTTGAAAATATAGATTGTAAGCAAATAGGCAGTTATACAAAAAAATAAAAGAGAAAAAGCCATATATCCTACAAAGTTCCTATGTCAACTCCTGGCATTGCATTTTTATTTCTGTATATGTGAATATGTTGCTATAATGTATTGATGCTGATTTTCTTCTTAATATATTTAGCCAAGTGATGCACTTTATGACAATTAAACTCTTTTGTGCCAAGTTTAATTGGTGAATTTCTTTAGTAAGTGGAGTTAGGAAAAAGAATTATGTAGTGCCTTCACTATTTCACTCTTTACAGAAGTCTCCTAGAGTCTTTGAGTCCGCATTATGAAAACAATGTTTATCTCAGCTTTGCATACAGTTGTTGAAAGTGCCTTGTTTCATTTTTATAGTGTGAAGTTATTTATTTTATATTTCTATTGTTTTGCATATTGCTGTTAATAAGCACTGTTATCATGCTGGCATTTTGAAATCCCAGTTGGTATATTGAACTGCGTATGCTTTCTAAAAACTGAAGGAAACTTAGTGGGGAAAGAGTAACGGTCTCCATTTTTTTCTTTCACTAGCTAAAAGCTTATCAGTATCTTGACGTACATATTAAGATGTGGTTGTTTAAAATTCTACGGACGTAGATTAATAGATACAGTGGCTGTTGTCAACCTTTGATCTAAAAAGGAGACTGCTTTTTACCAAAGTACCAAAATTTTTTAAAGTCTTCATCAAAATGGACAGGTGTGCTCTATCTCAATATTTTCCACAAACTGTATTAGAAATGTTTGTGCTGTCCGGGGAGACAGAAAGAGTATAATAAAATGGTCTACTTGTTCATTTCAAAATATTATTCTAGGCTTTAAAAAGGTTTAAAAAGAACAATCATTTAAATTAATATCATTTTTAGTCTAATAAAACAAGGTGATAAATTCCAGATATTATAGTGCTACATACATGTCTGTTTTAAAGTGAACCATACACTTTCAAAATCTGGCCTTTCAGAAGATTGTATTTAAAACTTTGAATGGGTGAAGAAAAACTCTTGTTAATTAGGAAAACCACTGTTGTTTATATTTAGAATTTACTTTTATAATGCATCTTATTCCCAGTATTATACTCATTTAATAAATTATTTTTTCAGTACAACAGTAGCTGTGTTGTTCAGATCTTGAATACTATTTTTCTCCTCCAGTTTCTATGTTCTTCCTATCCCTTACGATTATTGTAAATTTAATTACAGTTAACTGCGGCATTTCACAGATGTGGAATGAGTCTGTGATTTTCGTTTTAAGTTTACACTTCATATTACTGATCATTTTAAGTCTTTGTAAATAGGTGCAGTGCACTTCAACTGTAACCAGTATTGATTAAAAATTTGAACGTAACTGAAACAATTTTGTAGATAATCTTTTAACTTAACCTTTTGAAAATTAAGTCCATGTATAAGAAGTACAACCATAAAGTTCAGCATTTTAGAATGTGTTCTATCTACTAAAATTAGCCATTTAAAGCACATTTATTTGGAAAACCATGGTCCTCAGATAAATCATGTAGTCTGCTTCACCTGTCTGTGAGATTAGCAGGGAACAGTGGCCTTAGGTCTAAGAATAATTAGTCTGGTTTTGAAATGGATTTGTATTACTTATAGGAATAGAGGAAGTTTTAGATGTTGTTAAAACAAGTTTGTATTCCCAACTAGAAAGAGAAAGGAATCTAAGTTTTATATTCTGGGAGATTTTCAAAGAGCTACATATTTGATCCACATTTTGATTCTTCATAGAGTTAGCTTTACTCCATTGCAATTTGCTTCTATGCTGTTGGCTTCTACTAGCAAAAACAATCATCAAAACTTGTATTTTCAGTACATGTGTTTTTAAAGCTGTTGCATTCTCTGTCACATTGTGTACAATTTATGAGAACTCATGGGAGAAAATTCTCGTAGGTCTCAGTTCCAGTAAAACCTGTGCGTCTCCTAAACAATTGATTTGTTTTTATCTTAAAGACTATTACTGTCATTCTCTTTTTTGTTTTGTTTCCTGGGGAGCTTTAAGCCAAATTGTGGTTCACCTGTAGCTACTGTATAGAACCTTATGAGTTATCCTTTTGTATAGTAAAGATGACTTTATTTTTCCCTCTTATTTTCTTTTAACTCCAATTTTCTTCCCTATTTAAGTTCTTCAATTAGAACAGATGTAATTTTGTTCTGGTAAAGTCTCAGATTTTAATGATATTTTAGACTACATTAGGTAAGAACTTGTCATAGCCTGTACTAAAACAATTACTGCATCATTAAGCGATGCCAGTAATTATACAAATTATTTTAAAAGTTGCCTTTAAGTAAAATCAGTGAACACGAATGCAAATTTAGAAATGCTGGCTAGTGGTAAGCTATTGGTAGGTTCTCAGCCAGAACACAGTAAACTCAAATTATGGCTTTAACCATTGCCTCAGATTAGAGCAAACCCTACTTGCCACTTTTTTATATTTATCATTGATGGAAAAGTAGAACAGTTAATATCTCCACACAAAGCAAACAACAACAACAACAAAAATACAGCCAATGTATACTCAAGAGATGAAAGGTAGTGTTTTAGATACAGGGGAGACTAGGTACAGACTTCAAATACCCTAGTGTAATGTTTGCAGCCCAGCTAATTGTAATCAAAGAGGTATTAGTGTTAGTCAGATGGTGGCTAAAGTCCTTTGCTACAGTGTGAAATATAAAGCCCACCTTGTGATGATTAATCTCAAGGACTCTTCTAAAATGAGCTGATCTGCCAGTCCAGTCTTCCAGTTCCCTCTATAGCACACACCATTCATTGCCTAACCTGACAGATGCTTGCATTCCTCATCTCCTTTGCCACCTCCAAAATAAGAATTGGAGAAACTTAATACTTGTTTTCTCAGCTCCCCTTGCAGCTAGGTTTGAGCCTGTGACACATTATGGCCAGTAACACAAGTGGAAGTCTGGTAGCTTCTGGGAAATCTCTTGCTTTTCCTGTAAGAAGGTAAGCATGCTACTGACCCATCCTCTCCCCACTTCCTCTTGTTTTGACCTCAGGTGGTATCCAGAGGTACTATGAAAGCCATCTTGCAAACATGAGGTGTGACAAGCATGGGGGAAGAGTAAGAAAATCACAGAGACTAGCCACTTGTTAAACCACTCTAAATTATAGTTTTTTGTTAATTGTTCCAAGATAAAAGCTATCTTAAATTTGGATTGTGGATTGTAAGCTTAAAGAGAAAATAAAAGGCCTTTCTTCCTGTGATGATGTTGTATATTAGCAAACAAAAAAAAAGGAGAAAAAAAAATTTTTGAAAGCTAAAGGGGAGAGAAGCATCTATTAGACATATCCAAGGTCACATTACATCTGAGGCTCCTTTTGACAAATTAAATATGAAAATCTAGTATTCTACATATAGGTATTAATCTGATCGGGCTACTATAATACCACAAACTGGATGGCTTAGACAATAAACTTACTCTCTCACAGTACTGGAGTCTGGATGCCAAGATCAAGATGCCAGCAGGGTTGGTATCTGCTGAAGACTCTCCCTGGTTGCAGACAGCTTCTCGCTGTGTGCTCACGTGGCCCTTCCTCAGTGCACGTGCGTGTGGAGAGCAAGCTCTCTGGTATCTCTCGTAAGGACAGTAGTCCCATTGGATCAGGGCCCCACCCTTGTGACCTCATTTAACCTTAATTACTCTCTTAGAGGCTCCATTTCCATATACAGCCACACTCGGGAGTTAGGGCTTCAACGTATGAATTTGGGGGGGTGGGACACGAACATTCAGTCCATAACAGTATGGAATGAATATGATGTCACTAAATGCTTGCAAAGATTTTTCTCAGTTCAAAAGATAAAAGTAGATAGCTTTAAAAAGTATAGCATATTCTTTCATTTGTTCATTCAACAAACACTGAGTATCTACTGTGTGTCTGCTCTGGGTTATGAAAATTATTGAGAGGCACATGATCCCTTCAAGGAGTTCAGAGTGATACGATTTTTGGTGATCTCTATGTGGTGTGGCATTGAGGTAGATGTGGTAATATTCTTGATGAATTATGGGAATGAGAGGACTGGAAAGGGGGGCAAAGACTGGCAAGCAGTAGAGGTCTAGTGCTTTAGCTGCTTCTTAAAGTGGAATGTGAAGGGCACACCAACCTGAAGAGTCTGTTCCAGCCTATGCAAATGACAAGTATAATTATCCATAATTCTTTTTCCCTTATCCCGTACATTACTTATAGCTACAAAATGCAGAAGTCCACTTACCTGATGTGATAGATCAGAGATACATATTATGATACACACCTTAAACATATCATTTTAACTTAATGCACATAAGTGTATATTCATTTACCAATGTTCTTATAGAGGTTCAAGGCTTTTCTTTGGTATAGTTTCACTAGTGAGAGTTTCTGATTCTCTCTCTTGCTAAGCCATACCCCTAATGCATTTTCTGAATCTTAGCTTTGGTTTCTGCAGAATGAAGACATGTATGAAGGAATCTGCGACAGGAAGCACATTTCTTACCGTTTCCTTTTTCAATCCTGTACTGCTATCTTACATACACTTTTACCAAGTATCATCTGACCTAGTTTTTCCTAGAAATTATTTATTCTCCTATTTCACTGTTTTATATACTATTAATAAATTTATTTAAAATTAATCTAAGTACAGCTGATACAAGTTTGGAAACAAAACTGATGCTTGGTAATCACACAGCCCTCTTAGGAGGGAACAGAGTGTGCAGGTGTTCTAAGAAGGATCCAACCAGCCACGAGCATCCAGCATACCCTGGGTGTCAATGAGCACATTCTCTAGAGAAGATGGAAAACTTCAGCGGGTAAATTATGTATTCTAAGTTTGGGGGTGGCGAGGAGATGGCTTACCTTATACCTTGAATTTATCCAATTCTCTTCATCTCCACTGCCATCTCCCCTGTCCAAACCACAAAAATATCTCAAGTGAACAACTGTGAGCCTCTATCAACTGATCTCCCTGCTTCCATCTTCGCCCCACTATAGTCTCCCATAGTTGCCATAGTGTTCTTTCTGAAAAATGTAAATCACATAATGTTTTCTTCTCTACTTAAAAACTTTCCAAGATTTCCTATCATGTTTAGTACTGTAACATTCAAACTCCTGTATGTGGCCTCCAAACATGGTTTTACCCTGACAACTCCTCTCCCTAACGCCAGCCCACCGGGCCACCTTTCTGTTCCTTGAGTCTGTTAAGGTCTTCTGCCACCTAACCTTTCCATATCCCCTGTCTAGAATGCTGTATCCAGAATCCTAACTGTCTGGCTCCTCTCCAAATTTTAAGTTAAGTGTTATCTTTTTAGGCAACCTCAAATAGTCCTCAAAACAGTCACTTCAACTGCAGATTTCTTACTTTCTTATTGTCTGTTTCAGAGCTTCCTCCAAAAGGAAGCTCTGAAGCTTTGTCTACTTTCTTCTAACCCTTGCCTGTCCCCACCACTACCAAGCTTAGAAAGATAAGGCACATAGTAGGTGCTCAAAAATATTTATTGAATAATTAAAGACCTAAATTAGGGAACTAGTAGAGAAAGTAGAGGTATTTGAAAGGGAAATTTAAGTCTTGGGGATTGACACTGTCTGTGGATTGTGTGCTACCAACTGAGGAAGAGAGTGACGCAGGGAGGGGGAGTTCTAGGGAGGGGGGCATAGATTCAGTTTGGACACGCTGGGTTTGAAATACTATAGGTTATCCAAGTAGAGCTCTGCAGCAGGCATTTGGATACAATCCTCCAAAATTCAGGGGAACGGTGTGCCTTGTAGAACTCAAGTCAGATTAATTAGGATTAATTGTTTTTCATATCCTTTGCCCCTTGTACATTAGTCTAAAACCTATCAGGGACTCCTATGTTAGCACTAAAATGAAGACCAGAAATGCATGGCTCCATGTGTACTATGGTGACAAGCATCATGGAAATATACCTAATGGGCCCAGGTGTCTCATCCAGTTAATTTGTTTTTCATCCCATAAGTAATTTGTTATCAGAGAAGACCATGTTTTTCTTCTTCCTTCAGAGGAGATACAATAATGGCACAATATCACTGTTTTGTCTTGTTTGAGGTTAATTTTAATACTTAGTATTTAAAGCAAAGGTTAAGAAAAAGAAGAAATTCAAATATACAATAAAATGAGAAAAGTTTGACCTCACTAATCAAAAATAGTTGCTATATATATATGTATATTTTTAATGGTATTTTTACTAGAGTTGGGGAAATGAAGTCTTTGTATTGCTGGTGGCAGTGGGAATTGGTTTAAGAATAATATTTCTGGAGCTGATCTGACTACATACAGCAAAACTATTAAAAATGTTCATAGCCTTCAACCTGGGAATTATACTTCTAGAAACTTAAACCAATGAAATATATGTGATGTTTAAAGATCTTGCTTAAGGGATGTGCATCACATTTATCTCAAACACTTCAAAATTTCCACTGCTAAGGAGATTTATTAAATATAATATATAAAAAGGTAGATTCTTTTGTACCCAATAAAGCAAGGTTGCAGATTTAAAGATGTACATGAAATACCAATACTTGAAAGAAGCAGATTTCAAGACAGTATGGTCTCACTTTTATAAGTATAAAAAGTGGTATACACTCATGCATTGGTATACAGAAAGAATAAATACATAAAATATAAGAATATGCAACGATTGGGCTTCCCTGGTGGTGCAGTGGTTGAGAGTCCGCCTGCCAATGCAGGGGACACGGGTTCGTGCCCCGGTCCGGGAAGATCCCGCATGCCGTGGAGCGGCTGGGCCCGTGAGCCATGGCCGCTGAGCCTGCCGTCCGGAGCCTGTGCTCCGCAACGGGAGAGGCCACAGCAGTGAGAGGCCCGCATACCGCAAAAAAAAAAGAATATGTAACGATTAAATAAAGAACAAATACGTAAAATCATAGCCATGATTATCTACTAGATGGAATTACAAAGGAATTCTATTTCCTTCTTTTCATGAATCTGTATCCTCTCACTTTTCTACATTAAGCATGCATTACTTTGTAGGTTTTTTTTTTTTTGCGGTACGTGGGCCTCTCACTGTTGTGGCCTCTCCCGTTGCAGAGCACAGGCTCCGGACGCGCAGGCTCAGCGGCCATGGCTCACAGGCCCAGCCGCTCCGAGGCATGTGGGATCCTCCCGGACTGGGGCACGAACCCATGTCTCCTGCATCGGCAGGCGGACTCTCAACCACTGCGCCACCAGGGAAGCCCACTTTGTAATTTTTTAAAATAATTTTTAAACTAATGGTAACTAATATGTGTTTAACACCACCATCTACTGTGTGTTTGACTCATGGCAAATTCCTCAACCTACCTGTCTCCTGTAAAAGGAGGATAGTGCCATTCAAACTACAACACTATTGAAGCCTAAATGGAGTGTGAAAACTCAGTCTATCACATAGTAGGCACTTATAAATGAACAGACTCTGACATCCAACCCTGTGTACCATCATTGTTGGCCATTCAGGTGTATACCCGTAAACCTGAAACACAGTGGAAATCCTTCATTAAATTGATATTGGTGGACAGACTGAATGTCATTCATTAACCATGTTATTCCGTCATTTACCGTATATTTCACATTTTGAAGGCTTGAATAGGCTCTGTCTGGTTTACAAATGGTTTTTGTTCTAACCATACTTCCACATGACCCATTTGGTAGGCAATGGTTTATCAAACAGAGCTTAAAATGCTTTTTTAATCTATAAGATAATGGAAATCTGTAAAATGTTTGCAATGGGGCAAAATGGTTTTGAACTGGTGATTAAACAAGAATAATTTAACAACAAATATTTATGTGGACATACAGGGCTTGAGAGAAGCAGTTTGATTAGAGATGAAAGGTATGTGGAGACATTTTTGTTGTTTTTTTTTTTTCAGTACGTGGGCCTCTCGCTGTTGTGGCCTCTCCCGTGGCGGAGCACAGACTCCAGACACGCAGGCTCAGCGGCCATGGCTCACGGGCCCCGCCACTCCACAGCATATGGGATCTTCCTGGACTGGGGCACGAACCCATGTCCCCTGCATCGGCAGGCGGACTCTCAACCACTGCGCCACCAGGGAAGCCCCCATGTGGAGACTTTTTTATTGGAGTAAAATTGCTTTACAATGTTGTGTTAGTTTCTGCTGTACGATGAAGTGAAGCAGCTGTATGTATGCCTATATCCCCTCGCTCTTGGACCTCCCTCCCACTGCCCGCCCCGCCATCCCACCCACCTAGGTCATCACAGAGCATCGAGCTGAGCTCCCTATGCTTCACAGCAGGTTCCCACTAGCTATCTATTTTACACATGGTAGTGTGTTTATGTCAAAACTAATCTCCCAATTCATCCCACCTTCCTCTTCCCAACACTGTGTCCACATGTCCGTTCTCTATGTCTACGTCTCTATTCCATATATGTGGAATCTAGAATAATGGTACAGATGAACCTAAGTGGAGACTTTTGTAAAGAATCTAATGGGAGATTTCAAAGAGAGCCAGGCCAAACACAAAGAGATGATACAGATTTGTAGTCTGCTCAAAAATGACAACTCTGACCACCTCAACTAAATGGGCCAACAAAGCCAACCAGCAGTGCAAAAGATTTGCCATAAGGATACAAAAAATAGCTCCCCAAATTCTCCCTGGGTTCTCATGGAGGCCAACCTCTAGTTTGGTGACTCACGCAGCACACGTGGGACACAAGGTCACAGAAGCAAAGTAACCACTGGCTCCCTCCCTGCCTTCTTGTACATTAGCTAGAGTGGAGCCATGTCAGCCCTAAAGGCCCACCTACTGCCATACAAGGGAACCCCTTTCAGTGCCATGATTATCTGACAATTAATTCTATTTTTAGTGTCTTCGTGCATTCATGTTTCACAAAAGGCTATCAACCACCGGCTCTAATTTTATGCTCATTAATCAAAATAAGGGCTGTGTTTTTGCTTAAAATGGATTAATGATTTCCCTGTGATAAATGAACAGGAATTGGAAGACAGAGGAAGAAGTGAGAGATGGCTTATAGTTGAAATAATTAAAGTATGCATGATAAAAGAAGAACAAGTTACAACAACATTTGGGCTCATGCCCCGGAAATGAAGGAAAGAAGACCAGACAAATATGAATACAGTTAATAAAGCTGGGACAGACAAAAGCAGAGGGGCTCTCCTTCTAGGAGGCTGATAATTCACTGTGTCAGACTTCAATCCTTCAGAAACCCAATGATTTATTTAGTAGGGTCTTGGAGAAACTGTTTTTATAGTATATGAACAACTTTATGTTCAAAATAAGACTTTTATTGTATGTGCTGAAAGACATAAATACATTTAGAAATGGCTTTCACTTTTTAGCTAGGTAATACATTAATTCCTCAATAAAGGTTGATATAGCTAACATGGATATATTTACAATGTCTTCCTCAAAGTATTTTGTAAAAACCTGTTGGGTTTACTTTTCTGAACATTTCATATCTACAAAATGTTTCCTGATTTTCTCCAGTTCTTGACGCCTCAGAACCTTCCAAGTTCACTTACCTCTTAATCCAATACTAGTTAAGAATATACTTTAAAATTGAACAGACTTAAGTTTGAGTTTGGGCTCTGCTTCTTACCAAGTGGAGCAAGTTACTTTGCCTCTCTGAGCCTCAGTGCTCATTTAAAATGGAGATAATGATAGTGTTCACCAATTTGGTTTGTTGAAAGGAAGACATGTGAAAGGGTGTGTCAAGCGTGCAGCTGTGGACCTGGCACCTCCCATGGCCTGGAAATATCACCATAGCCCCGGGGCAGCATGGGTGTTGCAAAGGTGCTAACCGTGCTCTTCTGTGCACAGGTAAAGCTGTCAGGCAGGCATTTCTGCCTCACCCAGTGCCCACCAAGCTGTGTTATAAAAAGGTCATAATTCAGTCACAGTCTGGAGACTTAAGTGGAGAAGAGAAAGCTACCTGCAGTCCTAGACTTTCCATACTCCTACCTTTCATAGTTTTACTTGGTGATAGTGGGATCTCTGTGTGAACAGATATTTTCATGGAAATACACGTTTAACGCACCCAAGTTGACAATCAGTTGGAGCTCACCTCTCAAGGTCATCTATCACTCTGCTTCTCATTTCCTAGTCATATTAGCCTTTTTCAGCTCCTTGAGTGTTCTACTTTCCTACCCCCTTACCTTCACACACATTATCTCCACATTTTCCTTCAATAGAAGCATAAAGCCAAAACTTAGGATATCTCAACTTCCTGCTTCTGCTGTCTTTCCAATAAGTTTTGTTTCATGAGGGTTGCTTACAAATTGCCCTATAAACACTGAAAGTTAAAATGAATTGTCCAGTGTAAATGCATAAGGCAAATACAGCGTATTATTTAAGGACACAAAGAAATAGGGAAATGAAGGAAGTTGATCTATTTGTTGTCAGACATCAAATTCCCTCAGACTTATTCTTGGAAGCATTTTTCTTTTGGTTTAGTCTCACCTTTCAAATATGTCAGAGGAATAATATTGATTTAGTGCACTGTCAAGGCATAAAATCTGATATGGAAGTCACTTCCTAAATTTATTTTCAGGGTACAGAATGGTCATCATGACTAAACAGACTGTATGCCTTGGACCTTGGTAGGTTTCTCATTTTATTACATAGGGCGTTTTCAACTTAAAAATGTTTGAAAATAAATATTATTTGAATAACGTTATTCCATTCTTTTTTCACAAGCTACTGCTGGGATAAAAAGAGATGTAGTCTAAGAAATTTGTATTTTGAGATGCAGAAATAAGAATTTCCTTAAATTTAACCAATTTGAGATTCCTCCCCATGTCCATGGAATTTCTGGGAAAATGACAGCAACAAAGACACAGTCTATGCTGGCCTTAGATTCTGTCTAGAGAAATATTGTAGAAACTTTTTAGACATTGCTCTCAGTTACACAACACTTTGTAATCTGTATGAGTTCAGGCATTTAATCAGCAAACAGTATTGGCCGTCTGCATGGTAGAGCCTGTTCTTGACATGTGCTGCAAGGAACAAGGCCCTTCCTGACCCAGCTACTTCTCCAGGCCCTCAACTCCAGACATGGTCAGTCCTCTGTGAGTCCTCAACTCCAGACATGCTATCTTCCAGCTCTGCATGGCATATTGCCACTGGGATGCCCAGGAAGCTGAACCCCTAGCACCTTGTACATTCCTCTGGTAGAGTACTTACTGCTTTGGGCTGTACATTTAAGTCCATTCCCCATGTAGACACTAATCATATGCATGCCAGAGGCTCTATGGATATTTGTTGCATGTGAAAGGATTGTGACTAATCTTGGAAGTTAAAAATAATTTTAAAATAAGGTATTTGGAGCTCAGTCAATTAATACTTTATCAACAACTCACAAGTAATATAGACTCAGAGGGTCTATTATAACTAGAAGTACTTTAGAAATTAGCTGGTTTAAACTGATCCTCGGGCAAAAATCCCATACGTAACAAAGCTGCCTTTCCCCCAGAAGCGACTGTGATTTGGACAGCTCTCCTGCAGGGGTTGTGGCATGGAAGTTTGCAGACAGACTCTACTTCTCTAGATTCCAATCTTAGAATGTTTATGCCTGAAGGAGCCTGTCAAATCTTCTGCTTCAAATCCCTCATCTTACAGGTAAAAAAAGTCAAACCAGAAAGATTACCTGAATGCAGTGACTGAGTGGTAGAGCATCATGGGAAACAAGTCTTTTTGGCTTCCAGTCCAGTGCTCCTTTATTTCATACAAACCTCTCCTGTGTTTGCTTATATCCATAAAGACGACATGGATGATAGATCATAGCCATTATCTATGTATTAACTTTCCCACAGTTACTGGAGGGAGAGTTCTAAAATTTATCCCTGATTCCAGGTTCCAGTTCTACCTTTTAGGCTTATGTTGACAGAAGAGGTTGGTGAAGAAGGGTCATGTGTCCCATTTTAATACCAACAAACAGGAGTCAACAACTTCCAGCCTGAGCCTAGCTGCACGCATCCTATCCTCCTCCCTGAAGTCTTTGAAAATCGGTGCCCATTCCAATGCCTAGAAGCTCACAGACAAGGAGAGCTGTTTCTCCGAATTTACTGGAATGTTGAGCCCCTCAGGCGCTGCTGCAATCATGCAGTCCTGGTTCCTCTGTGTGAGTGAGCAGTGAAAACCCTGCTCCTCTGATCTGCTTGTTAGAGAAGTTACCTCTATTGCATGCATGGCTGAGCAATGTTGCTGGGTCTTATCAATTCCTTGAGAAGCAGTCAACCAAGGCATCTCCCAGTTAGCACAGTCCCAAGCCACCTGTACTCGGGGAAGAGAGGGCCACCCCAGGCATCACTGCAAACTTGATGCTGTCACTGGCAGCCTCACCTTACTGGTGCGCAAGATGCCCTGGAGCGTGAGATGAAGCAGGAGGGATTCCAAAGACGACTTACTTTCAGGCTCAGTTAAACCATATGTCATGCCTTGCTGCCTAGTTTATAAAGAAGCATTTATCAATTCTTAAGTTTCAATTAATAAAATGCAAACTATTAGCGATTTTCCACGAACCGAGATGCCTATGGCAGATTTTAGCCGGCGGCTAATACTCGGCTTGACGATGAGCTTGGAGTGCCGCCTAGTGGGAACGATGCGTGGTAGCACTTGATAGCCTCGCATTCTGCGGAGGAAAAAACTGTCAGGAGATGTCTGAGAGGCTACAAATTGAAGATCTCTGGCTGTTGTTTTACGGGTTTGTCAGATCTGAAGGAGATACATCCCAAGGAGATTTATCTTGAGAGACTATCTCATCTAAGAAAATCTACTACCCGAATGAGTGAACTCATCCCAGCTAGATCTCAAATAGCCTACAGAGGAATGTATTTCATTTACTGTAGAATTTTTGGTGAGTTTTTACTTTTACCTTCATAAAGTAAGAACATAAAATTTACCCTTGCCTTACCCATTTTTATATCTGAAATGCCAGAAGTCATGATCAACTATTTTTTAGTTGTAATAAACTCTGCAATGTATCCATTTCTATTAGTTTACATATTTTTCACTTAGGTTGCCAGCTACACAAGGATGAAAGGTGCCTGTCTCTAAACATTTTTAATAATTCTACTCCCAATATCACCCTTTTCATTTTTTTACATTCTCTTTATTCCTTTATCAAAACTCTTCTTGTGCCTTAATTCCTTTTACGGCTAGTTTCCTAAAAGTGGTATGTTTGAAAACTTTTTGTCACCTTATTTTGAAAAAAATAAAATTCTTCCTCTTTTCTCCATATCTTCCGTTTGAGGGAGAGGTTGATTTTTGAAGAGAAGTGGCTTTGCTCAAATAATTAAAAGATGGAAAGTTGCTTCTTGGAAATAGGAATTTTTCCATTCTGTCAAAATATGTCATAGAAGCTAAAAAAAAACCTCCTGGATTTTCCATGTATCCTGTTCCTTCCTCAGTTGCAATTTCCACTAACTGGCTATTAGCCAGTCCTCTTCCACTCCACCCTCTTCTCTCTACAGCTGCAGTTTGCTGACTCCAAACTCTGACTCTTGTATGGGTTACCCTCTGCACTCCAGCCCTGAAATCATCAATGTGCACTAAGCATCTTAGCGTTGATGTCCAAAACCAAACTGATCCCCTTCCTCCCACCCAGGCACAACCATCTGCTGAGCCTCTCAAACCAGTACTCGAGGGTATCTATGACTCCTCATCTAAACCCCATTGTGGTGCTCTCAGTTTACACCTCTCAGTGGGTCTTTCTGTGTTCACTTCACCTGTCTCCAATCTAGTCTTTATTTTTGTGGTAGACTGGACTTTGTAAAAGTACAAGCTCATCAACACTTAAAAATCCTTCCTTGACTCCCCAGTACCTTCAGCATAAATCCAAATCCTATACTAGGATATTTGAGACCTTCATCACCTGGCTCCTATCAGCCTCATCTCTCCCCACCCTCTGTCTTACACCCAGTGTTCTGGCCATCCTAGACCCCAGCATAAACTTTCACAATGCCCTGCCTTAGCCACTGCCCGCCAGCTCCTTGGACTAGACCCTTCAGTCCTCAACTCAAGCAACAGCTTGTCCGGAAGACCAGCCTAAGGCATCCAAGCAACAATGGAACACTTATCACATCGCATTGCACTGTCTTTTGATGTGCCAGCCCTCCCCCAACCAGGAATAGTGGTTAGGGCAGGAATGAGGTTACCCATTTTTGAAAACCTAATGCCCTAGAGAGTAGTTGTTTTACTTATTGGAGAAGTTATGAACAAGATGACACTGGAGAATCTTCGTGACTTCTCGTGTGCCAGGCACAACATGGATGTTACCTGTATGGTTATATTTAATCCTAATTTAGACCTTATAAATATATTTTTAAATATTTATTTTACACATGAAGAAAACAAGGGTCAACAAAGTTAAATTATCTAAGGTGACTGTGGTGGAAGCTATAATGTACCTCCCACATCCCCTTCAAGATATTACTGACTTTCTCATCTCCTTGAAGTGTTGTCTGTGGCACTCCTCCTGTGGCACCCCAAGACTATACCTTTTTTCAAGGCAGCCACATTCAATAACCGATCACCATGGGGAATTGCCACCACTCAGATACCACTTCTTATTGTCTCACAGGGTTAGCTAAGGCCTCCGTTTAGATTGCATTGCGGCTCAGCTTCTCCTTCTATCTAATCCTTTCCTTGGGTATTGATGCCAAAAGTACCCCTTATTAAACTTCCTGTGTTCTTTTCCATCTCAGAGTCAGCTTCTCAGGGAACCTGGCTGGTAATAGTCATGCAGCTAGTAAATGACGGAGCCAACACCTGGACCAGATCAGCAGCCTATAGCAGGAGCTGTGCTTGTGATCCATTTGACTATACCACCTCCTACGATAAAAAAGCCTTGCTTATCTTTGTACCCCTGGTACTAAGCATAGGTACTCAGCAAATATTTGTCAGTTCACCTTTTTATCTGTTTTTTTGGCTTGGTTGGTTAGGGTTATTTGTTTACAGTTCTTGCCCTCAGGAACCTCACCATCTAGTCTATTGCCACAGAGGGGCGGGCAAATTATATTCTAAAGTTCATGATTTTAGGATCAGGTCAATAAATGATCAATTTAATTGCTTTAAACAGTACAAAAACACTCTAATTTTAGACTTTGTTTTATTTATCAATGCTTTTAGAAACTCAAAAATTTAGCAATTATATTTCTACCCCTTAAATACAAGCCTGATCCAAGTCTTATTGATGTTATTTTAGTAAATACCTTTAAGGCCATTAAAAAGCGAAACATTTTAAGAGAAGGAGAGAGAAGAACTCACAGGCACGTAAGGACCCTTGGGTCTACCAGGAGTGTTCATGTCACACATTTAGCTCTCCTGCACTTTACAGTCTGCTCTGAGTGACTTCAAGCATTGCAGTCATCTGAAACCTTTAGCTATGGCGGAATGCTCCAGATCCTGTCAACAAACATCTTCAGGAAAGAAATCAGAGTAAAAACAACTCAAATCCCTTTGAACCTTCGTTTTTTTTCTTTTTAAAAAAACTTTTATTGGAGTATAGGTGTTTTACAATGTTGTGTTAGTTTCTGCTGTACAGCAAAGTGAATCAGTTATAAATATATCCACTCTTTTTTAGATTTCCTTCCCATTTAGGTCACCAGAGAGCACTGAGTAGAGTTCCCTGTGCTATACAGTAGGTTCTCATTTATGTTAATCACAATCTCTCAATTTGAACCTTAGTTTTAAAACATGATCTTGAACTTGTCGATCTTGACTAAGAACTACAAATGGGCTAACTTTTCCAATAGGGACTGAGGGGAGCCAGTGTTTGAACTGTTAGTAGCTCAGTCTTTTCGGCTGAAGTTTGCTTTCTTTCTCTGCCAAAAGCATAATTGTTTTTTAAAATAAAAAGTTAAAACTCTGTCAGAAAAACAAATAAACAATTAACTAATTAATTAGAAATGCAACCAATCTGGCCCAGTTTCCCAGGAGTTTATTACACAGTTTTAGGCTTATGTAATTTTGCATTGTCCAAAGTAAAATAACCTTCTAGGAGAAATACCAGTATGACACACTCACCCTTTTCACAGTCTGGATTTCTACAGGAAAGGAAAGACAAGGAATGGTCCTTTCTTATGTTCTACTGGTCTGGAACTATTTTCTTAAGGATTTTATGCCTGTGTCATCTTGTGAGAGAAGAAGTGGTATCAGCAGAAGTACAGAGAAGAGGTTAAGTATATAGGTATTGAACTAAAGGAGAACTGAATTCAAATTCTTAGTCTTAATTTAGCAATTGTGTGTCCTCAGGAAATTGCTTCTTCTCTTTGAGCCACTTTCAAGCTTATTATTAATGACTACTTATATTAATTAATTAATACCTAATTCATAGCCATGTTTTACAAACTAATGAAATATTGAATAAGAATTTTGCACTCAGTTGGCATAGAGATAGCACATGACAGATGGTGATAATTGTTACCTAACGTGTCTCTGTTGCTTTGAGAATTGACAAGGGGAGGAAGAAAGTATTTATTAAGCATTCATTTTGTACCAGGTACTGTACTAGTTTTACATACATATTCCCATTTAATTCTCATGATAATCCAGTGATATCAAGGATAGTGTTCCTATTGTATCATAGAAGAATTTCATCCTCAGAGAAATTAAGAAACTTTCCCAAGGTCACAGAGCTAGACTGTGACCTACCTAAGAGCAGCAACTGTGTCTTGCTTAAATTCACAATATCTATCATCAAGTGGACTTTTGTGAAAAAATATATGAACAAATGAATAATTTGGGAATGCATAAACTAAATGTAAGCCTTATTTCCCATGTAGTGCAGACTGTGCATATGTCACATTCAAGGAAACAGGAGTCTTACTGAAATTTTAACAAGTCATGTTTACTGTTATTATGCATTCATAAAAGGTACAGAGAGTGGTACACACCACTTTATACAGAATATTTTGTTTTATACAACATACTTTATTTCCAGGTACTTAAGGAAATCTGTATCCAGTTATTAGCTGACCACTAATGAAACAGAGACTTCAATGGACACACACAACAAAAACTACAGACTTTAAAAAGCTAGTTCAGAAAAGTAACTAAACAAGCAAACAAGTTCAAGAAACAACAAAAAACACTAAGGGATGGATTATAATATTTGAATATATGATATTCAAAATATCCTGTTTTCAACAACAACAAAAATATGATGAGACATACAAAGAAACAAGACAGTATAGTCCAAACACAGGGGGAAAAAAGCAATCAATAAAAACTATCCCTGAAAAAGCCCAGATGTTGGACTTATTAGACAAAGACTTTAAATTGGCCATTTTAAATGTGTTCAAACAGCTAAAACAAACAATTTCTAAAGTACTAAAGGAAAGCATGAGAACAATTTCTCACCAAATAGGAAATATTCATAAGGAGAAAGAATTTCTAAAAAAGACCTAAATAGAAATTCTGAAGTTGAAAAATATAACAACTGAAATGAAAATTCACTAGGGAAAATCAGCAGCAAACTTAATCAGGCAGAGAAAGAATCAGTGGACTTGAAGGTAGATCAATTAAGATTATCTACTCTGAAAAGAAAAAATGAAAAAAAAAAAAAAAAAGAACAGAGCCTAAAAGGCCTGTCTGATACCACCAAGCAAATGTATGTAATTGGACACCCAAATGAAGAGAGAGAGAAAAAGGGAGCCAAAGCATATTTGAAGAAATAATGGCAAATACTTCCCAACTTTGATGAAAGATATGAATCAACATATCCAAGAAGCTCAATGAACCCTAAGTTGGAAAAACTCAAAAAGATCCACACCTGTACACATTGTAATCAAATTATCAAAAGGCAAAGAATCTTTAAAGTAGCCAGACAGAAGAGACTCATCATGTACAAAGGATCCTCACTAAGATTAACAGCTGATTTCTCAACAAAAACCACGGAGACCAGAAGGAAGTAGCATATTCAAAGTGCTGAAAGAAAAAAAACAAAAAATTGTTACCCAAAACTTTATAACCAAAAAAACTACCCTTCAAAAAATGAAGGAGAAATTAAGATACTCCCTGATAAAGAAGAACTAAAAGAATTCATTGTTAATAGACCTGCTTTATAAGACATGCTAAAAGAAGTCCTTCAAGCAGAAATGAAAGGACACTAGACAGTAATTTGAATCAACACAAAATAATAAAGAATAGCAGTAAAGGTAACTATTGCTAGGTAAATATTAGATAGTATTAATGTAATTTTTTTGTTTGTAACTCCTCTTTTTTCCCATTTTATTTAAAAGACAAGAACATGATGCAATAACTATAAATCTATGTTGATAGGCACATATGCCTAAAGATGTAATTTATGCAACATAAAGGGGGATGGAGATATATAGAAACAGAATTTTTGTATACTATTGAAGTTAAGTTTGTATTAATCTGAACTAGTTATAAATTAAGGTGTTATTTGTAATCCCCAAGGAAATCACTAAGAAAATAACTTTAAATCACATAGTGAACAAAGCTGCAAGGGAATTAAAATAGTACACTAGAATGTATTTATTTACCATTTATATATTAACTTTTTAAAAGAAGTGAGTAATGGAGAAATTAAGGAGAAAAGACAGACATAAGACATATAGAAAACAAGCAGCAAAATGACAAATACAGTAACTACATTAAATAGTAACACTTAAATTCTCCAATTAAAAGGCAGAGATTGGTGAATGAATAAAAACAGAATATCTAATTATATGCTGTCTACAAAAAACTAACGTTAGATTCAAGCACAGATATAGATTGAGAGTAAAAAGATGGAAAAAGATATCCCATGAAAACTGTAACCAAAAGAGAGCTGGAGGACCTATAAAAACACTAGATAAAACAGACTTTAAGACAAAGATGTTGACATAGAAGAGATGGCAGGAAAACTAAAGTAAAATTCTAATTGACTAGAGCTTGGGATAGAGGTCACAGCTAGAAATATACATGATGACAGGATTGTTATATTAAACTTTAATCCCCATGCTAGCTCAGAAGTCAGAGTATAATTTTTAGTAAATATTGGTTGAGTGAATGAATAAATTTATATGTGAAATCTAAGTCATTCTCATAGAAGAGTAGTTGAAGCTATAAATTAAATGGTATCTATGAATAGTATAGAAGAAAGAGAGGTCAAATAACTAAATTATGGAAAATATATGTGTCAAGAAGAAGACCGAGTCTTCCAAAGAGAAAGAAATGCAAGAGTGGGATGGGTTGGAAGATGGCGGAAGAGTAAGACGTGGAGATCGCCTTCCTCCTCACGGATACACCAGAAATACATCTACACATGGAACAACTCCTACAGAACACCTACTGAAGGCTGGCAGAAGACCTCAGAGCTCCCAAAAGGCAAGAAACTCCCCATGTACCTGGGTAGGGCAAAAGAAAAAAAAGAAAAAACAGAGACAAAAGAATAAGGACGGCACCTGCACCAGTGGGAGAGAGCTGTGAAGGAGGAAAAGTTTCCACACACTAGGAAGCCCCTCCGCGGGCGGAGACTGCGGGAGGCGGAGGGGGGAGCTTCGGGGCCGCGGAGTAGTGCACAGCGACGGGTGCGGAGGGCAAAGCGGGGAGATCCCTGCACAGACGATCGGTGCCGACCGGCACTCACCAACCCGAGAGGCTTGTCTGCTCACCCGCCGGGGCGGGCGGGGCTGCGAGCTGAGGCTCGGGTTTCGGTTTTGGACGGAGCGCAGGGAGAGGACTGGGGTTGGTGGCTTGAACATAGCCTGAAGGGGTTGGTGCGCCACGACGAGCCGGGAGGGAGTTCGGGGAAAAGCCTGCACCTGCCGAAGAGGCAAGAGACTTTTTCTTCCCTCTTTGTTTCCTGGTGCGCGAGGAGAGGGGCTTAAGAGCGCTGCTTAAAGGAACTCCAGAGACGGGCGCGAGCCGCGGCTAAAAGCGCAAACCCCAGAGACGGGCGCGAGCCGCGGCTGGAAGCGCGAACCCCAGAGACGGGCAGGAGACGCTAGGGCTGCTGCTGCCGCCACCAGGGGGGCTGTGTGCGAGCACAGGTCACTCTCCGCGCCCCTCTTCCGCGGAGCCTGTGCAGGCCGCCACTGCCAGGGTCCCGGGATCCAGGGAAAACTTCCCCGGGAGTACGCACGGCGGGTCTCAGGCTGGTGCAACGTCACGCCGGCCTCTGCCGCAGCGTCACGCCGCCTCTGCCGCCGCAGGCCCGCCCCGCACGCAGTGCCCCTCCTTCCCCCATCCCCCAACCCCCGGCCTGAGTGAGCCGGAGCCCCCGAATCAGCTGCTCCTTTAACTCCGTCCTGTCTGTGCAAAAAACAGACGCCCTCCAGCGACCTGCGCGCAGGGGCAGGGCCGGGTACAAAGCTGAGCTCCTGTGAGCTGTGAGAGCAGGGAGGAGAGGGGGAGGTCTCTCCCGGCAGCCGCGGAGGCGGCGGATAGAAGCTCCACAATCAACTTGATGTGCCCTGCATCTGTGGAATACCTGAATTGACAGGGAGTGATCCCAAATTGAAGAGGTGGAATTTAGGAGCGAGATCTGTGATTTTTTTCCCTTTTCCTCTTTTTGTGAATGTGTGCGTGTATGCTTCTGTGTGAGATCTTGTCTGTATACTCTTGCTTCCACCATTTGTCCTAGGGCTCTATCCGTCCATGGTTTTTTAAAAAAAATTTTTTTTCTTAATAATCAATTTTAATTGTAATAACTTTATTGTACTTTACCTTCATTCTTTCTTTCTTTCTTTCCTTCCTTCCTTCCCTCCTTTAGACAGCGAATCACCCCAGGTTGAGGAGGTGGTCTCTGGGAGCAGGATTTATGATTTTTCCCCCTTTGCCTCTTTTTGTGAACGTGTATGTGTATGCTTCTGTGTAAGATTTTCTCTGTATAGCTTTGCTTCCAACATTTGTCCTAGGGTTCTATCTGTCCCCCTTTTTTTTTTTCTAAATATTTTTTAGTTCAATAACTATATTATACTTTATTTTATTTTTACTGTATCTTCTTTCTGTCTGTCTTTTTTCCTTCTTTCCCTCCTTCCTTCCTTCCTTTCCTCCTTTCCTTCTTTCTTTCCTCATACTTCTACTAATTCTCTCTACATTTTCTCCTTCTTTCCCTCCTTCCTTCCTTCCTTCCTCCCTCCCTCCTTTCTTTCCTTCTTTAATTCTTTCTTCCTTCCTTCCTTTCCTCCTTTCCTTCTTTCTTTCCTCATACTTCTACTAATTCTCTCTACTTTTTCTCCCTTTTATTCTGAGCTGTGTGGATGAAAGGCTCTTGGTGCTCCAGCCCAGGAGTCAGGGCTCTGCCTCTGAGGTAGGAGAGCCAACTTTAGGACACTGGTCAACAAGAGACCTCCCAGCTCCACATAATATTAAACGGTGGAAATCTCCCAGAGACCTCCATCTTAACACCAGCACCCAGCTTCACTCAACGACCAGCAAGTCACAGTGCTGGACAACCTATGCCAAACAACTAGCAAAACAGGAACACAACCCCACCCATTAGCAGAGAGGCTGCCTAAAATCATAATAAGGCCACAGACACCCCAAAACACACCACCAGACGTGAACCTGCCTGCTAGAGAGACAAGATCCAGCCTCATCCAGCACAACACAGGCACTAGTCCCCTCCACCAGGAAGCCTACACAACCCACTGAAACAACCTTAGCCACTGGAGACAGACATCAAAAACAACGGGAACTACGAACGTGCAGCCCGCAAAAAGGAGACCCCCAAACACAGTAAGATAAGCAAAATGAGAAGACAGAAAAACACACAGCAGATGAAGGAGCAAGATAAAAACCCATCAGACCTAACAAATGAAGAGGAAATAGGCAATCTACCTGAAAAAGAATTCAGAATAATGATAGTAAGGATGATCCGAAATCTTGGAAGTAGAATGGACAAAATGCAAGAAACAGTTAACAAGGACCTAGAAGACATAAAGATGAAACAAGCAATGATGAACAACGCAATAAATGAAATTAAAAGTACTCTAGATAGGATCAATAGCAGAATAACTGAGGCAGAAGAACGGATAAGTGACCTGGAAGATAAAGTAGTGGAAATAACTACTGCAGAGCAGAATAAAGAAAAAAGAATGAAAAGAACTGAGGACAGTCTCAGAGACCTCTGGGACAACATTAAACGCACCAACATTCGAATTATAGGGGTTCCAGAAGAAGAAGGAAAAAAAGAAAGGGACTGAGAAAATATTTGAAGAGATTATAGTTGAAAACTTCCCTAATATGGGAAAGGAAATAGTTAATCAAGTCAGGAAGCACAGAGAGTCCCATACAGGATAAATCCAAAGAGAAATAAGCCAAGACACATATTAATCAAACTATCAAAAATTAAATACAAAGAAAGCATATTAAAAGCAGCAAGGGAAAAACAACAAATAACACACAAGGGAATCCCCATAAGGGTAACAGCTGATCTCTCAGCAGAAACCCTACAAGCCAGAAGGGAGTGGCAGGACATACTGAAAGTGATGAAGGAGAAAAACCTGCAACCAAGACTACTCTACCCAGCAAGGATCTCATTCAGATTTGATGGAGAAATTAAAACCTTTACAGACAAGCAAAAGCTGAGAGAGTTCAGCACCACCAAACCAGCTTTACAACAAATGCTAAAGGAACTTCTCTAGACAAGAAACGCAAGAGAAGGAAACGACCTATAATAACGAACCCAAAACAATATAGAAAATGGGAATAGGAACATACATATCGATAATTACCTTAAATGTAAATGGACTAAATGCTCCCACCAAAAGACACAGATTGGCTGAATGGATACAAAAACAAGAGCCTTATATATGCTGTCTACAAGAGACCCACTTCAGACCTAGAGACACATACAGACTGAAAGTAAGGGGATGGAAAAAGATATTCCATGCAAATGGAAACCAAAAGAAAGCTGGAGTAGCAATTCTCATATCAGACAAAATAGACTTTAAAATAAGTACTATTAAAAGAGATAAAGAAGGACACTACATAATGATCAAGGGATCGATCCAAGAAGAAGATATAACAATTGTAAATATTTATGCACCCAACATAGGAGCACCTCAATACATAAGGCAAATACTAACAGCCATAAAAGGGGAAATCGACAGTAACACATTCATAGTAGGGGACTTTAACACCCCACTTTCACCCATGGACAGATCATCCAAAATGAAAATAAATAAGGAAACACAAGCTTTAAATGATACATTAAACAAGATGGACTTAATTGATATTTATAGGACACTCCATCCAAAAACAACAGAATACACATTTTTCTCAAGTGCTCATGGAACATTCTCCAGGATAGATCATATCTTGGGTCACAAATCAAGCCTTGGTAAATTTAAGAAAACTGAAATTGTATCAAGTATCTTTTCTGACCACTACACCATGAGACTAGATATCAATTACAGGAAAAGATCTGTAAAAAATACAAACACATGGAGGCTAAACAATACACTACTTAATAATGAAGTGATCACTGAAGAAATCAAAGAGGAAATAAAAAAATACCTAGAAACAAATGACAATGGAAACACAACGACCCAAAACCTATGGGATGCAGCAAAAGCAGTTCTAAGGGGGAAGTTTATAGCAATACAAGCCCACCTTAAGAAGCAGGAAACATCTCGAATAAACAACCTAACCTTGCACCTCAAGCAGTTAGAGAAAGAAGAACAAAAAAACCCCAAAGCTAGCAGAAGGAAAGAAATCATAAAAATCAGATCAGAAGTAAATGAAAAAGAAATGAAGGAAACAATAGCAAAGATCAATAAAACTAAAAGCTGGTTCTTTGAGAAGATAAACAAAATAGATAAACCACTAGCCAGACTCATCAAGAAAAAAAAGGAGAAAACTCAAATCAATAGAATTAGAAATGAAAAAGGAGAAGTAACAACTGACACTGCAGAAATAAAAAAAATCATGAGAGATTACTACAAGCAACTCCATGCCAATAAAATGGACAATCTGGAAGAAATGGACAAATTCTTAGAAATGCACAACCTGCCAAGACTGAATCAGGAAGAAATAGAAAATATGAACAGACCAATCACAAGCACTGAAATTGAAACTGTGATTAAAAATCTTCCAACAAACAAAAGCCCAGGACCAGATGGCTTCACAGGTGAATTCTATCAAACGTTTAGAGAAGAGCTAACACCTATCCTTCTCGAACTCTTCCAAAATATAGCAGAGGGAGGAACACTCCCAAATTCCT
Organism: Phocoena phocoena; assembly: GCF_963924675.1. NCBI lineage: Eukaryota > Metazoa > Chordata > Mammalia > Artiodactyla > Phocoenidae > Phocoena > Phocoena phocoena. The sequence continues at coordinate 25,158,502 of NC_089235.1, read as the reverse complement.
TCTACGAGGCCACCATCACCTTGATACCAAAACCAGACAAGGATGTCACAAAGAAAGAAAACTACAGGCCAATATCACTGATGAACATAGATGCAAAAATCCTCAACAAAATACTAGCAAACAGAATCCAACAGCACATTAAAAGGATCATACACCATGATCAAGTGGGGTTTATTCCAGGAATGCAAGGATTCTTCAATATACGCAAATCTATCAATGTGATAAACCATATTAACAAATTGAAGGAGAAAAACCATATGATCATCTCAATAGATGCAGAGAAAGCTTTTGACAAAATTCAACACCCATTTATGATAAAAACCCTCCAGAAAGTAAGCATAGAGGGAACTTTCCTCAACATAATAAAGGCCATATATGACAAGCCCACAGCCAACATCATCCTCAATGGTGAAAAACTGAAAGCATTTCCACTAAGATCAGGAACAAGACAAGGTTGCCCACTCTCACCACTCTTATTCAACATAGTTTTGGAAGTTTTAGCCACAGCAATCAGAGAAGAAAAGGAAATAAAAGGAATCCAAATCGGAAAAGAAGAAGTAAAGCTGTCACTGTTTGCAGATGACATGATACTATACATAGAGAATCCTAAAGATGCTACCAGAAAACTACTAGAGCTAATCAATGAATTTGGTAAAGTAGCAGGATACAAAATTAATGCACAGAAATCTCTGGCATTCCTATATACTAATGATGAAAAATCTGAAAGTGAAATCAAGAAAACACTCCCATTTACCATTGCAACTAAAAGAATAAAATATCTAGGAATAAACCTACCTAAGGAGACGAAAGACCGGTATGCAGAAAATTATAAGACACTGATGAAAGAAATTAAAGATGATACAAATAGATGGAGAGATATACCATGTTCTTGGATTGGAAGAATCAACATTGTGAAAATGACTCTACTACCCAAAGCAATCTACAGATTCAATGCAATCCCTATCAAACTACCACTGGCATTTTTCACAGAACTAGAACAAAAAATTTCGCAATTTGTATGGAAACACAAAAGACCCCGAATAGCCAAAGCAATCTTGATAACGAAAAAAGGAGCTGGAGGAATCAGGCTCCCTGACTTCAGACTATACTACAAAGCAACAGTAATCAAGACAGTATGGTACTGGCACAAAAACAGAAAGATAGATCAGTGGAACAGGATAGAAAGCCCAGAGATAAACCCACGCACATATGGACACCTTATCTTTGATAAAGGAGGCAGGAATGTACAGTGGAGAAAGGACAGCCTCTTCAATAAATAGTGCTGGGAAAACTGGACAGGTACATGTAAAAGTATGAGATTAGATCACTCCCTAACACCATACACAAAAATAAGCTCAAAATGGATTAAAGACCTAAATGTAAGGCCAGAAACTATCAAACTCTTAGAGGAAAACATAGGAAGAACACTCTATGACATAAATCACAGCAAGATCCTTTCTGACCCACCTCCTAGAGTAATGGAAATAAAAACAAAAATAAACAAATGGGACCTAATGAAACTTCAAAGCTTTTGCACAGCAAAGGAAACCATAATCAAGACCAAAAGACAACCCTCAGAATGGGAGAAAACATTTGCAAATGAAGCAACTGACAAAGGATTAATCTCCAAAATTTACAAGCAGCTCAATAACAAAAAAACAAACAACCCCATCCAAAAATGGGCAGAAGACCTAAACAGACATTTCTCCAAAGAAGATATACAGAATGCCAACAAACACATGAAAGAATGCTCAACATCATTAATCATTAGAGAAATGCAAATCAAAACTACAATGAGATATCATCTCACACCAGTCAGAATGGCCATCATCAAAAAATCTAGAAACAATAAATGCTGGAGAGGGTGTGGAGAAAAGGGGACACTCTTGCACTGCTGGTGGGAATGTGAATTGGTTCAGCCACTATGGAGAACAGTATGGAGGTTCCTTAAAAAACTACAAATAGAATTACCATATGACCCAGCAATCCCACTACTGGGCATATACCCTGAGAAAACCAAAATTCAAAAAGAGTCATGTACCAAAATGTTCATTGCAGCTCTATTTACAATAGCCCGGAGATGGAAACAACCTAAGCGCCCATCATCGGATGAATGGATAAAGAAGATGTGGCACATATACACAATGGAATATTACTCAGCCTTAAAAAGAAATGAAATCAAGCTATTTGTAATGAGATGGATAGACCTAGAGTCTGTCATACAGAGTGAAGTAAGTCAGAAAGAAAAAGACAAATACCGTATGCTAACACAAATATATGGAATTTAAGGGGAAAAAATGTCATGAAGAACCTAGGGGTAAGACAGGAATAAAGACGCAGACCTTCTGGAGAACGGACTTGAGGATATGGGGAGGGGGAAGGGTGAGTTTTGACAGGGCGAGAGAGAGTCATGGACATATACACACTAACAAACGTAGTAAGGTAGATAGCTAGGGGGAAGCAGCCGCAAGGCACAGGGATATTAGCTCGGGGCTTTGGGACAGCCTGGAGGGGTGGGATGGGGAGAGTGGGAGGGAGGGAGACGCAAGAGGGAAGACATATGGGAACATATGTATATGTATAGCTGATTCACTTTGTTATAAAGCAGAAAGTAACACACCATTGTAAAGCAATTATACCCCAATAAAGATGTTTAAAAATAAATAAATAAATAAAAAAAGAAAGAAAAAGGTAAATAAAGAAATGATAAACAGCCTTAAAAAAAAAAAGTGGAGATTGAGGAAATACAGGAAAGTTGTGGAGGGCAAGGAGTAACAGACCTTCAAGAGTACAGGACACACACATATTGTATTAATATAGAGAGTATGTATAATTTGTATATAAGTATATATAATCTATATATACACATTTCATATATTTATAGATATATTACATATAATCATGTCACATGCCACATACATGTCATCCTTTCAGTGCTTCATCGAGATGAATTGGAATTTTTTTCCGGATGCTGAAAAGGAACACTCTGTCCTCCTGATATCACAGATAATAGTGTATATATAACTTTCAGTAGCCTGTGAATATCAGAAATGTTCAGGAGAATCATTCATAATCAAAGGCATCACCTACTTTCTCAGTGTTCGAATATCTCCTTCTGAATAACAGTTTTACTGCTTTTCCCTGTTTGTACTCCCTCAATGTATACCAAGTCTTTTTTTTTTTTTTCTGAAAAGTAGCTCCAATGTCTTGTATAAAGTGCAATAAAACTTCTAGTCAGTCAAGAAACAAATGATGCAAAGTAAATTTGAAGTTAGAGGAGTATTTTAACTATTTTAAGAAACACTTTCTGCATCAGAAACATTAATATCTGTCTTAAATTAAAGAAATGAAAGGAAGTAGAGAGGTGAAATAGACATTGACTAACAGTTCATCAGTTTGTTCCCTTGGGCTGTAATATAATGCTACCAAGATATCCTTATTGGTCCTAGCTTCTCTGAATTTTTCCCTTAAAAATTTTGTTTTCTTTCTTCTTGCTTGGATTGCTAACTTTGACACATTATTCAATTTGTTTTAGTAAGACATATACCACTGTGGTGTATAAACTATTTGCTACTCCAATTTCTACTAAATAAATCAGTGCTTAGACTCTATGTTTGCCAAGAATAAGGAAATGCTGCAATTCAGAGTTAATTATTCTCTGTTGTTGAGTGGACATGTGTGGTTTGAAGTGGTGTTTTTAGGTTTAGGTAGCTAACACCCCTTCTCTCTTCTTCAGGAAGGAGCACCTTGATTATGCTTTAGCAAACCTCCCTTCCTGCTTCTCAGTTCATGATGGTCCAGGTAGCTACTCCAGAGTTAGTTATATGAGCCAAGCTTGGTCAATCAAATATTCTGGCTCTGGAATTTGATTCTTGAGCAGAATAACAGCTTGGTCGAAATGGTAGCAGCTTACATTTCCTCACCGTTAGCTACTCAGAAAAAAGAGTCCCTTAGATCTGGCTGCTGTGAATTCCAGAGCCTCTCTGGTTTCTAATCTTCCTCTGATTTGCATTTCAAGTGTTTTCTTTGATTATAGGAACTATCCAAATCACTTCCAAAAAAATCCAAGTTTGTCTCTTAAGCTATGTTGTGTGTTTCTTACAACCAAAAAGAAGGAGAAAAGTCTAAGTGATATATTGGAAAACATTTTACTTAAAAATATGAAACAACACTGCCCGAATGGAGATCCACCCCTGAGGTATCACTGTAATTTAGTGAAACCAATTTTTAGCAAACATCCCAGAATTTATAACTTCCAAACAGAAGTTTTTCCATTCTAAGATGCATTGCTGGAAACACCTTTAGATGTCTGATTAATACATTTATTCTTTTCAATACCTCTTCAATCTAAGGATGATTTACTTTTCACCTTTCCTTTCATTTCTTTCATTCCTTCTTACTGTCAACAGAGGGGCAACAACATTATAATTTTACTTCAAAGTATTTTATTTCTTTTCAGAGTAAGAGGTCACCTTCTGCAAAATTTATTTTATTTTTAACACTTCGGCATTTTAGTACTTCAAATCATGCATTACTTGTGCACTCATGGCTAATGAGGAACTGATCTTCTTACCCAAAGCTAACCAATAGAAATATAATGTGAGCCACATCTGTAATTTTTAATTTCCAAGTAGCCATATTCAAAACTGGTAAAAACAATCAGGTGAAATAAATGTTAATAATATGTTTTACTTAACCCAATACATCTAAAACAATATTTGAACATAAAATAAATATAAAAGTACTAATGACACATTCTACATTCTTTTTATACTAAATCTTTAAAATCCAATACAGTAAGTCCCCTACATACGAACTAGTTCCTTTCTGAGAGTACACTCGTAAGTCTAATTTGTTTGTAAATCCAACAAACTTAGGCTAGGCATCCAACTAACACAATCGGCTATATAGTACTCTATTCTAATATGTTTATAATACTTTTCACTCAAATAATACATAAAAAACAAACACAAAAAATAAAGAAAACATTTTTAATCTTACAATACAGTACCTTGAAAATTACAGTAATTCAGTACAACATCTGGCATACACGGGCTAGAATCGAGTGAACAGGCAAGAAGAGTTACTGACTGGAGGAGGGAGAGGAGGTGGGAGATGGTAGAGATGAAGGATCATCAGCAATAGGAGATGGAAGGCAAGCTGAAATTTCACTCACACCTGACGTTGACGGCACAGTTTCTGGTTCCTTGCTGGATTCAATTCTATCTACCCTCTTGAAAAAACGATCCAGTGATGTCTGAGTAGCAGTTCTTTCTTCTTGTCATAGATGACACTGTAGCACTGGATTGCATTCCAAACTGCTGCTGCAACCTTCATGTAGCATTCTATGTTCAGGTCCTGTGCCTCAAAAACTAACAGTGCCTCCTCAAATAAAGAAAATCCCCTTACCATTTCCTGCATCGTGAATCTCTTCGGTTCTTCAGTTACTTCTTCTTCCTCTTGTCTCTCTTTATCCTGTCTCTGGGCCTCCAATTTCATCAGGTCTTCATTAGTAAGCTCCTCGTGTTGCATGGTAAGGAGTTCAGTGAAGTGGTCCTCTTGCAGATCTAGCTCCAGCTTCTTGCTGATGGTCACTGAAGACCTCTTTGGACTCCTCATCCACCTTCTCAAATCTATGAAAATCATGAACAAACTGCAGGCATCCTGGGCTTGAAATAAAGATACTGTACTATTGTACTCTCTACAGTACTGCACAGTGAAGTACACAAAAGCACAACCACTTGTAGAGGATGCACACACATGATAATGTACGCCAGACACACGAACTAACTTATGTGACTGGACATTCAAACGCACATTTGCATCTTCGAAAGTTTGTAACTTGAAGGTTCGTATGTAGGGAACTTACTGTATATATTTTACACTTAGAGCACATCTCAATTCAAATGTAAATTTCAATTAGAAATATTTATTCTGTATATATATTTTTTATAAATTTTACAGTTGAAAAAGTATGTACCCAAGTTTTTTCAAGCATACTTAACATTTTCTTATAACCAACTTGAGCACTAGTTTTTAAATTTAAATTAATTAAAACTAAATGAAATTAAAAATTCAGTTCCTCAACTGCACTAGCCACATTTCAAGTATTCATTTCATATGGCTATTGGATACCGTTTGGACCTCACAGGTCTAGCAGAACTAGCTAGGAATGTGTGTTTAAGTAGGTGGGGAGAGATATCCAAACACGTCTCAGGTCTCATTTATGAGGTTTTGATGTTTAAGTTATGTTAAGCTTCACAGAACTGTGGGTTTATAGTTTTCATCAAATTTAGAAATTTCTCAGCCATTATTTCTACAAAGGGTTTTTTCTATCATATTCCCTTCCCCCCTACTCTCCCCACCCTGAAAAAAAAATCCATCCAGCCCACCACCACAATTCCAGGACTCCAATTACCTGCATGTTAGACAGTTTAATATGGTCTCACAGCTTACTCTTGTTCTATTTTTTTCCAATCTTTTTTTTCTTTAGTATTTTATTTAGGATAATTTCTGTTGCTATGTCTTTAAGTTCACTAACCTTTTCTTCTGCAATATCTAATCTGATGTTACTCCCTCCCACTATATTCTGTATTTTCATTTCAGATAATGTATTTTTCATGTCTAGAATTTCAATTTGGGTCTTTTTTTCATATCTGCCATTTCTCTCTTCATTGTGATCATGATTTTCTTTCTCAAACATAGGGAGTATACTTATTATAGTAATTTTAATGAACATATGAAATATATTTATAATAGCTGTTTTAATAACCCTTGCCTTCAAATTCCATCATCTGTGTCATTTCTGAGTCTGTTCTTACTGTTTGATTTTTCTCTTGGTTATGGGTTGTATTTTCCTGCTTCTTTGCACTCCTGAAAATTTTTTATTGGATGCCAGACTTTGTGAACTTTATGCTGTTGGGTGCCAGTTTTATTTTAGTTGCTTTTTTGTTGGTATTTATTAGCTTTTATATTCCTTTAAGCATTTGGGGGTTTTGTTCTGGGATGCAGGTAGTTTACTTGGAATCATTTTGAAGCTTGCTTTTAAGCTTTTTAGGGTGAGCACAGAACAGCCTTTAGTCTAGACATAATTTGACCTCACTAGTGAGACAATACCCTTCTAAGGACTCATTTGTTTTGTTTCCCTCTCATTTGTTTCCCTCTCAAGAATCACTGTCTAGTGCTGCCTGCTGTCAACTGTCTGGAAACTGTTGTTTCATATATTTTGTCCAATTTTCTAGTTATTTGGTGGTAGAAGGTAAATCCAGTTCCTGTTATTCTATCAGGACCCAAAAATGTAAAAACTTAATAGTCATTCATATAACAAATCTTTATTAAATGCCAACTGTATGTGAGGGACTGTGCAGAGACACACAGTGGGATTGAACTGGAAAAGATATAGTCCATGACCTCAAATTACCACAGCCCAGCAGGGAAGAAGAATAATAAAGTGACTGTTCAAGTAAATATGCAACATAAACCATGATAGATGATAGGAGAGAAAGCAGAGTGCTACAAAAGCACAACAGGGAGACTTGATTTAGTCTGTGCGATCAGGAAAAGTTTACCAAAACAAAGGACACTCTAAGATTTAAGGGATAAGTAAGATGTGGTATCTGTGTTGTGGAGGGTGGGAAGACTGCTAAGAAAAAACAGCATGTGCAAAAGGCTTGTGGCAAGATGGAACCATTAGACATCATCAAGTCCAACCTTTAGATTTCCCAGTGAAGACACAAAAGCAAGACACAAGAGTTTATGACTTATGACTTACCTAGTTGTACTGTGTTAGTGTCAGAGCAGGAGATGGAATCCAGAACTCCTACCTCCAGGTCTAGTGTTCTTTCCATCCCATTAGACCTTGTATTCCCTAAGCAAATGTGGGGAATTACTAGATCATTTTCTATAATGACGTTTGTCATTTTATGGTGCATGAACCATTATGGACAATACATAATGCTGTACTTTCACTTAAAAATCATTATGGCCAAAACTTTATTCAAGATACACTTTTAATTTCCTTCCTATATTTTTATGTATTTACAAGGAATATGATGTAAAGTATAAATAAATGTACAAGACAGCACAAAACAGAAAAGAATGAATATTCACACATTTAGCACGCTGAAGCCATAACAGCATCATAATGGACTGGGAATGTTAATGTAGCCCCCTAAGTGACTAAATTACACCCAGGAGATTCTCGCTCAGCAGTGTAAGCTGTTAGTGCTTCCAGTCATTTTGGGAAATGCATCCATTGTCCCATTCCAAGCTTAATTGGCATAATAAATGTCAATTAAAACTCCTTTAAGATTTTAAACTCAAGTGAAACTATTTATGTATAGATTCACACAAGACTTCTCTACAAACATGTCTCCTATAAGAGACACATTTCTTATACATTCACTCTGGGCTACAACATGGATACAGCACAGCAAACTTACATTCTCATAGGAAAGAAAGTTATTTTCCCCATCTTTCCTAAACATATCACTCTTAAGTTGCTTATAAACTGTTATATGTTTTATATGTTCATAGAGTTCAGTTTTCTTTCAACAAATATATAGAGAGTACCAACTACGTGCCAGGACTGGAAATAATATAATAGTGAACAAGGTAGAATGCCCCCTCCCATCAGTATGGAGAGATCCTCCAAAATGCTACCAGGAAGTCCCATTCCATCCCGGATCCTAAATCTACACATGACTCCTTTTTTAACTTTTACTTATGAGGCTTAAAAGACAATTATTCATCCAGTATAAATATAAAACAGAATCTTTGTTAACTTCTATATTTGGCAAAAACATATTTTGTGTCTTATGTACAGCTCATTAATATCGGTGTCCAAAAATTCTGTTTTAAGTAGCCCAAGCTGCCAATTGTTTGATATCATCATCCTCTTCTTCTGCCCTCCTGGAAGATGCTGAAACAAACAAACAAAAATGGATAAAAATTAGTAATTGGTGACATACATACTTTCAGCACAGAAAACAGGTATGAATTATGTATTAAAAGGTATATTTTATGCAATGAAAAATAAGTGCTAAAAGGCATAGGCCTGGCTATTATTTCAGGTAATTATTTGACCACAGGTGGTTGAGGTGGGGAGCAGACCTGCTCGGGATCGATGTGCAGAGGAGGATGTGCTAGACATGCGACCTGGTATTCTGTCTGGCTGTGCTGGGAGGGAGGAGGAAGGCACATTTGGAAGTCGGATATTTGCCATCTTCTTATTTAATTCTTCCTGCTCCAGTTCCTCAAGTTCTGCCATCAGCTCATCCTGAACAGAGGAAAAAGAAAGAATTAGGGAGTTAATGTTTCAAGAAGTGGGTTTCCTCAAACATAATAACAAGAACATCTGCTACCCAATTGATATGTGAGAACCCAGTGAAATGGAATATTTATTTTAAGACTAAGTCTGTTTTGCAACACTGAGCAATAATTAAAATATGAATATTTGGGGCTGTGCAAATTTGTTGTAGTTAATCTTATAATACTTCAGTCAACAGTTTTTCAAGTAATTTGTGCTTGCTGAATATATAACCTCCACAGTTTCTAGGAAATTTACACCTTGCCTGTCATTTTTCCAATGTGTCTTTTATTTTCTACTGTTAAGAATTAAGAATCTGTGAGACTTTAACTAGAGGAAATAAATATTTTCATTTGGGCTAATGCTACTGAAATAAAACAACAGGTATAGCAAAACCATAACATACCAAAAGTAAAAAGAATCAAAGATATTATTGTTCCTTTGTCAAATTACGAAAACTAGTAAATATCATGCTCTATGTCTTAGTTAAGAAAGCTTCAACTCAAGGTAGGTACACTGTATTTCTTTCTTTTAGCAATAGCCCCAGAGTCTGGTTTAATCCTAAACTGTTCTCTGTCTCAAGAACCTTAGAGAGGCAAGTCTAGTTTGAGGCTTTAAGGGTAAAAGTCACCTTATGACAGATATGAGATGACTTGAGATGAATAGTTCATGTCTAACTGGCTCCAAGTGTCCTCAGGTTGAGTCCAACCCCCCTGAGAGAAGTTGGGAGTCAAAACTAAATTTGTCATCATTAGAATTCTGAGGTTGTCATTATTAGAAATGACCTAAGACACTCTTATATTCGACCAAGGAGATTTCTTCATTTATTCATCATAGAACAAATTTATTGAGAGCTCACTCCTGGCTGAACTCAGGGCTGGGGAGACAAAGTCCAAACAACAGTCCCTACATTTAAGGAGCATATTGAATGTAGGAGAAAGGCACAGAAACAAATAATTATTCTATATTAGAATGAGAGTAACAATACTATGGGCCAAGAGTGGAGATCCTTAAGCCAACCACAGCATTCAATCAAGTCACCATGTATCAGACATACAGTAAGCTGAATGACTGTCTGACCACCATTATATCTACCTCATGAAAAGGAAACAAACATGAAAATGTATAGCATGAGGCCATGTGAAATAGTGTGGTCAGTGTAGTTGTGGGCTTTATGATGCTCCACAGGCTGAATGAATAATGTACCTTCAGCATGAATACTCTGATATCCTATTTCTGCTCACAAAACAATTAAGAACAAATATAGCAAATGTAGTAGTAGCAGAACACACTATCCTACACTGAATGTATGCCCAGAATTGCCAATAGTGCTTGATGGTTACCAACAGCACTGAAAAGATATTGATATTTTCTTTAGCAAATATGTGTTGACAGGATAATCATCTCCATCATTTTCAAACTTCAGGTATCATACACTTATTTATTCATTGATAAAAGAATTTTAGAATTTAAGAAACTTTAGAGATAGTCTAGGGATCCGGTCATTTTCATTTTATAAATAAGAAAACTAAGGGTCAGAAAAGTAAAGGGACTTACACAAAGTTTAGTAATAAATGGCAGAACCCAGAGGTCCTAATGAGCCCAGAGCTCTTTCCACCATGTCATAGTGCACTCATTAGGTGCTTGTTAGTCTAACCAGATATAGGCAAACTTTCTCTGGAAAGGACCAGACAGCAGTATTTTTGGCTTTGCAGACCACATATGGTCTCTGTCTAATAGCCTTTTTTGTTGCTATTGTCACTGCTGCTGTTGTGTTCTGCAATCCCTTAAACATATAAAAACCATCTTGTTCAACAGGCCATACAAAAACAGAACTTCAGGAGGATTTGTCCTGAAAGCCACATTTTTCCAACCCCTGGTCTATACTATTTTAAAAAGCTATTGAAGAAACAGACGAACAGACAACAAATAGAAAACAAATTTATGGTTACCAAATGGGAAAGTAGTGGGGAGCGAGGGATAAATTAGGAGTTTGGGACTAACGTATACACACTACTGTATATGAAATAGACAACCAAAAAGGACCTACTGTATAGCACAGGGGACAGCACTTAATATTTTGTAATAACCTATGAGAGAAAAGAATCTGAAAAAAAATAGATATATGTGTATGTATAACTGAATCACATTTCTGTACACCTGAAACTAACACAACATTGTAAATCAACTATACTTCAATTTAAAAAAAAAAGTAGAATGGAGAAAGATAAAATAAAATAAAACAAAACTAGAAATAAAAAGTTGTTGACACCCAGTTCTCACTTTCAAGGATTCTGTGGAACTACATCTTACTTATTAGATGTACCATTTTTAACACTACATGAACGTAGGAAGTCAGATTCTTTGCCATGGTAATCTGAGAATTGGAAATGTTTCAAAATTTGTGTGTACTTTGTGTGTACTTTGAGTAGAACAATTGAAATTCACAGTGCAGACATCACCATTATAATTATAGCCTGTATTATTGGACTGATTAATCTCAATGGAATGTGTGTGTTAATAATGTCACTCCACATTTATTTTGTTTCATAGCCTAAGTAATGAACAGAGGCAGCCTAACCTCTAATTTAACATGAGCATGATCTGTTTCTTGCAGAGTGACACAGTCTGCTTTGTTTTGCCCAGATGTGCGAGCACTCAATTTTTCGTAATGGGGTTTTAGGCTTCAACCATTAAAAGTCACTAACTTTACATAATCACATGCTGCTTTTCCTTAATAGCTGAAAACTTAATTAGGGGGCTATTTGCCAAACTATATTAATCTTTCCTTTAACTCAGAGCTACCAACACTTCATTTCCCTCTTAAGACAGGTACTTTTCTAAGAAATTTATTCTTTAATGATATTTAAGGAAATGTGTAAGGAAACCTGCTTGCTCCATATGATGGGAAGCTGTCTTTTTTAGCGGCCACCATACTCCATTCTTTATTATAGGGTCACCCACCTCATCAAAGTTATCGTCAAATCCAACTCGTTGAGAAAACGCTTCTGAGATTTCTTGGGCAACATCCTGTTGCTCTGCGATCTCTTGCATCAAATCATCTATTTTGTTCAGATCCCTAGGAAATAATATTTTATTGAAATAGTTTAGAATTTTACTTTAAAATTATGAATTTAGATATAAATTAGAAAAATGAGTCAATTTAATATAAACTCTTAGTTATTTCAGTAGGATAGTAAACATTCTGGTTGATAAGACTTATCAACTTTAAGAATTGCATTTCAAAAAAATTAATAATTCTGTATATGTACATATATTTTAAATTATGTAAATTAAATTAAATTGATAGCTATTACATTTGGGAGTCACTAGAGGGCAAATTATTTGATAACTAACAATATTTGTAGACCCATTTTGAAATTTTGTCTGGTAGGGCATATGTAAAATTTAAATATAAGCTGTTATGTATTAACTCTGCAGGAAGTGGTACCATGGGCCACCAAGGACCACTGTGACTAAGATAAACTCGGGAAGCTCTCAGCAGCTGCTATCAGGGCAGCTTTTTGTAGAAGGTGAACTCTGGAACTAGAGATCTATTTTCTAGACTGCCTAGTACGTCTGAGGTCCTGGCCCCCTGAGAACTTTCCCATAGCTGCTGATGGTCTGAGAGATTACCGATGAGAGCAGGATTAGGCCTATGAAGCCCTCAGAAGAATCAGCAACTTCAGCAAAGGAATCACAGGCCCAGGACGGACAGCTGCTTTCAAGACAGTTTCTAGCACCCAAGTCCCACTGGCCTCCAACCACCCACTGAAGCTGCCAGTTTCCGAATGCCAGCATCTGAGCTGCCTCTCCAGTACCTTGTCTCTGAATCATTCCTCCAACTCTGAAGCTAGGCCAAACTGATTGGATACCAGAGAAGTGACAATTTTCCTCATTATTAAGCAATTAACACTGAAATTTTGATTCCCAGTGGAATAAATCTTTTACAAGTTTTCCATACTCTATACATGGGAAAAGCTGAGTATTCTGACATAATTTCATGTAGTAATCAAAAAGAATACTTTGCCATTCTCCTATCACCCCTTATTTCTAATTCTTATATTTATAACAAATATACAAGGATTATTTATTTAAAAATCATATGACAAAGGTACAACTAAAGTTTGGGCCTGGGAGTGAATTTTTCTCAAAAGGAACACCCAGGGCTTCCCTGGTGGCGCAGTGGTTGAGAGTCCGCCTGCCGATGCAGGGGACACGGGTTCGTGCCCCGGTCTGGGAAGATCCCACATGCCGCGGAGCGGCTGGGCCCGTGAGCCATGGCCGCTGAGCCTGCGCGTCCGGAGCCTGTCCTCCGCAACGGGAGAGGCCACAACAGTGAGAGGCCCGCGTAACGCATAAAAAAAAAAAAAAAAAAAGGAACACCCAGAGGTGATGCTGCTAAACTACCCGGAGAGAAAAACTATGATTTTGTAATACATTTTAGCACCCAGCTTACAGCAACAATATAGGACTGTGACTCTGATAATGAATTGAATGATCTCTCAGAAGCTGTCGAAATGATGGCTAATTGTCAATTATCAAGGCAAGAAAATGTCAGCAAAGATGTCTTCACTGACCCCAGCCTCTCTCTCTCCCATCTTTTCCCATCCATGGAAGCTTCTCTACATCCCTCAGTCACTCTTTGCCCTTGCATACCTTTGGTCCAAACTTCACTATGATATTTAACTTTGGAAAAGGATTAGGTCCCAGACATTGATTCTGAGTGTGAATATAAAGCAAATTGTTAGCCCCACTGCCACTATGAATATAGATTACTGAGCGCTTACTTTGTGCCAGGAACTCCTAAGTGCAGTATATACTGTATCTCATTGAATTTCACAATAACCACATGAGGTAAGTACTATTATTATCTCTAATTTACTGATAAGGAAACTGACTCAGGGAGAGGCAAAGTAATTTGCCCAAGGACAGTCAGCAGGATCTGGGATTATAATCCAGAAAATCTGACCCCAAATCCATGCTTTTATCTACTATTGTATGTCAATGGTTCTCAAACATTGCTTAGTATCAGAATCACCTGGGAGCTTGGTTAAAAACAAAAAGGCCCAATCCTTGCTTTTCTTGAAGGAGCTTGGGCATCTGTGTTCTCATTAGTAGTGATTTTTGAGTCCCCCCAAAATTTGACAACCACTATTGTATAGTTCTAACACCTTCACAGATATTAACATTTAAGTCTTTTAAAAATTATAGAATGAAAATATTTGCAGGCGGAGTGTCAAACAATAGTGAGGCTACTGGGAAACGTTAAGGGCAAAACGAATGTCCTTTATTTTTTCATGGTCTGTTTTTTCTTTTGCCAATATTACTTCTGCTCTTACTCTGAAGGAACATTCCATTCCAACATGTCAAAGAGTCTCAAATGAGTAAGCCCATTCCTGTGCAGATCATCATATACTTCCAAAGCACTGAGGGAATTTATGGCTCAGAGGGAGACTAAAGTCACTCACATGTTTTCATGAACTGCTTTCATGGCTTTTGCTGCAATGCCCATGTTCCTTAACACTTCTGTGTTGGTGTGTGAGTTTTCCAAGGCTTCTCTCTGGAACTCAATGGTGGAAAGGGTGCCATCAATCTGAGTGAGCTGCTTCTCAAACCTCTTCTTTCTCTTTAGTGCCTGTAATGCAGCTAAATAATGGAGAAGCCACATTTATAAGGAGAGAGCCAATCACTCACTCAAGACACTTGCTGAGCTGTTTACTCAGCACCAACCATGGAATCAGTATTGTTGAAACCAAAGAGGATACCAAATAAAAAATCTAAAGGGTAGCATCTATCCTTTCAGTTGCTTGTACCAACTACTGCTTCCTTAAACATTTTGTTATTCTTCCAAAGATCTGCCAAGTGTCAGAAGATGAAAAGTCAAAATTTCATAGTCTATAAAATATACCACAGAAGTGTTTCTGTTAATATTGGATTTTAGAAAAAGAATAGATAAAATAGAAGTAAATATCACGTAATAAGAAAAATAAAACTTTAGAGAAAGAAAGAATTTTAAGAACTATCTATTCTAGCCCTATTTTCTTATTTCAAAGACAAGTTAATTGAGACCCAGAGAAGTTATATGACTTGCTTGAAGGTAATCAGTGAGTGACAGTCCAAAGCCTAGGATGCCAAGCTTGTCTTGGTCTGAAGTGACTGTGATCAGTAAGGTTATATCTAATCATAAGTGTCCATAAAATCAACACTGTAGGGTCATTCTCAAGGATTAGATGGCATACTGGTGAGGGAAAAGACTGGTGCCTTCAGAGAAATGTTATCCAAATACCCTCCCATTAACACTTAGCAAAATCTTACGTGCTTCTTTCAAAAATCACAACACTAAGAGAGTTGACTATGGAACCTTGGAAGGCACCCCGAAAAATAGGCCCTAAAATGTGAGTTTTGATAAGGCATTTAGTGAGAATGCAAGAAAACAGCAGCAGCAGGATACTAATATGAAGATAATTAAATGGAATTGACAAAAGAACACAAATATTTTTATGGTTTCAGAGTGAACCATGTAAGTTATTGCAACAGAGATTTCTGAGGGAAGACTCTTTTCTAATGGTTTTGGTCAATTTCTTCTTGTTCTTCCAACAGATTCAGTATATTTATTCCAATGCTTTTTGTTTGGTGCATGAAGACTTCTAGCCATTATACTTTCCTGCTGGATTTTATTAATGATCTATGAATCAATATTAGTTGATCTCCATTTAACCTTTGCCTCAAATTCCATTTTGTTTTCTATTAAATTAATATTTAATATAAAGTTAATATTTATCTATTAAAATTTATATTTTGTATATTAATATTAATGTTTAATATAAAATTAATCTTTCAGCTTTCTTTTTATTACAATTTGCCTGTAATAATTTTACATGGACCTCAATTTCAAAATTATTTTTAATTTGCTCTCTTTTGATACTGCCTATTACAGATAGCATTGAGTGTTTAATGTGTGTGATTATTTTTAACCATTCAGATAGTCTCCAACTTTTAATGTAAGTTTTTAAGTTATTCTCATTTATTGTAATAACTGATATGTCATCTAGTATGGTCTTTTTACTATCATATTTATTGTGTTTTCTGTTTGTTATGATTTTTATTTTCTTTTTGCTTTCTTGTCTTTATATAGATTCATCAATTTTCATTTGTCCATTTTATCCCCCTTTAATTGTGGGATAGTTTTATATATTAAATTATTCTAATGGATACCCTTGTATTTAAAATATACACATATAATTAAACTTAAGTTTTCTATCCATGTTGAAAATAAATCAGAATCTATAATTAATCAGTATCTATAAAATGTATTGTCCCCAAACAAGATTGTCTTATCACCCCAAACCCCAGAGTATTTGATTGAAATAATCTAGCTTTTATTAGTTCCAGATGATTACCAGTTTTTTAAATTATTCTTTCAATATTTAAGGAAACATTTCTTAAGTGCAGTAAGTTTCATAGATACAATTTCAACAGTTATTTACACTAACCAACAGAGCTTGCTGGCTTATTTTCTTACTATTGCTTCTTGTATCCTATATTGTCATGAACCCAAGAGAAGAGAGATAATGTAGGAAATAGAATATACAAAACTTGTATACAAAACTTGTATTAGTATCTTCAGGGAGATCAAGAGGCTATTGTGTTATAAGACAAGAATGGGCTTCCATAAAAACGAGCAATTAGAAAACAAGAAAAATTCTTAGAAATTAAAAACATAACTAAAAAAATAAATTAAAATGTTAAAGAGTAGAATAAATATAACTGATGACTAAATTAGTGACCTGGAATATAAAGTTAAGGAATTCTCCCAGAACATAGAATGAAAAGAGAGATAAGTTAATATATTGGAGGACAGAGCCAAGGAATCCAACATCCGTCTTACAAGGATTTCAAAAGAGAAAGAATGTTTCAGGGGGAGTGTGGATAATAATACAAGAATAAATAACAATTTCAGAAGAAAATAGAAACAATGGTGGGGAAAGAAGTAATTAAAAAAATTAAAGAATACGGTTTCCCCAAGCTGAAGGAAGACTATTCTTCAGAATAAAAATACTCACTGAACACTTAGACGGGAAAAACAAAAAATAAAAGGCACATGCTTAGACCTATACTAGTGAAATTTTGTAACTCCAAGGTAAAAAAAGAAAATCTTAAATGTTTCCAGAGGAGAAACAAGCAAAGAGATTATCTACAAAGGAAAGAGACTGATATTATTATCAAACGTTTGAAATACTGGCTATCCAACAGCAATGGAATAGTGTCTTAAACTTTTTGAAATGTTTTGAAGCTAGAATTCTGTAAAAATCCAAACTATTATTTAAGTCTGAAACAAAATGAAGTCTTTTTTAGACCTACAGGCATTTAGAGAATTTATATCTATGCACTGTTTCCAAAAAAAAATACTTTTACTCCAGTAAAATTTTTTTTAAAAATCCAAGAAAGGACAATATAGGATACAAAAAGTAATAGTAAGAAAATAAGCCAGGGAACACTGTAGTTTAACAGTGTAACTAACTGTTGAAATCGTAGTTACATAAGAGTGTTTCTCCATGAGGTCTCTCTCTTGAAAGAGAAGGCTGCCCAGAGCTCTACAGAAGCGCGTGGGTCATGCCAACAGGCAGGCTTCCTTCCAAGGGTAGGGAGGAAGCAGACAGGCTGGGGATTCTTACAGTTGCCAAAGAAAGGCTTTTTAGGTGTGGATCACTTTTCTATATTTCCCTCATGAGTGGTAATTTTCTTTCCCCGCCCCTTTCTGCCCACTGTGAAGGTCCAGGGTCAACTCGGTTCTGCTCTACTTCCCTCCCCAGGTGCAACACCACAATTTCTGTCCTTGCTGAATAGCACTAACACTTAATTTAAAGAACAGCTTTTATTTATTTATTTAATCTGTCCTTTAGGAAAGAACTAAAAAAAAATAAAAAGTAAAAAAAACAACTGGCACAAAGGCCTTTCTACAATATCATACAATATCACTGTGGAGAGGCTCTTCACGTGAGTGACCAGAGCTGTGTGAGGGTTTTCTCCTGAACGCAGGAATATGGCCAGCTGACCTTCTGTGCTATCACTCTGCCTGTAGATCCACACCCACTATGAGATTTATTACATTGGATTATAATTTTTGTAAAATGTATTCTAATCCATCTCCCCTACACTAATTATAAGCCCTTTGTGGAAAGATACAGAATCCTACCCGTCTGTTTCCCCAGTTCCTGGCACATGGCCAACAAAATACTGTACATAATAAAAACCAATGTTTACTGAGCATTTGCTAGATGCCAAACTGGTGTTAAGTGTTTTATGTGCATTATGTGATTTATATCATTAACTCTCACAAAGAAACTACAAGAGTAAATACTATTATTGGTCCATTTTAGAGAAGATAAGATGAATGAATACTAAATGAATAAATTTGATAATTTTGTGCACCATGACAGCATGGTATAACGGAAAGAGTACGGCCTTCAAAGTCAGAGTGTGAAATTTTCTTCCATGACTTAATAGATGTATATTCTTGGATAAGTCACTTTCCTTCTTGGATAAGTCATTTTCGTTCTCTGAGCTTCAGTTTGCTGTTCTAGAAATGAGGACATAATCCCCAAGAGTCAGGGTGATTGTTCTAAGAACTAGTGATAATTTATGGAAACCACCTTATAAAGTACCTGTACACAGTAGAGACTGAGCAACTAGATATTATTTCTATTAGTAACAGTGATTTATATAACAGTCATTCATTAATGAGATTGCATATCTTATTTCTGAGACCTCCGAGCAACAAGTTACCTGTTTTTTCACCCTAACTCACCATAACAGGAACATAATATTACAAAACAGCTCTGCATTTCTATGGTATAATACATAATACTATACAGCAGAGTATCCTAAGAAGGTAAACTTCAAATACACATCTCCACCCAACATACCCAGAGGTGGAAGGTTCAAAGTCCATCTCTTTCCTATCTTGTCAGGCTGGTTCAGTGTCCATACTTATTTGGAACCTAACTATACCCATTGACCCAAAAGTATTTTCTATTTTTGTTTTTGAGAATTTTTAAAACTTTTCATTAAAAAAATATGCCACGCTTCCTAGTAACAATTAATTTTAGATTACTCTTTGTAAATTGAAAAATACAATTTGGTATAAAAGATGGGGCTTTGGAATCACTAGCATTGCATTTTAATCACCTCTACCAATTAAAAACTGTGTGTAATAACCTTGGAATGTGACCTTAACTCTCCTTAAATGATGCTCCCTCAGTTGAAAAATAATTATAACAATAAAAATAACACCTAGAAGATAACAATAGAACATTGTACCCTGGAGTCAGGTTTCCTTTCAAATCTAGGCTCCATCTACCCACTGCTACATGGCCTTACATAGCTGCTTATTGGAAAATGTGAATATAACTCATGCGGTTGTTAAAGGTTAAATGAAATAACATATGTAAAGAAATTAGCCTGGCACATAGTGAGTGATTACTAAATATTAGAAACCTTCATCATTACCATCATCTTCTTCGCAAGATTTCAGAACTATATTTTGGGAGCCACATGATATAATGCCCAACCTTGTCAATATTTTTTATTAATAACAATAAGTTCTGGAATTCCCTGGCAGTCTAGTGGTTAGGACTCTGTGCTCTCACTGCCAAGGGCCCAGGTTCAATCCCTGGTCGGGGAACTAAGATCCCACAAGCCACATGGCGCAGCTGACATAATAATAACAAGTTCTGATTTGGACACAATTTTGAATGCCTATATTAACATATGGTTTCTGCCCTTAAAAATAGTTGGGAGAAATTTAAAAATTCACCAAGATGTGAGATCTCAACTTACACTATAATCTCCATACCGCAAACTACCCATTGGTCTGAATCGGACACCTAAACTCTGAAGGAGGAAGCAGGTAATGAAAGTAAGTGAAGGAGCTGCTTGTAAATTTTGGAGATTAATCCTTTGTCAGTTGCTTCATTTGAAAATATTTTCCCCCATTCTGAGGGTCGTCTTTTGGTCTTGTTTATGGTTTCCTTTGCTGTGCAAAAGCTTTGAAGTTTCATTAGGTCCCATTTGTTTATTTTTGTTTTCATTGCCATTTCTCTAGGAGGTGGGTCAAAAAGGATCTTACTGTGATTTATCTCATAGAGTGTTCTGCCTATGTTTTCCTCTAAGAGTTTGATAGTATCTGGCCTTACATTTAGGTCTTTAATCCATTGTGAGTTTATTTTTGTGTATGGTGTTAAGGAGTGTTCTAATTTCATACTTTTACATGTAGCTGTCCAGTTTTCCCAGCACCACTTATTGAAGAGGCTGCCTTCTCTCCACTGTATATTCTTGCCTCCTTTATCAAAGATAAGGTGACCATATGTGCGTGGGTTTATCTCTGGGCTTTCTATCCTGTTCCGTTGATCTATATTTCTGTTTTTGTGCCAGTACCATACTGTCTTGATTACTGTAGCTTTGTAGTATAGTCTGAAGCCAGGGAGCCTGATTCCTCCAGCTCCGTTTTTCATTCTCAAGATTGCTTTGGCTATTCAGGGTCTTTTGTGTTTCCATACAAATTGTGAATTTTTTTGTTCTCATTCTGTGAAAAATGCCAGTGGTAGTTTGATAGGGATTGCATTAAATCTGTAGATTGCTTTGGGTAGTAGAGTCATTTTCACAATGTTGATTCTTCCAATCCAAGGACATGGTATATCTCTCCATCTATTTGTATCATCTTTAATTTCTTTCATCAGTGTCTAATAATTTTCTGCATACAGGTCTTTTGTCTCCTTAGGTAGGTTTATTCCTAGATATTTTATTCTTTTTGTTGCAATGGTAAATGGGAGTGTTTTCTTAATTTCACTTTCAGATTTTTCATCATTAGTGTATAGGAATGCCAGAGATTTCTGTGCATTAATTTTGTATTCTGCTACTTTACCAAATTCACTGATTAGCTCTAGTAGTTTTCTGGTAGCATCTTTACAAGCAGCTCATGCAGCTCAATTTCAAAAAAACAAACAACCCAATCCAAAAATAGGCAGAAGACCTAAATAGACATTTCTCCAAAGAAGATATACAGATTGCCAACAAACATATGAAAGAATGCTCAACATCATTAATCATTAGAGAACTGCAAATCAAAACTACAATGAGATATCATCTCACACCAGTCAGAATGGCCATCATCAAAAAATCTACAGACAATAAATGCGGGAGAGGGTGTGGAGAAAAGGGAACACTCTTGCACTGCTGGTGGGAGTGTAAATTGATACAGCCACTATGGAGAACAGTATGGAGGTTTCTTAAGAAACTAAAAATAGAACTACCATATGACCCAGCAATCCCACTACTGGTCATTTACCCTGAGAAAACCATAATTTTAAAAGAGTCATGTACCAAAATGTTCATTGCAGCTCTATTTACAATAGCCAGGACATGGAAGCAACCTAAGTGTCCATCAACAGATGAATGGATGAAGAAGATGTGGCACATATATACAATGGAATATTACTCAGCCATAAAAAGAAACGAGATTGAGTTATTTGTAGTGAGGTGGATGGACCTAGAGTCTGTCATACAGAGTGAAGTAAGTCAGAAAGAGAAAAACAAATACTGTATGCTGACACATATATATGGTATCTAAGAAAAAAAAAAAAAGGTCATGAAGAACCTAGGGGCAAGACGGGAATAAAGACACAGACCTACTAGAGAATGGACTTGAGGATATGGGGAGGGGGAAAGGTAGGCTCTGACAAAGTGAGAGAGTGGCATGGACATATATACACTACCAAACGTAAGGTGGATAGCTAGTGGGAAGCAGCCGCATAGCACAGGGAGATCAGCTCGGTGCTTTGTGACCACCTAAAGGGGTGGGATAGGGAGGGTGGGAGGGAGGGAGACACAAGAGGGAAGAGATATGGGAACATATGTATATGTATAACTGATTCACTTTGTTATGGAGCAGAAACTAACACACAATTGTAAAGCAATTATGCTCCAATAAAGATGTTAAAAAAAAAAAAAGAAAGAAAGTGAAGGAGAGCGTGAGGGGTTAAGGGGAAAGGCCTTCTTTGTTTTCTCACCTGTGCGAAAGAGATAGAGGAATATTTCTCTATTATAACAATAAAAAATAGTGCAAGAGTGACGATAAATGGCCATGGACACTGGCTCCAGTATGAAAGAGACAACAGGAAGAAGTGGGAACTCCAGAGACCAGGAGAGATTAAGCCTGATCTATGGAAGTAGCCCCACTGGGCTCCAGTCCTTGGCTGCCATGCAGACTGCACACCCAGCCTTCCACACGATCAAAAGAAGCAAGAGATCTGGATTTGCATCCCAAATCCTTCAAATTTAAAAGCTGAGCTACATTTTTCAAAAGAAACTTATGTGAGCAAAACAGATGATTTCTGTATGGCTAGATCTGGCCCCAGGACACCTGACACTTCTTGTGGCTTCTATCTGGCACAGTATGTTTCTCCCAAACACTAAGACCGGACGCTTCTGTTCCAAAGAGTCAAGAGGTGTATGTGAGGAGTACCCCTGCGAGCTGTTTCTCATGTGAAATGATGATGCCATGCGCCCACCATGAGATGGACAGGCTTTAACTTTGTTTTCTAATAACCAATTTAGGAAAGAAACAGTTGTATTTTTTTCAAAGACATTTAACAAATGTTGCAAATAAAGCATCACTCCTGATTTAGCGAAGAAGGACACTTTTCGAGGTGTGTAATTTAACCTATGTAGAATGTGCAATTCAATCTGCCAAGCTCCTACATGTGCTTTTAGGCAGCTGATGAAACCTGGAAAACATTCTTTCTAAAACAAAGGAATCTACTGTATTCCTTTGTGGGGGGAGAAACTTCCAGGGGTTTTGTCTCTTTGTATAACAGTGATGTTCCTTCAGCGACGGAGCTGCAGAACAATGTCCGGTATGTACTGCTGCCAAGGGATACACGAAGAGCCCTTACTATACAGCCCATTGAGAACTGGGACTGAAATGTAAGAATTACCCACTTGAACCAAAATTCAACTAGCCCTCTGCAACTTTACCACATTGCCAGAGGAGGAAGGCTTTCTGGCAGAGAAAGCCTTCCTACCTCTGCCAGAGGAGGAAAAATAACTTCAAATAGCAGGAAAGAGTAGCAGTTTCATTGCTTAGATAATGTAGAGGGCATCTTGATTGGAAAGGTCAATCTGTTATTCTTTGCTTGTTCAAGGTGTATAAATCCGTGCCATTGTTCATCTATTAGTTGGCAAAAAAGGAAGAACATTTTAGGAACCATCATATCTAGTGACTACAAACAAACCTATCTGTGAAACATGAAACTGAATTACAACAGCTCTACTCTCTCCCAGGAACGGATGATTTCTAGAGAAGGCATAAAAAGATGAAGCTTGGAAGACTTAATCCCAGAGAGTGCTTAAGTGACATGCCACTCACAATTGGTTATGTCTTCTTTTGCTTTTAACTGGGAAGTCTCATAATCGTGTTGTTTTATTTGAGAAACTTCAAGGTAAGCCCCGTTCTTACTCACATACAACTCACTTCATTAAACAATAGTTCTATTTATGGCAACTCATTATAGTTCTCAGAAAAACACAATCTGAGTAAGCATCACCATGAGCATTCCATAAATGGAATAAAAACAAAATGTTTCTGTTCAAAGTCACAGGTTAGATTGGAAACAGCTGGGGAAATATTAGAAAATTCTAACATTCATTTATTTGTCCAGGGCCAACCCATTATGAATTTTCCCCAGGCTTTGTCATTTTTAAAAAAATATCCTTCATCCATTAATTTCAATCACTCCACAGGTATGCACTGGAGATCCACCACATGCTTGGCACTGCAGGGGCAAAGAAATAAGGCTACAATCTCAGAGGAGGCAAAATATAAAATGGGCATTCAATCACTTATTCATCATTCAACAAGCATTTATTAAGCACCAACCATCTTACAGTAGCTGTCTCCATGAATACCAACTTGTATAAGGTACATCCTTCACTTCGAGTAGCATAGGAGACATTGAGGAAAATAATAAGAGACATGTACAAGGCACAATGGATACACAGAGGAATGTACACACTACACTCTCTCTGGAGGGTAAGGGAAGACCTCACAGGGAAGGTAATGAAGCCAGGGTGACTGTCTACACAGATGCTCAAACACACTGCCCAGTAAGAAGCATGAATGATGAAACATATTACTTCTAGCCCCTGACCCTCTCCCCTGCTGCAAATCTCTTTACTAAATGATGTAAAATTTCTGGCTGAGAAACCGGAGCAAATCACACCAGTTTGCCACACTAGCTGGAACTTATAAGTAAGATCACACTTTCAGAGGTCTGGCCAATATTAAATGTCATTAAAAAGGGTAAATAGCAAGCTAAAAGAAGATTAGACCACAGAAATGATGTAGTGAATTATACAATGGCAAAGCATATGCTTGAGAAAACAATAAAAAAGGAATGAGAGATATTCTGAGGAAAGGGCATTTGGAAGAGGAATATTGTTGGAAGCAAGCCAGTAATGTTGTACTGAATTTTGTGTTAAAATAAAAAAGAGTGATTGATTAATATTATGAAGTGTAAAGGATTACAAAGAGGTGGCCTTAGCCATCTGCAGAAAGATAGAAAGAGACAAGGGAAATGGAAGTTATTGTCCAACAGAAATGATGTTCTTCTCCGCATCCTAAAAAGCTCACACTTACTTTTGGAGATAAGGCAGTTCTTACTGCCAGGATGTCACCCAAGAGATTAATAGAGGAGATAAATCTGAGAGGGGAAGGTCATGACCTAAAAGTGCTATTAGGCTTGAGTTGCCAAAAAAGGAAGGAATGCTTGCATAAAAGACTCATTTTATTTATTTTTTCCTTTTTTTAAATTAAAAAAAAATTTTATTGGAGTATAGTTGCTTTAGACTGCTGTGTCAATTTCTGCTGTACAGCAAAGTGAATCATCCATACATGTACATATATCCCCCCTTTTTTGGATTTTCTTCCCATTTAAGTCACCACAGAGCACTGAGTATAGTTCCCTGTGCTATACAGTAGGTTCTCATTAGTTATCTATTTTACACATAGTAGTGTGTATATGTCAATCCCAATCTCCCATTTCATCCCACCCACCCCGATTTGCCCCTCAGTATCCATACGTTTGTTCTCTATGTCTGTGTCTCTATTTCTGTTTTGCAAATAAGATCATCTATACCATTATTCTAGATTCCACATATATGCGTTAATATACGATATTTGTTTTTCTCTTTCTGACTTACTTCACTCTGTAAAAAAGACTCATTTTAAATATCTACCAAAATTCTTATTTTTCATAATTAATTGCTTCCAAGGTCAATTTCCAGGCAAGTAAAATTAACTTGTTATTGGAACACTATACCAATGTATTAATTAAAATCTACTTGACATTCTTTGTAAAGACCCAGTTAAGTGACCAGGCAGAATATATAACCAATTGAATGAATAAGTTTTCTACTTGCTACTAGTATTATTAGTAACCTGACAAATTGGTAACCTTTATGGGCCTGCTATTGCCTAGAATATAGAGGAAAAAGTATGAACATGAAACCAGCAAATATTAAATAGAAAATCTCAGTAAACAGCTGATTATGCTTCATTCTACAGGGTAGACATAGGTACCTATGGATATAATTTTGTATGCTGTGTGTGTACCTTTGTGTATGTCTGTATATACGAATATGTGTATATGCATGTGTTTATATGTGCATGTGTGTATATGTATCTATATATGGATATATGTGTATATGTGTGTGTGTGTAATGTGGTTCTATTTCCTACTTGTAAATAAGTATTCCTTGTTCATATGATGCACCAATAGTTCCAGCTACTGTGCCCACGGCTTGTAGGTGCTCCTGAGAACCAACAAATTTTACCCCTAGAGCCCCCATTAGCTCCCACTGCTTATGATTCTATGATTATTCCCCAGAGATCCTATGACCAACAAATCTGGAGGAATACAAAAAAAAAAAAAGTCTGGAGGAATACATAATTCTTATCCTCAAAGCAAGGTGACTATTACTAACTTAAATTCTTGGAGAAAGGTTTACTTTGACACTGGTGATGAACTCTATGTACTATTCTTTAGTTTTTCAAATGTAAGTGAGAGAAAAACACTCAACAAATATAATAGTTTACATAAATATAGTTTACATGAATAAAAGTTGTCAAACTGCTCAAAAGATGATAAAACATAGGTTCTTGTGTATATGATCTTTGAAACATGTGTAAATTGGCTTAACATAATCATAACTTTTTTTTCTTGCTTCAGTCAACACAGTAGAAGTTCTGAGTTAGGATAATATCTTTGTTCAAACTCCAAGGTTACACTGACTTTCATTTTACATGAATGAAATATACAAAAAGAATGGTAACATAAATAGCACTGCTCACTGAGAAAGGCCTGTTGAACAATGTTCCCGCTACAGCACAGACACACCCATTATGACTGTGCAGCATATAGCGCTCTGTGAAAGAACCAAAAAGATTCACTAGAAATTCATGCTCAACTAGAGAATGAAATGTCCAAAATGTTTGGTCGCACAGTTTTATTTCTCTAACTTCATATGTAAGCCAAATATAAAAGTGTAAACTTTATTAATTTGAGCTCACCGGTTGACATTCAATTTTAAGTTTTTAAATATCTTCTAATACAAGGATTCCCAAATTTTAACAGAGAATAATCAACTTTTCCTTTCCTATACTTTTAAAATCACCACTCCTCCTTGCTTGCCTTTTTGGGTTTGTTTTGTTTGAGGGTAGCAATTACACTGTTGGCGTTTAAGTCACTAGACTGCTAGATTGAGAGGTGTTGGAGGCTGCACAGAGCAGATGATGGGCAGGGCTTTAGCTATTCCCCATTCTCTCACTGGAAATTCCCGCAAGATAGAAATATTTGAGAAAAGGGCTTAGCAGTGGGCTCAGAGAGCCACTGGTCCAGGTTTAAGAGCTCTTACTGCTTTAAAGTATGACCATATAAACTTCGTACTAAGTCCTAAATATTTCCAATAAGTAATTCTCTATTAATACCACTTGTCTGAGGTAAGTAATTAAAATCTCTGGTACAAGAAAGTCAGTTACTCAGGAAATGGCTTATTATTTGCTTTATATTTATTCCAGACTCTTGTTTTGTTTTTTTTCCTTCACCTTCTGCAAATTTTTGAGCAATTGTGTATGTGCTAGAACTTCTATAAAATTATAGTCAGAAAAAGTAGGAGAAACTAAAATGATTGGTGTATGCTATAAGTTCTGGATGTAGTTTGCTAAAGCAGAGGATTGAGAGTGTAGTTTTAAAAAATAAAACCTCAATATTATCTATATATTTTAAGTGATTGTGATAATTTTGTCCCTTAAGAGCACAAATAGATTCACGCGTACTTAAGCGTATTACAAAAATTGAATACCAAAATAGATTATTCATGCCCTTTCCAAAACTGACCCCCAAAGCAAAGCAGCATAAACTTTAAAACTCAGAATCAGATGTCTTGCCTTATAGGCATAGGCTAGAGTATTATGTGTTTTGAGTTTTTTTTTTTTTCTGTTATCTTGAAAATAAAATCTGATCTGAAATAAGTAGCCCTAAATACTGAGAAACATACTAGTAATACTAAGTACATCTGAGGACAGTTCACAGTAATCTCCTGTTGTAGTTTCTTGAAACTGCATAAATCACATGATTTTGGCATAACCATGGTGTTAGTAGTAACTTTTCTACCTTATTCTATTTTATTGTAGCTGATTCAGTAAACTACAAAATAGCATAAATCAAGGAAAATTATATTTTTGCTGAACGTAAATATTTCCCAAAATATGGTGCTCTATTCCAGCTTTGCGGAATTTATATGAAGAATAATAACAAATGAATGTTCCAATGTTTATACTATAGCTTCAAATTCATGAAGGAAAAAAATAAACTAGATGTAAAGTTATATAACACAAGAAACGGTCCCAATTACCCTCATAGAAGAAGCTACGGGTTAGCCAAAAAGTTTGCTCAGGTCTTTCCATGCCCGAATGAACTTTTTGGCCAATCCAATATGATAGGTCAGCAAACTATCAAAATTTGTACCACAGATACTTGAAAGAATGATTCTAGAACAGATACACTCTATACTCTAGTTTCTGAGGAAGTAGAAAAGAAGCCAGTGGTAACTAGAAGCCAATACGAGTTCACAAGGTGAAAATTTAGTTCAAAAACTAATCTCATGGGCTTCTTTTCTTTGGGCTACTGGATGATGACCAAAGAAAAAATATGGACCACCCACTGGCCTTCTAACTTTATACATACCAAAATCACCCAGAAAGCTATGAGTACCAGAATTCTAAACCTTATCCCAGATCTCTTGAAACAGAATCTCCTGCTGTGGCAGCTTAAAAAGCTTTCCAGGTGAATCTGATGAAGTTAACACACTACCAGTTCATAAACCAGCATTGTGAACCAGAGGTGTGTGAATATAGTTTGGTTTTAGGGATGTAATTCGCAAGGTATACTGAGGCATTGTTAGGGAAAAGAGAAAAAAACTTAGAGAAATAAGATGGTGTGGGGTAGAGATAGAGGTCAGGTGTATTCGTAGCTAGATGAATAACTAAACTCACTGAGTGCTGAGGTGTCAAACTGGTAATCATGCCTTAGCTGAATCTTACATGAAACATCATTGCTATCGTGCAGAGGTGATCCTGGAATGAAGTCTCTAGTGGTGTGTCATGAGCTTCTGTCCTTGGTTCTGTCTTATTCAATACATTTTAATACTTGGACAACAACAAAAAAGGCAGTTGAATAAATTTGTGACTGATTCAACCAAAAGAAATGGCTCATATATAAGCCAATGAAATTGGAATTTTAGAATCTTAATTTTAAGGCAACTGAAAATAAGATGATATTGAATAGAAATACATGTAAAACACGGAATGCAAGTTTAAAATATTGATTTTAAAAAGGGGGGGAAGGGTAAATCTGGCTGGGATTTTTAATTATTTCCAAGTCCAGTTGTAGATCCTTGCCAGGGCTCAGAGGGGTGTGGGAGGTATTAAGAAAGCGAGAAGTTTTAAAATTACAGTTTAAGTGAATAGGGCTCCCAGGAGTGGTCCAGACATTTTAGGTCCCCCCCAACCAGGGGGTAAAGCCTGACGGGAGCTCCTGAGGTGAGGGAGGAAGTTGAGGGTGGAGGTTGAGGAAGGGTCGCATTTCTATTGATCTGTCTTTTCCAGAAGAGAAATGGGCAGTTGACCTGAGAATAAGATCCAGGTATTGGATGCCCCAGGAATAAAATTCTTTTCCCTGGCCCCGGAATACACAGGGTGTGGTACAACAATTGGATAATCAGAGGCAAACAGAACACTATTGTGATGCCTGGTTGTAATTTGAATACTGGGGGACTCTGGGACCCTGCACGATTGTGGAGTCATAGTACCCTATACACTTCCCTAAAGAAAACTAATTCCGGTGCCTGAGATGACTTGTCAGAGGCTCTGGGAGTGTTTCTTCACAATTAACACAGCGGGAGGTTTATTTCTCATCCAGGTATCTGAGTGATGCCAGAGGAGAGGAGAAACAAGAGAACAGAATGGGGGAGGAAGAAAGGAGAGAAGAGATAGTGCCTCCCAGTTTAACAGCCCATTAAATAATACATACAGGTTCTCAAATTGCATCAGAATCACTGAGTTATTTGTTCAAAGTTCAGGTTTCTGAACTCTACACTCAACCCTAAATTAGAATTTTTAGGGGCGTCCTTCTGAGTATACACTTTAACCAGCATCCTCCAGGGCTTCTGATGCGGCTGATCTGAGGCCCACATTTTGAGAAATTCTATTAGGAAAAGAGGTCGCCAGGTAAGTGATATCTCCCAGGGGAACTTCCATCTGGGTCCTGCAGTCTGTGCCTGTCTCCTATTACCTGAGCCATGCTTTTGTCCTCACTAGTTTGACACTCAACCAGCTGATACCGATGTGGTTCTCTTTACCAATTTCTTCTGGTCTCCGGTGTCTGAGATTGCAGACTTCAGCTCTGTGACAACTATCATAAAAAGCCCAAAGAGATTCCAGCATTGAGCTAAACTAGTGGGACTGTGCCCACATCCTGACTCCAAGGAAGCCCCAAACTGCATCATGACTCTGAAAACAAATTCATCCTTGCCCCCAAACACCTCAGGGCTCAAAGTGAGCCAGCTATGCACACAAGACTCTCTGCCTTGAGGTCTCATTTCACCAAGCAGACACCTGGCAAAGACGTTGAATGACCTCGGCTCCGGGTTGTCACTGGAACCCTGTGAAATGAAACTGAGGAGGGATTTTGGTCAAATTCACTTCCTCTCTGTCTCAACCTCTCACCTCTGTAAGTCCACTTCCCAACAGCCTGAGGCCTAGTGATAACTCCAGCCTGGATCCACCCCTTTCCACATAGTTACATATTTGGATTTCTTGTTCTGCCTGGGAAAATGTAAGCAACAGGGCCACCACAAGAGTGAGGGGAGAGAGTAGAGCGGTACCGAGGGGGAAGATGTCAAGGGGCACTCACTCTCTGACTGACCTGCCCTGGTGAGCAAACCTCAGCATGGGAAGCAGTAACTGAGGAAGTGACAGAGGTGGGGTTGCAGAACAGGAGACTCAGGCAACTGACTGCTGTCCTCAACTATGTGAAAGGTCTTCACATGACAGGTGGAGTAGATTTATTCCGTGTTATTCCAGAAGACAAATTGGAGCCAGTATGTGGATCTTACTAGGAAACTGATGTCAGCTTTAAAAAAAAAAATGCTATTTTATCACAAAGGGTGATATATATAAAGTGCTGAATGGAGGGCTTGACACAGTAATGTCGTTAATCATCAAACCTTTGAGGATTAACTTTATCACCACCATTATGCAGATGAAGAGACAGACTCAGGCCAAGTAAATGGTCTAAAGTCACACCGTTTCTAAGTGTCAGGACAGGGCCAGGAATCAAACCCAGGGCTATCTGCTTTGAAGCCCAGGCTCTTGACTACAACACTAAGTTACTTTCTATCAGATATTTACACATTGACGGAAACTGAATAGGGATATTACACTTAAGCAAATCCCTGTGACCATCTCTTAATGATTTTATTAAAAAAAAAAAAAAAACTCATAAGGGAGGTTAGAACAGTGACCTCTAAGGTGTTTCACCAACTAGTGTGGCAGGAGGGAGTTGCAATGTACTAAAATGTTGATGCCTTCAGCTCCTGAGGCCTCCAGCCTGGGGTGTCCAGAGTCCTCGAGCTGCTGGTCCTTAGTTATCCCAGTGACACATACAAATATTATCGGTGCCCATGGGTGCCATGATATGAAAAGAGTTAGGAAGCACTTCAAGACTAAGAGACCTTGTATTTCTACCCCACTAACATTACCATGGATTTAGTTTTCTCATCCTTGACCCTGGCTACAGGGCAGAATCACCTGGGGGCACCTTTAAAAAATATTGATGTCCAAACCCCACCCCAGCCAATTAGATTAGAATCTATGCGGGCAGGATCCCGCAGGCAACAAGGTGACTTTCACATACAGCCAGGACTGAAAACTGCTCTAGATGACAGTGCTCAGCAAAAATAGAAAAAAAAAATTAAGTGACGTATAAAAAAATCTGCTTTTCCACAAAGCAGATTACTAGCTTATATAAAGCAGGAGTTCTGTCATAGTAATCTGAATAAACTGCACTAAAGCATGTCTGCTCTTCTCAAGTTTTTAACCAAATTATAGATCTTGCTTCAATTGTTCCTCTTTTAGATCAACAGAGCCTTGATATCATGGCTGTTGCAAAACCAGTTTGGTGGTGCCCATTATGGCTCTTTTTGGTAGATTATGGTAACTGCCAAAGAGGTTTGAAGTAAGAATTAGCTATCACTGCACAGCCTTGCTACAAGTTGCAATGAAAGCAAGTTTCAGACTCAGATCTGCAGATACACTTATTAAACAAACATACATTGGCCAAGCAGGCAAAAAGTTTCTCAACCTGTTTATGAGCTCAGTGAAGTCCCAGCTCTATGCCCTTTTAGTCTAATACACCTTATACGAAAGGCTCACTGAACACAGACAGCGACCTTCCCTGGCAGGGTGCTGTGCTCTGTGGGAGTTCAGACATCCACCTGAACCAAGGACTGGACACTACACTGATTTGATCAAGCCCCGGGTACCATCCTCACGTTGTTAGTTATACACCTAGTACATTCTTAATGCCTGTTCTTATGTGGGGAGCAAGGAAGTATCTCTAAACTATCTCAGCCAAACCACAGGTTTAGAATACCCACAATTTCACCAGTCAGATCCCATTTCTAACATTTATTATGCTAATTTAAGAGTTACTCATTTTACCAGTAAAATCCATTTTTGACATTGAGAATGCTAACTTTCAAAACTTCTGTTGCAGAGAACTAGATCACGGAAGAATTTGTACTGGCTGGGAGTATGGCCCTTTCTGATATGATACTAGCTCGCCACTCAACTAGTATTCTTGACAGCATGTTAGCTGACTAACCACCTCTAGAAGTAAAACTCTAACTGCACATACATATGTCACTTTGATTAACAGGTAAATTATGGCCATTCTGACACTGACATTGTGTAGCACAAGACCCATTTAGTACTAAGTATATGTGACCTTATTATGTGTGTGAAAATATTTCTTGGGGGCTAACGGAAAACAGTAACCATATGTATATGAAGTTATTTGGTTTATTTGGAAGATGCTGATATTGACAGTGTTTCGAATGCATGGCCTGTGATTGGATTCTTTCCATAGTTTAGATTACAGATGGCCTCATGCTAACCAGACTCTTCCTACTTCCAGGGCCACTGTAGAATCAGGCTTGGGCTAACTCAATGAAGTTCCCATGGATAAATGATGAAAAAGAAATAGCTTTTCTGAAACCAATTGATTATTTGCACTTGATACATCTCTAGCTACTCTGATTTAAGGAAGTTAGATTGATGTTCCTGATTAGTGTTGTCTTTATTTTTTTTTTTGGTGTCTTTATAAAGTCTACTTGTAGACACTTTATTTAGTGCATTGCCAACTCAAGAACGTTATAGTATTTTACATTCTTTTCTTCTGAAAGGAAATCTATATTTCTACCACTTCATAGAAGCAGACGTTTCATTTTTCAGATTTTTTTAAGCCAGTATTTACTGAGCAACCACTGTAGATAAAGCTACATACAGATCCAAGTGGATAACAAATCAAAAAAGACACACAAAAAATCTTTGACAGAGTACCTTGATGGGTACTCTAAGCAAATGGCAGAGTACCCATCAAACTGAAGAGGAAGGGCCCAGGAACAGAACAACAATGGCTTTTTAGCAAGTCATATTGGCATAGTCTCTCTGTAGAAATTGCCATTTAATAACATCCCAAAATACTTCAGGCACGAAGTAAAAATAGAAACCAGCACTTAACTCTAAAACAGCCTATAATGTGGACAAGAGTTACATGCAAGAGCAGAGGAAAATGAAACTTGGCCTTTTTGTTGTTGGTAGTAAATGGGCACAAATGTCATTTTTATGGAAAGAGCAGAATTTTCAAGGTCGACTACAGGAGACATGATTCCTTTCCTGTGTTAAACAATGGCAGGGTCATTTAGGGCAAACTAAATCTTCCCAAGGCTTCATTACGACTCAAGAAGCCCAACTTGAGGATGCAAGTTCAGGGTTTGGTGGTGAGCAGAGTCCTAAATTGCCACTTCTATTTCTGGGTCTGTCACTGAACTTGTGTTACAAGAGCAAATCACTTCAACTTCTTGCTGGGTTTTTATATGTGCCACGGGTGTTGTTTAGATCTATTCTCTATAGAGAGAGCCATACACTGAAGAAACCAATTAACTCTGGCAAAGAACAAAAGGTTCAAGGTGCAAGGGGATCACCAAGAATCATTACTGACTTAAAGTCCTTTCCGCGTGGCAAAAGCCAGTGATAGAATTAATATTTAATTCTCCGACATTACTTTTTTGGTATAATAGCTCAACTGCACAACAGCCAACTGAAGTCTTCAACAGCGGAGGAAAAGGGAAACCAGAACATACTAGAATATACTTCAATGGAGATTTACAAGCAAGTTAAAATGTACGATTCAAAATACAAACACACGGCAGAAAAGTTGATATTTAGCATCGAAATCAGCAGGACTGGGCCAGGGTGAGACAAGCCAGGAGGAAATTTTAAGGGGGCACCCAAAAAAGCAATAATCAAGATAAATAATATTTCAATGCAATATTTGTGAAATTCAAAATTAATGCAAAAAAATCCACGATGAACAAAACATCACATTTCAGAATGAATTTGAAATAAAGAAGGGCTGCGCAGAACACATAAGGGCCAGCTGCAACAGAAAAGAATCAATAATACCAATCCTGTTTTTATTTTAAATATTGATATTTTGTTCATTATGGATGCTTTTGTATCAACTTTGAGTTTTTAAAATATTGCATAAAAATATTGTTCATCTTGATTCCTGAGATATGTGATGCCTCCTTACATTTTGCCCTCTAGGATTGTGCTTTGCTCAGCTCTCTCTAACTCCGGGCCCCTGGGGGGTCATTACCAGTTTCTAGAAAGGCCATGGGAGCACACCTGGCGGCCTGGGGGACAGGTGCTGTGGGCCAGACCGGACTATCCCCAAGGAAACGGCTGGAGGTAGGAGGGGGAGAGTTCACGCCTGGGGCCAGACCCCGAGCCTACCTCGTTTATTCTTCGTGCCGTGCTTCCTGGCCAGGCTGAGCTCTCTCTGGATTCGATTTTCCAGGTACTCTTGTTTCTTGCTCAGCATCTCTTCTGTCTCCCGAAGTCGAGCCAGGGCTTCCTGGGAGCTGGGAGCAGCTCGGCTCTTGGAAGAGCCTCCCCCTTTAAAGAACTTGCCCAACTTGCTCATGGTTGTGGAGTTGAAGGGTGAGAGCGGTCCCGGGAGCGTCCCAGGGCTCCCCGGGGCCGCGCCTGGGGAACAGGTGAGCGCGATCGGGCTCGGGTCTCGGAGGCCCAGACCCGGGAAGGCGGCGATCCTGGGAATCAACACGTCGTCGGGCTTGCCCAGGTGACACCCTCTCCTGGGCATTTCCTGGCCGCCGGCTGGGCCCCGCCCCGTCGCGCGGCAGGGGCGGGGAGGACACCGGAGTCGGACGTGGCCGACCGGCGCCACCCGGCCCCCAGGGAGTTCAGGCAGAGAAAAGAGTTGAAAAGAGCGACGGGACTGCAGCCGAGTTGCTCTTTTATCTACGCTGGGCACTCACCCGGGGGTGAAGGACTAGTTTGTGCATGGCTCAGAGAAAAGCAAACCACTCTTCCAAGGGTCTTGGGCGGGGCATGAAAGCCTGTGTTTAATAAGTGCGCTTTGCTGCCCTGGATGAACAAAACGCATAATTCCACATGTGTTTTTGTTTGTGATCGTGTGAGCACAGTGTCAGGTCTCTGTCCTTGTGAATGAGAATATTCAGGCGCGTTCATGTAGGTGTGCATGGTGTGTGTAGGAGTGTGGAGGACAGCGGCTTGCAGGACATTTGTCTGTCACTGTGATGCAGGTGTGTGGGCAAGTAGCTCATTCTCAGGACGGCTGGTCTGACTGGGCTTGTTGCCGCAGGTGTAGAATCTGGGCAGGTTGATGTGTGCCTGGTTGCCAGTTGGCATGGGTGGATTCTAGATCATCCTTACATGGCTTGAGGTGACGAAAGACGGTGGTCATCTCTTTCCCTAATGTGAGGACTTCTGAGTGTGTTGATGGCTGCATTCAGTTCTGTAACTAGGCATCTGAAGCTTTCAGTATGATTGCTAGTGTACCAAAGCCTTTAATGGGGTGCCTGTGTTTGGATCTATGTCAAATACATTTACAGAGACATCTAAGTAACAAAAAGGAGACAACGTCTTAGGAAAAAGCAGCATTGTTTTGTTCATTCTCACTATCTCAGTCCCATCTAGTAGAGCTGTAACCAAAGAGTTTGGTTAAGATAAAGGGACCACGATAAGTAATGATTATGGATGATGCAATTCAACTGAAAACCTGTACAGAGCATGCTGCAAAGATGTGGAATATGGGATTGAGTCTATGTTCTAGTTTTCCAAGGCTAGGATGTACTCCACATAATACAGCCCTATTTGAGCAGCATTACTCACCGTCATCAGAACCTATGCGTGATCATTAGCTAACTAACCACTGATTGTTAAAGGGGGAAAAGCATCCATTACTATGACAGATACAGCTTGCTACTCACGATCAATAACCCAATTTTGTCTGCCATCATATTTACCCAGAAGCATCAGGTTGACGCTTTCTACCATTTTATCCAACATTGGTAGAGCTAATGACAAAGAAATTGAATATTTTTATAGGAGGCTTACTGGTCTATATCTTACACACACAGACATGGGAACTTATCATTTCCCAATAACTATAGCCAGCCACCTCTTACCATTTCCTGCCTGGCCATCCAAAGCACTTATGGCCTGTAACACATATTTTGCTCTAATCTTGTATATAGTACACTATAATAAGGATTATATTTTGTTATTATCTAAATATTTCATGAATCTGTTTTGGAACTTATTTTCATGCTTAGATTTAAAACCCGTTGAGAGTGGAGAAGTAGCACATATTCTGCTGGTCAGATTAACCAACCTTTACTAAGAGTATTCTATACATAAGGTTCTGGGAATGCAAGTGTAGTCTGCCCTCTAGGAGCTTACCTTATCGTGATAGTAGTAACAGGTGCCATATTTTGAGCACCTATTATATGGCAAGCACACTACATGCGTTATTAATAATCCTTACATCAACCACACAAGATAGGTATTGCTGTTTCTCTTTGACAGATGAAGAACCCATGGCTCAACTGGTAACTTAGCCAAGCTCACACAGGCAGTCAAAGTGTAAGAGATCTTTCTGTTTTAAAGCTTCTGGTCTTTCTATTGTTTACATGACCTTTCCCTCCTGTGTAGTTTGGTCCAGAGGAGAAACTCATAAAGTATTTATTTCATTAAATAACATGGGGGGTAAAGAGGCTGGTATGAGGCATCAGCTTTAAGGGATCCTACAAGCATTACTGAATTCATGGAGGAGTATGTTTAAATAAGAACCTGTCCGGTATAGAAAAACATTCCCTCTGGTTCACTAACCACTATTTTTTTGTTGAGAGAACATTGAACAAGTGGAACAAAGAGACTGAAATTTATAATGAGGAGTTGCTTGACCATCCATCTATCCATGTTTATATCCAACAGCTATTTATGGAGCATGTCTCTGTTCCAGGCATTTTGCTAGATGTTGGGGAGGTGATTAAAAACAAGATAAGGACATTTTACAGTTTAGAAGAGAAGACGGGAGCTAAGCAAATTATCTCACAAATAATGGACTTTATAAGTTAAAGTTCTAATAAGTGCTATGGAGAACTTAGACATACAGAGACATGTAAGAACAAGTCGTAGAGAAAGCTGATCTTGCCCTAGGGGTCAAAAATGGTGGCTTGAAAAAGTGACATTTAAGCTGGAATTTGAATGATGAATAGAGGGTACCTAGGTATAGTGAGGGGAAATTGGTATTCCAGGGTAAGTGATCATTCATTCATTCATTTATTCATTCATTATGATTTTTTTCTGAATGCATACTATATACCCAGCACAGTTCTAGATGCTAGAGATTCAGCAGTGAGGAAAGAGAAACTAAAATCCATGCATTTTTTGGAGGCTACCTTCTAGTTAGGGAATGACAGACAAATAATTAAGAAAGTAATGTACTATATGGAAAACATAAAGCAGGTAGTGTTAGAGAATGAACATTTTAGACAGTGTGTGCAAAAATCTCAAGTCTGAAGTATTAGAGTTTGAAAGAAGACCAGGGTATCTGGAGACAGAAGAGCAGAGTGCTGTGAGGTTGTCTTTAAAAGTAGGCTGAGTCCAGATCACATAGGGGCCACACGATGTGCTAAGGATCTTGTAGAGCAAATGAAAATCAATAGGAAATTAGAACAAAGGAGTTAATCATTAATTTATAATTCAATGGAAAATCTGTTCTACTCAATTTGATGTGTAGCACTTTCAAAAACACATGTGGTGTGCAAAGCAAGCTACCTTTGAATTAAAAATAATTCCCTTCCATTAATATATAATCTCAATAGGGAAAAGATAATACTTGCAAACAAGCACACTATCCAAATATATATTAGTGTTTAATCCAGCAGTGGGATATAGAGAATAAATGTTTAAATCAATGATATAGAAGCTGAAAATAACACATTAATCTTCATTCAATACTCATCTTACAAATGTGGTTTCATAAAGAGTTCTCAGCATCTAGTGTATTTTTCATTTTCTAATCTCAATTGATCTCAGTTAATAAGGAGGTTGTTGTTCAAAAGAATGATCTTGTTCAGGATGATTTACCATGGTTAAGATGGCAAAGGAAATAGGAAATTTAAAGATCTGTTAAAAAGACCTAGATGTCAGGCTAATTGACGCATT
This sequence comes from Phocoena phocoena, assembly GCF_963924675.1. Taxonomy (NCBI): domain Eukaryota; kingdom Metazoa; phylum Chordata; class Mammalia; order Artiodactyla; family Phocoenidae; genus Phocoena; species Phocoena phocoena. The sequence continues at coordinate 25,119,737 of NC_089235.1, read as the reverse complement.
TTGGTTACCCCTTGAAATTACATCCAGTTTTAGAATGCCAGATGAACTGTCCAAAAAAGAAGAATTACCCTTTAAACATACTGCAGAATCATCATCAAATAGTTATTTATTAAACAGCTCAACAAGCATGTACACATTCTTTCCATCAGCAGGTTTTTTGTTTGTTTCTTAGAACCAAATATTCATTGTATATAACACTCAATCACAATAATGACTACAAAAGTAGCCATTATGGAAAACAATAATTTTGCAAAAATAAAAGTTTTGTTGCCCTAATTCATAATGAAGGTCTCTGGTACCCGTGACTGAGTTTTGCCTGCATAGCTCTTTATCCATGTTTTCTCATATCTCTGTCCATCCCTGATTAGAAAGAAATTAAAGAATTTAAGGGTTATCAGATTTGGCTGTAAAGTGTTTTCTACACCAGTCACTTAATGTATAGAAAAGGAAATGTAACCCATTTACTTCAACACCATCCTTACTGCATAGCCTTCCCAAAGTTGATTCTTAACGTCTTCATTTACCTCCAGAACTTCATTATACCCGAGTGCACTCAGGTGAGACTTTGTACCTAATGGAGGAACATATAAATTGTATCCAATCCAGCTCCTTTCCCTCTCAGGTGATAACTGTAGCCTTCCTTTCACCCAAGCCCAAAACCCTGGAGTCATCCCTGACACCTCTCTTCTCTCACCCCACATCCAATCCATCAGCAAGCCCCACGTACAAAAACATGGCCACTCGCCACCACCAACCCTGCTAACACGCTGCTCTGAGCCACTCTTAATCTCTCAGTTAAATACTGCAGTAGACTTCTGACTGACCTCCCTATGGTCACCTTGACCTTGCTGCTGTCTCCCTACACAGCAGCCAGAGTGAGCATGGCTCAGAACCTTCCATTGACTTCCCACCTCACTCCAATAAAAAGCCAAGATCTTCACAAACATCTTCAAGCTCTGACATGAAGTGCTGCCAACCACACCCTCACTTCACCAGTGCCTCCCTGTCCACACATCCTACCGTAACTGAAAATGGGGTCTGGCTACTCTCCCCTCAAAAGCCAATAAAGAGGCAAGGTTGGTCTGCTTTATTTTGGATGCCGGCAACCGGGCGGAGGGCGGACTCCTGTCCAAAGGCTGACTTCCCCCCACTGACAATCGGGGGTAAGAGCTTTTATAGGTGAAGGGAGGGGGCTACATGCAGAAACAGCACAGTCAGCTCTGACTGTCATTTTGAAATTGGTCTTCAGGGGTCTGACCAGCGTCATCTTGTTTTAAGTACAGTTAATCTTCAGTTCCAGGGTTGGTTTGTTTCCATTTCTTGAAGGCAGTTCTCGGAATTGTGGCAGCTGATGTCATGGACACAGTCTGGTCATCATGTAGTTAGCTTCTCCACCTGATGAGGGTTTCAATATCTGTAAGATAGCTCAAAGGATAGGGCTCAGAATATTATGTATAGCCCTGAGGAGGAACTAAAAGTCCTTGAATTTGCTTAATGACTAAACTATTACTATTTGGTCTCCTTCGGCTGTTTTCCTTTGTTTCCGTATTTTCTCACTTCTCTGATTAAACTTATTCTTTGGCTAAAGTTTTTTCCACAGACAAAAGGCAGGCAGAGAACATGGGGAGCAAGGACCGTAGGGTCCTGCTCTGTTTCACTGCCATTCCCCCCAGTCCAGTCTGATCCAGCCACACTGGTCTTCCCACTCCAGCTAGAATGCAGCAGGCTCACTCTCACTGAAGAGCCTTTGCACTGGCTGCTCTGCCCAGGAGCCAGACATCCATTTTGTTCACTCCTTCACCACTTTTAGGACTTTATTTAAGTATTACTTTCTCACCCCACTCTGTTAAAAATTGCAACCCTCTCCCCTCACCCTCCTACTCCTACAGAACCCTTATTCCCTTTCCCAACTTTATTTTTCTTCATAGCATTTACCACCATCTATCATGTGCTATCTTGGTCTTGTTATTCTGTCTATGTCTCTTGCCCCTCCCCACTAGAATGCTACCCATGAGAAATGAGATTTTTTTTTATTTTACTCACCATTATATTCCCAGTTCCTAGAACAGACCCTAGCACATCGTAGGCACTCTATCAATATTTGTTGAATAAATGAATGAATGAATGAATGAAGAAATACAACATAAGTGATAAAATATTCAAATGATGGTATAAAATACGAAAATATTTGGAAATGCATTTCCTAGATCTAGTCATCTTTGTCGTGATTCTGATACAGAAGAGACACCTATACTTCTAAGTTTTAAGTCTGAAACCAGTTTGCAAAGGTTCTCACAAAATCTCTGGCTGTCTTACCGGGGCAAAGGAAAAAACTTTGGACAGATGTTGCACCCTGCACTTTAGAAGGAAGAAATCACTTTCTCATATTAAAAATGTACTCCCTAGAAATGAATTCATATTTTAAAATATTTGATTCCTTTTCATTGGTGAGAATTTCAAGGAGCCGTGCTAATAGTAGCTGTTATTGCACATCCAAAAATCTTTTATAGTTAATTAATTATATGTGACTACCCAATTTGTCCCAAAACACAATTGAAGACATCATTTCAAAATATTTTTATGTATGTTTATCAGGACAACTAAAATTATTTTTCTAAAGAATAATTGCCTGTGAAAACTCCTTCTGAGACAAACCGTTGCTAAAAAAAGATGATACTTTCCAAAACGCAGACATTTAATGCACAAACATACACACACAGATGCACACATTGGCTGTTATAATAATAGTGGGGATGGTAGCTTTGCTGATGGGTTTTTCTTTGTTCACACCCTTCCTCAACACTACTGATTAAGCCCTAAACATTATAAAGGCTCTGAGTTTCACATAACACTGTTTTTTGTTCTTCACGATTCGGTTGCCTTCCTTTAAATGTGCTCTAGATTGCCTCTTTCACACTTGAAGTGCGGTACTCAGGACCAAGCACAGTATCCCAGGTGTTTTTGACCAGTCAAGCAGAGTGAAACAAGCTACCACATCCATGTTCCTTGTTCTGAAGATTCTATTTTTATTAATACTGATTAAGATTATAAAGCTTCTAGTGCAGCTGAATGTCAATGTAGACTTGTTCATTCATTGATTCAGTGGACAGATATTTTTTGAGGCCTTACCATGTGTCAAGCACTGAACAATTCTAGGAAATATAAGAATGTATATTGGGGTAGGTAGAATAATTCCCCCCTCAAAGTTGTCCACATCCTAAACCCTGAAACCTGTAACTATGTCACCTTATATGGCCAAAGGGACTTTGCAAGTGTTAGTAGTTTAGGATCTTGAGATGGGGAGAGTATCCTGAAATATCCAGGAGGGTCCAATGTAATCACAAGTGTCCTTAACAGAGGAAGGGCATAAGGGTCAGAGTAAGAGAAGGGAGAAGTGGAGAAGGACAGGAAAAGAGAGATATTTGAGGAGGACACATTGCTGGCCTTGAAGAAGGAGGAAAGGATCAGACAGGGAGGCAGGAGGTGAGTAACGTTTTTATAAGCCATTCAATGAAATGGGGATAATAATGGCATATATCTTAAAGTGTTGTGAAGATTAAATGATTCGTTTAAGTGCCTGGTACATAATAAAATAATCAAGAAATTTCAGCTGTTATTGTTAAGCTTGAATTTAGAATATTCAAGATTTGATTTCAAATATGGTATGCAAGATAAATTGATATTCAGGGTTATAACAAATTTACAGAAAGGTACATAAACATATAGAGACAGATTAACAAAGAGTTATACAGTGAATATCTATATAACCACAACCCAGGTCCCTGTTCTCATAGAGCTTACAGATTAGAGGGAGAGACAAACATTAATCAAATAATCATACAAACAAGTAGAAAATCGCGTCTGGGACAAATGCCTTGAAGGAGATACAAAGTGAATGTCATAATAGCAGGATTTGTCCTAGTCAGGAAAAACAAAGAAGAATTTCCTGAGGAAAAGATACTTGAGTCCACAGCTAAAAAAATAAAGCAGAAATTAACCAGATCGAATGGGAAAGGGAAGAGCATGCCAAATAGAAAGAACAGCAGTTGTGAAGCGATGGAGGTTCCGGGGAGCACCCATTATGAAGAGGCCTTTGAAAGATAAAGAGTGAGAGAAAGTTGGGTTGAGCCAAGATTTGAAAGACTTTAAATGCCAAGCAGAGTCATTCCTTCCTAGACCATGTGAGCTCCTTGAGGTTGGGTCTTAGTCGATTCTGTATCAAACCTAGAATTATATCTGATATATAATAGATGCTCAAAAGACTTGCTAAACTGACTTGAGTGCAGAATTTATTTTGTAGCTAATAGAAGCCACTGAAGATTTTTTTTGGTCAGGTAAATTATAATCTTGCCTGGTTAGTGCTAGTAAGAAAAGTATGTAGCAGGTGCTACTTTAGCATGTGGTTGATGTCCTGGAATTTTGTCTGTGCATTCTGAAGGCTTTCCCAGGTGAAAGGTTAACAGAATTACATTCTGAAGGTGGAATAAGAGTGAAACCTGTTTGCTAAACTGATCCAATGATAAGAATGAATGTGAGGGCACTTGTTAAAAATATAGCTTCCCAGGATCCATCCCAGACCCTCTAAATCAGACCCAGGGAAGATGTAAGTAGCTGTATTTATTAACAAGCACTTTACCTGATTGTTATTCTCAAGAAAGTTTGGAAAACTCTGGTATAGAAAACATTCAAAGGAAAAGGAAAGGCATGTGCCAAAGTATGAACATCTGAAAAAGCCAGAGGTATTTTATGGAAATGATTGGGAAGTAGGGAGATAAGGGAAAGCAGTTATTGCTGAGGCTGGAAACTGAAGCACTTTACCAGTTAAGTTTGTCCCAACTAAGCTAAAAAATCTTGTGAATAATGGAGACCCAATGGAAGATCTTAGGGCAAGGAAATTCGTTTTTTGGGAGGAAATTACTCAAGAAATTGAAGAGTACAGGTTTGAGAGACATTTCTGAGACATAATTGAGAGCGTTTAATGGCTACTTCCATGAGAGAAGTAAGAAAGGAGAGGTGAAAAATGAATCCAAAGTTTCTAATGTGGCAGACTTCCCTTGTTAGAGAGGGGATGGTATGGTAAGAAAGCATTCCAGTTTAGAATTAGAAATATGGAACTAGAAACCTCCAGTTTGGGAGCAAGTTCTCAGGGCAGAGAATAGGGTTATGGGATCATTGGAACCATGGGAATTTCATTTGAATGAGGATGCAAATTGATAAATGGACCAAGCACAAAATTACAGGGAAACAGGCATGTTTAAGTAGCACCTAGAGGAGAAATCAGCAAAGGAGACTAAACAGAGATGGAAGAGTTAACAACTGTGATCTTAGCTATCTGAATCATTTAATGCTTCCTATACTCCCAAGCTAGTGAACTGAAAAAACATTTCCATTAAGATTGGACTCATAAATAAATATTTGCCACCTATCTAGAACATTTTAACAGTAAAATTCTAGAAAACCTGCCATTGGTTGATCCAATCAGCTAAAAGAAACATACAAAATCTAGATAAGCCACTGATTCTTAAATTCAAGAACACCAGAAGTCTTTGATACTTGGATTTTAGTCCCGGCTCTTCCACTAATTTGGGCAAATTATTTAACTTCTATGAACCTGTCTTCTCTTCAAAAAAAAAAAAAAAAGGCTGGGATAGCTAGATTTCTTCTGTTACTTCCAGTTCTAAAATCTAAATTTTCTTCAGAGACCCAAGCAAAGTCTGAGATGAAAATTTTAAATAGATTTATTCAAGAGCAAATCTTGAAGTAAGGATACCTATTTCCCAACCCCACCCTTCCCTCTTCCTCAATGAATATTGATTGGGAAATAGTTAAATTTATATAGGAGACACTGGATATTTTTACAATTCCTCTCAGTACAGCTTTGATTGTCACTCATCCACTCTGAGTCGTGTCTAGTGTCACCTAAGTGGAATGGCATCCATTTGCACCCCACCTAGAAGAGTCTCTCCTTTCTCAGTATCTTTGGAGTGGCTTGTCAAGCACATGAAGCTCCCTACCTCCCTACATCCCAATGGAATCACCACAAGCTTTCTTCAGGACGTGTGTTAAATCAGTCTGTGCTCTCAACTGAGGGACCCTATGCGGCTCAGTGCACACTCAGGACTTCAAGAGCTAGAGACTTTTTTTTCCTACTAGAATGTAGAAAGTAAGGGCAGGGCAGAAAAAGAAAAGTCTACTTTTTAAAAACCCTGACTCCTTTGCAAGGAACATTTATATAATCAAGTAACACTGGTGTAGGACGAGTGAGGATTGAACCAGGGTCGGTCTACTTCACTTGATTCCTGCAAATACTTGTGCCAAACTGTGCTTCCTAGAGTTATGGAGTTATGTTAATTCAAAAAAAAAAAAAACAAACAAACAAACCCTGTGAGGCCGTCCGGGACTCCGATTGCAGCACGGAGGAGGTAACACACGCACGCAATCTTCCATAAAGGCAGTTGGATATTTTCCTAAGGACTGGGCGACAGGACTTCCGCCCGCGGGAAAACCGAACGGAGAAACCACCTTTTTCCTCCTGCCGCCTCACTAGGCGACCCAGATAGCAAACATTCAGAACTCAGGGCACTAGGATCAGCCCGATGCCTTTCAGTACGAGCCCCGCCCCCACCTGCGGACTCCGCCCCTGGGCCCACCCCATTCCCAGCAGGCACCGCGCGAGCGACCTCGTCCCGCCCTGCCGTGGCTGTGCCCGCCTCTCGCGGCGCTGGGAGATGGCGGAGTTGGACATTGGAAGGCACTGCCAGGTGGAACAGTGCCGGCAGCGAGGTGATTCTGGAGCCCCTACCTCTGGTCGCGGGAGGGAAGGCGGTGGGGAGAGGCGGAGTCTGAGGAGGCAGGGCGGGCGTGTCCCTTGGCGGGGGGGGGGTCTGCCGTGACATGTGTTGATGCCCTCGATGCCCATGTTTTTTGTTGTCCTTGAGCCTTTGGAAGAGGCTTATGGTCTCCTTGGAAGGAAGCCATGCGATTCCCAAAAACATACCTTGCAGTGTGAACTTTGATTTTCAAGTGCGCCTTGCCAAGTAGTCGCTTCGCGCCCACTCCTTTCTGATGAGCACGGGTAGGGAGGACGCTTCGGTCTGGGAAGCGGGAGAGTTCCCTTCTGAACCTGCCACTGCGACCTCGGGCAAGCCACTTCTCTCCCAAACTTTTTGTTTGCTTATCTGTCAGAGAAAGGAGTTGGGTGAGATCAGTTTTTAACCTCATTTTCGCGGGCTGCTCAGGAGAGGAGCCCTTAGCATTTCCTCCGGATGGTCATTACGCTCTCTCAGCTCTGTCACTCTTTGATTCTGATTATCACTGATGCAGTAAACATTTACTGAGCACCTCTTTTGGTGCTGGGACCACATGAGGGTATAAAATATAGCCCTTTCCACAGAAAAGCTTTCAGGATAGTTAGCTGCTTTTTTAGAGCATTAGTAAGGTGATGTTCTCTCTCCGCTGAACTGAGAGACCTTGTGATACACATAGCCCAATCTAATAGCCAGTGGTAGTGGGGTACAGGCCTTAGAAACATCTGCAGCAGGTATGTCCTGAAGCACTAGAGCCACACAAAATGCTCAGTCTTTGGTTCCTGGCTTTCACTCCAAATGGATGCTACCACATCTGGCTCATACTACGTTGGGTGACAAAACAGGTTTTATCTCCTATTGCAGCTACGGTCATTGGCAGCAGGTAGCCACCCGATCACTGTTGAGAAGGACTCTGGGGTTTAGCCCAGAATTAGTGGGAATGCTACAGTTGATAATGATACCTGTTGTGTGTGGTGGGCAAAAGGACACAATCCCTGCTAGGTTATTGTTATTTTCAGCACTCTGATTTGTATCTTTCACCACTGGCTGTCATCTTCAGCCATTCAGCAGGCAAGAACCAATGTTTCCTTGCAGATCTTTCATAGGGAAGCTTAGCCAGTTGGGTTTTGACTGTAAGTTATATAATTCTGGTATACCTGATTATCTCTAGCAAGTCCATAATATCTACCATTTGTGACATAGTTCATCTTCCTTTCCAACTTCAGGTGTCTCTTAAAGTGTAAATACCTGAACTGAGGCCAGGGTCTAGCTCTTTTGGACTAGTGGAGAGCAGTTAAGAGTTAGAATACGTTAAGTGAGTATCCTAAATTTCATTTAGTTTCTGGATGAGTAGAAGGATGGTGTCAAGTGTTAGGAAATTATCTTGATCTTAACTCTTAACCCTGGATTCTCTTGGTTTGCGTCTAATATTTAGTTGGTCACCAAAGTCTCAAAATAGTGAGCATGTACATTTTTCCGATTTGAAAGAGACATAAAAGTTTTGTAAAGTATCATATACTTCAGTTTCCTTCTCTTTTTGACAAATGTATACCTACTTTCTTGGTATGAAACAGATACTTACAGTATCATGCTTTCAGGACAACAGTGACAATGCATTAAGTTCGCTTTTCAGGTGAAGGAAGAACTATATTTGGGCCCTCTTGTCCCACAAGCAGAAACATCCAGCGGTCCCTTTGGGTTATAATAGGACCTCTTCTTTTTCTTTTGGGTTAAGATATTCTGTAGGGTGAGATACTTTGGGAGCAATAGTAACTTTCTCTAAAGTGCAGTGCTTTTTGTTTTCATTTTGTGAAAGTGGTGTGATTAGATATAGCCAGCCTCACTTGGCTGTATACTGTAATTTAATATGAGGTACACTGAAAACAGTTTAGAGAAGAAATGATTGTATTCAGTGATTTATGGTCAATTGTCACATCTAAGAATGGATACTTTCATGTGCTTTCCAAAAATTCATTTCCTAACTTAGTTGTTACTTAGTCCTAACTTAGTTTTTCCTCAACAGCAAGGAAAGAAACAATTCAGGACTAAAGTTTGCGGTATCAATCAATCCATCCATTGAATTTCTGGAATTTCTTTGAACACATCTCTACCTAGTCACCACAGGATTTTTCTGAGTTGAGTGTATTCAGAACAAGTTAATTGCTATAATTATTCTTGTTAATTACAGGTATTGCCTTACTATTCTTATCTTTTACATGTATCTCATTTGGTTTTTACAATTACCCTGTGTAGTAGGTGTGGCATATAGCATAGATACATACACACATATATACATATGCACACAAACACAATATACTTATATCTATGTCTATTTTTATGCATATTACCTAATAATAGAGCTTTGGTTTTGTATACATACACATACATACACTGTATACTATATATCAAATATATATATATATACAATATGTATGTATATAATCCAAAGCTCTACTGTTAAGTAACTTGCCTAGCATTGCTAGATTAGTAAGCAGTGGAATCAAAATTGAAACCTAAGATTGTCACTTCAAATGCAGGATTTTTGCATTATACAGTCCTCAGAAACAACACCTAGTAAATCTGGGAAACAAACAGAAAACTCACAGGACTTCTTTTTTTCTTTCTGGTTTAGCATGCTACAGCAAGTAACATTTATCTTCTGATAATCCAGTTACTTTCAAAGTGCTTTAGGTTGTGATGGCTTTTGTTTAACCACTGCTTGCTGCACTAGGATATTGTTCAAAAAGGAAAGTTCTCCTATAGCCATAGTTCAGTACTTTAAGATTCTTTTTATTTAAGAAAACTAAATCAAAATCAGTTACTGACCAGAACATATAACATTTCCCCTCAATTTTAGATTTTCTTCCATTTGTATGTGATGGTTGTTCAGGAATATTTTGGTAAGTTAAGTTTTTATGCTTTATTTGGGAGTAATTTTAGTGTTTATATTATGAGATTTATTTCTAAAAAGTAGAATGATTTAAAATAGTTTTTACTTTAGCCACTGATATCTGATATTCATTATAGTAATCACTTGGGGAAAAAAAACAAATAGACTAGTCATAGACTCTGATTACTTGTACATATATGTGGCTAGTCTTTAAACTTTCCAGAAATGGGGTGATGTGTGTGATTTTTATGTAAAAGTCATATATATGTCTTTTAATCACAAGGAGAGAACATATCCACAATATAAAGAATATGGTAAAAAAAATCCAGTTATGATTATTAGTCTTTATTTTAATTAATAAAATGAAAAGAGCCCAACCTTTATATTTCTTAAATTGAGTACTATACGTCCTTTGCACACACATCATATGCAAAGTAAAACCTGGGAACAAACAAGAATTTTGGAAAATGCATTTTCTTTTCAATTAAACTTTCAAGTATCAGGTATTTAATTTATTAAACAGAGCACTGAAAGAATAAATTCTTTTCAGAAGATGATTCAGAAATATTTATTAGAAGTAAATAAAAATAATGCATATTTTAAAGTCATTCAGAGCTAGAACACTCCTTTGACATTTTATTACTGATTATTTTTGAGAAATAAAAGAATCAAAAGGGTCTGCATTTTCACACACCTTAAAGCACTCAAAGTAAAGGTAATTAAAGAGTGGTGAATTTTTGTACTCATATTGAAGTTGAATAGTAGTTGGGTTTTAAAACTTTTGAGACTATAGATGCTCTGTCTTTTATTTACCTGTCATTTCAGTTTATTCTTATAGGCAGAGTTGTTAATGTAGTGTGAGTGTAGTTAATCTTAAGGATACTAACCATTAAAATATCTCAAATTACTACAGTTATCTTTAAGTACATTCTTTGATTACATTTAAATAAACACTTTCTTTTGTTGTTATTTAAGCCTTGAACACAGGAGCAGGGAGTCACATAGCTGTCCTGAGGTATGTTAATATCTCCCGGTAAAACATGTTTGTATTTATGTACTTTCATTCAGAATTTGATTCAATTTAATCCCAGTGTACCACAGATTAAAATTTGACAGACTAAACTGATTATGTAAGAGGATCTTACTTTATTTATATTATTTTTCTCAGTATGTTTTAACATAAAATAGTCTACTTGGTATTTATAAATTTTTGTTCTTATAATTCTTATTCCTTTGTACTTCATTTGTGTTTACGTAGCCTGCTTATAGCTTTAGGCTCTATATTTATAAATACATAATGGAATTAATATCCTCATCATATAATCCTTCCAGTTTGCTTCACTGTTTCGTTCATTTTCACTGGTGCCTGGTGTTAGGACTCTGTGGTAATACATTGTTCTGACTCCATCAGCCTTAGGTCACCAAGAGCAAACCTGTAGTCCAGCAAAATCTCCCTACCCTAATTTGGACCAAATCAAGAGATTAAAAAGGGCTGTTAAATAGAAGCCGAAATATCATCTTTATTACTGATAAAGAATAAGTTGAATGATATAGCTTAGTGTAGAGCCAAAAATGATATAGCTTAGTGTAGAGTCTGCAAAGGAAATCCAGAATTAGGTGGATTTGCCCACCAGTCACAGCAATGCTGCACCAGGTTAGGCTTCCAAGGAAACAAAAAGAAAGCTGAGCCTAATGTAATTTTCTCAAATTTGTAATCAGAGAAGTTGTTCCACCTCCCTTGGATCAGAGATCAGCAGAAAGTTGAACTGAATTTACTCCATTTGGAAAGAAGCATTTACCTCACATTTTGCAGTTGATATTTATTCCTGCCCACCATTTACCAAACACTTTACTGAGTCTCTTGATTATAGAAAATTAAGGTTAAATGAGCTTCAGTCAAAAGCTGGCCCTTTGAAGTTTTGGTGATTTATTTGAGGAAATAAAAATTAAGTAACATATTGGTATTATTCAGGATTACTTGGAAGAAAATACTCATATAGAGTCATATAGTAAACATATTCATGTTTGTTATACAGCTTGTAAATCTTCCCTGTGTTTTCCTTTTTCTTATATGAGTTGATCTATGAATGTCTCATAGAATGTCTCTCAATTAGATCTTACTAATTTAAAGGTGAAATAAAAATCTTCTACCTTTAGACCATTGGAATAAATTTGAAAAAATAGTTAAGAAGTTAATTCCAACAAGATGTAACTATCGTTTATATAGAGGAATGCCCTTTGGTTATAGATTTCAAGCAATTACAGTTGACCCTTGAACAACATAGGTTTGAACTGTGTGGGTCCCCTTATATGTGGATTTTTTTCACTAGGTATGTACTATACAATGCATTGGATCTGCAGGTGCAGAACTGCAGATACGGAGAGCTGACTGTAAAGTTATACTTGGATTTTCAACTGTGTGGAGGGTTTGTACCTCAGCCCCTGAGTTGTGCAAGGGTCTACTGAGTTCATTCAGTTCTAGAAACCTAGTTACTTAATACTCAAAATAGCCTGAGTGATCTGGATTTTTTTTTATCTCATAAAAGCTCTTTTTCCTCTGATGTAATATTTGCTAGTAATACAGTATTAAATACAAAATAAAGTATATCGTTGTGTGGGACTTCCTTGGTGGCATAGTGGTTAAGAATCCACCTGCCAATGCAGGGGACATGGGTTCAAGCCCTGGTCCAGGAAGATTCCCACATGCTGTGGAGCAACTAAGCCTGTGCACCACAACTACTGGACCTGTGCTCTAGAGCCCACGAGCCACAACTATTGAGCCTGCGTGCCACAACTACTGAAGCCCATGCGCCTAGACCCCATGCTCCGCAACAAGAGAAGCCACTGCAATGAGAAACCTGTGCACTGCAACAAAGAGTAGCCCCCACTTGCCGCAGCTAGAGGAAGCCCGTGCACAGAAATGAAGACCCAACGCAGACAAAAATAAATAAATAAATTTATTTTTTTAAAAAAAGCATAGTATATCGTTGTGAAAACTGTCTTTAACCAACTCTGTATCATGGAAAAACATATAATTTTAAGTGTTCTTTTACATGTATTTAAGCCTCTAAAACCAGTATAGAAAGTAGATATGACTTGCCATTTGAGGAGTGATGAGCTGATTACCTAAGCATATTATTATGGAGGCATCTTTGTATAGTATGTTACAAAGTAGAAGACTAAAATTATGGAGAGTAACTGAGTAGTCATTTTAACTTGACTTAGAAGATAAATACACCACAGTAGGAAAACTTTGGAAATGTAGAGCAGTCAGCACAGTAATCATTTCTCACATGAACAATTTTTATAATCTATGTGAGAATGTGTGAGTTTCTCTCATAAGTTTAAGCAAAAATGATATGGATATCCAGAATAGATTTGTTGATTTGCTTTAAATGTGAAATATAATATCATGTCCCCCATTTTACATTTTCAGGTTACTGTAATTGAGAGACTGAAGTCAGATACACATACATCTTACCCATGCTCATTCAAGGACTGTGCTGAAAGAGAGCTTGTGCCAGTTATGTGTCCTTATTGTGAGAAGAATTTTTGCCTGAGGTGATCACTGAGACCATTCAAACTCTGTATATCTGTTTAAGTCATATGCAAATACATGAACTAGTGTCACTCTTCTGTTGCTCATAGACATCGTCATCAGTCAGATCATGAATGTGAAGAACTGGAAATCCCTAAGTCTCGTATGGCTGCCACTCAGAAACTTGTTAAAGACATTATTGGCAAGTATCTAGAAAGCTTGTTTTGTTGTTTCCCTACTGCTCTATACTCTATATGAGTTCCAGAGCCCTGCTTCTCGTGTCAGCTTGCCAGTTATGGAAGGTGTTGTTAGCAACCCTGATGGTTATAACTTGCTATAGATTTTGATGATATTCTTGTGACAGTATTTCTCACAAGGCTTTCCAATGAAAATTTGGAAATTCTATGGAAATATCCTACCAGATGTTCTCTTTTGCTGGACAGTTTATATCAGCTGGTTAACCATCTTGGCTAAAAATTGTATTCATGAGGCTGAAGTAGTGGTTTACATTCTTTAAAGGCTAACGTTTAAGCCCAGTCAGTTGTCCTATGAATGCTGCTGATATTCTGACATATGAGGAAAGAATGTATCTGTGATTTAGACCAGTCTGTCTGCTACCATGTTAGTTCAGCTGAATTTTCATTTTATATTAAGGGTGTTACTTTAAATTAAATTAAATTAATCAAATTAAAATCTTCTATAACCAAATCTTAAAATTCTCTGTAGAAGTGTTAGTGATTGCTCTGGATTAAATAGATTTAAGCTGGAAAGAGGCACATAACTTGTTTTTGATGTGGAAATCACTTAGATCAACTCAGTGGTATTTTTCCATTGATCATACCTATAAAATGAATGTGGTCTCTGTATATCTCTATAATATGTAATTCATGTACATTTCAGGGCCATAGTTAATAATAATAAAAGTAAAACTCTGGAAAATGTGTAAGTTCTTATTTGCTTATATGCTTACACTTATTTCTTAGATTCCAAGAGAGGAGAGACGGCAAGTAAACGACGGAAAGGTGCAAAAAATAGTGAAACAGCTGCAAAGGTAGCATTGATGAAATTAAAGATGCATGCTAATGGAGATAAATCATTGCCACAGGTTGGTCTTAGAGATTTTAGAAAACAAAATGTTCTAAACATAGTTAGAGCTCCCTTTTTACTCTTCCCTCTCATTAAGTATGAGAACCTTATATGTATCATTTCTACTATTACATGGCATCAGTCTGCATAAATAATAATAGTTTTTATGAGTTTTTTTCACTTTATAGAAACAGCAGTAAACCATATGTATCCTTCTGCAACTTTTTTCCTTTACCCTTGGTACCATTTTTTAAAACTTTATCCATGCTGATACGTTGAGTCTTGTTCATTCATTTTGATAGCTCACATTTTTCTGTAGTGTGAATATCCATTTATCCATTCTTTTAGTGAACACAATTCAGATTTCTTGTCCAAGTTGTTTGCTATTATAAACTGTTCAAAAGTGGACATCCATGTGTACTTGTAGGAACATTTCTCTAGGGCAGCTTCTTTAAAACTCCATATTGCCAATTACATTTTCTATAACGGTTCAGTACATATGTACATACATACATACCTTAACACAGTTTCAGTAAGTAACTGATGTGTATGTGTATACCTTATGTGTATGTGTATTTTCTGATATTTTTTATTCTACTTTAAAGATTGTTGATTTTGTAGCCCCCGAAGGATTGAGACCATCAAATTGAAAAATGCTACTCTAGGGAACATACCTAGAAATAGAAAAGCTGGATCATGGGGTTTGCTCATCTTCAGCTTTACTAGATATTTTCAACCTTTTCTTTTTTTTTAAATAGATATTTATTGGAGTATAAGTGCTTCACAATACCAAGTTAGTTTCTGTTACACAACAAAGCAAATCAGCCATATGCATACACATGTCCCCATATCCCCTCCCTGTTGAGCCTCCTTCCGATCCTCCCTATCCCACCCCTCTAGGTCATTGCAAAGCACAGAGCCAATCTCCCTGTGCTATGCTGCTGCTTCCCACCAGCCAACTATTTTACATTTGGTAGTGTATATATGTCAATGCTACTCTCCCTTCACCCCAGCTTCGCCGTCCCACCCCGTGTCATTCAGTCCATACTCTATGTCTGCCTCTTTATTCCTGCCCTGCAACTAGGTTCATCAGTACCATTTTTTTTTTAGAGCCCATATATATGTGTTAGCATACAGTATTTGTTTACCTCTTTCTGACTTACTTCGCTCTGTATGACAGACTCTGGGTCCATCCACCTCACTACACATAACTCAATTTTGTTTCTTTTTATGGCTGAGTAATATTCCATTGTATATATGTGCCACATCTTCTTTATCCATTCATCTATCGATGGACATTTAGGTTGGTTCCATGTCCTGGCTATTGTAAATAGTGCTGCAATGAACATTGTGGTGCATGTCTCTTTTTGAATTACGGTTTTCACAGGGTATATGCCTGGTAGTGGGATTGCTGGGTCATATGGTAGTTCTATTTTTAGTTTTTTAAGGAACCTGCATACTGTTTTCCATAGTGGTTGTATCAGTTTACATTCTCACCAGCTGTGTAGGAGGGTTCCCTTTTCACCACACTCTTTCCAGCATTTATTGTTTCTAGCTTTTTTAATAATGGCCATTCTGACAGTGTGAGGTGATATCTCATTGTAGTTTTGATTTGCATTTCTCTAATAATTAGTGATGTTGAGTACCTTTCTATGTGCCTCTTGGCCATCTGTATGTCTTCCTTGGTGAAATGTCTATTTAGGTCTACCGCCCATTTTTTAACTGGATTGTTTGTTTTTTTGATATTGAGCTCCATGAGCTGTTTGTATATTTTGGAGATTAATCCTTTGTCTGTTGATTCATTTGCAAATGTGTTCTCCCATTCTGAGGGTTGCCTTTTGTCTTCTTGTTGGTTTCCTTTGCTGTGCAAAAGCTTTTAGCTTTTAAGTTTAATTAAGTCCCATTTGTTTGTTTTTATTTCTTTTACTCTAGGAGATGAGTCAAAAAATATCTTGCTGTGGTTTATGTCAGTGTTTTTCCTATGTTTTCCTCTAAAGTTTTATAGTGTCTGGCCTTCCATTTAAGTCTTTAATCCAATTGGAGTTTATTTTTGTGTATAGTGTTAGGAGTGTTCTAATTTCATTCTTTTACATGTAGCTGTCCAGTTTTCCCAGCACCACTTACTGAGAGGCTGTCTTTTCTCCATTGTATGTTCTTGCCTCCTTTGTCATAAATTAGGTGCCCATATGTGCGTGGGTTTATCTCTGGGCATTCTATCCTGTACTATTCATGTAAATTTCTGTTTTTGTGCCAGTACCATACTGTGTTGATTACTGTAACTTCGTGGTATAGTTTGAAGTCAGGGAGCCTGATTCCTCCAACTCCATTTCTCTTTTTCAGGATTGCTTTGGCTCTTCAGGGTCTTTTGTGTTTCCATACGAATTGTAAGATTTTTTGTTCTAATTCTGTGAAGAATACCATTGGTAGTTTGATAGGGGTTGCATTGAATCTGTAGATTGCTTTGGATACTATAGTCATTTTCACAATAGTGATTCTTCCAATCCAAGAACATGGTATATTTCTCCCTCTGTTTATGTCATCTTTGATTTCCTTCATCAGTGTTTTATAGTTTTCTGAGTACAGGTCTTTCGTCTCCTTAGGCAGGTTTATTCCTAAGTATTTTATTCTTTTTGCGCAATGGTAAGTAGCAGTGTTTCCTTACTTTCTCTGTCTGATTTTTTATTGTTGGTGTATAAGAATGCCAGAGATTTCTGTGCATTAATTTCGTACCCTGCAACCATTCCAAATTCATTGATTAGTTCTAGTAGTTTTCTGGTGGCATCTTTAGGATTTTCTATGTATAGTATCATGTCATCGGCAAATAGTGACAGTTTTACTTCTTCTTTTCCAATTTGTATTCCTTTTATTTCTTTTTCTTCTCTGATTGCTGTGGCTAGGACTTCCAAAACTATGTTGAATAAGAATAGAGAGAGTGGACATCTTTGTCTTGTTCCTGATCCTAGTGGGAATGCTTTCAGTTTTTCACCATTGAGTATGATGTTTGCTGTGGGTTTGTCATATATGGCCTTTATTATGTTGAGGCAGTTTCCCTCTATGCCCATTTTCTGCAGGGTTTTTATCATAAATGGGTGTTGAATTTTGTCTAAAGCTTTTTCTGCATCTATTGAGATGATCATACGGTTTTTATTCCTTAATTTGTTAATGTGGTGTATCACATTGCATGATTTGCATATATTGAAGAATCCTTGCATCCTTGGGATAAATCCCACTTGATCATGGTGTATGATCCTTTTAATGTGCTGTTGGATTCTGTTTGCTAGTATTTTGTTCAGGATTTTTGCATCTATATTCATCAGTGATATTGGTCTATAATTTTCTTTTTTTGTGATATCTTTTTCTGGTTTGGGTATTAGGGTGATGGTGGCTTCGTAGAATGAATTTTGAAGTGTTTCTCCCTCTGTAATTTTTTGGAAGAGTATGAGAAGGATGGGTGTTATTAGCTCTTCTCTAAATGTTTGATAGAATTTGCCTGTGAAGACATCTGGTCCTGGACTTTTCTTTGTTGGAAGATTTTTTTTTAATTAATTAATTTATTTTTTGGCTGCGTTGGGTCTTCGTTACTGTGCGCAGGCTTTCTCTAGTTGAGGTGAGTGGGGGCTACTTTTCGTTGCAGTGTACAGGCTTCTCGTTTCAGTGGCTTCTCTTGTTGCAGAGTACAGGCTCTAGGCATGCAGGCTTCAGTAGTTGCAGCACGCAGCCTTAGTAGTTGTGGCTCGCAGACTCTAGAGCACAGGCTCAGTAGTTGTGGCACACGGGCTTCGTTGCTCTGCAGCATGTGGGATCTTCCTGGACCGGGGTTCGAACCCGTGTCCCCTGCATTGGCAGGCAGATTCTTAGCCACTGCTCCACCAGGGAAGCCCTGTTGGAAGATTTTTAATTATGGTTTCAATTTCATTACTCGTGATAGGTCTGTTTATATTTTCTAATTCTTCCTGGTTCAGTCTTCGAAAATTGTACCTTTCCAAGAATTTGTCCATTTCTTCGTGGTTGTCCATTTTATTGGCATATAGTTGTTTGTTGTAGTCTCTTATGATCCTTTGTATTTCTGCATTGTCATTTGTGATTTCTCCTTTTTCATTTCTAATTTTATTTATTTGCTTCCTCTCCCTTTTTTTCTTGATGAGTCTGGCTAAGGGTTTATCAATTTTGTTTATCTTCTCAAAGAACCAGCTTTTAGTTTTATTGATCTTTGCTATTGTTTTCTTTGTTTCTATTTCATTTATTTCTGCTCTGATCTTTATGATTTCTTTCCTTCTACTGACTTTAGGTTTTCTTTGTTCTTCTTTCTCTAGTTGTTTTAAGTGTAGGGTTAGATTGTTTATTTAAGATTTTTCTTGTTTCTTGAGGTGAGATTGAATTGCTATAAACTTCCCTCTTAGAACTGCTTTTGCTGCATTCCGTAGGTTTTGGGTCATTGTGTTTTCATTGTCATTTGTTTCTATGTATTTTTTTATTTCTTCTTCAGTGATCTCTTGGATATTTAGTAGCACAATGTTTAGCCTCCATGTATTTGTGTTTTTTACAGTTTTTTTGCTATAATTGATTTCCAGCGTCATAACATTGTAGTCAGAAAAGATGCTTGATACGATTTCAATTTTCTTAAATTTTCCGTGGCTTGATTTGTGATCCAAGATGTGATCTATCCTGGAGAATATTCCATGTGCACTTGAGAAGAAAGTGTATTCTGCCACTTTTGAGTGGAATGTTCTGTAAATATCAATTAGCTCCATCTGGTCTATTGTGTCATTTAAAGCTTGTGTTTCCTTATTTATTTTCTGTTTGGGTGATCTGTCCACTGGTGTAAGTGGGGTGTTGAAGTCCCGTACTGTCGTGTTACTGTCAATTTCTCCTTTTCATGGTTGTTAGCATTTGCCTTTATATTGAGGTGCTTCTATGTTGGGTGCATAAACATTTATAATTGTTATATCTTCACCTTGGATTGATCCTTTGATCATTAGGTAGTGTGCCTCCTTATCTCTTGTAACAGTCTTTATTTTAAGGTCTATTTTATCTGATATGAGTATTGCTACTCAAACTTTCTTTTGAATTCCATTTGCATGGTATATCTTTTTCCATCCCTTCACTTTCAGTCTGTATGTGTCCCTAGGTCTGAAGTGGGTCTCTCGTAGACAGCATATATATGGGTCTTGTTTTTGCATCCATTCAGCCAGTCTGTCTTTTGGTTGGGGCATTTAATCCATTTACATTTAAGGTTCTTGTCAATATGTATTTACTTATTACCATTTTCTTAATTGTTTTGGGTTTGTTTTTCTGGGTCCTTTTCTTCTCTTGTGTTTCCCACTTAGGGAAGTTCATTTAGCATTTGTTGTAAAGCTGGTTTGGTAGTGCTGAATTCTCTTAACTTTTGTTTGTCTGAAAAGCTTTTGACTTCTCCATCGAATCTGAATGAGATCCTTGCTGGGTAGAGTAATCTTTGTTGTAGGTTTTTCTCTTTCATCATTTTAATTATATTCTGCCACTCCCTTCTGGCCTGCAGAGTTTCCACTGAAAACTCAGCTGATAACCTTATGGGGATTCCTTTGTATGTTATTTTTTGTTTTTCCCTTGCTACTTTTAATATTTTTTCTTTGAATTTAATTTTTGTTAGTTTGATTAATATGTGTCTTGGTGTGTTTTTCCTAGGGTTTATCCTATATGGGACTCTCTGTGCTTCCTGGACTTGGGTGACTAATTCATTTCCCATGTTAGGGAATTTTTCCACTGTAGTCTCCTCGAATACTTTCTCAGACCCTTTCTTTTTCTCTTTGTCTTCCGGGGCCCCTATAATTTGAGTGTTGGTGTGTTTAGTATTGTCCCAGAAGTCTCTGAGATGGTCTTCAATTCTTTTCATTCTTTTTTCTTTATTCTGCTCCTTGGCAGTTATTTTCACCATTTTGTCTTCCAGCTCACTTATTTGTTCTTCTGCCTCTGTTATTCTGTTATTGATTCCTTCTAGCGTATTTTTCATTTCAGTTATTGTGTTATTGATCTCTGTTTGTTTGTTCTTTAGTTGTTCTAGATCTTTGTTAAACAGTTCTTGTATTTTCTCAATCCGTGCTTCCATTCTATTTCTGAGATTCTGGATCATCATCTTTACTATCATTACTCTGAATTCTTTTTCAGGTAGATTGCCTGATTTTTCTTCATTTATTTGGTCTTGTAGGTTTTTACCTTGCTCCTTCATCTGTGACATATTTTTTTGCCATCTCATGCTTCTTTTTTTAATGAGTGGGATTGTGTTCCAGTTTTACTGGTTGTTTGGCCTGAGGCTTCCAAGACTGGAGTTTTTAGGGTATTGGGTAGAGCTCGGTCTTGGTGCTGAGATGAGGAACTCTGTGAGCCCTCACTCTGATGAATATTCCCTGAGGTCTGAGGTTCTTTGTTAGTCCAGTGGTCCAGACTCGGAGCTCCTACTGCAGGATCTTCTGCCCAACCCCGTGCTCACAAATCAAGATCCCACAAGCCACGTGTGGTGGCAAAAAAAAAAAGAGAGAACAATAACAAAGTAAAAAATAAAATTAGATTAGGAAACTAACAGATATGTTAGAAAGAATGTAAAAACAAAAATATAGATGAATCAACAACTGGAAGGTACATCAGTACTACAGTAGTAAAAAAGAGGAGAGAAAAGAAAAAAAAAGAAAAAAAGAAGGAGGGGGGAAGGCCTTGGCTGTGGAGAGTGGGGCCTAAGCAAGGATGAGGTTTGGGTGGTGGGCGGGGCCAATGCTCAGATCCCACAGGGCTGGAAAAGGCTCTGGGGACTGTGGGGGTGGGGCTTAGGCTCAAGGAACAGAAGGGGCTCAGGCGTACCTCCCACTCCTGGGCTCAGAGAGCAGGGGACCTCACCTGGGAGCCTAGCAGGCTTCCTGGGCTCGAGTGGGCAGAACAGATGCCCTCCTTTCCTCTCCTGCTCCTCTGGTCTGGGGTCTGGGAGGACCTCTACTGCCTGCCTCTCCTGATCTCCCTGGCCTCCTTCCTATGCCCCCAAGGACCCACGCAGCCTGTAGTGGGCTTGGAGAGCAGGGTATCGGCCTGGGAGCTCAGCAGGCGAGTGGGCGGGGCAGTCACCCTCTGTTCCTCTCCTGCTCCTCCCGGAGGACTCCTTCCGCCTGCCTCTCCTGATCTCCCTGGCCTCCCTCCTATACCCTCAAGGACCCACGTGGCCTGTAGTGGGGTTTGGAGGGCGGGGGACCAGCCTGGGAGTTCAGAGGCTCCCTGTGCCCAAGTGGGCAGGACAATTGCCCTCTGCTCCTCTCCCGCTCCTCCTGGATGGCCTCTCCCGCCTGCCACTCCTGGTCTCCCCAGCGTCCCTCCTATGCCCCCAGGACCCTCATGGCCTGGATGGAGCTTTGTGTGTGTGTGCGTGGGGACCAGCTTGGGAGCTCAGCAGGCTCCCCGGCCCTGTGGACCAGGCGATAGCCCTCTGCTCCTCTCCCACTCTTCCCAGAGAGTCTCTCCCACCTGCCTCTCCTGATTTTCCCAGCCTCAAGGGTGCCGGTCTTGTCTGGCCTCCACTTCTCCTCCTGCCTCGGTCCCCCTACATCCTACTGGTTCACTCTGCGTTTCCTCCCATCTCCTTGGGGGTTAAAGTCCCCCACCAGTGGCTGACAGGTGCCCTAGTTGTGGGGAGATGCTAACTCCACATCTTCACACACTGCCATCTTGCCTTCTCTCCTCCTTGTCAACTTTTTATTTTAAGTAGTACAAATTTATCTCCTTCTTGTAGTGTCTGAGGGTTTCAGTGTTTCTTGCCACCGTAGGGTATTATTCATTGTTACCAATATGATAGATGTGAAATGATACTTCAGTGAGGTTTAAAGTTGAATTTCCCTGTGACTAGTGAGGTTCAGCTACTTTGCATATGTTTATTGGATATTGGGCTTTCTTTTGTGAATTATTTGTTCATATCCTTTGCCCGTGTTTTCTGTTGGGTTGTGGAACTTTTAGAAAGGTTTATAAAAGTCTATATATTTTGAATTCTAATCTATTTTTGATTAAGTATGTTACACAAATCTTCTCTCAGTCTGTAGCTTGTCTTCACTTTGCTTTTGATCTCTTTAGTAATTCAGACTTTCTAAATTTTAATACACTCAAATTTATTAATGATTTCATTAAGATTGTACTTTTAAAAATGTTATTTTCTTACATTTTCCTTTAAAAGTTTTATTTTATATTTTTGTTTAGCTCTTTATTCCATCTGGAATTTAATTGTAAGTAAGTAGAGGTAGAGATTTCTTCCTTCCCCTCCCCACCCAATGGGTTACCTATCATTGTAACATAAGATATTGAAGCATTCATCCTTGTAATGACATTTCTCTCATACACCAGATTCTTTTGTATATGTGGGACTAGTCTGGGGATCTCAGTTCAGTTCCTTTGGTCTGTTTGTCTCTCTTTGCATTAATTTAAACTGTCTTAATTATAATAGCTTTATAATAAGTAGGACAACCCTCTCCACCTCTTTCTTTGCTTTCAACTGTGTCTATTCTTGGCCATTTATTCTTTTGTAAAACTTTCAGGATCACTTTGTCCTGTTCTGTTAAGTGGTGATTTTGATAGAAATTGTGCTGAATTTAAAATTAGAGACAGTTGACGTCTTTAAAATTTCACTCTTCCCATTCATCTCCATGGTCTATCCAACTTTATTTAGGTCTTCTTTTATGTCTTTAAGGAACATTCTATAATGCTTACCATACATATTTTATATGTCTTTTCTTAGGTTTGTTCTTAGGCTCTTCATAATTTTTACTGCCATTGTAAATGGTAATTTTTTTAAATTAACATTTTTCTAATTGTTTATTCCTGGTTGTTTTATAATGCCCTTCCATCCAGCAAATAGACTCTAATAGTTCCCATAGTTTATAGATTTCCTGGCTTGTTTTCTGTGCAGTCACATCTTCTGCAAATGACAATTTTGTGAGTTGTTTTTTTTTGTTTTTGTTTTTTTTCAAATTTGCTTTTCTCTTGCTCTTCCACCTTCTCATTATTATTGTTTGTGTTAGTGCATTGGCTGAAATCGCCACAACAATGTTGAATAATATGAGTGATAGCAGGCATTTTCATCATATTTCTGACTTTTAATGCAAATTATTCTAAAGTTTTGTCATTAAATATTATATTTGCTGTAGATTTTTGATAGTAGCCTTCCTTAGGTTAACAATATTTTTCTATTCCTAGTTTTCTAGGAATTTATATCAAGAATAGGTATTAAATTTTGCTGTAATTTTTTTTCCTCCATCTAGTAAGATGATTATGTTGAGTTTTTTTTCCTTATCAATGTGGTAAATTACATTGATCAATTTTTTTTGTTGTGAATCACCCACATATTCTGGGATAAACCAGTTCACTCTGGTATATAATTCTTTTAAAATGTGCTGCTAATCTGATTTACTAATATATTATTTAGTGTTTTGTCTTCACATTAGTAGCCAACAAATAAAATTAGTTGAGTAGCTTTCCCTCTTCTATTCTTTGAAATATTTGGGTATTATTTGTTCTTGAAGGTTTGGTAATGGTTGTTATAACTTTCAGATTTGTTGCCTTTTTTTTTTTTTTTTTTTTTTGATACACGGGCCTCTCACTGTTGTGGCCTCTCCAGTTGCGGAGCACAGGCTCTGGATGCGCAGGCTCAGCGGCCATGGCTCACGGGCCCAGCCGCTCTGCAGCATATGGGATCTTCCCGGACCGGGGCACAAACCCATGTCCCCTGCATCAGCAGGCGGACTCTCAACCACTGCACCACCAGGGAAGCCCTGTTGCCTTTTTTTGAGGGGAGAATTTTGAATACTATTTTAATGTATTAAATAGTTCTTGGCTTATTTGGGTACTCTATGTCTTCTGAAATATATTTTGGTAAATAACATCTTTCTTAAAAATTTCTGTTTGATGTAGATCTTTCAGTTTATTGTTATAAAATTGTTCAACTTATTTTCTTATGTTCCCAAATCTCTATTGTGTCTTTCATTAGTCATTCTTAATATTTTTCATTCGTACTTTTCTTTGATTTCCCATTGAACAGTCTTGCTAGAGGTTTGTGTTTACTTTTTAAATTTATATTTTAGTTTCTTCAAAGAATCATGTTTTGGTTTTATTGACCTCTCTATTGTTTCTTTGCTTTCTGCTTCACTAATTTTGCTCTTATATTATTTTTTTTTTCTGCTTTGTTTACATTCTCTCTGATGTTCTTTTTCTAACTTCTTACACTGAATAATGAACCTGCTTATTTCAACCTACTTGTTAGGTGTATTTTTTTTTTTTTTTGGTAACTTTATTTTGATACCGTTTCATATTTGTTACCCAGATATACCAGTTATTTACATCTTGTCCTGTTTGTTATTTCATTTGCATTCTCTCTCTGTCCATATGTATATGTGTGTGCATGCTTACTAATTTTTGTTTGGCTTGATGTATCAGTTTCTGAAACAGATGGTATCAAAATCCCACTGTAGCTGTGGTTTTGTCAGGTTTTTTATTCCTGTAACTAATAGTTTTGCTGAGTTGTATATTATCAGATACATTGAATTTCTTCATCATTATGTCTTCTTTATGAATTTTGCCTTAAATCCAGTTTTGAATTATAATAATATTGTTTCATTACCTTTCTTTTGATGAATAGTTAACTATTATGTCTTTATCCCTTTATATTCAACTTTTCTTGTTGTTTTATTTTTAGGATGTTTCTTGTAAGCAGCATGTAGCTGGACTTTGTTTTTTTAATCCAATTTGATAGTATCTTTCTTTTATAGGTGAGTTGAACCCAATTATATTTATTATGATCACATGTATTTGAATGTATTTTTTCTATCTTATGTTTTTTGCTCATCATCCTTTTCCTTTTATTATTTATTTCTCTCCAGTCATTTTTTGTATCGACTGAATTTTCTGTATTCCCTTTCATTCTGCTGGTTTAGAAACCATTGATTATAGTCTTCTTCTTTGCATATCCTTAATATTTCTTTTTTGAAAACTTCTTTATTTGTTTTTAAAATTATAAAGATACATACTTTCAACAAGGGTAACTTAAAAAAATTGTATAAAGGAAAAAAACTAAACATACCCTCCTGTGCTCATGTCCATCTCAACTGAGGATGTTTTTGCCCCCTTGGGACATCTGACAATGTCTAGAGACATTTTTGGTTGTCACAATTGGGCATGGAGGTGCTGCTGGTATCTGATGGGTAGAGGCCAGGGATGCTGCTAAATGTCCCACAGTGTACTAAATGTCCCACAGTGTACAGGACAGCACCCACAGGAAAGAATTTTCTGGTCTAAAATGTCAATAGTGACATAGTTGAGAAGACCTGCTCTAAAGTATCCAAAAATATTATTCACATTACTTTGCAATTCTTTTATTACTTAAAACATAATAGCAAAAACTTCTATAGCACTAACTTTGTTCCAGGCCCTCTTCTATCACATTTAATCCTCACAACAGGCTTGTGAAATATGTACTATTATCTCTGCCTAATAGATAAGAAAACTGAGGCACAAAAAGGTTAAGTAACTTGGTAGTAACACAGCTAGTAAGTGGAGAGCTGCAAATTGAAACCAGGGAGACTGCCTCAGAAACCATGTTCTCAACACACCTAACACTTTATCTTGGAGCATGCAGGTCTATAGATAGAACTTCTTCCCCTGTATCATTAATACTTGTGTGTGTTTATACATATATGTACTGACACATATTATTTATATATATATATATATACGCACCCATGTATATATGTGCATATACATGTGTATAATTTTACATATGAAAATGGCTATTGGTATATGCATACAAAGACATAAAGAGTGTTTTAGGGTCATTATTTCATAAAAATGGCATGATATTCCTTTAGTTAGCACTTTTTTTGGAATATGTGCTATATATCAGGTTCTGGGGATACAACAGTAGGTAAAACAAAGTCCCTGCCCATATGAAGTTTATATTCCAGTAGGATGAGACCGCTATTAAATATATACTACAATTTCAGACAGTGATTAAGCCTATGGATAAAAATAAAGCCCACTTCAGGTAGGTAAGATATCCTTTTATCTCTATATATTCTTCTTATCAATGCCTAACAGAAGTTGCCCCAAGGGAACTGGTATGGTTCTAAATCATTTTCTTTAAGAGCTTGGATAATTTTCCAAGTGGTGTGGATCTACTGTGACTTATATCACCATTTTCCTATTGATGAACATTCACTTCCGTTTCCAGTTTTGGCAGCTGTGCTAAGAAGTTTCCTATTTCTGTGAGATAAATTCCCTGGAGTGTGTTTTCTGGGTCAAAGGGTATGTGTATTTTAAATCTTAATAGATGTTGCCAAGCTGCTTTACAAAGTTGAAACAATTTACATTTCTACCATCAGTAATTATAATAGTCAACTTTTATTGACTGATTGCACTATGCCAAGCATTGTTTTGTGGCTCTAGATTTTTATCTCCCTTAGTACTCATGACTGTCATGTGATATATTATTATCCTCATTTCACAGATTAGTAATTTGAAGTGAAGCGCTGTTAAGATCACTCACGTGGTCAGAGCCTGCCATTCTACCCTGTTTATTATTATACTGCCTCTTGTGGCCATACATGAGAGTACCTTTCCCCTCCAGTGGTTTCCAGTAGTTGTTTATCTTTTAAAACGTATTCCAGTCTAATGGCTGTGAAAAGATATTTCCTGATTGCTTTACTTTGCATTTCCTTGACCACTGTTCAGTTTGAGCATCTTTTGTTATGTTCATTGGCCATGTATGATTGCTCTTCCTTGAATTGCCCATGCATATCCTTTGATCATTTTTCTTTTAGTTTGTTATTTTTATTTCATTTACATTTTGTTTGGTCAACTATGGAAACTCTTGGAGTAGAATGGATATTAATGCTTTATCTATAATCAATCCGCTTTGGAATCTTTTTTCAAAATCTGTCAGACATCTTGATTTTACTTAGGTATCTCATTGACATATCAGGGTTCTAAATTTTTCTAAGGTCTGTCTTTCATTTCTGTTTTCTTAGGGTTTTCATTTTTTTATCTGTCTTTAATAGGTCTGGAATTTGATTTTAGCATATGATATGAGCTAAGGACCCAATTTTATTTTCTTCCAGTTGATTAGATAGTTTCTGCCAACCAATTAAAGAATTCATCTTTGTCCTATTGAATTGAAATACCAAATATCACCTTCATGATAAGTTTAAAATTTATTTTTACTAGATCAGTTTTTGGATTTCCTATTCTATTCCATTCATCTATTTCTTATTCATATGTTAATACCAAGTTGATTTGATATAATAACTTTATAGAATGTTCTAACATATGATAATGTAAGTCCCATCCATATTTTTCCATAGTTTTTCTTAGCAGTTTTTTTTTTTTTGCTTTATTCATCCATATGAACCTCGTGATTATTATATACATTTTTTTTTTTAATCTCTTGGGATTTTCATAGTTGTCATAATGGGACAAGGTTGTAAGTGACAGACTCCCGCAGATACTGTTAAAGAATATAGCCTCTTTAAAGGTCAAAATGTAGAAACTGAAAGAAATCATTATAAAAAGCAAGAGAGAACACAACGTGGTTTTAGGCAGAAATGTGGCTTCTCGTATCTTTCAAAGTTTCCCACAAGGATGTTGGCTGTGAATAATAGTGCCTACAGGAAGTGAGAAATCTGTCATTTATGATAAGCCTGATTTGCCATTCTCAGGAGGATTTTATTACCCAGTTGGCCTTTTCCTTTTGATTCTGGGGATTCTGGCTCCCTCCCTACCCACAAGGTGCAAGTAACTGAGGCAAAACCTCCTTGATACATTATCAAGTGATTTCTGTGAAGTTGGGTGAAGTAAAATTCAACTTCCCTGCAGCATCTATTAACAAGTCCTGACTGAGGATCATTCCTGAAGGATTCTCTGAATTTGCATTATATGATGTATATTAATTTTGAGAGAAATGACATTTTTATGACATCATCTTCCTATCTAAGAACTTTACGTCTTCTCTTTTAGATCACATTTTATTGCCTTCTGTAACATTTTATATTTTTCTTCATTTAAGTTTTATTACTCCTTGCTTATTTTCATCTCTAATTATCTTATGGGTTTTCTTTTCTTTGTGAATAGAATATTTCCCTTTACCTCTATTCCTAGTACTGTTTGTTAATATAGAAGAAAAAGGTCTTGAATTCTGTATATTCATCTTATTCAATCACATCGCCAAATTCTTCTATTTATTTTAGAAGTTGTTTTTTTTTTGCCTTTGACTTCCTAGGTATACAATCACATCCCATTGACAAGTAGCTTAGTTTTTATTTTTCAATAATTATATTAGTTATTTCATTTTCTTGTATTATATTATCTATAATCTTCAATATAATGTTTTGTAATAATAGTGATAATAGGCATGTGCGTACCTTTAAAATTTTTAACGTGTATAATTAAATACCAATTCTTCTCTCAAAATCTAAAGTTACTTGGTATTGTATCCTCTTGAATAAGACAAAGAGTTTGACATGGCTTTATGCAGTTGAATATCTTCCATCCCATCATCTTTGTTCACACATGATTATTTTTAAGTCACTTGCTATTTAAATTTACCAATATATTTTTTGTTTCTTTTTTCCTTAAGACTCACTTTTATTTTGGCTAAAGTCCATTCTTTAGCAGTTCATTCATTAAGAGTCTTTGTTGGTAAACTCTTTCAGTCTTTTGTTTGTCAGAAACTGCCCTAATTTTCCCTCACTTGAGCTGGATTATCTGTTAGATTCTCTCAACGCTGAATATACTATTCATTGGCTTCTTTTGTCTGTTGTTCAGGAAACTTGTGCTGTAGATCTTATTCTTGTTGCTTTTTGGGTAATTTTTCTTTCTTTTTTTTGTGTGTGTAGCTTTTAAGATTTTATCTATGATATTTTCCAGTTTCAGTGCAATGTTGCTAGGTGTGGATTTGTTTTAATTACACAGCTTGACCCTTGAGATAGATTTTTAAATCTGACTTATCTCTTACTCTTGGAAAATTATTATTTTCTTTCTGAATATTACTTACTTTTCTTCTCTTCTGAAACTCTTACTAGACATATTTTAGAGATTTGTAACTTCTATCTTTATGTCTATTTGTGCTGCCTTCTAGATGACTGCTTCAATTCATCTTCCAATCAATTAAACCTTTTTATTGAAGATTATAGAAATTTAGTGTGCTTGAATTTCTTATTTCAGAAACTGTATTCTTGGGTTTTTATATTTCTAATTGGATCTTCATAGCTTTTCCTGTTTCATTTCTGCCTGTTTCGGTTTTACAATTTTCTGTTCCATTTTTATGAATATTATTCTTTATCTCCTTGTACATTCTAAATAACTTTTATAAATGTCTTTTTCAAGTTTATTTAGTTTCACCTGCCCAGAATAAGTTAACCTTTGATTTGTTTTGAAATTTCGGCATACAGCTTCTGCATGTTCATGTTGAGTAGGAGTTTCTTTCTGTGTCTCTCTTACTGTTTTCACTCACCTCTCCCTGCTAGCAGTCTCACATTTTCTTCCACAGGCCCACCTACCCATGACCTCTATTCCAAACCCAAGTTTGAGATTGACACTTTTTGCTTCTGTTCTATGAAGATTTTCAGATTATTACAGATCCATTTACTGAGCTGGAAGGCTTTGGCTTTGTTCACTGTCAAGAGGTTATATCTGTGCTTTTCTGCCTGCCTGTATATCGGTTTTGTAAGCAACAGCCTACATCAACATTCAACAGTAACTTCTTAAGCCTCCTTTCCTGGAGTGCACGTCCCACACAAGCTCCTGCTTTCAATCAGTGAGCTAGATGTAGGTGCCCCATCACCATGTGACACTGTTATTTCCTGTTAACCCAAAAGCTCTTCCTCTTCTGGAGCCCTGAAAGCCTGTGGCTCAGCCTGCCTACTGTCACTTTGCCTTTCTGTTTCATTTTTGGATCCTCAGACTTATTTATTTTTTTACTTTCAGGTGAGGGTATATCTTTTTAAATTTCTCTTTCAGATTAATCCTCTTGTTGCTGTGTTTTTGGAGCAAGGACTATGAGGTTATAGAGTTGGCCCAAAGCTTGAATTTCCAATGATTTCTTACTTTTCTTTTAATACTTGTTCTCTGTAATAATGCACTCCACTGGTCTCTAACAAATCTAAATTCCTTAGTGCTGAGATAGAAATTGTGTTGAATCTATTATTTCTTAGAATAATTGTGATCTTTCCCTACAACTTAGGGATCCTCCAGTTATGCTGAAATATTTACTGTAGCAGGAATTGGTCTGTAAAGCCAGCACTTCTTTAAAGCGATTTTAGGAAGAAGGGAAAATCAGAAGCCAATACCTTTGCTCCTCTTCTTGTTTTCTACATTTGTTAATTTTGCAAGAAAGTACAATATAAAGGAAGCATACAGGGTATAGAATACTGGAGGAACCATCTCCAGATTTCTGAATCTTTCTCTTTTGTTGATATGGTGCTTGTCTAACTTTTTGTTTGTTTCTTTGTTTTCGAAAGCCCTGCTGTCTCTAAATATGTAGTGAGGTGTTTCAGGTGAAAAGATATGTTATATGTCTCAGGAATCTTTTAATTGTAAGTGACAGAAACTTGACAGAAACCAACTAGCTTACTCAAAACAATTTTTCTTTTTCTCACATAATGGGGAGTGCTGCACTGATCTGGTCTCAAGGTATGACTGAATTCCAGGACTCAAATGCTGTTGAAAGAGGCCATCTCTTTCCTTGACTTCTCTTTCTGTGAGTTAGACTCACTGTTTTTCATTTGAGGAAACTTTTCCACATTGGTTCAGGAATGGCTGAGAGGCATGGAGGATAGCTGCAGGCAACCTCAGGTTTAATTCAGCAAGACTTAAAAAAAACTCTGGAAAAATATTGCTCCTCCCTGCCCCCAGGTTTTGAATGTAAAATCTCAGGAAAGGACCTTGATTGGCCTAATGTAGGTCACATGCCTATTTTTTCATAGATCATCCTGACTAGGGTCTTAGATCCTCTGCCCATGCATTTAGGTGGATGCTGGGGTTCTATGATTGTATTCCCACTAGAAGTTGTATCATTAGAGGGTAATCCTTCTCTGACCAGGAGAAGAGAGGAAGAAATGTCACCAGACAAAAACAGATGTCCATTTCATGTATATAATCTGTACTTTAACTTTTTATTTTTACAGACGGAAAGAATTTACTTTCAGGTTTTCTTACCTAAGGGGAGCAAAGAGAAGAGTAAGCCAATGTTCTTTCACCAGCAGTGGAGCATTGGAAGGGTCATAGACTTTGCAGCTTCTTTAGCCAGTCTTAAAAATGACAATAACAAATTAACACCTAAGGTAACAACAGGTTATAACTTTTTCCCTAAAAGTTTTAGAATACTCTATAAAGCACGTTTATTACATTATGATGTATCTCTCTCTTAACAGAAATTGAGATTATGTCACAGTACCTCAGGAGAAGCCTTACCCTTGGATCATATTTTGGAAACCTGGATTGCTAAGGAGAATTGTCCTTTATACAATGGTGGAAGTATTATCTTGGAATATCTGAATGATGAAGAACAGTTTTTAAGCAATGTTGATTCTTACTTGGAATAGTCATTCAGGGAGTTAAGCTAGAAATCACGAGGAAAATTCATTGTTAATCAAATTCTTTTACTACAAATACTATGTATTTTTTATTTTTAAAACTTGCTTTTTATTTCATATTATGTCAGAATTTACATTATCAGTCTTCTATTAAATTGGATTTGAATTTTTGTGTTTTAGGTTTAACTATGAATTGACATTTAGCAAATTCTCTTATCTAATTAACTTTTATTAGGTTATGCTGTAATAACAACAACAAAGATATATTTCTCATTTGGTTAATGTCAGCTTTGATTGGCTGTGACTCTGCTCCATGTTGTCTTTACTCCAGAATCTAATAGGAAGGAATGACCCCTTTTGGGGACGTTGCCATTCTTATGGCAGAAGAAAGAGATGGCTCTTAGAAGATAACATGTATCACTTTTGCTTTATGCAAGACACATGACCAAGCCTACCATCATGGAGCCTTAGTATCCACCTACATCATGATGTATAAATTGATGTGT
Organism: Phocoena phocoena; assembly: GCF_963924675.1. NCBI lineage: Eukaryota > Metazoa > Chordata > Mammalia > Artiodactyla > Phocoenidae > Phocoena > Phocoena phocoena. The sequence continues at coordinate 25,087,332 of NC_089235.1, read as the reverse complement.
ATACATGAATCATAGAAACTTAGAGGTCATCTCACTCACTCTTCAAAGTTTGTGGATGAGGAGTCTCAGGCCTAGGAAGGGAAAATTATTTTCTTGTTGTCACCTAAGTGCTTTGGGGCATATCTCTGATTAAAAAACTCCCTCCAATAGGATTCACCATTTTATCTGTATCATATAGTACAGATAAGAAGAAAGATGGGATAGCTAAACTACATTACAAGTCCTTTATATATATACCAAAGCAAAACACATGCCAAAAGTAACTACATTTTACCAACACATTAAAATTAATGCTCCTGACTGATGTATTCTATCTATACTCAGCAAAGTACTACTATAGAGAAGAAATAGAAGTTATTTCTGTTTGTTATTTGTCCCTTTCCTACTTTGCGATAGACAGGGATAGTGGCTTTAGGTTTAATTAAAGGAATAAACTCACAGTGTTTATTTCATCTCTAATTCTTTCTTCATATTATTTTCATGCAGTGAATGGAGATAACTTCTGACTTCTATCAGCTGCTTATACATTCATTTATTAACCTAGTTATTCAAGTACCTACTAAATGTAAGGATTTGATTCCAACTGCCGTGGTGGATACAATGAAGAGATGTATACGTACTTAAAACTATAATACAAAGCAGTGTGGCAAGTGCCAAAGAATATATAGAAAGTATAGCTATGTTCTAATAGCTCTTTTATCAGAAACCATAAGACCAGAAGTAGAAATAATCTTTAAATATATTCCCAGATACCAGAAAGTTTTAATACAAATACCTTAGCATCTGCATAATTACTTGCACATGGTAGATGACCAACACATGTCTCATGAATTGAACTGAAGCTAAATATACCGGAAAAAATACCAATGCGGGTTGAAAAGAAGGGAAGTAAGGTGAGCAGAGATTGAGCTACACTTGAGACTAAAGAAGAGGTCCTGTCAATGATTAGAAAAGAGACAAAGCAGCATGGAGGGAAGGACTTAACGTCATCTGGTCCCAGATAGTGGAGCAAACTAGTCTGTAAGAGACACAGGTGCCAGTATTCTTGGAGGCTCTATGGACGGGAGCTCCGGCCTGAGAAGTCTCCTAAAGAGAACAAGATTGTGGGCACGAGAGGAAGTCCCCCCAGTGTCTCGTTTCCAAATTACTCTGAAATCAGACATCTTTCTCAGGCTTTCTTTTAGGGCTTTCAGTTGAGTCCGCTTAATATAATTCTAGGGTTGGCTGTCCCCACCCCTCCTTAGAATCTTTCTACCCGCTCACAGGCAACTAGAATTACAAGCAGAAAACCCACAAGTAGAAAAATGTTTTAAATTCAGATAAATATCTAACTACAGTATGATACAAATGAGCTTAAGCTTCATATAATCAGCCAGTAAATACACATGAATAATAAATTACTAGATTTTTCCCAGATTTGTCAGATTTTATTCCAGGCAGTTTTCAGATAAGAAGCCTTGGAGAACCTGAAGAAGGGGTAAAGGCTACAGATGGAAGGATCTGAGGAAAGTAAAATTTACATTCCTCACCTCTTTGACCTGGGCGACAAAAATTGTGAATTAAGATATTTGGTCACATAACTGTAAAGATAGCTGTGGTTTCATAAAGTTCTTTTCTTATGTTTGTTTTGTTTTTGTCTTTTTTAAACCAGGGAAGTTCTCTGGGAACTTAACTGAAATATCACAGAAACATTAGTTCCAGTCCCTATTTTCAACATTGGTATAGTGTATTTTGTTTTTCTCAGTGTGGTACATGGAAATAAAATTTATGGACTCTAAAGTCTATTGTATTTGAAAGATTAACCTACATAAGTCAAAATTTCAAAAACTTGTGAAAATATCCAATAAAAATTGCTTTGACAATTTTTGAGGAGCAAATATTTTATGATCTAAAGTACTTAATGTGTAACTGTCATTGTTGCATTTGACACAGATTGTGTCATGATTACAGGAAGCATCTGCTGAAATGATTATATGATCAGAGACTACTAGATCTGTAGGCTCAGTAGTAGATAACTGTAGTGGGGGTTCTTTGTTCTTTTTTTTTTTTTTTTTTTTTCTGTTTAGCATCAGAAGCCCCTCTTCTTGTTTGGGAAACAGAAAGCATTTGTGAATCTGTGGGTTGAAGTTCAAAAAGCCTGACTCTTCCTTACTCCTTATTCCAAGACAGGCATATGACCTAAGTTGGGTCAATTGAATATCCTTGCCATAGCTGTGAGTAAGGATTAGTGTTACTAGGAAGGAATAAAAGATTAGAATTAAGTCAGTGGGCTTCGATTGCCCCATTGTGTCAGGGTCCAAGTGTCCAGCAGCAGTGGTCCCTTAACCAGGCTGTACCTTTGGCCATGGATCTGGCTATGTGCTCTCCCTAGGTTGCCAAGCTATCTGGTAATCATCCAGGGAATTTTTTTTCTACCTAAGGACACCACAAACCGTTTCAGTTTTTGCCTAACGGATACCATCACTGTTTAGAGTCGTGGGAAAACCCTAACTAGCCTAAGGATGCTGCAAGGCCAATTTATGGGCTCTGCAGTTTCCTAAGTAATGATAAAGAGCCACCAAGGCTAAGCTCCAGGAGGGAAGAGTCACCTAGCTTGATTACTGTGGTATACTCAGCTCCTAGCTCAGGGCCCTAGAACACATATTCAGTAAATTTTTATTTGATTCTGACCTGAATGAATAAAATAGTAACACCCACCTCTAGGCCTCCTCAACATCTATTTAAAATTTTTGGATCCTGTCTGCTTTTAGTGTAGATTTTCCTGAGGAAGGAACAGAACTCAAAAAAAGATGACACTAAGGTTTTAAAATCAAGTAAGTAGGAGGCTGTTTTTCCAGTGGCAGAAATGAAGTCAGGAGTAAAGATTAGGTTTCTGCTGTGATAAATTGAACCTGTTAAATGCTATGACTTTGACATTTTGTAACTGTAGGTTAAACCATTACGTCACTCATTAGATAGCTCTGTATTTGTTTGAAAAGTACAAGAGTCCCTCCTACTGGACTTTGATCTAGCAGAAACAACTGTTACCTAACAACCTCAGACCATCACCGGAACACCTGTATGAAGGACGTTCTTTAGTTTATTTAAATGGTTTTGCATATGTAATTTATTTAAGCCTTCCAAATGATTAGAAAACTTTTTATGGTCCTGCTTTTGTCGTCTGTGACTCTTGGGGAGGCAAAGAAATCGTTTCTCAGTTTTCTGAACATAGAAAAGACTGAAATACTATTTTTCACAAAGACTGAAGAAACTGTCGTTGTAAGGTCAAGTTACAGAGATAAACAGCCAAACTCCAGCTACCTCTTTGTGCAACTAGAAGATCCTAAAATGCTCCAAGTGGTGAATGTGACTAAGACCTTATCAGATGTTACCAACTTTACCATAAACCTGGTGACAGATGAAGACGGGGAGACAAATCTGACCATTCAATTGTGGGATTCTGAAGGTAGGCAAGAAAGACTCATTGAAGAAATAAAGAATGTCAAAGTCAGAGTGCTCAAACAAAGACAAGACAGTCTTCCAGACATCAAACCTTATTGATAGAAATATCCTTATGCTTTTTCTGCCAATGATACTGTTAAATAAATGTGCATTTGGTTGTAAGATTGAATTACAGGTGTTTCAAACAATATGGAAGAGACCTTTGCCAATAATTCTTGGGGCAGTTATACAGTTTTTTCTTGTGCCATTTTGTGGATTCCATTTGACGCAGATTTTGGCATTGCCTGAAGCACAGGTTTTTGGATTTGTAATGACCTGTACCTGCCCAGGAGGGGGTGGGGGCTATCTGTTCGCTCTGCTTCTAGAAGGAGATGTCACTTTGGCCATTTTGATGACTTGCACATCAACGTTATTGGCCCTGATAATGATGCCTGCCAATTCGTACATATACAGTAGGATGTTAGGGTTATCACGTACTTTGCATATTCCTGTTTCTAAAATTATGTCAACACTCCTTTTCATACTTATACCTATATCAGTGGGAATAATCATCAAGCGTAGACTACCTGAAAAAGCAAACTTCCTGGAGAGGATCATTAGGCCTCTGAGTTTTATTTTAATGTTCGTAGGGATTTATTTGACTTTCAGAATGGGATTAATGTTTCTAAAAACAGTGAACCTAGGGGTGCTTCTATTGGGTGTCTTAGTTCCTGCTTTGGGTTTGTCGTTTGGGTACTTTTTTGCTAAAATGTCTATGCTGCCTCTTCCTGTTTGTAAAACTGTTGCTATCGAAGGTGGGGTACTGAATAGTTTCTTAGCCCTTGCTATTATTCAGCTTTCTTTTTCACGGTCCAACGCAGACTTGGCTTCTGTGGCTCCTTTCACAGTGGCCATGTGTTCTGGATGTGAAATTTTACTGATCCTTCTGTTCTACAAGGCTAAGAAAAGATGTATCCTTATCATAGAAGAGAAAAGAAAGAAAAATCCCCCGGTCTAACAGTTAAAGCTTTACTGAATTTTCCTACTCTGAATGAGGTACTGTGGGAGAATCAAAGAATATCTGAAATGATGCCTGCTCTCAACTCACTTATGATCAGATTGAAAACTTGACATTAGGGGAGAAATATATACATACATATACTCATATGTGCTAAACACCCAATGAATAGTACAGACAGTTAAATGTACAGAAATTCAGAGGAAGGAGACTACTTTTCAACTGTGTTGGCTTGGAAATGTTCTATAGAGTTGGATTTGAATATAATACTTTATTATGGTCTCTTGAACAGGAAAGAACAATAAAAAAAAAAAAGTCCTCCTATAGTGATTATGATATATCCCAAGTATTTATGGAAGGGCTGCCCTTCCATAATAGGCATTTGGTAAATGCTCACACAGTGAATGAATATGTAAATTCATATTTGGAATCAATGTCTTAAACTAAATATAGCATTTCTGCTCTCATAATTGTACTTGCTCCTGTCGTCCACGTCTCCCACTAAAGACGTTACCATTTACCCTGAAGCACAGGGTCACCTCTTCCCCCTCTTCTCCTTTCTTCCCTCTTCTTTTTACAGGCAACTTCCTGTAATATCTTTTTATCAGTCTCCTCTCTATTCCCAGCACTACCACTTTTGTTCTGCCCTAGATTGCTGCTTCCCTAAACCTTTCTTACCCGGCTTTTGGCCTCTCTGTCCACTCTCCAAGCACTGGCAGATTAACCTTCCTAAAATCTAACTTTGATCCTGTGCTTTCCCTGCTACAAAATTTTTTGCCTCTTGAATAAAGTCTGTATTCCTCAGTGAGGCATTTTGTACACTCTGCTCACTGACTTCACCCTAGCGTTCCAGTTGTATCTCCCCTCCCACTTCTTTACACGCAGTCTTTGCTCCAATCAACAGATAACTTGATAACTCATGACTCTGCCTTTGTTCACACTGTCCCTGAAACCTAAGGGGACCACGTCATCTCTGTCTATATTTTGACCACTCTCACAGACCTGGCTCAAATACCACCCTTGCCATGAAGCTTTGACTAACCCCCTTAGCTACCGGGAACTGAAATTTCCTCTAAATTCTCATCACAATTTTTTATGCTCATAGTTCTTAGCCAACCTGGCTTGCATTACAGCTATTTGTGTTCCTATCATATCCTCCCTATTTTGCTATAAATCCTTGAACATGCAAATTATAAGCATAATATAATATGGAAACAATATAACAGAATATTAACAGTACAATATAATAGTATGAACAGTATAATATAATAATATAAGCAATAGAATACGATAACAATATTCATTTTGATACTCCCCATAATATCTAGCATATTTCCTGTGTGCCTATTCAAATAAAGTGTTGAAGCACAGACTAGGGCCCAAATGAATAGTATACTTGTTTTTATACCACTGTTGAGTTTTCAAAAGCAATTTTTAGTATCTAGTTCCAGTTTGCACTTCTCTCCAAAGAAAGTGAAGGCATCAAGAAAGAGAAATATCACTCTAAATAATTCTGCTTCCCGCATTTCCCAGGCCTTTAGTTATAAGCAAATTACTTCACCATCCTGTAGTACCATTTCCTTACATAGAAAATGGAGATAACAGGTAAACTCCATCAAATTGTCATAGGAATTAAATGAGATCATATTGACAATGTACTTAGAACAGAGTACATGCTCAGCAAGTGTTAGCTGCTATAATTATTTTACCAGATTTTAAACTTTTGACCCTGATATATCTACTGTTGGTTTGAAATACTAATCTGATAACTCTGCATAGAGCCTAAAACTTCGAATATTTTCCTATTAGTGTTATTCACCATCTTACTCATAGTATTAGGGAATTTTCGTTCGGTTTGCCAGCTGATAAGACAACCAAAGTCCTTTTTCTCTTATTTCACCAAATCCAGTATGTTAATACCAAGATTCATCAAAGCGCTGGTTTGGCATGGTGATGAATTGTTATTGTTCATTTTATAAAATGTTAATTGCCTACATGAAATACTTTACTACTGACCCCTTTAAATGGAAATCTACACTTAGGGGCTTAAAATATAATTAAGCTTGCATAAATTTGACTTATGTACATTTTCATGAACATATTTTACTGATTGGGAGACAAGAAACTGCCTTCCTAGTTGCTCTTTATCCTTAACTTTGTGGTCTCGAACAAGACACTTCTCTGCAGTTCAGTTTTCAAATCTGTAAAATGAAGAGATTCAACTGAGGTTTAAGATCTTGATTAACTCCTAAGCCTGTAATTCTGGCATAAAACTCTGGGACATTAACACCACGGGCAGGGCAATGGGTTCAGGTTGACAAGAATAACCACTTACAGTTGCTGTTTTCTACTTAAAGCAACAACCAAAATATAAGTTTCTTGAGGGCAGGGACCACATATTATTCTTTGAATTCCCTACAGTTTTTAACCAATACTTTTAATTGAGTTGGTGCTCATAAAACATTGAATTAATTAATCATTAATGTCTATGAAAGTCAATATCATATACTCTAGGGCCAGATTATGCCGGGGTCTGCAATTCCAGCTCTGTCACCAACTGGGTGACATTGGTCAAGTTACTTAATCTCTCTATGCCTAAATTCATGTGGAAAGTGGGGATAATGATAGTACCTACCTCATGATATTGTTGTGAAGATTAAATGAGTTAGTATTAATAAGGTCCTCAGAATAATGCCTAACACATAGTAAACTCTATAATTATTATGGTTACTCTCTGCATGTTTGATCTTGCACCTTAAAAGCAGATGAATGTGTACAAATGGAATATCTTTTATTTATCTTATAGATGTATCATGGAAGATTGAGATTTTTATGTAGGAAAATTTATCTAATTTGGATGGGGATGAAGTTATTCAAGCTATTTATTTATTGTTTAACAATGAGAGGCATAAAGCAGGCTAACTAATTGCTTGAGTTCATACCAACCATTTGTCCAACAATAATCAGTATCAAGACTGCAAAGAACAAAAGGCTTTATTTGAAGTCTTAAGAATTGCAATTCAGGAGACACAGATCTGGGACTTCCCTTGTAGTCCAGTGGTTAAGACTCCACACTGAAGGGGGCCTGGGTTCAATCCCTGGTCAGGAAATAAGATCCCACATGCTGTGCAACATGGCCCAAATTAAAAAAAAAAATTATTTTAAAATTAAAAAAAAAAAGAGAGAGAGACAGGAGATACAGATTCAGGTAAAACTGAAAGAGTATTGCAGGGGAGAGAAAGGAGCTTATGCAGGCAAAAGCCACAAGATTGTTCAAGAATTATGACTGACCCTGATTCAAGAAAGAAATATTTGTCCTTAAGGCTCTCGTGAGTTATTTTAGGGTAAGGGTCCAATAAATATCTTGAGTTTCTGGAACATTGGGTAGATGTTCTGGATGCATGTGTTAAGATAATAAGTGGTCAAAAGTTTCATTTGGTCTGAGACATGCATAAGTCACACTTTCTCAATGGCCTTCTGGCTCCATTTTAGAGAGCTCTCTTAGCAATATCAACTCCATTTTGATTTTCCTTTCACACATTTTACACAGCCATGATTGGTTAGACAAAAGATCCAGAGGTAGAGGGATAAGCCATTTTTTAAAAAATAAACTTTCATTCCAACCTTTAATAGAGATGATTCTATGATACATTATTTTCCAGAACTAAAAACTCTGTCTGTAATTCCAACCTATGTTATGTCAAAACATGAAATCTTGTTAGGTATCCTGAAGATTCCACCCATAAGGAACCTGCATATTGTGTTTATAAATTTTTGTCATTTTTAATCAAAGTCCACTGAATAATTAACTGTTAATTAAGAAGGTCTTGGTAGGTGGAATCTGTTTGTGTTTTTTTTGTTTTTAGTGAAAGGAGTTGCCATTTAAAAGAAGTCAGCTCCAGAGACTAAATAAAGTTAGCAAGATACCCAAGATTGCAGGGGAAGAAATCACCATGAAGGGCGCTCTTTATTATGCAAATACAACGCACCTATCACTCATGTAGGTGATGACCAGAGCACTCTGTGGCTTGACAAAGGCCATCCTTCCCAGAACCCCTCCACGAATGAATAGTCAGGTGTCTGGGGAGGTGTCAGGGGCATTGGATCTTGCCTGTCTTCCATTTTGAGGATTAGCATAATTGGAACCTCTGTCATGGATGCAAGTCCGCTGGTAGGAAAGGACATCAAAGGCCCCCAAGAGGGAACTCCCCATTAGGGAAGTCTGGAACAGTGATCTGGTCACCATGCCAGGCAGCAGATTTTGTCCTGGTATAGTGTGTGGCTAAGGCTGGAACCTGACCCCTCTGTAACCCCAAACCACCTTGGCACAGCAGACAGTCTTTGGGGTTGGGAACACCAGCTGCAGATATGACTATAGCTTTAACAGTTGCCCCTTTTGGGGAGCCAAGATCAATGCACCAGGTACCAAGGTCTCTGCAGCCATCTGAATCACTCACAGCACTGGACAAAAATCTTTTGGATTGTGTGGGACCAGTTTGCAACACTGCCAAAACCAGATCGGAGCACTAGACCTCCCTGTGTACTAGAGGATTCTTCATTTCACTTTCAGTCAGGCATTTGAAAGCAGAACAACCTCCTTGGACTGAAAAATCCCTGAGTTACTTGAGGACAATTGTAAAATAGCAGCTGAGGCTCCTAGAAAAAGATTGTACTTCTTGCTCATTAGAGGTAGGAAGCTTGAAATGGTTTTAATTTGAAGGAATGAGATATTCTATCTATCTTCTCTTCGATTACACCGATTATAGCAGCTTTGTTTATTTAAACGAGACTTAAAGAGGACTCAAATGACATTTCTGCAAATGCCTGGAAATTTTTATTTGGTTAAAAACCAACACTTGTCACCAGAGTTGGCAAGATTTTTATTTTAAGATGACTGACAATGAAGAACCAAAAAGCTAATTTCTAAAGTTTTTTTTTTATCAAGGAGACAAAAGCATCATTTGCTAGATGAATTGAGGTGTTCAAATCAGATACATAGAAGGAGACAAAGTTCTGGCTTTTTGTGAGGTTTGAGAATTGGTCCCAGACTTCATGTCATTCATTTTTGAGAACTCTCATTTGCAACACGTTGGTGACAATATCCTGTCTTCATTTTTTTTTTTTTTTTTTTTTTGCGGTACGCGGGCCTCTCAGTGTTGCGGCCTCTCCAGTTGCGGAGCACAGGTTCCGGACGCGCAGGCTCAGCGGCCATGGCTCACGGGCCCAGCCGCTCCGCGGCATGTGGGATCTTCCCGGACCGGGGCACGAACCCGCGTCCCCTGCATCGGCAGGCGGACTCTCAACCACTGCGCCACTAGGGAAGCCCCTATCTTGTCTTCTGATCAAGCTAAGAGAAGCAGTCACTGCAAATGCAAGAAGCCAAATAACCTGTTTCCCTGATCCTGTTGTGGCTAGGACATCTTTTACCTGTGCACTGCCTTTTGCATTATAATAGTAAGACTATATGATGCCAGACCTGTAATTTCAAGAAGAGGAACTTTTTTTTTTTTTTTTTTGTGGTACGCGGGCGTCTCACGTTTGTGGCCTCTCCCTCCGCGGAGCACAGGCTCGGGACATGCAGCCCCAGCAGCCATGGCCCACGGGCCCAGCCGCTCCGCGGCATGTGGGATCCTCCCGGACCGGGGCACGAACCCACGTCCCCTGCATCGGCAGGCGGACTCTCATCCACTGTGCCACCAGGGAAGCCCGAAGCGGAACTATTTTAAGGACCATAGACTAGTCCTTGTATTTCATGTGACGCAAGCTTATCATACTATGTATTCCCTGAATATGGACTTTGGAGTCAGTGTGTTCTACTCTTTGCTCTTGCTGTGTGACTTGAGGATAAATAACTTCCCCTGAGCCTCAGTTTCCTCGTCCATATGATGAAGCTGATCATATCTTCTCATGGAACTGTTGCAACCTTTAAGTAAAATAATGCATATGAAAACAAAAGTGCCTGAAGCATGGTAAGTCCTCACTACATGGTTACCAAATGAATTATTGAGAATAGGGGCAGTTGGTTCTGGCCAATAAGTGTCTGTCTGTCTACCTGTCATAGGTTTACTATAGTGTATATTGTTGAGGAGGAAGAAAACTTTCCTCTAGGAAACCTTTTAAGTTCTTCTGGCTGGTCTAAGAATTAAATTGACATGAGACAGATTTAATAGGAGAAAATCATTTAATTTTATACATATGCGAATCCCCCACACATAAAGGGGCCAGAGACCCCACGTGCATGAGAGGGTCAGAGGCAGAAAAGTAAAATGAGGACTACATGCCATCCTGAGCTAAGGAATGAGATGGGTGCCTGGGGCTTCCAAGGACAGGAGGATGATAAGAAGAAAAGCAGATGTTTGGTAATTAGATATTTGCCCTACCATATAGATGGGGCCCTTTAGATAAGGCATATCTCCAGTAATAACTCTTTTCTGAGAAAAATTTCCAGTTTAAATTCTTCTAGGTAGTTAAGGGAGGGAGAGTATTTTCTCTTGCACTCACCAGGTCTCAGTTGCCTTTAGCTCAAAATAATCCTCATGCAAAAATGGAACATTTGGGGGATGCTCCGTTATGAACCCCTACAATATGTATATAGTGTAGGTTTACCCAGCATAGTTTTAACAAATAAAAGTTGCAAAGCTAGAGTCGTATCTCCAGTTTGTGTTTTGCCAAAAGGGTAGTATGGAATAAAAGACTGGGACAAAGAAAGGGAAACAGGAAAATTGGAAGGAATGGAAGACATAAGGGATGGGCAAAATAGAGGAAAGGAATTTTTTTAAATTACAGAAGAATGTACAGACAGGAGAAAGAAAGTCAGAAGAACCACAGACGAAAAAGAAGAGGTCAGATCTGGAGGGGTTCGGGTCAAGAAGCGATCACCAGCGCAGCTTGGGGCTGGGGGTGGGGCAGGGAGTTGGGGGTTGGAGGGCTATGCTCCGTTGTGAGGCGGGGCCAGAAGAAGCCGAACTCCGTGGGCGGGGCTTCAGGGGTGGGACTTCCTGTCGGAGGCGTTACCAGCCTGACCCTCCTCTCTCTCCGGAAGAGGCCAGCGTTGGATTCGGCTGGTATCCTGGCGAGCCTCAAGCCCTTCACCCCGAGGTGAGACCTTCCTTCCTGCGATCCCGCACCAGCCCTTGGGCGGGGTCGTCGGGCGCTGCGGGCGCGGGAGGCTCTCCGGAGTGGTTTGGAGTGGGTGAGTTCGGTCAGCGGTTTGGGGTGGTGCCCAGCGACAGAGGCCGCAGTTGGGGCGCCTTCACCCCTGATGTTTTGTCTTGAGCCACGGCCGAGTGACACCAGGAACGGTCCCTGCGTGTGTAGCGGTTTCGCCCCGGGTATCTCGCTGAACCTTTGCGGCAGCTTGTGTAGAATAATACCTTCTTTTTCATTTTACCGATTCCAAAGAAGATCAGAGAGACCTGGCATACGTCCAGGGGCGTGTAGTCCCGGTGTATGCCCCTGATCCCGTGCTGTCCGCAGTCCCGCTGCTGGGGACAGGTGGCAGGAAGGTGGCATGGCTCCCACCGCAGGGAAGGTGGTAACCAGGACAGAAAAAGTTGAAAATGTTTCATGTGTTTGTCTTTGAGAAAGTGAAGGTGAACAAAATGTGTTCCTTTTTGAGATATACTCAAAACTGGTTGGAAAGATAAGGCATGCATGCAAATGACCTAAATGTAAGGAAAACATTCCTGAGTGCCCTAAGAGTGATGTACAAAGTTTTATGGGGTCTTCCAGGCTTGGGTGTCCTCTGAGCTTCTCATGGCATGTTCCCTCCTAAGGAATGTCATTCAGACTCAGGACTCAGTTGTTGCCTACTCAGGTGACTTGCATATTTAAATCTGCAGGCCATACCTCTCCTCTGAGGTCAGGATGCATACAGTCAGCTGCCTAATTGACATTTCCTTTTGGTTTCACAAAGGTTCCTCATCCTCTACTCATTAAACTTTTGTTCTCCCGACCTCCTACCCAGATCCCAAATTTGACTCTTCTATTGCTCCGTGTTTCAGTAAATGTCACCATTATCCATTCAGTTGCCAAAGTGAGATATCTGGGCATCATTAAACTCTTCCTCTCCCTCATACTCCATATCCAATCTATTGCTAAGTGCCCTCAGCTTTACCTCCCAAAGCAAATATCCCCACTGTCTACTCTTCCCTCCCCCCTCTAATCCATTCTGTTCAGCAGCCACAATGTAGTGATTCCTCATGGCTCTCAAAATCTTACCTCTAAGGTCTCCCTGGGGATAAGCCCTACTATCCCCCGGCCTCACCCCTCCCCCATTTCTCTTGATCTCTGAGCTGTCACACTTAGGCCTTTCAGTTGCTCTTCACATACCAGGAGTCCTGCAGTTGAGTTAGTTAATACCTGTTCTCTTGTCCGTCAAAACTTGGTTGAACCATGTTCTTAGGGAAACCGTATCTGGTACCTAAGACCAGGTCAGAGTTCCCCTGTTACATGCTTCTCATTGCACTTCTGCGTAGCCTTTATTGCATTTGTGATGTTGCATGTGGTCTGTGATTTTTTTTTTGATTAATACCTGACTACCCACTAGAGAGTAAGTGTGAACTCTGCCTGTTTTCCCTCACTGTGATGCATTGCACAGCATATAACAGATATTCAGCACATAGCTCTTGAATGGTTAAACAGATTATGACTTCTGGGTGGAGAATCCCTAGAAGAAAGGGTAGCTTTTGAAGTGAGCCTGGAAAAATTGGTAGGAGATATCAGTGCTGTTAGTACAGGGAGATATGAATGGCTTAAGCAAAGTTTCTGGCCAGAAAGCAGATTCATAGAACATCTAGTTCTGTTTAAGCCTAGAAGAAAGAAATGGGAGTAAGTAAGAATGAAAAAAAAAAGGCTGGAAACAATTCTTGAAGTGCTCTAAGCAGTTAATCCTATAACTCAAAAAGTGGCTTCCTTTTAAAATTATTTAAGTGCTCATATCAAGAAGAAGAAGCAACTAGCAGAAACAGCTCGAAGTATCTGTCCTTTGTCCTCCCTTCCCTTCCCCTCCTTCTCTTCCCCACCCCATTCCTATACTGTGAACACCAATGATTGGGATTTCTGACCAGTCTTCAAGGTGAAACTCTGTGTAAGTTATTCTCAAATATAAAGATGACAAAATTAGGGTTGTTTTATAAATGATCCACATTTTTCTGAGTCTGGCAGCTTGAAAAGCTTCACTGTCCTGGGTACAGGTTTGAGAGTGTGGTCAAGCCAGTGGTGAGTTAGTTTAGTCTTCTCTTCAGAAGTCAGTGGGAAGCTGGACAGTTCAGAAGACAAAAATGTGTTGTTTTTTTTCCTCTCTGAAACTTGGGGAAATTCCTTTTTTACTTTATTGTTATTTTTTTAGTCCTGGAATTTTCTTTCCTCAGAATGTTATGATAGAAAGAGCAGTGGACTTTAAATTCAGAATTGAGTTCGAATTCTGACTGGGTCATCTGTTTAATAAAGCAAATTATTTATAATCACTGAGCTTTAAGTTCTTCATCTTTACAACCTCATTAAAAATAAATTCGCATGCATAAAGTACTGAACTACCTGACATTCAATTAGTATATGTGCCTTCTACCCCTTCCCTTCAAAGCTTCTTTAATTTCTATCCGTGGCTAGTGGAATGCACGGATGCCAAAACTGCAGATACTGAAAACTGTCTGTGTTCCCTGTGTTCTTTCTCTAATTTTCACTTTATTCTTAACCCAAACATGCACCTGTCTTTTAAGATATTTCTTGTGTCCTTTCTTCTCCATTCCCTAGACCAATGCTGTTTTTTAAAATGTCGTATGGTATGGGCACTTTGGGAGACACTTTTATAGAATACTTTTTGTTATGAAAATGTTTCTACAGTAGAAGTGAAGTAATTTAGATAAAAAGTGTTTCTTAATGGACCTGTGAGTGAATACTGAAAAAAACTGAACTCTAGAATCAGGTAGAGGGTAAATCCTGAATAAAAGTATTTTGCAAATTGAGGTGTTTTTGTGAACTAACTATTCTATGATTAAGATTTTTAGAGATTTGTAACTGCTGTGTCTTTGTACATGTTAAATCTGTTCAGAAGATGGCTGATCCTTGGCAGGAATGCATGGATTATGCAGTAACCCTAGCAAGACAAGCTGGAGAGGTATGAACTGAAACCTTTTCAGCCATGATGTGTTGGATGTGGACAGCGTGTGGTTGCCTTGTTAAACAAAACATATACTTTGATTAATCTGTATTTGTTTTCATTTTATTAAACTTTAGTGGAGTGATACTTTAATTTTATGTCATTAAACTTTTTGTGATGACAGTTGTGAATCTAAAATAGGATGTAAGATTCTATGATTTTATACCTAGAAGGTCATAACCCCTAAGGATTTATTTTATTTACACTGTGATAAGAAATATTTAAGAATATCATTTAAGACAGATTGAATGTTTCAAATCATTTCTGTATTTCATCTTTTAGTATGATTTAAAATGACTTATGCTTTTCCTATTTGCTTACCAAAAAATCTTTTTAGATGGCTCGTGAAGCCCTAAAAAATGAAATGAATATTATGATCAAAAGTTCTCCAGTTGATTTGGTAACTGCTACTGACCAAAAAGTTGAAAAAATGCTTATCTCTTCCATAAAGGAAAAGTATCCATCTCACAGGTATTTCTTATTTCAATTTCTTGTGATAAAAATGAAATCTAGATTGGAGTCAATAATACTAGACAGAAATTTTGATTTTAAGCTGAACGGGAATTTATTTGGAGGGTGTTGGGCAGCTCAGGAGCCCTGAGAGCAGGGCTCAGGTGGGAACCAGGGAGGAAGGCAGAGCTGGTTAGGACTGGGTTAGGGTTAGGGTTAGGGTTAGGGTTAGGGTTAGGAGCCATTGCTTCAGATGCTGCTGGTAGCCTCACTCCTGACCCTGCTCACTTTGGATATCTTTACCCCATTAGCTCAAGATTACAAATCCTGGGCAAGAACATCTGCTAGCTGAACTGAGATTGTTTGCCTAAGCTCACACTTCCAGGGAGCAGTGAACAGGGGCTATTTGGATTCCTTTATAGTAAGAGGAGTGTTTTACTGGGAAGTTGACGTGACAAGTGGCTGGCATAGACAAGATTTAAAAGTTCAGTTTTATTCTCTATATTGCAAACTTTTTTAGGTGCTAAAGTCATAGTAGCTTTAAGGAGTTTGAGAGAACATACTAAAATCAGGGCTTTCTTTATAGGCACAGAAATATAACCAAAATATTGTCATCATTTTAAGGGTTTAACATTGTCATTCTCTACTTCTTCGTGATCATGCCATTGGCCATTCCTGGTATTTTAGTCACTGAGGAGAAAAAAAATGTTTAAAGCTAAATATATGTCTTCTCAATGAAAAGGTTTATAGCCAAGAGAAAAAGAGATACAAGAAAATTATGATAATGATTATTAGGACTGTTCAGTATTGAATAAAGGACATAAATAAAAAAGAAAGTAGCAACGGAAAGAAGGAATCCAGTGAACTCAGACACCATTTACAGAATTCACCTGAGATTTACTGTGTAGCGTGTTTTAGGAAAGCATGTAGACACAGTAATTTTGGTGGGTGATTTGCTTTCTCATTGACTTATTTAATGTTCTGTATATTATCTATTGCTGTATAGCAAGTTACCCTAAAAACTTAACAGCTCTAGACAGCAAACATTTATTATCTTAGAGTTTCCTAGGGTCAGGAATGTGGTAGTAGTTGGGCTGCGTTGTTCTTGCCAGGGTCGCGTAATGTTATAGTCAAACTAACTGTGGGTCACCTCAGGCTCAACTGGGGCTGAAGGGGCCATTCACTTACGTGATTGTTGGTGACTTCAGTTCCTCATGGGTTGTCTGCGGCAGCTCTGCTCAGTTCCTTACCATCTGGGCCTCTCCACAGAGCAGCTGATAACATGGTGGCCGGCTTCCCCCAGAGCAACAGAGGGAAGGGGAGGGAGGAAGAAATAGAGTGAATAAGATGGAAACCTCAGTGCCATTTTGTGAACGAGTCTTCCAAGTTGCACGTTGTCACTTCCACTTTGTTCTATTGGTTAGAAACGAGTCACTAAGTCCAAATTCACACTCAAGGCAAAGGGTGTTAGGCTCTACCTCTTGAAGAGAGGAGTATTAGAGAATCTGTGGACTTATTTTTAAAACCTCCACATTTCCTTAGTAAGTTCTCATCTGCAACAGATTCCCTTTTCAGCATGTGTGCCTTCACTTATCCTGGCATTACATTTGAGAATTTCAGATTCTGTTATTTTTCACATGACTTTGTTCTGGGGCAAGTAAAACTTTCTCACTTTCATCAGTCTGCAGGAAAAACAATAGAAAAGTGTAGTGTACGGACTTTTGTTATGTTTTATAGTAGACCCTGGGTAGCTTAAGGTTTGAAAATTGTTGAAAGCAATGTAAAGATTCAGAGTTTGTCATTTTTGTTTTTAGTTTCATTGGTGAGGAATCTGTGGCAGCTGGGGAAAAAAGTATTTTAACTGACAGCCCTACGTGGATCATTGACCCTATTGATGGAACAACTAACTTTGTACATGGGTATGTTTTAAAAATTTTAATATTGTAATTACTGTTACTGTATTAACTGAATGGACTGTTGGATATTTTGTTCACAAACATATATACTTTAGAGAATTGTGTAAATTGTAGAGTAGTTTGTAAGTGTATTATGCATAATTTTCATCAGCTATGGAAGAGGTGATGAAGTATTAATGTTGTGGACTTGTCTTGTGCAGGGAAGTGCCCTGTTCACCATTCTTTTTCTCACTGTTGAAACCACATAAAAATGTATGCAAGCAACATTGCTCCTTTGAGATCAATTAAGGAAATAACTAACTCAATACTGGAGTGTTGTCTATATAGAATGGGTACAATCCAGGAGAAAAAAACTGTAAAAAAGAGCATGGGTTTTAGGATGTGTGAATTGTGACCTTGAGCAAGTTGCTTAATCTTTCTAGGCTTCAGTTTTTGTTTTTTTTCATTCTATAAAATGGGCATATTAATGGTACCTGCCTCATAGAATTGCTTGTTGATGGGACTCAATGAGTTGTACATTTATATAAGAACTTACTCTAGTGCCTGGCACAAACTAAGTATATAGCTCAGGATATTTAGAAGAAAGCCTGATAGAATTGCCAGTGAGAGTTGAAATGAGTAGCCTAGTTTGGTGGGATGACACATAGTTGTTATATTTGAAGTTACCATGTAGCTAGCTGTATGTATCTCTACTAATAGAATTGTTAAAGCCATAAGGCTAAGATGTAGAATCGTTTTGTGATGGAATGTTAATGTGGAAAGATGCTCATAATATTATATAACATAGAGAAGATTATAATATATAGTATGATCCCATTTTTGTTAAAATTAAAACTATATTAATGGAATTCTACATTTAAATGGTATGAAATGGCATACAGTGCCAAGTGGCCTTCCCACTTCCGACCCCAGCTTCTCAGGACCCATCTCTGGAGGTGACCATTGTTATCAGCTTCTTGTGAATCCTTTCAGAGATGTGTCATGCCTGTAGAAGCATCCTGTATGTATGCATCTGTATATTCTACCCTCCCCATCCCCTACGATTTACACAAAGGGTTGCATACTGTACACACAGTTCTGGGGGAGGAGGGATAAGACTGTTCATATGAAAAAAATTGTAAGCAGTTTTATTATAAAAAGCATGTTTGTTGAAAATAAGTTCTATTTTGATAAATTTATGTGTGTGTTTTTTTTTAAAGATTTCCTTTTGTAGCTGTTTCAATTGGCTTTGTTGTTAATAAAAAGGTATGTTGTTTAAATTTATGGTTGGTAAAATGCCTTGCTCTCATTTTTTGAGAAAGAGTAAATGTGTCTCCGTAATAAATTTAGGTTTGTCTCTATTCAATTTATGTAGCTGCATTATTTTGAAATAAACTCCAGAACTGTTAAACTTGTCATGATACTTTTTCCAGTGAAGAAAATGTAATGTTTTCTTAGAAGATTTTATAAGGAAAAAATACACACAAATAACTGAAATATGATTCAGTATTTAATCACCATTATATATATGATAGAGTCAGGTAAGATAGGCGTTGATGTAGGGTTAAAATGCTTAATGGAAGAGGTGTGCTTTGAGCTAGGAATGCTTTAGTGGGCATTGTGAAGGGAAACATCAGGAAGTGGAAGGGGCCAAGCATGGTTAGAAAATGCAGACTATGTTCAGGAACCTGAACACTTGCTGTATCTAAAGCCCAGTAGAGTACAATCTCTACCTGTTGCATTTCCGTGTTGTTTGGGTATTTGATTGATCAAAACACGAATGATGTTTACTAACATCTTACATAACTGTCTTCAAGGGGCTTGCGATATATTTGATCAGCATGTACACAAGAGAGTTAAGGAATCTCTGAAAATAAAAACACAGATTAGTGCAAATGAAATCTTAGGCACAGGATTGTGTTAATCACTGAGAACATTCAAAGGGAGATAGGTGAGCATTTCTCATTTAATCAGCCCTGGGCTGTTGAACTCCCAGTTCAGTGCAAAAGTTACATGTGTGAACAGATAAAGGTAATATGTGGTGGAACTGTGAAAAAAAAAAAATACTATGAGAACATGAAGAGGGTGTAACCAGTTCTGTCAGGAGTTGTTTGGGGAAATCTTCATACTAAACGTAATGGGTCTTAGAATTTAGTCATGTGAGTTGGGTCATAGCAAATTAGGGGTTTGTCAGATAAAGAAGAAAAAGAAAGCATTTTAATCAGAAAGAACAGTTTGGAGAAGAGCATGATGTGTGTGGGGAACGGTGAGATGTTCATTGTGGGCAAACCTCTGGAAATGGCAGGAGCAGAACCAATGAGGTGAGTTAGTTGTGGTCTTGCCGTGAGGCACCGTGGCCTGTCCATGTCAGAACATTTAGATTTTGTTTTTAGGTGGTAGGAAACCAGTAGAGGTTTTTAAGTACAGAGTGACAGATAATTCCAGCAATGTAGAGGTCACACCAGAGGGGCAGGTGATTCTGAACTCAGATGGAGGTGGGGAGAATGGCTGAGGAAATGCCAAAAATCAGGAAGTGTTTTCAAGATAAAATTGGAAGGAAGTGACTAATGGGGAAGGAATGAGGCGTGAGTGATCAGGTAGTGAGTGAGTTTGACTTCCTCAATTGAGGTTTCTGCAAGCCTAGGTTCTGAAGCACAGCTACTGACCTGTTAAGATGGGGTTGGTGGGAGCCACAGTTAGAGAGGTAGTTGAATTTGTGGACTGGAAAGAACAAACCTGTAAGAATCGAGAGAGCTAAAAGGGAAATGGAAGAAGAGGAAGAATGAAAAACTCTGTGGAACACAACTTTTAGGGGTTAGGCAGAGAAGAAGGTCATAAGAAACTGTGACACCAAGACAGATCAGTGAGTGTAGTAGGAGGTCTAGGAGAATACTGCCAGGAACACGGAGTATGGGATTAACTGGTGATGGTCAGCAGTCTCCAGATCTTCAGAAGACGCATTTGGTCAGCAAGAGTGCATTGATGATCTCTTTGCAAGGAGTTTCAGGAGATGCGTGATCAGGGAAGAAGCCAAATTGTAGTGTAGTAAGAGAATGGGAGATGCAAAGTCTAGACCACTCTTTGGCAGTGAAGAGAAAAGGAGAAGGTAATGTTTTGAAGGTTTTGTGAGGGAGGAAGAAATTTGGCGAGAAGTCCCGGAATGAAAGTCCAAGAGAGGAGGGATCTGTTGATGGAGCAGTTTTTCAGAGAAGTTTAACAGGAAGAAGGATTCACCCTAGAAAACAGGAGCAACCTGTCTTCATCTGAGGCAGGAAGGAGAGAGGTCAAGGTGGGTGCCCTTAAATTCAGAAATGGATGAGACAGGAGTCAAGTGTTTAGGTCTGATGACTTCTTTCCTCTGACTAAGCTGGGAATTAGCATTTTAAATATCCCATGGTTTAGCCATTTGAAAACATTATTAGTATACCAGATTTTCTTGTTACTTTCTTAGAAAAAGTATGGATGACATGAGAAAGAATACTCAGGTTTGGTAAAGGAAACTTGTTTTCTTTCTGCAGATGGAATTTGGAATTGTATACAGTTGCATGGAGGATAAGATGTATACTGCCCGGAAAGGAAAAGGTGCCTTTTGTAATGGTCAAAAACTACAGGTTTCACGCCAAGAAGGTTGGTTTATCCTCTAATTTTTGGTGTGATTGATATTATGTATTCGTATGCTACTGTTTTTGAATGTTAACCTGTAGAGCTCTCCAAGTGTTAACTGATTCATAAATTGTGTCTGTTTTCTCTGTACTTTTTAACTGTGACCACAATTTTGGATGTAGTAGTGGAAGCAGGGGAAGCAAGTGCAATGGAGCAGAAGACACTTGAGGCTTGCGTTTTGTCAGGGGCTGGGGAGGAAGATGAGTAAGAATGACTCTCTGCCCTCATGGCCTTCATGTTTTATTGCTTCAGCCACTGCATCTCAAATTCTTTGTAGAATTCCTTTGTTCTGATGCCATTGGGCCCAGTTATTAGTAAATTGAGGGGGAAAAGGCACTTCAAGTTGGGAATCATTAAAAATGAGGCATAAAACTATTATATATAGGATGCATAAACAACAAAGTTCTACTGTACAGCACAGGGAACTATATTCAATATCTTGTGATAAGCCATAATGGAAAAGAATATGAAAAAGAATACATATATGTATAACTGAATCACTTTGCTGTATAGCAGAAACTAACCCAACATTCAGTTATACATATATATTCTTTTTCATATTCTTTCCCTGTGCTATACAGTAGAACTTTGTTGTTTATGCATTCTGTATATAATAGTTTGCATCTGCTAGTCCCAAACTCCCAATCCTTCCATCCCCCTTGGCAACCACAAGTCTGTTCTCTATATCTGAGTCTGTTTCTGTTTTGTAGATATGTTCATTTGCGTGATATTTTAGATTCCACATATAAGTGATATTATGTGTTATCTTTCTCTTTCTGATTTACTTCGTTTAGTATCATAATCTCTAGGTCCATCCATGTAGCTGCAAATGGCCTTATTTCATTCTTTTTTATGGCTGAGTAATATTCCATTGTATGTATATACCACATCTTCTTTATCCATTAATCTGTTGATGGACATTTAGGTTGTTTCTGCATCTTGGCTATTGTAAATAGTGCTGCCATGAACATAGGGATGCATGTATCTTTTCAAATTATAGTTTTATCTGGATATATGCCCAGGAGTGGGATTGCTGGATCATACAGCAACTCCATTTTTAGTTTTTTGAGGAACCTCCATACTGTTTTCCATAATGGCTGCACCACTTTACATTCCTGCCAACAGTGCTACCATTTAATTTTAATTTTTTTCAAATCTATATATAAATTATTTAACTTCTAGATTCCACTTTTTTTTTTTTTTTTTTTTGCGGTACGCGAGTCTCTCACTGTTGTGGCCTCTCCCGTTGCGGAGCACAGGCTCCAGACGTGCAGGCTCAGCGGCCATGGCTCACGGGCCTAGCTGCTCCGTGGCATGTGGGATCTTCCCGGACCGGGGCACGAACCCATGTCCCCTGCATTGGCAGGCGGACTCTCAACCACTGCACCACCAGGGAGACCCCCTAGGTTCCACTTAAAAAAAAATATGTAAGACGTTTGCTCGTTTCCCACTAAATGTGTCATGCATGCAGGCAGATTGGTTGTATTCTGTACTTTTGGGGGGGTGGTGTAAGGAGCTAGACTCTTTTTGATGATTATAAAAATGATGATAAAATAACTAAAAGAGATAATAAATTGATAAGTATTTTAATATTTAAAGCCTTAGAAAGAAACAAATATGATACAACTAGGAAGAGGAATAAAAATGTCCAATTTGTTCTGAGTTACAAGTGTCAAATTTTTTATCAGAATTCTTATTAATAAACTCTAATGATTATTTAAAACATTTTCTTTTAGATGTTACCAAATCACTCTTGGTGACAGAGTTGGGCTCTTCCAGAACACCAGAGACTGTGAGAATTATTCTTTCTAATATGGAAAGGCTTCTTTGCCTTCCCATCCATGGGTAAGCTCTTTTCACTTTTTCCCAAAAGTTGAACATTCTATGTTAAAATTATAGATAATTTGACATTCTAAGGAATGAATTTTTCTTTAGAAATGAAAATTTTAATTAATAGACATGGGATCAGTACCATAATTCTAATTTTATAATGTAATTTTTAAAACTTTTATTTGAAAATAATTTCAAATTTAACAAAATTTTTGGAAATAAAAAACTACAAGAAACAGGAGTATACACTTTATCCAGATTCACCTATTGTTAACATTGTACCCCGTTTGCTTTATCATTTTATCATTCCTTCTTTTCTCTGTGTCTGTCTCTCTCTCCCTCTCTCTGTGTATGTGTGTGTGTGTGTTTGTGTAAATATACTCCTTTTTTTCCCTGAACTATTTCATGGTAAATTATTTAGATCATGGCTCTTTACCCCTAAATTCTTCAGTTTGTTATTTCCTAAGAATAAGGATACTCTCTTCCATAACCACAGTACAATTATTGACTTCATGAATTAGCTCTTTATCTAGTCTACCATCCATCCATATATAGCTTTGGCAGTTGATCTAATAATGTCTTTTATAGCATTTTTCTTCTTTCAGTGCAAGATTCAGTCTAGTGTCAGTATTATGTTTAGTTGCCATGTCTCTTTGGCCACCTTTAATCCAGAATATTTCCACAGCCTAAGTAATTACCCACTTCCTCTAAGTTTTCAAGTTATTTGCATAGAGGTATACAAGGTAGAATCTTATATTTTATTTCTGGCCTCTCTGTATCAGTAGTTATTTCCCCCTTATCATTTCTTATTTTGTATATTTGTGCTTTCTTCTTTTTAAAAAGTCTTGATTAAGTTACTTGGTGGTTTGTCTGGTTTTTGCTTATTAATCTGGTCTACTGTTTTTCTCCTCTGCTTTATTATTTTCATCATTGTGCTTTCTTTTTGTTCATTTTGTTGTTTCCTTTTTTTTTCCTTTTTAAGTAGAGAATTTATTTTTATGATTTGATTTTTATTGATGTAAGTATTTAGGCTATGAATTTTTATCTGATTACTGCTTTAAATGTATCCCATAGATTCTGATGTGTTTTCATTTCAATTATTTTTCACAAAATTTGTTACTTCTGTTTGTATTTCCCTTTTCACCCAAGAGTTGTGTTCTTAAATTTCTACGAGGAAATGACTTTTTTTGCTTTTTTTAATTTCATTTTTAATTTGTAGTTTTATTACATTGTAATAAATATATATTATGGAACTTTATGTTTTCTTTGTGCCCAGTATATGATCAGTTTTTGTGGAACTTCCATATGCACTGAAACAAAAGTACATTCTGTATTGTACTTTGATGTTTGAACTTGAAATCTGCTTTGACATCAGAATTGTGCCTGGTAAATCTTTGTCCACTCTTATTTTAAGTCCTTTTGAATCACTGAGTTTTAAGTGCGTCTCTTGAATACAGCGTAGAGTGGAGTTTTGCTTTATAATCAATTTGAAAATCTTTTTTCTTTTCATAAAAATGTTAGGCTTACTCATTTATTGATATTGACCATTTTGTTTGGTCTCTTTGTTGTATTATCTTACATTGTAATTACTTTGTATATTATGTTATAGTTACTGTATTTATTTGGTGTATCCTCTCTACTTTTTTTCTTTTTAGAAATAGAAATTTATGAAAGGTTCAATTTTATTCTAGTGGGTTTCTTTTATATTAAAACTCTTTATAATGCTCTTAATATTCTCTTTTCTTACTTGACCATTTACTCTCTGTAAAGGCTCCAGAACGTTTTGGCTTCCGCCTGTTACCTATATGATATTCAGTGATTTTACTCTACTTTCCCCTTTTTCTCTCCCTTTTCATCCAGTTTTTTAAGTTGCATTCTTTCTACTTTGTCAGACGTATTATTATTACGTATTCTTTCACCCACGGTCCCATCCTGTGGTCTTAGTTTTTCCATGAAGTTCCATAGTCCTTCCATGAAGTTTTCCTGGTGTCAAAAGTTCATAAATAACAGAATTAAAACCAGCGAATCACTGAAGTATAATTAGTAAAAGTTTATTGTGCACACACCAAAAGGACAGTTTGCAAACCAGGAACACCCTGACCAAAACATGAAATGAGGCTCAGGCATATATTGTTATAAAGCAGCTTATAAAGTGAGAAAGCAGTGACTATTTATTCTTCACAGTGATTGGCTATAATAGAATTCTTTTAAATGATAGGGAATTGATTAGTGGTTACCTCATATCAGCCTTGAGAAACATCTTAAGTTTTGCTTGTCATTTCCAGAAGCATAAGCAAGAAATGACCCAGGTTGAGTTAGTTTTGCAAAGTATGCTAAATTAAGCTTTGTTTGCATGACTAAACTGGTTTTGTCTGCTCAGGGAATTTTCAAGGCTGGTCTCTGTTTGTTTTTAATTTAACACCAATCACCTTTAGATTAGATGAAGCTCATCTCTTAGTAGATTCCTTGAGAAGGGCACATGTACACAGTATTCCATGAGATCTGGCACATTCCAAACTGTTTTTCTATGGTCTTGAAACGTGAAGGACAGCTTGGCTGGATAGAACATCTTTAGTGAAAGAAAGTATAAAGTACATTTCTTTTTTTTCTTTTTTTTTTTAGAAATTTATTATTTTTTAATTTACTTACATTTTGCTTCGTGGGTTTTCTCTAGTTGCGGTGAGTGGGGGCTACTCTTCATTGCGGTATGTGAGCTTCTCACTGCGGTGGCTTCTCTTGTTGCAGAGCACGGGCTCTAGGTGCACAGGCTTCAGTAGTTGTGGCACGTGAGCTCTAGAGCGCAGGCTCAGTAGTTGTGGTGCACGGACTTAGTTGCTCCAAGGCATGTGGATCTTCCCGGACCACAGATCGAACCCATGTTCCCTGCGTTGGCAGACGGATGCTTAACCACTGCGCCACCAGGGAAGTCCTGAAGTACATTTCTTAAAAATGCTATTACAGGGCTTCCCTGGTGGCGCAGTGGTTAAGAATCTGCCTGCCAATGCAGGGGGCACGGGTTTGAGCCCTGATCCAGGAAGATCCCACATGCCGTGGAGCAACTAAGCCCGTGTGCCACAACTACTGAAGCCCGCGTGCCTGGAGCCCCTGCTCCGCAACAAGAGAAGCCACCGCAATGAGAAGCCTGCACACTGCAGTGAAGAGTAGCCCCCGCTCGCTGCAACTAGAGAAAGCCCATGCGCGGCAATGAAGACCCAACACAGCCAAAACTAAAATAAGTAAATAAATTAAAAAACCCAAATTAAAAAAAAAAGCTATTATACTGTTGCCTTGTTTTGTATGTTATGAGAAATCTGATGCCAATTTAATCTTCTTGGCTTTTAAATTATTTCATTTTTTACTTGGAGGCTCTGAGAAAAATTTTTTTCTTTTAATCTTCCATGGCTGACACTTTTATAACGGTATATCTTGGAATTGCTTATTCTGCGATGTTTTCTCCCTATAACAGGTAGATTCATATCTTTTTTTTTTTTTTCTGGAAAGTTTTCTTGAGTTTTAGTTTTAAGTATTAGTTCACTTCTGCTGTTTTCATTTTCTTCTTCAGAGACACCAGCAGGAACATTAAATCTTCTTTGTTTCTTCCCTTGCAGCCACTTTCTCTCCGACCCATTTTACTTCTTTCTTTTATCGCTTTTCCTCACTGCCCTTTATTAAGTTTTCATTTGCATCTGTTCTCTTTAGGGGACCTTGCGATTTAGTCTTCTTTTCTGATAGAATTTTGTCTTTTTTGTCCCACTTCTTTTCTGAGTTCAGTCATCTCTTGTTTTATTTTTTCCTTGTTTTATTCATTTCTGTGCTTAATTTTTTGCAGAGAAACTTTATGAGTCAAAAAAACCCCAAACACGTTTATTAGCAATGTCTGATGTTTCACAGTAGATTTGTGTGGATGTGTCTACTTTTTCTATTTCTGTTCACTTTGCGATCTGGGTTCCTGGTTTCAGAGCTCCTTATCCTGTCAGTTCTACCCTTCTGTATAGGTTCTGTTATGAATTTCTGCTAAGTGGTGGTGGGAGGTGAGGATTGGCATGTCTTGTTTCTCTTTCATTTCTCAGGATCTTTAATTTTTTCACTCTTAGCTCCTGCTTTTCCTTCACTTTGTCCCAAGAGATACCACCTCCTTTTATTTTAAATTGAAGTATAATTATATATTAATTATAAATGACATTTATGAGGCAAAGTAAATCATTATGGGTCAATTTCCTTTGTGTAATTTTTTAGGATTTGTTTAATGAAATGCACTGTATTTGTTTACTTTAATGATGTTTTCTGGTATCATGCTTTAGGGAATAATTTCTTCATAAATATAGCTACTATTTTTTGAGGCTCTTTTATGTGCTAGGCCCCCTGCTAGGTGCTTTACATCTGTTGTTTCTAATCATTGCAGCCATAGCCAAGGTAAGTTGGTATCTCCATTTTGATGACAAGAAAGCTAAAATTTGAAGAAGAAACTTTTTCAAAATTATAGTTTTTAAGCAGCTAAGTAGGGGAGCAAACTCAAATCTTTGTGATTCTGAAGATAGTCTTTTTTACTCTGTACCATCCTAGCTGTATAGGAGGATCAGACAAACATAGAATTCAGGACACATATGCAAAATCTAGACCACAGCCTCAATTATTTGGTAATTAATAATATTTAGTATTATTTGTCCATAAAAGAATATGCTTTCTGATCAAAAGACCTCTTGACTGAGAACCATTGATACACATCAAAAGTAGACAGAAGCATAGCCTATATGCTGTGCTGGAAGAACTGCCTATAGCATTGTTCTTCCAGCCTAGGGTTCTATGTTTGAATAGAATACCAAGAAATAATTTGTGAGCGATCTTGGTATTTTCTTTCTATGACATGAGATGTGAACTATCACATACCCTTGAGAAGAGGAGGAAAATACACCATTATTTATAAACTAAAAAAAGCCACTAAAGTTAATTTGGGTTTATATATTTGGAAAGCAGTCAAACACCTATGGAAGTTTATTGAGGTTGCTAGTTCTTTCTTAAATTTGATATATAGTAAGAATACAGGCAGTAAAATGTATTTGAAATCAAGAGCATCATGTAATTCTGATCTTTTTAAAAAAAATGCTTTGGCATGAAGGATGTACTCAGGTGCAGTACTTTTTTTATTTTTAAGAAACAAAACAAATACCACATTAGTCATCAATTTCCCATTATTTCTTTTTTTTAATTTTAATTTTATTGGGGTATAGTTAATTTACAGTGTTTTGTTAGTTCAGGTGTACAGCAAAGTGATTCAGTTAATACATATACATATATTCATCCTCTTTTAGATTCTTTTTTCATATAGGTTATCCCAGAATATTGAGTAGAGTTTCCTGTGCTGTACAGTAGGTCCTTGTTGGTTATCTGTCTTACATATAGTAGTGTGTGTATGTTCATCCCAGTGTGTGTATGTTCATCCCAAGCTCCTGATTTATCCCTCCCCACTGTGTCTCCCCTTTGGTAACCATGGCTTGTTTTCTATATCTTTAAGTCTGTTTCTGTTTTGTAAATAAGTTCATTTGTTTCATTTTTAAAAATTAGATTCCACATATCATATGATACCGCTCATATGTGGAATCCCCTTATTTCTTTAAAAATAAATAGTGAAGGAACTCACTGAACAAACCTAACTGCTTTATTTTCAGAGGTTTAAACAACTAAAAAAGAAGCTTGAGTAAAACCCATTTGAAAGTAGTAACTTACAGACATGATGACCTCTTTTTCTTAAACATTTCAGTGTGTATATTTTTGATAAAAGGGACATTCTTTAACATAACCACAATTACTAAAATCAGGAAATTAAGTTTGATACATTATCTAATATAGTGACTTAATTCGTATTTTGAAAGAATTCTAATCCAAGATCCAATCCAGGATCATACACTGCATTTAGGTGCCGTTTCTCATCAATTTCTTTTAACCTGGAGCAGTTGCTTAGTCTATCTTTTATGACTTTGACATTTTTGAAAAACATAGGGTAATTATTTTATAGTATGCCTTTTGATTTGAATTTGTTGGGTTTCCTCATGATTAGATTTGGGTTATGCATTTGGGGCAGGAATGCTACAGAAGTACTGTTATTTCCTTCTCAGTACATTATATCAGGAGGCACATGGTACCTTTTTGTCCCATTATTGAATATTAACTTTGATCACTTGGTAATGATCTTGCTATCTTTCCCATTGTAATTATTGTGTATCTTATAGGGAGATACTTTGATATGTAAATATCATTCATCCACTCATTTTAGCGTTTATTTTTTATTTTTATTTTATTTATTTTTTTTGCGGTACGCGGGCCTCACACTGCTGTGGCCTCTGCCGTTGCAGAGCACAGGCTCCAGACGCACAGGCTCAGCAGCCACGGCTCACGGGCCCAGCCGCTCCGCGGCATGTGGGATCTTCCCGGACCGGGGCACAAACCCTCATCCCCCGCATCAATAGGCGGGCTCCCAACCACTGCGCCACCAGGGAAGCCCTAGCGTTTATTGATGATTCTTTCCTGAATCAGTTATTATTATAATGGCTAATAAAGTAATGTCTGTACTTACCTTAACTTGATATATTTCCAAGGAAAAGCTACTGTGAGAAGGCAAACCTGAAATAATCTTCCCAGGCAGGCCTAGATCTAAGCAGAGCCCACCAGTGCTGTTATCTCTTTGGTCATGTATACTGATGCCCATGCAGTTGGGGATGACCAGGAGTACATTTTCACCCTTCTATAAACTACTTGTATTGTGGGGCTATTGTCCCTGGGTTTAGACCACAATGAATATACATGCATGCCATGATAGTAGAATTATAGCATCTTCTTCCGTTTTTTTTTCTTTTTTTTATTAATTAATTTATTTTTGCTTTGTTGGGTCTTCGTTTCTGTGCGAGGGCTTTCTCTAGTTGTGGCAAGCGGGGGCCACTCTTCATCGCGGTGCACAGGCCTCTCACTATCGCGGCCTCTCCTGTTGCGGAGCACAGGCTCCAGACGCGCAGGCTCAGTAGTTGTGGCTCATGGGCCTAGTTGCTCCACGGCAGGTGGGATCCTCCCAGACCAGGGCTCGAACCCGTGTCCCCTGCATTAGCAGGTAGACTCTCAACCACTGCGCCACCAGGGAAGCCCCAGCATTTTCTTCAGTTTTTTTCCCCAAAATATCCTTGTTTTAAAGTTTATATTATAAATGATTGCTTCATAAGGATTAGTTTTGTCATTTATATAGTGCATCATGACTGTTGCATCAGTCAACACTTAAAAGAAACTGAAGTTAAGGAGGAAAGCCTTATTTGAAATAATTTCTTTTTCTATCTTATTTATAACTGTTGTTTGTTAGGATCCGAGGTGTTGGAACAGCAGCTCTTAATATGTGCCTTGTGGCAGCTGGAGTTGCAGATGCATATTATGAAATGGGAATTCACTGCTGGGATGTAGCAGGTGCTGGTGTTATTGTGACTGAAGCTGGTGGAGTACTCTTGGATGTAACAGGTAAAATTATGGGACGGTAAAGCATTTTTCTTTCCATATCTGTTGGACCTTCCTCTATATATGGCTTTTTTCCTTTAATGTTTGTTACATGTTATACCTAAGCTCTTAAGGCAAAAAAAGCCATGTAATTTTCTACACAATCAAAATAACAAACATTGGGAGACAGAGGCAAGGATAAGAAGCTAATGGTAGCATGGGATTAATAATCATAAATGGCTTAGCCTTTTCAAATATGAGTATCAGGAACTCTTGAGAGGCTATAGAAAAAGTCTAGAAGGTCACTGAATCTGAGAATTGTACCAAGAGTTCTCTGAATGGTGACCATGGTGGTGGTTGAACATGGACTTCCTCCACCATCACTTTCTGCCTTGAGCCTAGAGGGGCTACGTATTTCCTCTGCACTGGTGGTGAGATTTTTAAAAGTAAGAGTGAACCTGGGTTAAAATAATTCATCAGTGGCCTGGGAGAAAGGCAGCAAAGTATTAAGGAAATGGGAAGGAGAGTGGTGTGAAAATGCACTGGAGTCAGATTTTCTGTCCATAGATTCCCAAACATTAAAGAGGTAATAAGAGTAATAAAAAGAAGAAATAGAACACACAAATGGTGAAATAGAGAAAAGATGACATTTTCCAGACTAGTGTGATTGAGATACCAGTTCCCTCCACAACTGGTATCTACTAAAAGAAGGTGCTTAGAAACTCATTTATGTATTATCAGAGCTTTAAACATTATGATTATATGACAGCATAGATCTTTTTAAAGATAGTCAAAAGTATTAAAATGTTATGATTGACCATAGTACATATTGCTATGCAAGTTTTATAGGAATTACTTTTGTACAGGATATAACCATGTTCCATATTTGATTTTAGGTGGACCATTTGATTTGATGTCACGAAGAATAATTGCTTCAAACAATAAGACATTGGGAGAAAGGATAGCCAAAGAAATTCAGATAATACCTCTTCAAAGAGATGATGAAGATTAGTTCTAACAGCTTCACACATTCAATCACAGTTACATCTCTCCAGGTTTGCTGATGGTGTTACAAAATTCAGGACATCTGTTTCACTTGAATAATATGATTGGTTTAAATTGTCTTCGATGTCCCAATTAAAAATTGCAACTTGTTCTGTATTTTACTAAGAGTAAGCATGCAAGAATGGCTGAAATGTTTGTTTCATTGTTTTAAAAATTTTTGCGTGTTAAGAATGTACTTTGGGAAAAATATGCAGGCAGTTGATGAGATAGGTATCACATCAACTGAAATGTGTCAATTAGCAATTTAGAGTTTCTAAGTATTTATGAGCCTCTGAAATCTTGACTTAACTATTTATGTGTGTATGCATTCTTAATTAGAAAGTTAACTTTTTGGAAAATTTTTTTTCTTTAGTTCCAAAAGCCATACTTAACTAAATTTGTAAGAAGTATATAATGAGTACTTCCTAGACCAAGGTTTCTTTCTTTGCAGAGAACCTTGTTTTATTAACCAGTGTAGCACCAAACATGGTACCTGTTAAATAGTAAGCAATCCAAAAATAAGCATTGAAAGAATTAATATTTTAAAGGTAGCAATTCCTAGTTGCTACATAAAGTAATGAGCTCATCATTCTGTAATTTTACTTCAGGTTTGGAAGTAGAAATTATCTAGTCATCCTTTTTATATTTCACATTACCATTCCTTTTAACATTTCACATTACCATGCCATTTCAGTTAACTGTACCTATACGTCCTGATACATTTCAATTACTGTACCTCCTGATATCATTTGTTATTGTGGGCATTTCTGCAGTTTACATGTTTTTCAAAACACTGCATTGCAGTATTTGTTTGGATTTCTTTAAAGTCCATATATAAAAGAGAAGAAACAGTTTCAGAAAAGCACTTTCATCAGGTATCTGATGTAACTAGCTACTGTATGACACTTTACTAAACTCAGAATTCATGTTTTCAAGATGATCTGGCTGAGCACAGGAACCTGGCAGATATACTGCATTGTTAATATTGAACTATTTCTTTCTTCCCAATCTCCTTATTTACCTTTGTTGATTCTATTCAGCCTTAAAATATTCCTTAATAGTCTTTGGCTTCTCAAACTCAAACAGAAAATTGTTCTGGTTCATAGATATTTTTAAAAGAATAACTTATTGCTTAGCCTTGTCCTTTGACACATGAACAGTATTAAGTTTTGTTGTAGGCTCACGTGAGCCTTATATTTGATGAAAGGAGAAGTGCTTCTGTAAAGTTTTCAAGACAGGATTTGTTTTTAATTGTCATGCACATGTAATACATTAAATATCTATGAACCTAAGATCTGAGTATTATAATTACTGTATTTGTACCGTTGGTCAAATGCATCTCATACTGTATTATTCTAAGACAGGTTGTTCTGCAATTAAATATATTGTGATTAAGAATATGATCACGAATAAAATTTTAACTAAAAAGTATATATATGTTATAGTCAGGGTTTATAGTCTTCCCAAATGTACACACACACACACACACACACACACACACACACACACACACACATAAAATATACACACTTGAACACCCCTCCTTTTTAAATAAAAAATGAGCTCATTCTATCATGTACTTATGTGTGAAGTGTTCTTTGGATTCAATATGAATTACTAGCTATTCCTAGAAATGATTTACAATGTCTGGGTCAGTAGTTTGCCTGTGATATATATCATTTTGACTCAGTTGTCCTTCATTTCAAGATCTAATCTAGAGCCTAAGATACAATGTTTAAAGAAAGAAAAAATAATCATTTCAAATTGTTTCTATTTGCTTCAAGTTCATAACCCCCTATCTTTACCCTGCCTTATTTGGAAAAATTAATTCTTTTGTTATCCAATTAATACATAGTTCAAAATTTCAAATAATATACAGAGCTCAGAAGGAAAAGCAACATTTTCCTATCCCATTCCACCTCACCCCTAAGTTGATCTCCCCAAACTCTTTAAGTAGTTTCTTTTGGTATTTACCTCCATCTTAAAAAAAAAAAAAAAAAAAGATAAACATATTCTGTTACATCTTTATTTATTGACTTTATTAATTATCTATTAACTTGCTATTATGGAAGATGAGGATTTTGTACTCTTAATTCTGAGAATTACTTTTAGCTCCTCCTTTCTATTCTTCTAGTATAGTGATATCTATTATTTGTTGTTGTTGTTAAATTTATATTCAGTGTTTAACTTAGGACTTTTATTCACTGCTAACTAGTAGTGTGTTATGATTACATTTTCTTTCCTGTGCAACTTTTTGTTCTTTCTGAAGTTGACAGATTTTCCACAGGACTGTAAGTGTTTTTTGTTTTCCATTTGTTCAACCATAATCAGGTATTCTCTTCTATTAGTACTATTTTCTTTTCCTCTTGAAGATAGGTCTTTTGGGGCCCTTTTCGTTTTCTTCTAGTCTGATTGGTTCCTGGCTAGATATGCTGCATGGCAGTCCTTCTGGGGCTTCCCTTTGCTTCTAGAAGATAGCAGAGGAGAATATCTTCTTGACCTTTGTAGACAAAGAACTGGTAAATAGGACACAAAAAGCATTATGCATAAAGGAAATAATTGATTAATTGGGCTACATTAATATTAGGAACTTCTGCCATCAAAACACACCAGACAGTCAGAGGGCAACCCACAGAGTGTAATACATACACCTGACAAAGTATATCCAGCGTATATAAATAACTCCTATATATCAAGTTCCAACAAACCCCGGACTATACCAAGGGTTGATAAGGATGTGAAGCACCTGGCTGCCTCTATCAGTCCATAGGTTCTGCCCTTTTTGAAGTGGCCAGTGATGTCCTAATTTAAAGAAGCCAGATCTTTTATGCTATTAATTTACTTGACCTCTCTAGTTTTTCATCTCACCCATTCTCTGGGTTTTTAAAATTACATTTGTCAATTCTCCTCTGTCCACTTCTTGTCAGTCTTATTTGCTGACTCTTCTTCCTCTGGTGAAGATACTGTGCTATTAGAGAGCCATTCTTGGTCCCCACTTCTATCGAGTCACTCAGGAAACTCATTCATGTCCCTGACGTCAGCTATCACAACCATTCTGCTGAGTCCCAAATCCAGATCTTAACTTAGTGCCCACATTTCCCTTGTGAGTTCTTACCCTTCATCTCCATCTCCTTGCTGGCCCCTTCTGAATGCCCTCTACTTTTATCAGCCCAACATGTCTCTAACCAAACTAATTAAATTTCTGCTCATAATTTTCTGCTACTGTCCTATATACATTCCCTCCCTACCCCATCCTCTCAAATAAGAATCTGTTATATTTGATGTGTCCTTTCCACTAGTCTTCCATTCTAATTTGTCAAAACCAAGTTTTTCATAATATTCCTCTCTCCCCACCCCCCACCCCCCAATATTCCCATTGAATACTCCAGCCAAACAAACACTTGCTCTTCACTGGACTCCTCTGAGACTTTTCAGATGATATTCTTTCTGCCCAGTATTATTACAGTAATACTGATCACTTTATGATTGTAAAGATACCTCTGATACCTCTAAGTCACAGTGATTCCCCTTTCACTGGGAACTGCCCCCGACACACAGGGCTGTCCCTACTGTTACCATGTCTGTAGGTGATATGGTTCTGCCCCCTGATGAATTCATGAGATGACATCTGACCCAAACAGGACAAGTGAAATTTGCTAGGGAATTGGGCATTTTGAACCCAGTTAGGAATAGGAATAGAACAGAAATTCGGAATGATTCCGAATAACTTATAAAGTTGAGGTCAGTACTGAATATGAAGTCACGTGCTTTTCAGGGAGTGGCTGACCCTCAGGCTGTGCTGGGCATCAGCATTAAATCCCACAAATCTTCCAGTTTAAGAAGAATAGAAATAGGCCATAGTCACATGTTCTAATTTCTAGTGTTCCATGTTAAATATTTATATCCCTTAGGTTGTTTATTCCCTTAAATAACTCATAAAATATCCTTGATAATAAATATTGTTATTAATAGTTAGCATTTGTTGAGCCCAAAGTACCATAAATTATGCTAAGGGCTTTTTATTCATGATCATATTTAATTCTCAAAATAACCTCAGGAGAGATTATTATCCTCATTTTACTGAGGCACATAGATGTTATTAAACCAATTTTCCTGCTCAAGGCCATACAACTAAGTGGTGGAACTCATGTAGAGATACAGCTGAGTCCACAGTCTTAACCCACCACCCAGTGGTCCTCTCCCTGGCTATACGTTAGAATCACCTGGGACATGAGTCTCACGGAGTGAATCTGACTTACTAGGTCTGGAGAGTGGCCTGGCCATCTGTATTTTTAAAAAATTTCCCAGGTGATTCTCAGGGTAGCGCAAATTGGGAACTGTTTGCTCCAGTGTACTGCTTCCCAGAAGTAACCGATGTTTTAGAAGTAGCCACCTCACCTGCCCACACACTCCCTCAGCTCCACAAACCTCAGAAGGTTTCATGATATAATTTGATGTCTTAAACTTGAAATGTTGCTTTGAGTCATCCCTCTGCCACCGAGTGAGCCAGATTTGAAAATTATTGTACCAGCCTTTTTTATTTCCACAAATTAACACTAGATGGCAAACTACACATAGGGAATTATCTTACGTTAAGCATTTTTTATCTCTGAAATATTTGAATTTTTCCTTCAAATAACCTTATTAGCCAATATTTGAGTTTAATAACATAGTATTAAAACCAGGGGGATTTTTTTCATAAATTGAATTACTCTGTATTGTGGATCAACTCATATTCCCTTAAGCAGAACCATAGATACCCTAGATGTACACTATGGCCTTAATTTTAGTTATTTTTTCAACTTCAGCTTTAAAAAGGGGTTCATTAATTATAAACGTATATAAAATGAAATATTCGTGAACACTTTTCTACCAATAGATTTTAATGTCCTGTCAAAAACTTGACTCATTAATTAAAACGTTTACTAATGCCCTGCTTACGTTTCCTAGGAAGTTTGTGGAAAGCCAGCCCTGCAAAGCTGGGGTCACTTAGACAATGTTATATGCCCACTTTTCCTAATGGCTCCCTCATTTTCTTGGAATACAGTTTAAATTCCTAAGTATGGATTAGAAAACCATTCAAGATCTGGCCTGACTCTCCTGTTTTCTCAACTTTTTCACTCCCAGCCCCACATACAACATATAGAGCTCAGACTAGATTTCTTTCATCTTTAGCAACGTATCTTCTTCTGTTTCATGAATGTTCACTACAAGCTGGGATTTGTTTGTTTCATAGCATTCTCTCCCACCTTCCATTCTGAAGCCCATCTCAACCCACCTTCACATGTTTAACTTCTACTTACATATTAGGTCTTAGCTTACATGTAACTTCCTCCAAGAAGCCTTCCCTGACCACTCAAGTATGGTTTTGTTTCCTCTCTTTAGAGTTCTGCATTTCCTCATTTACGTACTTAGCACACCATGTTATAATTACCTCTTTTGTGTCTGTAAAGACCTCAAACACCATGGAGGCATTCTTGGTTACTCTTGTATTCTCATCAGCTGTCTCAGTGCTTGGCAAATACCAAGTCCTCTACAGGTATTTACTGAACAAGTGAGTGAGGTCTCAATATCTAATAGCACCCTTATGCCATTTTGTACCCAGGTTTGAGAGCAGTAACTTTTATGCACACCTGCAAATAACAAATTGTCTAAAACCAGCTCAAATTGTCCCTTTCCTAGAAAAACAAAAGACCATCCCATCTAGTTATTGATTTATTTAAAAAACAAGACAAAACAAATCATCTAGAAAGCACCCCCAGAGTCTTATAGATTTACTTCAGATTCAAGGTGACAGGATGTGAGAAGTGGAAAATAAAATGGATGTCTCTTTTGCCACAAAATTGGAAGAAAAAAACTTTACATGATCATGCAAAATTTATGTGTATAGAGGATTTCACCACATTGATAACCTTTGATGATTTGGTTCCACTAAAAACAGACTTAGGTCTTCACAAAATTTCCATAATAAGGAGGAGCTCGCTTCCTTCCTTCCTTCCCCCTCCCTCTGCTTCCTCCCTCAATCAGAATTCAAGCCCTGAGAATAATGTAATTTCTCAAGAATAAATTCTGAAGATAACTAGATAACATTTCTTCCAAACCAAAGGAGGCAGGAATATACAGTGGAGAATAGACGGTCTTTTCAATAAGTGGTGCTGGGAAAACTGAACAGCTACATGTAAAAGAATGAGATTAGAACATTCTCTAACACCATACACAAAAATGATCTCAAACTGGATTAAAGACCTAAATGTAAGACCAGATACTATAAAACTTCTAGATAAGCAGAACTCTCTTTGACATAAATCGAAGCAATATTTTTTTGGTTTTGTCTTCTCAAGTAAAGAAAATAAAAGCAAAAATAAACAAATGGGACCTAATTAAACTTAAAAGCTTTTGCACAGCAAAAGGAACCATGGACAAAATGAAAAGACAACCTACTGAATGGGAGAAGATATCTGCAAATGATACGATCGATAAGGGATTAATATCCAACATACATAAACAGTTCGTACAACTAAACATCAAAAAATCAAACAACCTGATTAAAAAATGGGTAGAAGGACTGAATAGACATGTTTCCAAAGAGGAAATGTAGATGGCCAACATGCGCATGAAAAGATTATCAACGTCACTAAGCATCAGGGAAATGCAAATCAAAACAACGAGATACCACCTCATACCTGTCAGAATGGCTATCATCAAAAAGAACACAAATGTTAGGGAGGATGTGGAGAAAAGGGAACATTCCTATACTGCTGGTGGGAATGCAAATTGATGCAGCCCCAGTGGAAAACAGTATTGAGGTTTCTCAAAAAACTAAAAATAGAACTGCCATTTGATCCAGCAATTCTACTCCTGGGTATATATCCAAGAAAAAACCCCAAAGACTAATTTGAAAAGATACAGACACCACCCCTGCTCTGTTCATAGAAACATTATTTACAAATGCCAAGATAGGGAAGTGTCCATCAGCAGATGAATGGATAGAGAAGAAATGGTATATATACACAATGGAATACTATTCAGCCATAAAAAAGAATAAACTTTTGCCATTTACAGCAACATGGATGGACTTGGAGGGCATTATGCTAAGTGAAATAAGTCAGACAGAGAAAGACAAATGCTGTATGATATCACTTATATGTGGAACCTAAAAATACAACAAACTAGTGAAGATAACAAAAAAGAAGCAGACTTACAGATATAGAGAACAAACTAGTTTACACCAGTGTGGGGGGGAGCGGCAATATACGGGGGGAGTGGAAGGCACAAATTATTGGGTGTAAGATAGGCTGAAGTATGTATTGTGCAACACGGGAAATATAGCCAATATTTTGTAATAACTATAAATGGAGAGTAACCTTTAAAAATTGTATAAAAATAATTTTAAAAAATTTTTAGGGGCTTCCCTGGTGGTGCAGTGGTTGAGAGTCCGCCTGCTGACACAGGGGACATGGGTTCGTGCCCTGGTCCAGGAAGATCCCACATGCTACGGAGCAGCTAGGCCTGTGAGCCATGGCCGCTGAGCCTGCGTGTCTGGAGCCTGTGCTCCGCAACGGGAGAGACCACAACAGTGAGAGGCCTGCGTACCGCAAAAAAAAAAAAAAAAAAAAATTAAATGGAATAATAATAATACTTAGTTAATGGGGTTATTATGAAGTTAAATGAGATAATGGATGTTGAAGGCCTAGCACAGCATTTGATGCAGCTGATTTTTTAATAAAGTAAATTTCCTTCATTGTGAAAAAAGAAAAAAAATGTAGGTAAACCTCAGTGCTGACATAGCCCTGAGACTTGTATGCTTTGCTGACATATTTACTAAGGGAGTCTTGATTTTTGACTTCGTATAAAGATAATAGTATTGAGTAGATATAAAATCCTTTTTACTTCCTATCCTGGGTTAAGCAAAACTGGCAAAAATAAAGTTCCTGCAGAATGTTGGTTTTTTTTTTTTTGCCCTCTCTTTACCAAATCTCAATGTAATTACTTTCACATAACTATATGAAATTTATTTTGAAGGTTATTATAAACAACAGTCTGTGGGCTTCTAAAACTCATCTTAAATCCCTGTAAGAATGTTCATTGTATTTCTCAAGGTTCTCCTTGTCATTCCCTGGAAGAAATTTCTGTATGATCTTTATATATATATATATATATATATATATATATAAAAGATTGTTCTCCTGAGAACTTGGATTGCTTTTATCTGAGAGATAAGTAGGAATGTGCTAAGATTATAAATTCCATGATCTTACCTCAGATCAGCAGAATTTGAAATTCTGTTGGTGGGGCCTTACTGATTCTAGTTTTATAAACTCTTCAGGTAACTCAGGTACTCAGAAAAGTGTGGGAATCCCTCTTATAGACAAGATTTATATAATTGACTAGATTTCTCTTCAAATTTGGCCACTGGCAAGCTGAAAGACACATTTATGGTGCACTGGTAGCAGGTGTGTAGATTATTGTATTATGCTTTTTAATTCTTTTCCTGTCTCCCTGTGTTCTCATCTTTGGTTTGTTTTTAATTTCTTCTTTCACCTCACTTCTAATTTAAATTCTTGTCATATTACATATTCACATATGCCATCTTAAATCCTTTTTGGAATATGACAAGAAACAGATATGTAGATAGCCACACAAATATATAAATAATTATTACACTCAGCTTCTGTCAAGAAAAATATTGCAGTTGGTACACAGATTAAGCACCCTTGGCTGATCTGGAGAAAGCTGCGTGCACGTGTGTGTGTGTGTGTGTGTGTGTGTGTGTGTGCATGCTTGTACGTACGCTCATGCTGAGAAATGGGAGAGGGGGTCATGCGTGTGCATTACAGAACTATTGTACATCTGTTTAAAAATCAGTAAATGATTTTTCAATTTTTCTGTCAAAAAGCAACTATATTTCCTGATTGTTCTTCATTAAACTCATGGTACATGTACCAGCTAGAAAACTCACATCTGAAACAATGACATGGATGTTTTGCTGGGACTGACGCTTTCCCTCCATTGTGCCCTTTTTCGCTTGGCCCCAAACACTTCCATCTTAATCCCTGTCTTGTCTTCCATTACTTGCTAGCTAATTCCCATGAAGGCATTAAGTTATAGGCACTTTAGAGAGTGATTCTTAGAATTAGTAAAGGGGACCCACAGATTGTTTTCCTGTATTTCACTAAGGGAAAATACACTCTCTGCCTTTCTATCTTTACTACAACCACCAAGCCTTTGAGAATCACTACAGATGGGATTAAGCCTGGCAATTATACCACATGGGTAACTGTCTGCTTTATTTATCTGGATGACTGGTCATGTGTCTGCAGCTGAGAGAACCAGACGTTCCTCTCTCGTCTTACTCTCCTCAGTCATTCCCAGGAGGAAGCTCCAAGCTCTAGTGAGACCACAGTTTGAGACATATCAGCTAAATGACATCAGGGAGCCATTGGGGTGATGTGGCCTGACACCAGCTCTCTGTCTTAGAAACCAAACTGAGGGCTCTCAGGCTTCACTGTATTTGCTGGGTTTTCACTTTTTGCATATCTACTTATCACATGGCTCCATCTGTTCTGAAACATAAGTGACAGCTAGGCTTCACCATACCAAGATCAGCTTTATAATAATTGGGTCATGTTGGTTCAGCTGAAAACGCTAGAGTTTGATAAATCTAATTGGGAAATATTCTTCAGGGCTCTGTAGGTCAACACAATACTTGTCAAGCTGCTACTAAATTTTGAGATAAGTATTAAGCACAGGGATCCACCTAAAGACAAGGTCCTACTTCAACTCAACCAATATTCTGAGCACCTAGTTTGTGAAAGGAATGGGGTAGGCATTACAGGGATCTGGAGATGGGAAAACTGATCATTAGAGTTGATAACAAGAGCCAACATTTAGTGAGCACCTGGTAGTTAATATACATAATTTAATTGAATTTGAAAAAGTTGAACATAACTCACTTCTTACAAATAATATAAGGATAAGAATAAGGATGAGGAATGGATAAGGAACTTGCCCAAGGCTATTTAGAGAGGTGTTGGAGCTGGGATGCAAAGCTGCTGTTTATTCCCAACTATGGTGCCACCTCCAGCACAGAGTGCAGTATGTGTGTGTGTGTGTGTGTGTGTGTGTGTGCGTGTGTGCGTGTGTGTATGTGTGTGTCTCATAAGATATGTAAATCAGTAACTATAATACCAAGAAGAAGAAAATAAAGTGTGATGGAAGAAAGACCAACAATGTGCTATAAAGATTTGGAGAGGGCTTCCCTGGTGGCGCAGTGGTTGAGAATCTGCCTGCCGATGCAGGGGACATGGGTTCGAGCCCTGGTCCGGGAAGATCCCACATGCCGCGGAGCAACTGGGCCCGTGAGCCACAACTACTGAGCCTGCGCATCTGGAGCCTGTGCTCTGCAACAAGAGAGGCTGCGACAGGGAGAGGCCTGCGCACCATGATGAAGAGTGGCCCCCGCTTGCCACAACTAGAGAAAGCCCTTGCACAGAAACGAAGACCCAACACAGCAAAAATAAATAAATAAATTTATTTAAAAAAAAAAAAGATTTGGAGGAAAGAATTCTGTTAGGAGGAATTGGAAAATTGACTTTTGAATTGAGTTAAAGCCCTTAAGGAATGGATGGAATTGAGAAAGATGGAGTTGAGACTGGCATACCATGAAGAAGAATCAGCCTGAGAAAACACCTGGAGACAGGAAAAGCCTGGTTAGTTTAGAGAAGGGTGAGAACTCCCATTTAGTGAGCATCTTAGGTACGTCAAAGGGCCCATCAGGAGGACAACATTGTGGAGGGCCCTGGATGCCTGGCCAGGATGAGGAATTTCTCTTAAACTTGCTAATGGACTCTCAAGGTTGTTGGGCAGCAGAGAGATTGACAACAGTTGCACGTAAGAAAATGAATAGCAGATTGCAGACAGGAGTGGTAGTTAGAAAGCATGAAGGACAGTTAAAAGAGTTTTAGAGAAGTCCAAGAAAGAATGAGGGTGACTTGGCTGTGGGCATCAGGAACTCACAGGAGGGGGACAAATCCAAAATCCATTGTGGAGATGCCATCTTCAGGACTTTGGCAATGATTAGAAAGATTAGGAGCAGATTTGGGGAGAAGTTCAGTTTGGGACATGTTGAGCTTCAAGCAAAAGTAGGAAATCCAGGTAGAGATGCTTAGAGGGCAGTTGGCATAGCTACCCAGAGTTTGGAAAGAGAGGATTAGTAAAACATGAGAGATTTTGGCAGACGTTGACACCATAGGAGAATAGGCAATTACAGAAAGGTGTAAGGAAGAAATGGGAGATAAAGATCCTCATCAGAGGATCTTCAAAGAGTGTGGGTCCATTCATTTGGAGATAGATTTATCAGGAAAGTTGATACATGTAAAATAAAAACTGATAAAGAGCAATTTAATCCCATCAGAAACTAGTATCTCGACCTCTCAAAATAAGATAGTGGTTATCAACTATAAACACAATCTGACTATTGTGAGAAAAAAATTGGAGAAAAAAATCTAGGTGCAGTGAAAGAAGAGCTGTATAGAATCAACAAGCAAACTTACCTTTACATGTTACTGAATGCAGGTCCATGTGCCTGATGCACAGTGAGGCCAAACAAACCTAAATATTGTTGGAGTTTGGAATAGAGAAAGATTTATTGCAGGGCTGAGCAAGGAGAATGGGTAGTTTGTGCTTTAAAAACAAAAAACAACAAAAAAACTCCCCAAGGGTTTTATTTTATTTTTTTTTAAATTTATTTGTCTGTGTCAGGATCTTCATTGCCACTTTCGGGTTCTTTGCTGCCACATGTGAGATCTTTTAGCTGCAGCATGGGAACTCTTAGTTGTGGCATAGGAACTCTTAGTTGTGGAAGGTGGGATCTCGTTCCCTGACCAGGGATCAAACCGGGCCCCCTGCATTAAGAGCGTGGAGTCTTAGCCACTGGACCACAAGGGAAGTCCCTCTGCAAGGGTTTTAGCAAAGCACTTTTAAAGGCAAGGTTTGGGAGGGTCATCCCACTCAGCTCCTGCACAGTTCTCTGATTGGTTGATGGTGACCAATCCTTAGGTGGCAGAAGGTCTGGGGGCTACATGCTCATGATCATCAAGTCGTTAATTTCTTCCCTTTGGTGGGGTTTTTAGCATCTATAAAACTCAGGAAATAAGCATCAGATGCTATTATCTAGGAACTTCAGAGGAGCTAAAACAGAGGATATGGGAGATGGGTCTGTCCTGGGAAGTCCCCATAGGGTCCTGCTTGGCTACATACAGAACTCCACACACACAAAAGACTTAACAAGGAGGAAAGAGCCCACCCCCATGACTTTAGAAAAGATTGGATGACAGCCTAGGCCTCTTGATCTGTGATATTCAGGATTCCCCTTGGTTGGTTTTTGTTGTTGTTGTTTGAATAACTGTCAGCCTGAAGTTGCCTCTTTTCAGCCTCCTCCTTTCAGTTTGTTTTACTATGACTTGTGTAATAGGAGTGGACACAGGCAATTCCTCTGTAAAATACAAATGTAAAGGGGAGGCTGAGACAGATCTACCCTACAAGCTGTTCCTGCACGTAGTAATTTTTCCTGCTTACCCCAGCCCTGGATCCTGCTTCTTTACCGAGTAATTACCTGGGCAGTGCTACAACACGAGTGAACATTTATTCAAGCCAGAAGCGCTTCAAATGGCAAGAGTATTCTTTCAGTATTTACCGTTCTGCCATGGACAGCTTAGGCCAGAATGCTGCTAATGACTTTCACACACACAAAGGTTAATAGATTTGAATGATAGCTCTCATGTTCTTTAGTCACTTGGTGAGAGGCAAATACTGCTATAGGGCATATAATGATTGAGGATGTAACTACTATAAAATAACAAAATAACATCGTGGAAATCGACCCCTTTATATAGGCATGAGGTCCCACTCACAGGAGCACGTGAGAAAGGGCAGCTCACCTCTGTCCATCCTCTGCTCTGTACCCGCAAAGCATGAATTGCTCTTTAAGGAAATCCATTTAGCCCAGAGTGAATACTGCTTTGGCTCCTTCCTGTTTCCTCTAGTTGTAAAATTCAGGAGAGGCAGCAAGTGAGAATCTGTTTCAAGATTTTAACTCTTCTAAAGAATCAGATCTTGTTCATTTTAGGTTTCTTTACCTACTCTTTAAGAAACTGGAAAGGACGTATAA
Source organism: Phocoena phocoena (assembly GCF_963924675.1). Taxonomy (NCBI): domain Eukaryota; kingdom Metazoa; phylum Chordata; class Mammalia; order Artiodactyla; family Phocoenidae; genus Phocoena; species Phocoena phocoena. The sequence continues at coordinate 25,043,215 of NC_089235.1, read as the reverse complement.
CTCTAAAATAATTCAACTGAGCCAACCAGTAAGGGGGTGGGGAGAAGGATTTTGGAGTTGATTAGTCCCCGAGTTTAATTTTTGCTCGCTGATTTCATTATCACTAAACCATTAAACCAAGTTATTCTGGAGGACCAACTGTGGCAGGCTGTAGGTGCTGGGTTATGTGGATAAACAAGCAGGCACAGTGCCTGCTCAGGGAACATACATGTTAGTTGGAGAAGACAGGCAATTTTTAAAAATGTCATGATGAAAATCAAAACCGCCACTAGATTCAGAGCTCCCAGGTGGTCTGGTCAGGGAAGCTCTGAGGTACTGTGTAACTCTAGCTCTCTGAGTGATGTTGGCAAATTTCTTAGCTTCTCAGTTTCCTCATAGGGTTTTGGGGAGGATTCAGTTAAATGATATTTGCAAAACACTGAGTAGTAAGTCCGGCATGTAGGAAGCACACACACAATGAACATTACCTAATATTATTTTAACCTCCTCAGTGACAGAATTTTGAATCATTCTGTTCATTTACTGTTGTATCCCCCGTACCTGGAGCTGTGCTTGACACATGGTAGGCATTTAATAAATATTTGTTGGCTGAATGACTTTAATGATGAAGAGAATCATAATGGGGAAAAATGACAACAGTGGAGATAAAATTAAACTACAAAAAGGATGGAGCCTTGGTAAATTGACTGTAACAAAGTGTAGCTTCTCAGGGAGAAACTAAGCCGAAAAGCAGAGTTAGAGGTCAGAAATTGAAATCCTAACTAATCCTCAAATCAAGAAATCAAATACTTTCTTCTCTCCTTTACCCACTAGAGGGAGTGTATTACTTTCTACAAGTCAGCCTTTGCCAAGCACATCTGACCGTGAAGCCCTTTAAAATGATAAGTTAATGGAACAATTAGAGCTGATGCTACAGCCTGTACATTTTGATTTAACTAGATAGTTACAAAAAAAGTTCTCAGATCAAATCATATGGTAGCCAAAAAAAATGGTCAAACTCAGAAGAAAAGAAAATTAAAGGAAATAATTTTTATTTCATTGACTGCAAAAAGAACAAAATCTTTAGTAACGGGCTGTGTATGTGCTCAGTTTTAAATCTTTAGGCACCCATATTATGATGCTCTAAAAATCTATGCAAATTTTATTACTTGATTGTTTTAGAAATCAAAGTTTGCCAAGGTTCTTTTTTTTTTTTTGCACATTTTCTTGCATGCTTGATTCAGATAGTTTGTGAATCATAATATCTTGCTTTTCATGAAAACTTCTTTCTCTCTCATATTCATGGATGGAGTCTGTAAAGTATGAATGGTCACTATGAAATCAGTGTTGAACATATGCTGGAATGGTGAGACAAGCCGCATAAGTAGAGCAGTAATCCTCTCACAGAGCCTGGTAATCCCCTGACCCTGGAGGGGCCGGCGAGGAGAGCTGCCTCTGTACAATGTGCGGGTGAAAGTCCCAGGGTCCTGCCTCAGGTGACTGCTTATGTGACTTCCTGGAACTCTCAGGTATGACACACTGCTGCTTAAATTAAGATGATTTTATTATAAAAAGAACAATTTTTGAAATGCCTTTGGTATTTTATGATATATGTCTAAATAGAATGTTGTCTGGAGTTTTCCGTGTTGTTTGAAATTTCAGAAACTCAAAGTTATGAACAAAAGTCATTCTATGGTTCCAATTCCAAATTCAAGGAGGCACCTGTGTTAAAGCCAGCTGCCTCCCGAAAAGCTAACAAGGGAGACCCCAGTTGGAGCTGGCTTTCTTGTTAAGGCTTGATGACTGGAGAGGGGAGAAGGCAGCCTGTCTTAGAAAGTGCAGTTTGCAGAGAAAGTGGGATGTTTTGCTTCCCAGAACCCAAAGAGACGGAGGTGTTAAGAGAATCCTCATAAGGCTTGGCGCTGCCTGAAAAAAAGAGAATGGACACTTTTCCCCTTAATTAGATATCTTCTTAGGGACTTGTTGACCAGTCCCATTCTCCTTACGCAGGGGGAAGGTCATTGGAATGACCTGGCATTTAACATTCTGGGCCAATGATGTAACCTCCTTGTTTTCTCATTGACAAAACCAAGGGGTGACTCTATGAGCCTTTTAACTCCTCTACATAGTAAGTAAAAGTCTTGTAGGACTCATTATCCTGAGATGTGGACCAAGGTGGAAATCAAATAGTTCAAAATATGTTCAATGGACTCATGGCTAACAGATGGGCGTGTAAAGAGCAACGCAGACAGAGACGCGAAGCATCCGCAGAAATCTGTGCTGGAAGTGAGCCAGTCTCAGGACAACTAGTTTGATGAGAGACAGGTTGTAGTAAGGTTAAAGGGGCGAATACTGGGGGCGGGGGTGGGCTAAGGCTTTACGATCCTCGATTTTATAATCATATTTGAAAGCGATTCCTTTGGGATCTGAGAAAAGAAAGCACACAGGAAGGCTCAGGAGAGAGAGAAACAGTTTACACATTTGAGAACTAAGTACTTACAAAAACACTTGCGATGGCATTTAGCACCCGCTCCGATGACCCAGGATAGGCTCCCCATCTCAAGGTCCTGAATCGTGTTGACAGAGACCTTTTTTTCCTGACTCCTGAGTGAGGGTGAGTTTGTGTGTGTAGATAAGTGTCTTTTGCTCTTCAGTGAGTGTTCAGCTGACTGAGTCTTCTTGAGGCTCTAGATCCCCTTCTCAGAAGTGGAGAAGAATGGCCCTCGGCTGCCACACTATCGTTGGTGACCGCTAACCATCTGTGTGCCTCAGTCTGCCACCTCAGGCCTGTCCCTCAGGTCCCTGGCCTTGTGGTGCCATCACTTGTGCGGTGACCTTGAAGTCACAGCTAACTGCTTACTCTCGAATCAGCAACCAAACTTCTCTAATTCTCAGTTGTGTGAACCCCAAAGTACATAGCAGCACAGAACCCAGCCCCAGGGGTCCCTTAACAGCGTGAGTGCTTTCTCTGGGTGCTGGACCCTTGGCCGCTGAGGTTCTCTGGTGCCAGCAAGTCTGCAGGACCTCAGGATCCTCTGCCCCAGAAGCTGATGTGCTCCTCTGGTAAACAATCATCCTTATCTCAGACATGGGGTTGTCTGCTTATCAGGTAGTTCGTTCACTGACCTCAATCAGGAAAACAACCGCTCGTCTGCCAGGCCCTAGGAAAATTACTGAAATGTTTAAGATGGCAACATCAATAGCTAAGGACTCTGTGGCTTGACCTTGGAATTATTACTATGACCGAAGACTCAGCCCACAGGGAATACAATTGTGGAGTGAGTTCAATCATCAACTCGCCAGGCCTGGAGGAAGAAAAGGGCGGGGCCCACACAAACACGGCTTTCTCGGGTGAGCCTGGACATGCCCAGCTTCTGAAGCTCTAGATTGAGAGCTGATCCAACTAAAACAGGCACTTTGATGTTGAATTCCCAGACTCTGTTACTGAAGGTCTTCATTCCTTCAATCCCTTCCCTTGTTTGCTCACATTCTAGCCAAGTCTCTCGATCATTGTCTACGTGACAGTATGATGTACATACAATCATGATGAAGATGAAGAAATATACATTTTACAGTGAGGAAAAACTACAAAGTGGACATTTTGGATATGAATAATCTTCGCATGACATATTTCTTAGGGAAGATTTGGGGCCAGTACACTGATGTTTTGTTGATTGTTTTCATAGTTCCTAGTTTATTCCATGAGCCCAAGCCAACCTCATTTACTTTGCTACTTGGTGTGGTTTGGGAGCTTGAGCCTTGGGTGGAAGTGAAGTTACACGTTCTAGTCCAATCTACTTTAGATGGTAATCTCTAACCCCCGAAATGCCACGAACTCTTTTTTGTTTAGTTCCCCCTGTAATATACATGGTACAGTAAATTAATGACGAGGACCTGAAAATGGAAAGGATCATGGCTACAGGAAGGGCTTAGAATCATTTGAGAGAAAAGAGTAAAATGAATGCAAGATATTCCTATTATTCTACGTAGACATCACATGAGTTATAAGCATAAAGGTTGGTTAATGAACTCATATTATGTGTTCTAAAAAATAGTAAAAACTACATTTTTACTGCAAAGAAAAGTATATATGAGAAAAATACATGGAAAAAATTTATGTTTCCCATAATAATAATTAAAGAACAATTTTTTTCTCTTCTATGAAAAGCTAACTTTTTGACATATTTAGAGCATAAATAAGTGAAGGGAATTTGTTTGCTTTTGAAAGTGAATTAATACATAGTTTGGCTATTTTCCCTATTCTCCTAATAAGTGAAAGCCTCTGTAAGTCTTTATTGTTTCACCCTAGAGTTTAGGAGCTTGAGTTCTGGGGTCAATATCTCTGGATTCATATTCTGGATCTACTCTTCTTAGTCATATGATCTTGGGCAAGTTGCTTAACCTCTCTGGACTTTGGTTCCTTCACCTGTAAAGTGGGTATGATCATAGTATATACCTTAAAATGTTGTAGTAGATTAGTGCTGGGTTCATAGAAAGCTCTCAATAAATGTAAGCTAGTAGCATTACTTTCTTTTAACATATGATATATTGTTTCTTGTATTAGACTGATTTATGTCTGTGTCCATCTCTGCCACTAACTCGTGAGCTCCTGAAGAAGACATGGGACTATCCTCTTCACCTTTATGCATCTCCCAGATGCCCTAGCACAGCACATTGTACACAGTAGATATCTAATAGGTGTTTGTAGAATTGAATTAACTCAGGCACTTGGAAAATCTGTGCACATACTATGATGTTTCAAATTAACATTCAGGAATTCAGTATATTGCAGAAGCCAATTCTAAAGGGAAAATGTCTCCTTAAAGACCACACTTGAATCATTTCTCCCTCCTACTGTCTACAAGCTTAAATCAGGCCTCTTACCTGCTGTTTGCATTGGGTCTCCAGACGTGTCAGTGGGCTTGCTCATCAGCCCTGCCCTATACCACTGATAATGTCAGAGCTGATTCTCCCTTTGAGACTTATATCAAATCATGTCTTCCTGTGGGATGTATGGAATATTCCAAAGCAGCCCTCCACTTTGGTTCTTATAGCTAAACAGCTCTCAACTCTCTTAGGACCCAGTGTCTATCTAATGTGACGTGGGATTTGCAAAGTTGAAATCTCATGAGTCCCATTCTACTTATCCTATAAACAAATAATAAATGTATAATACCATTTAATATGAAAGCTCACACAGTCACCCATTTTAAGCAGTAACCTTTGCTAAGAGATATGTTTTTTTGTTTGTTTGTTTTGCGGTACGCGGGCCTCTCACTGTTGTGGCCTCTCCTGTTGCGGAGCACAGGCTCCGGATGTGCAGGCTCAGCGACCATGGCTCACGGGCCCAGCCGCTCCATGGCATGTGGGATCTTCCCAGACCGGGGCACGAACCTGTGTCCCCTGCATCGGCAGGCGGACTCTCAACCACTGCACCACCAGGGAAGCCCGAGATATGTTTTTTTAAGGGTCTCCTCTGGAGGCATCTGGCTGAAACCTCTGAGCACCTGGAGCAGGTGAAAGTGGGCATGTGTAGTGACAGTGGATCTGCTGCGTAACTCTTGGGTCTACGAAATGTCACATTTCTTTATTTGTTCAAAATCAAATCAAATCTGGTTGTGAGCTTTATGTCCCCAATCTCAGTCAAGATTGGGGGAATTCCTTCCATTTCCTGAGGATCAAGAAGGGGGTGTTTCCACTGTTAAGGACAGTAGGGAATAGAAATTTTGGACCATAGTTGAAGTCCTCCTTGCCCAAGTCCTGCAGGTGGGCAGCTGCAGCCCCTCCAGGTTGAGTGGAGCTCTAAGAGCCCTTCAGAGCCAGCTCTCCTCCAAGCCTGCTACCCAGCCTTCACCTTGTGGGTGCCTCCACTAGAGCTCAGTGAACTTACTCAGCAGGAGACCGTGGGTTTCTTCTACTCGTGAATACCAGCCCCTTCTCAATCTGTCTCAGCCCATCAACCTCCTCTTGCCCTGGTTTAGAGGTTAGCTTTCAGGACACGCAGTTAAGACAAACTCTTCTTGCAAATATATTCTCCCATTCAGTAGGTTGCCTTTTGGTTTCGTTGACAGTTTCCTTCTCTGTGTTTCACTGTGCTGTACACCTGCATCTAATACAATATTGTAAGTCAACTATAATTCATTTTAAAAAAGACCTCTTATTTCTTCCCAATGACAGAAGCTTCTAAGATGAAACTGCTTGGATAAAAAGTTAAGGAAAAGGGAAAAAATTTCTCACTCTGTCCTGAGTCTTACACAATAGAAAGAATAAGATAGAATTTGATACCTCTATAAGCTATTTTGCTATGTATTTGACTAAAGCCCTTTGCCTCACTACAGCTTCTTTTTCAACCCAAACTCGGAAATGTAGGCAGAAAGGCCTGTTGTGAGTAGCCAGATGGGCAGGGTAGGTGTCATCAGCTGGACTTAGGCCCAGTGTGTGGCTGAAAGGAGTTGACAGAACCTTGCTTTGTTTGGACAATGGAAACCTCCAAGGGACTAGATTGGGACCAGTATCTTGATTCTCACTGGGGAAGTATGTGCTTTCTCCATGGAAAGCATCCTAAAAAACAACCAAGGAAGACCAGATTCTGCTCCTTCTTATCTTTGTTGTGATAAGCCTGCATTTTAGCCAATATTACATGTGTGTCTACTCTATATAGAAAATAACAAACCCGTCCTTGAGTCCACTGCCCTTTTGAATCAAAGGAACAGGTTTATTTAATGGACTCATTTTGTTGATAACATATTCAGAGCAAAAATTTTAAGTTTTAGAGTCAAAATTCATCCATATTAGTTAATGCTCAGGAATAACTATGAATTTAAAAAAAAGTAAACTAGAGATTATCTAAGGATAGATAAATTGTATTAGTTTCAATTTCAAGCATTAATAAATTGAACTAATATAGTAGCATCAAATTCAAGTCCTTAAATTTTTTCTTTAAAAAATTAAGCATATTTGTAATTAGAACCTGAAATTTTAATTAATTAATTAATTATTATTTATTAATCTATTAATTCTGAGAATTAGGACCTAAGTATCACTGGGAACTAGGGGCAGTAAAGCTAGGCTTAGGTATATTTCTTTTAAAAAAAATTGTTTTTTCAGGGTATGGAAATTTTTCTTATTTTTTCCTTTTCTTTCCTTTAAAAAAAAAAGATATAATTGACATATAACATTATGTTAAAGATGTGCAACGTGTCAATTTGCTTTTTTGTTGTATTTTTAAAATTTTATTTCTTTTTTTACAACGTGTTCATTTGATACACATGTATATTGCAATAAGATTACCACTGTCGCGTTAGTTAATGCCTCTATCACATCACATAATTATTATTTCTTTTTTGCGGTGAAAACGTTTGAGATCTAGTCTCTTAGCGACTCTGAGATATATAATACACTACTGTTGACTATAATCATTATAGTGCATTAGATCTCCAGGACTTATTCTTATAACTGGAAATTTGTGCCCTTTAACCAATATCTCCCCTGTTCTCCAGCTCCTGGTAACCACCATTCTTCTCTCTGTTTCTAGGAGTCTGGCTTTTTTAGAGTCCACATATAAGTGAGACCATACAATATTTGTTTTTTTCTCTGTCTGATTTATTTCACTTAGCATAATGCATACTGGGCGCAAGTCCATGTTGTCACAAATGACAGGATTTCCTTCTTTCTCCAGGCTGCACAGCACAGCTGCCCCCTCAATAAAGAATTATCCAGTCCCAATGTCAATAGCTCTGTTGTTGACAATCCTTGGTGTTTACCAATACAGAGAAGAATATTTCTGTGACTTTAAGACAGCAGTTGCTGGGACCGCGCAGTTTTGTGGCTATGGCAACTCCAGCAAGAAGGAAGTCAGCAGGTACCAACAGAATCCTCTCTATGACCAGAAAGCTGACCTTTGTGCCATCATTTGAGGATACAGGAGGGACTGAAGTTAAAGGAATGAGAGTGTGAGATGGTCACACTATAAAAATACTGAATCACTAAGTTGTACACTTGAAACTAATATAACATTGTAAATCAAGTATATTTCAATAAAACAAGAACATATGTACTACCAGGTGTAGGTGTCCCATATAAGGAATACATCAGAATATTCTTAAAAATCATAATAAAAAATCATAAGAGTAAAACAAATTAGAGATATTAAAAAGATTTTACACGAGGAAGTGGAACTGAAGAGATGTTTGTCTGAAAAGTTTTGTTATTTTTCACTAGGAGGCTATCAGTATTATTTTTTCTATGTGTATGTATGTAATACAAAATTAATACATACATATGTATGCTTATTAAACAAAATTAGTAAAGAAAAAAGCAAACATTTCAGTGTTCATTGTATTTTTTAACAGCATATGTATAACTGATTCACTTTGCTATACACCCGAAACTGACACAACATTGTAAATCAACTATACTCCAATAAAAATTAATTTAAAAAAAAGACAACGTTAGAGTCATACAGAATTTTTTACAAAGCAGTAACAGCGAACAGATTTTTGGGAGTGTGTTATGAAGGTTCAATAATTGTTGTAGGAAAACAGGAAATAAACTTTCAGATTGGGTTTATCCTGAAAAGTCTGGAATGAACGGCTTCTGAAAATTAACCATGTTGCCTCGTGTTTGTTAGTGGTTTCACTGAATGCAAAGCCATGGCTTTAAATGACCCCAGCATCTTGCTGATGAATTTTAAAAAGACTGGAGTGTGGATAAACACTTACGATGCTCTGTAAAAGAAGGTTTGGGTTCAAGTTTGGCCTCTGCCATTTACTACCTAAGTTACCTAAGTAACTTAGTCTCTCTGAAATTTAGTTTTGTTCATCTATAAAAAAGAAATATCCTCTCTCACATAAGAAGACATTTGAAAGAGCTTTGTAACTGTAAAGAAAATGCTAATTATTACCCAGAGGGAATTTTTCAGTAACTAGGAATGTCTTTTTTTTCTTCTTTAATCATGACTTAAAGTAACATATTTCATTCTAAAACTCCTTGGAGTAATTTGGGCCTTCTGAGTGGGTTGTCCTAACTTGGCACTGCTTACTCAGTCTTGAAGTTAGCACTTCCCTGTGTCTGCCATGTCTGGGTTGGTCTCCTTACTCTGATGGAGACATAGATTAAAGAAAGCAGAGCTTTTCTCCCTTTTAGTGCTAAGTCCACACCAAAGAAGAAATGAAGGCAGAATTGCTAAGTCTCCTGCTCTCTTCAGAACACTGCAGAATCAAACTATTTCTTCTTCTAGATGTCAGCTCTTGGGGCCCCAGGGTTCAATGCTGTGCATCTCCATTTGACCTCATCAGTGTTTAACCTGCTTACGCTCCAGAACCACACAACAAACCACAATGGCTAAAACCTGTCTGACCACTATCTTGGTTTCATCCAAAAGCCTCTTTTGTTAAATCAACAGTTTAAACACCAATGCATTTTAGAATCTTAGCTACAATATTAGCAAAGGGAAAAAATAATCAATGCAGTTTCACTTTTTTTTGCCATTGGGTGTGTGGTAACTAACCTAATTTTTGGAACTTAAGCCTGGACTGGTATGTCACAGAATTCCTATTTGTGAAATACATTCATATACACTATCACTGTGTGATTCTATCAGGAAGTGTGGGAGATGATTACTCCATTTTAAAGATTTGGAACTGAGAACAATTATGTGTTGCTTAAGATCTCACAGCTACTACGGTAGACTGAGACTAAAAAGGAAAAGAAAATTCTGCCAAATCTCCATCAAACTTCATTGCTTCGGGCTTCCCTGGTGGCGCAGTGGTTGAGAGTCCACCTGCCATGCAGGGGCCACGGGTTCGTGCCCCGGTCCGGGAAGATCCCACATGCCGTGGAGCGGCTGGGCACATGAGCCATGGCCGCTGAGCCTGCGCGTCCGGAGCCTGTGCTCCGCAACAGAAGAGGCCACAACAGTGAGAGGCCCGCGTACCGCAAAAACAAACAAACAAAAAAAACAACTTCATTGCCTCAAGGAGCTGGGGAATGATAATGAAAGTTTCTTTAAAAAGACATACGATCTACTCATGAAGTGAAATGAGAGGACCTGTGTGCTGGGAAGGGCGGCCAGGACCCTCTGCAGCAACTTGGCTCCTCCAAGTCACAGTAGCACCCTGAAGACATAGCAACTGAGGGTTAGTTCATCAAGGAGGATTACAGTTGCTATCCTCACGTATTGAGTGGAAGTGGCACAACATAAGATTAAGAGGATGGGCTTTAATGTCACTGTGTTCTTGTCCTAGCTCTGCCACCTACTAGCTTATGTGCTCTGGGGGAAGTCACCTAGTCTCTCAAAGTCTGTGTTTCTGAAAAATGTTGAGAAGATTAAAAGAGATAATGACCTTAATAAAACCTGATCCAGGGTCTGCTGTAGAGTTCTTAAGGAACACAGAGGAAATGGAAGGTAGAAGAGAAGAAATCTGCAGCGTCATGCAGGTATAGCTGATGGTTTTTGTTTATAAATGTGTGTCCCTTTGTCTGAACACAAGCCAAGATATCTTTTGTTTGGCTGACAGAGGGATGGCCTACCTAGTATCTAGGATGTAAAACAACTTTTTGGAGGTAAATAAAATAAAGACAGGAATTCCTTGACTTTGATTGTAAGGTGGTGTGCATTTAATTTTTTTTTTTTCAGTTTGTTAGTGTGGGACTTTATTCCAGCATCTTCTCATAAGTTTGGAGGGATGTGGGTCTCTCCAAATCCTGTCATGTCAGCACAAGTAAAGTATGAGAGAGATAAAGAACAGGAGAAGACAGTGGGATAATTATGCCAAATTAGTTATATCTTCCTTTCTTTCAGTTGGTATTCTTTACTGTAAGTTTTGTGTCATTGTACCAGCAGACCATTACTACAGCTGTAGATAAATACAGCTGAGGGTGTGGAGAGAAAAGATTTTGTTGGGAAAATATCTTTTATGATTTTTTTCTCAAAATGAATTCAAGGAAAAAAGGTTGTGACCTGGCTGGGGCTGAGGATGGAGGTAAAGAAAGAGCAAATGTATAAACAGAGCATATCATTTTTCCATATAGTGACGTCTGAAGGTTACATTCCTGCAAAGAATTGTTTGTACTACCGAGGAGTCCTTGTCGCTTGTAAATTATGGTTCAGTAGTTCAGAAGTTAAATTGCTTCCGCCTGGACCAGACCATAGAGGTTTCTCACCTCACGTTTCAGAAAAATTATAACCCTTTAGAGTATTCAGTGTCATGAACCCATCCCCAGGATAGGTAGCAGTAGTGTTGCAGTACTCACCCAGCCTTTCTTCAGCTCTCAAGAGCAGAGGCTCAGATGCTGAATTTTCTACAAAAAGTATAGTCTATATTACCAGGCAAAACCTATCTTTTGGAGGTTTCAGGAAAGGGTAGGTCAAGGATCCCCCAAGGCAACTTTATTATAGTTGTAGAAAGCAAGTCAGATGATAAGAGAGAGAAGCTACCTGGCAAGGCAGGTGAGGAAAGAACTCCTTTTCACCACATGACTGTTGATCCCATTTGAACCAGACCTCTTATCATCCTGGCTGAGGAAAAGGAAGTGGGTCCTAGACCCATAAACGAAAAGAAACGAACATGAAGTTTGTTCTTTGCTGATCCCATATTTGGATCAGTAGAGTTACCAAGACACTACTCTACAGGGGGCATAAAGCATCGCTAGGAATGTTATAGGATGGAAAACATTTCGTCACTGGAATTCCTTCCAGGGAGAGAATTGTTAAGTGTCAAGAGGAATACTTTGATAAGCTGCTTGGAATGGGGGTTGGATTGGGGTGAGACTCCCAGGGGAAATGCTCCAGGAACAAGATATGATTGTCAACCTGCCTTCTAAAGAGAAAGGGTCGGCTTCAGCCAAGTCTGTGTATTGCTGAGTAGAGCAGAGCAAAATTGTAAGGACATAAGGGAGGCTCTCCCTACCACCAAAGGTCCTATTCCTCTGCCTTCCCCTGGAAGTACTAACTCAGCCTCTATCCACTTAAATGCCAAAAGTACCTTGGCCTTGTGATCCCCGAGGGCAGCTGGCTGAGTCCTGGTCGGCCATGACCATGATTGCCTTGGTTGGGAACATAGCACACGCTGGAAGGTGGTGTGGGCAGCAGGCCCAGGCTCCCTGTGCTGCAGAGAGAGTGAAGGAGGGGACCTCCCGGGAGTGGGGACCCAGTCTTCCCAACTCCCACTGTTACCCATCCTAGAGTAGCAAGTGGCTCAAGATCCAAGTTACTGAAGGATGAATCGGCAGCATTCTTATTCTAGTCGCCATGTACCCTCTCGGTATTTGCAAGAGAGTCTCCCCTCTCACACATATTCCCTCCATTCCCACTGTGCGAGGAGGGCTGGGAAGGGTGTGCCCTTATATGCCCTTATGGCTGTTTCTTCTTTCTGGGGGAGAATTCTGACGTGCTCCCTCCTTTCAGAGCATGGGGCAGAGGAGCAGGGACATGCCACAGAAATCACTTCTCTATTTGCCAATAGTACTCTTCATGCAATGCTCATGTCCATTTGGCCTAGAGGGGAGCTTGGGCAACCGTGTGCTGTGTGCTCCGGTGGCCTCTCACCCACCTGGCTTCTCATACGCCCCTCGCTGAGTGTCCTGTGCTGACTTGGCCCCTCCACAGGCCCCCTGCCTGTGCAGATCTTACGCTTGGGTACCAGGGTGTCAGCTGTCAGGCCTCAGGACTGAAAGCAGAGAACAAGGAATGTTTACCTGATTAGGTCTGTATGAGATTTTAAAACCAAATTTAAATGATTTTAGAATGAATCATTTTTCTTTTTTTTTATTTTTTAAGACGAGGGAAGAGTTTTTTTTTTTTTTTTGCAATTGTCTGAAACTTGTTTTATTTTTATTTTCTTAAACATTTTTATTGGAGTATAGTTGATTTACAATGTTGTGTTAGTTTCAGGTGTACAGCAAAGTGAATCAGTTATACATATGGGAAGAAGGTTTTTATTTATTTATTTATTTACTGGCCATGCCACACAGCTTGTGGGGTCTTTCCTGACCAGGGATTGAACCCGGGGCCATGGCAGTGAAAGCACCAAGTCCTAACCACTGAATCTCCAGGGAATTCCCCAACCGTTTTTCTTATAACAAATGTCTTATTTTATTCTTTGACTAATAAAAGAAAACAAGACAGAAAATTTTGTTTGTAGAAATGTTTCCTGTAGAAAACAAAATGGAAAATATAATCTTATTTTGAAAATAAAAGTCAACATGTTTAACCCAGAGGTCAGCTAGGACCTCCCTATAGTTTGAGAAAACATTTAAAGGTTTTAATTGATTTCAGGCTGTACTGAAATAATTGCTACTTACATAGCTTTCTTTCAGACAGCTAATCTAATCTTACAGTCATGTGGTATGGTTTTCAGATCAACTTCCATCTGGATATATGTTTAATTTGGGGCACCACATTTTCAGAAAATCTTGGAAAATTTGAGGCATATTCAGAGGAAATGATGAAAATGATCAAGGGATAGGAAACCATGTTAAAGAAGGTTCATGAATTAGTTACCTTCTTCCTAAAAAAAAAAATTACTTCAGGGGGAAACGTTAACTGTCTTAAAATATTTGGAAGACAACTAGATTTATTTTGTCCATATCAGGAAAACATAATTATATCTAATAAACAGGGAGTTATAGGAAAATGAGTTTGAGTCAGTGTAAGGAAGATCATTCCAGCAATTGGTATCCTCTAGAAACAAAATGCAATGCCTAAGAAAGGAGTGAGTTTCCCTTCCTTAAAATCATTCAGTCAAGCAGCAAGTATTTTCTGAGTGACTATATTCCAGGGGTTTTTTTTTTTAACATCTTTTTTGGAGTATAATTGCTTTACAATGGTGTGTTAGTTTCTGCTTTATAACAAAGTGAATCAACTATACATATACATATATCCCCACATCTCCTCCCTCTTGCATCTCCCTCCCACCCTCCCTATCCCACCCCTCTAGGTGGTCACAAAGCACTGAGCTGATCCAGGCATTGTTTTAAGTACAGAGATATAGCCAGGAATAAATTCAAGAGAAGGCTGATAGCCACAATGTAGAATGTTATGGGAAATTTTTGTATCTGAAGAGGAAAGTTAAGTTATGTTATTTCCATGGGTTTTTTTCCTACTCTAAAATTTTATACTTTTATTCATTTGAAGAAAACAATGATAACAAAATCCTATTTATCATTTACCCTTGGAATTAGTCCTTTCTGGATTATGATTATTGTCTTATTATTTTTCCCCAGAGCTGCATATTGTATAAGAATAGGTGCTTAATTAGTTCTGGATTCTGATCCTAGCAAACCCAAGGGAAAGGTAGCAACAGTAATGAGTTTCCTATCTCAGTAGCCGGACAAGTCTGCCCTTTCACAAGTGTTGAAGTCAATCAAGACGTTTTTAGTCCAGCCTTTCCTTTCAAACATATTAGCTTTGATTCTAAACTTTGCGAATGAGTACATTGGATAACATGCCTTTGGTGTCCTCATTCAGAACAGAATGAAGTGTTCCTGCTAGCTTTCATCAAACCACTAATCCATGTTATTGTGTAAGCAGAAATGAAACTTGCTAACTGTAGTACTACATAAACAATTGAAAAAATTTTATTAACACAGATATTGTGAAAGATTTTGAGAAATGGCTTAAAAAATATGAAGGCACTGTGTTTTAGCATGTTCTGTTCTACTTATTAAAAACTATGTTTTGTTATTAAAATATCATGATCTCCTAGAATCACCATTTCATTTCCTACATACTCACAAACTATATTCAAGAATTTATTTTAGCAATTTTCTACAATCCAAATTTCCTTTTTTTTTTTTTTTTTTAATTAGAACTTCTAAAATCTTTGGTCACTCAAGCTAACTTTCTCCTCTAGTGTCTTTAGGGGTGAAATTATTGTCCTGAATACTGTTGATGTTGTTCCATGTCCTCTTTTCCATTAAAAATTTCTATTAATAATATACTCTAAAATTTATTCCAAGCCGGAATTTAACAGAATAGGTATATTTTACCTATAGTATAGGATGCTGCTTTAATTGAATTGATACTAATAAAGAATACTTATAGACATAAAAAATAAAATTTGATAAATCTCCTAAATGTATTCAAGACTTTAAAAAAAATCCTTAAAAGATGGAGAACTAGCCTATGCCACTATATTCTTTCCATCATTCCCATGGAAGTTTTATCAGTCACTGAATAAATTTTCACTTTAAAACCGGGCTTCCATTTTCGAGTATTATACTGCTAATTAAAAAAGAAAAAGAAAAACTGGGACCATTTGTCTGGCATTAGGACTTTGCATTTTTAAAATTTCCTCAAATTATTAAAATTAGGTTTTCCAAATTCTGGGCTAATTGTCCAACTTTTATGTTTACTATCTCATTCCCACCGATTAGAATGTCAGCTTTCTGAGGAGATGGGACTTTGTATGACTTGTCCTGTGCAGCCACAACCTAGAACAATATCTGACACAGAATAGGGGAAAAATAAAAATATTCTGACTACCTAACTGACTCACAGTTATATTCTCTATTTTAAAAATTAAGACAATGTGGTAGTTGTTTCCCAAGGAACACATGACTCCCTCTTTAGCCCACAATCTTCCCTCAGTCAGAATTGAGCATGAAGTATGAGTTTTCCTCATTACTTTTTTTTTTTTAACATTTTGAAAGTGGAAATTGTCATCCAATGAAATTCATAGAAAGAAAAATATGAAAATATTTGCCCTGACCTCACTCCACCTCAAACTCCGTGGAGGAGTTCAGGCTGTAAGCCAGGACCACTTTATCTGAGATCATGGCTCAAGACTGGTTCTTCCCCTCAGCCCTGGGGATTTGGCTGGGCTTTAGTGCCTGAAGATGGTAAATGGTGAAGGAGGCAGGGAAAGTCAGTTACTTTATCAGCTCCTGAACAAGTAGAAAGTGGTCCCCTGGAAGAAAATCATGTTCCATCTTATTACTGAGAGATGAGCATAGAGCCCGCTGGATTTCAGTGATGTCAGCATATGGTCATGGGAAGAGCATGGGCTTTGAGTTCAAATCCTGCCTCTGTCATTCAGTTCTGTGTGCCCTTGGGAAAGTTACCCCAAATCTCCGATTCTTGGTTTCTCTACGTGAAGATTGACATAAAATTGTATATGCAAGGCATCTAGTACAGTGTTTTGTACACAGTAGGGCTTCAAAACTGGATTCCATTGTTCTTAATATCCAGTCAGAGGATGCAGTCAGTGGTGTGTGGATAATCCAACACCCCCTTGCCGTTCTCTTTGCCGTCCTCAATAAGCTTAGAGGATGGCATTTGGGATACAGCAGTGAACAAAACAGATAAAAAGGAAAATCACTGTCCTCTATGGTACTTAACTGGAGCCTTAGTCTCCGCGATTCTCCTTAAATTTTTCACAAATCACACTTTTCTTTACCTCACTGTCATTACCCTAGTCCCAAGCATGATGCAGTCTTAATTCGTTCCACAACTTTCTAACGCGTCTCCTTTCATTTGGTCCCCAGTTCCTCTCCACAGAGTACCTGAGTGAATTTATTAAAATCCTAATCTGATCAAGTCACTCCTCCATTGAAATATTTTCAACAGCTTCCAATTGCACAAGGACAGCACCTAATCTCCTTAGATCCACAACTTATGACCGGACCCTGGCTTCCTTTCTGGCACAGTGTTGCAACACTCCCACCTTGCCACCACCTGGTCCTATGTTCTGAACTTCCTCCAACTGCCTTAAGGGACCTTGTGCTCTTCCTTACACCAGAGCATTTGTAACTGTTCGTCTCGCTGCCTGGAATCTGTCTCCCCACTGTCTTTTGTTCCTGCTATTTCTATTCATTCATTCCTTTTTTTTTTTTTTTAAATCAAAATGGTTTCCTACTATGTGTACTGGCTGTGTTCTTTTTTTTTTTTAACATCTTTATTGCAGTATAATTGCTTTACAATGGTGTGCTAGTTTCTGCTGTATAACAAAGTGAGTCAGATATACATATACATATATCCCCATATCTCTTCCCTCTTGTGTCTCCCTCCCACCCTCCCTATCCCATCCCTCTAGGTGGACACAAAGGACCAAGCTGATCTCCCTGTGTGATGCAGCTGCTTCCCACTAGCTATCTATTTTACATTTGGTGGTATATATTAATCCCTGCCACTCTCTCACTTTGTCCCAGCATACCTTTCCCACACCCTGTGTCCTCAAGTCCATTCTCCATGTCTGTGTCTTTATTCCTGTCCTACCACTAGGTTCTTCATAAGCCCTTTTCTTATTTTTTAGATTCCAAATCTATGTGTTAGCATACAGTATTTGTTTTTCTCTTTCTGACTTACTTCACTCTGTATGACAGACTCTAGGTCCATCCACCTCACTACAAATAACTCAATTTCATTTCGTTTTATGGCTGAGTAGTATTCCATTGTATATATGTGCTACATCTTCTTTATCCATTCTTCTGTCGATGGACACTTAAGTTGCTTCCATGTCCTGGCTATTGTAAATAGAGCTGCAATGAACATTGTGGTACATGACTCTTTTTGAATTATGGTTTTCTCAGGGTATATGCCCAGTAGTGGGATTGCTGGGTCGTATGGTAGTTCTATTTTTAGATTTTAAGGAATGTCCATGCTGTTCTCCATAGTGGCTGTATTAATTTACATTCCCACCAACAGTGCAAGAGGGTTCCCTTTTCTCCAACCCTCTCCAGCATTTATTGTTTGTAGATTTTTTGACGATGGCCATTCTGACTGGTGTGAGATGATACCTCATTGTAGTTTTGATTTGCATTTCTCTAATGATTAGTGATGTTGAGCATTCTTCCATGTGTTTGTTGGCAATCTGTATATCTTCTTTGGAGAAATGTCTATTTAGGTCTTCTGTGCATTTTTGGATTGGGTTGTTTGTTTTTTTGATATTGAGCTGCATGAGCTGCTTGTAAATTTTGCAGATTAATCCTTTGTCAGTTGCTTCATTTGCAAATATTTCCTCCTATTCTGAGGGTTGTCTTTTCATCTTGTTTATGGTTTCCTTTGCTGTGCAAAAGCTTTGAAGTTTCATTAGGTCTCATTTGTTTATTTTTGGTTTTATTTCCATTACTCTAGGAGGTGGGTCAAAAAGGATCTTGCTGTGATTTATGTCATAGAGTGTTCTGCCTATGTTTTCCTCTAAGAGTTTTATAGTGTCTGGACTTAACATTTAAGTCTTTAATCCATTTTGAGTTTAATTTTGTGTATGGTGTTAGGGAGTGTACTAATTTCATTCTTTTACATGTAGCTGTCCAGTTTTCCCAGCACCACTTATTGAAGAGGCTGTGTTTTATCCATTGTATGTTCTTGCCTCCTTTATCAAAGATAAGGTGACCATATGTGCATAGGTTTCTATCCTGTTGATCTATATTTCTGTTGATCTATATCCATTGATCTATATTTCTGTTTTTGTGTCAGTACCATACTGTCTTGATTACTGTAGCTTTGTAGTATAGTCTGAAGTCTGGGAG
This sequence comes from Phocoena phocoena, assembly GCF_963924675.1. Classification (NCBI taxonomy): domain Eukaryota; kingdom Metazoa; phylum Chordata; class Mammalia; order Artiodactyla; family Phocoenidae; genus Phocoena; species Phocoena phocoena. Next base: position 25,024,768 of record NC_089235.1, on the reverse strand, counting down.
CCTGATTCCTCCAGTTCCATTTTTCTTTCTCAAGATTGCTTTGGCTATTTGGGGTGTTTTGTGTTTCCATACAAATTGTGAAATTTCTTATTGTAGTTCTGTGAAAAATGCTATTGGTAGTTTGATAGGGGTTGCATTGAATCTGTAGATTGCTTTGGGTAGTATAGTCATTTTCACAATGTTGATTCTTCCAATCCAAGAACATGGTATATCTCTCCATCTGTTTGTATCACCTTTAATTTCTTTCATCAGTGTCTTATAGTTTTCTGCATACAGGTCTTTTGTCTCCTTAGGTAGGTTTATTCCTAGGTATTTTACTCTTTTTGTTGCAATGATAAATGGGAGTGTTTCCTTAATTTCTCTTTTAGATTTTTCATCATTAGTGTATAAGAATGCAATAGATTTCTGTGCATTAATTTTGTATTCTGCTAATTTACCAAATTCATTGATTAGCTCTAGCAGTTCTCTGGTGGTATCTTTAGGATTCTCTATGTATAGTATCATGTCATCTGCAAACAGTGACAGCTTTACTTCTTCTTTTCTAATTTGGATTCCTTTTATTTCTTTTTCTTCTCTGATTGCTGTTGCTAAAACTTCCAAAACTATGTTGAATAATACTGGTGAGAGTGGGCAACCTTTGAGTACTGCTTACATGTCATTTTCTCAGGGAAGTCTTTCCTGAATCCTACCACTAGTGCTTGTTTGCCTGTGTGTGCTCCATACTGTGTTTTACAGGTTGGATCACAGGACCCTTTATTGCCTTGTTCCCTACTGTACCCTAGGACCTGGTAAGTGAAAGGCCCAGGGTAGATACTCAAATATTTGTTACATGCATAAATGAATAAATACATATATAAATGAATAAAATGAATGTTTGGAAGGGCGGTCTCCACACATTAGCTGAGACCATAAAGAGATAGGCAAGTAGAAAATGTTATGGACATAGAAATGATTTGGTGAAATAGGGAATTTTCCCCCCCTCTTTTATCCCAAAATATTTAGAATAATCACACGGAGAAAAAAAAGAATAATTTAGTTACATAATGCATTTTTATTTTGTATAATTCCTAGGACTTAAATGATATATTAATTTAATCTGCTTTTTGGAAGAGGAAAGAAGTTCCCTTAACTTTGAATATACCTCTTAGAAATACTTCAGCTTAACTTTCTGGTTCCTAAATACAGGTATCTCCAAAAGAATAATAGAGGACATGCTGACTCTTGTAGATTGAATTGTGTAAAACACCGCCTCCCTCAACATTTATATGCTGAAGTCCTAACCATCAATAACTTCAGAATGTGGCTGTATTTGGAGATAGGGCCTTTAAAGAGGTAATTAAAGTTAAATGAAGTCATATGGGTGGGTCTTAATCAAATATGACTGGTATCCTTATAAGAAGAGGGACAGGCACCAAGGCTGCTTACACAAAGAGAAGAGGCCACATGAAGACACACCAAGAAGAACACAATCTGCAAGCCAAGAAAAGAGCTCTTAGGAAAAACCAAATCTGCTGACATCTTGATCTTGTGAGGCAGGAGATAGATGGGCCCCAGGCTTAGCAGCTGAAGTCTGTCCCCTGTGGATAGAAACTCCAAGATAAAGATAATGGCAGGGGCAGAGAGGAGCCGAGCCCTGCCCAGATAAAAGATAAACAGACCACATATTTCTCATTCTTGATGTCAAGGAGACATTCCCAACTACACATGCCCAGAAAGGCTCCTCGGGGGCCATAAAGGGAGGGGACGTCACCCCATAATATGTGATGTCAACCTTCCCACAGGCCTCTGCACTGGAGTCCGTCTTGGCTAAGAGATGTGCACACACACAGGGGAAGACCCTGAATTAAACCAAATATGGACTCAGAGTCAGGAAAAGCAAGATGATTGGCCGGAGAAATGCCCCATATAAGTGATTTAAACTACCATGAAGGTGCGACTCTCTCTCTGAGCCTGCCTGTGTGTGTCTATTCACACGTATTCTTTTTTTTTTCCTCCTAATAAGCACTTTACTTGTTGCACTACTTTTTGTCCCTTTGTTGCAATTTATTTATATAAAGCGGACATGCCAGGGCCTTGTCACTAGCCACTGGCCCTCGTGGTCTAGGGGCTAGGATTCAGTGCTCTCACTGCCACAGCCTGGCTTCAATCTCTAGTTGGGGACCTGAGATCCTGCTTCAAGACACTGCCGGCTGAGGCCATCCAAGATCTCTTGGACTTTCAGCTTCCAGAACTTCAAGAAAATAAATTTTGTTGTTTAAACTGCTCACTCCGTTGTATTTTTTTTTTATGGCTGCCCTTGCAAACTAATACAGTGACCTCTTAATTTATAATAGGGGAAACCCGCTCCATAAGTTGGAATTCTCCAAATTGACTAAAGGATTGGTGTATTGCTTTATTCTTTTCTTGAGTTATTTTGCCTGAAAAAAAATATCTGCAGTGTTAGTTCTGAGAAAGTGTAGAAAAGCTCATTCTGAGATGGGTAGAATGCACTGTGTGTTTATGCCTCCCCAGACAATGGCCACAACTGGTTATTCTGCTCATGTTACAACATCAGCCCAAAGATCCCGGTATCTTCATGAAGTTTCCTAAGATTTCATGTTTTCAGAACCACTCAGGCTTAAAACCTGTGAATAATTTTGACTCATCTTTTTTTTTTCTTTACCACATAGGTATGGTCAGTGACCAATTCTATTTGATTCTTATTTCAAAATGCCTCTTTCATACATCACATTGTTTTTCTTCACACAGTCATCAGGAACACCCAGACTCTCATGACTTTACAGATAAGTTATTGCCAAGCCCTCCTACCTAGCTGTCTTTCTCTAATCTTTCGCTTCCATTCTGCAACTACCGACAGGTTGATATTCATTAAATGCCATCTTTTTTTTTTTTCACTATCAAGAAGCATTTATTTAGTGTCTGTATTTTTCTAAGTAGAGAGTTTTTTTTAAAAAAATTGAGATACTGGGGCTTTCCTGGTGGCGCAGTGGTTGAGAGTCTGCCTGCCCATGCAGGGGACACGGGTTCGTGCCCCGGTCTGGAGCCTGTGCTCTGCAACGGGAGAGGCCACGACAGTGAGAGGCCCACGTACCGCCAAAAAAAAAAAAAAAAAAATTGAGATATAATTGACATATAACATTATATTAGTTTCAGATATACAACATAATAAGTCCATATTTGTATATATTGTGAAATGATCACCACAATAAGTCTAGTTAACATCACTACACATAGTTACAGAATTTTTTTCTTATGATGAGAACTTCCAAGATCTACTCTCTTGGCAACTTTCAAATATACATACAGTATTATTAACTATAGTCACATCATATCCCCAGGACTTAGAGCTTTTTTATAAGGCAAAGTATAACCCCTCCCACCCCCCATCTACCTCTAATATCTGTCTCTCCTTTACTTCCAACTTTAGAGACTATACCCCCTGATTATCTTTTCCCTCCTTTTTTTTCTTCCATTAGTTATCTGATTTTTCTTCTGTTTTCTACTTGTTCCTTATTACTTACTGTATCTATTCAGCATATCAACCTGTTTGTTTTTCTCATCTTAAAAGACAAACAAAAATGAAAATAAAGCTCTTTTTGTGGTCTTTTCATGTCTCTTTCTTTCTGTCATTGACTTTTCTGAAAAAATAGGCTTCAGTAATGGTTCTCAGAGTGTGGTTTGTGGGCCCCAGGTGAGGGGATCCCCAAGACCATTTGAGGGGGTCTCTCAGGTCAAAATTACTTTCATGATACTTCCTTTTTGTTTTAATGGATGGGGAATTAATTTATTCACAAAATTTTAATATCAATAATATTGCAAAAAAATCCAATTATATGTATTCCTAACCCTCTTTTTTCTTTCTTTTTTTCTTTTTTCACACACACACATGCTGTAATTAAATGCCATCTTATCAGCGTGCTGCTGAGGAGCTTCAGGGTGTCCTCTTGGTTAGAAATTAAAGCATAAATGTTTGCACCTGTAATTAAAAGGACTCCCCAGTCTGGTCCCACTGTATTAATGCAGGCTTCTTTCCCAGGATTATATAGCATCACATCTACATTTCAGCATGATGGACAGTTTCCTCACCATTTCTTGAATATCTGCTGCTTATTTCCAACGCTGCACCATTTCTCCATGATCTTCCCTCTTCATGTAATATGTCCCACACTTCCTGCTCCCTCTCCTCTCTCCTTGAAAAAATTTTGCACCTGCTAAGGCCTACCTGACCTCCATCTCCAGGAATCTTTCCTGATCATTGCATTCATGTCTCTCTCAGATTAGTTTCCATGGCTTGCATAATTTGAATTGCTCGTTTAAGGTCTCAGGATTTAAATTTAAAATTTATAGTCACCATAGTTGCAAATTTTTATTTTGCTCTAAGTGTCTGTTGAGCAAAATACAGTAAGCTCCAATATACATCTCCACTAGAATTTGTGTCAGAATGTCCAGTCTTCAGATAAATTTCAAACCCAGACACAGTGTTTCACGGGTACCCCAAATATTCTCTGCCTCAAGACCTTTCATAAAACAAGTTTTTAGTCTCTGAAGTGAATTAAGCAACCATGATCAATAATACTTGATTGCTTTCTGAAAATGCTGGCACCTCTCTTCCTTGAGTCAAATACTTATAGAGTAGACACATTTGACAATACAGTCAAGACCATTCCAAAGATCAGAGAATGTGGGTCGTTTTGGGAATAACACTGATCCATGGATAGAGATCACAGTTTCCTGGTGGTTCTTAATCTTAGCTTCACATTAGAATCAACTGGAGAGTTTAAAAAAAAAACAAACTGAAGTATAGTTGATTTGCAGTGTGTTAGTTTCAGGTGTACAACAAATATAAATATATCTGTCTATTCTTTTTCAGATTCTTTATCATTATAAGTTATTACAAGATATTGAATATAGGTCTTGCGCCATACCGTAGGTCTTTGTTGTTTATGTATTTTATGTATAGTAGTTTCTATCTGTTAATTTCAAACTCCTAATTTATCTCTCCCTCAGCCTTTCCCCTTTGGTAACCATAAGTTTGTTTTCAATGTCTGTGAGCTTATTTCTGTTTTGTAAATAAGTTCATTTGTATCATACTTTAGATTCCAGGTATAAGTGATATCATATATGTTTGTCTTCCTCTATCTGACTTTCTTCACTCAGTATGATAATCTCTAGGTCCATCCATGTTGCTGCAAATGGCATTATTTCATTCTTTTTTTTATGTCTGAGTAGTATTCCATTCTATAAATATGCCACATCTTCTTTATCCATTCATCTGACAATGGACATTTAGGTTGCTTCCATGTCTTGGCTGTTGTAAATAGTGCTGCTATGAACATGAGGCCTGTGTATCTCTTTGAATTAGAGTTTTTATCTTTTCCAGATATATGCCCAGGAGTGGGATTGCTGGATCATATGGTAACTCTATTTTTATTTATTTATTTATTTATTTATTTTTATTTATTTATTTTGCGGTACGCGGGCCTCTCACTGCTGTGGCCTCTCCCGTTGCGGAGCACAGGCCCCGGACGCGTAGGCTCAGTGGTCATAGCTCACAGGCCTAGCCGCTCCATGGCATGTGGGATCTTCCCGGACCAGGGCACAAACCCGTGTCCCCTGCATCGGCAGGCAGACTTTCAACCACTGCGCCACCAGGGAAGCCCTCTTTTGGGGATATTAAATATCAGATATTTTATGGAGCATTTTAGAGAAAAAAAATCATGGTTGTTCTTAAGAATTGATTGAGACTCAGTTGAACTGAACAACTGCTTGACTAGAACCTGATAGAATTTTCTGTAAATAAGAACACAGGTACTTAGGTTTGGTGCTGACTGATTCTTCAGACTAAGTGAGCTGTCCTGTCATTTCTATGTGAGGCTTTCACTCATTGCACTTGTTTCTAGAGTTTACATTGATCCATATGATTTTTGAAACATTTTCTGTTTAATCCCTACTTTATTGTAAGCTCTAGGTATGCAAAGACTGTGTTTTTACTCATCGTATCCTCACCCAGCTTTGTCCTTAGTATGGATTTAAACATACTTGCTAAATGAAAGAAGGGAGGGGTGAGGGAGGAGGGCCTGTCTCCTGGAGAAGTATTTTATGTCTATTGGAATCTCCACTCGCAAAAGTTCTGCTCCATAAACTTTCTAGAAATCCAGTACATGCAAAGAAAACCCCCAACACATTTGCTAAGCTAATGGGATCCCATCATGTGTCTGAGTCAGTATCTTTTATAACATCCCTCCTTATTTCTTGCATTTTAAGACGTAGTTTTGTAAGCTATCAAGAAATGATAATGAGAACAAGATTGTGTCTTTTGTTGAAGACTGTACTGTATTCCCAGTGTCTATCACAGTGTGGAGATTAGAGTAGGTACTTAATAATATTTATTTCATAAATTCTGAATGGAGTGAAGAAATCTATGAAGGAATGAAGTTGCACCTCAGCACACATTACTAGTAAAACACTGGAGAGGGAACTGACAGATTTTAGACAAATTAAGGAGAACATCTAGACTGGTCTAGAACTAAGAAAATTTAACTACAAAGCTACAACAAGGGTATGATAAGCACAGATGATTTCAACAACATTTTTTAAGCAAATACATGCAGCATCTTTTCCCATCCTTCCAATGGCATTAGAGACACAGATGTGTGTGAGCAGAGTCTTTGAAAATCAAGTTAGAATGGTAGGTTATAAAATTCCTAGTGTTCTTCACTATACAACCTTTGAAGTCTAACTTGATTTGTTTTAGTTCTTAAAATGCTGGGATAGTTTTCATGGCGACTACATCAAAAGAGTACAGATTGAATGTCTCAGCAAATGACAGCAGAACATGGGCTTGATACCTGCATGAAGGATTTGAAACCCAAAGCCTCATTTTTCACTACCCTGTTTCACCTCTTCTTCCACTTTATCCCTGTGATGTATTGGTGATTCTGTGGCATAACAATGAAGGAAACTGACTGTAGCAAACTTCTTAATCCTGCTCTGATAAATTATGTGTTTTTGAATAGCTTCTCCTCTTTCTGTGGTGTCAGAGAAAAGGGATTAATCCATACTCTATACTGCTATTTTTGTTTCAAGCTGAGTGCCAAAGGCAAAACCTGTACTCTGAAGACTCACCTGGTTTATCTGAAAACTTCTATAGTCCCATCAGATAAAGTCCAAGCTCTTTAGCTTGTTCATGAAAGCCTTCCTTTAATGTATTCTGTCATCTTTCTAACCTCTCCTTTCTAATTAGTCAGGGTTTTCCAAAGAAACAAAACTAAGAGTGTGTGTGTGTGTGTGTGTGTGTGTGAGCATGTGTGTATGTGTTCATGTATATCTATCTATATCTATCTTCTCTCTCTCTCTATCTATCTATCGTTTATCTATCTACACCTATCTCAAAGGCCTTCTGTTGGAAGAACTCCTTCTTGCTTGGTGGAGGTCAGTTTTTGTTCCATTCAGGCCATCAAACAATTGGATGAGACCCACCTGTATTATCTACTTAACTCAAAGTTCACCCATTTAAATGTTCATGTCAACCAAAAAATACCTTCACAGACTCATCTAGAATTATGCTTGACCAATTATCTAGGCACCATGGCACAGCCACATTGACATATAAAATTAAGCATCACTCTTTCTCTCCTAAGTATGTATATTTCCTTAACATCATCAGTCCCCTCAGTACATATTATACTCATTCTAACCTCTTTCCCCCAGTAACAACCACTCTTCACCTGCCAATAATGTCCTCCAAATTCCCACCCCCTAGTCTAATGATTCTCAAACAGTGTTATGTATCAGAATCACCAGAAAAAAGCAAAGAATAGAGTGGCCCCAACTTGTGGAAGTAACATAAGACCTGGGTATCTTCATTTTACCAAATTCCATAGATGGTTCTGATACACACCCAAGTTTCCGAACTGAACTAGACTTTTGACTGTAGTCAAAAGTATACCCTGTCCTCAAATGCTTTCCCTATATTCCCTTCATTTGCGAAATTATACTTCCATGAACCCATCCATATTAGTTTGTTAGGGCTTCCATAAAAAATTCCACAGGCTAGGTGTCTCAAACAACAGAAATTAATTTTCTCCACGGTTCTGGAGGCCAAGAGTTCAAGGTCAAGGTGTCTGCAGCGTTGGTTTCTCCTGAGGCCTCTCTTCTTGCCTTGTAGATAGCTGCTTTCTTGCTGTGTCTTTGCATGGTCTCTCCCCTGTGTGTGTGTGTACCTCTGGTGTCTCTTTGTGTGCCCACATTTTCTCTTTTTAAAAGGACACCAGTTAGATTGGATTAGAGTCCATCCTAAAGACCTCATTTTAACTTAATTACCTCATCAAAGCCTTATCTCCAAATACAGTCACATTTTGAGATACTGGGGTTAGAGTTTCAACATGTGAATTTGGGTGGGGGGAGCACAATTCCATGCATAACACCATCCCAATTCCAAAAGTAATTTTGCCTTTCATGAATTCCTTTACTTTAAATATGTACCACACAATTTCAAATATCCTGATGCATTACCTCAAAATTGTTTTCCAAGTGAGTTATATTTTTATGTATTTATCTGTAACTTCCGTACAGTAAGCCTTTTGAGGCTTACTGTATGGAAGTTACAGTACTTACTGTACTTTGAGCCTTTTGAGGGTGATGGCCTTGTATTCAGCTTAATCTAAAAATTGAAATATTCTCAATCCTGGATGCCTTTTGGCATTGAATTTTAAAAGTCTTTAAACTCAGGCTTCACTTCCAGAGAGTCTGACTTAATTACCAGAAATGGACATTGGTGTGTTTTAGGAGGTCTCCAGGTTATTCTAGTGTGTTCTCAACCAGAGTTGAAGGCCACTGCTACAGTGGAAAGAAGTGGGAGGAAAGCACCTTTGTTTGTTTTGTATCATGGTGTATCCCAGGGAAGTGCCAGACACTTGGTAAGTGGTAAATCAAAGGATGGAAAAAATGAATCTGGTTTTCACCATTTTTTAGCCACGTGAACTCTGTGAAAGCTTTTATTTCCCTAAATCTGTTTCCCATCTTTTTAAAATGGGGATAACAATAACTATGGTTTTGGAGAATAAATTAGATGACAAAATAAGTTATTTGGCCCAGAGTAGATGCTTGTCAACCTTTAACTACCTTCCCTTCAAGAGTTTGTGTTCTCACCTTGTTTCTGACACTGACAGAAATGCTGTGAGCGCAAGAAAAAGTACGTGTGAAATGTGTATTGAGTGAATGAATGAGATATGGAAAACTAAACGATAGTTACAGGACTGAGTGATTTAATCTGGGCCTAGAAAGTCAATCACAATGTCTCATTTTAATTGTTGGCTTTGTGGATCCCACTGCCCCACTCTGGCAGAGATAAGACAGTAAGTGTTAATCGCAGGATGTGTTGCAATCATTTACACTGTAACATTTTTGCCAGTAATACTGTAATATTTCTGCTGAATGGAAAAGAAAAGCAGTTATAATTTATGTGTATTTTCTCTCTTTAAAATTAATGTGTAGTAATTAAGAAACTGGAATGTGATCAAATGAACTCATCTGTCCCCAAACCTTACTTGCAATAATATGTTTGATTTTCAGTGAATCCCAAAGGCCTTTGAGGTTATTGTGTAGTGTGAAGACTGGTAGGGGAGGGGAGAAAGGAGGGAGGGAGAGAGAAACACACTTTTTTTTTTCTGGTGGACATGGGTTTTTTGATTTTTTAATTTTATATTGGAGTATAGATTTGCAATGTTGTGTTAGTTTCAGGTGTACAGCAAAGGGATTTAGTTGTACATATACATATATCTATTCTTTTTCAGATTCTTTTCTTATATAGGTTATTATAGAGTATTGAGTAGAGTTCCCTGTGCTATATAGAGATCCTTGTTGAGTATCTATTTTATATATAGTAGTGTACATATGTTAACCCCAAACTCCTAATTTATCTCTCTCCACCACATTTCCCCTTTGGTAATCATAAGTTTGCTTTCTAAGTCTGTGAGTCTGTTTCTGTTTTGTAAATAATTTCATTTTTATCATTTTTTTACATTCCACATGTAAGTGATATGGTTGATTTACAAATTTATATGTTTCAGGTATACAACACAGTGATTCACTATTTTTAAAGATTATACTCCATTTATAGTTATTATAAAATATTGGCTATATTTCCCTGTGCTGTAAAATATATTCTTGTAGCTTATCCATTGTATACATAGTAGTCTGTGCTTCTTAAATTGTCTCTTCAGTTGTCTATGGTGTGTGTATCTTTGTGTATGTGTGTATGTGCGTGTACGTGTGTACACACACACACACACGTTTTGGTAACATCCTCTTCCCCATTCACCAAGTTAAATTAAACCTGGCCCAAAGGTCAGGACTTTGTGAACTGGCAAAGGATGACTTCTATTCCTAAGTTTTCTAATTGTTCAGCGTCTGCTTTTTTTCCTCTCTAGATATAAAACGTGGGAATCCTGATTCTTTTCTCCTTTCTTCTTCACATTTCTCAGAAAGTACACGTAAAGGGAACAAGTGAGTTTCTGCAAATCACTCTTATAAATCTGTCTGAACAAGTAAAAATAGCCTCCGGAAAATGGCTGTATTCCAAGGACCTCGCTTCAAAAGAAACCCGAGCATTCTGAGAGTCAGGGAGGGCGGTTGAAGACCAGCAGCTGTCCGTGTTAGACTGATCCAGCTCAGTAAGAGCTAAGAAGTGGAAACATAAAGAACAGATAACAAAATATGTAAAGTTTACTTGTCGAACTTTTCTCACAGGAGTCTCCTTGGATGAAAAATGATACCGGAAAATTTGTATGCAGTGCCACTATATACATTAGGCCTTAAATTTAGTCCTACTGTGGAATTTGTTTCAATATGACAAAGATAATTTAAGAACTCTTCCCGTGAGGAGAATTTTTTTCTGGATTATTTTGGCATTTTATTTAAAATTTCCACTATATATAGAAATGATTCTAGTTTGCTGGAAAATGTTTTTTTCCTATACCTGTACTCTGTGTAAACTTTCTTTCCACAGGAGAGCAAGTTGATTTTGAATTCCTCAAATGCAACTTTCACACTGGACTCATTACAGGTGCAAAATTATTTATCCTTAACCCTTGGCCTTGAAATCAGAAATAGCTGGTTCAGACGTTTATCAGACCTGAGAAAGGTAACATGAGGCATGTGCCATATATTATGGGGCAACACCCCATAATCAAATACAGTATTTCTTCAGCAAAAGATGTTTATTCAATCTAAAGTGGGTATGTGAAGACTACAAAGGGCTTCATGTTAGGTCAGGTTCACCACCAAGTGAGTCGCACCAGATTTATTTTTAAATGTTAGCTTTTCAAAGCTGTTGAGATTTGAAACCTTGGGTAATGGATTGTGAACTCTGTTTCCCCATGTCCCTTCTCAGCCGTCACTTCCTCTCAGCTGTGTCCCTCTTCGTCCATTTTCCCAAGCTGACAAGCCCAGAAATCATCTTTGCTCCTGGCCTCTGCTAGAGCCCACTTTCCTGTATCTCACGTGTTGCCCATTTACATGGCTACCCTGCTCTTAACTATCCTTCTATCCTATATCTTTGGAAAGCCTGTGCTCAAAGTGGATCAGTCTAAGCTCATAGAGCCCCAAATGGTTCTTTAAATTCTATGGTAACTAGCAGTCTTCTTTCTTTCCTCACGGGACTCCCTTAAATGTTCCAGATCTTGATTAGAATGGGACGCAAAGGTAAGGATAAAGATCTTCTGTACACAGTCCCAGCCATTACCACAACCTCTTGTTCACTTCCACCCCAGGCCTTAACATCTAGGGTTACCCAACCTTTCCCTCTTCCCTAAACACTCCATAAGCTTCCCAGCCCCCAAGCCACTGGTCGTGAAACCTCTTCCTGGAATTAACCCTCCTTCCCCACTTTTTTTTTTTTTTTTGCCAGTTTCCACTTAGACTCTTCTTTGATTCCACAGAAAATTACTTTTACCTCTCACTGAGCCTCCATCATAAATGCTTTGAACATTTTTCTATCGCAGCATGTAAAAAGTGCAATCCAATTATTTTGTTTCTTTCCCACTGGCCTTCATGAAGGCTGGGATTGGGTCTTATTCATCTTTGTATTTACACTGGGAGAAGAGAGTGCCAAATGCATTTGGGGAAAGCTATGCTACACAAAATGAAGCAGGTCTTTTTTTTTAAGTGTAGGACTTCTCATTGCCTAACCCATACAAAGAGACACTTTTCCCTATAGTTTTTTATTTTTTTAAATTTATTTTACTGAAGTATGGTTGACTTGCAATGTTGTGTTAATTTCTGCTGTACAGCAAAGTGATTCAGTTATACATAGACATACATTCTTTTTCATATTCTTTTCCATTATGGTTTATCATCACAGGATATTGAATATAGTTACTGTGCTATACAGTAGGATCTTGTTGTTTATCCATTCTAGAATATATATAATAGTTTGCATCTGCTAATCCCAAACTCCCAATCCATCCCTCCCTACCCCCGTAGTTCTTATAATTTCCTGACCTTATTCTTATCATGGGTTGAACGGTGACCCCCCAAAAGATGTCCATATCCTAATCCCTGGAACCTGGGAATGTCATATTATATGGAAAAAGTGATTTTGCAGATATAGCTAGGGAATTGGAGATGAGACCAGCCTAGATTATCAAGGTGGGTTCTAGATTGAATGACAAATTTCCTTATAAGAGATAGAAGAGGAAAAGACACACACACAGAGGAAAAGTCTGTGTGAAGACAGAGAGATTGGAGTGATGCAGCCACAAGACAAGGAATGCATAGAGACACCAGAAGTTTGAAGAAGCAAGGGAAGAGTCTTTGCTAGAACCTTTGGAGGGAGCATGTTCCAACGACACCTTGATTTCAGATTTCAGGCCTTCAGAACTGTGAGAGAAATTTCTTTTGTTATAAGGTGCCCAGTTTATGGTAATTTAGTATAGCAGCCCTAAGAAACTAACACACTCCCTTTTTCTCCTCACATGACCGGTTGTTGTTAACATGTTAGTTTTCATACAGCTCTGCATGTGTTTCTTGTATTTTCCACTCTAATCTAGGATGACCCCACCCACTTCAGATCGCTATGTCTTTTTTTCTCTTTTTTCTGATCCAGATCTTTACTTCCTGTGCCTCAGATCTGTGTATCCAACTTCCTAATGCACACTTTAGACTGGCTATCTTACAGACACTGGCTATTTAAATTGAACTCATATCTCCTTTTCTTCTACAAAACTGCTTCCCTTTCTGTACGTCCTATTTCTTGCATAGTACCAGCATCAGGAGGGCAGTTTAATTTCTGACCTTAACTCCCACATCTTGACAGTGTCACAAGTCCTTGTTGAATATACTTTATTTAACCATTTTAATCTTTTTATTATTGTTATTTTACATGTGGTCCTGTATTGTACTGTTCTTTTTACATAAAATTACATTTACCATTTTAACCATGTTTAAGTGTATAGGTCAGCAGAGTTCACTATAGTCACATTGTTGTGCACAGATCTCTAGATCTTTCCATCTTTCATCTTGTGACATTGAAACTCCCTCCCCCTCCCTCTAGCCCCTGGCAACTACCTTCCTACTTCCTGTTTCTATGATTTGGCTACTTTAGATACTTCATATAAGTAGAATCATATAGTATTTGTTCTTTTGTGCTTTATTTTTTGAAAGGAGTTTATTCTTTTAATTATAGAACAATTTTAGACAAGCTGAAATTATTGAGAAGTGGGAAGAAATAATTTACTTGCCATTGTCCTGTCATCTAAGACACTCACTATTAACTTAGTGCATTTCATTCCAGTCATTTTACTATTTTTTTTTCATATTTTTGATCAGAATGTAAATAATTTTGTATACCCACAGATGAATGAATGAAAAAAACTCATCACTTTTCAAAATTATTGGTGTTTGTTTTTAGACATAATTTCTCACCTGTTATCAACAATCCCCTAAATTCATTTCAAAATAGTATTTGCTTTTCATCTTCACTTTGACTTCAAACACAGCCCAGACACTAAACTCATTTTCTCCCTTATGTTCTTTCCCAGTGGAGACATCATCATTAAAATAGCATGAGATGACTTATTCCCTTATGACAGCTATTCCACGTTGCCCAAACATGCTGAAGAAGGATCATTTGCAACTGTTCCTGAAATGTCATCATTCACTTTAGATTTCACAGTTGATGTTACTATGAGAAGAATAAATGACTCACATACTGCCTAGCCTACAGCTAATTAGTTTCATAATGCAGCTTAGGATCACAAAGCCAAAGTGTAAATTCTCTGCCTCCTATGACAACCCTAGAAAGTTGCATACTGGTTATCCATGACCTACTACTGGTTATCCAGGACCTACCTACCTACCACCTGCAGACATGTGGGCACATCCAGCCCCATCCAGAACTTTCATGGCTCAGAGAGATGTGGAATCCCATCAACTTCTCCCCATTCCCCACTCAACAGGTTGGTTCTAACTTTCACGTCATTGCATGGTTGCCTCAGTTGCTCTCAAATAATTTGGGTGCTGGTGCAACTCTTCCTTGAAAAATCTATGTGCCATGGTCTGATTCACACAATGTTTCCTGAGGATGACACTTGCTAAGATGCCCCAAGGAGAGGGCCCAGTGTTTCCCTACAAAAGCAAGAAGCCTGGTCTCCCTTTTGGCAGACTGGGACAGGCATCTGTTCCAGGAGTAATTTCTCTTGACTTTCAACCTTCAGAAATTCACTGCAGCACTTTCCCCCAAGAGCAGAAGGTTAATGCCAACAGGTCCAGGGGAAGTATCCATGTTCACCATTCTAGCTGGATTTTATAACATCCCATCAGCAAGCTATCTTTATAACATCAGTAGGTCCTTGTTTCTGAGACTGCAATGACACAAAAAGAAAAAGTCTGGGCACAAAGGAAATTGTTTATCTTTCTAGTTCCATTCCTAAGCCTCTAGTGGCTCTTAGCCATTATCTCGAATCCCAGATCCTGTTGAACCCACTTTTTTGGTAAACATTGGGACCTCTAGAAATCCTGTCTTTTTGCTGAGCTATTTGATGGAGAAGCAATGCCATCCTATCTCTAGATATTTCCAGACCTGGTTGAATCTGCAAATAGAGTACAACATCTGAATTTATAGTGACAATAGGTGGAAATCCCAGCACTAATCAGCATGGGGGGGTGCATGGAATAAAGTGACAGAGGACTTCTAGGAGGCAGCACTTAAAATACCAGGCATGTCAGCAAGAGGAAAGTCTGTGGCAGGTAGCAGGCCCCAGGCAGTGTTAAGGATCAAAGGCAAGACTCCTGTCTTTTAAGGGAAGAAATGTCTCACAAACAAAAGTTTGGGTCTGAGCCTCTGGGGGGTGTTAAAATGTAAGGAATGAGCCCCAAGGTGTGGCACAGAGCCTAGCATCTCAATCAGGTTGAAACACTGAGCTTGGGTTTTAAGAAATAGCCAGTTGCTCAATAATCAAAACTGGTGTGTGCTGTTGGTGGGAATGTAAATTGGTACAGCCACTATGGAGAACAGTATGGAGGTTCCTTAAAAAACTAAAAATAGAACTACCATACGACCCAGCAATCCCACTACCGAGCATATACCTGGAGAAAACCATAATTCAAAAAGACACATGCACCCCAGTGTTCACTGCAGTGCTATTTACAATAACCAGGACATGGAAACAACCTCAGTGCCCATTGACAGATGGTTGGATAAAGAAGATGTGACACAAATATACGATGAAATATTACTCAGCCATACAAAGAAATGAAATTGAGTTATTTGTAGTGAGATAGATGGACCTAGAGTCTGTCATACAGTGAAGTAAGTCACAAAGAGAAAAACAAATATGGTATGCTAACACATATATATGGAATCTAAAAAAAAAAAAAAAAAATGATTCTAACGAGCCCAGGGGCAAGACAGGAATAAAAATGCAGGCGTAGAGAATGGACTTGAGGTCACAGGGAGGGTGTAGGGTAAGCTGGGACGAAGTGAGAGAGTAATATTGACATATATACACTACCAAATGTAAAATAGATAGCTAGTGGGAAGCATCCACGTAGCACAGGGAGATCAGCTTGGTGCTTTGTGACCACCTAGAGGGGTGGGATAGGGAGGGTGGGTGGGGAGGAGATATAGGGATATGTGTATATATATATATAGCTGATTCACTTTGTTATACAGCAGAAACTAACACACCATTGTAAAGCAATTATACTCCAATAAAGATGTTAAAAAAACAAAATAAAACAAAAAACAGTACAGAAAAAACAAACAAAACACTGGTGCGTGTTTCAGGCCCAGAAAATGTTGAGCTGATGCTGTATCCCAGGCTTGTGGCAAAAAGCAGGGTTTTTCAACTGTTATTGTACACTCAATGATTAACCTGAGGATCTTTTGAAAAATGCAGATTCCGATTCAGCAGATCTGGAATGGGTTCTTTTCATCATTACTAACAAGCTTTCAGGTGATATACATGCTGCTGATCTGTGGACCAAACTTTTTTTGCCTTATTTTTTGCTTTTGTTGATTTTTAAAAATTCTTGGAATACTTTTAGAGAAGTTGCAAATATAGTACAAAGTGTTCCTATATACTGTTCATCCCACTTCCCTAACGTCAATATCTTACATCATGGGGTACATTTGTCAAAACTAAGAAATGGACATTGGTACAATACTAGTAACTAAACTATAGACTTTGTTCAGATTTTCTCCAGTTTTTCCACTAATGTCATTTTCTGTTCCAGGATCCAATTCAGGATCCCACATTGTGTTCAGTTGTCATGTCTCCTTATTTTCCTCCAATCTGTGACAGTTTCTCAGTTTTTCCTTGCTATTCAAGACCTTGACAGTCTTGAAGAGTATTTTGTAGAATGTCCCTCAGTTTTTCTTCACATGTCTGACACTTCCTAATGATTAGACTTGGGTTATGGGTCCCTAGGAAGAAGACCACAGAGGTAAAGAGCTTCATCGTATCAGGGGGCACATGACATTAGCAAGATTTAACAAAGAGGTTGTTAAACTTGATTACATGGTTAAAGTGATACCCACCAGGTTTTTAAAATTACATTTCCCCTTTCCAGACTCTGTTCTTTGGAAGTGAGTCTAAATGTGGGCAATGGTTCTCAAATTTGAGTACTCACAAGTATCACCTGGAAGACTTGTTAAAAAATAGATGACTAGGCCCCTTTCCCATTTCTGATTCAGCAAGCCTGGGGTGAGGCCCAGGAATCTGCATTTCTAAAAGTTCCCAGGTGATGGTGATGCTGCTCATCCAGAGACCACACTTCAGAGACTTCGAGAACCACTGGTCTGGCACATTTGTCCTTCATTTCTGAGCCATACGCTTAACCAGATTCACCTGGGAGCAATTCTAAATTCATATTGTCAGGTCTGGTCCCTGGCAATTTGGATTGAGAAAATCTAGGGTGGCACACGTGAGTTGGCATTTTTACAAATGCAGGTGAAGCTTGGGAACCACTGAGGTTCATGCTACTTTACTGATGAATGTGTAACTGTGGCCTCAGGACAACACTAAGGCAGCAGATGGGTTTCAATCAGCTCCAACTGTGGGAAGAAATGGGCAGGAGAGCCTGGGAACCCAGCAGGGTCTGAATCATCAGCCTTCTGCCTGCCTGGCTCTGACCTTGCTGTCTTTATTAGTCCCCCCAGGAAGCCTCTCTATTATTTTGATTTGTCCAAATCACATGACTGCTCAGAAGTGGACAGCACTCAACCCCAAGACCAGCCTAAAGTTAGCAATCTGCTGAAATTCTGAAACAGAATAAAGCACAACATAGCACTGTTTTCTAGTATCAAATAATTTATTTTATTGTCTATATCTTATATCCTTCAATGTTCACCCAAAAGAAATTATATGATCCTGAATATTTCAAGGGAAAACTGGTGGGGGGCAGCAGGGGAAGATTTAAAAACTAGAGAAATAAGAAAAATGTTTTTCTTACTTGAACTTAAGAAGAAAAATTAATTTATATAATTTTATTATATAATTGTACTATTATTTACTACTTATATTTAGCCTTTTATTCTATTATCAAAATTACTATATTATTATTATTATCTATATAAAGTTACATCTATCCTTGGTAAATATGATGATAACTTTTAACTGACCAAAACCAAAATCCAGTAAAATAAAAACAATAAGTTTAGATGTCATTTTGTATAATTAAATAAATTCCTTATTTTAAACATAAACTGTCCAAGATCTTTAAAAATTAGTTTCTCCCTTTACTAGTTTCCTAGGGCTACAATAATAAATCCTCACAAGCTGGTAGCTTAAAATGAGAGAAATTTATTCTCTTACGGTTTTGAAGTCCAGAAGTATGAAATTAAGGTGTTGACAGCCTTCTGGAGGCTCTGAGGAAGAATCCATGCCACGCCTCTCTCCTAGCTTACCGTGGCTGCTGGTAGCACTTGGCTCATGGCCACCCTCCAATTTCTGCCTCACTTGATCTTCACATGGCCTTTTCCTCTGTCTCTGGGTCTCAGATCTGTCTCTCCTTCTCTTATAAAGACATGTGTCATTGGATTTAGGGCACACTGTAAATCCAGGATGATCTCATCTTGAACTCCTTAGTTTAATTACATCTGCAAAGACCCTATTTTTAAACAAGTTCACATTCACAAGTACTGGGGGTTAGGACTTGGACACATCATTTTTTTGGGGGGGGTCATAATTCAACTCACTACACTTCCTAACCCTACTAAAAAATATTGAACAAGTGTGTGAAGAAGGGTGCCATGTTACTGCTTGCTTGTGTGTCCGTGTGCCTTATTCCGTTCAGTTCTGTCTTCTGTTTACCTCCACCTACTCTTTTGAACAGTAGAAACACCCTGAGTCTCCCAAATGGTCAAGTCACCAGTCTTCTTCCCTTGTCCTTGAGCAGCACACACTGAGGTGGTGACCAAAGAGGGCTGCCTTCCTGCGTTCCATAAACACCCTGCAAAACCCAACTAATATAAGAAGAGAACCAGGTAACTCTTTAGATCACTACCTTCTGTTTGCTACAACACCTAAACTGTTTGTAGTAGACTTTTCCTTTGTTGATACATTTTCCTTTAAAAAATGATTAAAGATATTTTTCTTACAATATAGTTTTAATCTAAGTGCATTAGAGGTGCATGAAAAATCTGAAGGCTAAACACCACTAAGGTCACTAAAAGGGTGGGATACTCAGAGTTATTTCTGCAGAAAGCTTTTGAATTTCACACAACCCTTAGACATTTGAGGTTAGACTCATGAAGAGGCAGACGGCAGGACAGATTTTTTATCCTGTTTCTTTCCTAATCAATGAATTTTAAACTCTTCTGTCCTCTGCCTTGAAGCATTCAAAGCAATTTAAAAAATATTTCATTTGTATTTACTAATAACTATCTGTCTCACATGACTTTTGTAAAATGAGCTTGGCTTTTTATATTAAATTTTCTATTGGTGTTATCTGTGAAATAGTTATAAGAATGTGTTTTCTTGATGAAAAAGCTGTGGTAGGCAAAATGTTATCCACCACTCTTGTATCCCAAGCAAAGAAAGCCTACGAACACAATAGTTGTTATGATCCTGAGTTTTAAATAGTTACACTTGAGACTCTAAAATGGGGGTTAGCAAACATTTTTCTATCAAGGGCCAGACAGTAAATACTTGAGGCTTTGCGAACCATGTGGTGTCGGTCACAACTACCCCACTCTGCTGTTGTAGCCTGAAAGCAGCCATAGATAAGTGGGCTGGGCTTCCCTGGTGGCGCAGTGGTTGAGGGTCCGCCTGCCGATGCAGGGGACACGGGCTCGTGCCCCGGTCCGGGAAGATCCCCACGTGCCGCGGAGCGGCTGGGCCCGTGAGCCATGGCCGCTGAGCCTGCACGTCCGGAGCCTGTGCTCTGCGACGGCAGAGGCCACAACAGTGAGAGGCCCGCGTACCACAAAACAAACAAAAACAAAACAAAAAAATAAGTGGCACTGTGTTCCAATAAATCTTCACCTATAGGTGATGGCTGGATTTAGTACATAGGTCATAGCTTGCCAACCCCTGCTCTAAAATAGCAAACGGTTCTCCATACTTTTACCATACAGAGAGATCTCCATGTGGAAACATTGGGGAATTTAGCATAATTTCAGATTCTCTTTCATAATGCTGGAAACATTTTGCATATCTCTTTCATTCACCATTATGCATCCAGTGCCTAGCATGGGGGTCTTTCATTTAGCAGGCACTCAAAAGTTCATTGAGTGAATAGCAAATGAGTGAAGCCTGAGTTTTTCTAGCATGCCAGTCTCTGCAGCATGTGCACTATGCCTTGTCCAGCTCCAGTGCAATTCAAGTCACATATATATGGAATCTAAAAAAAAAAAAGGTTATGAAGAACCTAGGGGAAGGACAGGAATAAAGACGCAGACATTGAGAATGGACTTGAGGACACAGAGAAGGAGAAGGGTAACCTGGGATGACGTGAGAGAGTGGCATGGGCTTATATACACTACCAAATGTAAAATTGATAGCTAGTGGGAAGCAGCCTCATAGCACACGGAGATCAGATCCGTGCTTTGTGACCACCTAGAGGGGTGGGATAGGGAGGGTGGGAGGGAGGGAGATGCAAGAGGGAGGAGATATGGAGATATATGTATATGTATAGCTGATTCACTTTGTTATAAAGCAGAAACTAACACACCATCGTAAAGTAATTATCCTCCAATAAAGACGTTAAAAAAAAACAAAAACAAATTGCTTAGCGGAAATAACTCAAGTTCAATATTCCAAAACACTGGAAACTCTTGTATGGTGGGGCTCTCCTCTTTCCTTCTCTGCAGGAATATGATAAGCTCTGTACTTCTGTGATGGATCAATATAGTTACAATACCTTTCTGTAAAAAGAGAACCAATATTTCTATATCTTATCTGTATTACATCTATGTCAATCAAACAGTTGGCTCATTGATAGCAATGGGGAAATGGGGATGATGAGACTCTGAAGCAAAATAGGGGCCGGGTGGCAGCACTTGACTGCCAAAGCCAGGGCGTTGCAGCTACAGGGGCTTGACTTGGAGGGCATTGTGGAGATGATTAATAGAACATGGAGGCCCTAAAGGCAAAATAGATGAATAACCAATGGGGGTACTGCTTAATCCATACAATCAAAAGAAGGCAAGGATAGATGAGCAGCAGGCTGAGGGTGGTCACCCCCATAGAAATTCATGATCCTTTGCCCAGATGTCAGACCTCAGGCAGTTTTCAGACCCAGAAACCATCGGCTGAAGAGGTGACCAAGTCCATAGGAAGAAGTATCTTGAAATACCACGGGAAAAACATAGTATGTTAATTTCCCCCTTTTCCTCAAAAAAGACCTACGGTAATTCAGCCGAGAAAATACACACAAATAAAAATATTTTGAGCGTATTGGATCTGAATTAACATTGATTCACAGAGTTCCAAAACATCCTATTAGAGAGGAGACATACCGGAGCCGAGTAATAAACAATATCCTGGTCAGAGTCTGGTTCTCAGTAGGTCCAGTTGGTCTGTGGACCCAGCCAGTGGTCACCTGCCCAGTCCCTGAATGTAGAATTGGGATTGATGTAGGTGGCTGTTGGAGTAGCCTCCATCTTGAATTCTTCTCATTCAAACCAAATGAGCTATCATAGTGAGAAGGTGACATAGAATCTTTTGAAACTGCACCCCTACTCTCAAATCCCTTCTATACCCATCCCCTTGTCAGTCCTGGCTAAGATGGTGAATCCAGAAATATTGCATTTGGAGGTGGTGATGAAGAGGAATGGTAGAAATTAATGCTGCTGTAAAGGATCTTAAGAATGCAAGGGATAGTGGTCCATATCACAGCTCCATTTGATTCACCAGTGTCACCACTGTACAAACCAAATGAATCTTGGAGAATGACTGTAGACCACAGCAAGCTCAAATAATAGCCCCAATCGTGGCTACTGTGCTAGATGTGTTACCTTTTCAAGAGCAGATTAATATGGCCTCAGGTACATGGCATGTACACAGGGATTTGGCATTTTTTTCTGTCCCAATCAGGAAAGATCAGAGACTGTGTGCAATTACATAGAACTGATAGCAATATACATTTACAGGTTTGTCTGGGGCTACATTACCTCCTGCTCTCTGTGTTAATATAATCAGATAATATACGGGCTGTCTGAACATCCTGTGCAAACTTGTGTTGATTAGGAGAGTCAGCAAGAAGTAGCTAGCATACTGGAGGTGTTGGTAAGACACAGGGATTGCAAAGTATGGGAGTTAAAGCTGGTGACAACTGAGGGAACCTCCACTGTCGTAAAGTGTTTAGTGATCCAGGTGGGTCAAGGGCAGGTGAAGGCACTTCTTCCATAAGACAAATTGCTGCATCTTACCTTTCTATGAGAAAGAAGGAAAAATAATTCCTGGTAGGATACTTTGGCCTATGATGCCAACATACCCTACATCTAGGAATGTGTTCCAGCCCACATACTGGGTGACAGGTAAATCTCCTTGCTGTGAGTGAGGCCTGGAACAGGAAGTCAGGGCTGCAATGCAAGCAACCCTGCTGCTTGGGCCAGATGATCTGGCAAACCCTATGCTGTTGGAGGGGTTAGTGATGGAAAAGATCCAGTGTGGCCCATAGATGAAGCCTGGGTGGGAGTAGCACAACACAGACCTCTGGCATTTGGGAACAAGGCCACGCCATCTGCA
Source organism: Phocoena phocoena (assembly GCF_963924675.1). Classification (NCBI taxonomy): domain Eukaryota; kingdom Metazoa; phylum Chordata; class Mammalia; order Artiodactyla; family Phocoenidae; genus Phocoena; species Phocoena phocoena. Next base: position 25,002,077 of record NC_089235.1, on the reverse strand, counting down.
ATGGAAATTTATACGTTTTTTGAAAAAGAGTCCCTGGTGTGTTAAGGGGGCTGAGTAGAGACAGAATTCTTGATTATAGGACACTAAGTAACCATGGGTCTGGTACTGTCCATTATGATCTGGGTTCTGTCAGACCCACAGAGTCATAAACTCAGGCAGACCCAGCAGCAATCCTACATGAGATAGAAGTTGTGCAACTGGGTTCGAGGCTAAGCAAGACCAGAAGACATGAGGTAACTGCATGAGCAGGTAGCCCAGACCATGTCACCCACCACAGGTGTACCAGCACCCACTCCTTCAGATCGTTCCTAGTACGGGGCTTGGGGGGGAAGGGGGGGAGGGGTGTCTCGTGTGACTAGCTGAAGCAGTAGGAGAAGCCTGGACATCTGTTATGGATAGGTCAGCTCAGAGTGTGGATGCAGGCTGAAAGTGAGCAGTGGTTTGATTATACTCAGGCTGGGAGGGTACTTGAAAACCAGTGGTGAGAAAAATCGTCCCAACGGACAAAGCTCAGAGTGGTGATCCTTTTACTCATTTTGTGTGGAGGGAGCAATGCCCTGAGATGAGAATATACACATCCTCGTGGGTAGAGGGAATACAGTCTGATAGGCTGGTCAGGGGTTTGAAGGAAAAGGACTAAAAAATTGGAGACAAAGAAGTTTGGCATAAAGGAATATGGATGTACTTACAGGAAAGGGGATAATGTGTAAAGATCTTTAATACACATATTAATGGACACCAGAAAGCCTTCGTCACAGAAAAGGCAGGAATAACCAATCAGACGCATGACTAGGCCAGTGTACATTGGCCGGTCTTTGAACTGACACAGTGATCACAGGAACGGAGGGACCACAGGGGGCAGCGTTAGAGGCTGTGCCCGGGCTCTGGTCCATCGACATCTTTGAACACCTAACCTGCCAGCAATGGACACAAACGCTGAGCTCCCAAAGTGACTTCTTCGAGGAGATGATTTTCTACAGGTGATTTTCCTTATGTTGGGGGATCAATGTGCATCCAACATATGAGGCAACACAGTGGACGTTTTCTTGAAAAATCCAAGGAATTTTAACATCTTTGGTGCCTAATTTTAATCTCATTAGTACCTTCATAGATGAGTCATTTCCTGGAGTCAGCCTCACACCTATTCAATTGAGTGGGCATAACTTTACAAATTGTACACATTAATGTAAAAAAAAAAATCATAACGTTGAACTGCCTAACACAGGAAAGGAAGAAAAACAGAAACAAACTATAGTATCCTTTCCAATTCTAGTTAGGACATTAAATCAACGTTGTCTGCAAAATTGTTTAGCCTCATATTAGGTGTATAATCCTAGTTGTTCCATAAATGTTTGTTGAATAATTTTCGGCAAGACCATTGGCCTGGATAAGTGTCTTTGCGGATATTTAGATAGTGGAAATTTAACATTTTACTGGGAATTGTTAGAGAACGTTGTATTTCCTTTCCTGTCTTAAAAAGATTTTAATTAATTTCACTTTTTCTTAATAACTCTGTGTCAGAATATGGACATCAAGCACTGCCTGGAATTAACAATGATGTCCTTGGGACTGATGGTATGGGTAAGGCTGTGCTTGTCTTGTAAGTTATCCTTTAGAGACTCCTTTTCTCTAGTTGGTGTATTTACTATTATATTTCATTTCCTCTGTTCTGACTCCTTACAGATATCCATGGACATCAAAGTGTTAAAGTCAAGGTTGAAAGGAGCAGAATTCAGCCTAGATTAAGGGGGATTTACTAAGAAGATATTTGGTGTTCCCATGGCAATGATGACTATCTAAGCTTATGCGAAACTGAGCTGGCATATGGAAAAGCGTCAATAACAAATCTTTGTGTGTTTGTGTATATAACACAATCTCTTTGCTTCTTTTTATTTTATTTTTTATTTTTAATTGAAGTATAGTTGCTGTATTTCCTTCTTTTTTTCCTGATTCATTCTTTTGCTCAATATGTACATGACTTAAAATGATTGTTCTAGCCCTGACTAAGCTTAGCTTTTTGGTTCAAATGCCAAATGTCATCTCTGAAGTCTCTCTGGTTTTTAGTTCAAAGTATCAAAACTGAGAATATGATAAGCTTGCTAAACAGCTGATAAATTGGCTTTTTTTTCTAGATCATCCTTGCTCAGAGTAAGAGCTGGAGCTTCGGGGTCCTATGGCATAAACACAGCTGCCTAGGTTTACCCCTTACACATTGCTCTGTGTGTGCGGCAGTTCTTAGGGAAGGAACTAGAGAGAATTTGTAACATCCAGTTTTGATCCTAAATTAGAGATGGAAAAGTTATATCTAGTTCTGCTAAAATCTGTACCATGTTCCATTTTCATCCTGAGTTACATTTGGGAGAGCTTTCCAGCTTTGGATGGTTTGATGGGAAGATGACAGGGATTAGAGTGTCTTATTTTTTTCCCTGACTTTTCTGCACTATCTACCAGAATTGTATTAAAAACAGGTTCCAACACTATTTCAGGGAACATACTCATTCATATGATGTTACTTTTCTTTAAAGTCAGCTTAGGTAGAATGGTTGATCAGTTCCAGGGAACATGGGAATCCATTCCTTGAGAAAATTTTGAAGAATATATGAAAGAACTGGGCGAGCCATATTTACTTGCATATCATAGCCAGTAAAAATGGGAGCTTTGATAGCACGGAACTTACTCTGTATGAACCCCTCCCTTCAGTTTTTCACACAGAAACAATAAATACTAATTTAGCACCTAGATACAGTTCTGTGCAAAACTGGTTGAAATTGACATAACCCCTCCTCTCATGTAATTGACCATGGATTTACATAGATAAAACATGCATGTGCCATATACTAAATGGCAAGTGATTTCAATAAATGATTTTAAACAAAAAGTCACAGTTATTTAAAAAAATGATCATTTTGCAAACATTTGCTCTAAATTTTCTGAGGATTTTCAGAATAGATCTTGTGTTCCAGTTTCTGATGACTGCTGGCATTCCTTGGCATGTGGCCACAACACTTCAATCTTTGCTCCTATTGTCACATTTTCTCCTCTTCTATAGTTTAATATCCCTCTTCCTCTTCTTACAAGGAAAATTTCTTCTTATACAGAAATTTGTGACTATATTTAAGGTCCACCTGGATAATCCAGGGTAATCTCCCTATTTCAACATCCTTAAACTAGCCATATTTTCAGAGTCCCCTTTGGCATATAAAGTAACATTCACAGGTTCCAGGGACTAGGACGTGAGTATCTTTGGGAACCATTTTCCAACCTGTCACATCTTGCCATCATGTTTCACAATATGGATTCCATGAACCATGTTACAGTGTCTCCCCAATGTATCTTCTCTTAGAAATTTAACTTAGGTATTGAAGTATATGTAATACTATTTCCATAGAATATACTCCTACATGTACTGCACAAAGTTGTGTGTGCAATGATGTTCATTCACTAGAGCATTATTTATAATACTAAAAAAAAGGAAACAACAAAATGTCCATCAATAAGGGGACAGATAAATAAATATTAGTATTAGTATGTATAGAATTTTTAATAGTGAAAATGGTTGTATAACATTGTGAATGTACTTAATGTCACTTAATTGTACACTTTAAAATGGTTAAAATGGTCAATTTTATGTTATATGTATTTTACCACAGTAAAAATACATAATAGAAAAAACAAACCCTATACATGTGAACATGTAAGAATGTAAGGGAAGAAATAGAGATCTGGAAGAATCTTTAAATTGGGAGAAGAGTTTGAGGAAACCACACCAGGTGGCCATAAAACTAAGGTGAGACCTTCAACACTCTTTCAGATAAATTTCATAAGAATGTTAATTTTGAAATCATCCCAAGTAAGTAAGCAGTTATAGCAAACATATCTAAAATCTGTGTTAGATTAATTTGGGGCTTAAGCCTAGGTCTGAGGATCTCAAATTTTAATACACACATAAACCTCTCGGAATGTTTGTAAAAAATACCTACCTCTAGGTCTCATCCCAGAGGCTCTGATATCTGGGGACAGTACCTGAAAACTGTATTTTTAACAATTCTGATGCAGATGCTAAGCAGAACACATTTTGAGAATTATTTCTTTAGATTGTTGTCTCAGAAACAAAACGTCTACCTTTCTATTTTGCAGCAGTTTTCCACACATAGAGTTACAATGAATAAAACTTGTATTAGCCAGTATAGGTGAGGTCATATCAATCACAGTAACAAATTATCCACAAGCTCTCGGTGGCTTACACATTTGGAGTTCTAACTCATAGTACATATTCAGTGTTGTGGTGGAGTTGGGGAAGCTTCTGTGTGGGGGGAGAAGGGGGACAAGAAATGGGGGTATAAGGTATCTGCCCCTCTTAATTTCTCCAGGGCCCAGGCCAAAGGAGGTTCAACTATCTTATAGTTGGGCCATCTGAAGTTTGTGTTCTCAGTCAGCAAGGTAGAGAAAGACACGCTGGGCTTTTCATTGCCTCAGCCTGGAAGTGACACACACAGTTTCACTCATCTTATGGGCTCCAAATTGAATACACAATTTATATTACACAATTTATTTATATTTTTTTGTTTATTGTCTGTTCCCACAAACTAGAATGTAAGATCTTCAAAGAAAGGATTTCTTGCCTCTTCTGTTTTACAGAATCCAATGTTTGTTACATAATGTTTGCTCAATAAGTATTTATCATTTGAATGAATACACTCAATAGAGGATTGTTAAACAATATGGAGGGTGAGGTTCTAACAAAAGGAACTGAATACCACATTATCAGGTAGTTCTTAAATAATATGAGACTTCAAATTCCTGTATAATATCAAATGGAAGAAGAATTTTGACCAAAAGTGTTTAATAAAGATGCCTATAGTAAATTAAAAATCTACTAGAATAAAAAGGCTGAAAATTATAGGAGAACAGAAGGAAAATTTGGTGACCAACATTATCTCTGTCACGGGACAGACTGTAAATAATTTTGGTAGAAGGCCCAACTTGGTAGATGTGTAAACTCTGAGATGTATGCTTCCCAATGATTATATACTATGGTATTGCACTAGAGTAGGGTTTAATCAGAGATACCTGTAAACTTTGTGGAGCAAGATGCAGACTCTGGCTCAGAACTGCTTGAGTGTGAATCCCACCTCTGCCACCAATCAACCATGTGACTTTGGGCAAGTCACAGACTCTTGCTGACTCAGTCTTTTCATTTGCAGAAGGGGATTATTATAGTACTTATGTCATAAAACTGTTGTGAGGATTACAAGAGTTAATATATTAATACTCGTGAAGAGTGCCTCACACAATAAATAGTGCTACATAAGTGGTAGTTACTGTTGTTGCTGTGATTATTATTATCATTATTTTTATTGTGTTGGCCATAAAGTTCGTTTGGGTTTTTCCATAAGCTGTTACGGAATATATTGTTGAGGTAAGAAGAGGAAACGTGATCTTACAATAGGGGTTTGAATTAGCTTCATGTGCATTTTTAAGGCTGAAACTTACCTGTGATTCTTTATGCAGAAAGATAATATTTGGCCTATACAATAAAATATTTTAAAAAATCTTAACTTACTCAAGATATTTTGTTTTCACTCATAAAACTTTTTTCTATCCCCAGGAGAATCAGCCAACAAAATTATTGTTGACAGAGTCTTAAAATAAATGGAATTGTAAACACCATTCTAAAGCTACCTGAGAGTATCACAAGAGTTGAAAAGGATTTGGCACCTGATAAAACTTTAGAGTTCAAATATGGCAGTCTGAGCTGAATTTGGTCTTCCCTGTTTTTTTTTGTTTTTTGTTTTTTTTGCGGTACGTGGGCCTCTCACTGTTGTGGCCTCTCCCGTTGCGGAGCACAGGCTCTGGACGCACAGGCTCAGCGGCCATGGCTCACGGGCCCAGCCGCTCCGCGCATGTGGGATCTTCCCAGACCGGGGCACGAACCCGTGTCTCCTGCATTGGTAGGCGGACTCTCAACCACTCTTTGATTCAGGTTCAGGCCTGGGATGGAAAAGAGACCACCATCAGGAGGGAGCTAGTGGATGGGAAAAATGGTAAGGGTGAGTGAGCTGTTTCTCATTATTTTTTTCACCTACTCCAACACCTATATATAAAATCATTCAGATAGCTTGCTCTAAAACAGTGGTAGTGGATGTAATTTTTCTTTTCCTCTTGCTCTATAAGAATGGGAGAGGAGGAATTTTGGCAGATAAATGTATGATCATAAAGATTATAAAATGTGCAAGGATTGAGAAAGTAAAAAACTAGAATTTAAAAAATTGTCTTGCCTAATCCTTTGATTGGCGTGGAAGCGAAAACAAGCATGTATTTGTGCAAGAAAGATTTCAACAGGGACTGAGAGATGTTGCTGATCCTCTGCTCCACGCCAGGATGAATTTCTTAGCGTTTTCCAGATCATCACCAACCAAAAGCATGAAAAGGAAATTTTAACTAGGGAAGCAAAGCTTAAGTGTTGTCTATTTGATGTCTGGATCAATGGACACAAATAAAAACTAACATTTATGTGGCTACGATGTCGCCATGTTTTCATGTATTACTTACCCAATTTTCATAATAGTCCTGTCAAATAAGATTATTTAGCCCATTTAGCAGGTGAGAAAATTAAGAGTCAGACACTGACTTACCTAAGGATACTTGGCTAGGAAAATGTGGTGGTGCTGGGATTAAAATCCACCTTGGCTTAATTCCAAAGTCTATACTTTTTTGAGTCTATCCTGCTCTCTCTCTCAGGACGGCTTCCCAGGTCATCTTTCTCACTTGTACAAAGTGGAGGGAAATATGTCCATGATTCTTCTCTTCCCAAACCCCACCTCCACCAAAATGAATAAAATAATTTTGGACATAATATAAAATAGTTCTTTCTAAGGGAATATGCAAGAATTGTATGAAGTTAAAACAAAAAATCTATCCTCATTTCTTAACATAGGAATATTTTTCTTTCAACAATGAAGAGCACATTTCATTATAAAGTAAGAAGTGGAAGACTAAGGATAATTGATTTTATGGATGACAGTAATCATTAAACAGATAGGTTTTATAGCTCATTAGAAAAAATACTAGAATCAGAATCCGAAGACATGGATTTCCATATCTGCCTTCAGTACTTATGTGACCTTGGAAAAGTTCATCCTTTCCAAGATTCAGCTTTCAAAATGTAGAAAATGTTTTCTTTTTTTTTCTTTTGGAGAGAATTAAATACCATAATGTACATATCAATGTTCTGAAAACCATGAAATACTGTATTGATGTAAATTATTATTTGAAAAATATAGAGTATGTAAAACTCTACAAAAATGCCTCAGTGTAGGCATTTAAAAATGTTTTAATGGAGATTTAGAATTCCTATAAATATGCTTTTATATATATATAATATACAAATATATATATACACACACACATTTATATACCATATGTCATGTGTAACATATATATGATTTGCCATGTATATACATACATATATATATATGTATGTATATATATATATATATACTCTAAGTAGAATGTTACTTTATCACAAGTAAAATATTCTGTTTCATTAGTGCCAAATCTCATATATGTATATATGGCAAAATCACTCAGCCAATAGTTACGATTCATGGTTGTCTATAAAGATCTCTTTTCCAGATTTTTAAGGAATGTATGGATGGATAGTAGTTTGTATTTTTCAAAATGCCAATTTCACCAACAGTACTGAAATGTCTTATCCTTTGTTTGCCTTCTAGGAGAGTGCTGTGAACAGTGTTGTCTGCATTTGAACATATGAGAGAGTGCAAACAAACTCAGTCTCAAACTCTTAGGCATTCTCAAACTGTGATCCAAACTGCCGAGGCTGTTTAAATAAAAATATTATGACTGCTAATATGAGAGAAACTTTGCACAAACATCAACAATTTTGTTTGCCCTGTCGAATATGTCTGTGTCTAATAGTACCTTGGCATTGGCAGCTATGAGAACCAGGATGATACATCCTATTTAAATCAGGGCTGCTATAATATATTCGGGCAGACACTTCATGCTGAATTTTTTTTCTCATTGGACATGTGTTAATCTTTTAAATTCAATGTGATCTGAACTATATTGGGAAAATAATATTAATTTTTTAATAAACTAATTGGGACATAGTATAACTCACAGGTTATATCTCAGCTGTATGTGGAAGGGTAATAAACAGGTTTGGAACCAGAGAAATAACTGATAATCTAATATAATACCAAACTATTTTTACAGAGAACACGATAGTCACTACCTCCATCACTGAAAACCAACACGAAGGAAAATATTCTATTTTATTAGCACCAAATAAAAGAGGCCAGAGAGAGATTTTAGACCAGAGAGACATTTTAGAACCATGTGGACTGATCCTTTATCTTGTAGATGGAGAAACAGGCCCAAATTGATAAACTATACATGTCAATATCACCCCAGCGGTTTCAGGAAGAACTGGAAATAAGAATCCATGTTTCCTAATTAATTACCTTACAGTCATAATAAAGGGAATTTAGGTAGAAACAGGTTCACAGTGTAGAGTTATGAATCAAATACAACACTACATCAAACTAAGGAATACACAAGCTTCCCTTCATCATAAAATGTGTGGCAGGATGCCACAGCTAAGTCCAGGTGAGGACGTGGGTTCTGACTATTTGAACTTGTGGCCTGTCACTACTTCTTTGCCTGCATTGATCTATACGTGATGACACTCCGGAGAAGTGAGAAAAGTGCTTACTTATTGTGGGTGTACTGAAACGATGCAGAAGACAATGCAAGGCATAGAAAAACATTCTCTGAGCTTCCTGGACTGGACAGAGGAAGGAGTCCAGACAGAGGCTGAAAGAGTGGTTTCCTGGGGCCTGGTAGGTTGTGAATGTGGGCAGCTCTGTGGCAGAGCCCAGGTAACAGTTCGCTGCACAGACATGGGAAAGAGCCTTCTCCCCATTGGAAAGGAATCCAGCACCACTCTGACACCTCAAGGGTCAGTGGCTATGGGACCTTCACAAACAGTGCTTCTGTCTTTGGTATGAGGGTTCCTTGTCTGCATTAGCAAGGGGTAGTCTCACAGGTAGTAGAAGCCCATGCAGGAAGCCTTGAGGTGAAGTGATAGGTGTCAGGTACAAGCAGAACACAGGACACCCTGATGACTCCGAGGCATTTGGATATGGATGTTAATATGATTTTACTTGTCAACAATCTGATGAAGTCTACAGACTTTAGCGTACTCCAAATACACACACACACACACACACACACACACACAAATACAACTGAAGCAAGCAAAAGTTTTCAGGGGAGGTTAACAGCCCACCTTCTTCTCACCCCTTCACCTGATTGAAAATCATTAAAATAGAAGCTCACTCACACTGGTTAATGGACATGGAATAACCCTCAGGTATGGTTGGGCGATCCTTCCAAAACCAAATCCATCAAGACTACCCCTGCTCTAAGGTGATGTTGTAATTCAGGATTTATTGCACATTCCAGGCATTGCATGAGAACTGGTGATGGAAGGAGAGCTAAGTCGTGTTCACTGTCCTTCATTGACTCAGAAGAAAAGGGATCTGTTGGAAAGTATCATATCAGCACGCTAATCTCAGGGAATTTATCAATATAAATACAGATGGTTCATGATTTTTCACCTTTCAGTGGTGTGAAACAGATACACATTCAGTAGAAACTGTACTTCAAATTTTGAGTTTTGATCTTTTCCCCAGGCTAGTCATATGCATTTTGATACTCTCTCATGATGCTAGGCAGGGCAGCGAGCCTCATCTCTGTCAGCCACGGGATCGGGAGAGGAAACAACCAATATATTTACAACCCTCTGTACCCACACAACCATTCTGTTTTTCACTTTCAATACAGTATTCAATAAATTACACGAGATATTCCATACTTTATTATAAAATGGGCCTTATGTTAGATGAATTTGCCCAACTATAAGCTAATGTAAGTGCTCTGAGCACGTTTAAGGTAGGCTAGGCTAAGCTATGATGTTTGATAAGGTAGATGCATTCAGTCCATTTTTGACATGCTGTTTTGACTTATGATGAGTTTATCAGCATGTAACTCTATCATAAGTCAAGGAAGGTCTGTAACAGATTGTAAAACAAATGTTTCCACCTAGAAAAAGGAAGATCTAATACCACTTGCTTGGTGAATAACTTTCTTGCTCAGGGGGAAAGAATATTAACAATAGGGTGGCAGGAGCAGAAAGGATGAGGACAGTCTTGGTGGGAGAAGAACAGGTGGACCCTGTGTCCTACTTTACTTCTGTCCTAGAGTGCAGCCTTCTGTGCTGCGGCCTCAGAGCGGTTTGCACCAATTCAGTTCAAGTCAATGATCATTATTCAGGATATTTAGGGAATGTGAAGTTATTCCTAGAGAGGTATAATCTGATCTGTACTTCCTAAGCTGGGAAAGGTTTTTAAAAAATCAAAACTTAAAAAAAAAATTTTTAATTTTTTTAAAAAACGGATTAAAAAAAATCATACTCTTTGATTCAGATTTGGCCAAAATATTACCAGAATAGAAATCAGAAATCCACTGACTACAGAAAAGGAGGATATTTAGGTCTTATTTAAACAGTGGAATTAACAAATGTTGAATATTTTCTATCTGGTAAATATGTTTGGGAAAATTATGTTCCATTTGAATAATTCAGTTGACAATAATCTGAGATGGAAAATAGAATAACAATAATAATAGCAGACTGTTTTTTCAGTAGTTATTAATTGCCAGACACCGTGTTTAGCACTTTCTGTGCAAACCTCATCTTCTTTCTCTTCTGTGAAGTCTTAACAAAAGTATAAACTAAAACTCAGGGAGGTTAAATATTTTGCCTGAAGTTCCTCAGCTCATCAATACCATGGTCAAAGTTCAAAGCTACGTGTCTGTGACTCCAAGTCTATGCTCTTTAACCATGATGCCAGAATGCCTCTCCCAGAAATCAAGATGAAATTATTAGAGTTTCTTTTAGAGTCTTTCTATGTAAAAATAAGATAAATAAATGCATAGTTAAAACCATTAACCTGAACTTGTAAGGCCTGAGAAACCTACCCTACCTAAACTCTCATGCCCTCAATGTTTTAAAAAGATTACCTTTTAGGGCTTCCCTGGTGGCGCAGTGGTTGAGAGTCCGCCTGCCAATGCAGGGGACACGGGTTTGTGCCCCGGTCCGGGAAGATCCCACATGCCGCGGAGCGGCTGGGCCCGTGAGCCATGGCCGCTGAGCCTGCGCATCCGGAGCCTGTGCTCCGCAACGGGAGAGGCCACAACAGTGAGAGGCCGCAACAGTGAGAGGCCCGCGTACCGCAAAAAAAAAAAAAAAAAAAAAAAAAAAGATGACCTTTTGGAGCTGAAGATTTAAGAAGCAAAACAGACAAACCATGACTAATCTATCACCTGCATGAGAGACAGATTTGTCAGAAAATTCTTGCTCAATGTACTAAAGAAAAGGAATAAAATCTAAGATTTGGAGACCAGAGGAGCTGGACTAAGAGAAATGGAGGTCTAGTAAGTTTTAGCTTAGCATTTGTAGATGAGAAGTATGTTTAAGTATCAGTGGAGAATATTGTTACATGTTATGAATTTGGGAAATTTTCACATTGACACAGTGCGGAGAAGTCATGGAAAGATGCTTCTAGCACTAAGCAGGGCTCTGAGGCTCATAAAATAGAATTTGTCATTTAAGAGACTAGTGAACCGAGGTGCCCTTGACAACAGAGGTGACCAGGTCTTGTCTGTGGTTGTCCCAGATCTGACTGCCCTCTGGTGTGTGGTGTGGATTTGCTCTTAGCAATCGCTATAGACCATTGGGAATCTTATAGACAAAATGAAAGGAAAACTAAAGTCACTAGTCTTAACCTGCTCTGAGCTGAATTGTTGATGAGATTTGACATTTAATAAAATGAATATACTGAATCCAGTCCAGCACCAGACGCAAACATGACTCTTGCTGACAGAAAGAGACTCACTTAAGCCTTATGGCAAAGAATTATACCTTCCATTTTTTGTGATATGAGCACTTCTTTGCATACCCTGCAAAACTTATTGATCTAATTTTGGTCATGGGCAGTTTTCAAACACTTTTTAAAATTAATAGACCCTTTTGCCAAATAAATTCTGTGCAGAGCCCTAATGTATACAACAGACCAAGCCGAACCCTTCTGCTTGTGCAGCCTGTCCCAGAATCCCATGCATGATTCCATCTGCCTTTCCCATGTTCCAGGAAGGCTCTAGAGGACACCTTTAACTCACTTCCTGTCTGCTGATAGCAACCTTCATGAGAGACCCGTGGGGTTGGGACCCAGATTTCTGAGGAGGAGACTCCAGATGGCTGGGGCTGGCTTCTCTGATGTGGTGAAATGAGGTTGGTTCTGAGAGGGTTGGAAAACTGAACTGAAAACAGTTGCAGCTACTGGAACCTACTGCTGTTGGCAGTCTGAAGGAATATTGCTGGGGTCGTGCTGATAGGAACAAAAAACATGACATTTGAGTAAAGCTATGAGGAAGTTAAGGAATGAGCCAGTCATTTAAGCCGATCAATTAGGAAGTTGAAACCATATTCCAAGCATGTGATGACGTGACTTGCAATGGAGATGGCAGTGGGGGTGACAAGAAGTTGTGGGATCTGGGATTTAGTTCTAGAGTTAACAGAATTTACTGATGGGTTGAATTTGAAAGAAGGCGAGAGCTAAGGGTGATTTAAAACATTTTGGTCTTAGATTTGAGAGAGACACATGTTACTAAGTGACATTACATCTAAGCTATGCCATACAATTGTCTGATTTTATAAATTCACTGGAAAACTGAATAGGGTATGAAAATCAACTAAACTGGTTAATTTATTTATTTAGAAAACATTAGAGACTTTCTTCTTGGCCAATATGGAGTAGCAGGAGTCAGATTTACTTCCCACCTGAAACAATAGAAAATCACACACAAGATACGAAACAGTGGTTTTTAAGATACAGGACTTCAGAAAAATCAAACAGTAATCCCTAAGAGAAGGGAAACAATAAGGTGAACTCATTCACTGCCCCAGTCTCTTCATATACTCAGGGGGAACCAACACCAGCTCAGCAGCATATGCCCTCTACTCAGAAGTCTGAATCCCAGCTTCATGGGACACCTCCTCAAACCTTTTAAATTGTAAAACCCCAGTCTTCTTCCTTTGCTCCTGCAGCTATAGGGGTAGTAGCTAAATCCTGCTGTTGACTATCTCTGTGTGACTTTTTTAGTTCTCTACTACCAGCTTCAACAATTCCTTATATTAAAATCTCTCTGCTGTGTGATTTCTACTTGTTCTGACTGGTATAGAATGCCTACTATGTGTCAAGCGATATACTAGGTCATTTATACTTAAGTCTTACAGAAGTTAAATAATTTCCCCAAGATTTTGGAGATGCTAATGGCACATCCAGGATTCAAGTCTACCTCATTGTAAAGGCTTTGTTCTAAATCACTAAGTAACACTGCAGCTGGATAAAAAGATTTGAAAGTAAAGTAAGGCTTTCGGCATTACTTCTGAGATTGTGCCTAAGCCAGGATTATTTCTAATTATGTGTTACTTTTTACTTCAAAAGATGTTGAAGGCTAGAAAAGGATAGAGAAGGAATGGAAGAATGATTTAATCTCAAGAATTCTGTAACTATTATTTCAATGCCTATAGTAGAGTATTGGGACATTCTGTTTATTTTTTGGCAATGGTAACCCTTGAATACCAAGCACAAATTTATCAAATGTGAAACATAGGAGCTCTTACATGCAAGATGTAATATCTTGTGTTTGGCAATCTTTATTTTGTCTCTTCCCTTGAGGAGAGTCTAAAATGTGTTTCAAAATAGTAAAGTCCTGGTAAGCCCCCAGCTTGCAATAGAACAGTTCAGGTCAGCATAATTTTCAGTCTAGATTCCAGCTCTTTTCTTCCCTTGCAGTACTGCCCTTCATTTTTTGTTCACTTGTTTGTTTCTTAGAGAGTTACCATTTCCTGCACAAATGTAGGAATATGGAGAGGCAGCATGTTGTACTGATGGCTATCAGCATCTCAAGTCTCTATTCCCAGCACCCACCTCCATTCCCACTACTTAAGAATTGGCAAAAAGAAAAAGCTATGCCCTCTCCTACCTTAGGACCTCAAATACATGTTTTTAAAGAACAATGTTATAAATATGGAGGTATGCATTATCTAAATGAACTTGTGTTCATACTATACTACATGTGCAGATTAGATAAAAAGAAAATTTGAGACTTTACTTCTAGCCATGGTGTAGTGATAAGGATCTGGGCTTACCTTTGCACCATAAATGGCTAGAATACTGGACAAAGTACATGAAGCAGCTATTTTTATATATTGAATTTACAGGAAATACAGGGCCATGATGTTTTAGAGAAGGTAAACACTTGAGGGGAAATCCCACCATTGTCCCAGTTTTCTGCCTGGGGACACTTCCCCAGTGGGAGTGCATGGAGGGGAATCACAAAAAGAGTACAGTGGTCTCACTGAGTTGAGAAGACAGAGATGGGAAGGTAGGGAGTTTGAGGCAGCTGGAAGATGTGGGGCAGGGTTCTGGTGAGGAAAGATTTACAGAAAAAAAGGCTCTAGAAATCTGCTTTAAAGTTCTTCTTCATTCTTGGCAAAATCCTCAGCTGCTCATGCATAGAATAAAACTTCAGAGGCCAGGGAAAGAATGACCAGAGGGTTGTAAACTGACAACTCACAGAGCTCATACAGGGCAGGGAGTTGTTTAAGCTCTTGCCAGAATGGAGATCTTTGGTATTCAGTTATGGGTCAGAGAGACCGCAGAAAGGTCTTCTCTTGGTACTAGAGGTAAACTATCCCCAGAATAAAGGTGAGGTTAGACCCACCTTTACAAAGGTTAAAAAAATCCTTGGACGCATTAAGCTGATCTGCCAGTAACTTAAATTTCTGTGAGAACAAAGATCAGTACTCTTTGAAGGAAAACAACATGCAGATACTCAACAATGTTACATTCACTATGTCCATGCATCCAATCAAAAATTATTAAACACAACAAGAAAAAGGGATGGAAAATGAGATCTATAGTGAGGAAAAAAAATCTGTCAGTAGTAACAGACCCAGAGATAACAGAGATGAGGCAACTAGCAGACACAGAATTTAAGATTGCTTCAAAACATATTAATACTGGCATACCTTGGAGATATTGTGGGTTTGCTTCCAGACCACCACAATAAATAAAATATCTCAATAAAGTGAGTCACACACTTTTTTCATTTCCTAATGCATATAAAAGTTAAATTTACACTATACAGTGGTCTATTAAGTGTGCAATAACATATGCCTAAGAAAACAATGTACATACCTTAATTAAAATCTAATGCCATTGAAAAAAAGGCTTTAATAGATTTTCTCAATGACGGATTGCCATAAAACTTTAATTTGTAAAAATGAAAAATACAGTATCTGCAAAGTGCAATAAAGCAAAGCACAATAAAATGAGGTATGCCTATATGCTGAAATGCTAAATGACTTAATGAAAACCTGAGCATAATGAGGAGATAAATGAAAAATAAAGCTTCTGGCAATGAAAAGTACAACACCTGAAATTAACATTTGCAGGATAGTTTAAGAACAGTTTAGAAACTGCAGAAGAAAAGATGAGTGAACTTGAAGACATAGCAATAGAATCTATCCAGATTGAAGCATGGAGAGAAATGAAGACTGGAAACTGTTTTTGGCTACAGAGAGCTCCCAAGTTTAAACACCTTTCAGGAAGGAGGAGGAGCCACAATCCAATGACTGTTTGATGTAAGGGTACAGTCATTCCAGGATGGAATCACAGCTGTGAGTCTTTAGAAGCCTACACCTCTGAAGCTGGGATGGATGTGTGCCTCAGTCCTAAAAGGGGGATAAAGCATACCTTTTATTTTAAACAATCTTAGAATTGACTATGGAGGGGTACAAAAAAACTCTGATTTATGCAAATCCCTTATGTGAAAAACCATGTAAAAATACACAATGGTCTTCTATGCTTATTTTCCACACAAAGGCTTCCTCTGAATTCTCAAAATATTTTTAAAATTGATTTTTATTGGAGTATAGTTGATTTAAAATGCTGTGTTAGTTTCTGCTGTACAGCAAAGTGAATCAGTTATACATATACATACATCAATTTTTTTAGATTCTATTCCCATATAGGTCATTAAAGGGTATTGAGTAGAGTTCCCTGTGCTATATGGAAGGTTTTTTTTTTCTTTGTTTATTTTTTATACAGCAGATTCTTATTAGTTACTGATTTTATACCTATTAGTGCATATATGTCAATTCCAATCTCCCAATTTATCCCACCACCATCACGCCCCACTCCAGATTTCCCCCTTTGGTGTCCATACATTTGTTCTCTACATCTGTGTCTCCATTTCTCCCTTGCAAACCAGTTCATCCGTACCACTTTTCTAGATTCCACATATAAGTGTTAATATATGATATTTGTTTTTCTCTTTCTAACTTACTTCACTCTGTATGACAGTCTCTAGGTCCATCCACATCTCTACAGATGACCCAATTTCATTCCTTTTTATGGCTGAGTAATAATCCATCTTCTTTATCTATTTGTCTGTTGATGGACATTCAGGTTGCTTCCATGACCTGACTATTGTAAATAGTGCTGCAATGAACATTGAGGTGCATGTGTCTTTCTGAATAATGCTTTTCTCAGGGTATACATCCAGCAGTGGGATTGCTGGGTCACATGGTAATTCTATTTTTAGTTTTTTAAGGAACCTCCATACTGTTCTCCATAGTGGCTGTATCAATTTACATTCCCACTAACTGTGCAAAAGGGTTCCTTTTTCTCCACACCCTCTCCAGCATTTGTTGTTTGTAGATTTTCTGATGATGCTCATTCTAACTGGTGTGAGGTGATACCTCATTGTAGTTTTGATTTGCATTTCTCTAATAATTAGTGATGTTGAGCAGCTTTTCATGTGCCTCTTGGTCATCTGTATGTCTTCTTTGGAGAAATGTTTATTTAGGACTTCTGCCCATATTTTGATTGGATTGTTTCTTTTTTGAATATTTAGCTGCATGAGCTGTGTATATATTTTGGAGATTAATCCTTTGTCTGTTGACTCATTTGCAAATATTTTCTCCCATTCTGTGGTTTGTCTTTTCGTCTTGTTTATAGTTTCCTTTGCTGTGCAAAAGCTTTTAAATTTCATTAGGTTCTATTTGTTCATTCCATTACCCTAGGAGGTGGGTCAAAAAAGATCTTGGTGTGATTTATGTCAAAGAGTGTTCTTCCTATGTTTTCCTCTAAGAGTTTTATAGTGTCTGGTCTTACATTTAGGTCTTTAATCTATTTTGAGTTTATTTTTGTGTATGGTGTTAGGAAGTGTTCTAATTTCATTCTTTTACATGAAGCTGCCCAGTTTTCCTGGCACCACTTATTGAAGAGACTGTCTTTTCTCCATTGTATATCCTTGCCTCCTTTGTCATAGATTAGTCATAGATTAGTTGACCATAGGCGAACTAATTTGTCTCTGGGTTTCTATCCTGTTCCATTGATCTATATTTCTGCTTTTGTGCCAGTACCATATTGTCTTTTTTTTGTTTTTTTGTAGTACGCAGGCCTCTCACTGTTGTGGCCTCTCCCTTTGCGGAGCACAGGCTCCGGACGCTCAGGCTCAACAGCCACGGCTCACGGGCCCAGCCACTCCGTGGCATGTGGAATCCTCCCAGACCGGGGCAAGAACACGTGTCCCCTGCATTGGCAGGCAGACTCTCAGCCACTGCGCCACCAGGGAAGCCCCATATTGTCTTGATTACTGTAGCTTTGAAGTATAGTCTGAAGTCAGAGAGTCTAATTCCTCCAGCTCCATTTTTTTCCCTCAAGATTGCTTTGGCTATTCAGGGTCTTTTGTGTCTCCATACAAATTTTAAGACTTTTTGTTCTAGTTCTGTAAAAAATGTGTTTGGTAATTTGATAGGGATTGCATCGAATCTGTAGTTTGCTTTGGGTAGTATAGTTATTTTCACAATATTGATTCTTCCAATCCAAGAACATGGTATATCTCTCCACCTGTTTGGGTCATCTTTGATTTCTTTTATCAGTGTCTTACACTTTTCTGAGTACAGTTCTTTTACCTCCTTAGGTAGGTTTATTCCTAGATATTTTATTCTTTATGTTGCAATGGTGAATGGGATTGTCTCCTTAATTTCTCTTTCTGATGTTTCATTGTTAGTGTACAAGAATACAAGAGATTTCTGCGCATTAATTTTGTATTGTGCAACTTTACCAGATTCATTGATAGCTCTAGTAGTTTTCTTGTGGCATCTTTAGGATTATCTATGTATAGTATCACATCATCTGCAAACAGTGACAGTTTTACTTTTTCTTTTCCAATTTGTATTCCTTTTATTTCTTTTCCCTCTCTGTTTGCCATGACTTAGAGGAAATGCTTTCAGTTTTTCACCATTGAGAATGATGTTTGCTGTGGGTTTGTCATATACGGCCTTTATTATGTTGAGGTGCGTTCTCTCCAGCACTGGAGACTACAGGCTCTTCAGTGAGGCTAATGGTGAACTCTAGGAGGGCTCATGTCAAGGAGTACTTCCCAGAACTTCTGCTGCTTGTGTCCTTGTCCCCACAGTGAGCCACAGCTGCCCCCCATCTCTGCAGGAGACCCTCCAACAATAGCAGGTAGGTCTGGTTCAGTCTCCTGTGGGGTTACTGCTCCTTCCCCCTGAGTCCTGATGCGCACACTACTTTGTGTGTGCCTTCCAAGAGTGGAGTCTCTGTTTCCCCCAGCCCTGTCAAAATCCTGCAATTAAATCCTGCTAGCCTTCAAAGTCTGATTCTCTGGGAATTCCTCTTCGCGTTGCTGGACCCCCAGGTTGGGAAGCCTGTCGTGCGTCTCTGAACCTTCATTACAGTGGGTAGACTTCTGTGGTATAATTCTTCTCCAGTTTGTGAGTCACCCACCCAGTGTTTATGGGATTTGACTTTATTGTGATTGTGCCCCTCCTACCGTCTCACTGTGGCTTCTCCTTTGCCTTTGAATGTGGGGTATCTTTTTTGATGAGTTCCAGTGTCTTCCTGTCGATGATTGTTCAGCAGTTAGTTGTGATTCTGGTGCTCTCACAAGAGGGAGTGAGCACATGTCCTTCTACTCTGCCATCTTGAACCAATCTCCCAGAAGGTTCTTATTAGTTATCTATTTTATATTTGGTAGTGTATGTCAGTCTTAAAGTTTGTAAAATGAATTTACACATGACCATAAATTGTTTAAAACAAAGCTGCTTTTCTTGATAAATAAGCTGTAAGAGAACAGGGATTTTTTTGTTATTGTTATTTTGGTTTATTGTTGTACTCCAAGTATCTAGAATGATGCTGGTTATACTTAGAATTGCTAGGTAAATGCTGAATGAAGGCTGAATAAATCAATAAATGAATTGGGTTCTATTACACATGAAATAGAATTTCCTATTTTTTTCCTCAAGGTGGTGCTGTGTACAGTATAAATGGTCACTTAAGCAATATCATTTTTTTCTAATATTGCCTTGATATCTGATCAATTTCCTTTTATTGTGTATCCTTTTTGTTTTTTAAAAAGCTTCTCATCTTTCTAAACTCTTAATCTTTTAAATTTATTTTCTTCCCTGGAAGAGGCTTTACAAGATTGTCAGAGGTGTTGGCTTTCTTGTTTTTTCCTCCCACCATTTATCTCTACCAAACTGTACAAGCAAATCTCCCTTTGAACCCTTCTTGAAAGATATTACATAAACTGCTTCATTTCTACCTACTATGTCTATCATTTACCATAGAAGGATTTATCTGAAAAACTTTGATACATTCAATGCTAAGTTTTCCATTTCTTAGTCCATTGTTTTTTTTCTAGCTGTTTATTGTCCAGTACTTTTTTTTCTGCTTCAACTTTAAACTAGCTCTCCTTTATAAAGTAATGGTTTTATTGAGATATAATAGGCATAGAATAACTTCACATATATTATGTAATTTGATATGTTTTTAAATATACATACACCTGTGAAACCATCACCACAATCAAGATAATGAGCATATCCATTGCTCTTAAGTCTCCTTGCTTCCCTTAGTAATCCCTCCCCACTCTCTCCCTCCCAACTCATCCCACAATCAAAAGGCAACCTCTGATCTGCTTTCTGTCACTATAAGTTAGTTTTTATTTTGTAGAGTTTTAAGTAAATGGAATCATATACCATTTACTCTTTTTCTTCTGGCTTCTTTCACTCATCATAAATATGTATATCAGTCATTCACTTGTTTTTATTATTGTGTAGTATTTCATTATATGGATATACCACAATTGGTTTAGTCATTCATTTTTTATGTACTCTGGGGCCCTTTGAGCTTTTGGCTATTACAAATAAAGCTGCTGTAAACATTTGTGCCATAGGCTTTTGCATGGATGCTTTCATTTCTCTTGAGTAAATATCTAGGAGTGGAATTACTAAATCATATGGTAAAAGAATGCTTAACTTTTAAAGAAACTGTCAAATTATTTTCCAAAGTGGATGTACTATTTAATATTCCTACCAGCAGTGTATGAGAGTTTCAGTTTCTTCACAACCTTGCCAACACTTGGTATAATCAGTCTTTTTAATTTAGCTATTCTGATATGTGTATAATGATGACTGATCACTTTTTAAGACCAATTTCTTATGTTTAGATACATTTTCAGTTTTTTATGAATTCCATAAAATTTTATATATACTTACATTATCATTAGACATAAAGGAAAAAGATGTATGAATGAAGAAAAATATGGCTTTTAAAAATGGAAGGATTGTGGTTAGTTATTCTTGAAAAGACTGACTCTAGGGCTTCCCTGGTGGCGCAGTGGCTGAGAGTCCGCCTGCCGATGCAGGGGACACGGGTTCGTGCCCCTGTCTGGGAAGATCTCACATGCCATGGAGTGCCGGGGCCCATGAGCCATGGCCGCTGGGCCTGCGCGTCTGGAGCCTGTGCTCCGCAATGGGAGAGGCCGCAACAGTGAGAGGCCTGCGTACCGCAAAAAAAAAAAAAAAAAAAAAGATTGACTCTAGATACAATAAGATCCATGTATCATTAGCCTTGAATATAGGAGGGACTAGCATAGGTGTAGGAGGAATAACTTGAGAGATATCATGACACCATTTCCTCATTCTCCTCTACCTCTTTGATATCTCCTTCTCTCAGGAGTCCTCAAATGACACCATTTATTCCCTTTGGCTCTTCAAAGATTTTCTGTCTTTTAAAACCAAGTATGGCTGGGGAAATGGCTACTTTAAGGTCACTTGTCTCCTAACACTGGATGAGTTCACATCTTAAGAGCTCTTATGAGGAAGGAATGCAGATGGGTCAGATAGGGACTGAGATATCTGGGGACTGCAGGCTACTGATCTAACTCTCACCCTCAGGGGAGTCTCTCTTCTCTTTGCCCTCTACAAAACTGTAAAGATTCAGCTTACTCAAGAGTGCAAATTCCAGGCTGAGCTCTGGGAAGCACAAAAGTGTGCTATGCCCACTCCACCTCTGAGTATACGCTGGCTTAACAAAGATACTGTGACTTCTTTCACAATATTCATGCAAAATGTATATTCCAAGCACACATTTATATTAATGCAAATATAAAACATTTCAATTAAACATAATAAATGTAAGCCAGTATTTGTAAGCTATGTGAGCACAGAGAATATCCTAATTTATCATTTTTCCCTCCTCCTCTCATTCTCCCCTCTCAATGCCTGGCATGTGATGTGCATGGGTGGGGGGGTGGGAGGGGGACATTAAATATAAAATCATTTAAAATGCACCACATAGTGTTTTGAAGTTAATAAGATGAGAACCAATAATTTGACAGAGTTTAGCAATGGCCGCCATGCCAACTGGGTCACCTTGATCAAGTTATCAAACATTTCTATACCTTCATCTGTAAAACAGGGATAATGATTGTACCCAAATCATAGAGTTCTTGTGGTGGTTAAATAATTTATTCTAAAGAAAGCTCTTAGAACATTGCTTGGTACATAGTAAACACTAAGTAAGTATTAGATATAGTTAAGGAAGTAGATTTCAAAAATATTGTTTCTCAAAACTAAAGAAAATACAAGACAAAGGAATAGATAAATGGATATTCCAGACTCAAACCATTGATGAAATTAAAATCTTCCCTGTCTCAAAATTAATTTTAATCACTATTAGTGTTAATTTTGAGACAGAAAGATTTTAATAACTTTTCAATAATATTCCTATTTTTGACTCTATTGATCTACAGTTCCCATTAGCATTTATAACCTATTTCCTAAGAGCAGTCTTCTGCTTATGTATTGTGACTTTATTATTGAACTTGATCTATGCCCTTAGCCCTTTGCGATGTTACTATAGTTAGATACCTTGCTTTCCTCCCAACCTCTTAATGCAATTAATTCCTTCAACATAGATCTTTGTTAATTAAGACACAGATAGGCTAAAACTCTTGTAAAATGGAAACATTTATAAATCTTCTATTATCTAAGTTAATGTTTCTCAATTCTGGAGTGTCTGTTAGAAATTAGAACCTCTGCAGTGGGTGAGGGTGTAAACTGGGGCCCAGAACCTGCATTTTCAAAAGAGTTTGCAGTATAGATAGATATGTGTAAGCACGGTGTTGAACGAAATAATTTTTATTAATTAGGATTATGACATTTTTGCTGCTTTCACAGAATTCTAGCATTGGAAGAGGGCTTGGAAATTTTCTACCCCCTCTAAATTTTTTTAATATAGAGAAGGCATCTAAATTTCCCAAATTTTCACAGTGTAAAGGTCAGAAGTAAAGCTAAAGTAGCTTGATTCCCAGTGCTCTTTACAATATATCATATTCTCCTTACCATTTGAATGTAATTTTGAGGTCAGTTTCATTATTGTTAAATCAATGTATTTTGGAGAAAGTTAATATTTTTAATTTATTATTTTTCACTCTTTTGGGAACAGGAATAACACTGTTAAGTAAGAAGCAGAGTTAATTAAACATATTGACTGTAAGGAAAAAACTGAACTGAAATTCACATATTTGTATTCCTTTTTTGAATGAATAAACATGTGTAAGAAAACATCAGAATATAGTTATCATCATCATCATTATCATCAATTCTTGGTTAAGTCACTAAATTGACTTAATTAATCTCAATCTTTGAAAACTTTAAGAGTTTTCTAAGACCTGTGAGAAATATAATTGCTGATCAAATGTCAAAATAATATCAAGCAAACTAGTTGAGTCAGAGGACACTGGAAAACGGTTTTAACTTAATCCCATAAATGCAATTTCCCAGTCCAGTCAATTACTTAAAATTCAGCAAAAATCTGAGACTATATAGTAGTTAGAAGGACTAACCCTATAAGAGAGGCAGGTGTAAGAGTGAAGATATTTTGAAGATCTTCTCTCAGATTTCTCTTGATTAGCGCTATACCACTGAGTATCTACTATGGAGGGGGTTTTAGTACCAGGTAAAATCTGAGAAATGAAGGTTCAGAGTGGAAAAGACCTATTTCACTTCAATTATGATCTTTACTTCATTGATTCAGAGCCAACTTATCTATTAGTCATAGTGGCACAGATCAAATGGCTCACAATACTGTTAGAGACCCATTAAAATTTTTAAATTTTGTTAAATCTTAAGAAAAAGCATGAAGTTTTAGGATTATAAAAGTGTTTTAAATTTTTTCTCACATCAGAAAAGAATAACATTTTAGGGCCATTACAATTTATTAAATTTGCCTAAAATAATAAAATATTTAAAGTTATATAAAAATAATTTTTAATGTTATTATTTTGTGGGAAGGACCTATGAAGGCAAAAAGTGTGAGAGACCATGAAGGTCATAATGCTGCCCTGCACTGATCCATTGACTTGCTTTCTTTTTTTCTTCCAGCTTTACTGAGATATAATTGACATACAACATTGTATAAGTTTAAGGTGTACAGCATAATGATCGGACAACATACAAAATAAAGTGATTACCACTATAAGTTTAGTGAACTTCCATTATCTCATATAGATACACTATAGAAATTAAAAAAACTCTTTTCCCTTGTGATGATAACTCTTAGGATTTACTCTTTTGAAACTTTCATATTTAACATACAACAGTGGTAATTATACTTAGCATGTTACATATTACATTCCCAGTACTCACTTATCTTATAACTAGAAGTTTGTACCTTTTGACTGCCTTCATCCAGTTCCCCGTTCTTCCCAACTCCTGCCTCTGCTAACCACAGATCTCATATCGTTTTCTACAAGTTTGTTTGTTTTGAAGTATAATTGACCTAAAACACTATGTTAGTTCCTGGTACACAACATAGAGAATCAATATTTCTATACATTTCAAAAAGATCACCATGATGTCTAGTTACTATTTTTTCACCATACAAAGATATTACATAGTTGTTGACTATATTCCCAGCACTGTACATTTCACACCCATGACATTTATTTTCTAACTGAAAGTTTGTACCTGTTAATCTCCTCATCTATTTCTCTCCTTCCCCAGCCCCTCCCTTCTGGCAACCATCTGTTTGTTCTCTGTATCTATGAACTCTGTTTCTGTTTGGTTATGTTTTTTCATTTGTTTTGTTTTTAACATTCCACATATGAGTAAAATCTTATGGCAATTGTCTTTTTCTGTCTGACTTATTTCACTTAGCATAATAATCTCCAGGTCCATCCATATTGTCAAAAATGGCAAGATTCCATTCATTTTTATGGCTGAGTTATATTCCATTATGTAAATAGATAGATAGATAGATATGGAAGCAACCTAAGTGCCCATCTATAGATGAATGGAGGAATAAGATGTGATCTATATCTAGATAGATAGATAGATATAGAGATGGAGATATATAGATTTCTTTTTGCTGTCTTTTTGTTTTTGTTTTCTCTTTTGCTTTCCTCTCTTCTTCCTCTTTTTAAATTGAAGTATTGTTGATTTACAATATCGTGTTAGTTTCAGGTGTACAGCACAGTGATTCAGTTTTATATTTTTTTCAGAATCTTTTCCATTATAGGTTATTATAAAATATGGGGTATAGTTCCCTTTGCTATACAGTAGGTCCTTGTTGGTTATCTATTTTGTATATAGTAGTGTGTATATGTTAATCCCAACCTCCTAGTTTATTCCTCCCCCACCCCCCTTTCCCCCTTGGTAATCATAAGCCTCACACTGGTCAGAATGGCCATCATCAAAAAGTCTACAAATAATAAATCCTGGAAATGGTGTGGAGAAAAAGGAACCTCCTACACTGTTAGTGGGAATGTAAATTAGTACAACCACTATGGAGAACAATATGGATGTTCCTTGGAAAACTAAAAATAGAGCTACCATATGATCCTGCAATCCTGCCCCTGAGCATATATCCAGAGAAAACCATAATTCAAAAAGAAATGTTCATTGTAGCACTATTTACAATAGAAAAGCGATGGAAACAATCTAAATGCCCATCAACAGATGAATGTATAAGGAAGATGTGGTATATTTATACAATGGAATATTACTCAGCCGTAAAAAATGAAATAATGCCATTTGCAGCATTATCTCATGGATGGATCTAGAGATTATCATACTAAGTGGAGTAAGCCAGACAAAGAAAGACAAATATCATGTGATACTGCTTGTATGTGGAATCTAAAAAAAAAAAAAGAACTTATTTTCAAAACAGAAAGAGACTCACAGACATAGCTGTCTTTTTGATAATAGCCATTCTGACAGGTTTAAGGTGATATCTCATTGTGATTTTGATTTGCATTTCCCTGATGACTAGTGATGTTGAGAATCTTTTCATGTGCCTGTTGGTCATCTGCATGTCTTCTTTGGAAAATGTCTATTCAGATCCTCTGCTTCCATTTTAATTGGATTGTTTGTTTATCTGATGTTGAGTTGTATGAGTTCTCTGTATACTTTGGATATAAACTCCTTATTGGATATATTGTTTGCAAATATCTTCTCCCATTCAGCAGGCTGCCTTTTTGTTTGGTTGATAGTTTTCTTTGCTATGCAAAAACTTTTTAGTTTGATGTAGTCCCATTTGTTTATTTTTGCTTTTGGTTCTCTTGCCTGAGGAGACATCCAAAAAAATATTGCTAAGACTGATGTCAAAGAGCATACTGCCTATGTTTTCTTCTAGCAGTTTTATGGTTTCAGATCTTACATTTAAATCTTTCTTTAATACATTTTGAGTTTATTTTTGTATATGGTGTGAGAAAGCAGTTCAGTTTGATTCTTTTGCATGTAGCTGTCCAGTTTTCCCAAAACCATTTATTGAAAAGACTGTCTATCCCCTACTGTATATTCTTACATCCTTTGTTGTAGATTAATTGCCCCAGTTTTCCCAAAACCATTTATTGAAAAGACTGTCTATCCCCTACTGTATATTCTTACATCCTTTGTTGTAGATTAATTGCCCATATAAGTGTGAGTTCATTTCTGGGCTCTCTATTTTGTTCCATTGATCTATGTATCTGTTTTTGTGTCAGTATCATGTTGTTTAGATTACTGTAGTTTTATAGTGTAGTTTGAAATCAGGGAGTGTGATACCTCCAGCTTTGTTCTTCTTTCTTAAGATTGTTTGGCTATTCGAGTCTTTTGAATCTCCATGTAAATTTTAGAATTATTTGCTCTAGTCTGTGAAAAATGCCATTGGTATTTTGATAGGAATTGCATTGAATCTGTAGATTGCCTTGGAGAGTATGGTCATTTTAATAATATTAATTCTTCCAGTTCATGGGCACAGTATATCTTTCCATCTGTTTGTGTTGTCTTCAATTACTTTCATCAGTGTCTTACAATTTTCTGAGTACAGGTCTTTTAACTCCTTAGTTAGACTTATTCCCAAGTATTTTATTCTTTTAGATGTAATTGTAAATGGGATTTCTTTCTTAATTTCTCTTTATGATAGTTAATTTTTAGTGCATAGAATGCAACAGATTGCTGTATATTAATTTTATCCTGCAACTTTACCAAATTCATTGATTAGTTCTAGTAGTTTTTTAATGGTGTCTTTATGATAGTCTAGGTATAGAATTATGTCATCAGCAAAGAGTGACAATTTTATTTCCAATTTGGATTTTTTGTTGTTGTTGTGTAATTGCTGTGGCTAGGACTTCCAATACTCTGCTGAATGAAAGTGGTGACAGTGGGCATCCTTGTCTTGTTCCTGATCTTAAAGGAAATGCTTTCAGCATTTCACCATTGAGTACAATGTTGGCTGTAGGTTTGTCATATATGGCCTTTATTTTGTTGAGGTATGCTCCCTCTCTGCCCACTGTCTAGAGAGTTTTTGTCATAAATGGATGTTGAATTTTGCCAAAAGCTTTTCTGTATCTATTGAGGTGATCTTATTTTTTTTTCTTTCAATTTGTAAATGTGGTGTATCACATTGATAAATTTGAGAATGTTGAAAAATCCTTGCATCTCTGGGCTAAATCCTCCTTGATTCTTTTAATGTATCATTGGATTTGCTAATTTTTTTTTTTTTTTTTTTGTGGTACGTGGGCCTCTCACTGTTGTGGCCTTTCCCCTTGCAGAGCACAGGCTCTGGACGTGCAGGCTCAGTGGCCATGCCTCACAGGCCCAGCCACTCTGTGGCATGTGGGATCTTCCTGGACTGGAGCACGAACCCGCGTCCCCTGCATTGGCAGGTGGACTCTCAACCACTGGGCCACCAGGGAAGCCCTGGATTTGGTTTGCTAATATTTTGTTGAGGATTTTTGTATCTATGTTCATCAGTGATATTCACCAGTAATTTTCTTTTTTTGTGATACCTTTGTCTGGTTCTGATATCAGGATGATGCTGGTCTCATAGAATGAGTTCAGAAACATTCCTTCCTCTGCAGTTTTTTGGAATAGTTTGAGAAGGGTAGGTGTTAACTCTTCCTCAAATGTTTAGTAGAGTTCACCTGTGAAACCATCTGGTCCTGACTTTTGCTTTTTGGGAGTTTTCCAGTTATGGATTCAGTTTCATGACTGGTAAGTGGTCTGTTCATACTTTCTATTCTTCTTGGTTCAGTCTTGGAAGTTTGTACATTTTTAGGAATTTGTCCATTTCTTCTAGGTTATCCATTTTATTGAGATATAGTTGTTCATAGTAGTCTCTTATGATCTTTTGTATCTTTGTGGTGTCAGTTGTAACTTCTTTTTCATATCTAGTTTTAATTATTTGGACCCTCTCTCTCTTACATTTCTCTCACTTTTTTTGGATGAATTTGACTAAAGGTTTAATCAATTTTGTGTATCTTTTCAAAGAACCAGCTGTTACTTTCATTGATCTTCTAAATATTTTTTTTAGTCTCTATTTTATTTATTTCTGCTCTGATCTTTGTGATTTCTTTCCTTCTACTCACTTTGGGTTTTGTTTCTTCTTCTTTTTCTAGCTCTTTTAGGTGTATAGTTAAGTCGTTCATTTGAGGTTTTTCTTGTTTCCTGAGGTAAGCTTGTGTTGCTATAAACATATCTCTTATAACTGTCTTTGCTGCTTTTGAATGAGGAATATAGCAAAGTGTAGAGAACTGCCAGAGAGACACCAGGGCTCTTTCTGAAACTGCTGGTGCTCGAATATTGGCTCCCCCTTGACGTCACTAATATCCAATGGATTTCTCTATGCAATTGCTTATTCAGGACATTAATTTTCTCTTTCTAATTTCAAACCTGAATGTCATGAAGTTCAAAAGTTAGAATTTAAAATAAAAGTATTCTTATACTTTTGTGTGTTTTTTTGGCTGCCTTTGGTCTTCGTTGCTGTGCACAGGCTTTCTCTAGTCGTGGCAAGCGGGGGCTACTCTTTGTTGCGGTGCGCAGGCTTCTCATTGTCGTGGCTTCTCTTGTTGCGGAGCACAGGCCCTAGAACACGCGGGCTTCAGTACTTGTGGCTTGTGAGCTCTAGAGTGCAGGCTCAGTCGTTGTGGCACACAGGCTTAGTTGCTCTGCAGCATGTGAGAACTTCCCAGACCAGGGATCGAACCCATGTTCCCTGCATTGGGAGGCGGATTCTTAACCACTGTGCCACCATGGAAGTCCAAAAGTATTCTTATTCTTATTTTAAACAGATAATTTTAAAATAAAACAGAAATCTTAAAGCTGACAATCAGATAATATATAAGCATTGTCTTTTACAAACTTTAAGACTAGGGTACAGGGCTTCCCTGGTGGTGCAGTGGTTGAGAGTCTGCCTGCCAATGCAGGGGACACAGGTTCGTGCCCCGGTCTGGGAAGATCCCACATGCCGCGGAGCAGCTGGGCCCGTGAGCCATGGCCGCTCAGCCTGCGCGTCCGGAGCCTGTGCTCCACAACGGGAGAGGCCACAACAGTGAGAGGCCCGCATACCGCAAAAAAAAAAAAAAAAAAAAAAAAGACTAGGGTACAATAAAAAAATTGCAATTGTTTATTGCAGTCCTGCATTAAGAGAGCTCTTAACTAGGGACTTTGGAAAATTTAGCAGATATTTAAATAGAGGTTTAAATAGAGGTGCTGTTTTTGGGGGGAAGTTGAATACCATCCGTTTCAGTGTCAAAAATATAGCTTACTGCTTTCTTATCCATTTTTGGGGCACCTTGGGAAGAGCCTACTTGCTGAATACAACCCTTTTTACATATTATTTTTCAAACATATTTACTTCCCTCATAAGCCATAGACTGGTAATTTCAACTTAGCATCTTTATGTAGTTTAATTATAATCTCCTTGCTTTAAAAAATACTTTATACTCTTTCTGAATTGAAGAATCTAGAGAACTAGACACTGGAGAATTAACTGTATTTAGCTAATGAAAAGCAGATTCCTATGAGTCCAAATCTATAAGAGACTGGCTTAAAGTCTGTGATTAGTAGACTTTTCAGAGGATCTATTTAATGATACTTGAACATACATCATAAAGTGATTATAAAACTTGTATACTTTCAATTTATTACAAACTGAAATGGTAGTTTACATAGTGTTGGTCAACAGCACTGTCATCCACAAGAAGAGTCTTTACTCTGAGGGTAAAGACTTAAGAAAGGTTGTCACCACAAGGCAATGGCTTCCTCAGGCCAAATCAGCACTGGGACCACAAATGCTTTTGATTTCAAAAAAATTTCACAATTTGTACAGAAACACAAAAGACCTCAAATACCCAAAGCAATCTTGAGAATGAAAAAAGGAGCTGGAGGAATCAGGCACCCTGACTTCAGACTATACTACAAAGCTATAGTAATCAAGACAGTATGGTACTGGCACAAAAACAGAAAGATACATCAATGGAACAGGATAGAAAGCCCAGAGATAAACCCATGCACATATGGTCACCTTATCTTTGATAAAGGAGGCAGGACTGTACAGTAGAGAAAGGACAGCCTCTTCAATAAGTGGTGCTGGGAAAACTGGACAGGTACATGTAAAAGTATGAGATTAGATCACTCCCTAACACCATACACAAAAATAAACTCAAAATGGATTAAAGACCTAAATGTAAGGCCAGAAACTATCAAACTCTTAGAGGAAAACATAGGCAGAACACTCTATGACATAAATCACAGCAAGATCCTTTTTGACCCACCTCCTAGAGTAATGGAAATAAAAACAAAAATAAACAAATGGGACCTAATGAAACTTCAAAGCTTTTGCACAGCAAAGGAAACCATGAACAAGACGAAAAGACAACCCTCAGAATGGGAGAAAATATTTGCAAATGAAGCAACTGACAAAGGATTAATCTCTAAAATTTATAAGAAGCTCATGCAGCTCAATAACAAAAAAACAAGCAACCCAATCCAAAAATGGGCAGAAGACCTAAATAGACATTTCTCCAAAGAAGATATACAGACTGCCAACAAATACATGAAAGAATGCTCAACATCATTAATCATTAGAGAAAGGCAAATCAAAACTACAATGAGATATCATCTCACACAGTCAGAATGGCCATCATCAAAAAATCTAGAAACAATAAATGCTGGAGGGGGTGTGGAGTAAAGGGGACCCTCTTGCACTATTGGTGGGAATGTAAATTGATACAGCCACTGTGGAGAACAGTATGGAGGTTCCTTAAAAAACTACAAATAGAACTACCATATGACCCAGCAATCCCACTACTGGGCATATACCCTGAGAAAACTATAATTCAAAAGAGTCATGTACCAAAATGTTCATTGCAGCTCTATTTACAATAGCCCGGAGATGGAAACAACCTAAGTGTCCATCATCGGATGAATGGATAAAGAAGATGTGGCACATATATACAATGGAATATTACTCAGCCATAAAAAGAAACGAAATTGAGCTATTTGTAATGAGGTGGATAGACCTAGAGTCTGTCATACAGAGTGAAGTAAGTCAGAAAGAGAAAGACAAATACTGTATGCTAACACATACATATATATGGAATTTAAGAAAAAAAAATGTCATGAAGAACCTAGGGGTAAGACAGGAATAAAGATACAGACCTACTAGAGAATGGACTTGAGGATATGGGGAGGGGAAAGGGTAAGCTGTGACAAAGTGAGAGAGAGGCATGGACATATATACACTACCAAACGTAAGGTAGATAGCTAGTGGGAAGCAGCCGCATAGCACAGGGAGATCAGCTCGGTGCTTTGTGACCGCCTGGAGGGGTAGGATAGGGAGGGTGGGAGGGAGGGAGAAGCAAGAGGGAAGAGATATGGGAACATATGTATATGTATAACTGATTCACTTTGTTATAAAGCAGAAACTAACACACCATTGTAAAGCAATTATACTCCAATAAAGATGTAAAAAAAAAAAAATGCTTTAAGAGTTCACAGAAGAGAGGGGAATAAACTCAGGGTAGGAGCATTTGGGAACTGTTTCACAGAGGGGTAGATTGTAACTGAAAGAAGGATTTAGAGAAGGGAATTTGGGCAAAGGCAGTGATGTAACCTCATGGAAGCATGAATGAATCATCAGTAATGACTCATGAGAAAAATGAATAATTGAATAGCAAATTTTACAAACATGAGGGACAGGAAGAAACAATTGGATCTAGCCTCTTAGCTTTATGGAAGTAAGATCTTATTATCTCATTTTGCAGATAAAACAACTGAGGCTAAAATATTAGGAGAGTTTTAATGAGGTGACTAAGTCCTTAGTCCAGTGATTATTTTTTTCAAACTTTCAAAATAGATTTTTAAACATATAGATTTCTGGATTCAAATCCTAGGGAGTCTAACTCAGTAAGTGGGGGTGGGAACTGGGTTCTCCATTTTTCACAAGATCCTCAGATGGTCCCCAAATGCAGGATTTGGGGGATGATGCTTTGTTATAATAGGTAACCAGGGAACATCTTGTGCTATCTTTTTTTTTTTCTTGCATTATGCGCGCCTCTCACTGTTGTGGCCTCTCCCATTGCGGAGCACAGGCTCTGGACGCGCAGGCTCAGCGGCCATGGCTCACGGGCCTAGCCACTCCGCGGCATGTGGGATCTTCCCGGACCGGGGCACGAACCCGTGTCCCCGGCATCGGCATGCGGACTCTCAAGCACTGTGCCACCAGGGAAGCCCTATATTCTTATCTGAAGTCTAATCCTAAGTTTTCATTAACTCAGGGTAGATGGACAAATATTTGGTTTGTCCCATCACTATTATTCTTTTCCCATTTTCCTAGTTTTCAAAAATTCCTTCACAGGCAGAAAGTGGAGGCCTGACATCACTGCCCCCAAATTTGAAACTATGTGCATATATCTGGATCCAGGCTCCTCAATGCAAGCATCATAATAAGAATCCCAGAGAAGACCTAGGAATGATGGAGAGACGAGAATACTGAGTCAAAAACCCTGAGTTTGAGTTCTGGCTTACCACTTAACTGCCTACTGGTCTTGGTTAAGTTACTTTAACCCACATTTTAAATGATCATCTATGTAATGAGACCAGTAAGGTTTTGACTGATTATGTTACAAGATTATGGACAGGACAGAAGGATATAGTGTAGGAATTCTCTAAAACTATGAAGACCAATGCAAATTTTCAAAAATTATAATGAGGATTCAATTCAACACACTTTATTTAATTGCAATTGAATATCCACGATAAGTAAGCCACCGTAGCAGTTACAGTATAGTAGGAGCCTCAGCCCTGCTCTCACGGTGAAAATCCCATCCTCATTCTTATCATCTTTTGGTTCCTGACATTGATCAGAGAGTAGGGCCACCAAAAAGCCATGACCTGACTGTCCCCTTCACCAAGTCTAAGGCGTGAAATAATTAACAGGAGGGTAGAAAGGAATTGTAAACGTTTTATTCCTGTTGCTCTCTCTTTTTTCTTTTCCTCTAAAGGCTGAAGCGTTCTGGGGACTTGTGTTCCTTCTTGGGAAATACTACACTTTGGGAAAGTTTTAAAAAGGCCATAATGGGGGCCTGAGGAAGGAAATTAGGAGTTGCTTGTATATTTCACTTGGGATCAGGCTCTTTTGGAAAAGTAAAGGGTCTTTGTGAAGTTTCTGCATTTCATAGTTTATCTCATTAAGGCAGACGTCATGGTGGTGGATGGGAAGAATGTATTTGGGCTTCTCTTAATATACTTGTTTGGATCCTAAGTGGAGTGATAAGCGGTAACATTCAAAGCTGGGTTCAAAGCAGGAAGAAAATCCTATTTCTAACAAGTGTACAAATGATGCAAGTCAGGATGTGATTAGTGAAATGGTATTTCAGAGAAGGGAGACTGCGATCAGCCATGTGGGAGTAGGAGATAAGAGGACAGAGTTTTGAAAAAAGCAAATGACAGCAAACGACGATACAATAGTAAAGGGGGTGGAGTATGAAAAGCCACAGGACTACAGATCAAAATACTCTCCCTGTGTGATCCTAGTCAAATCACTGTCAAATCTGGTGCCCCCTTTATTTCCATCTTTTTTTTTTTTTTTTTTTTTTTGCGGTACACGGGCCTCTCACTGTTGTGGCCTCTCCCGTTGCAGTGCACAGGCTCCGGACGCGCAGGCCCAGTAGCCACGGCCCACGGGCCCAGCTGCTCTGCGGCACGCGGGATCCTCCCGGACCAGGGCACGAACCCGTGTCCCCTGAATCGGCAGGCGGACTCTCAACCACTGCGCCACCAGGGAAGCTCTATTTCCATCTTAACGCATCCCCCGTTTATTTTTCTTTTAGACAATTGCATTAGCCTTTTAATTGGTCTCTAGCCACAGCTACCAGTCATTCCTTAAACTAAGCCACTCTGTAACTAGAATTACCTCCTTAAAACTTGAATCTGATTTCCCAACTAACTCCCCTACTGGAAAGAGTTGATGATGTTCCTGTTGCTGACAAACACCCTGGCTACAGCTCCAGATCCACCGGCTAGGATGGCCCGACCCCAAACACAGACACCTTATGCTCTCCTCTTCACCCCCCCACCCCACATACTTTTGGACACTAAAACATGAACTTTTTTTTTAATCACCACACGTCACACTCCTAGAATGCCCTTTCCCTCCTCCTCCATCTGGCAAACTTGTATTATCCAACAATATTCAGCTCAAGTGGTACTTCTTCAGTAAAATCTTTCTTACCCTTCCCTAATAATAATGAATTAAATATTTCTAGATCACAGGAGGATTTTTCTTTCCAAGACTTTTCTGGAATTTCCAGGCCAAATGGATGAGCAGCCTTATTATTGGCAGGGTATGCTTCAAAATAAATTATCCTCTTGGTCTCCCTGGTGTTAGAAAGAATAGTTACGTGTGTTCTTGGGTTATTCTCTTTCCATGAATGTTTAAACGACAGAAATTAGGAGAAGGCTCACATTTTACCTGAGACCAAAGCTCACCCTCTTTTGTACTTGCAAGTTCTCAAAATGTCTCTTGCTGGAAATCTGTTTAAGTAGGCTTTAATTCAACCATGGTAAATTAAAGCTTGGAACTTCAATCTTCCAAGAGCATCTTTTCATCATTTTGAAACCAGTAAAATCTCCCTCCGTGTATTCACAAGTGTGTTTTATGGAGCAAAGAAATTCAATCCCATGAGGGTTTCATTAAATCTGGAAAAAATAAGTAGTGGAGCCAGATCCAGTTTAAGTGATAACTCACAACATAATGTTCTGTTTCTGTAGGACTTTCCCTTTCAACTCTTTAATCTCACTGTAACTCACATAAACTGCAGTCTTAGACTGCAGTCCTTAGACTTGATTCTGATATGGTGAACAAACCCAGGAAGGTATTTTTTTCACTGCTGTCTTCTTGTTTACAATTATTAGTTGTTATTGAATTCATCCAAAGTTCTTACCCTACCCCAATTCTTCTGTCATCCCAAGCAGGTCCATTGTTGGATTAGATCATGTTTAAACCCTAAAATCTTCACACAGCATGGCAGGTGAGCAAGTGGAAAAGTGTGATGACCCTTGCTTTCTGAACTGGAAGCACAAGCATTACATAGTTAAAGGGAGTTCCTCTAGATTTCTGAGGCAAATGAGGGAAGAGCTGGAGAAGGAAGGGCTCTGATACAAGTGATTAGATGAAAGGCAATTCTTTGTCCCATGTCAGGTGGTTTTCTGCCTGATGTGCATCTTGTCAGGCATAAATTAAGAAGTGCTGTGGTCATTGGGAAGTATTCCTTCTCAAGGCTATCTCTTAATAGCAATAAGTTGTCAGAAGGACCTTCCTCTTTCATCTTAGTCTCTTTGTTTTTCAGAATCTTTCTGTGGTAATTCAATAAACTCAGCCATCCCTTTGTAATTACACAAGGAAAGGTTTGTGACTAATTATTTCCTTTATGCAAGCAGCATAAGGGTAATTTACCAAGAAGGCAATATTAGACAATGGTTCTCAAACCTGATAGCATCCCAGCTCCAGCAGGGATCTTGCTGTGTGAGGACTCCACACTCGACCCTAGGCTCTCAGATCTCTGGAGGGATGGGACCTCAAAGGCTACTTTTTAAAAGTTCGCCAAGCCAGTTAGATGATTACTTATGTTTAAGGACCCTTTATCTTGTGGTCTCTTGCAAGGCTTCTCAAAGTCACTCTCCCCTGGGGAGACTGTAAAAAGTAGATTTGATGTCCAACCCTAAGGGATACTGATTGCTGTGAGGGGTCCAGAAATAGGCATTTTAATAAGTCCCCAAGGTGCTTCTGAAGCAGGTGGCCAGTGTGCCTGATTTTAAGGTATGCTGTTCCATTCAAGGTTTAGCTAAAAGGAAGCAGAAGGGCAAAGATTTGAGAGGCTCAGCGGTTTCTGGTCCAGGGTCAGTTCCAAAAGTCTTCCAAATGCCATACCAACCTGTGTCTGGACAACCCCAGTGCCAGAGGGAGAGTGAGAGTGGAGAGGGCGCCTGTCAGGGATAGGGTGGGTTTCCGGGTGTATCTTGCTCAGGATTAAGATGGGAGAATCTCAGTTAAAAAACACAGGCTAGGGCTTCCCTGGTGGCGCAGTGGTTGAGAGTCCGCCTGCCGATGCAGGGGGACACGGGTTCGTGCCCCGGTCCGGGAGGATCCCGCATGCCGCGGAGCAGCTGGGCCCGTGAGCCATGGCCGCTGAGCCTGCGCGTCCGGAGCCTGTGCTCCGCAATGGGAGAGGCCACAGCGGTGAGAGGCCCGCGTACCGCAAAAAGAAAAAAAAAAAAAAAACACAGGCTATACAGATGCTCATCCCCTCCCTCCTGATATATTTTAACAGCTCTTCCTTAGTCTTCTTGCCTTCAGGGTCTCCCTGGCTTGTCTGTCTCCCTTTTCCCAATTTGATTCCAGCCCCAACTCCCATAGTGCTGTTAGAATGAATTTTATGGAAGGTAAATTGTGTTTTCTCAGTGGCTTAACAATCTTCAAATCTCTGTAGCTTCAAACTCTTCTCAGTAATTTACCCATACCAAAACCAGACTCTTCAGCAAAGGATCTAATGCTATTTTTCATGTCGCCTCTTTGTACGTTTCCACCCTCACCTACCATCTCGATTCACAGTGTAAAGAAACGCCTTTGCCTGCAACCTACTTTTCGTGACTGTTTGGTGGACCTTAAGTTAAAATGTGAGCCAACCTGTCAAGTCTTCTATGACTACTCCAAGTAGAATTATTCTTCCCTCTGAATCTTTTACATACCTGTACCATAGCACCTATTACTCTATATTACATTTATTTATTTTAAAGTCTAGTCTCCCCAATAGACTTAACCATGTTTTAATGTTATTATCATTAATATTAATAAAAGTAAAAGTAATAATAGTAGCTGGTAGTAGATAGACATTAAAATAAAATACATATGTGAAGAAATACACAGAAAAAAAATGACCTTAAAAGCCCAGTTAGGGGAGGGAGCGTGGGAATTGTTCATGGTTATTATGACCTGTTTAGGCCCTGGTCACTCATTATATCCCTCCCAGTGCTTGAGGCCACTTCATCCTTTCCTGGAGACTCAGCTTTGCTGTCCCCTGGAAGCACAAGCTACATCCCAGTCCTCACTGAAGACAGCTCTTTCATACCCTCCAAACTCCCAGCCCAGCCTCCAGAGCATCAGTGTCTAGATTCTGGTAATCGGGCTTCCTTCTTATTTATGGGACCCAGTGCCTACTTTGCAGACTACTGTACGGAACTCTCTGCCTTACTCAAGCAGCTGGGCCTAGTTATTGTTAATCAGCCTCCTGGTGGAGACCCAAGTAGTGCCCTGTGATCCTGCTACCTGTGTGGGAGCCCCACCTGACCATGCCTGCTTGCTTAGATCTCTGAATGTGCTAGTCTGATGCAGTAAAAATACCAGAGCTGGCACATCAGCTTTGTTTGGAGATAACTTCTGGTTAAGTTGACAGTTAGTCCATCATCGACTTCCATGATCCATCTAGTTTTCACAGGGGCTAGACAGGTAGGTAAACTGAATAGAGATATGATGGGGACACCAATCCCTGCATTGATGCTGATGTTAACATCCACAATCCTAGGAATGCAGTGTTATTTATGTTTTACTGTCTTGGTTGCTGTGGAAGCTGGGGCAGAGGACCCAAGAGACAACATCATTAAGAAAATTTAAGGAGATATTTCAATGTGTTCAATATATATGGTGAGTATTGTAACTTCTAGCATGATATACATTGGACAATAATTTATGGAAAATAGAATAACACTGGGAAAATAAAATTTCAATATGGCAGACAGCATACAGAGAAAATGAAAAGAATTCTGTTTTGATGCTGGTTGAGTTAGTATCTGTGTGAATTAGGACAAGCCATACAACATATTGGGGATCTATTTTCTCATCTGTAAAACAAAGAAAATGTACTAGAACTGGGACAGCAGCATAATTCTATGATTTTTCTTATTATTTTCTTGGTGTTATTATAAAATTGCAGTAATTAAAGGAACCTAGGAGGAAAATTAAGAACAGTAAACATTTTAAGAATAGTATATTTTATAGTCCATAAAGGATAAAAGCACATTTTTGTAAAAATTAACTTAAAAACATCAAAAAGTTGAGTCTACATAAGACGTAAAATTATCATATGCCTTCTTTTATGTAGTTAGATTTCTTTTTGTTTGCAGTTCCAAATCATGATATTAGGCAAATATCCATCACTTAGAAGGAATAATGTACTTTTAAGAAGATCTGTTCATTAAGGTTTTATGTTCCAAATATCTTTGCAGCTATGAAATAGTGGGTTGAACTTTGGACTACTCTTCAGTGATTCTTTTTAATAGAATGCTATTTTTGAATAAAGACAATACATATATCAGAATTTTTAAAATTCATGGATATTAGGAACTGAGAATGTGTCATTGACTCGATTTAAAATAGTCTATGCTCTGTAGCCCTGAGGAACTGAGAAGTATGTCAAAGGACAAGGAAAAAAGCCATCTAGAAAAAAGTGAAGACAATGTCCCTGAGTGTGATTTGGAAAGAAGCAAGAATGACATTTGCAGAATTTGGCAAGATAACTAGAGTAAAGAGCAAGAACTGGAATAGCTGTTTCCAAGTTTTAGGGCAGTTGGGAATCAAAACCCTGAAGAAATTTGAATGAAGGGAAATTCCACTTTGGCATCCCTGGGAATGCTTAAGTGTATAGTCTTGCCTGTTAATATTATTGAAAAATCTCTTCCTTTGGCTAAAGCAGGAAAGGGAAAAGAAACACATTTTATAGTAAAACTCAGACACATTATGGCAAAGTAAAAATTTTTTTAAAGAAGTACTTCATATTAGATGGTTTCCCTAAGCCAGAACTCCTTTCTTTGATGATTTAAGAAATAAATAATTAGGAACATTCTAAGGAGCAGAAGTAAATATATTCCAGGGAATATCTTGGGAAAATAACACATATTAAAAATATAAGCTTCAATGATCGTTTAAAAAAGGACAGGCTTCAGTGCATAAATAAATTTACAACCTCCAAAACTTATAACGAAAAGATTATAAGATTAAAAGATTTCTCCAGGGGAAAAAGGGAGACAAAAGAAATCCTTGAAAAAAAAATCAACTCATGTCAAAGTAATTCATGGTTCTTTACACACATACTAATGGTTAATCCACTCAGAAATAATCAAGGGGTTGATTTTATTTGTATTAGATGAAACTGTTGCTACCTGGAGTTTTTCATTTACCAATATCTGACCCTAGTAGCAGTTTTTAATAGAGTTGTTCAAAGGAGGTTTTCAGCATTTGTATTCATTGATATGTCTTTGAAGAATGACTGATGCCTTAATGTAAGCGAAACAATTATTCTTGGTAGAATCCTTGCAACTTCGTGGTGTACACAACCATGGGAGGGTAACGAAAGGGCACATGGTCCCAATGGTGCACCCTTGGACATGGAGATCATAATGTTAGGAAACACAATCCACAGTTTCCTGAATTTTAAATCAGATTTTATGCTAGATTTTTCTCTCTGTTTCTATGTTAAAGGAACTCCAACGCTGTTTCAACGCACCTTTGATTATTATATATTCATTGCAGATTTACACTTAATTTGATTAGGGTACTTAGTTCCCTGACTGATAAACGCACTCATGCAACCCAGTCTCTTAATCTGTGTAAGGCAATCTCTAATATTTATACACTAAAGGGAATAAGCATTCCAAGAGGATTAGAATCATAGTAAGTTTTTTAATCCCAGAAAAATACAATATTTCAAATTTGCTTCCTATTCTAACTAATAAATTATCTCCATTGGGAACTATAAGAGCAAATTCTCAACTCCCCAGAAGGCACAAATGGAAAAACCATACTTTGTGAGCTCTTGATTGGTCTTGAGAGAATAGTTATGACCTAAGTATAATCACTATAATTTTCCTGCCTCATTATTTGGAAAGCAGGTGAAAATACATGACTAAAGATTGGATACTCCACCTCTCTCTGACTGGAACTTGAAAAGGTCTCACCATCTCCCCTAAGCCTTCTCAAGAGCAGTTGCTTTAACGTCCTTTACACTTTTTTTTTAAAGCAGAAGACCATGAACACTGTACATAATATTACTTATTTCTCCATCCAATTCATTTACCTTTCCTAAGCCAGGCCCTTGATGATCATGGGTAGACAGCCTCACACTCAAGTTTGTGTTCTGTTGTCTACTCACCTTGTGCCCATGTTGACTATTTCAAATGATAAGTCCCATTGAAAACAAGCCCCATTTTGAGCCAATTCCATTGAGAAGAAATAGGTAATATCATTCACTATTGGTGGGAGGTTAAAGGGCATAACCTCTTTTGGGGGCAATTCAATAATATGTATCATCATTTAAAATGTGTATACCCATTGACCCTTCAACTCTATCTCTAGGCATTTATTCTACAGAAATAGTAACACAAATAGACAAAGATACATATGTACAACCATGTTTACTGAAGTTTTTTTTAACTATGAAAAGTGGAAGTATTTGTTAAAACACGGCACATATGTAAATGGCATACTTAGCAGCAAATTTTTAAAAATGAGATGGATTTATATTCATTGACAGGAAGAGATGACCATGGTACATTACTAAGTGAAGATGACAGTTATGGGAAAGCATGTATGTACAAAGTCTTGACGTATCATCCAGTGTCTTTAGTAAAAATTCATACTCAGATTCCATGTGTTTGTTTGCATGTGCCTAGACTGAAAGAATATTCACTGAATGACTAAAAAAAATTATCTGGAGAGTGGAACAATTCCTTTCTCCTCTATATCTATATTGTTTGAATTTTTATATCAAGCATATATTAATTTTTTTAAAAAACATTAAAATATTTCCATTTGGGGAGGAAAATTTATCCCAGTGAGAGGAAAGGAGGATTAACATGGTATCATGCTGATGGTATCATGTTCTTGAGAAAAAAAATGTCTTGTTCTGAATCATGGATTCAAAACTCAATCAGGCAATCCTCAGTCAATTGATTGATTGATTCAGTCAATCCTCAAGAAAACTCCTTTTGAATTCCATGAATTTCTGTGCTCTCACGACTGAACTTTCACTCCAGAATCATTGCTTGGAGAAAGCTCAAACTTTTGAGACTTCTAAACCAAAGATGACTGAAAGTAAGACTATTCTTCATTAGAGAAAATTTTCTAATTCTTCCCACCCCAGAACTCACATCCCAAGTATGTGGTTTGTCTTCTGGTACTTTATTATTATTACTACTACTTTCAGTACTAACTGACTCATGTCGAGTTAGCTAGGCAACATATAAAATATCTGAAATTTAAGACTGCTAACTTAAACAATACCATCAAATATAGCTTCCCGGTTTTACAGATGAGAAAGCTAAGTGTCAGAGAAATTAGCTAGCTTACCAAAGGTCACAAGCTAGTGAATAGTGGAAACAGAATTTCAACATGTCTTAACTCCAGAGCTCATGAATCTTTCTTTTATATAACACTGTTTATAAGGCAACCAGAAAAAATGTCACAAGTGTGTTAGTGTTCAAAAGTGAATAAAAAATGTAACATAATGACAACATTTTAAAGAATGATTGTACCTTTATAACATAAAAATCATTATCAAGAGTCTTTTAGCAGGGGTAATAATATCTAGATTTGGAAAATCTTGGCAAACCACTGAATAAGTGCAGGAACGCACATTTCACCCAGTGAGAGAGGATTTTCGTCAAGAAGGAAGTTAACACCCAGATGGCAAATATAGTTCACAGATTCCTGACATTTGTGCTCTTTTACTTGATCAGAGTTCACTGGAGTGAAGTCCCAGAGCAAAAGTGCCTCCCAGAAAGAATACTCAGTGTTTCCTTGTAATCAAAATCGTTTTTGGATGGATTGCTCCTGTTTTGTCTCTGTATCAGCATCAAGTCACAGTTAGCACCTATTGTGGCATCTGCCACTATGTGATATTTTCATTCTAGTACGTGACCCTCATTTTGTCTACAACCTCAGGGTACCCACGTATTCATCTCAAGCATGCTCTCTCACTTTCCCTTCCTCTCTTCTCCTTCATTTCTTTATTCTTTTCTTCTTTTTCTATTCCTCCTCCCTGACCTCTTTTTCCTTCTTCTCTCTCCTAAACATTATTTCCCTAGTGCCTATTATGAACCAAAAAATATGCCTACTGTCAGCCAGAAACACTCTGGATGCACATCCCTCCTCTTCAGGAAGCTCACAATCCTCATGTACCTTCTCTGCTTGTTTTATTCATTCTTGTGCCACAGCATCAAGCACAGAGACTGGTACTTATTAGACATTCAGTGAATACATAGCTGAATGTCTTCTTTGCCTTTAGCTCTATTTATGTAATTTAACACACAATATGTGTACAATTTAAAAAGCATGTAGAATGTAACTGGGCTGAGAAATTGGTAAAAACGAGGATATGAACAGAAGTTTGGAAGAGACAAGGTGTGCTCTTTACTTGTGGATTGAAAAGAGTTCCTACAAGCACAAGTTAGTTTACATGATACAACTTCAGGGAGCCAAACTGGTTCTTTTGCTCCATGGTTTATCCCCTACACCTGAAAATTTCCCCTTGACTCTGTCACAAACAATTTTGGGGAGTTAATCAGGATCATTTTAAAAGATGTGAACACTTTTAGTAATGTTAAGATATTATCGGTCTTTTATACCTTAATATGATCAAAATCAATCTGATTGATTTCTTCCTAATTCAACACTGAACTCTATAGAACTACCAAGTCATACAGAGTGCTAAGCCTGGGTATCCAAGGATGAATAAGATACAATCCCTACCTCCAAGGAGCTAACAGCCAGAGGAGAACAAACTTAGGTATGTGTATGTGTGTTTCTGTCTCTCTCTGGACATTTTCTTGGTGATGTCTTCTGGTTCATTTGTACATTCCTTTCTGATTTTCCTAGTTAATATTTTCACTTTTGCCTACAGTCAATTCTTCATAATGATGCTTGCTTTATTACATAAAGAAAAAGTAGGGCACACTCTACATTCAGAAAGTGCTTTGCCAGCTCTTTAGTTGGTTCCCACTTGTACCTACTACACTTTGGAGGAAACATCCCTTTTATGAGAAAAAGGGCAATTGAAGAAGTTATGCAACACATTTGAAGCCACAGTACAACTCTGTAATTAGCCACTACCTTCTTAACTGACTCATAGCCTACTGGCTTACTCACTCTTTTCAAAACCATCACTGTTTTGAAGTCAAAAAGTCAATGATTAGTCACTGTGAACATATGTTCAATGAATGGTACACAAACTAATACAGGGTTACCTTTATATTGCCTCTTAAATCTAGGAAATGTAGAACGATTCTCATATTGTGTTCCCATCAGTCTGTGGGGAGAGAGAATCAAGTGAAATATGCTGAATTTTTTTGCCAGAATTTCATCTTAAAACTCTGACAAACCTTAAAACATTGGTAATGACAATGCATTAATATAGGAAATTTGCTTCAATAAAAGGAGAGCCTTGCCATGAACTCTTCCTTAACCTACCACACACATGCTGTGAAAACACTCCCTCTCATTGTGGCTTTGTCTCTACTCCTTATTATCCAGTGATTGTGTATGTTTCCTCTTCAACTTAAAAATTGTCAGAAAAAATACCCTCATTTCCTCCAGAAGAAATAAACACAGGCAAAGGTCATAGGGATACATTCCATGGAAGCTGTCCATCGTAGAGCAAAGTGCAAAGCAGCTGGTCTGAACTAGAGTCTGTCCCCCCAAGTCAGCACTGAGGGTCTGGGGCCACATTCCCCATGTCCACATTTCCAAAGCAAAGTGAGACTCTGGTCCTTGAAGACCCCTTCCCACAGCTCAGGGGAAAGAGTTTGGCTTCATATGTGCATTTCAATGCTGTATTTGAATATTCATGAAGAAAAGCATAGTCCTGTCTGTGGGAATTCCTTTCCTAAACAAAGGCAAATTTTCTCCCATGCGCTTTGTCTAAGGGAACCAGGAGCTTCCAGAAGGAAGGAGCTTCCTATACTCTTCCTATATCATTTCTCAATTTCTTCCACTGTTTTTCCACTATCTCATTGCCATTACTTTTGATCAGCCCCTCGCCATCTCTTAACTCTCACCTTGTAAGTGAATTTACATCTGCTTACTCTCCCCTTTATAATC
Source organism: Phocoena phocoena (assembly GCF_963924675.1). Classification (NCBI taxonomy): domain Eukaryota; kingdom Metazoa; phylum Chordata; class Mammalia; order Artiodactyla; family Phocoenidae; genus Phocoena; species Phocoena phocoena. The sequence continues at coordinate 24,957,636 of NC_089235.1, read as the reverse complement.
CACCCTTCCCAGTGCCACTCTATCTTTGTAAAACACAGATTTGAGCCCACTGCTTTGTTGTTTTAAAACTCAAACACAAGAATTAAGCATGATTATGTACCCTAAATCCATACCTCATTCCTTGTGTTAATTAATGCATTAATCCAGCAAATATTTGGTGAATGAGTAAGGTACTAGGAGCTTTAAATCATGAATGGGATAAAGTTCAGGATGAAGAAGGGAGGTTAGGAATGAGGGGGAACTGGGTATGGAATGAAGGTATTGCTTATCTTTTACACAGTATACGCTAATAAAAGATGCTAAAAGTGTAAAAAAAAATTTAGAAGAGCAGCAAGAGCCTCTTGTGGAAAAAAATTTCCATATTAAGATGATTGTCAAAGCAAAACATCTAAAATAGGTTTTATATTGTATTTTACTGTGGTCCCAGGCTGGTAACTAGAATGGAAAGTTGGATCATTAAGGAGAGGCAGAAATCATGTGTTATTTATTATTATATGCCCTCACCACAACTAGCCTAGTGTCTTGGACATAGGATGTTTGAAAAAAAGATTTTGTGAAAATTATTTGCCAAACTATAAACCTAGTTTATACATTGAAACTAGGTTTGAAAATATAAATAGTATAATATCTACTAGTTTTTAAGAAAGGATGACCACTAAAGTTTTGGTTAAATCTGAATTCTCTTCCTTAATACAAAGGGAGAATATTCTTTTTTTCCCCTTCATTCTTTTAAAAAAATTTTATTTTTATATTGGAATATAGTCGATTTACAATGTTGAGTTACCTTTTGGCATACAACAAAGTGATTCAGTTATACATATACATATATGTTTTTCAGGTTCTTTTCCCACTTAGGTTATTACAGAATATTGAGTAGAGTTCCCTGTGCTATACATTAGGTCCTCGTAAGAGAATATTCTTTAAAAAGTGTTGAACCCAAGGTTGTATAACATTAGATGTTTTTTTAGTGTGATTCTCCTTATTAGATACCCCTTTACTCACACAGAAGTCCATCAGACTCTGTGGTGAAAGGTGATGGTTATTTGATGAGGGAACGTTCTATCTTATTTATGCAGAAAGAGTAAGTATTAGGAACTGAGATGAAGATAAATTATGGAGTAACTAGGCAGTTGCTTGTATTCCCAGTTACCCTGCAGAGCAGATGCATAAAATATGAGGTGTGTGCCTCTGCTTTAAATTTCTGGACAGCTTATTGTCTAGAAAGAATTCTCTACCTTACATGATACATAACTTAGTGGACTTGTGCATAGAAAAATATTAGCATTTCACAGGATGGCTCATGTATTTGGAACATAAATTGAACTGTATTTAAAGATAGCATCTCTTCAAGTGAGTAATTCTGTCGAGCCTATTTTGTTATTCTACACAATTGATTTCATGAAATTCCTTCATGTAGGCTCAACTACCCTCCCACATCTTAATTCTTTCATTGCCAAGGCCCTTTACTATATATAGGTTACTATGATTCCTGTTTATATGAAATCATTAAAGGGGCTAATGTTTGTTTGTAGAAAATCTCAACTCTACCATTTCTCCAACAATGATCAGGCACTAAATATGTCGACATAGGGACATGAAGCAACTGGCCCACAGAAATATTCTTAAAGTATTTTTACAGGAGTGTTGCTGGACTCTCACTAACCCACCGAACTAGTTTTTCCTTCATGCATTTTATTGAATACTTGGTTACTTGATATACATCAGTGAAAAATCTAGATGAAAGCCCCTGCCTTAATGGAGCTTAGACTCTTATCACCAGGAACATATATCTGTACTTTGGTCATGGTTTATAGGAACATATATCAATGCTTTGTTATGGTTTACTGACGGTGGTCATGTTTGGGTAAACTTGTCATGAATGGGTATGAAATCAGCAACTCCTGCTATCCCCTGTGTCTGGAACATTATTTTCTTTGGTTTTTCCATGGCTGTCTTTTTCTCATTGTTCAAGTGTCAGCTCAACTGCTCACCTCCTTTGACTGACCTTCTTGGACTGCCCCATCTAGAGCTGCCAACCCTCACAGCTGTCATTATATCAGATTACCCTCTTCTGTTTTCTCTGAAACACACAGCTGAATTGGTTTATTTATTTATCTCTTTGTATATTATCTTCTCCAGTACTAGAATATAAGCTCCATGAGAGCAAGCAAATGCCTGGTGTGGCTTGCTCATATTGGATCTCCAGTGGCTAGTAAATTGCCTAGTTACATGCCAAATAAACAAATGAACCTTGCTGTTGTGGTACTCTAAATCAGCACTGCCCAATAGAAAAATATTGTGAGCCACATATGTAAACTAAAATTTTCTTGCAGCCACCTTAAGAAAGTAAAAAATAAACAGGTTAAATTAATTTTAATAATATATTTTATTTAACCCAATATGTCTAAAATGTTGTCATTTCAACATACCATCAATGTAAAAGTTTTTGATGAGATATTGTACTTTTTTCCATATTGTCCTCAAAATTTAATGTGCATTTTATACTAACAGTACACCTCCACTCAGATTCTAAATTTTATTTTGAAATGCTTCATAGACATTTACATTTCATAAAATTTATAGCTGAAAAGGTAGATTCACATATTCAAGTTCTTTCACATACATTTAAAAGTTTTCCAACAACTGAATCAGGATCATTTCTTACATTTTAATTAAAATTGAGTAAAATAATAAATTAAGTTTCTCAGTCATATTAGTACATTTCAAGTATTCGAGAGCCACATGTGACTAGAGACTACAGTATTAGACAGTCCATCTCTAAAAAAATGTTTAGGCCTTCCCTGGTGGCGCAGTGGTTGAGAGTCTGCCTGCCGATGCAGGGGACACGGGTTCGTGCCCTGGTCCGGGAAGATCCCACATGCCACAGAGCAGCTGGGCCCGTGAGCCATGGCAGCTGAGCCTGCGCGTCCGAAGCTTGTGCTCTGCAACAGGAGAGGCCACAACAGTGAGAGGCCCGCATACCACAAAAATAAATAAATAAATAAATAAATAAATGTTTAAATTGTAGTGTCACAATACACATGATATATGTTCAAATATGATAATCATTTGAAAATCTGTCTGAAGCAATTTGTTACTAAAAGTAAAACATCAACATATAATTTGAAAAGTAAACCATTATTTACAGACTGGGAGAAAATATTTTCAAAAATATTTCAAATATTTTCAAAAAACAGATTCGATAGAAGAATGTTATCCAAAAGGTACAAAAAGCTCTTAAACTAGACAATAAGAAACAAACAACACAATTTAAAAAATGGGCCAAGGACTTTAACAGACACCTCACCAAAGAAGATATACAGAGGGCGAGTAAGCATGTGAAAAGATGTTCCTCATCATATGTCATCAGGAAAATGCAAACTAAAACAATGATACCACTACACACCTATTAAAATGGCCAAAATCAAAACACTGACAACACCAAATGCTGCTGAACTCTCATTCATTGCTGGTGGGAATTCCAAAGACCTTTTGGAAGACAATGTGATAGTTTCTTGCAGAACTAAACAAAGTCTTACCCTATCACGCTCCTTAGTATTTACCCAACAGGTTTGAAAACTATGTCCACACAAAAACCTGCATGTGGATGTTTATAACAACTTTATTCATAACTACCAAATCTTGGAAATAATCAAGATGTCTTTCAGTAGATGAATGTATGAATAAACCATAGTATGTCCAGGCAACGGAATATTCTTCAGTGCTAAAAAGAAATGAGCTATTAAGCCACGAAACAATATGGAAGAAACTTAAATGAATATTATTAAGTGAAAGAAGTTGATCTGACAAGACACATACTATATGATTCCAACTATATGACATTCTGGAAAAGACAAACCTCTGGAGATAGTGAAAATGACAGTGGTTGACGGAGTTGTGGGAAGGTGGTGGGAGTGCCCGAGAAAGATGAATAGGCAAAGCACAGAGGATTTTTAGGACAGTAAAAATACTCTGTATGATGTTATAAGGATGAACACATGTCATTATACTTTTGTCCAAATACATAGAACATACAATACCAAGAATGAACCCTCAGGTAAAATATGGACTTTGGGTGGTTGTAATGTATCAGTGTAGGTTCATCCTTAGTAAAAAATGTACCACTCTGGTGAGTGATGTTGATAACAGGGGAGGCTATGCCTGTGTGGGGGCAGGGAGTATGTGAGAAATTGCTGTAACTTTCAATTTTGTTGTAAATATAAAACCTCTAAAAAAATTGTCTTAAACACAAAACCAACTAAAAACAAATGAAAAAGTAAAAGCCATTATTAATTTAGAACACAAAGTTATCCCTGCACGAAGACTGATGATTTTTATTTTCTTGTTCAGTGAATTTATAATAGCAAGTCTACACGGAATGATACACCACCCACAGTCTATGTATCTATGCAACAGTCCAGAGTGAATAAACATTATTACTGCACCATTAACATAAGCAACAATTAAAAACTACTATTGTATCATGACTTTATCAGTTTTTCTTAGCAACTTGCTTGCCTACAGAAAATCCTGTCCTTTGCAGAATCCTCTATCTCAACCATTTCTGGGAAGCCCTTAGGATACTTACAAATCAATCGTGTGCTTGGCAGATACTGTTCAATGGAATACACGGTGTAGTGATACTAAACACACCCATAGTATTTTAATTTCTTTTTTTCTTTTCTAAAGTCTGGGTGTGCTCATGGGAGCTTGCTGCCTATGTGACGATCTTCCATCATTCTGGTATGGGGTAGGGGGTGGGGAGGGACTGAAAAATATGGTTACTTTAGAAAAGCATTCTCATGAATTATTCACTATGTAAAAGAAGGAAATTAGATTTTGATTGCTTGTGACCACCCCACTTCTGATTGTTTTTAAGTAAAGCAACATCATTTAGATCTGGATAAATTTAGAGCTTATAATATAGTTCAGGAACTGGATGAATTTTCTCAGTATGGGGAGCACATTTTGGATTGGTGCCTTTTTTTTTTTTCTTGCTGTACATGGGCCTCACACTGTTGTGGCCTCTCCCGTTGCGGAGCACAGGCTCCAGAAGCACAGGCTCAGTGGCCATCGCTCACGGGCCCAGCCGCTCCGTGGCATGTGGGATCTTCCCGGACCGGGGCACAAACCCGTGTTCCCTGCATCGGCAGGCGGACTCTCAACCACTGCGCCACCAGAGAAGCCCGGAGCCTAATTTTTAAGAGGTCTATGGAAATCCACACTATGCTCTCATTTAGGGGATGGAATGAGTGAGGTTAAATGATCATTTATTAATTAAATCTGCTGTCCAGATTCCTGGTGGATAATTGAATTTACTTTTTCTTTTTCATGCTTACAAAACATTTGAAATGAGAAAGCTAGGGTACTTTACCATTACTTGGCATTTTTTACAGAATTAGAACAAAACAAATCTTAAAATTTGTATGGAGACACAAAAGACCCTGAATACCCAAAGCAATCTTGAGGGAAAAAAAATGGAACTGGAGGAGTCAGACTCCCTGACTTTAGACTATACTACAAAGCTACAGTAATCAAGACAATATGGTACTGACACAAAAACAGAAATATAGATCAATGGAACAGGATCGGAAGCACATAGATAAACCCATGCACATATGGTCACCTTATCTTTGATAAAGGAGGCAAGAATACACAATGGAGAAAAGACAGCCTCAATAAGTGGTGCTGGAAAACAAAAAGAATGAAATTAGGACACTCCTTAACACCATACACAAAAATAAACTCAAAATGGATTAAAGACCTAAGTGTAAGACCAGACACTATAAAACTCTTAAAGGAAAACATAGGAAGAACACTCTTTGACATAAATCACACCAAGATCTTTTTTGATACACCTCCTAGAGTAATGGCAATAAAAACAAAAATAAACAAATGGGACCTAATGAAACTTAAAAGCTTTTGCACAGTAAAGGAAACTGTAAACAAGACGAAAAGACAAACCTCAGAATGGGAGAGAATATTTGCAAATGAATCAATGGACAAATGATTAATCTCCAAAATATATAAACAGCTCATGCAGCTCAATATTCAAAATGGAAACAACCCAATCAAAAAATGGGCAGAAGACCTAAATAAACATTTCTTCAAAGAAGACCTTCAGCTGGCCAAAAGGCATGTGAAAAGCTGCTCAACATCACTAATGGTATCACCTCACACCAGTTAGAATGGGCATCATCAGAAAATCTACAAACAACAAATGCTGGAGAGGGTGAGGAGAAAAGGGAACCCTCTTGCACTGTTGGTGGGAATGTAAATTGATACAGCCACTATGGAGAACAGTTTGGAGGTTCCTTAAAAAGCCAAAAATAGAATTACTATATGACCTAGCAGTACCACTACTGGGCATATATCCAGAAAAATACATAATTCAAAAAGACACATGCACCCCAATGTTCAATGCAGCACTATTTACAATTGCCAGGTCATGAAATCAACCTAAATGCCCATCAACAGATGAGTGGATAAAGAAGATATGGTACATATATACAATGGAATATTACTCAGCCATAAAAAGGAATGAAATTGGCTCATTTGTAGAGATGTGGATGGACCTAGAGACTGTCATACAGAGTGAAGTAAGTCAGAAAGAGAAAAACAAATATCACATATTAACACCTATATGTGGAATCTAGAAAAATGGTACAGATAAACCAGTTTGCAAGGCAGAAATAGAGACACAGATGTAGAGAACAAATGTATGGACATCAAGCGGGGAAAGCAGGGTGGGGGGTGGTGGTGGTGGTGGGATGAACTGGGAATTGGGATTGACATATATACACTAATATGTATAAAATAGGTAACTAATAAGAACCTGCTGTATAAAAATAAATAAATAAATATTTTTAAAAATGCCATTACTTATTTTGTTTTAATTTCCAGGTAATTCCTGAGACAGTACTGCCCCAAAGAGCCTTTGCAATTACTTAAGAATATACAAGATAATTCTTATGTTCCTCAATTCAAACGAACCACATAATTGTAATTTTAATAGAAACTCCAGAAATGGGAGTCAAAATTTATCCCAAGATAATTACCCTGCTGTACTCTACACTGTGATAAATATGTATGAAAATAATAGGAGGAAATTCAATGCACTGAATATTAAACTGTCAAAATAGAAGTATTTAAAATATTCTGTAATGGTTAAAAGTAAGTTGTACTCTAAGTTCAATGACCATTTGCCAGGAAGAACCAAAGTTGAGAAATTTCTATTAAAAACATGACTCAAAGGAAAAACTGCAGAGTCTGGCAATGAAGGAAATGATCTGATACCATTCCCAATTGGTTATTCCTAAAATCACTTGTCCTGGGTATCTTTAAAAGGAAGTTTTCTGGACTCAGAGGGTAATAGCAACTTCCTGAAAGCTGCAGCTTCTTTCTCACCTTGAAGAATAATTCTAGAAAGCTCCCAAAATGTGTGATGCATTTGTAGGTACCTGGAAACTTGTCTCCAGTGAAAACTTTGAAGATTACATGAAAGAAGTGGGTAAGGAAATACATTGGCTGGGTTTATAACTTTTTCTCTGGGGAAGAGTGCTTTGTGGCTGTTTTTCACTCTGGAGGCACTGGCCAGACATGAAATTCTGCTTTCTATATAGAGGCGATAAAAGTAACATGTGTGAATCATTTGTTTCTAGAAACATTCTAGATGGAAGTCACAACTAATGCTTCCTTAAGGTGAACTAATATGAAAAAGGGTATAAATGGAATTGTTATGCTGTACAGAAATGCCAAGATTTTATTTGATTGATAAACTTGAGTATCTTTGGTTTACTTGACTCTCAGTCTCTTTTTATTGATTCCTTTTGCATATAAAATAAGCAATAACTTGGAAATAAAACTGTATTTATTTCCTAGCATGCAATAATTTCCATTTGAAACTGAAAGCACTGTATTTCTCATCTTAATGTAATTTTTTGAGTAATGTATGTTAACCAATTGTTTTAAGGTCAATCCATTAAAATGTGTGGTTGTTTTATGGGAGAAAAAAATCTTAATTTCAGAAAATATGTTCCTTAAAAGTCTTAAATATTTGTTTGATTTAAAATTATATGGGATGCCATAGAATTATTGATAATAGAGGCTTTCAGGTTTTTAGGTTCTGGTAACATTGCCTGTGTGTTCCCCAGATAATTACAAAGTTAAAGCAAAGGAGTAGAGAGGCAGTATTTCACTCAGACAGCCACGGCCATGCATTATCAAGTTGTATACAGGGGTTGCAAATTGGGGAGGGATTTTTTTTCACAACATCTCTATTAGAGGTTATGATTGAATCCCTAAATCTCAAGACTTAAGCTTCTTTTAAATCTTATAGTATATTTTTTGCTTGTGTATAACTACTGTTTTCCTTGTTTGCAGACAAGAGGGAAATCAGGGACTTCGACATGAGTGAAACCTAGCTTTGTAGAATATCAACTGGTTGTAATTCAATAAACTAATTAATATGCACTGATACAGATATGTCTGTATTTGAGGCTATTTACTATTTTTAGAAACATTTTACACTTTTAGTATTTATATTTAAATTCTTATACCATTGTGTTTTAAAATGATAAGGTATTGATGATAATGAAAGATAATAAGATACCTTCTGAAATTAGCTTCTCTAGTTGATTACCTTCAGTCAGCAGGTATTGTTTTCAACAGTCAAATGAGGACAGAATCAAGCCAGTGGAGAGAATGATTTTCATAAGCTTGGCCAGTCTGGAACCACACCGGGTGTTGCATCCATTCACTATGTTGACTCACTCCATGTATTTGAGGTTATTATATTTTGTAACAGAGACAGGACTTGCTGAAACAGCATATTATCTTCCCACTTGTTGCTACTTTTGGACGGGGAGCTAAATCAGAGCCTCGGTATTGCTTGTTTTGTATGATATTTGTCTCCCTGATCCCCACTATTCCTAAATTTTGGTATCTATAAGTAGTCAAAAAAGTATTGTAGATTTACGCACATGCATTTAAAAACTACAACACATCTATAACAGTTGTAAATTATAATTTATGCAGCGACAGTAAGGTACTGCTTGCTCTCTACATTAGGTTGTAAATTGTTCGTTCCATAACTGCCACACATCCCAAAAAATACACTCCTCTTTTTCAAAAAGAGGATTTTGCCACTTAAGTGATTGGGAATCAAAGTATTAATTTCTGAACTTACTAAAATAGTGATTTCTTAAACTTTGAAGTTTTCACAATTGATGCCTAAGCCCTCTTTAGCATCTTCTATAGTTTATTGGGAACATCACCATTCTAAAATGTTATGCATGCAGGAAACATTTTGACTTTTGGAAAAATTAATGAAAATCTTCATTTCATGGTGGAGTAATTTGGAAAAGCCAAGAAAACTAGACTTGGCAGCAAATGCCATGAAATGTGAATTTTGGACACCCAAACAGATTAATTTTTAATCGAGTAACTGTATAGTGGTCCCCCAAATCCTATTGTCTTTGACTATGGATTAGATCACTTTTGTTATCTAAGAAGGAAAGGTAGAGATTCCCAAGTGTTTCATGAACTGAGTAAAATGACAGTGGCTGCCCTCATGGTTGAGATGGCCAGTTATTTCGAGAGTGCAGTGACTTTTAAAATATGTATGTCTCACAAGACTTAATCTTTGTACATATTCTTGTGGAAAATTAATAATGGGTCTCCTAAAGAGTTGTATCTGAAACCCGGAAGTGGAAATTTAAAGAACAGACTTACATCTAATTGTGCCTCCGGCGTTCTTTAAGTATTAGCCTACTTTACTTATCTGCAGATGTTTACATAAGACCTTTAAGAAACTCACTGGAGTCTTTCACCTTTTATGCACACATGCACCCACCTACACACACACACACACACACACACACACACACTACTGCTCTTTCTTAAATAAAGATGTGAGAGAAAATTGTAAACTTGACATTTTTCTTTTCCCAACTATAGGAGTGGGCTTTGCTACCAGGAAAGTGGCTGGCATGGCCAAACCCAATGTGATCATCAGTGTGAATGGGGATGTGATCACCATTAAATCAGAAAGTACCTTTAAAAATACTGAGATTTCCTTCAAATTGAGCCAGGAATTTGAGGAAGTCACTGCAGATGACAGGAAAGTCAAGGTGAGAAATAGGGAATTGGAGCAGAGTAAACGCTGGTTTCTAAATGACTACTGCCTACAAGAAGCCATTTTGTAAAAGGAGGAAACCCATTCCACCGTAAGCCAAAGATCCCTGACTCCTAGATCTGAACTACGTTGCCTTCAATATTTAGCTGGTGAATTTTCTCCCTTTCTATAAAATGGTCCTTATTAGTTTAAAAAATGATTAACATAATTTATTTGTCATACCATATGTATATATATATATGTATATAGTATTTGAAGTGAATTAAAATAACGTAACAGTGTTAGAGAACGTTTATAAAAGAGTGAGAAAAAAAGGTAAAAATCACCTATGATTCTACTATCTCAACATAAATTTATTATCTATATTCTTTCACAGTATTTTTTCAAGTGCATGTTTGCATAATATTCTGATCATAATATACATATAATTTTGTACGTTGTTTTTGGCACTCATTGTTTGCTTGTTGCAACATTTTCTTGTAATTTAAAATTACTAATTACCTCAAAATATTCCTGCAAATAAAAGTGCTCTATTTTTAAATTTATTTTCCTCCATCATTATAATCACTTTTTTATTATGCCCGCAGAGCACCGTAATCTTAGATGAAGGTGCCCTGGTGCAGGTGCAGAAGTGGGATGGAAAATCAACCACCATAAAGAGAAAACGAGTGGATGACAAACTGGTGGTGGTGAGTATCTTCTGGCTTCTTAATTCTAGATTCTACTGCTAGGTCATCCCATAATCGTTATTCTACCTAGAGAAACAGATAATTGTCCTTGTAGAACAAAAGGTTAGTCTATTGGGATTACGGTTTCACTCTGGCAATTATCCTTCATACTTTTAAGCTCAGTGTAGGTATACTGTCCCCCAGGAAGCATTCCCTCATCCCTCTCAATATGAACCATATTGTATTGTGCATTTCTAATTATGTTTCTCACTCACCACATAGATTGTAAGATTCCTTGAGGGCAAGACTTGTATCTTCTTGATCTTTATATTTCCCTAGCTTATTACAATATCAGGTATATAATAAGAGCTCAGAGCAAATATCTTTTGATGAATATTGTTTCCTTCCCAACATTGAAGGAGACAATAAACAAAATATAAGTGGTTTAGTCCCAGGGATTTACCAATAATTTTTTTTGTGCCTAGGAATGTATCATGAATTGTGTCACTGCTACCAGAGTTTATGAGAAAGCATAAGCCAAAGGATATTGAGCTGGACTGAAGTTTGCATCAAACTCTATGACATTCTGTTGGGTGTGTTGTCCAAACATATATTATTTCCCACTAATTAGCAATCAACTAATTTTCCCCCAGACTGATTTTATTCGATATGGTTGTATTGGTTAAATAAAACTTTTTAGATTTATAAGGCTATGTAATGATTTATTCATTGTGCTAGATAATTTCTTACTTATAATTTAGTGAAGGAAATAGAAAATTGTATTATTGCTTTGTTTCTAGTACATGATTTTTAAAATAATAATCCAAGATGAAAAAAATAATAGTGAACTTTCCATTGTCTTAGGTAGAAAATGATAAATATGTGCTATTACTGAATATGAAGTCCTTCTTTAGCATAACTACAGTCAAGTAATAATTTCTCAGAGACCTAAGGTAGTTTTAAATGTAGTGAAATTGTCCACAGTCAGCTGGCCCAAGTACTGTCATTTCACATATATCTGTCCTAGAGCATTAAGACAGAGACAAGTGTAGTAGCAATGCAGAGGGTAGAAAAGGATTTCTAGGCTATAAGTTTTAATCTGAAAAATTATTAGTAAACCAAGCTATCCCTGGAATCTCTCAAGAATTAAGTCCAAATAATCCCATAATATTTATTCCAGAAAAGAGGCAACAGGCTTGTAATGAGTAATGATGCAAATGTTCCTGTAGTCATCTCCAAATTTTTCTTTTTTTCTTACCAGTGGAACTTTTTATTCAAATAAGATATTGACTATGTTCTGGAACTTTCTATTCAAATAAAATCTCCATGGAATTCCAATATATAAAACAAACAAAAATGATAATAAGGCCTCCCAGGTAGGGGTGTGTGTTCATTTGTGTGTGAGTGTGGGTGTGTGTGTGTGAGATTTGTTTCTTCTGCACTTTGTGGAACTTCAAAGCACCTCTACAGATCATTGGAGTTCCATGTACACAGACTGAAATTTCCAAACCACGTACTTACCTTTTATAGTAAGCCAAAATCTTTTAAAGTGTGTCCTGTAGTTGATATAATTCTGTTTGTGATGCTTCCTTTAAAAGTAAGTTTATTATTTTCTGAATACCTACCATATGTGTAACACCAAGCTACGGAGAAACCAGAAGAGGTAAATTAAGTTCCTGATCACAATTATTTACTTCCTTTTCAAAAACAGAGAGTTAGACTCTCACTTTGGCTTTACTCAAGAATTGGAGAATTCAAAAAGAGAAGATTTGTAGGAACCTATTAGGAAAATTCTTGGTAAATCAATATTTATTAAGCACTTACTATGGTCCATGCACTTTGCATATTCTACTTAATTTATTATCAAAATAATCCTATGATGAGGATTTGGTATTCCTGTTTACAGATGAGAAAACTGAGTTCAAAGTTTAAGTCTATAAAACTAAGTAGGGAATAGACATAGGAATTTGATATTCAAGAGGGCGATCCTAGCTGGGATATAGATCTAGCAGCCATCAATATTCAAGTGGTAACTTAATTCATAAATGGTGATGAGATCATTCAAGGAGAAAGGAAAGTTAGAAAGAAGAAAATAGTTGAAGAAGTCCAAGAGGATGTCCCAGGCACCTCAGCACAGCATGTTCCACACTAAACTTTCACTTCCCCCTTCCATCCACTCTTAATAACTAAATTTATTCTACTTTCCATATCTCAGTGATTATCAGGACGTATTATCTAATTGCCTATTCCACAAATCTTAAAATCATCCTCCAATATGGCTTCTTCCTCACTTTACAACATTTATGTTGTTTAAAAAATCATGTTGAGTCAAGGCCTTTGCTGATGCCGGGGACACCACCTACCACAGGCCACACCCAAAGGCCAGCGTCAGAGCACAGCTTTGAAGGTTAGAGAAAACTCCCAGGAGACAAAAGAAGGAAGAAAGTATCCCAGGATCTGAAAAGAGAAGGCTTTGTATCTGCAGCCACAGCTCTGGGCAATTGGACACCCTCCTCCCTAACCTACCATCAGAGCACTAGCAGAGCAAGGAGGATGGGCTGCTGAATGGGGAGAAGCAGGGCTGTTGCAGGCACAGGAACTGGGTGACAAGAATAGCAGCAGCAAAGCAGTGAGGAAGGCATGGTAGCTCCTTGACAGTGACAGAACATCCTACACAGATTGGGAGCGGGGATGTAACAGTGTGGTGGCCCTGGATTTCCACTTCGGGATGAACTGCTTTGGACTCAGAGGGAGTGCTGAGCAGGGGAAGGTGGGAGGTGCAGAGCAGTCTGAGCTTCTGTCTGGCAGGGACCCAAGAGCTTCATAGGGCAAATGAGTCGGGGGCAGGGTGAAGCACGGGCTGGTCCCAAGGTGTTCTCGTGGACGGCTCCGACTCCCTGGAATGCTGCTATCGCACTGCCCGTGCAGCCCTCTCACGCGCACAGGGCCTCCACAGTGCAGCCCTCTCACGCGTACAGGGCCTCCTCTTGGCATTCCTCTGCAGGTTGTGTCAACCAGCCCTGTTGTAGATCGTGCAGCATATGTTATAGTTCTGATCTGGGTTCTGTAACCCTTGCAATGTATGTTTGGAAGGAAATGGAAAGTGTGCCTTCAAACTGCATTTCCTTCTTTTTTATTTTTAATGTTTTTTTATTGTAGTAAAAGTCATATAACATAAAACATACTATTTTAACCACATTTAACTGTACAGCTCAGTGACACTAAGTACATTCACATTGTCCCGCAACTCTCACCATCATCCGTCTCCCAAATTTTCCACCTTCCTAAACTGAAACTCTGTCCCCATTAAACACTAGCTCCCCATTCCCCCTTTCCACCCCCTCACCACACCCCCCCTGCCCCTGGCATCTACCAATGTACTTTCTGATTCTATGAATTTGACTATTCTAGGTACCTCATATAAGTGGAATCAAACAGTATTTGTCTGCACCTACTGTATATTGGAATGCATTTTTGAGCAGCTTGGATAAAATCCCAGAGGCCTGGAGCTACAGGAAAACTGGGTTAGCCCAGCTTTCACAAGGACTGTTTGGTCCTACTTTAGTTTCTGTCCCAAATGTGGGAACACACTTACTTCTTAAAACCCTTCAGATCACATGGATTGTGTTGTCTGGCATTCATGTCAAAGCCAAAGCCTTAAGCTAATTTTGGACTGACAGGACTCTGCTAATTCCTTATATAAATATGGGATCTGCTCTGGCCTTCCAGGTCAGGGTCTTGGGTGGGACACCTGTAACCTTCGTTTGCCTCTGAATTTTCTGGAATAAAGTTGCTTTCTTCTCTCATTTCAAGGTCATAGGAGAGAGAACCAATAAGAAAGGTCATATCTGGAAGCAATTTGGGTTGGGGGAGGGATGTCTTGAGGCCCTTCCAGACCTTTCCTCTTTGTCCAGACTGGGCAGTAGAGCCACTGCTGCCCACTAGAAGAACAATTGGCTTGCAAATCATTTCAGACTCATTAAACAGGTAGATGATCAGGATCTGAAATGACTATTGTTTACTAAGGAAATCTTTCAAGAGGGACTGTAGTACCAGGAGAGCTGAATGCCTGCTCCTGAGCTTCTAGTGAGGAGTAGAAGGAATCAAGGCCCCTGTGAATGTGTATGAGACCAGAAGCCACACCATGCTCTGCCATGACTGGCAACTGCCATTCATGTTCTTCAATTCCTGCAGCTCCTGCCACTAATTTTCAGCTGGAATTGAAGTTGTCTCTGGGCACTTTGTCCAGCCTCGCCACCACCCACAATGCAAACCAGCACTGAGCGACAAAAGAACAGAAGCCCCAGAGCACCTCCATAAAGACTAGATGGGGGTACTTCCCTGGTGGCGCAGTGGTTAAGAATCCACCTGCCAATGCAGAGGACATGGGTTCGAGCCCTGGTCCGGGAAGATCCCACAGGCTGCAGAGCAACTAAGCCCATGTGCCGCAACTACTGAGCCTGCGCTCTAGAGCCTGCGAGCCACAACTGCTGAGCCCACATGCCACAAGTACTGAAGCCTGTGCGCCTAGATCCCGTGCTCCACAACAAGAGAAGCCACCGCAATGAGAAGCCTGCTCACCGCAATGAAGAGTAGCCCCCATTCGCCGCAACTAGAGAAAGACCGCGTGCAGCAACGAAGACCCAACACAGCCAAAAAATATATATAAATAAATAAAATAAATTAAAAAAAAAAGACCAGATGGGGCACGCTTGCTGCTGCCCTCCACAGAGTACCAACACCCTGTTTGGACTTTTACATGAGAAATAAACTTCCATTTTGCTCAAGCTGCTGTTGTTTGTTACCAACCTGAGTTACTGGACTCCTTAATCAATAGAAATTAGTAAGAGGCCAGACGAGAAATTCAGGCCAGGCTTTACTGGGACTCATGATGCAGCACGAGGGAATGAAAACAAGTAACAGATGCTCTTGCTGGCTCCCCGGGGTGGGGGCAGCCAGTTGGTCCTTTAATTGGGGTGAGGGTAGGGATGGATCAGTGGGTCGGGCTGGAGTGCAGAGATCATGTGCAGTAGTCTGCTTTTGCTTCCAGCACCTCAGAAGTGGCAGTTGGCAAGTGGGGAGGAGGGTGGGAGAGGGTTGGATTGGGATTTTGGGATTAGCAGATGCAAACTCGTATATAAAGAATGGAGAAACAGCAAGGTCCTACTGTATAGCACAGGGAACTATATTCAATATCCTGAGATAAGCCATAATGGAAAAGAATATGGAAAAGAATATATATATATGTATACCTGAGTCACTTTGTTGTACACAGCATTAATTAACACAACACTGTAATTCAACTGTACTTCTATAAAAAATTCATTAAGTTTAAAAACCCATGTTGATTGCATTAACTTAAAATTTTTTAATTCTTGCTTTTCTCATTCCTATCACCAACAGCACTATCATTTTTTTCCTTAATTACTAATAAATCTCCTTCTTTCAGTCTCTGTCCTCTCCTCTCTTTTCCAAGCCCTGTAGACTTCATGAATGATAGCTACACAATGAAAATTTGACCTGAACACTTAATGATTAAAACCCTTACATGGCTCCCATTTCATCCACAGAAGTTCCAATCTCCTTAGCATAGCATGTAAATATGTCTTATGCTTGCCTTTTCTTATCTAACTTTCTAGTTTTATCATTGCTCTTGTTCTCTACACATTCTTTGCTTCAATCATACCAAAAAATTTTCATACTCTTTATTGCCTCTGATACTTTGTTTTTAGGTATTTTTTTCGGTGTGTGTGAATTAGTCTGCTCCTTCCTAAAACTCTCCTCTCCCTTCTTTCTAAGCCTTCCCCATATCTTAAACATGCCTCTGTGCTAATCCTTTAAAAAGTTGCTTCAGGTGCCACTTCTATGTATGTGTATTTGTGAATTTATTTATTTTCAAAATGTACTATTCAAGTTTAATTCTTAATTTTCTGTTGATGTGGAAGCATAGAGTAAGAAGATTCAGTCCAATGTAAATTTGCTGGATAAGTCAATTTCTTGTTTTCTATATTTTTACCATAAAACTAAGGCTGAGGCAACAAGATATATCTACAATATCAGTTCTCTGATTTTTCCTCCCTGGGACCTCTTTGAAGCTCACATAATTTTTCACTGACATTGCTTCTATCAATATACATGCAGAAGCATACAGGAAATTCTACTCTTAAAGGAAGAGAGACAGGATCAAACGGATACTTCTCAGAAAGAGATCTCAAAGACAAGTACTGTGTCATATTTGCAGCTGTGTCCCCAGACCCTGGCACAGTAAACAGGAGATTCAGAGCTCAGTAAACAATTCTTGAATAAGTGAGTGAATGCTCTTCCCTGTGCTAGGTGTGGTCTGGAACACGGAAAGAGTAACGCCTCATGTTCATGCCCTCAGTGTAGTAGAGAAATAGCATGAACATCATCACATCACCTGGGAAAATTGTTCTGATAGTTTCTCCTCCTCCCTCACCCCTCATTCCCCAAATCTAAGAAGAGTTAAACCCTTCCTCCCCTTGACCACAGAAAAAAGGTGTGTGTTCTTACTATAACATGATATTACCACATTCTGATTTCTCATCTTTTCCATCACTAGGTTGACACAGCCTCAGGACACTTATGTATATATCTAACATCTAGCACTGTGCCTACGAATATGGTAATCACTTGATAAATTTTAGTGGAATGAATAAAGACACAATATAGGGGAGGACATGAATTCTATGATAAACTATGTGGTATAATCTATGGATTGGAAGGAAGCCAGGGGCAAGCAGAGTAGTCAGTATGTGCTGGAGTAGTCAGGAATGTTTTCAACATAGAGGATGTATTTGAACTGGGTCATGAAAGAGAACCATAAAATTAATTAACTGCTTATTAATAAATTTTACAGTGGAATGACTTGGCAAATACCATCTTACCTAAGTAATAAAAGTTAACATCATCATCAGTAATTGTGAAAATTAACATCATGTGTGTTCTGATATGACACAATGAGAAGAACACAGCATCATTGCTGGAATATTCTTACCAAAAATGTATAACCTCAAATGAATCATGAAGATACATCACTTTACCCCAACTGAGGATTATTCTATAAAGTAACCAGACTATATGCTTCAAACATGTCAAAATCATGAAAGACAAGGAAGAGCTAAAGATATATTTCCATTTGAAGGAGATGAAAGAGACATGACAGTTGAATGCAATGCATGATCATGGACAGTTTCATGGACCAGAAAGAAAAAAGGAAAAATAAGTCTTTTCTTCTTGTAGCAACAGGAAACACTGTTGGGACAATTGCTAAGGTGTGAGTGGAGTATGGATTTAATAATGATATTGTTATTCGTGTTGATTTCCTGATTTTGATGGATATTCTGTGGTAACATAGGTAAGGTTTTTATTTGGGGAGTAGTGGGGCAACATTTCTGCAACTTACTCCCAAGTTATTAAAAAAGTATATATATATATATATATATATATATATATATATATATATGTAAAGGAAGGCAAGCGTGTTAGAATGTTGGTAATTAGAGAATCTGAGAAAGAGTTTATGGAAAATATTTGTGCTGTTCTTGCAAATTTTTCTGTAACTTTGAAATGATATAAAAATTAAAAGTAACCATCCCCCCAATAGCTGAAACCAGAAATTATGAATGTTAACTACTATATCTATATGAAGATTGACAATAAAAATTTATTGATAAGTAATAAGGAATGTAAAAGAGATGGAGCATCAATTCATGTGAAAATGAAAACCTTCATATATTTTATAAAAACTGTGATTCTGGGAAGATGGTGGAGTATGAAGCACTAGGAATTTGTCTTTCTACCAAGGAAACAATTGGACTAGCAGAATCTCTCTCATGTATTTTGGAACTCAGGAGTCTATCAAAGGCTTACATCTTCCAGAGAAAGATGTTAGAGGGTAAATGTGGTTAAATCCAGTCAATTTTGGCTGTTAGCACAGTATCCACTACCTATCCTCCACACCTCAGCCCCTTTGCTGACAGCTGTGCATATATTACTGGAGGAGCTTGCACATATATTGCATGAGAGAGGGTGGGTAATGTAGACCCTATCCTCCAAATATCAAGAATGTGCGTTCTAATCGCTGATTGCTGCTTCTGATTGCAGAAGTGCAGATAAAGAGGTGGCGGTCACCATTGTGTAACTTCTCCCATTGTTGCAAGCCTCCCCCCTCCCACTGAAGTGATTTCCAGGAAATTTAAATGGCCAGCACCTTCCCCTTTCCTTCATTTTTCACTTGTTCCTCTTTGAGGAGCCATAATTAAAGACTAGGACATTCAAAAGCAATTTCATATACAGAGGATATTAGAAAGTGACTGTGCATGCCAAGGGAAAGCCACAGGCTCAGAAAGGACATGAGAAGACCTTAAGTTTATACCTTAACATGATCCCTGGCACAGAGCCAGACTACAGCAATCAGAAAACAAAAGCAAAAAGCAGCAAAGGAGCAGGAGGAGAATCTAATTTCCAGAGTTACCACATTATTAAATTCAAATTTCCAGTTTTCAACAGCAAAACAATCACAAGACATAGAAAGAAACAGGAGAGTTTAGCCCATTCAAAGAAAAAATTAAACCAACAGAAACTGTCCCTGAGAAAGACCTGATGGTGACTTTACTAGTCAAAGTCTAAAACAGCAGTCTGAAAGATGCTCTAAGAACTAACTAAAGGAAAATATGGAGAAAGCAAGAAAACAGTGTATGAACAAAATGGAAATATCAGTAGATAGAAAACCGAAAAAGAAGCCAAAAGGAAATTCAGGAGTTGAAAAGAACAACTGAAATGAAAATTTCACTAGAGGTACTCAAAGGCAGATTTGAACAAGTGAACTTGAAGGTAGGACAATGGAAATTATCAAATGACAAACAGAAAGAAGAAAAGACTGAAGAAAATTTATCAGAACCTAAGGAACATGAGAGGCACCATCAAAAGGACCAACATATGCATTGTGGGAGTCCCAGAAGGACAAGAGAGAGACCAAGAGGCAAAGAGAATATTTGAAGAAATAATGTCTAAAATCTTCCCAAATTTGATAAAAAACATGAATGTTTATATCCAAGAAGCTCCACAAACTCCAAGTAGGCTGAACCCAAAGAGACCCACCCTGAAACAATGAAAGACAATCTCTCAAAAGACAAAGAGAAAACCTTGAAAGTAGCCAGAGAGAAGTGACTCATTCCATACAAGTGATCCTTAATAAGATTGCCCAAAGATTTCTTATCAGAATATTTGGAGGCCAGAAGACAATGAGCTGATATATTCAAATTGCTAAAAGAAAATATGGTCAACCAAGAATCTTGTATCCAGTAAAACTTTCCTTCAAAAATGAGGGAGAAATTAAGATATTCCCAAATAAACAAAAGATGAGGAGTTACCACTATACCTGCTCTACAAGAAATGCTAAAGAGAGTCCTACAAGTTGAAATAAAATGACACAAGCAGTATCTCAAGTGGAATTTATTCATGGAATGCAAGGATGATTCAACAGATGAAAATTGGTCAGTGTAATATACTACATTCACAGAATGAAGGGAGAAAAAACCACACAATCATCTAAGTTGATGCAGAGAAAGCATTTGACAAAACTCAACATTCTTCCATGTAGAAACATTCAATAAACTAGACGTAGGAGGAAAATTCCTCAACATATAGAAGCCATATATGAGAAACCTCAGTGAACATTATACTCAATAGTGAAACCTGAAAGTTTTTTCTTTATGATAATGAACAAGGCAAATGTGCCCACCCTTGCCACTTCTATTCAATGTAGTAATGGAAGTACTATTCAGAGTGATTAGACAAGACAAAGAAATAAAAGGCATCCAAACTGGAAAGAAAGAAATAAAATTATTTCTATTTACAGAAAGTATGATCTTATATGAAAAAAGGTCCCCCTACAAAAAATTGTTAGAACCAATAAATAATTCAGCAAAGTAGCAAGATACAAAGTCAACACACAAAAATCAGTTGCATTTCTATACATTAACAATGAACAATTTAAAAAGTTAATTAAGAAAACAGTTCCATTTACAATAGCATCAAAAAGAATAAAATACTTAAGAATTAACCAAGAAAGTGGAAGATTTGTGCAATGAAAACTATAAAAGAAATTTTTAAAAGACATAAATAAATAGAAAGACATCCCATATTCATAGATTGGAAGATGTCAATACTATTCAAAGCAATCTACAGATTTAATGGAATCCCTATCAAAAGTCCAATGATGTTTCTTGCAGAAATAGGAAAGCCCATTCTAAAATTCATATGGAATATCAAGGGACTCTGAAGAGCCAAAACAATCCTGAGAAAGAAGAACAAATTTGGAGAACTCACATTTCCTGATTTCAAATCTTACTACAAAGCTACTATAATCAAAACAGTGTGCTACTGGCATAAACTCTGACCTATAGACAATTGGAATAGAATAGAGAGTGTAAAAATAAACTCTTGCATATATAGTCAAATGATTTTTGACAAGTGCACCAAGACCATTCAATGGATAAAATGCAGGCTTTTCAACAAATAGTGCTGGGAAAACTGGGTATCCACATGCAAAAGAATGAAGCTGAAGCCTTGTTTAACATATGTAAGAGTTAACTCAAATGGATCCATGACTCAAATGTAAGAACTAAATCTTAAAACTCTTGGAAAAAAATGTAAGGTTGAAGCTTCACAACGTTGGACTTGGCAATGATTTCTTTAATATAACAGCAAAGGCACAGGCAACAAAAGAAAAAATAGACAAATTTGATTCCAGGAAAATTAAAACTCTATGCAACAGAAGACATTATCAACAGAGTAAAAAGGTGACTCACAAAATGGGAGAAAATATTTGAAAATCATACTTCTGATAAATGATTAATATCCAGAATATATAGAGAGCTCCTAAAACTCAACAACAAAAAATTTGATTCAAAAATGGGCAAATGGGGCTTCCCTGGTGGTGCAGTGGTTGAGAATCTGCCTGCTAATGCAGGGGACACGGGTTCCAGCCCTGGTCTGGGAGGATCCCACATGCCACGGAGCAGCTAGGCTCCGTGAGCCACAACTACTGAGCCTGCGCGTCTGAAGCCTGTGCTCTGCAACAAGAGAGGCCGCGATAGTGAGAGGCCTGCGCACCGCGATGAAGAGTGGCCCCTGCTTGCCACAACTAGAAAAAGCCCTCGCACAGAAACGAAGACCCAACACAGCAAAAATAATAAATTAATAAACTCTTACCCCCAAACATCTAAAAAAAAAAAAAAAAGGGCAAATGTCTTGAATAGACATTTCTCCAAATGTCTATTTACATAAATGGTAAAGAAGCACAAGAAAGGATGTAGAAAATCGCTAATTATTAGTGATTATGTGAGTCAAAATTACAATGGGACACCACCTCACACCCATTAAGACAGAGACTATAAAAAAACAACTTGTTGGCGAGGATGTGGAGAAATTGGAATGTTGGTGAGAAGGTAAAATGGCACATCTGCTGTGGAAAACAGTAGGACAGTTCCTTAAAAAATTAAAAACAGAATTACCATGTGATCCAGCAATTCTACTTCTGGGTATACACCCAGAAGAATTGAAAGCAGGGTCTCAAATAGATACATGTATACCCATGCTCATAGCAGCATTATTCATTTATTGCTAAATTGTAGAAGCAATCCAAATGTCCATCAAAGGATGAATGTATAAGCAAAATGTAAACACCACCTTTTGATTATCCAATAGAATATTATTATGTTAAAAAGGAAGAAAATTCTGAGATTTGCTACAACATGGATGAACCTTGAGGACATTATGCCAGATGAACTAAGCCAGTCACATACACACAAAAACAAATACTGCATGATTCCACTTGTATGAAGTACTTAGAGTAGGAAAAGCCATGGAGGCACAAAGTAGAATGGTGGTTGCCAGGAAGTAGGGGAGGGGACAATGGGGAGTTACTGTTTAATGGGTAGAGCTTCAGTTTTGCAGGATGAAAAGAGTTCTGGAGGTGGTGGTGATGGTTGCACAACAATATGAATGTATTTAATGCCACTGAAGTGTGCGCTTAGAAATGGTTAAGACAGTTAATTCTATGTGATGTATATTCTACCACAATAAAAAGTCAGAAAAAAATCTAGTGTGCCTCCAGCTATTTTATGTACAGCAGTAAATTAGCAGACATATTTCTGAATACTTTCGTAGCTTCTAGTACGTATTTAACTTCATCAGTATCCCTCACCAGTGGATAATGTAGCATCTTAAAATTGAAATTTATTTAAAAGTATTTAATCCCTAAAATGTCACAAGAAGAAAAGTTAATATAGAAAATGAGGTACTGGAGAAGCACGGAAAAATGAGATAATGGAGAAATAGGCATTTAAACTGTCATGAAAATAAGGTGCGTAACTGTTCTATAACAGATTACTGTATTCTAGTTCTTTTGCTAGGGTTAACAATTAAGTACATTTTATTTTAAATTTTTTTACTGCAGGAAATGGTGCTTTAAAAACAAAAAATCCAAAAAAGGTGCCAAAGGCTAGTGGTGGAAGTGGCAGGACTAGGAGAGAACTTCCTTGGTTGAGAAGAGAGATGTATGGTAACAATGAAATACTAAGCAAAGGTGAAGGGAGTCTGAGAGTCCCTGTACCATCTGATGACCATAATGAAAGGCCTGTCATATGAGCAGATCAGTAGAGAATAATGTATTAAAACTTTGTCTTTAGTTGCTATTAGAGATTAAGATCAGTGATGAAGGAAACTGTCAGTTAAAAAGAAATAAACATGGTTTATTCCTTTTGTCATTCATTCATAAAACATTTATTGAGCACCTACAATATACCAGGCATGGTCTTAGGGATTCAGAAGTGAATCAGAAATATTTTTTTGCTTGATGTACTCATAAAAGAGCTTAGAGGGACAGCTGGAGGACGACTCATTGCAATACTATAAGAAAAGTTCCTGAATATATTAATACTTCTATTAAAGTATAATTGTATCACATAATAGGGATCAACCAGCTCTGAACCAGTTTCACAGAGGAGGTGATGTTTGAATTGGATCTAGAGAGCTGGGAGATGCTGTGAACGAGACCAATATCACATGATACATAGAACTGGTTTTAAGAGTCCAAATTTAGGTGGAGATATTTATGAGACCATATCAATAATGAAGGTTTAAGCTTCAAGGAACAAAAACTCAGACATAAAATTATTTAAATAATAATGAAATTCATTAATTCTCCCAATAAAGATTCCAGAAATAAAGTGTCTTGTGTTCTTCCCCCTTTTCCTCTCTGCCATTCTCAGTTTTGGCCTCATTTCTGAGTTGGTAACACAATGGATGCAGCAGTTCTAAATGTCATACAAGAAAGCAAAAGTTGTCAAGGAGCGGACTGTCCCTCTGCTTCTCTCTTAAGGGTGAGGGGATTTTATAGAAGCCAGAAATTTGACTTTCTCTTTTGTCTCATGGGTCACAGGATTGATTTCTGAATCAATGAAAGGCAGAATAATTGGAACAAAAATGGTTAGACTAAGGGGAGACATTTGTCACACCACCTCACTGGCAAACATGCCCAGATTTGTATGCTTCTCTTCTTTCAGGCAGAGTACATACCTATCTAGAAGCAGTAAAGCAAGATCTAGTCACTGGCTCTTTATTTGAGCATCACCTCTGAGTTTGCTTTCAACTGCTAAGGCACTTATTTTTAGCCCAGGTCTCAGTTTCCTGAAACTGACTCTAAGGTGTTTGATTCCCCTGTTTTGCCCTCCAGATAGTTTAATAACTATTTCACCTATAAAGATATTGTATTATAAATATCTTCTTTACATGTTTTCATCAAAAGAAATTCTTTTTTTTTTTTTTTTTTTTTTTTTTTGTGTGGTATGGTACGCGGGCCTCTCACTGTTGTGGCCTCTCCCATTGCGGAGCACAGGGTCCGGACGCGCAGGCCCAGCGGCCATGGCTCATGGGCCCAGCCTCTCCACGGCATGTGGGATCTTCCCGGACCGGGGCACGAACCCGTGTCCCCCGCATTGGCAGGCGGACTCTCAACCACTGCGCCACCAGGGAAGCCCCAAAAGAAATTCTTTATCCCACTTAAGATATAACTTTGTGGTGCAAAAACATTAACCTTTTTATTTTTTAAAAAAATGCTTTTTCAAAAAAGAGATGGTTTGAATGAAGATTTCTTTGACATGAAGGAATATTTGACCCAGGCAGATAATAGTATGAATATTCTTCTTCTGGTGCCTAGCACTCTAATATTCCAGCCTTCTTTAAAACAACTGGAGTTCAAAGCTGTGATATAAATCTATAGCCTCTGAATCCAATCCTTCCTAGTAAAGGCCTTACCTGCAAAGTTCACTTCCATTACTTGGGTTACAGAAGATGATTTCAGAAGTAATTGCACAGATATTTAAATTATCTGCTGCCTTTGTCTTTCTTTTAGAATGCAGATATCAAAATATCATATTTCTCCCTAAAACTTCCTCTCACAATTTCAAGTGGTATATTTTAATATCAGGATTTCTTTGTAAGCCTAACAGATGGATTTTCCAAGCATAGCTCCACCTCCTTTTCAGGGTTTAAATTACAAAAACTCATCAATGATAATTGTTACTTTTCTTCCCAGTCCACAATTACTCTTAATTAACAACAATGATAGTATTAATAATATCCTGCATCTCATTCCAACCAACTGTAGACATTTCAGTTACACTAAGCAATATCAATTCATCAACCCTGCAAGGAAGGGAGGGGCAGATATTATTTTAATGAAGAGGGTACTCTGGCACTGTGACTTGTCCAAATAAAAAACAGCTGAGGTAGATCAGTCAAGGATGTCCTTTTATCAGGTGGGAAAATACCTCAGTCAGTTGTTCATTAGACATTTGTGGGGATATTCCTTCAGAGTTGACTCAGCATTCATAGTTCAAGATTAGAGCACTCCCTAACACCATACACAAAAATAAGCTCAAAATGGATTAAAGACCTAAATGTAAGGCCAGAAACTATCAAACTCTTAGAGGAAAACAGAGGCAGAACACTCTATGACATAAATCACAGCAAGATCCTTTCTGACCCACCTCCAAGAGTAATGGAAATAAAAACAAAAATAAACAAATGGGACCTAATGAAACTTCAAAGCTTTTGCAGAGCAAAGGAAAGCATAAACAAGACCAAAAGACAACCCTCAGAATGGGAGAAAATATTTGCAAATGAAGCAACTGACAAAGGATTAATCACCAGAATTTACAAGCAGCTCATGCAGCTCAATAACAAAAAAACAAACAACCCAATCCAAAAATGGGTAGAAGACCTAAATAGACATTTCTCCAAAGAAGATATACAGATTGCCAACAAACACATGAAAGGATGCTCAACATCACTAATCATTAGAGAAATGCAAATCAAAACTACAATGAGATATCATCTCACACCAGTCAGAATGGCCATCATCAAAAAATCTAGAAACAATAAATGCTGGAGAGGGTGTGGAGAAAAGGGAACACTCTTGCACTGCTGGTGGGAATGTGAATTGGTTCAGCCACTATGGAGGACAGTATGGAGGTTCCTTAAAAAACTACAAATAGAACTACCATATGACCCAGCAATCCCACTACTGGACATATACCCTGAGAAAACTATAATTCAAAAAGAGTCATGTACCAAAATGTTCATTGCAGCTCTATTTACAATAGCCCGGAGATGGAAACAACCTAAGTGCCCATCATCGGATGAATGGATAAAGAAGATGTGGCACATATATACAATGGAATATTACTCAGCCATAAAAAGAAACGAAATTGAGCTATTTGTAATAAGGTGGATAGACCTAGAGTCTGTCATACAGAGTGAAGTAAGTCAGAAAGAAAAAGACAAATACAATATGCTAACACATATATATGGAATTTAAGAAGAAAAAAACATGTCATGAAGAACGCAGGGGTAAGACAGGAATAAAGACACAGACCTACTGGAGAACGGACTTGAGGATACAGGGAGGGGGAAGGGTGAGCTGTGACAGGGCGAGAGAGAGTCATGGACATATACACACTAACAAACGTAAGGTAGATAGCTAGTGGGAAGCAGCCGCATGGCACAGGGATATCAGCTCAGTGCTTTGTGACCGCCTGGAGGGGTGGGATAGGGAGGGTGGGAGGGAGGGAGACGCAAGAGGGAAGAGATATGGGAACATATGTATATGTATAACTGATTCACTTTGTTATAAAGCAGAAACTAACACACCATTGTAAAGCAATTATACCTCAATAAAGATGTTAAAAAAAATGCTGATCTCTATTGAAAATTGTCTTCATTCCACAAGTAATATTTATCAGGTGACTCAGTTTACAAATCTGTTTGCTAGAAGCTATAATCATTGATGTAAATTCAATTTAACCTGTTAATTTTCTGTTTCTTTATTTGGAGGTAAATAAAATGAGTCAATGCTGGTGTCTAGAATCTTTTGTCTTGCTGCTGCCCATTGGCCATTTCAGAAGAGTCACACGATTGCCTAAGTTTCTTTGGCTTTTGATTGTGAGTGCCTCGTCTCAGCAAGCTTTCCATGATGACTGAGCCCTTCTTGGGAACCTGGAAGCTGGTCTCCAGTGAAAACTTTGATGAAAACATGGAACAACTGGGAAATACCATTACAAGATTTGGAAACTGGCAGTGCATTTTGTGATATGGTTGGGTTTGCACTTTACAATGAATTTTCCAACAATTCTCTCATTCATTTGTGATCCTAGGGTATATTCAAATGAGGTTAACAAAGTTTGTGTATCTACTTTTACTTTTTTATTACCAGTAATAATTATCTCTTTTTGGAATACTAGGCTCACAGATGCTTCCTTTTAGTTATTATCCATATATTTAAACAATTTATCCTTTTAGAAAATACTTCATCTTACCCCCATGATAGAGTTTATTTTTAGCTTGGTCATTTCATGAAATAGCTTTTCTCTGCTCCCCATTATAGACAGTAATACCTACCTATGATTAAATTTATCAAGTAAATTTGTTTCAAAGTTTGCTTTAAGTTATAACTTCAAAAGAGCAATAGCAACAAACAAAATTTCTAGTTGGTTAATTTTAAGAGTTCTGATGCATGTGGGAGGTTTTTAATAACATTATTTTGAAAGGTTTCAAATGTTTTATTGGAGAAATAGAACATTCTTACTCATGGCATTTCCTACCATTGGGTATTTCCTCAGAAGTATAAACTCTATGCATACTTTAGTTCTTACTCAAGTTGAACAAACATCATTTACAATGGCTCAGATCTATAATAACTAAACTATTCTTTACTAATGCTAGAAGAATAGTAATTATTTAACATTTAGTTAATTTTAAACATTTAATTAAGAGAAACCTCTCTTATAATAATAAACTACATATAAAATCAAAAAATTTTTTAATCTTACTTTTTTTTAAACTTGGTTGAAATGATCAATACATAATAAGTCAATGTGCTCATAATGTAATATTTGTTCCTTTTTCGTTAGTATAAACTCTCTCAGAAAGTAATAAAAAACATGTTTCCCTATCTCTCCACGGATTCATGGACTCACCTGTTTTGAGTTAAAAAAATGTTTTTTTTTAAATAATTAATAATTAAATAAATTTTGGGGCATCTAAGAAACTTAGGGCTGATGGCAAAAATAGCCATGTTTTGACTGGGAGCTGGTCTCAAGCAGAGTGCAAGAGAGAATAACCAACTGAGTACATACTATGTGCCAATACCATGCTAAGTCCTATCATTTAATCTCCAACACACCTATGAGGTGAGTACTATACTTACATTTTACTACTGAGAAAGCTGAAGTTTAGGGAAAAAGGAAATAATTTGGTCAAGCTAACAAGTGGCAAAGTTGGAACTTGGGTTTTAACCTCCTCACTCCTCACTCTTTTGTGATCCATGTCTAACACTGCTTTTCTGTGGTCAGAGGCATCCTGTCCACCCGCAATATGAATGTGAAATCGAGTTCTATATCGATACTAAGAGTCGGGAGTCAGCCCTTCTGCCCACTTATTGCAGGAGTCAAGTTAAACAATGGACAGTCCCCAATCTGAACAACAGGGCCAGGCTCTCAGCCAAATTGTCCAATTTGCCTACCTCCTCTTTACTCAGCCATATCTGAAATTTATATGCAAATAAGAGAGAAGTTTGGACTTTATAAGTCATATTCTTTTAGAGTAGATTAGATACTTTGAAAATTGCATTTCTTTTTTTTTTTTTTTAAGAAGAAAAGTAAGCAAAAATTCTTGGACAATTAGAAAACCTGTGCTTAAATTTCAGCTCTGCTAATTACCAGACACATCACCTAGAACAGGCTTCTCCACCTCTCTGGGACTCGGTGTAGTCATCTCTAAAATGAGGATAATAGCATCCCCTGTGCTGTTGTTGCAATATTTCATGAGGTAAAGCCCAAGCATATGACCAAAAGGCACCATAAAAATATATATTTTAGATGAAGTGCAAGAGTCTCAGAAAGTGAATTTAGCTTTCAAAATGTCAAGTGTAATTATTAGACATATCTTCTGATTGGGAGGTTTGGCTCAATCCAGCTGTCACAGAGAGCATTGAAGAAAATATGGTGTATTATCCAAAACTTCAAGGGGGGAAGGATGCATTCTTTTTAAACTGCTTTCCAAAATGATTTCCAGCACTTCTTCCTAAACTTCTTAAGAAGGTGTTTTATTTTCTCTACTCATTGAATTTTCTTCTCACTCATTCCTACAGGAGTGAGTGCTGCAGTCCAGAACCTTGCTGGGTTGAATTACTATTAGCGCCGACAGGGATAAGGTTAACATCAAAACAGAAAGTTCTTTAAAAAATACTGAGATCGGGCTTCCCTGGTAGCTCAATGGTTGGGAGTCCGCCTGCTGATGCAGGGGACGCGGGTTCGTGCCCGGTCCGGAAAGATCCCACGGGCCGCGGAGGGGCTGGGCCTGTGAGCCATGGCCACTGAGCCTGTGCGTCCGGAGCCTGTGCTCCGCAACGGGAGAGGCCACAGCAGTGAGAGGTCCGCGTACAGCAAAAAAAAAAAAAGTAGATGTCTAGTCTCGTGTAGATTAGAATGTAGTGAATTGCTATTTCTGACTGATTCCTTTCTGCATTTATAGAGAATCATAACATTAGATGGTGGCTCAATGATTCATTTCCAAAAATGGCTTGGCAAAGAGACAACAATCAAACGACAAATTGTATATGGAAAAATGGTAGTGGTGAGTTTTCTCTAAATTTAATATTTTTAGAAGCTCCTATTTGAGGCATGCCTTTCAAATTACTCAATTGTCTTGTATCTCAAATAGAGGGTCTGGGGAAAGAGGGAGAGATCAAACTTAACATGCCATGTACCAACTCTAATAGATCCCTCTTTGCTTTTAGGAATATATCATGAATAATATTGTCAGCATTGGAATCTACAAAAAGGTATGAAGAAATTGTATGCGTCAGTGAAAACTTGTTCACTAACAGGAAACTGAGACTTGAAGAAGATGTGTCTCAGGGCCAGTGATTTTTTAAAAAATTGCTCAACATAAATTTGCCCAATGAAACCAAATTAAGTGCAGTTTTGGAGCTGTGTAATCTTGAGGGTTAGGGGCAATCTGATAAATTGGTGAGATAAGAAACTTCTTGTCTCTCGTGTAATTGTAAGATCACCAAAGTGCCCTTTATTCTTTGTACACCTGAATTCTGCAGTCACTGATTTTCCTCTAGTGGACCCATTCCATTTAGGTTAATGCTTTCTGTCAAAGGGTGCTCTGTTGAAATTCATGTGACCTCAAAGGGGGATACATTATAATCATTGGAACCCACTTTGGGCATCACAGATTTTGAAAATCAACGTTGCTTTTTATTTTTTATTTTTGCAGAAGGCTGACCATGCATAAAGTAGATAGGATAGATAGATAGATGGATAGATAGATAGATAGATAAATAGACAGATAGATAGATAAATAGATATAGATATGTAGATAGACACATAGATGATAGATAGATAGATAGAGATTACAAAATAGAGCCTGGACATTATATACTGTGCATGAATTATTATAGAACATTTAAAACAATCATTATCTTACTTTTCCATAAACTTATTTAAAATAATCAGGCTAGTGCATTGATCACCATTTCTTACAACTGAGTCTTTGCAGAATGATATTTTATTAAATGCCAGTCCAGAATTTCTAAATGCCTAGTAGGAATATAATTGTTAGAGCTACACAATGTCCCTCAATAGTTTCACCAAGTACTTTTGTTAGGAAGTACTCTCAGGGCTTAGAGAAAAACAGAGTAATATAGGTAAAATTTAAAAATCAAGGGTATTTGTAACAGTGGGAGGAGGAAAAGGGAACAGAGGAAGAATTATGTAAATCTCATGTTGCAACTTAAACTTAAAACCAGATAGTAGTTGGTGAAACGTAACTCCTGAGGATAGTGTTAAATATGTGCTAATTTGTCATCTAAACTGGGTGAGAAGTGAAAAGTGGAAAGGGGCACTTTCAATAATTACACCTGGGCAGCAAGCATAAATTAGGACTGTCCTAGGCAAACTGAGAGGTATGGTCACCTCAGTAAGGATAAAATTAAAGAGTAATGTACAAAAGGACTGAGCATAGTGTTGGGACAATAGCTGAGTTCTTGTCCAAAGAAAGGAACTAGGCTGTCATATTAAACCTTGAAGACCTCTGAGGATACAGCTGTGCACTTGAAGTGATGGACTTGGTAGTAGCCACACCACTGCCAGATGTGGCCAATGACAGTCATCCCCCCATGACTTGTCTCTGTCCTTCTTAAATGACTCAAGTGTGTACAAAATGTACCTGTGCTTGTTTGCCAGAAGTCAAAGAGGATTTCAGCCCCCAAGGTAGCGTCCTGTGTACAAAGGGGAGCAGAGGCCAATGTCTCCTTCATCAGGTCTCTGCAATGGGGCTGCAGATGACAGCACTTAAGCAACAACTCAGATCAAGGGTCAAAATGTTTTCCACAACCATTAGGAAGAGGGTATTCTTCTAAAAAGCACTAGGCACTTATTTAAATCTTAGTCTTTACAGAGACAAAATTTATAAAAGAATAATATAGTTCTGAATTTTCAAGACATTTCTCTTCTCATAAATGTCACAGCTCAAAGTACACACAGCCCAAATGAGAAATAAAATCCTGCTGTGTTGTCTTTAGTAGGTAGAATCAAACATGCTACTCCTGAGGAAATCACTGATCCAGCAAGTTCTTATTCAGTGATCACTGTTTGTTCAATACTGTATTAGGTGATGGCAAACAGCAATCATAACTGCCTTTTTATGTTACAAGTAGCAGCGGCATGTTGAAACCCTATTGCTTTTATTTTTATTCTCAGTCAAATCGTGTCAAAATTCCTGTAAGAAAAAAATTCATTAAGTTTATACTGAGAATTAGTAGTCTTTACTAAGGACATTCACATGATCAGTCTCTTGGTATATCTGACTTTCCTTCAAAAATAGTCATTATCTATCTAGAAGTAAATCACATGTATTGGTCAAGTTGTACTGGATTTATAGAAAAAGGATAATAATGACACTTTTCATTATGCAATAAAAAGCCATTACTTATTCACTTTCCAAAAGAGTTTGAAGTAGAGGAAGTGAGAGAAGATTTGATAAACCACAAAGGAAAATATATATTTATTTTTGAATATTTTTAGACTGAATAACTTACTAGTAAACTATTATATTTTAAATCCACACTGAAGTTTACAGGAGAGTATTAATTATCCAAAGATCAACCATACTAAACTCAAGATGACTACTATTATCAAAGACTAACTCACCAGCTTTCTTCTTTGGCTACCCAATACTACTAAGTAAACCACTGACAAAAATAATTTGTTTTGAACACTCTTAATGTATTTAATTTTTATATTTTTGCACAAAAGTGCAATAAACATAAAAGGACATGCTTTGAGAGTCATGAAAAGACAACTGATTACTCCAAAGATAGTAACAGAAAATAGATGGAAACTTAGGATGAAGAAATCGGGACATAATCAAATCCTCAAGTTATGGGTCTTAAGATTTCTATTTTAAACATTTACAGGGAAATATAGTCTTTCCACTTTGAAGTTTGGTATCTAGACCCTGTGTAATTTTTGGAGAGGGACAGGGTGGAGAAGGACCATCCAACCACCAACCCCATGACAAGATGAGGTGCCTGTTATGCCAGAGACACATTGCAGGGAAGTGAGATGAATGGGGTTTGAGAGCCAGGCAGAGCAGGGCTTGAATCCTGCTTCTGCCACTGACAGCTTTGTGAGCTTGTGTGAGCTGCTCACCCACTTTAGTTTTTTCCTTTGCAAAATGGAAACCATCTACTTCACAGGGTTGTGATGAGGGTAAATGAGACATTCTGCAATGGACCAGCACAGGGAATCCCTCACGTCTTCTCATTTTCCCCACATCCCCCTCCCAGATAATAGGGCAACTAGAATGCAAAGAATAGGAACCACGGAACTGAAGGTGTGTGCACTAAAACAGTGGGCAGAAGAAGTCGGATCAGAAGAGTGTCACAGCAGAGGTAGGCAGGGTCTAGAAGCGACTAATCGGTTAGAAATGGGATTTGGGGAAAATGGATTCCTGTTTACTTTGTAAAATAGAGTTCAGGTGTCAATACATAAGTTACAAAACAATTTCACAAAAGTTTTCTTTTTTTGATCCTCAGAACAATCAATATTGTACAGGTGATAAAACTGCAACCCAAATGTCATCCATCTGGTAGATGGTAAAGCTAGACCAGAACTTATTCCAAGTTTATCATAACATTCTCTCAAAAGATAGATGTTAAGATAGATATTCAGACATAATGTCAAGACTCAGTGTGCCAAGATTTGAATGCATCAGAGATAGTTAATTGCCCACTAGAAATCTGGACTTGTCCTTCCATAGTATAGCATTGGTATCGAGAAGAGTCTGCAAGCCAGGCACTGCTCAGTACCCAACCTGTCTCTGTGGGGTCACGTGACTACTTCCTGCACTGGAGTGTGAGTGGAAGTGAAGTGTGCCACTTCTGGGTCAAGAGAGTAAAGAGGCAAGTACAACCTTTTTCATCTCCCCCAACCCCTGTCCGCTTGGCGGACTGGACTCTGAAACCTGAAGGGTGGCATAGGCATGAGATGAACGGATCCAAAGCCTCTGAGTCACCTCACGGAGAAAAGCCTACCCATAGACCAGGAGCACCTGCAGTGGACACGACAGGGAGCAAGAAATAAACTTCTGGGTTAAGGCTCTGAAATCCTGGAGTTCATAACAGCTAACATTACTCTGAGTCAGTGTGCCACTTAAGAGATTGCATTTGCACTGTGTATTCCGTCATGAGCATGTTATAGGCTAGAATTTAGCTACAAAATTAGTTTCCAATTGTTTGAAGGAAGGAATGTGTTGGCATGAATAAATGAAAGTACAGTTTAAACATGAATTGATTCTCTGATCTAACTTTAATCAAAAATATGTGTTTAGGGCTTCCCTGGTGGCACCGTGGTTAAGAATCCACCTGCCAATGCAGGGACACGGGTACAAGCCCTGGTCTGGGAAGATCCCACATGCTGTGGAGCAACTGAGCCCATGCACCACAACTACTGAGCCCACATGCTACAACTACTGAAGCCCGAGTGCCTTGAGCCCGTGCTCCGCAACAAGAGAAGCCACCGCAATGAGAAGCCTGTGCACCACAATGAAGAGTAGCCCCCACTCGCCACAACTAGAGAAAGCCCGTGCACAGCAACGTAGACCCAGTGCAGCCAAAAATAAATTTTAAAAAATATATGTTTACACGTGTGTGCGTGTATATATGTATATATACACACACATATATATATATATATATATATATGTGCAAACCACATTTTCTATCAAAGCCTTTATACCATCTCAATTATTGAAAAATTTTGTAAAACAATCAAGGAAATAAAGTAGGAAATTAAGTTGGCAACCTGGATAACACACGATTAGAAAATCATCTGAATTTTTGTGAGTTTATATTTGTTCCTTATGAAATAAAGCTACACACATACATACAGACACACTCACACACTTTTCACTATGCTTTGCAAGTGAATTATTTTTAAGGGATTCCTTTCTCCCATAGGCTAAAAGGGAGCAGATGGCTGAGTCCTAAGAAGTGTTTCCTACAGCTCTTTGTGCTAATGCCTGAAAAGTACGACCTATTTTAATGCTATTAATATCACTTTCTCTCAAGAGGAAATGCAAATGGAGTAGAAAAAACTGTGACCAGCTCATCATACCTTGTAATGACTAGAGGAAAACACTGAAATGCAGAAATTCTGTCTCTGGTTCCCTCCCCAGTGAATGAGTAACCAGTTCTCAGATGTTAGGAATAATGATGTGAAAGCTTAGACCAGTCTTTGGAAAAGAGGCCGTGTATGTTCAAGTTTAGGAAAAACAAAGCTAATTGCATTGTTTGGAGGAATCACAAACTACTTCTTCCCTCTATTTATTGACATTCAAAAAAAGAAAATCTATTAACTTCCTTTGGGCAGCATAATGCAACTGTCACCATAGTAACTAAAAGATCAAATACCCACTGGTGGCTGAGAAAGCTCCAAGAAATGGTTTTCATTAAGAAAGCAACTTTAATCTCAGCATTTTTAAGACGAGAGAAAAGCAGTTATTTGAAGCATGAAAGAGGAAGCTATCAAGCCTGAATTGCCATTGTCACCTTCTGTCAAATATATGTCTGGAGGGGACCAGATGCCCTAGTGGCTGAGTTCTGAAGATAAATAAGACCATTGGTCTCAGGGTATCTGGTATCTAAGAAATTACAGAAGGTATCGTCCTACATAGAAACGGTTCATTGGCTCTTTAATGTCATTCATTGCTTCCATCTGTAAATGATAAAAAATAATAATCGGATATTCTAAAATGTCTCTAAATGTCTGTTTAACGTATGTCTTCTAACTTACTGGAGTATAAGGCCCATGAGGGCAGGAACTGTTGCTGTTTCACTCACCATGTTATCTCTAGTGCAACTACAGTTCAATAAATTCATGTTGAGAAATTATCTGCATGCATGCAGGTGAGAATATGTACAACGAATCTCGGAATTATTTTACATACACTTTCCTAGAGTTGTGATAAGATCATGTCATCCTGAATATGGAAAGAACAAACCGGCTTTTACCACTGACCAAAGCAATGACTAAATGAAGCAATGGGCACTACAATTAAGTTTTACACTTAGGTATAACTCACAGCCTTGCTCTTTCCACGCCTCCAGAGCATATAAAAAAGGGAAGGAAGAGAAGGAAGGGGAGAGGAGGAGAAAGGAAGTTTAGGAAAATCATATTATTGATTATAAGCATGAATTTTAGATGGTTTCACATTTGTTATATGATTTAATGCAAAGAAAGTCCCTCATAAGTAGAAAATATATATTTTCTTCATTCAGTCAAACAAATGATTACCTACTGTATACATGCATGGTGTTAAGTACTTGGAATATTATGTGAATAAAATCACTTATTGTCCCCATGCACATGGAATAAAGACTTCAGTGCATGACACATATATTAATGAAATAATGTCCAAAATCAATAAAAATTAACATGTTAATGAATGAATTAATTAATTGCAGTAACTGTTAAATGAAAATATACTAGAAAAGGATAGGAAAGATGGCTGAATTGAAATCTAAAGGATGTCTCTCCAAAGGTAGATAAGAATGAGCTGAAAGTTAAGGATTTACTCAATGGGAGTGGTTATTTTGTTTTTATTGAAGTATAGTTGATTTACAACATTATATTAGTTTCAGGTATACAGCATATGATTCAGTGTTTTTACAGATTATACTCCATTAAAAGTTATTACAAGATAATGGCTATACTTCCCTGTGCTAAATAATATAACCTTGTTGCTTATCTATTTTGTACAAAGTAGTTTGTATCTCTTAATCCCATACCCCTAACATGCACCTCCCCTATTCCCCCTCCCCATTTGTAACCACTAGTTTGTTTTCTATACCTGTGAGTCTGTTTCTGTTTTTCTATATGCATTCATTTGTATTATGTTTTAGATTTTACATATAAGTGATATCATACAGTATTTTTTTCCTGTCTGACTTATTTCACTTAACATAATTTTCTCTAGGTCCATCTGCATTGCTGCAAATGGCAGAATCTAATTCTTTTTTTATGGCTGAGTAATATTCCACTGTGTATATGTATACCATATCTTCTTTATCCATTTGTCTGTTGATGGAAACTTGGGTTGCTTCCATACCTTGGCTATTGCAAAAAATGCTTCTATGAACCTTGGGGAGCATGTGTCTTTTTAAATTAGTGTTTTCTGTTTTTTTTCCAGATATATATACAGGAATTGAATTACTGGATCATATGGTAGTTTTGTTTTTAGTTTCTTGAGGAATCTCCATACTGTTTTCCACAGTGGCTGCACCAGTTTACATACTCATCAACAATGTACAGGGGTTCCCTTTTCTCCACATCCTCTCCAACATTTGTTATTTGTGTTCTTTTTGATAATAGCCATTCTGACAGGTGTGAGGTGATATCTTATTGTTGTTTTAATTTGCATTTCTCTAATAATTAGCAATGCCGAGAATATTTTCATATGCTTGGTGGCCATCTGTATGACTTCTTCGGAAAAATGTTTTTCAGGCCTTCTGCCCATTTTTTGATTGGGTTGTTTGTTTTTTGAGTTGTATGAATTGTTTATATATTTTTAGTATTAACCCCATGTCAGTCATATCATTTGCAAATATTTTCTCCAATTCTGTATGTTACCTTTTTGTGTTGTTGATGGTTTCCTTTTCTGTGCAAAAGCTTTTAAGTTTAATTAGCTCCCATTAGTTTATTTTTGCTTTTATTTCTTTTGCCTTAGGAGACAGATCCAAAAAAATATTTCTACAATTTACGTCAGAGAGTGTTCTGCCTATGTTCTCTTTTAGGAGTTTTATGGTTTCAGGTCTTACATTTAGGTTTTTATTCCTTTTGAGTTTATTTTTGTATATGTGCAGAAATGTTCTAAATCTCACCATTTTACATGTAGCTATCCAGTTTTCCCAGCACCACTTATTGAAGAGACTGCCTTTTTCCATTGTATATTCTTGCCTCCTTTGTCATAGATAATGACTATAGGTGTGTGGGTTTGTTGCTGGGCTCTCTCTTCTGTTCCACTGATCTATGTGTCTTTTTGTGCCAGTACTATGCTGTTTTGATTTCCATAACTTTGTAGTATAGTCTGAAGTCTGGGAGGGTGATACCTCCAGCTTTGTTCTTTTTTTCTTAAGATTGCTTTGACAACTTAGGGTCTTTTGTGGTCCCATATGAATTTAGGATTGTTTGTTCTAGTTCTGTGAAAAATTTCATGGGCATTTTGATAGGGATTGCATTAAATCTATAGATTGCTTTGGGTAGTATGGCCATTTTAACAATATTATTTCTTCCAATCAAGAGCAAGGGATACCTTTCCATTTCTTTGTATCATCTTCAATTTCCTTCACCAATGTTTTATAGTTTTCAGAGCATACAGCTTTCAGCTCCTTGGTTAAGTTTATTCCTAGGTATTTTATTCTTTTTGATGCAGTTTTAGATGGGATTTTTGAACTTTCTTTTTCTTATAGTTCATTATCAGTTTATAGAAATGCAATAGATTTCTTTGTATTAGTCTTGTATCCTGCAACTTAGCTGAATTCATTTATTAGCTGTACTAGTTTTGTGGTGTATATTTTAGTTCTTGGTTTTCTTGATCTTTTCTATTGTTTTTTGATCTCTATTTTATTTGTTTCATCTCTGATCTTTATTATTTTCTTCCTTCTTCTGACTTTGGGCTTTGTTTATTCTTTTTTTCTAATTCCTTTTGGTGGAGTTTAGGTTGTTTATTTGAGATTTTTCTTGTTTCTTGAGGAAAGCCTGTATCACTATAAAATTCCGTCTCAGAATGCTTTTGCTGCATCCCATAGATTTTGGAGTGTTGTGTTTCCATTTTCATTTGTCTCAAGGTATTTTCTGATTTTGTCTTTGATTTCTTCATTGATTTATTGTTTTTTTTTTAGTAACATGTTGTTTAGTCTCCATGTGTTTGTTTTTTCCCATTCTTCTCTCTGGAATTGATTTCTAGTTTCATACTATGGTGGTCAGAAAAAAATGCTTGGTATAATTTTTGTCCTTTTTAATTTATTGAGACTTGTGCTGTGGCCTAGCATGTGAGCTATTCTAGAGAATGTTCCATGTGCACTTGAAAAAAATGTGTATTCTGCTGTTTTTGGATGTGATGTCCTGTAGATATTTATTAAGTCCACCTGATCTAATGTATCATTTAAGACCACTGTCACCTTATTGATTTTCTGTTTGGATGATATGTCCATTGATGTAAGTGGAGTGTTAAAGTCCCCTACTATTACTGTATTATTGTCAATTTCTCTTTCTATATCTGCTGATTGCAGTAATTATAAAACGAGGGTATATTAGAAAAGTTTAGTACAGATGACTGAGTTGAATCTAAAGGTTGTCAACACAAAGGTAGGAAAGCGTGATTGAGCTGAGAGTTAAGGTTTATTCATATAGGAGTGGTTAGACCTTCCAGGAAAAGTGAACAGTATTTGTAAAGACCTTGCTAAAAGCAAGGAGGAAATTAGTAGCTCCTTTTCTATTCTCCAGAAGATTTTGTATAAGATTGGTTTTACTTTTTCCTTAAATATTTGTATGAATTCATGGGTGAAGCCTACAGGCCTGGAGTATCTCTGTGGGAGAAAATGTATTTATAAATTAAATATTAATAGATTTGGGAGTATTCACACTTTTATTTTGTCTTGTATCATTTTTGGTAAATTGTGTACTAAGAAATTTATAAATTTAAAAAAAGTTTTCAAATTTATTGGCATGAAGTAGTTCATTATATTATGATCTTTTTAATAACTCTAGGATATATTGATATATCCTTTTAAATACTTGCAATCAATAACTTTTGCCTTCTCTATTTTAAAATCCATCTTGATAAGAGTTTGTCAATTTTATTAGCCTTTTAAAAACTTTTAGTTTTGATGATATTTTCTATAATATGTTTGTTTTTATTTTATTAACTCTGTCTTGTTTATTATCTATTTCTGTCATTTATTGTTTCTTTTTGAGCATAGTTTTCTGTCTCCTTTTGTTCTATTTATTTTTGATTAGTGATGTGTATGAAAATTTGTAGAAATAAATTTAGAACTAGAGTGACATTATCTTCTTATGCAGAGAGTTTATGTTTGTCTCTTACTGGTAGCCAAGTTCACTAGCTGACCCAGATCACAGTAAACTAATTTTAAGAGTTGAATTGGTATTAACCAGGTCTATTTCTAGTTTACCTTTCCTCCTGTATTGCAGCCTTTCAAAGTCCCAAACTAAAATATGATTAACCAGGACTCTCCCTCATTGTTCCCCTAACCCTGAAACAATGTCATAAATGTCCTTCAGATTTTGCCTCTCATCTGCCTCTTGCAGAATTCATGGATCGCCATAAGGGCAGCAGCCTTAATTGTTGGGCCTGTTTCTCTGGTCTGCTTTTTTTGCCCAAATCTTAGACCCTTAATTTTTCTCTGCCTTTTTTATCTCTCTGATCTCTTGAAGAATTTTTTAATAATTTTGTCCATTTTTTAGATGTCATAGTTGGAAAGTTACCTTACTTTCCTCATCTATCATGAGGAAGTGAAAATTCTAAGATTTATTTCTATTTTCTCAATTTTTTTAAATGATCATTTTTGGGTTATTTTTTCTAGTATTATATTATGTGATTTTCTTGCACCAATTATTATCACAATATTTCTATTTTACAGATAATTTCAGACTCACTGGAATTAAAATTCCTTTCTTTAAGTCTTTATCAAGTCATGAATAGAATATAAGTTCCTTGAGGGTTTAGAATCTTGTTCAATGATGTTTAACCAGCACCCTGAAGTGTGCCTAGCCCTTAGTAGGCTCTCAATGCTTTTGCAGTTAAATGAATGGAAGGAATGGAGTCACATCTTTGGTATTAAGTGGAGGATCATGAATTCTTTGTTCTTGTGCTACAGGATGATTATCACTTTTCAAATATACAATTGGATATAGCTTGATGACAATATGTAAGGACATTTTATATAGAGCAAGCTTTACTTATCCATTTTGTTCGGACTTCTGGATTTTCTTTTCAGTGTATCATTCTAGTAGCTTATTTTTATTTTATCTTGAGAATTTATATAGGCAATAAATCACTGAAAGATGAACTCACACTGTAGAGAGACAATGTCCATTTTACAAACATTTAGTTCAAATGTAAATGTATATGTCTAATTATAATGTGACTCTGATGTTTATTATCAATCTTTTCTCAATAGGATATTGATGACTTTCTTATCTAGAAGTGCCTTAAAAGTCTCAAGCCAGTATCTTCTCTCATTGCTTTGATCTGTGCCTTTGACTCATACCTGGGCCTCAGAATTTCATCTTGGCCAATTCCAGAAGTCAGGTACATTGTTGACAATCTTAAAATATAAAATATTTTCTTTGTCTAAAATTGCTTCAAAGTTATAAGCCTTGCCAATATATAGCTCAATGTTTATATTTTAAGCTCCACTGCTATTCTTATGTGCAAAACAAGGTCTGCTGAAAATTCACACAGTTTTTCTGAATGAATCCCTCCAGATACAAGGGCTCAGTTCAATTGGGAAAGTTTGAAGGTCCTTCATAGGACCTTCAGAATTTAAGCAGAATGCCTAAATTTTTGAAGACACAGTCATAGCATTATTCATTTTTATTAAGTGTTTTGGAAAATAACATATTTACTAATCAAAAGCCCTTTCTTTCATAGCTGTATCTTATATCCCAGTACAATGTACTCTCTCCAGTTACATTCTCCTGGGTCTAGGATTGAGTTAGCTAGTTAACTGAGGAATTTTTCTAGTCATTATTTCATTCCCATCTTGAGTTATACAGGCACAAGTAATTTAAGATGACACTTGGACTCACTGTGTATAATTCTACATTTTTTACCCAACTTGGACCCTAACCACATAATTGCAATGGTTTTGCTACAGCTATGGCATTGGTAACCTGAGCCCTAGAGGTCAGTGATTCTACCTACTACGGGTAAATTGATAATTGGTTATTTTCATTATTGTGAAGAGTGCCAAACTGTGTACTAAATATATAAAACCTGGTAATACCAGTTGTCTCAAGGCCAGGATTAATGTCAATGTAGAAAAACTGCTAGGAAAGGGTATGGCATCAACTTGGTATTCCCAAGAGTAACACTTATGTTCAAAGTGGTTTCATATTTGCTCCCCTTGGTCAAAGACTGGGACTTTGATGTATCATATAATCTGGATGCCTCATCTCTTGGTTTTCACTTCTCTTGCTTTTTGAGCAGAGAATGAGTGTCTCTATCCATGGTGATGTCAGTATTGCCTGATCTTTGGCCAGGGCCTCCAGCACACATGTTATAGCAGGAGCAGTGTAAGATAATGGTCTAACATCTATGCACTGAGAAAAAATACCAGGTTCAAATCCTACCTCACCTTATTCAAGTTTTGGACAGAAGTTACCTAACCTCCC
Source organism: Phocoena phocoena (assembly GCF_963924675.1). Taxonomy (NCBI): domain Eukaryota; kingdom Metazoa; phylum Chordata; class Mammalia; order Artiodactyla; family Phocoenidae; genus Phocoena; species Phocoena phocoena. The sequence goes on along the minus strand of NC_089235.1, from coordinate 24,915,265 downwards.
CAAGCTCCAGTATTCTCACTGGTAAAATGGAGATAATAATAATGCCTTACTCTTGGAGTTGTTGAGAGAATCAAATGAAATAATCTATATTAAACACTTAGCACAGTGACTACTGAGCTCTCAATATATATTAATATTATTTTTGTAGAAAATCCTTTCTAAAATTGTAGATTTATTTTAAAGGACTTAAACTCAATGTTGTTGTATTAACCAAGAACCTGCTTAATTTGGAACTAAGGTTTTTTTAAGATGAAAATCTTTTCTGTGGTCAAAGAGTGTGTTATAGTGCTACTTTTTGTTCACCCATGAAAGCAATTTCTGTGTTCTGCTGTAATAGACTGACCGTATTGTCTGCCTACTCTAACTGCCTTGGATATGCCAACTATGCCAAGCCTCCCTTACCTATGAATACTTCCTCACACTGCTCCCTTGCATTTCTCTCCCACAACATATTTGAGGCAGTTATCACAATACTCATGGACATTTTTCCTCTCTTTATTCTCTTTCAATAAGAATTCTTAATTGTGCAGACTCAGGATTGAGAGTGAACAAGATGCCTAAATACACACACACACACACACACACACATTCATTCATTAATGCTCATATAATTTAATTTGGTATAGAACTCAACTGATAGACTCTTTTCCAAAGCATTAAGGACCTAAGCACTTCTTAAAAATGTAAGAGCAACCAAAATTTTTTTGAAGGTTCAAATAGTACTGTCATTGATTTTTATAAACATTTTTGGAAACTGAAGGAGACATTATGTGAGGTCCTCTTTTGTCCCAGTGGATGATTGAAGAGCCATTCATTGCCCAGTCCTGACACTGCTTTTCCCCATTGGGTCTCTGTGAGAGTCACATGCTGTGGACATCTTTGAAAAGAATCTTCTGAGACTTCAGCATCTCATTTGAGTCTCCTGAATCTCACCTACCACTGTGTTGAATTCTCATCCATCACAATGAGCAACAAATTCTTAGGCACCTGGAAACTTGTCTCCAGTGAGAACTTTGATGATTACATGAAAGCTCTGGGTAAGAAATGTTCTCTGTTGTTCTAATTGAGAGCATCCTTTTTGAGAAAGATGCATGACTATTTCCTTCTAACTCCTTTTCCAGGAGTCTGAGAGTTTGCACAGGTTGAAGTACGATCCTCTTCTGGGATTAATCTTCTCTTGTGTCAATCAGATAATTTATTTGCATTTTATTTGTGGCAATTTTAATAGATTTTAACTCAGATAAGAGCTGCTTAAATGCATTAGAGTGCCCACTGATTTCAAAGGCAGTTTCATATCAATAAGGTTTTCGTTCCAAACCTGGAGGAAAGAAATCTTAGAAGCTTAGTCAAACTATTTTCTGGCTTTCCTGAAAGTTAGATCTACAACAACTAAAGTGCTCATGAAATAAAGAGTTGAATATACTAAAGTTAATGGAAAACTTCAATTTAAAATTTTGATGCTTAGCTATACCAGAAGTTTTCTGTCTCTACCTCTAGGTTGTCTGTTATTACATAACTATGTGGATAAAGAGTTTGTAAAAAGTGAATGCTTCATAAAGCAGGATATTCACAGTCTAGGAAAGTTACTGAGAGAAAAAGTGTGTTGTGGCAGTGAACTCAAGCTCATTTACACTAACATCAGGCTTTCCTGGAGATGGAATAGTGGATGGAGATGGAAAGTCTAGTCATTGGTATAGCAACTTTATTTGTTACTATTTCTAGGGAATTTTCCATAGATATGAGCACAAAAGTGTGAGGAGTCTTTGGAAATGTCCAGAGCTGTATAAATAAGTAGAGAGTGAAGCCAATGACCTCAGATTGCTATGCTCATCAAAGTACTTATAATTTTACCTGTTCAGAAAGCATATAAGAACTGTTCTATTTTTAGATAAAATGAGCAAAATCATGTTGTGTTGCCTGGAAAACTATGGGAACTTATGGGAATAGATCCATACCATAAGATTGGTTAAATTTATGGACTTCACTTTATAGCTGAGGAAGAAGCAAAATACAATATAAGAAAGTCTCAATGAAAGACTCCCTAATTGTGTGATTTTCAAATTTTAGAGTGCAGAAGGACACCTGGGGGTGTTCGTAAAATGTAGATTCTTAGTGTCTATTGTACAGGTTTAGTTTGAAAAGCATTGTCCTTAATCATATCAAATAAAAAAAGATTAATCAGAATTAGAAGAAAGAGTATCATTCACAATCCTTTATTGGCTCTAACTCTTCACACTTCTTTATGTATATATAAATATAAATATATGTGTATTTATATATAACTAGTTTTTTCTTCATGTATCTCTCTCATCTGACATTTCTATTTTTCCATGTATTTCTGTAATCTTGGGTAACATAGTAATAATAATTAAGAGTCTAATTTTGTTTTGTTTTCAAATGCAGAAAATTTTTAAAAAATTATTTTATCTATGATCATTTGTAATGGTACAGATCATTTTAGGGGCTACAACAAAATTTCAGAAATGAGCTTCTATCAAGGATATGGGAGGAATTCTTTTCTATATCCATAATATATTACTGAGGGGAAAAAATCATAGAACAGCATGTATAAGTCATAGTCTCATTTAAAAAATATATCTAAAATATTTATGCATACAAACTAAAATGTCTGGAATGATCCATACAAAACTATAATTAGTAGTTTTTAATGGAGCATGGGTTTGGATGTGGTAAAAATAGATGGCTTGCACTATTTAAGCTAAATACTTTTAGCTTTAAAATCTGCAGGCATTGCTTTTGTAATAACAAAACTTAAAATATTCAAGTCCGTGGACATGTGTTTCCATCAGGTGATGAAACATGGGAGAAGGTCCTTAGCAGTAAGTGCTATTACTTGCCATCTATACAGCTGAGGCACAGCTGAGCATAAAATATGGCCACCCATAGTCCCTTAGGTAGAGGTTCAACAAAATTCTAACAGTATCTTGATTTTCAGGTGTGGGATTAGCCACCAGAAAACTGGGAGATTTGGCCAAGCCAAGAGTGATCATCAGCAAAAAAGGGGATATTATAACTATAAGAACTGAAAGTACCTTTAAAGATACAGAGATCTCCTTCAAGCTAGGCCAGGAATTTGAAGAAACCACAGCTGACAATAGAAAGACAAAGGTAAACTTAATTGTTTCTCTTCAAATTTGGTCCAGTCTACTACTTTGAGAGAGAAGATTACTCCTGCTAGTATTCAAAAGGGTAGACCACTCCCTTCTGTTGAAAAATGAATGTGCCTCATAAAACATCTGTTATGAAAATGATTCAGTACTGAATGAACTGCTTCTTTACTCAACCAAAGTCCAAGCAAGTCAATTATGTAAACCTATCTTTGCAGAGCGTTGTAACTTTGGCAAGAGGCTCGTTGAATCAAGTACAGAAATGGAATGGCAAAGAGACAACGATAAAGAGAAAGTTGGTGGATGGAAAAATGGTAGTGGTAAGAGTAATTTTACTCTAAATACATAAATATAGCCACTTAAATAGAGAAAATGGTTATATTATTTTCAAAATATTCTCTTTTCTTTGCAATACAAATGGATAAGAATGGCTAAGAATAAAATCAGAGTTAATGTTTGGGTGATCTTTGAACTATAAAGACTCATCTACAGGTATTTCAGGTTCAGATTCAAGAATTTAGAAATGATACAACTCATTTGTTATTTTAGAAATAACAACACCTAAAAATGAGGGAAAAAAAAGTATGGGTAAACCTCATTAATTTAGACACACAAAGGAGAAAAGCAAATCTAAGTTTTAAAAGCAAAGCACATCCCGAGTCAATTGTAGAATATTTGCAGATAGCTAAGCCTTTTGTTTTCAAGAATCCATAGTAACTTGGACTAAAACATGTCAACAACTCAAGCTGAGGCAATTGGAGACCTTTTGTAGTTGGCAGGTAAAAATGATGACAAAGGTTATATGAGATGACCTCTAACAATTTTTTTAAGTCTCAGGTTCTGTTCTTGCTAATCAACACGCAAATTGACTATAGATAGATTTATGTAGTTCTTCGAACATTCATTTCTTTAGTACAGAGGAGCTTTATCCTTAGCTCCACAGCAGATTTACATGGGGAATGAATACCAGTATGGGGGCCCCAATACAGATCAACTGCATGCACATCTCTTGGGGAGGAGGAGCCATCAGTATTTTTAAATGTTCGCCAGATAATGCAGATGTGCAGATAGTTTTGAAAACCACTGTTTTAGTAGATTTAAATCTGTGCCAATTATGCATGAAAACTTGCCACTTAAAAAATGTACCCCTGGGGCTTCCCTGGTGGCGCAGTTGTTGAGAGTCCGCCTGCCGTTGCAGGGGACACGGGTTCATGCCCCAGTCCAGGAAGATCCCACATGCCGTGGAGCGGCTGGGCCCGTGAGCCATGGCCGCTGAGCCTGCGCGTCCGGAACCTGTGCTCCACAACGGCAGAGGCCGCGACAGTGAGAGGTCCGTGTACTACAAAAAAGAAAAGAAAAAAAAAAAAAAAAAAAATATATATATATATATATATATATATATATATATACCTCTGCTGTAACTTAGATCAGCTTTAAAACTGTTTCTCCTGTTTCAATGGTCATGATTCCAAATTCCTGGAGACTGACATACTGATATTTTATTTCTTTCTGAGTTTAATCTTATGAGATTGCTTATAATGTCTGTTATTATTACAAATTTGCTGTCACCTAGTTTGAGTTTTAGATATTCAATTAATCTCTCTTTTTTTTTAAGGAATGTAAGATGAAGGACGTGGTCTGCACCAGAATTTATGAGAAGGTCTGACAAAGTTGTTTCCTCATTGAAGTGATATTTGATCATTTGATGTTGGAAATCAGCTGTTTCCATTGGCAAGGCCTGACTACACTGCACTTTGTTTGTTTTCGCTTTTGTCTTAACAGATCAGATAAGCAAAGGCCTAAACTGAGGATTAATCTAAATTTCAGTGTTACTTAAACATTTTCAATTTGTATGCACGTCATTACTGTGTTAAAGATTAAAGTGTGTATATTGGTCAGACCTAAAGAATGGATAGTGTCATTTGATTATCTGTGAAGTTCTAACTTATGTTGTATTTTAAATATTTGAAATGATAGTAAAAGGAAGTAATAGCATAGTACAAAGAAGTAAATATATTGATTGGGGTAGCAAACTCAAATGCCTTCAGGGACCAGGAGAGTAATGGGTTTAGAGGATCAGAAGTGAAACAAACTAGAAGAAGGAGCTGTTTTACACTGAGGAGTTCTAGCTTCAGCTAAAAAGGGCAGCTGCTACTCCAGCCAATTTAAAAACTGAGGGTTAATTTACAGACAGTGCAATTAACAGATATTAAAGATAGAGTTGTGACAAATGTATGCACCCATATAATTTGCATCCTGATCAAGATATAGTACATTTCCCTAATCCCAGAATGTTTTCTCACACTCCTTCCCAGTCAATGTCCTGACCTGTCCCAGCTCCAACAAAAGCAAGTAGTGATTTAGTTTCTATCACCGTAGACTAGTTTTGCCTGTTCTCAAACGTCATATAAATTGGATCATACATTATGTGTTCTTTTCTGTTTGCCTTTTTAAATGAATGAATGAATTTTGAAATTCATCCATATTGTTGCATGCAACATTAATTTGTTCCTTTTTATTGCTGAGTAGTATTCCATCGCATGAATATATTACAGTTTACTTATCCCTTCTTCTCTTAAGATAATTGAGTTATTTCCAGTTTTCGGCTTCTATAAATAAAGCTGCTATAAACATTATTGTATAAGGCTGTTTGTGGAAACATGAGTTCCTTTTCGTTTGAATATTAACTAGGCATGGAATTACTGGGTCCAGCTGATTTTTGACAGGCAGGAATAGGGGACCACTCTGCCCAGGTAACAAAACTATTTCAGATATATTACATGATTGAGCAAATGAGAATATATTCTGATGTTGTTAGGAGCTAGAATTTTCCTTCTGGAAGAAGGCACATACAAATATGACAGAGGGAAGGCAAGAAAGAACTGTGTGTAAATGGATTGGAATAGATGTAAATTCATATGTATGGATATGTGTATACACATGCATATATTTCTTAGCTCTATCTACCTTAAGAGCTTACAAGCAAAGAAATCTCAGTAGGAATGAGTACACCCAGCACTCAGATCTTGGTGTCTAATATATTCTCCACTAAAAAGAATGATGGTTCCTTGGAGAAATGGCTGATTCTGATGTGAGAACAGGGTAGGTACAATGTAAGCCTGAAATATCTTTTTATGCCAGAAATTAAGGAAGCTTTCCCCAAAAGTCATAGAGATATGTCACCAAAATATCAGAGTCAGCTTGAGGGTGCTCTCAATTGGACAAAACTGGGACAATTTGAGAAGAAAATAATAGAGAAAAATTGTAAATCATAGAACACTGGGAGACAAAGAAGAAACCATGAATACGTACTGGAAGAGGGAGAGAGAGAGAGAAGAAAGTATCTTTCTTACAGTAGACTGTCATAGCCTGACTGGTAAATGTGGAAAAGGTGCTGGGATTGGAAGAATTGTCATTTTTTCAACCATCACGGTCAATATTGGCTCAGGCAAGAATTGTCAATGGAGGTAGAAGCTAGAGCAAAATTTTGATTAGGAGCAGGGTATTAGGTTGGTCTTAAAATACCTCCACACAGATTGCTTATTAGTTACAAGGGAAAAAATAGTAACCATGCAGTGGAAAAACTGTGCCACCTCTTTACTGAGTAATCAAAATTAACCTGATCAATGAGGGTAGATGAAAACCATGTGCCTTCAAATGTGATACCCTGAGAAGGAAGCAACATGGCTTATGCAGTACTCTGGCCTGGAATCCTTATCTAGATCTAATCATGAGGAAATAGCAGACAAATTCCAAATGAGGAATGTTCTATTAAAAAGGGGAGGAGGTGTTAAATGAATTCTACAAAAATGTCAATGTCATAGAAGACAAAGAAAGGCTCTATGAAAATGTTCCAGATTAAATTATACTAAAAATACATGACAACTAAATGCAATAAGTTATCCCAGACTGGATCCTGCACTAGAGATAAAATAAATACTCCAAAGGACAATATTAGGTTAACTGGCAAATTGGAATAAAAGTCGTAAATTAGAAGTTTACTGTGATTATGTAAGAGAATCCCCCTACTCTTGGGAAATATACACTGAACTATTTTGGAGTAATGAGCCATAAAGTATACAATTTACTCTCAAAAAATTTAGAAAAAAGTGTTGGGTGTGTGACACACAATATGTACATGCATACAAAAAGAGAGCAATTGATAAAGAAAATGGGGTAAAATTTAACAACAGATAAATCTGAGTAAAAGCTGTATGTGTTCTCTTTGAATTAGTCTGATTCTTTTTTTTTTTTTTAAAGTTCTGAAAGCCTCTTTATTTGAAAGTATTATCAAAGTCCCTTCAATACAGATGAGTGCCCCCCAGTTTCCAAGCTGAAAATGGTCTGTGATCCCCAAGGTATTCTTTTTTTTTTTTTTTTTTTAACATCTTTATTGGGGTATAATTGCTTTACAATGGTGTGTTAGTTTCTGATTTATAACAAAGTGAATCAGCTATACATATACATGTGCTCCCATGTGTCTTCCCTCTTGCGTCTCCCTCCCTCCCACTCTCCCCCTCCCACCCCTCCAGGCTGTCCCAAAGCCCCGAGCTAATATCCCTGTGCCTTGCGGCTGCTTCCCCCTAGCTATCTACCTTACTACGTTTGTTAGTGTGTATATGTCCATGACTCTCTCTCGCCCTGTCAAAACTCACCCTTCCCCCTCCCCATATCCTCAAGTCCGTTCTCCAGTAGGTCTGTGCCTCTATTCCTGTCTTATCCCTAGGTTCTTCATGACATTTTTTTCCCTTAAATTCCATATATATGTGTTAGCATACGGTATTTGTCTTTTTCTTTCTGACTTACTTCACTCTGTATGACAGACTCTAGGTCTATCCATCTCATTACAAATAACTCAATTTCATTTCTTTTTAAGGCTGAGTAATATTCCATTGTGTATATGTGCCACATCTTCTTTGTCCATTCGTCCGATGATGGGCGCTTAGGTTCTTTCCATCTCCGGGCTATTGTAAATAGAGCTGCAATGAACATTTTGGTACATGATTCTTGAAATTTTATGCAAGTTTGAAGTTATTTCCAAACAATTTTGTTTAGGCTACACTTGGTCCTTCTCTGCCTCTGGGCATTCAGCCAATACGTCTGGGAGGCATCATAACCAGGGTGAGGTTTTATTTCTTTGGCTCCAGTTAGATTAACCCACAAAAAAGGAGAGTTTAAAAACTATGGTGTGATTTTTAGAGGTTTGTGGTAATATGACTCACCATCAAAAAGTATTCCTCAGTAAATATAATTGCACTATTATACAAAAATCGTGAGTACTTTTGCTTTCATAACAGGAAAAGTGGAATTACACTGATAATGAGGAAAACAAAATAATTATTTCAGCAGGTGATACATATTGTTAGATTTGAAAAAGATCTTCAAACAACCAGAAGAGAGGAGAGGGGAAAAAAAAAACACTAGAGTTCTGTAGTATTCAAAAATAGTCTCAGAAAATAATTGTGATTCTCTAGTTGCTTTTGATATAAGCTGGTTAAGAGCGGTCAGACTGCCTAGGTCAAATTCCAATTTGCTACTTACTAGCTGTGTGTCATTGGGCAAGTTACTTCACCTCTCAGATCCTCAGTATTTTTACCTGTAAAAATAGGGTCAATAATAGAGCATACCTCAAGGAGTGTGAATAATAAATAAGTTAATATATGTAAAGTGCTTTGAACAGTGCATGGCACAGGAGAAGCATTATAGAAGTATTTTTTGTTATTATTATTTATCTAGTAATGCACATGATGTTCAAATAGATGAGGGCTTCACGGGATCCCAAAATGAGGAGAAATTTACAGGATCTCAGAGCTGTTGATATTGCTTTGCACACCAAGTGATTAACTTTATTAAGAATATTATTTAGGGCTTCCCTAGTGGCGCAGTGGTTGAGAGTCCGTCTGCCGATGCAGGGGACACAGGTTGGTGCCCCGGTCCGGGAAGATCCCACATGCCGCTGAGCGGCTGGGCCTGTGAGCCATGGCCGCTGAGCCTGCGCGTCCGGAGCCTGTGCTCCGCAACGGGAGAGGCCACAGCGGTGAGAGGCCCACGTACCGCAAAAAAAAAATAAAATAAAATAAAAAAAGAATATTATTTACACAAAAGTAAAAACAATCAAAAAGCTGCAATGTCTTTTTAAGAAATCACCAGGTAAATCTTTAGTCGAGAACTAGAAATACTATGGTCAACATGAAACCAAGACTCTCACTAGTAAAATCCAAGTACTGTGCTACTTCTAGGCATAGAAGTATATAGAGAGTTATATAACAACCATTGTTATACAACTCTGCTAATCTAAGCAACTTTTTAAGATGGCAATTGATGATTATCTGCTCTAATCCAAACAAGGCCTAAATAAATACATTTAATCCCAAAAGGGTAAATAACTTCTCTGATGTCATTCTCTTGGAAGTCATTCTCTCAGCAGCAGTGGTGTGCTGGAGCTAGCTCAAATTGTTTCATAAGAGCTGATAGATTTTCAGGAATTTGGCAAGCCAGTTGTTAAAACATTGGTAGGTTGAAATCAGCCATGATGCTGGGAATTCCCTGGCGGTACAGCGCTTAGGACTCTGCACTTTCACAGCCGAGGGCCCCAGGTTCACCCCTGGTCCATGAAGTAACTAAGATCCCACAGGCTGCGTGGCCAAAAAAAAAAAAAAGAAAGAAAGGAATCAGCCATGATGGGAGTATTTACACCAGGGTAAGAGGCAAAACACAACCAATTAGAGCTTTGTTTCTTTAGGAGATGGTTTTAAACACTTACTAACACCCCACTGCCTAGAAGTAGCATAGTACTTGGATTTTACTAGTGAGAGTCTTGGTTTCACGTTGACCATAGTATTTCTAGTTCTTGACTAAAGATTTACCTGATGACTTCTTAAAAAGACATTGCTGCTTAGCTTTTAGGATGATTTCTTCTAAACCAAGTGGTAGCTCTCTAAATATGGCTGCACATTAGAATCATCTGGAAGTTTTTAAACATCCCAGTATGAAGATTGCACCACAGGTCTGTTGAGTCATAATGTATGGGTGATTGATAAGTGAGACCCAAGCAACAGTATTTTTCTTAAAACACCCAGGAGATTCCAGGGTGTGGCCAGCTTGAGAACCACTGTGCCAAAGTCTCCCAAAGTTAGACATTTAAGGTAGTTCCTCACATGGTTATCAATTAAAATGGAGTAAAACGTCATCAAAGTCAGGAGTACCAAATATCCCCCATGTGACCCTAAATAACAAAAGGTAGTGAAAATACTACCATAAAAATCAACTCAGATGTAATCAAGTCCTTCGTAAGGGAAGCCAGTGTTTACCTCTTATCTTTGTTATTTCCACAGGAGGCAACGTAATTGGCCATTATCCATGACATATGGAAAAATGAAGGTTTAAAAATAGCAAAACAAACAGGGAAAACAAACTGTAAAATAATGCTAAACCTTCACAAAATATAAATCATCTTTCAGCAGAATTTAGAAAGTAAGTTCAAATTACTCAGAAAATGTAATACAGGACTAAATTTTGAAATAGCATTTCTCACCTTTTACTGTCTCTTAAAAAAAAAAGATCACTGATGGAATACAGAGGTCTCAGGTCCCAGTTTTCAGGGCTGGAATTTTGGCACTATTTATTGAAGCACAAAATCCTGCCCTTGGTAACTGACTTGTGCGACAGTTTTAACTGGTCTAGTAGTGCAAGGTGAATATCCCAGCACCACCAAAGAATGGTTGCTTCTGCAGTTAAAGGATTTTGATTGAAAACTGGATCTGTGACAAGTCTAAAGTTTCACATCCATGAAGAAGACCGAATAATATCACTCCCTTGCTGAAATTCAAGACAGACATGAATTTTTTCACAATCTGTCATTTGGCATTAGTATTATTCTTGGTCTTCTATAATTGCATTTTTTCAGATTATTAATGCATCATTAATGCATATAAATTGCATTAAATAAGTAAGTTGTTGATAGAGTTCAATTTTAGGATTTACAAAATAAATCATCAGAGGGCTTGTATTTCCCTGATGTAATTTGGCAACTAAAGAATACCTACTGTACTTAAATCTGGTACAAACTTCAATTTTTTGTTAAAACCTATCTCATATTATGCCACATCTTATTCAAGTCCCATCTTCCTCAGCCAGATGGTACACTGTTGAAAGTAAGATACATACTAAGTTACTTTGTATCCATGAAAGCTTCCAGAAAACTGCTAAGTCACAGAGACTATTACTAAATACCTGACTGATCTGGGAAGGTGCAGGTATTTATTGGATATTTCATGTGTTAGAGAAACAATGGGAGTGTAATAGCAAGAATCCTGCAACTGTAGTAGAAAAACATGGATTTGAACCATGACTTTGTTACTTAGAACCTGTGTGGCATTCTGTCACAAAGTCTGACTTGCAATTTCCTAATGTGTACAATGGGGGCAATAATGGCTACCCCACACATTTGATGTGGGAGGACAAAATATGATGCATGTGAAAGTGCTTTGTACCTAAAATATTATCATGTCTATTCTTACGTAACACATAAATATGAATCCTTATATTCAGCACATAGGTTTTTTGGAGTTTTTTGTTTTTGTATAAAAGTGCTCCAAATAATGACTGTATATAAAACCTTTTCTATTTATCAGGTTCCTACATGATTAGTTGTTAAAAAATAGTGAATAAAGTCAAGTATATTGTATTACACTCGATACATTCCACTAATAAAAGGAAACAGAATAGATAATACGCTTCATCTGAAGTCATGGGCTTGGACCCTTGTTCCATTTCCCCACAGCTGGGTGACCTTGTGTAACTCATTTACCATTGTATAGCCCCAGTTTCTCCATCTTTAAAAGGGAGTCTGATCTGGCTGCTCTCTAAGATCGTAATTATTTCTAAATTTTATATCATTTTATCTAATATATTGATAATTGGCTATTAATAGTCAGATAACCTTATTATGTTTGCAGTTATTTTAATATTATAGGTACCCACTTCCCAAACTTCTAAAAGTTCCATGTGGACAGAGATAAGCATTTTATATTTTTTCCCTTTCCCATCCCACCTTATTTCCCATCCAATAGATTCTTTATCATCTTTCAAGTGATATCAATCCCATGCTATTTTCTTTGAACTGTCTCAAAGGAGGAGAATTCAATAACCCCCTCCACTGTGTTACACTGCAATATAGCAATGTATTGACATCTACAGTTCTAGACTGAGAGCTCAACTGAAGAAATTTTTAATTTAAAATATTTTGATTTAAAAAATCTCCAGGCCACAGTGTTTGACTCCTAAAAGAGGCTTTGTAAATGTCTGCTGAATAAAATAAATGAATGATTGAGTACAACTTCGCCAATTCTGACCACAGTCTTCTGCACACAGAGGCTCCATCCATGCTGAGTTTGAAAATAAACAGATGGTTAGATGTTTACCCAGATTAGTCAAGGTAAATCCTTTTCCTAGGAATTTTACAGACAATGAAAAAGAACGAGATGCCACTATAATGTGCTGTCACATCTAACTTTCCCTCCTTTCCTCTTGAAATGGCTAGGTCTGGAGTGTTAAACTATAAACAGGAAATCTGTCTGCTTCTCTGTTTCTCTGGTAAGTCACATGCATAACCCAGAGATAGTTAAATACCTGACTTAACAGATTTCCTGTTAAATTCCTGATTCCACAGGAAAGCCGACGGATTTTCTCGTTCAGAAATCACAAAAGACAGGGGAGTCCATGAAATAGTCATATGATTAAGATTTATTTCCACTTGTAACATGGAGCAGTGATTAGAACTACCATTTTCAATTGCACCCTCTGTACTTATCATGTAGAGAATTCATGTTGATTTTAGATTTTGGAATTGTTGATGTGAGTACAAAAGCATTTGAGTGGAAAGCACACAGGAAATAGTCAGAAAAGCCCAGAAGAAAAAACTTCTTTCAGCTTTCTGTGTATTTGGAAACTGTGCTTATAGCTCATTGAATCTACAGTTCCTGCAGGATTCATCAGAGACCCACTCAGTCTTCCTGCTGATTTATATCTGTTTTGCTGAGGCGGCTGGGAGGTGTGTGAGATCACTTTTAGTCAGACCATTCTACTGCCAGCAAATGTCTAAACTGAAGCATCTTTGCCTCCTTTGGGTACAAACTCTCTGTTCATCCATAGGTAGTGTGTGGGAATTGGAGAGAGGGTATTTGAAATAACCTCCAGGTGAACAGAAAGGAACATAAATCTATTTTTGGAGAGTAGAAAGAAGTAGAAAAAAGGCACTATCATCAAATATTCAATTGGGTCTATCACTATTTGCAGCATTTACTCAGAAAATAAAAGTATGATTCATAAACCACAAAAATACTAAATTATTTCCCCCACTCAGCTTTATTGATCCCAATGAATATAGTGAAAAAATTATAGAAAAACTCTCTCTTCACAGTAATCACTAACAACAACATGTTAGAGACCACCTTACACAAGCGAATCACAATCTAAATTCAAGAGGTGGAGTCGTTTATTCAACAAACATTACTACTGAAGAAAGATGAATGAGCAAAGGTCCTGCCTACAAGTAACAATTCAGTGAGCGGGGAGCCAGGTGAGAAGGGGAGAACAGACACTTGTTAAGGGAAGTCAATTGAGACCAAAAAATAAAATTTTCATGAGTTTTATGTTGTTCTTTGAGGATAGGTCTAAAGAAGGTAGTTGATATTATTTTCTTATGCATGAATGTTGAGTGGTCCTCTGCTCTATCATCCATTCTCCTTCATTACGTATTATACCTGAAGGGCAAAGAAGACTCCTTAGAGGTTGTATCATTCCATTTCTTTAGCCTAGGCATTCACAATACAATTTAAATCAACATTTCCCTTACGACTGCTAGGTGATGACTGCTGGGCCCAATATGCCGAGTGAGTTAGCTGCCTGCCTAGTGATCAAAGACTGGGATGCCACAGGGTCTTTAACCTGCTTTGCTGGCAGTCTCATTGCCAATCATGACCAAGCAGATCTGGCAAGAGCAGGGCTAAGGGAAATCTTCCTGTGTTAAAAGAAGACATCAAGTAGTTCCCGTTTTTTGGTAAAGTAGAAACCCTTATGACACTCAGTGTGAGTCTTTTCTGTTTTTACCAACTTATGTTTGTCTGGGAAGCCACTTAAATGCAAAAGTCAAATTCTACTTTTTCTTTTTAAATAGTCTGCATCATTAGTAAAAGACAGTAATTGAACGAGTCTGAAGAAGGCTGAACCAATATATCAAGATATATTTTAACTTTTTAAAAAAGAATTTAATTAAAACTTACACCTACAGCCTTACCCTAAGTACATTAATAGGATAGGTTCTAGAAATGAAAACAAATCCTATTTAAAGAACAATGCAGAGTAAGTTTGTTTAGCTGGTATTTTTCAGTGTTCAAAAAAAATAATTTTCTTTTATATCTATTGCCAAGCATCGCCAGAAGTAAAGGTAAGATTTCTTTCTGTTCGTGCCTTAGAGTTTAAAGCAGAGCACAAATAACTTGACAGGACCCACAAGACTGTGAAGAGCAGGTCCTGAGCACTCAGATGATTTGGTTCCTTATTACCAAACGAATCAAAGCACTTCCTCCAGTGATGTTATATCAATGTTGTTAAAAGATGCACTGAAGCATACTAAAATTTTTTAGAGTTTATTTGAGCAAAAGTAGATTCCAACTGGGTAGCACCACATCGGAAGTGGCTAGGAGCCCTCCACCAATAGGAGCTTAGAGAGAAGACCTGGAAGCAAAACAATGAAAGTACTTGATTGGCTATAGCTTAAGCAGTTGTCTTCTTGGGAAAAGCCCAGTTGGCTGTTTGTGATGGGTTGTCGTTAGGTTCCCTTAGGTTCAAATATTACATAGCAATTTAAAATAATAGACATAGGTCTATAATTACCGACATGGAAAGTTGACCTCAACATATTACTAAGTGAAGAAAGGTTACAACATAGCATGTGTAGTTTTATCCCATTTTTGGAAATAATATATATACTAGCTGTAAATATGTGTATATAGTGATTATATTAGCAAATGTTTATTAACTGTTTATTATCATACACTAAGCTATATGTTTTATAGGTAATAATTTGTGTAAATCTTCAAAACAACCTTAGGGGATAGGTACTATTTTTGTTCCCATTTTATAGATGAGGGAAAAGTGAAAGATTGAATAACTTGCCCAAGAATATGAAGTATGAGTGCTCACAGAAAGTGTTAACTCTGTTTATTTCTGGATGATAGAATTGGGGGAGGTGGGACTTGAGCATAATTTTCTGTATTTTAATTTTCCCCAAATGAATATTAATTTTTGATATTTCAGAAAAATATTTTTATTTTGAGAAAAAAAATTTGTTGGCTAATTTGATTAGTCTTCTAATTTGATTACTCTTACAGACATCACAGGAAACTTTTACTAACACCGGATGACCTCTGGTAAACAGAGCTAGCCACAATAACCCATTTCCTCTACTGGGTACCAAACTATAGCCTCCCTGATCATGGCTGTGACATGAAAACAGCACTTCATAGATAGGTCAAGGGAAACGTTTAATGACTTTGTATATTACAGCAGTTTTTCAACTTGTGGTCAGTTTGGAAGTTGCTCTTTCCATCCCATTCAGAGCGGTAGCAAAGTCACTGGCCCCTAGAGTCAGATGAAGTGTTGAAAGGTAGAGGCCATCTCAGCGAGGAACAAACTGTTGGCCTACATCCCACAATGTGTCTTGGAGGCTTAGGGAACCTCTTTCAGTTCTGTGCAGTTAGGAACAGAGATAGCAAAAGCTATGGAATTATACTTGGTGAAGACTCTGTACTAGACCTTTGAGCAATTAACGACTGAGAATTTGCCACATGTTAAAAATCCCCATACACGGAAGTAATCATTCTAGGGCAATAAAGCCTAACATTAAGCTTGAAATGGATTTGGGTGTCAGCAACAGCTACCAGTTTGGATACAAACTGCCCCATTACACAGACCTCACACTCAGCTAAGAGCCTCAAGGAGTCTTTGTAAAGGAAATAGAAAATGAATGATAGAACCAAACTATTCAGTATTTTTGTTTTCTTGTATCTTCCTTATTAATGATTTTAAAAACTTTACAATAAACAAAAGGCTAGGGTTGAGTTCTCACTCTACAGTTGAGATTCACTCACAAAGCAAGTTTGTTTCTGATTTTCTTTTTTAAATATAAAACAGCAAACTAAAGGATCCCATCAATTATTGGTGTAAGTAGATATTTAACTATATGTTCCCCTATTGGTAATTTTGACCAAAATCCTGGTTATACAAGTGGAGTGACTAGGTAAGCATCAAATCTTAGAGAATTTACCTGAACAATGTTTATGCCTGTTTAGCTTTATTACAAATTACAACAGCACGTTTTCAGGAGTGATTATTTTGGAAGTCAACGAAGAGCCTAGACAGCACTTTGTCTCAAAAAAAAAAAGTGCAACAGTTGCACATTTGAATTGGTTCAGCAACAGCTACGTATCATAGGCCTATACCTTTATAGAATTATGACAGCATTTCAAGAATTTCACTATCTGCTCTTTGTTTGGAGTTATTTATTATAAAGTTATTTTCTTCTTGACTTCTCTACCCCTTTTGAGAGCCAACTTTTACAAATAGCTATAAATCAAGAGAATTGACCTTAGTAACATGGAAAATTATTCTGAACAATGCATAATATCATGGCAGGCTACCAAATCACTGTGGAAATGCCAGAAGGAAGTCATTTCGTTCTAAATGTGAACGACAAGGATGTTAGTTCACAATGTCCAATCAAGACATGTTATACTAGGGTCCCAAGAGAATACGCCTTAAATATGGCTAAAGTCACAGGAGCTAATGATCTTATCACCACTGGATCAGTTCCCAGTTGGCAAAATATGGACAGGTTCTTTTACAAACTGAATTTTCTGAGTTTGTTACTGTGTAGGTAGAAGATCATGAATGGGGCTGGCATGTTCCTAGTTAGACCACAATTTCTTCTATGTACCTCTTGCGCCAGATTTACTGTCTAGGAAATAGGCTCAGTTAAGAACAACAAGCCATGATCAGTTACTTAACAGTATTAGTAGAAAGCTTTCTTATGTTACTATTACATTAAGTCATTTCACCAATATGGTACCAAGATACAAGGATGACAGACAGAAAGGCTCTGTTTTCATCACTTCCCTCACCTGTGTTACCTCCTCCCATTTCTTCATTCTCCTTGATCCATTGCTACTCAACGTGCAGTCTAGGGACCAGCAGTATGAGCATCCCCTGGGAGGTTTTAGAAATGCAGGATCTCAGGTCCCATCCAGATCTACTGAATCAGAATCTGCATTTAACAAGATCTTCCAGGTGATTCCTGTGCACAGGAAAGTATACAGGACGTCCTTCTAAAGACATATTTTGTGCTGCTGACAGTTAAGGAAACTCAGGATGTTAACCTCTTTTGATACTTTCATTTCTACAGCTCCACTAT
Organism: Phocoena phocoena; assembly: GCF_963924675.1. Lineage (NCBI taxonomy): Eukaryota > Metazoa > Chordata > Mammalia > Artiodactyla > Phocoenidae > Phocoena > Phocoena phocoena. The sequence goes on along the minus strand of NC_089235.1, from coordinate 24,897,667 downwards.
CATCCAAGAAATTAACAATCTAAAATCAATCCTCTTCCCTCAAGCTAAAATAAGACAACTAAATAACAACCAACATTTGTTTAAGCCTTTACAATCTACAAAATACTTTCATAATAATATCCACTTGATGCTTGCAGCATCCTTGAGAGACAGGCAAGTGTTACAATTCTCATTTTATAAATTTTAGGAAATTATAATGGTTTGATGTTAAGCGACATGCTCCAAGTCACACACAACTGGTTTTCTGACTTCAAGTTTAGTGCTCCTTTTGCTAGTGCACCATGATGATTGAGCAAAAGAACTAAAAACAAAGGGCAGGGGAGGAGACTAAGTCTAGAACATAAAGTAGATGTGGAAGTCACTGAAAAAAACAGTTGTTGGAAAATTGATTATGTAATTTATAGCCACCTTGTCTAAGATTTCATCCCCCTATGACGGGGACTTATAAACAAATCTATTAGACTTTCTTAAAGATATTCAGTCTCTTCCTGATTAGAAGCTAAACATAATCACGAACAAGGGGAAACAGGAAAACAAGCTATGTTCACGTAAGTGCTTTCCCTGCTAGCAATTCTCACCAAGCGCATCAGCAGGGACAAGCTGGAAGGTAGGCAGGTCAAATTGTAGCTTCACCACAAATCCTCTAGGAAATTTTCGGCACCCTTTTCCACCCAGTCCACATCAGTTTCACATCAGTCAGTCAGATATGATATGACCACCATGTTTTCTGAAGAGATTTCTTTTTCGGCTAAAGTCACCTTTGATTTATATATATTTTTGCCTTTGTCTAAATTTTTCCAAACATATATTACCCTTCCAAAACAGGAAACTTGCAGCTTCACTTTTTGGAATTTCTTCATTAGGAAAAGACAAGCCAGTTTTTCCAAGAAGAGTTTCTCTGTCAAAGCCATTGCCATGCCTGGTCACTGACCTTCACACGCTGGCAGCACATTTCCCGCCATGTAAGAACTGCACACAGCTCACAGGAAAAGGTGAAATGCTTCCCTGGAAGTGATAACCTCTTTGCCCAAGGGTTCGGTTTCAAATTGTATGTACATCTTGGGCAGATGATCCATGAAAAGAAAAAGAATTAGAGCATCTTTGAAAAAAATTTTCATCACCAAATCTCGTTAGGTTTTTCTCCTGAGAGTTTCAGGGTGAAAGGTGACTTGACAATTTAGGAAGTTCCTTAATAAGTTTGGGAATCAAACAAACGTTTTGATACAATTTTCAAAATGTTTTCCTCAATATTTGAAGAAAAGGTCAGCACACAGAGGGAGTGGTCAAGATTCCAAACCATGTCTTAAGCGTCTGTTCTGTAAGTGAAGGGTTGCATTGAAAGCACGGAAGGGCTGACGCACAGCAATGTGCTCCCACGATGGGATTTCCCGATATAGCTGCTCAGGACTCCCTGGGGATTCGAGCTGGAAGAGAGCCCTATACCCGACATGGAGAAAACAATCCTGCTTTAAATCCAGCAGAACTAGGAAATGGGTAATTTTTCCAATTATAAAGTAAACACATCCCCAGCTAAATATGGGAGAGATAGCACGTCCATTAAATTAAAGTGAGCTCTGTTTTAGGGATACAGTTAAAAACTGGCAACAGCCACAATTACCTAAATAAGCTTAAGATGAATCATATTCTAGTACTTTTGCTCTTTACATTTCAGTAATTTGATCTATACATTTCTGAAATGTCTAGTGGCTTCTATGTGTATATGTTCTTTCTTGGCCATCAGATTTTAATACTTGGTCTATTTTAAAATTATATTATTTAACTACTTCAAAAAATAATGGAAGCTACAGTGAACATGAGGCAACTTGGGTAACAATTCTAAACCATGGAGACTTTTCAGAGACTCATGAAGCAAACAAATGTATTGGTTCTTATTGGTAACCTTACTACGTACACTGCACATGCCAACATATTCTCTGCCCCAGACTTTTGTTTTTTTCTGTCTAGAATTCTCTTCTCCACCCTCTTTCTGAGTCTGGTATCTTCTCCAGATCTCTGCCTTAATGTTATCCTTTAGAGAGGTCTTCCTGGACCACCTTATATAAAGTCAATGCCCCCGTTTTATTCTTCATCGGAATATACCATTTATTTATTTTATGGCATTTATCATTATCTGTTATTACATGTTTTGTTTACTGGTTTATTGCCTTTCTCTCTCAGCAGCATGCAGTCTCAGAGCAGGAATCTTGTCTTCCTGTATCATCCTTGCATATACAGCTTCCAGTCCAGAACAGAGTAGGTGCTCAATAAATGTATGTTGAATGAATGAATAGACGTTTGACTTTTTCTACTCTGTTTAGCCCTACTATCAAGGCTTTAAAGAATTCCTGGCTCCATTTTCTTTATCATTCTATTAACCTAACCCAAATTTTTCATCAAAAATATCTTTTAGCTACACATACATAATATTACACAACATGACCATTTTGGCCTGAGAAGAATCTCCTGAATTTGAGAAACAGCCAGTCCTCTTGATTCTGAAATCTGACCTAAAAATGGAAAGAGCCACCTTTCTCCAAGAGATAAGATTGTTAATTTAAAAATTAGCATTTGGGGCTTCCCTGGTGGCGCAGTGGTTGAGAGTCTGCCTGCCGATGCAGGGGACACGGGTTTGTGCTCTGGCCCAGAAGGATCCCACATGCTGCGGAGTGGCTGGGCCCGTGAACCATGGTCACTGAGCCTGCGTGTCCGGAGCCTGTGCTCCACAACAAGAGAGGCCACAGCAGTGAGAGGCCCGTGTACCGCCAAAAAAAATAAAAATTAGCATTCACTTTTTAACCACTGCTACAATCAATGGCAAAAAAGTCAACTATTTTTCAAAATATGACTAACTCCATGGTTTAATTGATTTTAAACTAATTTTAAAACTTTGATCCAAGATTCATCAACTTATTTTGATTAAAACTTATCATGAGGAGTCATTTTAATGTTGAGGGCAACTCTTCTGTAAGAGAAAATTCTTTTCTCCCAAAGAGGGTTAAGAAGAATAAATTGAGACAAGTATTTGAAACATGATTTCCATGTTCCAGAATACACTGACATACAGGGAATTCTGAACTTGAGTCTTTGTGAACAATACTTCTGAGTTTCGGGACCAGAAGCGTTTTGAGATTTTGGAGTCAAATTTCTGCAGAAAACTCTGGAGGAGCAGGGGAAACGCTTTAGAACCTTTAAATTAATTAACCACTTTGAGAATGTTTTCTTTACTCACAATTTAGAAGTAGTATTTTATACATAGTAGTGTGTATATGTTAATCCCAGCCTCCTAATTTATCCCTCCCCGACCTCCCTTTCCCTTTGATAACCATAGATTTGTTTTCCATGTCTGTGAGTCTCTTTTTGTTTTGGAAATAAGTTCATTTGTGTCTTTTTTTTTTCCTTTTAGATTTCACATATAAGCGATATCATATGATATTTGTCTTTTTCTGTCTGGCTTAACATATACACACTACTATGTATAAAATAAATAACCAACAAGGACCTACTGTATAGCAGAGGGAACTATAATCAATATTATGTAATACCCTATAAGGGAAAAGAATCTGAAAAAGAATATACATATATGAAACACTGACTCACTGTGCTATATACCTGAAACTTATACAATATTATAAATCAACTATAATTCAATAAAATTATTTTAATTAAAAAAAGATTTCCAAATTTCTCTGTTATCTACCGTATATCAAAATGTTACTAGAAGTTTATATATACATACTTTTTATTTGTTCAAGTTGATAAATATTCTCTTTAAGAGCACTAAAATAGTGCTATATTTATATTTTTGCACAAAAATAAACTTTTTAAAAAGATATATGCACCCCATTGTTCATTGCAGCACTATTTACAATAGCCAAGACATGGAAGTAACCTAAATGTCCATCGTCAGATGAATGGACAAAGAAGATGTAGTGTGTATATATACAATGGAAAGCTACTCAGCCATAAAAAAGAATGAAATAATGTCATTTGCAGCAACATGATGGACCTAGAGATTATTATACTAAGTGAAGTAAGTCAGAAAGAGAAAGACAAATGTATGAAATTATTTATATGTGGAATCTAAAATATGACACAAATGAACTTATTTGCAAAACAGAAACAGACTCACAGACATAGAAAACAAACTTATGGTTACCAAAGGAGAAAGGGGGTGGGGGAGGGATAAATTAGGAGTTTGGAATTAACACATACAAACTACTGTATATAAAATAGGTAAACAACAAGGTCCTACTCTATAGCACAGGGAGCTAGATTCAATATTCTGTAATAAAACACAATGGAAAAGAATATGTATACTTTGAATCACTTTGCTGTATACAAGAAACTAACCCAGCATTGTAAATACTTCAATTAAAAAAAACCTTTTTATTAAAAAAAGAACTAATATTTCCATGGATATTCCTCAGAAACTGATGATTTCTGAACCCATACGATAATGCAGTTTAGGTGCTTACATTAGACTAACTTTGCATGTAGTAATGTTAATTTACGAGGAAACTAAGGCACAGAGAGACTAGTTGTCCCATGTCCTACAGCTAAAAGGCTGCAGAGCCAGGCCATCAAAGATGACTCTAGATTTTCTAGTCTAGAAGACTAAACTTCTGCAAGATACAATCATAAGTCAGGAAGTTGTTAGACTCAGGAACTTGAATACCCCCAAAAGGGTCACAGGTAGCGGTCATCAAGCCCTCTTCTGTCACAGCCCAGTGACTCCTTTCTCAAAACTCTGAGGCACACTTTGTCCTATTGAAAATGATTATCTGCATTACTCAGCATTCAAACTTGTGGACCATATATTGGGGAAGAAACTTTCTTTGTTTACCTGAAGTCTCATAACTATAACCATTTGTACATTTAATCACAGAGTGTGACCTTTATTTTCTCTCATTTCCTGCTCATGTCTATCCCCTTGCTATGCAAGCACCAAGGGATGACAGAACTGGAGCATATTCTTGGCTACCCATATTACTCGTCATCTTTTGCTCCAGTATATGGGCTTGGAAACATGTGCACAATGAAGCTACAGTGTTTTGCAGGTTGAACATCAATCAGTGTTCTTAAAATACCTTACACCATTGCCAAATAAAGATGCCTCTGTTCTTGACTGCTGGCTTAGCAATCCCCTCAGAACTTCTGGAAATGGATATAGGTGGAAAATTGGCTGCTGACAAATTCATTGCTATCAATACCAGCCAACACACTGGACAAAAAACAGAGGAGAGTGCTGTGCCTTTTTCCAACCTTGAATTCAGCCTTCACTGGAATTGGCTGCATTTGTCCCAGAGAAACCAAGGCACAAAAGGAGTAGATAGGAGGTGTGAACTAAATACAGTCAGTCCACTTTCTCCTAGAGTCATGATTAGTTATCCTCATTCATAGGTGCTGAAATCTCACAGCCATTACAGATTCAAGAATAATTATTTAAGTGTTATTGGGTTGGCCAAAAGGTTCATCCAGTTTTTTCCATAAGATGGCTCTAGTAACATTTGGATGTTTTTAACTTCATTCGAAACAATTTTGTCAGATTGCATGTGATAGCTGTAATATCAGTGTGCATTTAAAAAAAGACATCAAACTTGGTGAATTTTTGTGTAGCTATGTTAATATTGAAGATGGAATAAAAAAGCAACATTTTTGGCATATTATGCTTTATTATTTCAGGAAATGCAAACTGAAATACAAAAAAAGATTTGCACAGTGTATGGAGAAGGTGCTGTGACTGATTAAACATGTCAAAAGGGGTTTGTGAAGTTTAGTGCTGGAGATTTCTCGCTGGTTGATGCTCCACAGTCAAGTAGAGCAGTTGAAGTCGATAGCGATCAAATCAAGACATTAACTGAGAACAGTCAACATTATACTGCATGGGAGATAACTGACATACTCACAATATCCAAATCAAGTGCTGAAAATCATTTGCACCAGCTTGGTTTTGTTGACCACTTTGATGTTTGGGTTCCACATAAGTTAAGCGAAAGAAACCTTCTTGACCATATTTATGCATGAGATTCCCTACTTAAATGTAATGAAAACGTTCTGTTTTTAAAACAAATTGTGCCAGGCAATGAACAGTGGATGCTGTACAATAATGTGGAACAGAAGAGATCATGGGGCAAGTGAAATAAACCACCTCCAACCACACCAAAGGCCAGTCTTCATCCAAAGAAGGTGATGTTGTGTATATGGTGGAATTGGAAGGGAGTCCTCTATTATAATCTCCTTCTGGAAAACCAAACGATTAATTCCAACAAGTACTGCCCCCAAGTAGACCAACTGATGAACCTGCTTGCAAGGCAGAAATAGAGACACAGACATAGAGGAAAAAAAGTATGGACACCAAAAGGGGAAACGGGGGGTGGGATGAACTGGGAGATTGGGATTGACATATATACACTAATATGTATAAAATAGATAACTAATGAGAACCTGCTGTATAGCACAGGGAACTCTACTTAATGCTCTTTGGTGACCTGTATGGGAAGGAAATCCAAAAAAGAGGGGATATATGTATACATATAGCTAATTCACTTCACTGTACAGCAGAAACTAACACAACATTGTAAAGCAACTGTACTTCAATTAAAAAAAGACATTAAAATAGAACAAAATAAATGCATCAAAATTGAAAAAAAAATAGACCAACTGAAAGCAGCACTCGACGAAAAGCTTCTGGAATTGGTCAACAGAAAATGCATAATCCTCCATCAGGATAATGCAAGACTGCATGTTTCTTTGATGACCAGGCAAAAACTGTTACAGCTTTGCTGGGAAGTTCTGATTCATCTACCATATTCACCAGTCATTGCATCTTTGGATTTCCATTTATTTAGGTCTTTACAAAATTCTCTTAATGGGAAAAATTTCAATTCCCTGGAAGACTGTAGAAGGCACCTGGAACAGTTCTTTGCTCAAAAAGATACAAAGTTTTGGGAAGATGGAATTTATGAAGTTGCCTGAAAAATGGCAGAATGGTAGTGGAAGAAAGGATGAATGCATTGTTCAGTAAAGTTCTTGGTGAAAATGAAAAATGTGCCTTTTATTTTTATTTAAAAACTGAAGGCACTTTTTGGCCAACCCCAAAAATTGTTTTATGCATATAATGACTATCTCTCGGTGGCCAATGGTTGGCACCCAAAGATTTCTTCGAACCATAGTAAGAATAATACCATCATGTAATTTTATGATTGGAAGGGAATAGCTTGTAATAGTCATTGGTGCTTTTCATCAAATATTTGTGAGCTGCCATTTTCTGGTCAACTTGGTGGGGATATATGACTTTTTCTTGCCATTGAGTTCCGAGTAGAAGGAACATGTGATTCTCTCAGGCTGCATATTTAATTGCTGATGTGAGACCCTTCAGAGTTCTCTTTGCTCTTTGGTGTTACATCCAACAATGTTTGATGTGGTGGCTACTGAGCTTGGATCCTTGGGGGGCTGCAATGAGTAAACAGCCAACTGACACTTAATGTAATGTGTTCTGGGTGAAAATTAATCTTTTGTTGCTTTAAGCCATTAACTTTGGGGGAGGTTATTTGCTAAACTAAAATACATAGCATTAGTTTAGGGACCAAGCAGTGACTGGCAAGGAAACTGTTAGTGGAGGCCTAAAGAATTGCATTCTGTGTTATTCTGTGGCAAAACATTTAGTAACAAACATTTAGTAAATCCTTACCTGAAATAAATTGGAAACATAAACATATAATATACTTAATAAACTCAAGGTCTGGGGAAGAGATTTGAAAACTGAGTACTAATAGCATGTATTGGTTGCTTTGGGCAGTATCTGATGAGTCTGAATCCCTCAGTGACTACCCGGGCTCAAGATCTCCTGCAGATTCATCATGGACAATGTGAAAAACTTTGCGTTTTTAAGCAACTGAAATTTGGGACATGTTTGGTACCACAGCAAAACCAAGCTTATCCTGACTGAAATGTAGTTCAATTAACCTCCTTTTACAGATGAAAAAGCTGAAAGGGATTTGGTGAATATCTCAATGTTTCAAAGCAATTAAAAACAGAGCTGACACAGACCAGTGTGTTTTGTCACAGTCTGTCTTTTTTCGCATTAAACAGGCCATCCTCCAAATAAAGAGATTTTTCTCTTTTAACTCCCATCGGAGCTTGTACACAAATGGAATAAAAGCCCTTTGGTTCATGAAGATTCTCACCAGAGGAGATGAAGGACTTGGTCAAGAAGACAAGAACAGGAGGTCATAGTCTAATACTTCAGTTCAAGAAGGAAGATGAAACAGAAACCCCTATGATACACACAGGAAATACACCTTCATTAATACACCCTTCAGAAATGAACATCTGAAAACGGCAAGGAGAAATCTGAACACTTTATGTAACTTCCAAAATCAACACTGAAGGGGTGGGGACTTCACATACAAGAAACAAACATTCAAGTTTAAATATAAAATTTATCGTTCTCAGCAAGCAGCATCTCAGACTCTGCTGGGTGTTTCAAAAGAACTCGTGTCTCGCCATGTTTGCATGGTTTACCTCCTTCTGAGTAAAACCACAACAAAAGTTTGAGGTCAGATGAATAGGAATGTTTGATGATGCTCACCTGCCCTGATGTGTGGATTGGAATAATGACAGTATTTCCATGAGACCAAAGGATGATTTTGAGGGGATGTCTGCTAGTTTTTCACACAAAATATATTTTTCCCATGAGGATGTTTCACAAGGTCTTCACTGGAACATAACGCTCTCATGCCATTTGTAAAGACATTCTTCATTTCAGCAGAATGACAAGTAATTGTCAAGTTAGCCACAAGTTATTTAATCCAGACAGATGTGTCCTCATTGGGACCAGGACAATCATCATGAACTGAGCTCTCAGAAGAAAAGTTTGATGCTAGTTTTCCTCTCCAAAATAAGAGAAACATATGCTCCTTGAGAGTTACAGTGAATGAATGGGACTGAAAACACATTTGAAATGGATTTTTAAAAGTAGGGGTTCCATAATGAATATTATGATTTTAACATTCCATTTTATTCATAGCTCCCTTCTAACCACAAATAATGTCAAATGAATGAATGCAGAGATTCTCATCCTAAAGTTATATTTTCCATGCAATTTCTTATGAAACATGACAGATTATTTTATAGTCATATTCTGATCGTATTTCAACATTTTAATAAATATTTCTGACAGTACTAATGCGATACACAACGAAAAAGAAAGCCAACACCTCTCCTTCTGAATCAGTTAACTCTCATCTTCTTTCCCGTTTAACTTCGGAAATGTCTCCTTTCTTCTAACACTCCTCATCCATCCCTCAGCAGCATTTCTGTATCTTTTTCATTGAATTCATTCTTCATTTTCCTATAGAAGTTGGGCATGATGTCTATGTTTTCCCTAGAACATACATTAGTCTTTGAGATATGTTCTTGAAATTGATTATGTCAGGATAGATGCATCAATTTTCAAACAAAAATATTTTGTTTTTTAAAAATAGTATTTTTTTTTCAGAAAAGAAAACTTTCCTGCTCTTAGTCGTGGCATTTCTTTTCCTGAAGTCCTAGGTAGATTCAACACTGACATAATCCCAAACCAAGAAATAATAGCTGAAAACTTTTCTAACCTGGGAACAGAAACAGATATCAAGGTCTAGGAAGTGCAGAGAGTCTCAAATAAGACAAACACAAAGAGGTCCACACCAAGACACATTATAATTAAAATGGCAAAAATTAGAGATAAAGAGAGAATCTTAAAAGCAGCAACGGAAAAGCAACTAGCTATGTACAAGGGAACTCCCATAAGACAATGAGCTAACTTTTCAGAAAAATTTTGCAGGCCAAAAGGGAGTGGCACAAGGTATTCAAAGAGATGAAAAGAAAAAACCTACGGCCAAGAATACTCTACCAACCAAGATTATTATTCAGATTTTAAGCAGAGATAAAGAGTTTTACAGACAAGCAAAAACTAAAAGAATTCAGCACCACTAAACCAGCTTTACAAGCAATGTTAAAGGGACTTCTCTAAGTGGAAAAGAAAAGACTACACAAGAAATATAAAAATTATGAAAAGAAAAATCTAGTTAGTAAAGGCAAGCATACAGTAAAGGTAATAAATAAACCAATTATAAAGCTATAGGAAGGTTATTAAGAAAAGTAGTAAAATCATCTATATCTACAATAAGTCATTAAGGGACACACAAAACAAAAAGATGTATGTCAAATATGATGTCAAAATTTTAAATAGGGCTGGGAGAGTAAAAATGCATGGTGGTTAGAATTCATTTGAACTTGAGATAGTCAACTTAAAATAATCACATATATATGGGCTGTTATATAAACCTCATGGTAACCACAAAGCAAAAACCTATAATAGATACACACACAAAAAAAGATTAAAGGAATTCAAACATAACACTAAGGATGTCATCAAATCAGAAGGGAAGAGAGTAAATGAAGAAAGGAACAAAAATGAAGTATAAAAACAACCAATAAACAATTAGCAAAATGGCAATAATTACGTACCTATCAATAATTACTTTAAATGTAAATGGACTAAATGCTTCACTCAGAAGATACACAGTGGCTGAATAGACACAAAAACAAAACCCATATATATGCTGCTATAACAGACTCACTTCAGATCTAAAGACACATTTCAGATCTAAAGACACATAAACTGAAAGGGGTCGAGGTATGGAAGCAACCAAGCTGTCTATCAATAGATGAATGGACAAAGAAGATGTGGTATATACATACAATGGAATATTACTCAACGATAAAATGAAATCTTGCCATTTACAACAACATGGATGGATCTAGAAGGTATTATGCTAAGTGAAATAAGTCAGGCAAAGACAAATACAATTTATACATGGAATCTAAAAAACAACACAAACTGCAAATAGACTCATAGATACAGAGAACAATGGGTGCTTGTCGGAAGGGAGAGTTTGGGGGTGAGCAAAATAGGTGAGGGGCATTAAGAGGTACAAACCACCAGTTATATAATAAATAAGTCACAAGGATGTAATATACAGCATAAGGAATATGGTCAATAATATTGTAATAAATTTGTATAGGGACAGATGGTTAATAGACATATGATAATGTATGCAAATGTCAAATCATTATGTAGTGCACCCAAATATGGTATGTAAACTATATTTCAATTTAAAAGAAAAGAATGATTAGACTGATTTAATTTAATTACTACACAGGAAGTTGAGCTCTTATTATTGCTACTTTCATTACTTAAACCAGGAATTGGCAAACTAAGACCTGTGAACCAAACCTAGCCAGCTTTCTGTATTTGTTTGTCCCACAAACTATGAATAGCTCCTACACTTTAAAATAGTTTTTAAAAATCAAAAGAAGAATATTACCAACTATACTACAAAGCCATAGTAATCAAAACAGTGTGGTGCTATCACAAAAACAGACACATAGATCAATGGAACAGAATAGAGAGCCCAGAAATAAACCCATGTACCTATGGTTAATTAATCTATGACACAGGAGATAATAATATACAATGGAGAAGCAACAGTCTCTTCAATAAGTGGTACTGGGAAAATGGAACAACTACATGTAAAATAATGAAATTAAAACATTTTTTCCACACCATAGACAAAAAAAAAAAAAAAACAAAAAAACCCTCAAAATGTATCAAAGACCTAAAGGTAGGACTGGAAACCATAAAACTAGAAGAGAACAGAGGCAGAACAGTCTTTGCCACAAATCATGGCAATACTTTTTGGATTTGTCTCTTAAGGCAAAAGAAACAGAAGCAAATATAAACAAATAGGACCTAATTAAATTTAAAACCTTTGAACAGCAAAGAAAACCATTGATAAAATGTAAAGACAACCTACTGAATGGGAGAATATATTTGCAAATGGTATGACCAATAAGGAGTTAATATCCAATATATAAAAAACAGCTCATACAACTCAATATCAAAAAAAAAACCAATTAAAAAATGGGCAGAAGGATGGACTTAGTCTGTCATACAGAGTGAAGTAAATCAGAAAGAGAAAAACAAATATCATAAGCTAACACATATAGATGGAATCTAAGAAAAAAACAATATCATGAAGAACCTAGGGCTCAGATGGGAATAAAGACACAGACCTACTAGAGAATGGACTTGAAGATATGGGGAGGGAGAAGGGTAAGCTGTGACAAAGTGAGAGAGTGGCATGGACATATATACACTACCAAATGTAAAATAGATAGCTAGTGGGAAGCAGCCGCATAGCACAGGGAGATGAGCTTGGTGCTTTGTGACCACCTAGAGGGGTGGGATAGGGAGGGTGGGAGGGAGGGAGACGCAAGAGGGAAGAGATATGGGAACATATGTATATGTATAACTGATTCACTTTGTTATGAAGCAGAAACTAACACACCATTATAAAGCAATTATACTCCAATAAAGATGTTAAAAAAAATGGGCAGAAGACCTGAATAGACATTTTTCCAAAGAAAAATGATAGCCAACAGGCACATGATAAGATGCTCAACATTGTTAATCATCAGAGAAATGCAAATCAAAATGACAATGAGATATCATTGTGCCACTTGCAACAACATGGATGGACCTAGAAAGTATTATGCTTAGTCAAATAAGCAGACAGAGAAAGACAGACACTGTATGTTTTTACTTATGTGTGGAATCTAAAAAATAAAACAAATGAATGAATATAACAAAACAGAAACAGACTCACAGATGTAGAGATCAAACTAGCAGTTACCAGTTGGGAGAAAGAAGGGCAGACGAGCAAGATAGGGGTAAGGGATTAAGAGGCACAAACTACTATGTATAAAATTAATAAGCTGAAGGATATATTGTACAGCATGGGAATATAGCCAATATTTTATAACTTTGAATGGAATATAATCTATAAAAATATTAAATCACTATGTTGTACACCTGAAACTAATATAATTTTGTAAATCAACTATACTTCAATGAAAAGGAAGAATATTTTGTGACACAAGAAAACTGTATGAAATTTAAATATTAGTGTTCATAAATAAAGTTTTATTGGAACACAGCTGTGTCCATTCATTGACTGTTGTCTATGATTTTTTTTGGCAGCAGCAGAGTTGAAGAGTTAGAGCAGAGACCATAAGGCTCAAAAGGCTGAGAATATTTAGTAACTAGCTCTTTACAGAGAAAGTTTGTCAACACCTGATTTAAACTACCTAGCTTCACTATTTAAAAATAGTGATAGAGGTTATGAGTTATGTAGAACTCATCAGATTTTCTTCAGAAGTGAGGAAAAAAGGAAAACACACACAACAAACATTTTCTCTATAGAAAGATGAAAGCTAAAATTATAAAAAGGAACATGGATTTGGAATCAGAAAACCAAGAATGAACCCAAGTTCCTCTACACACTGAGAGTTTTGACCAAGTCACTTTACCTTTCTTTCACTCATCCATTTGAAATTTTATTGAGTGCCTACTCTATACCTGGCACAGTAAAGACATAGAGAATACTGTAGTGAAAAAAGTACAGACCCTGCCCAAAAAAAAGAAGGTTTATTGTGAGGGTTAAATACAACAATGTGCTTGAAAGCACTCTGTGAAATTTAAAGCACTACTTTATGTAATTATTCATATATTTTGAAACTATAGGTAAGATTTTTGTCTTAGGTCTTCCCCAGATCTTGCAAAGCTTAGGAGACTTTTAGAATCCTTCTGCTGCTTTTTACTAAGTGAGAGGTTTTGATTCTGCTCTTTAAGCTTTAATACCCTTTAATGTCATCTCAGCTATGCAATCCACATTCTTTAATAAATTGCTACTTATTTAGCATTTGATTCAACCACATTATTCTATTCACCCTGCACATAGGATGTAATTTAAGAGCCTAGCCTAGTAACAATGTTGGTCATAATTGGCTCCTTGCTTATATTTTGTAGACTAAAGGGTGGATTTTCTTTAAAAGAAAAATCGTCAAAAAGCACATTTATAACAGCTGAGGTATGTGGCCTTTTAAAGATGGTGCATTTCATCATTGTGCAATAACTGCTGAGTAAACACTTTTATCTAAGAAGTATTTAGATTTTATATTAAAGTTTTTGATAAGAGTAACTGGAAAAAAACTAAGCCTATATTTTCTGATAGAGAAATATTTATTAAATACTATTGCTTAAAATATCCATTTTGGATTAATGATTCTTTTACCTACTCAATAAGAAATAGCATTATGGTGAAATGTACTTCAAAATATTATTTTTTAAAATTATCTTGTCTTCTTTATCAAATTAGTCAACATAACCAAATATGTCAAGATGATTTTCTGAATAAAATTAGTATTCTTTTCAAACTTTTGCATATTTTGAAGTGAATTTCTAATATTCATGCTACCCACAGCTTATCTTTGTTTTATCTTGCATGCATAGAACAATTATTATTTATAATAAAATTTACATGACTAAATAATTGTTCACTCTTAAAATTTTTATTTTCCCCCTTTAAATTAAGCCACTGGTGTTTTATTTTCAGTGGTTTTACAAACATAGATAATAAGTAATTTCATATCTCTCTTCATATTATTTTCCTACTTAACCTCAGTTGCAGGGTACAATAATCATGAAGTGCTGTTATGTTAGAATATTAAGTGATACACCACCAGGGGAAAGATGGAAGGTGATATAAGTAACTCTATTCAGGACTTGACTAACATCTTCACTACACCCTCTACTAAAACCATACCAGCTCTATTTAAATAACCATCAAACCAACACAAACAGATCTGGGAGGAGTTAAGTGGATAGGAATTCTACAATTCATTCGTATTTTAGTGCTAAGTATTAGAAAAGCATTTATTTAAACTGACATAAAAGGAGTGGACATATTTATTTCATCAAGACTCCTTCCCTCAAATCACACTATTCAGACCCCACCATTTTTAAGAACCCCGTTAACTCCGGGTAGAGAAGTAAACTTCAGTAAGCCATCAGATCAGCCTCCATTCCCCTAACTGGCTGAAGTGCAAATTACAACATGTAGTTTCTGCATACAGTGCAGGAGCCAAGTGACTGTGCCTATTGCAACATGACTCAAACGAATTGTGATTGTACATCGTAGTGTCTGTTTTATGCAGTGTTACACCAGAGAACATCATTAAACTGTGTTCATTATAAATTCCTCCTTTACAGTCCCTTCCTCTCAGAGCAGTCACTCACTCAAAGCTTTAAATCTTCTGACAGTTCCTAAACTTTCCTGGGTCATGGTTCCATTTGAGAAGCTGATGAAAAATATAAACTCTTTCTCACAGGAAGGGCATATATATATATATATATATATATACACACACACACATATTCATAAAATTCTCATTACCATTTCAGTGCATTATTCATGGACCTCACCTGTACAGCTGGCTCCACTAGATCACATACACCTGAAAAAATTCCATGCCTTGGCCCCATTTTAGATACATCATTAAGGCCTAGTGAGAAGGCAAGTAATGCTTCTGCTCATATTTTCCTTTGTATTCCTTTTTCAGTAACTGAACCATTTGAACAGAACAGCAGAGTGAAGTCCATACCTAATAACATGCAGGAAGAAAGCTGTCATTCCTGGGATTTTTCCATGACCTTGAGGAACTAGTGCAGAACCAATGAATTGGCTCTTGGCCAATTTTTATCTGAACAGAACCTCAAGCTCAGGCATAATTTTTCAGGAGATAAAATAATGCTGGAAAATTTCTTTAGTATCCCATCCTGATGATTTCCAGATTTGATTTCCCAGGCACAAAAGTTGATGAGGTATTTCTTCCTTTAAGACTGGAGTAATACAGAATTCCAAAATTTACATTCACTAAAGCGTAATGGAGGAGCAGGAACTATACAAAAACAATTCTTGTAGTAAATATCCCACCGTCTTCCCTCTGGAACCACTGTTCCCTTCCCAGGCATGTATTATGATTTACCTTGTGACCCTGGACCTACTCCCATACAACAGGGCTTGTTAAAGTCTTGCTTCTCCCAAAATGTATCCTCTTGTGGTAAACTGATAAGAGAGGGTCAGATGGCCATATAGAGGCTATGTAGATATCTAATTCGGTATTAACACTAATACATTTGGAGATTTACATTTGGTGGGAGAGCTATTTTGGGGAAGATGAGATTTCTGGCATTTTAAAATCCATGCAGCATAAATACACTACCACGTGTAAAACAGATAGTTAGTGGGAACCTGCTGTATAGCAGAGGGAGCTCAGCCAGTGATCTGCTATGGCCTAGTTGGGCGGGATGTAGGGGAGGGAGGTTTAAGAGGGAGGGGATGTGTGTATGTGTATGGCTGATTCACTTCGCTGTGCAGCAGAAACTAGCACAACATTGTAAACCAATTATACTCCGATAAAATAAATAAATTAATTAATTAAATAAAATCCATGAAGCAGCCCCACATTTGTGGTGAGCCCTCCTTCCAACTGTATGTGAAGTATCTTAGTTCATTGACAGAAGCAGTTATGTGTTGATTGGATGATTTCTATGCCAGTAATCTATAAAACATGGAAGAAGTTTGAGGTGCTTTTTCTTTTCCTGTCATTTTAAGAAAATAAATAAATGTTGCCTTCCCAAATGTAGAAGAAGTGTTGAGCTCCTACATCTTATTGTTTTTAAGATTTCCTGCATCTGTCTCATTTTACAGTGACAACAGAAGCTATTTCTATTTCATTTGTTGTTTTTATTTTAATAACACTGTCTCAAGTCAGTTTTCCTATTTCCCTCTGACAACTACCCCATCTCTACTCTGTGTCTTCTGATCAAACAGCACTAGCTCTTTCAATATATAATCATCCTTTTAGCTCAAATCACTCTCTGTATCTGTGAGGACTATAGGACATTTCTCAAGAGGTAAGGTAAGAAAACCTTGACTCTCCCCTTTGGTTCAGGTAAAACACGTCCCAAGTCACACAAAACCCCAGAGATCTCTCTAAAGCTGCCTGCCAGAAGTCATCATCATCATCGCCATTTAATTCTCAGCATCCACCATCACATCAAGTGGACGAGAACAATACCGCTGCAGCTGCAGAATCAAAACACACCCCTGGTGTTTTTTGTTATTGTTTAAAAATAGTAAAATGAAAAAAAAGACTGTGCACAATATAATTTATCAGGGGAGAAGGGAAGCTTGGGAAGGAACTAGTACTACAGTTGTGCAGGGGGCCTCATACAATTCCTAAATTACTCAACCTTTTTGTGTGTTTAAATAAACTTCAAGAATGATCATCAGTTCATAAAACTTGCATTGTTAGGTTCACAGTTACCACTGTCCTCTCTCCTTTCTAACCACATCCCTTCTTTTCTCCTCCCTTTCACTGTTCCCTATTCTTTAACCTCAGTGTCTAATCTAGCAATGAAACCTATGCATTCTTCTTCTTTTTTTTAACATCTTTGTTGGAGTATAATTGCTTTACAATGGTGCGTTAGTTTCTGCTTTATAACAAAGTGAATCAGCTATATATATATATGTATATCCCCATATCTCCTCCGTCTTGCATCTCCCTCCCACCATTCTTGTCCCACCCTTCTAGGTGGACACAAAGCACCGAGCTGATCTCCCTGTGCTATGTGGCTGCTTCCCAGTAGCTATTTTACATTTGGTAGTATATACATGTCTATACCACTCTCTCACTTCTTCCCAACTTACCCTTCTCCCTCCCTGTGTCCTCAAGTCCATTCTTTATTCCTTTCCTGCCCCTAGGTTCTTCAGAACCTTTTTTTTTTAGATTCCATATATAAGTGTTAACATACAGCATTTGTTTTTCTCTTTCTGACTTACTTCACTCTGTATGACAGACTCTAGGTCCATCCACCTCACTACAAATAACTCAATTTCATTTCTTTTTATGGCTGAGTAATATTCCATTGTATATATGTGCCACATCTTCTTTATCCATTCATCTGTCGATGGACACTTAGGTTCCTTCCATATCCTGGCTATTGTAAATAGAGCTGTAATGAACATTGTGGTACATGACTCTTTTTGAATTATGATTTTCTTAGGGTATATGCCAAGTAGTGGGTTTGCTGGTTCGTATGGTAGTTCTATTTTTAGCTTTTTAAGGAATGTCTATGCTGTTCTCCATAGTGGCTGTATCAATCTACATTCCCTCCAACAGTGCAAGAGGTTCCCTTTTATCCACACCCTCTCCAGCATTTATTGTTTGTAGATTTTCCAATGATTGCCATTCTGCCCAGTGTGAGGGGATACCTCACTGTAGTTTTGATCTGCATTTCTCTAATGATTAGTGGTGTTGAGCATCCTTTCATGTGTTTGTTGGCAATCTATGGATCTTCTTTGGAGAAATGTCTATTTAGGTCTTCTGTGCATTTTTGGATTGGGTTGTTTGTTTTTTTGATATTGAGCTGCAAGATCTGCTTGTAAATTTTGGAGGGTAATGCTTTGTCAGTTGCTTCATTTGCAAATATTTTTTCCCATTCTGAGGGTTCTCTTTTTGTCTTGTTTATGGTTTCCTTTGCTATGAAAAAGCTTTTAAGTTTCGTTAGGAACCATTTGCTTATTTTTGTTTTTATTTCCATTTCTCTAGGAGGTAGGTCAAAAAGGATCTTGCTGTGATTTATGTCATAGAGTGTTCTGCCTATGTCTTCCTCTAAGAGTTTTATACTGTTCGGCCTTACATTTAGTTCTTTAACCCATTTTGAGTTTATTTTTGTGTATGGTGCTATGGAGTGTTCTAATTTCATTCTTTTACATGTAGCTGTCTGGGTTTCCCAGCACCACTTATTGAAGAGGCTGTCTTTTCTCCATTGTATATTCTTGCCTCCTTTATCAAAAAATAAGGTGGCTATATGTGCATGGGTTTATCTCTGACTTCCTATCCTGTTCCATTGGTCTATATTTCTGTTTTTGTTCCAGTACCATACTGTCTTGATTACTGTAGCTTTGTAGTATAGTCTAAAGTCAGGTTGCCTGATTCCTCCAGCTCCGTTTTTCTTTCTCAAGATTGCTTTGGCTATTCAGGGCCTTTTGTGTTTCCATACAAATTGTGAATTTTTTTGTTCTAGTTCTGTGAAAAATGTCATTGGTAGTTTGATAGGGATTGCATTGAATCTGTAAATTGCTTTGGGTAAAATAGTCATTCTCACAATGTTGATTCTTCCAATCCAAGGACATGGTATATCTCTCCATCTGTTTGTATCATCTTTAATTTCTTTCATCAGTGTCTTATAGTTTTTTGCATACAGGTCTTTTGTCTCCTTAGGTAGGTTTATTCCTAGGTATTTTATTCGTTTTGTTGCAGTGGTAAATAGGATTATTTCCTTAATTTCTCTTTCATATTTTTCATCATTAGTGTATAGGAATGCAAGAGATTTCTGTGCATTAATTTTATATCTTGCTATTTTACCAGATTCATTGATTAGCTCTAGTAATTATCTGGTAGCATCTTTAGGATTCTCTATGTATAGAGTCATGTCATCTGCAAACAGTGACAGTTTTACTTATTCTTTTCCAATTTGGATTCCTTTTATTTCTTTTTCTTCTCTGATTGCTCTTGCTAAAACTTCCAATACTATGTTGAATAATAGCGGTGAGAGTGGACATCCCTGTCTTGTTCCTGATCTGAGAGGAAATGTTTTCACTTTTTCACCATTGAGAACGATGTTGGCTGTGTGTTTGTCATATATGGCCTTTATTATGTTGAGGTAAGTTCCCTCTATGCTGACTTTCTGGAGGATTTTTATCATAAATGGGTGTTGAATTTTGTCAAAAGCTTTTTCTGCATCTATTGAGATGATCATACTTTTTTCTCCTTCAGTTTGTTAATATGGTTTATCACATTGATTGATTTGAGTATACTGAAGAATCCTTGCATTCCTGGAATAAACCCCACTTGATCATGGTGTATGATCCTTTTAACATGCTGTTGGATTCTGTTTGCTAGTATTTTGTTGAGGATTTTTGCATCTATGTTCATCAGTGATATTGGCCTGTAGTTTTTTTTTCTTTGTGACATCCTTGTCTGGTTTTTGTATCAGGGTTATTGTGGTCTCGTAGAATGAGTTTGGGAGTGTTCCTCTCTCTGCTATCTTTTGGAAGAGTTTGAGAAGGATAGGTGTTAGCTCTTCTCTAAATGTTTGATAGAACTCGCCTGTGAAGCCACCTGGTCCTGGGCTTTTGTTTGTTGGAAGATTTTTAATCACCATCTCAATTTCAGTGCTTGTGATTGGTCTGTTTATATTTTGTACTTCTTCTTGGTTCAGTCTTGGAAGGCTGTGCTTTTCTAAGAATTTGTCCATTTCTTCCAGATTGTCCATTTTATTGGCATAGAGTTGCTTGTAGTAATCTCTCATGATCCTTTATATTTCTGCAGGGTCAGTTGTTACTTCTCCTTTTTCATTTTTAATTCTATTGATTTGAGTCTTCTCCCTTTTTTTCTTGATGAGTCTGGCTAATGGTTTATCAATTTTGTTTACCTTCTCAAAGAAGCAGCTTTTAGTTTTATTGATCTTTGCTATTGTTTCCTTCATTACCTTTTTATTTATTTCTGATCTGAGCTTTATGATTTCTTTCCTTGTGCTAACTTTGGGGTTTTTTGTTCTTCTTTCTCTAATTGCTTTAGGTGTACAGTTAGGCTGTTTATTTCAGATTTTTCTTGTTTCTTGTGGTAGAACTGTATTGCTATAAACGTCCTCTTAGAACTGCTTTTGCTGCTTCCCATAGGTTTTGGGTCGTCGTGTTTTCATTGTCATTTGTTTTTAGGTATTTTTGATTTCTTCAGTGATCTCTTGGTTATTTAGTAGTGTACTATTTATCCTCCATGTGTTTGTATTTTTAAACAGATTTTTTCCTGTAATTGATATCTAGTCTCATAACGTTGTGCTCAGAAAAGATACTTGATACAATTTCAACTTTCTTAAATTTACCAAGGCTTGATTTGTGACCCAAGATATGATCTATCCTGGAGAATGTTCCATGTGCACTTGAGAAGAAAGTGTATTCTTTTGTTTTTGGATGGAATGTCCTATAAATATCAATTAAGTCCATCTTCTTTAATGTATCATTTAAAGCTTGTGTTTCCTTATTTATTTTCATTTTGGATGATCTGCCCATTGGTGAAAGTGGAGTGTTAAAGTTCCCTACTATGATTGTGTTACTGTCGATTTTCCCTTTTATGGCTGTTAGCATTTGCCTTATGTATTGGGGTGCTCATATGTTGGGTGCATAAATATTTACAATTATTATGTCTTATTTTCAGATTAATCCCTTGATCATTATGTAGTGTCCTTCTTTGTCTCTTGTAATAGTCTTTATTTTAAAGTCTATTTTGTCTGATATGAGAATTGCTACTACAGCTTTCTTTGGATTTCCATTTGATTGAAGTATCTTTTTCCATTCCCTCACTTTCAATCTGTATGTGTCCCTAGGTCTGAAGTGGGTCTCTTGTAGACACTATATATACAGGTCTTGTTTTTCAATCTATTCAGCCAGTCTGTGTGTTTTGTTTGGAACATTTAATCCATTTACATTTAAGGTAAGTATTGATATATATGTTCCTATTCACATTTTCTTAATTGTTTTGGGTTTGTTATTGTAGATCTTTTCCTTCTCTTGTGTTTCCTGCCTAGAGAAGTTCCTTTAGCATTTGTTGTAAAGCTGGTTTGGTGGTGCTGAATTCTCTTAGCTTTTGCTTTTCTGTAAAGGTTTTAATTTCTCTGTTGAATCTGAATGAGATCCTTGCTGGGTAGAGTAATCTTGGTTGTAGGTTTTTCCCTTTCTTCACTTTCAATATGTCCTGCCACTCCCTTCTGGCTTGTAGAGTTTCTGCTGAAAGATCAGCTGTTAACCTTATGGGGATTCCCTTGTATGTTATTTGTTGTTTTTCCCTTGCTGTTTTTAATATTTTTTCTTTGTATTTAATTTTTGATAGTTTAATTAATATGTCTTGGCATGTTTCTCCTTAGATTTATCCTGTATGGGACTCTCTGTGCTTCCTAACTTGATTGACTATTTCCTTTCCCATATTAGGGAAGTTTTCAACTATAATCTCTTCAAATATTTTCTCAGTCCCTTTCTTTTACTCTTCTTCTTCTGGGACCCTTATAATTTGAATGTTGGTGCATTTAATGTTGTCCCAGAGGTCTCTGAGACTGTCCTCAATTATTTTTATTCTTTGTTTTTTATTCTGCTCTGCAGTAGTTATTTCCACTGTTTTATCTTCCAGGTCACTTATCCGTTCTTCTGCCTCAGTTATTCTGCTATTGATTCCTTCTAGAGAAATTTTAATTGCATTTATTGTGTTGTTTATCATTGCTTGTTTGCTTTTTAGTTCTTCTAGGTCCTTGTTAAACGTTTCTTGTATTTTCTTCATCCTATTTCCAAGATTTTGGATCATCTTTACTATCATTACTCTGAATTCTTTTAAAGGTAGACTGCCTATTTCTTCTTCATTTCTTTGGTCTGGTGGTTCTTTATCTTGCTTTTCATTTGCTGTGTGTTTCTCTATCTTTTCATTTTGCTTAACTCACTGTGTTTGTGGTCTCCTTTTCACAGGCTGCAGGTTCATAGTTTCTGTTGTTTTTGGTGTGACCCCAGTGGCTAAGGTTGGCTCAGTGGGATGTGTGGGCTTCCTGGTGGAGGGGACTGGTGCCTGTGTTCTGGTGCATTATGCTGGATCTTGGTGAGCAGGACTGCATCTGGTGGTGTGTTTTGGGGTGTCTGTGACCTTATTAGTATTTTAGGAAGCCTCCCTGCTAACGGGTGGCATTGTGCTCCTGTCTTGCTAGCTGTTTGGCATAGGGTGTCCAGCACTATAGCTTTCTGGTTGTTGAGTGGAGCTGGGTCTTAGCGTTGAGATAGAGGTCTCTGGGAGAGCTTTCACTGTTTGATATAATTTGGAGCCAGGAGGTCTCTGGTGGATCAATGTCCTGAACTCAGCTCTCCCACCTCAGAGGCACAGCCCTGACACCCAGACAGATCACCAAGACCCTGTCAGCCACATGGCTCTGTGGAAGAGATAGCACTGCTATCCGGCTGCTGCTGGGACCAGGGGTTTAGAGAAGGGACTCCTGAGGAAGGGGGTACCTCCCAGTAGACTGTTCTGGAAGTACTGAAAGAAGGTAGAGGCTGCAACCAGCTGTGGCCGCCAGGGCAATGTGCCCTAGCATCCAGGGCAGGAAAACTCTGCATTCTTCTTTGAATTATTTCATTTAACCAGGAAAGCATAACTGCCACTCAGTAAATGTTTCATACGTGCCTCCTATCTCATATTCCCCACCACCCACCCCCGCAAATACAAACTCTCAAGAAAAACTAAATGAAAAAGGAATTTAAAATAGGGGAATCTTTATTTAAGTTATTTCATATGGTAATAAGTGTGACATTGGTTTTGTTAATTTAAGGTAAATTGATAAATAATTTTGGTTTTATTTAATAGAGCTAGTTAACAAAATCGGTTTTTATTTTATTATTCCTTAAATTAATTTTTAAGAAAGTTGATTTTCACATTCCAAGATTTGTTCCTGGAAATTTGACAGCCTGGTTCTTAGGAACTAAATAAATTTCATGTTTTATCACCACATTTATTGCCTGATTTTATTTAAGCTTCTCTGGACTTATTATAGAATGAATTTATTTTTCATGTTAGGTTTATGTTTTTCCCATCACATCACTTCATAATAATCTGTGATAGAATTCCTAGCAACACACTGTCAGAGACACACGGGTTTTTTTGAGTGAATTTCTGCCAGCAGCATTGTGTGACTTGTGCTAAAAATTCATTGATAATCCATCTATGCTTTGGACATAAGCTATTTGTGAATAGTGCCAGAGACTAAAATCACTTATTCATGTTTTCAGCATCAAATGACGGAATTCATGAAACATTATCCTTTTTCAGAGTAAATTTTATCACTTGACCAATTCAAACTTTCCTTACAGATTTTCCTTGCAGAGCAAGGATGCTCATGTTACAAGGACTATTGTAAGTGTGCTAAGTATGGATGCTGAAAATTCAGTAAATAAGTCTGGTAATCTACCTTGAAGAAACAGTCCAAATTCTCAACTGAAAAAAATAGAAAAGTATCTATGTGGACCCAATGTGCTAAAGAAAAATCTCTGTTTCTGCCAAGATCTGAAGTAATTTTCTTCAACATTGCAGAGAGCTGGTAAACAATGTGCTCTCTTCTCCACACCCTCTCCCACCTGTATCCTCGTGCTTGAATTCTTGCCACAGAGGGGGGGCTTTCTCAGAATGAGAACGTGCACTTAGTTCCATTCTTTGTTGTTTACTCTGACCACTGTGTCCTGAAAGAGTTCCCAGAAAACTAAGAGGCCAAGACTAAAGGAATTCAGAAAAAAGAGCCCCAAGGAGCTAGGAAGGAGTATGCATGATGTCTGTACCCAACTTCTGAGTGAAATTGAGAAAACATCAGTGAGTGCCTGGGGGCTTCAGTATCATTGGAACTCTTAGAGTCCATAAATTTAGTCCAATACTTGGACTACTCCCGCAGAAAGTGAGTAGAAGATAAGTGAAGGGAAATTTACAACCTTGTGATAAATGATTTGGAGGAAAGTGAGAAGATAGTAGGGGAGGGAGAGAGAGAACTACAACATCATGTCCTCCTCCTCCTAGGGGCACAGGATTGACAAGCCCTGGAGTAGCAGATGTTTGAAGACTAGGAACAGCAGCTCTATACATATTTCTTCATTTATAGTGCTGAGGCACACAGATTATTTACAAAAAAACGAGTCCAGTACCAAGTTTAACCTGTCTTTGGAGAGGAACAACTGAGATTTTTTTAACTTCTTTTTTGTTTGAGAAGAAAATCTTTCAATCAAATATTCCTATGCTACAGATCAAGTTTACTGCTATCTCAAGGAAATGGGTAACAGCTGAATTTACTTACTGCGAGGAATAAACCAAGCTGAGAACCATAAACATACGACTAAATTTAGGGGCCCTGAGGGAATAACTTTTTGTTAATAAAAAAAATCAAACAAGATTGTTCATAACCTTGTTTGTGGAAATATAAGACACAACTAATTTTATAATATAGTTTGGAGAAATTTTATGGAGAAGTTTAAGGTGGCTTTCTCTAAAGCAATCTACTGAAAAATGAAACCAATGAAAATAATTGTGCAAACATGGGATTTATAACTAGCTTTTAAATTATGTTGGAATAAATAAGGAGTGTTATTTTAATCATCAATACACTCAGAAGGATAAGTGGTCCTCCTCATGCAGACCACACACACCAGAATTAAGTAATAAAATTACCAGTGCATCATTAATACTACATGGGGGTCATTTGCCCTCTGATGTCCAGTCTGTTGTCATGAGAGTAGGGAGGGTCACTTGGCTCTCTCAGTGTCCTGACCCTGACCATAAAACCATCCAGTTCCCTTTGCTCTGATTCCTGGCTTAAACTTGCCCACTACAAACCTTGATTTGCTTTCTAAACAATTTTTATTGAATTATTCCAATCTCCTTCCATGATACATTTTAAAAAATAATTCTTAGGTAAGATTCATCTATTGTATTATAGTCACTTCCTTTTTAAAGTATTGTTGTTGTAGAACATATCACACATATAAAAATCATACAGATTTATAGGTATAAAGAATAATTTTTTAAAAGCATGTACCCGCCATAAAGGCTAGATACACCTTGAATACATCCCCCTCTCATCCCAACCAACCCCAGAAATAATCATAATCCTGCATTTTAAATTAATCATTGCCTTGTGTTCCTTTATAGTTTTATCACTTCTGTGTATATTCCTAATCATCTATTCTTCACACTTTATAATTTATGTATTCTACAGTGACTGCTTCTTTCCCTAATGATGTATTTTTTTTTTTTTGCGGTACGCGGGCCTCTCACTGTTGTGGCCTCTCCCGTTGCGCAGCACAGGCTCTGGACGCGCAGGCTCAGTGGCCATGGCTCACGGGCCCAGCCACTCCGCAGCATGTGGGATCCTCCCAGATTGGGGCACGAACTCGTGTCCCCCGCATCAGCAGACAGACTCTCAAACACTGCGCCACCAGGGAAGCCCCCTAATGATGTATTTTTGAGATTTCTCCATGTTGACTCAAGTAACGGAAGTTAGCTCAGTTCCATTGCTGTGTTTCTTCTATGATACAAATATAAGTTATTTATTCAGGTTATCAGGGATTTGGTTTACTTCCAGGTTTTTGGTTAACAAACAATGCTATTGTGGACATTATTTCCACATCCCTGATGTACATGTGCAAGAGTTCTCCTAAGGAATATATCTAGGAATTGAATTGCTGGGTCAGAATATTCAAATTTACTAGGAAATGCCAAACTTTTCTAAGATAATCCTTTTAGTTTACACTCTCACCAGCAATGGTTAAACATCTCTGTTTCATATCTGTGCAAACACCTGATATTATCTGGCCTTTTAATTTTGCCAACTTGGTATATAAGAAATGATTTTAATTTGCATTTCTAAGACTAATGAGGTAAGGCATCTTCATATTTATACAGGACAGAATAGAGAGCCCAGGAAACATACCCACAGACATGCAGAAACCTGATTTATGACAGAATGGGTATTGCAAATCAGTGAGGCAAAGAAGGGCTGCAAAAATTGATTCTTCTTGCGAGATAAACAAACAAATAAATAAAAGTGGGTTCCAACATTACGTTATGAACAAAATCTCAGTTTCAAGTGGATTAAAGATGTAAATATAAGGAAAAACTATAAAACTTTTAAAGGTAATTTAGGAGAATATCTTTATCATTACAGTCTTAAAGGATTTCTTTAACAAGACACCAGAAGCACAAGTATTATCAGAAAAATATTGGTAAATTCAACTACATTAAAATCAATTATCTCCTTGACTCATGAATCTGCATTAGCCACTACATCATAAATCTACTTCGATATGTGTGTAAGTTAGTTTCTGGCATCTCCCCTCAGTTCTATTTGTCTACTTGGCTCTCCATGCACCAATATCATACTGTCTTAATTACAATAGCTTTGTCATGGTTTCTGATAAGGAAGGTCCCACGGTCTGTCTTTTTCCTTAGGAGTGGTTGTTCATGGCCCTTTTGTCTTCCATATTAAAATGTTAAAATCAACTTGTCATATTTCCACAAAAAGAACCCTGTTGAAACTTTTATTGGAATTGCTTTGAAACTGAAGATCAGTTTGGAGAAAGATGAAATCTTTATCATGTTGAGTTTCTATCCAAGAACATGATCTATTAATCCATTTATTTCAGTCTTATTTTATGCCTTCAACACTAGTTTACAGTTTTTAACTTAAAAGTCCTAGTTCTCTTAAATTTGTTGTTACTTTTATAAAAAAGTAATTTTTTTCCAAATTATATTTTCTAGCTGACTGGGGTGTTGTAGAGAAATTCAGACAACTTTCTATATTGATTCTGTTTTAAGCAATTTTTCTAAACTCTTATTCATTCTAATATAGAATCTTTTAGATTTCATTCATTTATATAATAAATATTTAATGCCTTCTCTGTTCCAGGCACCATTCAAGGTGAATTTAGTAATGAATAAAAAAGAAAAAAAAAACAGCTTAAATGGAGTTTATATTCTCTTAGGGAGAGACAGACAATAAATAATAGACAATAAACGGCTGTTAGATGGCAAGAAATGCTTTGGAGAAAATAAAGAAAGGAAGGGAGAAGGGGAACGCTAGAAGGAAGAGGAAGGGAGAAGGTGGTTTAATTTTTAAATAGTGTGGTCAGAGAAGGTCACCCTGAGAAACAGACATTTTTGCAAGAATCTGAAAGAGTTACACAGAGAACCTTAGGCAGAGGGAACAGCAAGTGCACAGGATCTGAATTATGAGCGTGACTGGTTTCTTAGAGGGACAGCAAGAGGGCAGTAAGCCTGGGCAGAGCACAAAGAATGAGGTCAGAGGTAAGACCCAGGACTAGAAAGTCAGGGCCTCCCAGGCTATCATACTGTCACGTCATCCTTTCTAGGCTGGATATTTGTCAATATTCTTTTCTTATCATTCTGCATTGACTGGGATAACCAGTAGAATGTTGAAGAAGAATAGTGATAAAAGACATCCTTGCTTTATTCTTAATCTAAAATGGAATGGTTTCAATATGTCACCATTAATTATGGTGTTGGCTGAGGTGTCTCTGGAGACCTTTTATCTGGCTAAAGAAAGTTTTTTTCCCATTCCTGGTTTACTAAGAACTTTCTTTTTTTTATCTTGACTGGGAATTGAATCTTATCAAACATGTTTTTTGCATATGATGATACGATCATCTATGAAAGCATAAATTAAATTAATTAATTTTCTAATATTAAACCAACTTTGTATTCTTTTTTTTTTGCGGTACGCGGGCCTCTCACTGTTGTGGCCTCTCCCGTTGTGGAGCACAGGCTCCAGATGCGCAGGCTCAGCGGCCATGGCTCACGGGCCTAGCCGTTCCACGGCATGTGGGATCCTCCTGGACCGGGACACGAACCCACGTCCCCTGCATTGGCAGGCGGACTCTCAACCACTGCGCCACCAGGGAAGCCACCAACTTTGTGTTCTTTGGTGAATGAACATGTTGACTTTTGAACATGTTTATCTCATTTTTGTAAATAACCAGAATTTTGACTTATTAATTTTCTTATTTTTCAAGTATTTTTTAATTTCTCATTTATTAGTAGTAATTTCTTTCTGTTTTTTAAGTTTATTTAGTTCATTCTTTTATTGTTTTTAATTTCCTAATTAGCTATGTCACTTATTTGTTCATTTTCATTTATTCTTGTTTATCGGCATAATTATTAGGACCATGAATTTTTTCTAAAACACTTTAGAATTATCCCATAGCTTCAGATGTTTATAGTCTTAGTAATAATATTTTAGAGAAATTCTTTAATGTGGGTTTTGATTTCCTTTTTTATCTGAGATTTATATGAACTTTGAGAACACATTGTCTTAACATTTTGTTGTTGTTTTGTGATTAATTTCTTGTTTTATTACAATCTGATTGGAGAACGATCTCTGTACTCTTTCTATCTTTGGAAATTAATTATGATTTTCTTTGTAGCAAAATTAATGGATAATTTCTGAAATTGTTTTATAGTTAGGTTTTTCTTTTTTCTTTTTTTTGATGAATTGATTGGTCATGTGCTATAAGAGACTGTTACAGTTGTGTTTCCATCTATTTCTCCTTGTACTTCTGGTAGTTTTTAACTTATGCTTTATGTGATGCTATGTTAGTTGATGCATACTTATTCTTCATCATGGATCATAATGTATATCACTGTAAAATTCCCTCTGTTGCTTCATTTAATTCATTTGGCTCTAAATTCAGATTTGACTGATATACATATGACAATCCTTGCTTTCTTTCTTTTTGCATTTGCCTAGGTTGACTTTGTTCTTTCTTTTATTGTCAGCCTTTCTGAATGATTTTGTCTCTCTCTTCTTAAAGCAATGTATTTGCTTAATATATGTAACAGATATTTGAGAAGAAATAAACCACAAACAAGTATGTTTTAGCTATTCAAAGGGAAGCCTGAATTCTTGAGAAAATTTTCTAGTTTGAATTTCTTCCTTGTAAGGAATAATGTAAAATGGCCCAGGGCCACCAAAAGCATATTTCCTGTTCTCCAGGGGGACAGAGAAGCAAAAGGTCATACGATTTTCCCACAAAGAAATATGGAGGAAACTCACTTCATGATTGCACATTTCTTTCTTTTTGAGAAAAATTAATCATTCTATCTCTTTTCAATTACTTCAAAGTAGAAAATGAACTGTTGGACCAATTTTTACTAGTAGGAATATACCAGCTCTCTGAGTTAAGCTTGGCTTCTATGGTCTCTCCTTGCTTAAAAATATTTTTGATGATGACAAACCAAATTCTTATAGGTCTGTTGAAATTGTTATTTAATTACTATTCTGTACCTGTTTCTGTCCTTCAGTCAGTATTTTTCTTTAAAAAAATCATCATTGCCATCATCATAATCATATTCTCTGAGGGTCTTTTATTCATTTAAAAATACGTATTGAGCTGTGAGCTATCAGATGTTGTATATAAATTCATTATCACATTTAACCCTCACAAATTTGTGAAAGGTGTTATCAAACCAGCCTTATAAGTGAGGCTAGTGAGGCTTAGAGATCTGAAGAATGCTACAGACCATAGGTTCATGCAGTTCATAAATGATAGAGCCATGATTTGAACACAGGTCTGTCCAAATCCTTTCTTTTTTTAATACACTTGGTGTCCTCCTTATACTCACAGAGAGCAATTATATAGAAATATTGGTAGAAAATAGCAACACTACAGGCTGTAATTAGAGTTTTATAATCTTCTGTGATGATATTTTAGCTATTCCTTTCTTAAAAATAAAAAAGGCCTATATGAGCAAAACGGTACTTGGAGAGACCATGAACATCCATTTTTCTAACTACTCTAATTTCTCACTTTGAATCTAAAAGGACCACTGGATATCTGTAACACTTGGCCCAAATTACCTTTTCCCCTAACAGAAGAGCTTTTCCGTAATCATGTTTTAATGGTGTACTTTCTGCCTTTCTCAAAAGTCTTACAGCAATAGCCAAATAACACATATTTCTGCATCTGTGGAAAGACACCAAACAATCAATCACATTAAAGTGGATGTGTATGGGCCATAGAAGAGTGGGACTAGGACTCAGGAATAAGCCTGAGCAAGAAGATAGTAAAAAATATACAAACTAAAACAGAACATGCAGATACCGATGGAAAACAAACAAAAACAATGAGCACATTGCCCCATTGCCGAATACTAAGCATACTCAGCACCCAAAGCTGACCCAAGACTTACGGAACACACAAGCACACACATACACACACACAGACATACAGTCTCCCTTGAGGATTATTTTGGTAATGTAATATTTGCCATCTTCCCTATTTGCCTTAACAACCAAAAACCTCAAAGTCAAATTTGAATTCAAGTCATGGCAATTATTTTAACTCCCCCAGTAAGCATATTTTATATCTACTCTTTGTCTTGAAACACATTTTCTATTTAAGTTTTTTGTTTTGTTTTGTTTTGTTTTGTTTTGTTTGTGGTGCGCGGGCCTCTCACTCTTGTAGCCTCTCTTGCTGCGGAGCACAGGCTCCGGATGCACAGGCTCAGCGGCCATGGCTCACGGGCCCAGCCGCTCTGCGGCATGTGGGATCTTCCCGGACCAGGGCGCGAACCCGTGTCGCCTGCATCGGCAGGCAGACTCTCAACCACTGCGCCACCAGGGAAGCCCCTCTTGGGTCTCTTTTATGAGTACACTAATCCCATCCATGAGGGCTCTGTCCTCATGACTTAATTAACTTCCAAATGTGATTAGTCATCTAATACCATCACCGTGGAGGGCTAGGGTTTCAACATATGGATTTACGGGGCGTGGGGGAACACAAATATTCAGACCATAGAACTTTCCTTTCAGCAAAGATCTTACTCAGTTCAGTCAAGAATGACAGGCACCAAAGGGGGTCATCAGGTTGTCAGAGGAAGACGCTCTCAGTTTTCTTGCTTCAACACATAGGACAGAGAGAGGTAGAAATTATGTCAAAGTATCTTGTGGATTTCACAATCTCTATCACATAAGTACTACCCTTAATAGTATTTTACACATTGCATTAACTCTGACCCATCAGATCTTACAAAATAAGTAAATTAATTTACGTTACCAAATAATTAAAGTGTGCCGTAGACTCTTTGATGTTTTTGCTGCCTAAAAAAGCATGTTTCACTATATTCTGCTCAAAATATAAAATGTGTATTGATGGCTCTCTTCCAACAGGACTAGAGCATGCCATTGGCTACCTTTGGTGGAGTTTTTCTATGTCTCATTTCAAATGATATTTCAGACATGTAATATTGGTCATGGTTCACAGCTGGAGGCCATTGATCGCTGTATCATGTAATCAGTGTGGGCTAGCATAACAAAATAGCCTAGACTGGGTGGCTTAAAACAACAGAAATTATTTCCTCACAGTTGGGGAGGTTGAAAGTCTGAGATCAGGGTGCCAGCATGGTTGGGTTCTGGTGAGAGCACTCCTTCTGGCTTGTAGATGGCTACCTTCTCATTGCATCCTCACATGACAGAGACAGAGAGAGAGAGAGAAAAAGAGACAGAGGGAAGGAAGCTCTGGTGTCTCTTCTTATTAGGTTGCCAATCATATCTTGAGGGTCCCACCCTCCTAACCTTATCTAAACTTAGTTACCTCCCAAAGGTCCCATCTCCAAATATCACACTGGGAGTTAGAATTTCAACATATGAATGGGGGGGGGGCACAGTTAGGTCCATAGCAATTGATTAATAGGAATTATTAGCATTCTTTCCCTTCCTCTGCCTGGTGCCATTCCTCAGTTCTTGGTAGTAATCCTCCCTTTTAAGGTCATCCATATTTGGCATCCATATTTGCTTTGTACTTTGTTATGAAATATAAATATCTTGCTTTCTTATAATTTTTACCTTTCTATTCTCCATTATCTTTTTCCTGTAAATAGCAGCCTGATTTTCCCTTGGAAAACCCATTGATCCATTTATATAGAATGTGGTATGGATTGGCCTGACCTGACTTTGGCTCCAGAGTTAAATACTTAAACTAGGTATAAACCAGTCAGCATATTCCATCCCACGTCTCATACTGATTAAATTAGAGTTAGGCAGGAACTAAATTCAGGGCAATTAAATCATGCCAATTTTTATCAGAAAACCTACAGAAGAATAGCTCTTTTGGGTTGGTGTTGCTGAGAGAATATGGTCCAGAGATGGACTGCTGGCAACTATCTTGTCCCCTTGATGGAAGCCAGTGAGTGAGAATGGAGCTAGGATAAAGGATTGAAGAGCTGAACAGGAGACATACATTCTCAATGATATCATTTAAACCCCTGGATGCAGCAGTGTCCTGAAATTTACCATTGGACTTCTCACTTAGAAAAGTCAATTATTTTAGTGTGAGTTCACCCAGCAGTAGTCCCGGAGATAAGGATGATAGTGCAAGTAGTTTGTGTAAGGATTGAGCTCAGAAAATACTGGCAGGAGAGTAGTTTAGTGAGACAGGCAAGATAAAAAAAAGCCAATTAAGGGTACATTATCAAACAAGCTGTCATTCTGGGCAACAGGAACCAACTCCTACTGGGGAACTCCAATATAGAACACATGCTTCAGTTATCCTGCCTGAGAGGCAAGGGAGCTGGGGTGTTTATCCACCAACTCCTGTTGCTGGTGGATGAATGCTCCTAATTATTAATTCTAGAGCACTTCCAGCCTCTCCCACTCAAGGCCAAAGGAGCCTGCAGATAAAGAGTCACAGGTGCTGGACGTCAGCAGTCAGGCCAGTGAGAACGGAAGTTTTGGGTGCAGGGGGGATGTCCACCAGAGCCAAACAATCCATTTCTGACATTCCTTAAGTCCACTTAAATGGGGTTTCTGCCACTAAAACTGAAGAGCTCTAATTAAAACCATATGCCAGCTAGATATAACTTCCCGAAGGTCAAGGATCCTGTCTCTGGTTCTTTCCTTAATTCTTTACCTATAAAGGACACAGTAAAACTTCCATGGTTGATTTTTAAGAGCACATTTTATCTGTTAATTCCAGCAATTTTTTTAAAGAAGCAAGGAGATTACACATAAGCAGAGCTATGGTTCACCAGAAATATAAACAATTTTCCTCCTGGGACCACGAAATTTATGGGAAAGAGCAAAACGTTTATTCAAAAAGCTGATAACAAGAATTTGTTCATAAAAGCATCTGTACAGATTTGTCTTGGGGTCAATATGAAATCTGTTCTTCATAGTAGCCCACTACTATGTCTGCAACTAAAACCACATTGATTTCAATAAAATAAAATAACATTTTATCTGCAGAAAGGATAATGAAATTCATTAACAGTCAAGAACAAAATCAGAGAGTATCTTTTTTTCAATTTCTTTATTGTGCTAAAATACACTCAACACAAATTTTCCATCTTAACCATTTAAGTGTACACCTCAGTGGCATTAAATACATCCAAACTGTTGTCCAACCATCACCACCAGAACACTTACCATCTCTCAAATCTGAAACTCTATGCCCATTAGATAAGAACTCTGCATTCCTCCCTCCTTCCAGTCCCTAGAAACCATAATTCTACTTTCTATCCCTGATTCTGACTACCGTAAGTGCCTCATATAAATGAAATTATACAGTGTTTGTATTTTTCTGATTAGCTTACTTTGCTTATCATAATGTCCTCAAGCTTCAACCATATTTGTAGCATATATCAAAATTTCCTTCATTTTTAAGGCTGAATACTGTTCCATTGTATATACAGTAAGTCCCCTACATACAAACATTCAAGATTTGAACTTTCAAAGATGCGAAAGTGTGTTTGCATGTCCAATCATGTAAGTTAGTTCACGTGTCTGGCATACATTGTCATGTGCGTGCATCTTCTACAGGTGGTTGTGTTTTGTGTACTTTACTTACAGTACTGTATGGAGTACAGTAGTACAGTATCTTTATTTCAAGCCCAGGATGTGAGTGAGTGAAATTACAGCTAGCCCTCCATCTCCTTTTGCTGACACTCCTCTCCCTCCTCCAGTCAGTAACTTTCCTTGCCTGTTCACTTGATGTCAGCCCCTGTTTGCAAGCCCTTGTACTGTAATACTGTACTTTTCAAGGTACTGTACTGTAAGATTAAAAATGCTTTCTTTATTTTTTGTGTTTGATTTTTATGTATTATTTGAGTGAAAAGTACTATAAATCTATTACAGGACAGTACTATATAGCTGACTGTGTTAGCTGGGTACCTAGGCTAACTTTGTTAGACTTGTGAACAAATTGGACTTGTGAACACACTCTCAGAATGGAACTTGTTTGTAAGGGGACTTACTGTATCTCTTTTGGTTACTATTTGCATAGAATATATTTTTTACATTCTTTCACTTTTAACCAATTTGTGTCCTTAAATCTAAAGTGAGTCTCTTGTAAACAGCATATAGTTGAATCACCATTCTAAAAAAAATCCATTCTGCCAATCTCTGTTTTTTAATTGGAGAGTTTAATTCACTTACGTTTAAAGATATGAAGGGACTTTATTTTGCTGTTTTTCTCTATTTGCTTTATAGCTTTTTCCCCTCATATCCTGCATTATTGTCTTCTTTAGTGTTGATTTTTTTAATAGTGAAACATTTTAATTCCCTTCACATTTCCTTCTGTGTATATTCTGTAGTTATTTTCTTTGTGGTTACCATGGGGATTACATTTAATATACTAAAGTTATAACACTCTAATTTGAATTTATACTACCATAGCTTCAATACCATACAAAAACTGCTCCTTTTAGCTCCATCCCCAGCCCTTCAGTTGTTGATGTCACAAAATTACATCTTTATATAGTGTGTCCAAAAACATAAACCAATTGTTTTTTAATGAATGAGTCTGTTAAATTATGTAAGGAGCAAAATGTGGAGTTACAATGATACCAGATTCTATAATTGCCCGTGTGTTTACTTTTACTTCAATCTTTACTTCTTTATACAAGTTCAAGTTACAGTCCAGTATCCTTTCATTTCACACTGTAGGACTCTCTTGAGCATTTCTTGCAGTTCAGATCTAGTGGTAACCAACTCCTTGGCTTTTGCTTATCTAGGAAGATCTTGATTGCTCTCTCATTTTTGAAGCACAGTTTTGCCATATATATGATTCTTGTTGTTTTTTTTCCCCTTTTAGCACTATAAATATATCAGTCCATTGTCTTTTGGCTTCCAAAGTTTCTGATGAGAAATCTGCTGATTATCTTATTAAGGATCTCTTGTATGTGAAGAGTCACTTCTCTCTCCCTGCTTTCAAGTTTCTCTGTCTTTGGTTTTGACAGTTTGGTTATAATGTGTTTTGCTGTGGGTCTCTTTGAGTTCATCTTACTTGGAGTTTGAGGAGATTCTCAGATGTTCATATTAATGTATTGTATCAAATTTAAGAAATTTTAGCCACTATTTCTTCAAATATTCTCTCTGCCTCTTTCACTCTCTTTTCTTTCTGGGACTCCCAAATGCATATGTTGGTCTACCTGATGGTGTTCTATATAGGTTCTGTTCACTTTTCTTTGATCATTTTCTTTCAATTCTTCAGACTTGATAATTTCCATTGTCCTGTCTTCAAGTTGGCTGACTCTTTAATAGCCTGCTCAAATTTGTCTATGAATTCCTCTAATGAATATTTTTCATTTCAGTTATTGTACTTTTCAGCTACAGAATTTCTTTTGGGATTCTTCTTAGGTTTTTCGTCTCTTTATTGATATTTCCCTTTTGTTATACATCATTTTTCTTTATGTCCTCCATGTCTTCCTTTAGCTCTTTTAGCATCTTTCAGACAGTTCTTTATCTATTAAACCTGCCATCAGGTCTTTCTCAAGGACAGTTTCTGCTGGTTTATTTTTTCCTTTGAACGAGACATACTTTCTTATTTCTTTGTGATTTTTTGTTGAAAATGAAACATTTGAATCTAATAATCTGGTAATTCTGGAAATCAAATTTTCCCCCTTCCCTCAATGTCTGTTGTTTGTTGTTGTTGTTTTATTTTGGTTGCTTTAGTGTGTCTCTGTGTCAAGGATTAGCCTGAGGTGTAAACTTAAGGTCTTTTCATGTCTTTTCTGAGCCTATGCCTTTCCCAGGACATGGGCGGTGACTTTCTAGTTTCCTCTATATATGCAGCTGCTTTTAAATGTCTTTAACATCTGGATCCTAATGGGGGAAAAGAGAAAAGTGAAAGTGGGGAGGGAAGGTGTTGGCCCCTTAAATCCCCTAGAAGTCAATTCAGCCTGAGGGGAAGGGTCTTGAAACAATGGATGGAGATGCAACACTGTTGCCTGCTTCTGTGACTCTACCTCTAAAATCAGAAGCAGTAATCAGTGATCAGATAACTGATCTTCCGTATTTGAAGGAGAAGGTCTTATTTCCCACTCTGGCTCCCCAAAACTACAGGCAAGCTGATTCAGGAACACATGTACAGCTGCCTGCCACACCTGGGGTTTGGGGGATGGGTGACTGCTGCCAAGCTAAGCCTTCAATAGACTGCAGAGTTCCACAATAGTTACATCTGACATATTCTGCCAGTGCTATTGTTGTCTGGTTGGGGACAT
Organism: Phocoena phocoena; assembly: GCF_963924675.1. Classification (NCBI taxonomy): domain Eukaryota; kingdom Metazoa; phylum Chordata; class Mammalia; order Artiodactyla; family Phocoenidae; genus Phocoena; species Phocoena phocoena. The sequence goes on along the minus strand of NC_089235.1, from coordinate 24,860,578 downwards.
GGATTCCTGATGCTTCTTACTTCATCATCTTCCCAGAATCCTCCCCCAGAAGGTATCTTTTAATTCAAAGTAATAGATGAGTATAATTAGAGCTAATACTGGACATCACATGTAAAACATAAACATACAATTGTATTATTTCAAGTATTCATTCCCAAGCATGCACAAACTCTCAGTCAGCAGTTTTCTCCAATGAGTCAGAAGTGGTTATGGGTCTATCCAACTTAGACACAACTGACTAGCTTTATTTAGGTTTTTTTTTTTTGTTTTGCTTTGTTTCTTAACAGTTGGAGATCAGCAGTTAACTGAGTTATATAACTTTAATTTTCAACATTAGAGTAATGTAATAGGAGCTACAATAGTGGAGATTTTAATAAAATAAACAGTGTAGTTGTGGTCTCTTCAGTACTGTGTGGTTCATCAAGTAAAACTGGCATGTGTACTCAGCTACCCTGTGGAAAGGTATGCATTGTTTAATGTCATAAAGGACTGCTTCCTCCAGAAAAACAGTTGAAAACCTTACAGTCGGAGCTCCCTTCTCTGTGAGAAATGAGATTAATGGCAGAAGGCTAATAGATGAATCTGTAATCAGAGAACAGCTCAGCTGCTGATCTTAGCCACATGCCCTAGGGTCAAGCACAGAGATATTGCCTTCTTTTCCAAATGCTCACAGAATATGTTCTCACATCTGATAACTCAGCTTTTTATACAATTGGCTCTCATTAGGAAGACAGCCTTCAGCAGTCCATTAATTTATTTGTGACTTCTAATTATTATAAATTAAGAACACTGAGGTTTGATATAGAAATACAAGGGGTTCCCAATTTATTATCCATCTGGATTCCCAGTGCTTAAAAAAAAATAGTCAGTTGTTAAAACTGTTTTTCCTATGGGTGTAATGTGATATATGCAGGTTAGATTACAGACAGCTCTAAAAGGCTTATCAACCATTATGTTACTATCCCAGCTGTAGAGTTCAACCCAGTCACCTAACACTATTTCCTTGAGAAAATATGACAAGAAGGCCAAACTTCAGCTACTACAGAACCAACTCCCAATGCACAAGGGGCCCAAAGATCCATTTTCTATGACTTGGTACAGAAGTCTGAGGTGAATGGGAGCTTTGGGGAAAGTGAGAATTAGGGTCAGATTCTTGAGTGGAGCATAGAGTTAAATAGGAGCTGGTACTTGGATGAGAGAATAAGAGATAAAGAGACTTAGGGTCCGAGTCATATGACAATCTCAGGTAATTTTTAAATTCTGAGGCCTATTCCCTAATTTCCTCCTTTCTGTTATTCTACAAAATCTACTTCTTGGGACTTGGCAGAAAGCCTTGCTGTTACAGAAAACACAGACACTTTAAGACAAGAAGGAAGAAAGGAAGTACTTCAGGCAAGAGCTAAGTGGAAATTTTTGTGCCACTCACAGGTATAAAAAACAAACGAAAGTTGGTATAACACTTTAGAAACTGGCAGTTTCTATCAAAGCTGAACATGCACTTCACTATGACTTAGTAATTCCATTTCTAGGTATATACCCAACAGAAACACATACATGTAGTCACCCAAAGAATGTACTAGAATGTTCATGAAAGTTCTATTAAAAATACAGATTAGAAAGTGCCTAAAGGAAACGTCTGGTTCTGGAGGAGCAGAGTGGGGGTGAGGAGTGCTAATAAAGGTTAAGGGAGGTTAACAAGAAAAGAAAAAAAAACTGCCCGTGTCCCTTATTTCCCTAAATGGATATAAAAATTGAGATATGTTCATGTGAGAGAGTACTCTACAGCAACAAGAACAAACATGCAACGAAATGGATGTAGCTCACAAAAATAATGTTGAGTGAAAGAAGCCAAGCACAAAAGATGATATACTGCATGATACCATTTACATTAAATGTCAAAGCAACTAAAACTAATGGATATTATTAGAAGCTGGGATAGTGGTTTTGTTGGGAATTGTAATGCTGGAAAGGGACATACTGATAATGACTCTTGGTGTGGTTACATGAGTAGCTCAGTCTGGAAATATTCCTCTCACTGTATCCTTATTAAATGTGTACTTTTCTGTATATACTTCAATAAAAAGTGTGTGTGTGTGTGTGTCTTGTTTTGTATTGTTTTTACAGCATAAAAACCACAAGTATTGTCAGTCTAACTCACCACCAGGAAAATGAACCTCTTCTTGCCTCTGAGTGACTAACACTGTCTCCTGATGTGACTTTTCTGCATCAGCTCTGACAACAGTTAAGAATGTCGGTATACAAGAAGGAATAGAAAACTGATACTGTTTTAAATAATCTGTAATTTCAATTTTTTTCCTGAAATACATTATATTCTATGTTTGAGATAATTCTAGTACAAAGTATAATAAAACTAGCTGTATAATAAACAGTTTAAGTCATTAGTAAGTGGAAAAGAAAGATTTACTGGACAAAGTAATGTTACCCTAATGAATACTTGCTTGTGCGTTGCTATACTGTGTTAATAATTTGCTTCATTACCTTGCTGTTTGATACATAGTGTGAATTTCTCTGTTATTGTAATGATTGTAATGACAAATTTTCATCTTACTGCACAATCAAAATGGTATTGATAGGAATGAACTCCAGAGGCTGGGCCTGAGCAGAGAGGTGGTTATTCAGGCTTAGTACTCAGTTATATGACCTGAACCTCTCAACTTTTACCCTACCTGTTAAATATATGCTGTGTCATTAAATGCTTTCAAATCTAAAACAAGAAAAGCCTCCCTGGTTTTCAGTCTGATCATTCAGGCAAATATTCAGAGTCAGTTGCCTTGACACTTGCCTCCTGAACAATTCCCACGGCTCCCCTTTCCTCCTCAACTGTGGTGCCATATGTGGATGGATATCTTGCCCCAGGGGTGATAGGGACACCTGTCAGCTCAAGTACAGATTTACTCACTAAGGCACACGCATCCTCCATCCCCCGTCTTCTGCTCTGAATCTGCACATTTAGTGCTGACACCTGCCTGCACAGCCTCTTGGGAGCTGCTTGCATCCAGCTCCGTGTGGGGCCGGTGTGCACCCACAGTGACTGGCTGCTATCCCAGGCCCCTGCAGATGAGATCAGTGCCTCGTAAACTCACCCTGTCCTTGCAGCAAACACGATAAAGCAAAAATAATTACAAATTCTGTATCCAATCACATGGTGCCCACAGCTCAGCATTCAGCATTTATAAATGTGCTGATCTGTTATTGGATACTAATCTGGTTCCTTTCTGTGTAGAGAAATATCACAATAAATTCAATGAGCTCTCATGAGAACTGCCCAAATCAAAAAGCTTTTTGTTTCTATTTAGACTGCACAATACCCTGTTTGATAAACTAGCTGTGCTAAGCAGTGGCTGAACAACTGAATTTAGACTCGTGGAAGCCTGGATTGGGCTTATAATGAATATGAAATAGGATATCACTTCATTCCTAGAGAGTTCTGACTCCCCCCCACTCAAGAGGTAATGTTTTCCAGGGGAAAAAACAAAGAAACTTGTGTCATCTATCCCACCTTTGCTGCCTATCATGTATGTAAAGAACCAGGAATGCACCCTAGCTAGAAGAGACGGTGCTGAGGATTTTGAAATAATTAAAACTGAGTAAGCTGAGTCACTTGAGGCAAATGGAAGTTGGTCTATAAATGTCCCCACTGAACTCCGTCCAGTTCCAGAAGTTCCCTTCCTCTAGCACTTATGTAGGTGTCAGATCTTGCCTGAAAACTGGTTTACAAAATGCATAACGGAAAGGGGTGGACAACCCAGAATTAGAATGTAGGAGATCACTTATGTTTCACTTAAATTTAGACTTCATTTTGCTTTTATTATCTTTCTTTAAAAGTTTAATCGCACGTGGAATTTTACTTCAACAAACACAGTTAACTATAAGTATGTGTATAATAAACCACATATACTCACATAGTCATAGAGAGAAAGACTCTAAAATTGGGAGCTTTATTTGGATATCAGTTACTACTCACACAGGGAGCTGCCAATAGTGAACCAGCTAAAGATAACTAGATCCCTGCCCAAACCTGTCAGCACCAATGTTTCTCGTTCCATCATTATGTTCCGTTACATACTGAGGACTTCTTAGTCTGCCCTCATTATAACTTAAATAACCTTAGCTCCACATTAAGCCAGCAAAGTGAATGCTTTAGTTTTCTACAGAAAATAGGACAAAAATGTGTTCCTTTGGCTACTGGGCAGAGGGTAGCAGGAGAGGACCCCAGAAGAAGGGGAAGGGGGGCTGATGACACATTTTGTTAACTATGCAATTTTTTCCCCTGAGGATTAGCTGATAGGACTTATCTGGTTCTCAACCTCTTCACCCCTCACAGAAGTGCTTTTATTTGAGGGATCCTGGGAGGTTCAACCTGACCTTGGTCTTGAACAGTTCTGATCTTGGAGAAGCAAGATTTCAGCACCTCTAGTCCAATTCTACAAAGTCGTATGTGATCTGCCCCCATTTTGGCCTTCCCCTTACCTCTCTGATCTCATTTCCTACTATTGATAGTTTGCCACTTGATCCCTCCCTCAAAGCACACAAGCCTCCCTCCTTTCTAGAAAATTTCGGATCCTTTCTAGACTCAGAGCCTCAGAGACTTTGCATTTGCTGTTGCCTCTGCTTCCTTCCCCTGGGCTACTCCTCCCCAAGATATTTATGTGAATTGCTCCATCTATCATTTTTTCTTTGTCTTTATTCAGTTGTAACCTTAGTGATATCTTCCCAGACCACCCTATTTAAAATCACAACCCCTTCCAATGGTTCCTATCCCCCTTCTTGCTTTATTTTTCTTTAAAACATTTAACCTCATGTAGCATGATATGTATTTTACTTTCCTTTTTTTCTTTATTTCTTGTCTCCTCTTACTATCTGCCATATGAGAACAGGAACCTTTGTCTCTTTTGGCTTTATTCCTGGCATCTAGTAGTGTGCCTGTTACAGAAAAAGCACTCAATAATCAATTGCTGAATGAATGCATGATTTAGTTATGCAGGCCTGATGAATTGGCTTCTGCCTTATTGCTTAGGCCTAGATCTTGCTTTGGCAACTTCCCTTCACTATCAGCACCTGTTTTCTTAAGATTTGGGTCCTGACCCTGAACTCTGACCTAGGTTTGTCTTTCACTGTCTCCTAACCGAATTTTCCCTAATTCCAACATCCTGAGTTTCTGAGCATTTCTATTCCTGAATTTCCCCATCATTGTAGGGTCCCTGTCCATAGGATCATTGATTACCTGGTTTTCATTTAGTCAAAAAATCATTTTTCAGTGTCATATATGGACTGAGAATTATGCATATCCCAGGGACAAAACGATGACGAGGACAGAATCCTCGCATATCTGGGTGCTCTTACTGCCTTAATACCCTCTTTTGGCTTTCAGCTTAGATCTTTAGTTCTTCCTGAACAGCTCTGTTCATCTTTAAAGATGAGGGTCTAGTTTCAGGTCCAAAGTCTTTGGGTGTGGCCCATTCTGCTGTTAACTAACAAACCATACCTCCTAGAGTTTGAAATTGGAGGCCAGCCCTGTATAATGAATACTGCAAAAAAATCATAAGAACACCTGCGTACCGTTTTGTTGATTTTCTACTTACTGATTTTTTCCTTCAGTTATTTTCATAAATACTGACCACTTTAAAAAAAAACAAATTAAATATATTTTACTTAGCAAACCACTCTTTCCTTCCTCTTCTCCTTCAGGACATTCTTCACTTAGCAACTTAGGCAATGCCAAGCTTGTTCAAACAGCCAAGCGTTTAACTCTTATAAATCTGAAACTCCCCCTTTGGCTTAGAAGTGGACAAACTTGTACTTTTTTAGGCTCCCCAGTTTTGTTTGTACAAGTTACTGCCTCATGGTTTTGATATTCATCAGGTATTTTAACTACTGAAAGTCATTACTTTCTACAAAGAGCTTCACTTAGAGAAGCTTCATGAGATACACTCTACTTCATGAGAAAACAGTGGTTGCTCTGAAACACAAAGCCTAATCCAATGTGAAGGTCATGTAACAGCCCATCAGATAAATGTCCATACCCATTCCTTATCTGGTATCTGGTTATTGTTAATGCTCCTAGTGTCTTGAGTTCACAAGCCCTCTACAACCAAGCATATTAATTCAACAAATGTCATCAACTTCTCTTCGCTCTCTTTTCCTAGGAAGGAGGTTGAGGGGGAAAATATCCTGTGCTTTGACATCACCTGCAAGCTGTATGAGTGCACTTATTGGTCCAATGGTTAATTTATCAATCATAGTTTTCATTCATGTTCCAGTATCACCTTAAAAGCTCAGTTCACAGACCCAGAAGAAATGTGTCCAGGATTTTTTAATCTCTCAGCCCACAATCTGCCCATTACACATGAGCAAATTTTTTTTTACAACCACATTATAACCAGGAATTAGGTTTCTTCTATTGCAGATCCAAGTTGAATGGACTGTATTATAAATAATTACTTTCCTTAGTCTAATAAATGGAGTGGAGTGGCCATAGTGAAGGTTAAGGAAAGGTAAGCAAAGCAGAGGCGCCAACCCTCGGGGCAGAGTCCTGGCTGCTGACTTCTCAGTTCAGGCTAGATTGAGTTTGTATCCCCATGTATCCTAAGGTTTCAACACCCCCTGCCCAAATCCTCAAAACAGCAAGGTTATTTTATCATTGTAACCTAATACATATTCCCTAGAGAACCTTTATTATTTCTGGACCTCAGAGAACACTCAATTTCTATCATCTGAAAACAGTGAGAGAATGAACTTAATCATTTTAAGACCCAAGTAGTAGACCCTACTTCCTTCTTTCATTCTTCTGGATTGTTCTATGAATAAAGTTTTCTCTCTGGAATCTTCCATCCTTTCCTCTCTGATGATTATTTTTCCTAGACAGCATACACTATCATCTTAATAAAACCTTCTCTGACATTGCTACCTCATCAAGCTCTCAGTGGGTCCTCCTTTCCTTTCATTGCTAATATCTTCATAGAATAGTCAAAATGCTCAATGCCTTCATCCCTCACTTTATAGTTGCTTCTTAACTCCCTGTAATTTGAACCCCACAGTCACCAATTAACTATAGTTTCCAAAGCCACCAATGAAGTTTTAAATACCAAAAGCACTCTACAGTTATTAGTCTTCTTCAACATTCCTCCTCCCTTGTGAAATTTCCCCTTATTGGTTTCTACTTGTCTATGGTGTGTATTTCCTGATAATTTCTTCCTTAGCCCTTCATTCATTCTCCTTTCTATATTCCCCCTTAAACAGAAACATTTCCCAAGACCCACTCTTTAGTCTTCTTGCCTTTATCTGGCATGCTCTACCTTGGCGATTTCATCAAATGTTTCAACCATCATCTCTAAAGCAAATCACTCTTAACTTTGTCCCTTGCACTGACGTTTCTTCTGAGATCTGAACTCCCATTCCAATTACTCATGGTTCATGATTGTGAAACTATCAAAGCTGGAACAATTAATAAACATCTTCTAAACAGAACTCATCATTTTCCCAGAAGCTGTTTCTACTCTCCCATTTACTGTCTTGGTAAATGTCACCTGAGTATGCGTATCACTTCTTAGAGAAAACTTTGAGTAAAGGAGTTACCGCCCTCCTATCCTTCAATTAGTAATTAAATCCTGCTCTGCCTCCACACTGTTGCCCACAATTATCCACTCCATCCTTTCCCATCGACTGTCTTCTCATCCAGGCCCTCCTCTGCTCCCTCAGGCCCATTTGCCATGTCTGCCAAACAGGGCGCTTTCTCCAGGTTCTCTCATCCATTCTCTCTAGGGCAATCATCCTAAATGGCTCCCTCTACTGGATAAAGTCCAACCTCTTTGGCCTCCTTTCAAACCTCATTGACCTCATACCTTCACATAGAGCCTACACTCTGGCTACCCTTTTCACTTATGCTTCCCAAATGTACTATCAAGCCTCTGTGCCATTTGTAATCTTATTCTCTTTGTCTAGAATATTCTCCTCACTCTCCCATTTTATCTGGGGAACTCCCATTTATGGGTACAGGTCCAGCTTAAATTTCAAATCCTCTTCACAATAATCTCTGAGCAAAGGCCATGGGTCCTCTTTATAGATTGTGAACTCCTTCAGTACTGAGGCTTCTTCTTACTCAGGACCTAACTCAGTTCTTCATAATGGCCGCTGCTCCATGAGATCACTTACTTTGCAAATATTTATTGATTCCTTGCCATATAGTGAGCATTATTTTTAAGTGTTGACAATACAGTGATGGAAAAAGTAGATGCAATATCCACCTTCACAGGGCTTACAGCTTAGGGAGAATTATAATAGATAACCACTCTAATGGAACACCAGGGATTCCTTTAGCTTCACTGCATTTCTTGTGCCTTGTATGATCTTTATTAACCCCAGAGAGTAACTTCTTGTATATGAAGTTGCTAGTTTCCCTAAACTGCTAATTAATGCATAATTATCCAGTAATAAGTTTAGATATCAAGAGGAAAATTAGCATAGTGATCTGATGCCTAAAGTTTACCTTTTTTTATATATATACAAAAGAGGAGGACTGAAGAAAGGATAGAGAAATCCAGTAAATGTGTAAATATCAAGGTGCATGTGCATGTGTAAGTCTGTTTTTCTGAGGCCGTTGGAAGGATATAAGTGAAGGGAGAAAGAGGACTATATTAAGAAAGGCTGGAGGGGCACAGTGCTGAAAAAGACGGTGCTGAGTAGTAGCTTAAGCCACAATCTGCTGTTATATTTTTGGGTGATTAACCTGTTGGTTCCAGAAATCACACGTTTTGTGACCAGTATTCTACAACATTACTGAGTTTTCTAGCAGTTGGCTGGATTCTTCCAGGAACTGTTAGGTCTGCAATTGCTTTGTTAGACAAGCTGAACACAAGGCGGTCACTCAGTTCTATCAAAAATGAGGACAGCATTTCATGTAATGAATTTAGGAAAAGGGAAGAGTGAGGCAATTCTTCATGCTACTTTGGATTCATTGTAATTGGCTGTAAAAATGTCCATAGGATTTTCCCTTAGGAACAAGATACATTATAAACTGCTTGGCACTGCTAATCTTTCTAACATATGTTTTTTAATTTCAAGGAGGAATTTACTCTTACCATTTATCTCACCTAAAAACATGTAATGTTATTACTAAAACCATACTGGTACAAAGGTTGAGATAAATCATGTGGGTTGATGGTAATTTATAAATGCTAAACTGTAATTGGGCTTAGAGTTGTACCCAACAGCCTGTTGACATTCCCACGCACGACAGGAAGGCTCAAGCAACACTTTCTCAGAGAAGCTTTCTCCTGCACAAATTGGAAGGTTCTCAGAACACAGCCAGCTTCTCTGCTCCTGATGACTTAATGAGAACTCTGAATGGAGGACCTGCCTCCATTTTCTTTTCTTTTCTTTTTTTTTTTTTTTTAATTTTCTATGTCATGTAAAATTTCCAGGGATTGGCTGAAGGAAGAATGCAACTGAGGGTCAAAGTTCCGAAGTTACTTCCTCTTTTTCTTGGGAGGCACAGAGCCATGTCTGGAACCTCGGTTAGAGCGTCGGCCTGACCCGTGCACAGATGCCTTCCTCTTCCAGCTGATACTGCGACTCTGTTCCTCTTCCTCATAGCGACTTTCACAGTCAGCTTTTTGGGCTTCTTCCTCCAGTTCACCCCAATCCTGTCCACTCTCTTCTTCACTGCCCAGTGATTCCTTGGAATAATCTGATTCTTCAGCTTCTGATGAATAATCTTCCTCACTGTTCTCCTCCTCTTTTTCATAGTCATCCTCTGAAGGATTAAAAGTCTCATCTTTGATTTAAGACTCAGAATCCCCTTCCTCAGTATCACTCCCCTCATCCTCAGGTTCCAGGAAAGACCAGCCACCTTGTTTGAAGAAGCCCTCGGGGTCATCAACATTGGTCTTCATAATTGTAATCCAGTTGAGGGGCTGTACTCCTTCTGTGTACTTCAGGTCACAAGAATTCAACCATTCCTTGATGGGGTCAAGAGAGGCAACATGAATGGCATTGATGGTTGTCACTTTCTTGCTGTAGTCCTTGTAGACGATTACTGTGTCAAAGTTCTTCTGGTGAAACTGGACTCGCTCCAAGTGAATCAGCTCCACTTCATCCAATGTCACCACAAAATGTGGCCATTCTGTAGCATTTACCAGCACAATACTAGTAGGCTGAAGGAGGCAGGTACTCCAATAGGAGCTCTGTTAAATCCCAAGTCCCCAAAAGGCACTTCAAAGTCCAGTTCCTCCTTAGTTAGAGCCTCTACTTTCTCAATGAAATTTTTAAAGGCTGTTTTCAGTTTGTGCCTCGTTTCTCATTCCATCTGCTCAGCATAGAGGTCATCTCGGTCATGCATATGCTGAGGTTTCCTCAAGTCTGTGGTGATGTCCAGCACCTCTTTGCTCTCCTTTCCTGGACTCCATGGTCCCTTCATTTGGTCAGATCCCCTCTGAGCAAGATGAATAGCGATGCTACATGTCCTGACCAACGTCGTCCCAGTTAAGGCCTCCAAGAAATCCAAACACTAGGTCCTCTGTCAACCTTCCAACTACATTTCAGCCCACACTTGAGGTTTCTTTGCTGAAGACACAATTTCGCTGAACACAAGAGATCGGGAAAAGTGAGGGTGGTACTGAGAAGAATAACCATGGATAAAAATAACAGTATTTCAAAATGGGGTCAAATAGGAGACCAGAGAAGTGATTTCAAATGAGAAAATAATAAGGGTTATTATCGTTTGAGTCCTGAGGATGTGCCAGGAACTGTACTAAACATTTTACACCTAAGGTCTCATTTAGTCTTCAAACCATCTACCTATGAGGTAGGTTTTATTATTTTTCCCATCATACAACTATGGAAAGAGACCCAGAGAAGTCAAGTAACTTCAGGATTTCTGCCCAGTAAGTAAAGGAGTGGAGACATGAACCCAGCTCGAGATGAAGTCAAAGATTTGACTTTTAACACCCTTGAGTATTGCTCTCGTTAATTCTAGAATCAGCAATATTTCAATAATTATGTAAAAAATACAAGACTGTCTTAAATACTTGTATGGTGTTTATTAACCCCTAATAAAAGAGACTGTTCTTTCCAAAAGCCTTATTGAAAAGAAACCACTGACTGCAGTCTACTCCTCATTTCTGCTGTTAACAATTTGGGGGCTCCTTAGCAGAGGGGCCACACCACATGCTTGCTGTGCTCTGCACCTCTTTTCCAGGCACACCTGAGTCTGGAGGAGACCTGACTGCATGAGGAAACTCACAGAGTTCCCCCAACTACTTAACTCCTTTAAAGATGCATTATCTAGAAAGCAATATTATTACACACTGCTTTGTCATAATCCATTAGGAGGCTGTGTTGCAAGGAAGTTATTATTAAAATAGAGTTCAAACCCTCAGACAAGAAATTTCAAAATAAATGACAACAGGGCTTCCCTGGTGGTGCAGTGGTTGAGAGTCCACCTGCAGATGCAGGGGACACGGGTTCGTGCCCCGGTCCGGGAAGATCCCACATGCCGCGGAGCGGCTGGGCCCGTGAGCCATGGCCGCTGAGCCTGCGCGTCCGGAGCCTGCGCTCTGCAACGGGAGAGGCCACAAGAGTGAGAGGCCCGCGTACCGCAAAAAAAAAAAAAAAAAAAAAAAAAAGTGCTAAGAACTTATAAATATCTCATTCTATTCTCACTAAATCGCTAAGATCTATGTTTTATTCACACCCATTTTACAGATAAGAAAATGGTGCCTTGAAGAGGTTAAACAATTTGCCCCAGAGTCTTAACAGTCATAAAGGTCAGAGCCTAGGCTGAAACCCAGAGCTATGGAGCTATAAAGTTTGATTCTTAACCTTGATCCCACACTGCCTCTCACCAGCATGCGCTGATAGGTTTTCACAAGTGGTAGAAAAGGGATACTCGATAGAGAGCCACCAATTGGACATGTCATGAGTATGCACATGGGAATGTATGGAACATGGGAGTTATTTATTGTGTGTGCCAAAGCGATATAAGAAAAAGACTAAAATCACTGTTCTCAAGGGAAAACAGAGGACTAAGAAATATAATTTGTCATTGGTTTCATCATCTAATTCCTGGATAGCTTTGGAAAGTAATTCACCTCTGTTTCTTTAATTTACAATTAGGGAGAATATTTGACATCTATCTTCCTCATAGGAATGTTTTAAGGAAAACTAAGATATGGAACAATCATTGTAAATACTTCTCATTTGATAGATTAATGTATCAGTGTCATGCCATGTTAAGGAGTTTCAACTTTATTCTTTAAGCAATAAGTTGCTGGGGGAGATTTCCAGGGAGAAGCATAACATGGCCAAATTAGCATGATGCAGAAGGGACACTGCTGAAATATGTAGAATGGATTGAAAAAAGTAAACTTTCTTTAAGTGTGTTTATGTGACAGCAAGGTTACAAAGTAGGTCTGAAGCAGAGGAGGCTGGGTGTGGGCTGAGTGTGGAAATATGGGAAAGAAAATGGTCATGTAAGAATGCACAAGGAGAAAAGGAGCATCTAGACCCGGGAGCCAGGCAGAGGATGCTGCTTTACCTCACTGCTTTCTCACTGTTTTAGAAATATCAAAACAATGTGATTACTTTGAATTCCAACCAGGAGATTTAAGATTTGATGGCAATATCAAATGGGTGTGCACTAATACACTTCTTAGAGGCGAACAGTTAGAAAACAATTTTTTTAAGATCCTTTCTAGTTCTATGGAAAAAGGAAGTCTTTTTAATGTTTTAGCTAATATCTGGAGAGGAGCATCACTTAGGGCCAGGTACGAAGCTATGCAACACTCTGACTACCAAGAAGATACACATGCAAAGCTTCTCAGATTATTATTTTTACCTTCTATCTCTCAGAAGAAATCAAATGAGAGTTTGAAAATTGATTACAAAATTTAGCTTTTGTGTGACCTTGACCAAGTTACTTAAATTCACTTACAGTTTTCTCATTTGTGAAATTGGAATAATCATAGTAATAGCTTTAGAGGGATTTTGTGAGTATTAAATGAATACAATCTACCTATAGTCAGGGTTCATATTTTAGTATCAATACATTTTAGCTGTATGAGTATCAAAGATTGTGTGTTTGAAGGAATCGTGTGCTATGAAAGACTGTGAAGGTCAAAGGAGACAGGACTCCATACACCGTGCTTGTACTTCTTTTGATCTTCCCTAGATGATATCCACTCTTTTTAAAAGATATAGCACATAAAATGATGCTCAACATTGCTAATCATCAGGGAAATGAAAATCAAAAACCACAATGCAATATCATCTCACACCTGTCAGAATGACTATCACCAAAAAGAACACAAATAACAAATGTTGGTGAAGTTGTAGTGTAGAGAAACGGGAATCCTTGTACACTGTTGGTGGGAATGTAAATTGGTGCAGCCGTTGTGGAAAACAGTATGGAGGTTCCTCACAAACCTAAAAATAGAACTACCATATGACCCAGCAATTCCACTCCTGGTTATGTATGTGAAAAAAGTCAAAAACACTAATTTGAAAAGACACAGGCACCCCAGAGTTCATAGAAGCATTATTTACCATTGCCAAGATATGGAAGCAACCTAAGTGTCCATCAATGGATGAATGGATAAAGAAGATGTGGGGTATATATATATATATATATATATATATATATATATATATATATACACTACTTAGCCATAAAAAAAAGTAAACTTTGCCATTTGCAACAACATGGATGGATTTGGAGGGTATTATGCTTAATGAAATAAGTCAGACAGAAAAAGACAAATACTGTATGATATCACTTACAGGTGGAATCTAAAAAAAAATAAAACAAGCTAGTGTATATAACAGAAAAGAAACAGACTCACAGATATAGAGGACAAACTAGTTGTTACCAGTGGAGAGAGGAAAAGGGGGAGGGGCAAGATAGGGGTAGAGGATTAATAGGTATAAACTATTATGTCTAAAATAATTAAATTACAAGGATATAGTGTACAACACAGGGAATACAGCCAATATTTTATAATAACTATAAATGGAGTATAACCTTTAAAAATTGTAAATCACTATGTTGTACACCTGTAACATACAACATTATACATCAACTATGCTTCAATAAAAAAATTTTCTATGAGAAAAAATATTCTCTTTTCCATTTTCTGAAAGAGTTTGTGCAAAATTGGTAGTTCTTCTTTCTTAAATATTTGATAGACTTCATCAATGAAGCTATCTGGGCTTGGAATTTTCTTTGTGGATATAATTTTAATTATGAATCAAATTAATGTAATATATAGAGTAGACTTCCTATAGATACATAAGAAGACTAAATTAACATCGAAGTATCTACTTTTATAGTTTGGATTTTAGAAAGAACTTTGAATCTCTTGAGTTATAAGAATTTTTAAGAAAAAATAATTAACAAATTAACAAATCAGTACTGTGGCTAAAACAAGATGAAATAAAGAGTGATATTTAGAAAGGGGATCTTAAATTCAGTAGAAATACTGATGCAAGAAGAACCTTTTATTAATGTTAAAAATGTCACTCTTGTTGCCCTTTCCACAAGAATGCTCTGTTTTATACTGCAGACAAATTCCTTTAATCTAATTTATTTATTACAATAAAATCTCTGTCTGCTTTATTACTCCTCCTAGTAGGGTAGGAACTGAAAGTCAGATGGCTCACCCTGTGTCACGTAGTGAGTCACAAGGTAGGAACTAAGTTTGGGGGTGGGGTCACGTGATCAGGCCAGTCTCTTAGCAGTGCCTTCAGCAACTTACTCATCACTGTTCTGAGCTGCTTGCTGCTCACAGCAGCATCTTCCTCCCTCATCTGAGTTTTTCCCTGCTACCACATCTCTCACCCCTTTTCCCTGACCGCACTGTTAACTACAAAGGACAGACTCCTAGCATCTTTATGCCCTACATATTAGGCTGTGTCAAAGGACACATATAAAAACCTGATTTGAAACCTGCTGTTGAACATTTTTGTTGACAGAGCTGGATTCCTGATATGCCTGCTCTATTTACAGATAATTTCTCAGCCATCCTAGTGTTTGCATTATTGTCTCAAGTCCCAGACAGATGCATCTCTTTGTTTGACATAAGTCCTGTGCTCCTGTACTAACTCATTAGTCCTTAAAGTGTGATCCCTCACCAGCGGTATCAATATCACCTGGTCACTTTTTAGAAATGTAGGTTCTCAATCCCTCCAAGGTATAGGGCCCAGCAATCCATGTTTTAAAAAGCTTTCCATGTGATCCTGACACACACAAAGGTTTGAAAACTACTGTTATACCTGCAATAGGGAAGGAGGAAGCAGAATTTGGCCTTTTTGGTTCCAGAGTGGGACCAATGCTCACATGATGGGGGATTAACAAAAAAGAAGATGTTGAATAACAAAAAAAAGAAAAGAAAAGAAAAAAGCCTATGTCTACTGTACATTTTTTACAACCATCCATTTCAGAAAGACTCAGAATTTACTTAATATAAAAAAAATAGCTTTGGTGGTATAGTGGTGAGCATAGCTGCCTTCCAAAAAAAATACTAGAACAATTCAAGCTCAATTACACATGGCCCTGCTTCACTACATTCCCTATTCTACTACCTCTGCTTTCAACAGTAAATACCTGATGTCCATTTCGATTTCAACAGTAAATATTTGATGCAAGATGAACATGATCTCACATCTTAAGTATGAAAGTAGCTTTGATTATTGGGTTGTTTTAATATCACCTATTGTTTGAAGCTTTGTCTACAGCTCAGATGAATATGAGGTGCTGCCTTGCCTGACAGCTATTTCTGCAGAGTTTATAGGATTAACCAAATAAATACTTGAATTTGATTCAGCTAACTGACATCCCCAAATATCCATTGGTTGGCGCTATTTGACCTCATTAATCTCCAAACCAAAATGATATTATGTACACAACTCTATTTACTTTGCTGTGCAATAAATCATCTTTCTACTTGAAAATAGTAGCACTACTATTGGTTTTGTTAGGTAATATTTATTGATTGCTTGCTACCTACTAGGCACTACTTTGACTTTACACGTATTCAGTCATTTATTATCACAACCCCACCACATACGTACTAGTTTATCCCCACTTTCATTAAAGCAATTGAGAAAAAGTGAGATTAAATAATTTCAACACATATGAGGTATCACCTCACACCCGTCAGAATGGACAGCATCAAAAAAATCTACAAACAATAAATGCTGGAGAGGGTGTGGAGAAAAGGGAACCATCTTGCACTGTTGGTGGGAATGTAAATTGATACAGCCACTATGGAGAACCGTATGGAGCTTCCTTAAAAAAAACTAAAAATAGAGCTACCACGTGACCCAGCAATCCCACTACTGGGCATATACCCTGAGAAAACCATAATTCAAAAAGAGACATATACCACAATGTTCATTGCAGCACTATTTACAATAGCCAGGACATGGAAACAACCTAAATGTCCATTGGCAGGTGAATGGATAAAGATGTGCTACATATATATAATGGAAATATTACTCAGCCATAAAAAAGAATGAAATTTTTTAAAAAAAGGAATGAAATTGAGTTATTTGTAGTGAGGTGGATGGATATAGAATCTGTCATACAGAGTGAAGTAACTCTGAAAGAGAAAAACAAATACCGTATGCTAACGCATATATACGGAATTTTAAAAAGCGGTACTGATGAACCTAGTGGCGGGGCAGGAATAAAGATGAAGACGTAGAGAACAGACTTGAGGGCACGGGGGGGGAAGGGGAAGCTGGGATGAAGTGAGAGAGTAGCATTGACGTATATACACTACCAAATGTAAAATGGATGGCTAGTGGGAAGCTGCTGCATAGCACAGGGAGATCAGCTCGGTGCTTTGTGATGACCTAGAGGGATGGGATAAGGAGGGTAGGAGGGAGGCTCAAGAGGGAGGGGATATGGGGATATATGTATACATATAGCTGATTCACTTTGTTGTACAGCAAAAACTAACACAACATTGTAAAGCATTTATACTCCAATAAAGATGTGGAAAAAAAATAATAATTTCAACAAAGTCACACAGCTAATAAGTGGTGGAGATGGGATTTTATTCTAGGCAGTTGACTTCACACTAGGCATACAACCATAAGACAACCACTGTCCCAGTGTTTCTGGGACTGAGGGGTTTCCTGGGATGCAGGACTTTCAGTGCTAAAACTGGGATAACCCCAGGCAAACCAGGATGGTTGGTCACACTGCAACTACTATGCTGCAAGATGTATTTATGTCTTTTTTCCCCCCTTGAGTGGCATTTGAAATATATCAAGCTAATGGCTGACTTCCATAGTTCCAGGAAACAGTAGACCCATGTGTCTGTACAGGGGCACAAGGCTCTTAGGTGTCTCTACTCCATTTCCATCATTCCATTCCAGAGTGTCCATTACTCAAGGTCATCACTTAATGTCCCCTTTCAGGAGACAGGATCCAATCTAAAGAGCTTTGCTGTTCCAGAGATGTCCCTGGATTTCCCCAAATATTCCACTAAAAACTAGGGTAAGAGATTCTAAGAATTTGCTTCAATATAAATTGCCCAATTGCTTTTCTTTAAAAGAACATAAGACTCTTTAACAAAAACTCCAGCTCATTAGTTTCAAGTTTGTAATAAGGAATTATAAAGGGACAACCCAACAAGGAATTGGAGGGGGAACAAGGAAAGGAAGATAGAAGAGCTAGAACATTTAGTGGGGATTTAATTTACTTCGCAGTTTAAGACTGAGAAAGATAGCACAACACAATGTTCCTCAAACACACACAAAATTTCACAGTTACATGGAAGGGAGTACATGAAGTCAACAGGAGGACCCACCTGCAGACTAGTGTCAATAATTCTCACCTCCAAACCTCAGGAAGGACCAACTCTCAGCCTCCTAATGTGAAACTGTGGGAAATTCCTTCATGATAGTGAACCCTCTATTAACTGAGCTATCTATAATAGTTAGATACGTAAATACTGATATTTAAAAGAAAGGATCCTTAACTAATTTATTCTGTCCCCATTCCTATCCCCACAGACAATCTCTTTGTTTACCTGTTTCTTGTAGTAGTTATGTCTTTAAATGGTTATTATCTCTAGATAAAAGCCTCACACAGCTAGTTCTAGATTTTCCAGTTTTTCATATTATCTATTGACATCCTTCTCTATCTGTTGAGTTATGTTGTTTTGGTTACTAAGAAGAAGAGAGGACTTGAGAGGTCCTTGGATCACACCTTGAGAACTGCTACTCTAGTTCTTGGATAATTCCTCCTTTCAATTTTACTATCCTCTCTTTCTGGAATTTCATAGTTATATGTTGGATCTAATATATTGATATTCCATAACTCTGAATTTTTCCCCTCTATCTTACAACTCTTAATCCTTTTGTATTACTTTCTAGAATATTTTTGCAATTTAAATTTCTACTGATTTTTGTGTGGGTGGAAAGAATGTCAAAGAGGTCTTTCTGTTTTCTGATTGTTACTTAGTATATTCTTTCCTTCCTTTCTTCTTTCCTTCCTTCCATCCTTCCTTCCTTCCTTCCTTCCTTCCTTCCTTCCTTCCTTCCTTCCTGCCTCTCTCTCATTCTTTCTTTCCTTCATCATAACAACTGATGGAAAATTTTGGTGAAACTTTCTAAAGATATCAATGGGAGTTAAAAAAATTTTTTTTTCTATTCCCTGTTATTTACTTTTTTTTCCAGTTTTTTCAATGGTCATTTTTAAGAATGAGGCAACAGAAAGCTGATTGAGAGGCCTGGGTATGTGGGTGGGACTTGTCAGTTAGCTCTGAGATGACTGGACAAGAGTCAGTCATCTCACTGGAGACACCTAAATGCCTGAATGGAGTGGACATTGATATCTTTATAGAAAAGCCTTTTATTTCTGGCTTGTGGTGGAAGTAATGAACATAGTATATCCAAATCCTGAGACAATGCAAGATAAGTTAAGCAACTCATTCAAAAATATTCAAGGAATCAAAGACAAAATTAAAAGTAGGACCTGGGTCTTCTAATTTCTAGTTTGCTTTCCAGTAAACCAAGCTGCCTTTTGCAAGGACAGCTCAATTTAAATTCTGGCCATGCCATTTACTTGATGAGTAAGAACTAGAGTTTTGGTTTCTGCAATTGTAATTAGATTATTGTAGGATAATAATCACCCTACTTATGTATTCGTCACAGAATTGCTATGATTGATAAAATGAGACAATATTTGTGAAATTGTCTTTCTTATAAACTATATAGTTTAATACACATATTAAGTATAAATTTCCTACATAATAAAGTAACTTGCGTATACTTTAAACTTTTTTTCTTTTCAAATTAGACTTGTGGAAAAGATATTATATTCATATGATTCCAAAATCAAAAGAGTAAAAAAGAACAAAACAGGAAAAGAATTGCTTCCACAGCTGCCTCAATCCATGTTCTTATCTCCTAGGAATGTGTACGAGTAACTATTTCCACGTAGCCCTGTGTGGTCAAGTTTCTGGATATTTGCCCTTCTAAAAGAGGTGAAAAAGAATAATCGTGGCTGCTCTTGTTACCTATTGGCTATATTTCAAAAACCATGCTAAGTCAGCCCTTAATGGCTTAAAACAAGATAATCATTTAATTTACTCACAAATCTTCAATTTCAGCAGAACATCGTGAGGACATCTCATCTCTGCTCCACGCAGTGTTAGCTAGGACTGCTCAACTGAAGCTGGAGGGTCTCCTTCCAAGATGGCATACTCTCATGGCTGGCAAGCTGGTACTGGCTGTTGGTTCCTGTCCACATGGGCATCTCTACTGGAGGCTTGTGCTTCCTCACAGTATGGTGATTGTGTTCTAAGAGAAAGAGACAGTACGTCCAGTGTCTAGAAGCTCTGGCCCAGAAACCAGCACTGAAACACCTCTGCTGTATTCTGTTTGTCAGAACATTACAGACCCCAGATATAAGGGAAAGTGACACCACATGATGGGAGGAATGCCAAATAATTCTGGGGCCATGTTTTGAGACCACAAGTATGTTAATGTTTGAATCAGTATTTCTTTATTATGAGTACAGATGAACAGCTTTTTACAAATCTAGAGTTGTTTATATTGCCTTTGCTTTACTATCTATTCATATCCTTTTATTATTTTTTCCCTATTTGTTTAGTAGACATTTTCTTATTTATTTCAAAGACAGCTTTATATGAGGAAGGTGAGTCTTTCCTTTGTGATATGAGTCACAGATAATTTTCCCACTTTTTCACTTGTCTTTTTAATTTGCTTATAATATTTTTACCCCATGCATTAGTTTTTTTAATGTAGTTGAATTTTACAGTCTTTTGTTTTATGGCTTATAGATTTGAGTCTATAATTTTAAAAACTTCCTCCTTTATAGGAGTTTACTTGTATTTTTATATTATATTTTTATTGTTTTATTTTTTACATTTAAAACATTGATTCATTCAGAGTTATCAGGATATATGCATGAGGTATGTTCATTTTTCAAAATGAACTTGAGAATCACCTCTACTAGATATAATCCCTCGATCTAAAAACAAAAAAGAACAAGGCTTCCCTGGTGGCGCAGTTGTTGAGAGTCCGCCTGCTGATGCGGGGGACGCAGGTTCCTGCCCCGGTCCAGGAAGATCCCACATGCCGCGGAGCGGCTGGGCCCGTGAGCCATGGCTGCTGAGCCTGTGCGTCCAGAGCCTGTGCTCCGCAACGGGAGAGGCCACAAGAGTGAGAGGCCCGCGTACCGCAAAAAAAAACACAAAAAACAAACAAACAAACAAAGAACAATAACAAAATCAACGACAGTTGGCATTTTTATTGGGATCATGCTAAATTAATAAATTGACTTAGAGAGAATTGACGTTTACACAATGAATGTGCCTATCAAAGAACAAGGTACATTTTCTCATTTCTTCAAGTATTATTTTGTGCCTTCAGAAGTGTTCAAAACTGTTTTCTCGTATAGGTTTTTCATATTAGTTTTAAATGTTTCCTTATTTATTATATTTATTGATACTACAAATGGAATTTGTTCTTCTATGTCCTATTGCCATATGCATAAAGCCCATTGACTTACCATTATTAAATTTGTACATCATTATATTAATAAATTTCTTTATTGTTTGAAGTAATTTTAGTTTAATTATCTTGCAGTTTTTAAGAATGAAATAATATTTTCAGTTATGATAATTTTAACTTTTCCAGTTAACTTCTGGAACTCTAATTTCTTTTTCTTTTCCTAAATGCATTTGTTAATATCTTAATCCAATTTAAATTGAAATGTGACAGTAGACATTGTTTAATGTTTTCTGGATATCAACAGAATATTTCTTGATTGTTCCCATAAAACATGCTGGCTCAGTGTTTTGTTTTTGTTTTTGTTTTAGCATTGCTGATGATGGTCATATGCATTTTCTTCTTGGTTATATAATATGACGATACAGGTAATAATATTAACTTAACTTACATTTCTAGAATAAAGCCACTTGGTAATGATCTACTATTTTTTAAGGAACTACCGAGGTTTTCTTTTATTGAAGAATAGTTGATTTACAATATTATATTAGTTTCAAGTATACAACATAGTGATTCAATATTTATATAGATTACACTCTAAAGTTATCAGAAAATAATGGGTATATTTCCCTGTGCTGCCCAATTTTTCCTTGTTGCTTATTTATTTTATACATAGTACTTTGTATATCTTAATACTATACCCCAATCTTGACCCTCCTCCCTTCCCTCTCCCCACTGGTAACCACTGGTTTGTTCTCTACATCTGTAAGTCTGTTTCTGTTTTGTTATATACATTCATTTGTTTTATTTTTAAGATTCCACATATAAGTGATAATACAGAGTATTTGTCTTTCTTTGCCTGACTTGTTTTACTAAGCATTCTACCCTCTAGATCCATCCATGTTGTTGCAAATGGCATTATTTCATTCATTTTTATGGCTGAGTAATATTTCATTGTATATATAAAGAGAGCATATCTTTATTCATCTGCTAATGGACACTTAGGTTGCTTCCATATCTTGGTTATTGTACATAATGCTGCTAAGAACATTGGAGTGCATGTATATTTTAGAATTACTGGTTTCATTTTCTTCAGATATATCCCCAGAAGTGAAATTGCTGGTAGTTCTATTTTTAGTGTTTTGTGGAACCACCTTACTGTTTTCCATAGTGGCTGCACTAATTTACATTCCCACCCACAGCGTACAAGTGTTCCCTTTTCTCCACATCCTTGCCAACATTTGTTATTTGTAGACATTCACACATTCTGGCAGGTGTGAAGTGATATCTCATTGTGGTTTTGATTTGCAGTTCTCTGATCATTAGTGATATTGAGCATTTTTCATGTGCTTGTTGGTCATCAGTACATCTTCTTTGGAAAAATTTCTATTCAGGTCTTCTGTCTGTTTATAAATTGAGTTGTTTGGGTTTTTTGGTATTGAGTTATATGAGCTGTTTATATATTTTGGACATTAACCTCTTATTGGTCATATCATTTGCAAATATTTTCTCCCATTCAGTAGGTTGTCTTTACATTTTGTCAATGGTTTCCTTGGCTGTTCAAAGCTTTTAAGTTTAATGAGGTTCCAACCAAAAAAAGTATTGCCATGATTTATGTCAAAGACTGTTTTGCCTCTGTTCTCTTCTAAGAGTTTTATGGTTTCCAGTCCTACATTTAGATCTTTAATACATTTTGAGTTTATTTTTGTATATGATGTGAGAAAATATTCTAATCTCATTATTTTACATGTAGCTGTCCAGTTTTCCCAGCACCACTTATTGAAGAGACTATCTTTTCTCCATTGTATATTCTTGTCACTTTTGCCACATATTAATTAACCATAAGTGTGTGGCTGTATTTCTGAGTTCTCCATTCTGTTGCATTAATCTATGTGTCTGTTTCTGTTCCAGTATTATGCTGTTTTAATTGTTGTAGCTTTGTGGTATAGTCTGAAGTCAGGGAGCATGATACCTCCAGCTTTGTTCTTTCTTCTCAAAATTGCCTTGGCAATTTGGGGTCTTTTATGGTTGCATATACATTTTAGGGTTATTTGTTCTAGTTCTGTGAAAAATGTCATATTTAATAGGGGTTGCAATCAATCTGTAGATCCTTTGGGCAGAATTTTAACAATACTAATTCTTCCAATCCAAGAACAAAGGATATCTTAGTTTGCAGCACAGGGGATCTCTCATTGAGACACATGAGCTCAATAGCTGCAGAGCACAGGCTTAGTTCCTCCGTGGCATGTGGGATCTTAGTTCCCCGACCAGGGACCGAACCTGCACCCTCTGCATTGGAGGGTGGATTCTTTACCATTGGACCACCAGTGGAGTCCCTATCTTTCCATTTTTAAATCACCTTCAGTTTCCTTCATCAGTGCTTTATGATTTTCAGAATATTGATTTTTCACCTCCTTGGGTAAAATTTTTGCTAGGTATTTTATTCTATTTGATGTGATTTTAAACAGGATTGTTTTCTTGCTTTCTCTTTCTGATATTTTATTATTAGTGTAAAGAAATGCAACAGATTTCTATGTATTAATCTTATATCACAAAACTTTGCTGAATTCATTTATTAGTCCTAGTAGTTTTGGGTGGAGATTTTAGGGTTTTCTATGTATTGTATTATATCATACAATATACTTCCTTCCAATTTTACTTCTTCCTTTTCCATTTGGATGCCTTTTATTTATTTTTCTTGTCTTATTGCTGTGCCTAGGCTTCACCTCTGCTCAATGGCCATCAGCACCCTATCCAGGGTGAGAGTGGGTCCCAAGTTGCTGGAGTAGAAGCCCTGACTGTTGGGTTTGAGCTGACTCTGTTCCCTTTAAGTGTGTGCTCTCCCCTCTCCCAGAATTAGCATCTTCAACCCAGAGGGGAGTAGTGCTAGAGCAAGAGGGGCTGGTGCAAGTGCTCAGCATGGATCTGGACATGGACAGTGGCTGCCCTGGTCACATTCAGTGATGTGGATGGCTTCTGATGTGCTGCCTGTTTAAGCACCAGTAGTGACTGTCCCCTGCCCTGCTCAGATGCTACTCCAGGTCTGAGTTGCCTTTATCCCTCACAGCTTAGCTCTCCCCTCAGCCACTGCCACTCTTGTCCTGGTCATATTGTAGAGCTGTGTCATGAAACAGGCGGGGCCAGAGAAGATGCTTAGCTCAGGCAGGCACATTCTCCAGAGAGGCTGCGGGAAACCTGCAGTTTCAATCCGCCCCCCTACCCTGTTAAAGGAATAAGCAAGCATGTGCGTGCTTCTCATGAGTGGGGTCCAGGCTTCCCTCAGCCCGTCTGTTAGTCACTGCCCCTCCAACAAAGCAAAGGGACTTGTCTTACCTGTGTCTGACCCCAGGGCGGTGGTGCCCAGTATGTGGCTTGAACTGCTCACTCCCCAGGGAGAATCTCCACCCAAGCGATGTTCCTCTTCTTCTGAGTCCCCTCCCAGGAGCACAGTTCACAACCTGATTCCTTCTCCTCCCTTTCTACCCGATTCCATGTGTTCCTTTGTTATAGCCCTGGTTGTACAGGAATCTTTCTTCCAGTCTCTGGTTAGTTTTTGTTCCACGGGTAGATGTATGATTGATACATTCATGGGGGTAGGTGAGTTCTACATCTTTCTACTCGGCCATCTTGGTCTCCTCTCAGGAACTACTGAGTTTTATTTGCTAATATTTTATTTTGGATTTTGAACTTTATTAATAAATGAGATTGGTTTATAGATTTCCTTGTTTGTGATCTTTGTCATTCCTTTGGTATAAATGTTTTACTTGCTTTATTAAATGCACTTAGGGACTTTCCTCCTTCTCTATGATTTGAAACAATTTAAATAATATTGGAATTATATGTTCTCTAAAGATTTTATAGAATTCTCCCAGGAAAACGTTTGAAGAAACAAAAGCAACTTTTGGACTACTTTATTTATTTTTTGGAAATCTATCTGCCTAGATTTTTTTTTCTAATCTTTTGGTTAAGTTTTGGTAAGTTATATTTTTCAAAATATTCTTTATATTATTCAGGTTTTCAAAGTTATTTGCATAGAATTAAACAAACAAACAAATGAAAACCCCCAAACCTCATGATTCTTTAAATTTCCCCTTTTTCTGTGAATCTACCTTACGTTGTGGTCTGCAAGTTGTATAAGCTCATTTCCATGAACTGAAAGATTAAATTATTTTTATTTCCAGTTTTTGAAAGAAAAAATTCCAGTAAAATGTTAAGCTTCTGGGCTTTATTTAATTCTTGCCACAAGAATCTATCTATCTATCTGCATGATAGATTTATTCTGATGACAATTCTATCCTCTTATGAATATTAAAGTCTACTTTAACTGGATTTAAATGAAATTCTTTCCTAGAAGGACATCTTGGTGATGATGTACTGAGTATTTTAACCGTTCAAAAACGGTCACAAGCTCTTTACAATCCCTCCAGAGAGTGCATAAGAAGACATAACTCATTCTATAAACAATACTTTGACAGTATGAAAATGGCCCTTATGCATTGAAGAATTAGTTCAATTAATACCAGTCTTCAATTAAGTAAGAAATTTTACTTTAAAATCCAGCTAGTGTTCGCTTTTGATTGTTTATTCCATAACAGTTGCTGTCTTTTAAATGAATTCAGCTGGCTGCCAGTTAATTTTTTCAAGCATTTGATATGTTGCCAGAGCATGTTCTGCCATTACAAAATCATTCAGTAACAGGTTTTCAACAACCAGTTTCTAAGAAAGAAGAAAGAAGGGAAGGGAGAAAAAGAAAGAGGGAGAGAGACAATGACAAACCAAGGACAAATCTTATGAAATCCCTTCTGTTCCCATTTTTTAATTGTTTCTTGCCTAATTTTGCCATCCCAGTAACATTTGTTAAGAATGTGATAATACATTAAAGGCTACTATATCTTAATATCACCTCAATAACAACTTTTCATAAATTCTTCAATTTTAACTTAGGACTCTTAAGGAAGTGTAGATGTCCACAGCAGCAAAATTGACAGAGGTGCCCTTTAAAAGAACCAGGAACAACATCTTCAGTGCACTGGTCACGTCAGCTCTTTTCTGAGCATAATGATCAGGGATACAAAGCAATGACAGGAATTGTTACTGACTTTCTCAGTGAACTTCTCAGGCTGAAGGGCATTCTGTGGAAGATGCAGAAATGATGGAAGGTTAGCAATTATTTTAGCTTCACGGTTAGATTATCTGTGGTCTTGTTTAAGGTGATCATAGTTATTGTTTTCTTCATTAGGCAATCAAAGCAAGAAAGAAAATGTTCCTTAACCAATAGAAGCAGATAAAATATTTTCCAAACCTTCTTTTGGAAGAATATACTGAAAAGAAGAAGCTAATTTACAAATTAATGGGACTAAATACAACTTGTAATTGTTAGCTGATAGAGGCCCTGGCTTCAGCCCTGACAGCCAGGTTGGTGGGTTTCTTCATTAGATTTCACCAAGAAAAATTTATATCTTGCCTACTGTGAAGAGATGAGAGTGTAGGAAGTAAATGATGAAAAAAAAACAATGTTTTTTTTTTTTCCTTTTTCTTTCTTTTTTTTCTTTTAAATGTTAGTAGTTAGATAATTACACTTAAATATTGACTGGCTCTTTTACATACACAAAAAGGACAGTATTATACTTAAATGTCAATCTCATCCTCTGAACTATGTCTTTTTATGAATAATTCTTTCCCCTCATTTTTAGAAGTTTAGGAATTTGCTCCAAAATTTATATTACTAAGGGTTTTACATTAATTAATGATTTACATTATTTTTAATCATTTGTATCCCTGTGAGAATCTGACAAAATCTTATGCTTACAGATGACTATTATTCAATAATGACAAAAATAGAAATGATATCCTCAAGAGGTTTATAATTAATTTCAGGAGTGTTTTCAGCTTAGTTCCCTGCATCTCAGTAACCTCATCTACAAAATAAAAAGATTTGGATGAATAATTTTGAGGGATAATTCTGTTCCTAAAATATCTTTCTTATATTTATATAGTTTAAATAGACTATTTTTTTCTTCTTTAACTTGGTAGCCCACTTTAATTGGCACCTGAAGCAAGATTTTCTTTCAATGTTTATGATGTTTCACTATCAACTTTTTCTGTAATTATATTCCCACATTTTATTTTACTTTTTTAAATTGTGAAATAATTGACGTATAAGTTTATATTAGTTGCAGGTATATAACATAATGATTTGATGTATGTGTTTATTGAAAAATGATCACCACAATAGGTTTAGCTAACATCCATTGGCACACAGTTATAATTTTTTTTTCCTGTAATAAAAACTTTTAAGATCTACTCTCTTAGCAACTTTCAAATACACAATGCCTATTATTACCTGTAGTCCCAGATTTTAAAGGACACTATCTATTCCCACCTCTTTGGCCATAGAGGATAGTTCCTTTTGATGATCTGTAAGTTGGCAAACCACTGATGAATTTTGATCATTTATCCAAAGTGTGTCTCTCTCTCCATTGAGGTAAAGTTCATTTACTCACGTCTGACATTTGTCACAGAAGAGACATCCGTGCTTCAGAAGGTTCAGAGAGCATCCAAAGTGTTCATAGTGATGTGGAGATGGCTGTCACGCAAACAGACAACAATGTTTAGGAATCAGTCTGGAAAGATGATTTGCTGAGTAGTTAAATTTGATAATTTGTTAAAAATTAAAATACTAAAGTCGATAATCACAGGAAGAGGGCACAAGAGATAAGTATAACCATTCAGTGTTAATAGTGTGATACTGAGAGGAAATATTTTCACTGTTACTCCATGAAGTGCACCCTTATCTAGTTTTCATTTCCATGGCTGGAGCTCCCAGGGATCAAGCCAGTTACAGTAGAAGTCGAAGCCAACACTGAAACTCAAAAAAGTAAACGTAGGGAAACTAAAAGGAAGAATTACAATACCCAACCTAGACTAGTACTTTACTTGCAAAATGTGGCAAGTATTGTGGTCTGTCCCCCGTATTTGTTCTCCCTTTCTTTCATGGTAATTGAAATAAATTACCAAAATGGAAGCCTACACTTTCTTTCTGTTGGGCAAATGGTTTTGGACATTAAAACTGGGTTTCCCAGCCTTCCTTGCTGTTTGGTGTGGTCATGTGATTATGTTCTTAGATGAGATGGGAGTGGAAGTTTGCTCTGGCAGCTTCTCTAATCCTCCTTACGAATAAGCTCGGGCACACCTGCCGCTGCTTGTCTCTTCCTCCTTCCTACTGCCTGGGACACAGCTGTGATGGTTGTACTACGAAGATACAGGCACACACAATGGAAGTAGCCTGGTGAGCGGGCAAAGGCTGGGTCACCGTGGATTAGTGCTGCCATATCAACCCTGCATTGTGCACCTCTGGACTTTACATGAAAGGTATAAAATTTTTTCTTGTTTAAGCCATTGGTATTCTGGGACTCTGCAACATGTAGTGAAACCCAATCTCAACAAATATGTATGGCAAGTCAAAATATAATGAAATTTTGGGAATTCCCTGGCTGTTCAGTGGTTAGGATTCCATGCTTTCACTGCACAGGGCACAGGTTCGATCCCTGGTTGGGGAGCTAAGATCCCACAAGCCGCACGGCACAGCCAGAAAGAGAAAAGAAAAAAGTATACATACGATGAAATTTTGTAAAAGATTTATGGGTGTGACAGATCAAACATGGGCTCTGAAAGTATGAGAAAGAGTTCTAGTATGTTCCTTATGTGCAGGTTGAGAGCCAGAATCTCAGGTGTCATCCCATAAATCATCCCTGTGGTCTTAATTGGGGCCTAATCCTATTCTGGCTGATCATAGATCTGATTTACAGTATTAATTCCTATTAACTTCTGGGGGTTTTATGCAGAACATCCTAATAGCTAAGACTAATGCCCCAAAATATTTGTAAGTAATTCTAATCAAGTCTTCTCCATACTTAGCTGAGAACATGTCTCTTTTCCAGGTGATCCTATATGTATAAAACATCTGTGAAAGACTGCTTCTCCTGGGTATGGGGTTAAAAATTTGACTAATGTGTTTGATTGATTAAACCATTTTAACTCAGCGCTGCACTGACTGAATGAATGTTAGCAGTAGATGTTCTACTGTAGCCTCAGGGATAAATATTCAGAAGGTAATGGAATTTTCCACTACTTCTGTATCAGTTAGGATCTGTCCAGCTCTTACTGTTGTCATTGTTTTGCATTTCCTAAATGTATCAGAGACCTCTATCATTTATATTGATTTCCTTTGTTCACCTGAGGAATTTTGACAGAAACAAAAATAGTCTACAAACATTTAAAAACTCTCTTCCTCGAAATCCCCTATTGTTATCTTTCAGGTTGGCAGAAAAAGGAAAGCTTCCTTGAATATTTCAGGATATCCTTTCTTCTCCTAGTTTCTTGTTCTTTCACATGGAAGGCAGTTTCCTAGCTTAGTGTTTGTTATGTGTACAAATCTCACTTTGTTCACTGAC
This sequence comes from Phocoena phocoena, assembly GCF_963924675.1. Classification (NCBI taxonomy): domain Eukaryota; kingdom Metazoa; phylum Chordata; class Mammalia; order Artiodactyla; family Phocoenidae; genus Phocoena; species Phocoena phocoena. The sequence continues at coordinate 24,831,125 of NC_089235.1, read as the reverse complement.
ATCAGTGAATCAAAACAGTTTTTTATTTCTTCTTTTAAGCAACACCATCTCCCATCTCGCCTTGCAGTCACTAACTGTAGAATTTTTTTTTTCATTTTAATCTCACACACTAATGACATTGTCCATTTCTACTTTCAGTAATTTACTTGCCTTACTTGGCACTTATTTATTATCTTGCTTCACTATGTACCATTGTCAGTGGGAATGTAAAATGGGGCAGCCACTGGGGAAAACAATGTGGTAGTTAGTTCCTCAGGAATTTAAATATAGAGTACAATATGACCCAACAATTCTACTCCTTAGTATTACCCAAGAGAAATGAAAACATATGCCCACATAAACTTGTATATGAACATTTATAACAGCATTATTCATGGTAGCCAAAAAATGGAAACAAGTGAAATTTCCATCAACTGATGAATGGATAAACAAATGGGGTATATTCACACACTGGAATATTATTCAGCCATAGGAAGGAATGAAGTCCTGATACAGGCTGTAGCCTGTATCATAGATGAAAACAGAAAATATCATGTTAAGTGAAGGGAGCCAGAAGCAAAAAGTCATATATTGTGATTCTATATTTATGAAATTTTCAGAAAAGGCAAATCAATAGACACAGTAAGTGGATTAGTGGTTGCCAGGGGCTTGGGAAGGGAGGAGAAAGGGGACTAATGGGAAGAGGGTTTCTTTTGAGGATTGTGATAATTTTCTGTTATACAACTTTGTGATGGTTGTACAACTTTGTGAATATATTAAAAAAAAAACACTGATTCGTAAATTTTAAAAAATAAACTAAAAAATCGTATATAAAAACTTGTCATCTCGCTAACTAGAAACATTCATTCTTAGAAGGGTATGAGATGAGGCATTAGAAGGGAAAAATAATCTGACAGCTATTGTATCATGTCATCTCGAGCATAAGGAAAAGGAGAAAGTGGGGGGCTGTGGTGGTGTGATGAATTGGGAGATTGGGATTGATATATATACACAATATGTATAAAATAGATAACTAATAAGAACCTGCTATATAACTAAATAAATAAGAAGGAAAAGGAAATCTTCCCAGGTCCCTTTCCCTTCATTCTCTAGCTCTGTTCTTCCTGAAGCTGCAGCAGGAGAGGAGAAGCAGCATTGAGGCAAGAGTGACAGAGCACATAGCAATCACCTGTTACACCCAGACCCGTCACTGGGGTAGAAAAATTCAGGATAATCACTCCACGCGGGTCAGTGACAGTTACAGAAAGTGACAGGAAAGGGAGGAGGGGTTATTTGCTGGCTGGTATTAATAAAGAGCTAAGACTCATACAACATTTCAGCCCATAAACATCTCATCCCAATCTACCCAAACAAAAGCTTGCTAGATGTCAGTCAAAAGCATCCCATATGCATCCCTCTTGGTCTGTGGACCTTGACAGCTGGATCCCTTGAACCAGATTTGAGCACATGGCCTTCAGTTCTATGCTTTGAGGTTAGAAGACAAGAGACCTCACTTTCCTCCCAGCCATGCAGGGTTGACTGACATCATTCCAGAGAATAATCAGTTCCAGGCTGCTCTTAGGAGCCACAGCCCATCCCTTTGTATCTATCAGACCTAACGGCCTTAGAGGGGAAGAATGGAGAACTGTGCTGAGGCGCTGGGACCAGCAGGCATCTGACTTTGCTGAATGTGGAGCTGCAGCCATGACCTGGAGAGGCCAGTCTCTAACCCCCTGCAAGCTAGATGCCCAGACCTGACCTAGCAGCTGTGTCACCTCTACTGCCACTCCCACACCCTCAGCAAGGCTGGAAACCTTCCCAGTCCACCTGCAATTTGCCCCGGATGCTACAATCTGTGGAACGGCTGGACTCTTTCTATTTAGACAGTGAAACAGGAGCAACCTCTTTCTTCATCTCAATCTTTACAGACCTAGGGCAGAGATGGGTCATTTCCATCTTGCATTTCACAGCTTGGGAACTATATTAGGCAACCTGGCCATTGAGACAAGAAGTTTTGATTCTTCCTCCCCAGGTCAATTTATATTATTAACTTCTTTGAACCCCAAATCCCTTCTCTGTAAAATTATAATAGTAATACCTTATTTGAAAAGTTGTTTGTATTCAGTGAAGACAATTACGGCAGAGTACCAAGCCCAGCGCTGGTTCACTGTCTATTGACGATAAATGTTGCCATTATTATTGATGTTCTTGTTTGTATTTTTAACTACAGAATCCTGGATAGGGAGGCAGGCCAATTCACTAAAAATCAATTCTTGAACTAACTACTTTGCAGAATGACAAAAATTTACAAACTGTAGTTTTAAGTAGTTTTAATGCAAATATTTTTTATTACATGTAATCAAATATATTTTTCTGCATATTGGCTAAATTGAGCTTGACTGGCTACCTGATAAAATAATCCTAATAGAATGCTAAAATGGTGGCAAATAATAAATTTACTGGATGTACCAATATGAACCACTTTTTCCATCCAAATTTTTGGCATTCAGCATGTGACTTTTTATTTTTTCAGATGTTTTGTCATGAAATGATTCTTTCCAAAATGTAAGCACACTTAGAATCATTTTACCAATTCCCCGAATGGCATGTCAGCCTTAAATTACATTTTTAGCAAGTGATTTTTAGTTTAACTAATTTACATTGTAAAACACAGAAAATTAAATTTTAATTAAAATTCATTTAGAATTAGAATTAAATTGAATTTTCATTAAATGAAATTTAAAATGGAAGAGCATCAGAAATAAATCAGAATTAGCCAAGAGTCCTATCAGAGATAAAATGCTGATATTTTGGTTTCTATCAAGAATTTCAGAAACAGAAAGATAAGTAACAGTTTGCAGAAAGTTTCAACTTAAAAACAGAAAACTGCTCAAATCAACAGAAAGGTAGTAAGGATATTTTGCAGGGAACACTTTAATGGATTGGGTGATTTGTTCCTCAAATTAATTTGATATTTAGTCATGATCTATGTAAAGTTGTAAGGAAAGCTAAGTAATCTTAGCTTTAAAAATTAAAGCTAAGTTAAAGTTAAAAATCCAAAAAGACATTACATTTAGATGCTAGAGTGTTAACAAACTGAAAGTGATGTTTAAAATTTTGAAACAAAAATCAATATAAACTGAAAAGTTTCTACTTGAATTGGTAAATATTAACTGTGATCAGAAAAATGTATTTAATCATCATGACTATATTTGGACATTTTTCTAAAAGTTGTTAAGCCATTTCTTTAAAGCTATTAATTCTCAGCATATTCATCTCGGACCTCTGTAAGGGAAGGAAAATAAGCGATTTTAAATGCTCTAGATTCTGCTTCCTTCTGCATGACTTGGAGAGAGAGGTGCTGCAGCCTCATCCCAGGTGAGCATTGCGGGGGAGTCCTGGTAAAGGAGCAAGACTGTCTGGACCCAGCTGGACCATAGGAAGTTCTACCCACTCCTCCCCAGCCACCCGAATAGAATACCTCTTTTTGTCCCATGTCCCTGCCACATCGTCTCTAGGGTCTGACTCAGGAATTCCACCTCTACTTGCAGGAAGTAGAAGCCCAACTGAAGGAAGGAACCACGGGGCTGAGCATTGTTGAGCCATCACTCCCGGGGTCCCCAGTGGGAAATGAAGAAGAATTAAGTTACCAAATGATTAAACTGACAAAGAACCAAACTTATAGATTTAAAATAAAATAAAATGAAACACAAAATGGTTTTACCAGCTTGGAAAGCAATAGCTTAACAACTTTTAGGAAAATGTCCAAATATAGTCACTAGTGATTAAACATTCATCTCTGAACCTGGTGCAGTATCCTTCCTGGCCAAGATCTGTGTGGCAAGAGGCCTGGCCCACAGGTTTTACTCACATGAGTGAAAGGCAGAAGCTGAGACACACAAATCAGAATCACAGGATCCCGTCCAATGGAGCATATGAAGGAGGTGTGGACAGAAGGAGCCGAGGATGTAAGCAGTTGAAAGGCAATGACTGGAAGCCAAGATGAGATGCTAAACAAGACCAGAGAAACAGGATGAAATTGGAGCTTGCCTGCATGAATTCCAGGGACTGAGGTGATGAGCTAATACCACTGTGGTTTGGGTTTGTTGCTGGGGATTTCGTTGGTTTAAAGATAGGAGAGTAGAATTCACAGGCTCCTTTCTGTGGCCCAGCAGTGAGATTTTACCCTTCATTCATTCAGGCATCTTCCAGGCAGCCCTCCTCGGATTTCACTTGTTCTTGATTGAGCGCCCCTGGTACTCACCTAGATGAGGAACAGCAGAAGCATAAGCTTCGGGTGTGGAATCAGAACGGCCTGGGACTCTCCAACGCCACTGTCTGTGAGACTGCAAAATTTACCTAACTTCCCGATGGTAGGCATCTGCAGTACAGAGATAATTATACCAACTTCATAGAGTTGCTGAGAATACATGAGATCAAATAGGCGAAGTGCCAAGAACAGTGCCTGATAAATAGTAGGTGCTTAATAATAGTGGTAGTAACCCCCTTGCCTATAAAAATCCCCCCCTGAGATGACTTTCCTTCTTCCTCTTGATGTATCTGGCCTGATCACACTTCTTTCAAGAAACCTATCTCTTCAAAGTAAGAAGTGAAACCCTGGGGTTGAGTTACACACGGTTGTACGCGATTGAATGCTTGGGGTTTGCTGCTTATCTGAGTCATTTGTCCTTCCAGACTTCCCCACCAACTTTCTTACTGGCACACAGATAAGATTAAACTTGTTATATTCAGTAGAAAAAAAATCCCTTACTTATTTTAACTTCATAAAAACTGGCTCATGGGTATTTTTCATAGTTGCTCCCATTTTACTGACATTTTATGATGTATAATAACTAACAATAGCAAACGCTTATAGTGGCAGCACGTTAAAAAAAAGCTGCCACGTGCCCAGGCAGCCAATTCTGCTAAGGCAATTGCATTTCTGAAACATACAGTGCCAACGATCAGATCTTTTGGTGAAACCATTATGAATTTAGTAGCTAGTCTCATAGGAGTTTCTAAAGAATTATTCTCTGAAAATTTTCTGGAACTATTTCCCCTGTGTCTTTTCAGCCTTTTAATTAACACTGAGTTATGATCTCTAACCTAGAAATAGGGGACTCCTTGAGAAAGCTCATTGGTCCTTACTGCATCTTTATAGTATTTCCCAGGGCGGTATCAGTATCCCAGTCCCTGACCTGCCCAAGGCAAGTTGTGCTGAGTAATGTGTCCCAAAGGCTGTGGTCATGAGACTTCTCTGTAAGGGTATATATACACTGTGCAAGAGATTTTCCAATATTTAGCACTTCCATGGAGTGAGTCTAGAAGCTATTAAAATTACTGGGGATATCAACTGAAAAAAAAATGCATAACCTAAAAGTTGAGAATTATGTTTTATTCGGTGGATTTTCTGAGGACTTAAGCCCAGAAGACAGCCTCTCAGAGAGCTCTGAGGGACCGTTCCAAAGAGGGAAGGGAGGAGCCAGGATATACAGGAGTTTTTACAACAAAAACCAGGTAGTTGGAACATCAGATGATTACTGTTAATTAAAGAAAAACCAGACATCTCAAGTTAATGAATTTAGAGCTTTTCTACGTACAGGAAGATGCAAGAGTCTGGGCTCATTGAAATCATTCCTTTGGCACCTTAACTATCTAGGGCCAGTATCTGGTTCTTTCCCATCCTGAATGCCCTCAGGGTACACTGTTGAGGCAGTGGCTGACGACTTGGTGGCTGGCAGCCTGTTTGTCTCCACCCTGAGTTTCTTCAGAGCTCACCGTTGGAGCAGTTATAATGGCTGATGGCTTGATGGCTGCAACATCCATTGTTTCCTGATATGGCAAGTGACATTTTTCATCCACAGGAACATCTGCTTAGAGAATGAAGGAATCAGAATTCTTAGTCTTTCAGAATACTGAGAACACAGAAATGGTTGTATTTGAGATGCCATGAGTAAACTGTTAAGGGAGAAGCATTTTTCTGGGACAGAATGAAAAAGAAAAGTCAAGAGAGATAGATAGACACAGAGGCACAGAGAAAGAGAGAGAGACAGGCAGACAGACAGAGAGAAACAGAGAGAGAGCTTTCCCACCAGTGAGTAAGAAGTTAGAGGAGGGCTAGGAAGCAGGGCAGAGAGGACGGCAGCACGGGACCAATGTTTTCCCATTCTTACTTCATTGTCCTGTTTCTCTGTCGCAGCACTTCTTCGTGTTATTTGCTGCGTCATCTTCTGTGGAGTAACGTGGTTCTTCAACCTGAACACGAACCCGTGAAGAGGGAAAGGGGCAGTGGAAGAGCCGCTCTCCTAGCTGCTCAAAGCACTCCTTTTCCAGAGTAAAGGGAGCGTCATTTTCCGAATATTCATTTTTTGAGATTATTTCTATTTAACTGGTTTCCAGAACAGATTTGAACTAGTTGGTTATCGTGTGATGGTCTAAATACCATTCTCCCAAGGGAAAATGCAGGTACATTCAGGTTAACTTTGCTTATACAGCAAAGGCAATCATTCCAATAGTTCAAGTTCAGAGATATGAGATGATAGTAACTGGAGTCTTTTTTCCTTTCCTTTTTTCTTTCTTTCTTTTTTTTTTTTTTTGAATTCAGATGTAGAGATAATAATCTATTGCATAATTCAACAGCACATATTGAATATTAATGATATTCTACAGGTATTTAACACTTCTTATCTAATAACCCCAAAATGCTTGCTTTTAGCTATCACAACATATATTTTCTGTTAGCCTAATAGATTACAGAGGCATTTCCAATTCAAAGGTGTAAAGGTGACAACTCATAAGAAACAATGTTAGGTCCCACTCTATCTCTTTGTTGTTATGAGGAAACTTCCTGCTTCAGACTGGCAGAAAGTCACCAAGAGGGCCAGGAGTAGAGGAAGAAACCGTGGTTTCAGTTTCTGAATGAACTCTCATCCGTAATGCCCTCCCCAATCAGTGAAGCTCTGGGGTCCCCCATCCCTCTGCATATACAAATTCTTTGGCACACTTCCTGAGAAACAAACTGATAGCTAAGGAAGATTTAGACCCTGACACCCACAGAAGGCAGGGGCTGTTTTAGCACATGCTGCACAGGACTAAGGGTATCTCCTGCCGTCCTATCTGCATACCTTGAAATTGAATTTTAAAAGGTCAGAATCTAGATATATAAACATTTAGAAATATTATCCCCTAACTTATTTGTTTAGCTTCTAACATGTGTTAATCTCCTTCTGTTTTATCTGTAGTTGTGGGAGGTCTAGGCCCAGAGTCTACAGAGAGCCTTTGTCAGAGCGGTTCTGCACTGTCAGCAGAGGGGGCGGGGCTCTGCCTGGGCCCTGGCCGGGCTGGCAGCGCTGGGGTGCAGTCAGCACTGGCTCTTGTCCCGATCAGGCCACTTCTCAGCCTTGCTATTGGCCCAGAGACCAACTTTCTGCTGCCATGGGACAAGCCCGTGTCCTGCTGGCTGGTGGATACCTGATGTTGCTTCCATTTGCCATCCAATTCAGTCATCATCACACCACTTTTCCAATCTGGACACCTCAGCACATTCCTGGAAAAAATGAATAAATGTAAAAGATCATAAAGGATTTATTTGTATAGCTCTCAAGCCCATCAAAAAAAAAAAAAAAGAAAAGAAAAAAAATAACCTGCTAAAAGCCATAGTATTTGCACTCAGTCAGGGAGAAAGAGAGTTAAAGAGCAAATCATTCCCTTTAGGAGTATTTGCTGTGTTCAAAGATAATTAAGAAAGCAGCCAGACCTCTTGGAAGCTGATGCTTTCTGAAATAGAGAATTTCCAAATGCAAAGTGTTCCTGATGGCAAGATTAATTTCTTCTTGTGCCCCTGTGCATTCTTGATGTGGCATATATCCTGGGAAAGGCATAGGGCAAACTCAGAAGCTGAAGCTTGCCGAAGGATACGTCAGTATATCCTGCCTTACCGTTTCCCATTCTCTCCACACTTCGGAAAGAAAAGAATGCAGCTTTTTTTCATCCATTACCAGCCTTACAGAAGAATAATAGTTTATTTGGGACAATCAGGTCGTCCCCCCTTTAAAATCATAAACGTCTAATCCAGTGCAGATGCAGGGTAGAGACAAATTCATCTCTCAGTGCTGCATGTCTTTTGGAAATAACCCAGAGGAGTGGTAACCTGGGCCCAAAGCAAAAAATAATCTTTTTTATAATAAAGTGATTATATCTAAAGAGTGTTATTCCAATATAATATTTCAACGCTACCTCAAATCCTATCTGCTCTGACTGTGGAGGGGATTCAGGATGGAGGGAAACAGGATCCTGGCCCTAGGTAAGGTGCATACTGCTAAAGGACTGATTCCAAAGAGCCCACACTTACATCTTCCCATATAAGAAAAGTGCTAAATTCATGAACTTGAGATGTCTGTTTTTTCTTTCATCAACAGTCATCTTTTGATGTTCCAACTACCTGGTTTCTGTTGCAAACATTCCTCTATATGCTGGCTCTTCCTTTACCCCTTCAGAGCAGTCCCTCAGAGCTATCGGAGAGGCTGTCCTCCGGGCATAAGACCTCAGAAAGTCTGCTGAATAAAACGTAATTCTCAACTTTTGGGTTGTCCTTTTTTATTCAGCCGACATGACTCTCTAGACAGCTGTCAGCTGGTCAGCTTCAGGCACTGGGCCCAGACCTCTGGATCCCCCTCTAAAAGGTCAATTCCTGCCATCTTATCTGAGTTTCTGGGTGTGTTGGGGAGGAGAAGAGCGGCCATGCAGTCCTGTGTCCACCGAAACCTTCACAGGTGATGACCTGATACACCCCTTCCTTCTTTCCTGTCCCCCACCTTCTCCCCTCTTCCTCCTTCTCTAACCCTTCCCTCACTGGCAGCTTCCCTAAAAGATATTACTCAGCCATATAAAGAAACAAAATTGAGTTATTTGTAATGAGGTGGATGGACCTAGAGTCTGTCATACAGAGTGAAGTAAGTCAGAAAGAGAAAGACAAATACCGTATGCTAACACATGTATATGGAATTTAAGAAAAAAAAATGTCATGAAGAACCTAGGGGTAAGACAGGAATAAAGACACAGAACTACTAGAGAGTAGACTTGAGGATATGGGGAGGAGGAAGAGTAAGCTGTGACAAAGCGAGAGAGTGGCATGGACATATATACACTACCAAACGTAAGGTAGATAGCTAGTGGGAAGCAGCCGCATAGCACAGGGAGATCAGCTCAGTGCTTTGTGACCACCTAGAGGGGCGGGATAGGGAGGGTGGGAGGGAGGGAGACGCAAGAGGGAAGAGATATGGGAACATATGTATATGTATAACTGATTCACTTTGTTATAAAGCAGAAACTAACACACCATTGTAAAGCAATTATACTCCAATAAAGATGTTAAAAAAAAAAAAGATATGCAAACAGTTGACTGCAGTCAACTGGCTGGAGCTGAAAGGCAAATTGGGGGATAATTGTAATTTTAGTCAGTAGTATTGTGTGGTGGTGACATCTGGACTTTACAATCAGCCTGAGTCTAAATTCTCCCCTCACTATTACTCGACTTTCATGGAAACTTCCACAGCCTCAGCTTCCTCATGTGCAAAATGAGAATAATTCAAGAATTAAATGAGATAACATATGAGATAACATATGTAAAGATCTCATTATGTTTCTGGCACATAATATCTGTTTAATAAATGTTAGCTATTATTGTTAATTCCAAACCTATAACACCTCGTTACCAGTGATGTCATATTTAAAGGCCAAAAAATTATTAACAATAGCAAAATCCCCAACAAGTTTTGGAAAACTGAGATTGAAATGGAAGAAATAAAACCTCTAAATGCAATAAATGTGTTACGGAGTATATGACAAAGCCAATACTTTTCTATGAAAGGATTTTTATACTATGTAGTAAACTTGAAACTAGGAACTTAGTAGAATTAGTAAAGGTCAGACCTCTGGACAAAATATCTGCTTCCCTGGGCATTGTCTTGAGTCTAGTAAAATTACTGACCTTCTCCCAAACCAAGCTGTTCCTGTATATGAAACAGTGTTGAACATGGTTTTTGGTCTCCAGAAAAAGATACTGCAAACTACAAAGTATTACTCTTGATTAATAACAAGCATCTTCTCTGTTGAATTGTGTCCCCCTAAAAGATGTGTTTAAACCCTAACCCCCAGTACCTCAGAATGTGGCCTCATTTGGAAATAATGTCTTTACAAAGATAGATTAAAATAAGGTCATTAAGGTGGGCCTTAATCCGATAAAACTTGTATACTTATATAAAGAGGAAATTTGGATAAAGAGACAGGCACACAGAGAGAATGCCACTTGAACGTGAAGGCAGAGATCCAGGTGATGCATCTACTAGCCAAGGAAAGCCAGAGATTGCCAGTAAACCTGCAGAAGCTGGGACAGAAAGAAGCGAGTAACAGATTCGCCCTCTGAGCCCTCAGAAGGAACTAACTCTGCCAAAAACCTTGATCTTGACTTTCTAGCCTCCAGAACTGTGAGAAAAGAAATTTCAGCTGCTTAAACCACTTAGTTCGTAGCACTTTGTCATAGCAGCCCTAGAAAACTAATACGTAAACACAATGATCACAACCATGACTATATTAAAATTCCACAGATCATATTGAAAATTATATTGAAGAATCACAGCTCCCCAGGCCTAACAAACAAATACATACCCTTAAAATTCCTCTTGTTTTCCTAAACTATTGCAGCTGCTACGCTGGCAGCAGCCTCAACCTTTCTTGTTACCACTGCATTATTGATTGCTATTTCATATTCTCTCAGGCACCCATTAGCTCTTCTGTTGTGACTGTTTTCTGTTTGTTTTTCACCCCGTTATATCTTTAAAATGATTGGCATGCAGCCTTATTTGGTATTTCAATATTTAAGACTGAGAGTCAACTCAGTCTGGAAAGCAAGTGGGGGGCTCAGCTTAAAGCAGCACACTTAGCTCCAAGCACCCATGAGGACTGTAAAATCTCCCAGAAGCACTGGGTTCATTGTGTCTGTGGAGTTAGGTTAATTATAACCTAGTGTTCTACCCACACCATCCCTCAGACTTCCTTTCACCTTGATCATGATTTTAGCTGCTAACATGACTCATCTATCTGGTCTTTTCTCCAGTAAGAAGATGAGTATTACAGAAGACTTTTGCCATTCTTTGGCTCTCCAGCATCCAACAACTCACTCCACTCAACACCCTAATACAGGAGTCCCCAACCCCCAGGCTACAGACTGTTACCGGGTGAGCCAGCAAAGCTTCATCTGTATTTACAGCCGCTCCCCGTCGCTCTCATTACCGCCTGAGCTCCACCTCCTGTCAGATCAGTGGCGGCATTAGATTCTCAGAGGAGTTTGAATCCTACTGTGAACTGCGCATGCGAGAGATACATGTTGCGCGCTCCTTATGAGAATCTAATGCCTGATGATCTGAGGTGGAGCTGAGGCAGTGACGCTAGCACTGGGGAGTGGCTGCAAATACAGATTATCATTAGCGGAGAGGTTTGGCTGCACAGAGACCATGATAAATCAGCTGCTTGCAGACTCATATCAAAACCCTATCAGTGGGTGTCAAGTGAAAACAAGCTCAGGGCTCCCACTGATTCTGCATTATGGTGAGTTGTATAATTATTTCATTATATATTACAATGCAATAATAATAAAATGCATAATAAATGTAATGCGCTTGAATCATACCCAAACCATCAACCGTCCCCCCTTACCCTGATCCGTGGAAAAACTGTCTTCCATGAAACCAGTCCCTGGTGCCAAAAAGGTTGGGGATTGCTGCCCTAATATCTCATTGGGGGAAGTCCCAAAAAAATATCCCTTTTGGGAAATTCCCCAACAATGACTGCCTCCACCCAGGAATGAAGGGACTCAAATCCTTCCTGGCCCCTTTGTGTAGTCAGGGAGTGGGCATAAAACCAAAACTCAGTCCATCAGGCCTCCTTCCTGGAACTTTGAATTCTGAGCAAGTAACAAATCCTTTTGGCTTTCAGAGTCATCCCAACAGCAACACAAAGACCAGATGGTTTCTGCGTTATAGTTCCTGCTGCCGAGCCTGAGGAGCTGCCTGGAACTGCCAGTTTTCCGAGACGGATGCTCCAGACTCTTGTTAATACTTGTGCACCTGATATGCTTCTGATATACATATTCTGGCTTTCTTTTTCCATTTCTTTTTCTTTTTCCTTCCCTTCCTCCCTCCATTCCTTCCTTCCTCTCTGTCTCTCCCTTCCTTCCTTCCAAACTTCCTTCCTTCTCTCTCTCTCTCTCTCTCTCTTTTCAACCACATTTGGTCTCAGTGGCTTACAACCAAGACTCTTGACAGATTCAAGGCCTAATGAACAGAAACTACCAGACTATGGTACAGCTTCATCTCATATAAGTGGTGGGATATGAGGAAAATCTTATACCCAGTCTGAGCCTGTTTGCTCATGTGGAATGTGAGCCTGATATCTGCCTTCCTAAACTCTGAGCTTATTGTGCAATCCGAAAAAGCTCTTTATTACTGTTAAGCAATGGAATAATGATGATGATGATGATGATGATACTAAAGATACTTTATTAGAGTCTCATAAGGTAAATATTCAGGAAAAAGAAATACATAGATGTGAGGTGGAAGGTGGCATACTTAAAACACTTTTAAAAATTATGTAATAAATTTCTTTCTGAGTGTTAGAATAAAATATTTGAAATTCACACTACATTTCAATGTACCAAAAAAGAGAGTCATTCCTTAAAGGATGCATTTAATACTACGTAAATAATGCTGCTCTTCATTTATTTTTCTTATAAATATGAATTTCTTTGTTTCAGATTTTCTTAAGGGGAATTCTATCTGAATGTGTTACAGCTAAATCCATGAGTCCACCCATATCAGATTGCATATCATATCCCCAAATGCAATGCCTGTTAGATCTTTTGTTTATACCTTAACTGTTGGCTATCTTTTGTCAATAAACATTTTTATTGAATTATACATTCAGAAGGATATACAAATCATAAAGGTACAGTTTATTGAACTATCACAAAAGGCACACACCCATGTAAGTGACAGCTAGGTCAAAAACTGAATACTCCTAGAACCTGAGAAAGTACCCTCATGCCCCTCCGAGGCCATACTTTAGCTTCCTGAATTGCCCTTAATTTTAACACCACAGAACAATTTTTCCTGTTTCTGAATTTTATTTAAGTGGAATTATAAACTATGTATCATTTTGTATAAGGCTTCTATAGATCAACAATATATTTATGAGATTCATTCAGGTTTTGAGAGTAGCAGTGGTTTTCCGTCATTACTGTGTGTTATTCTATTGTATAAATCTACCACAATTGGTTTATTCATTCAACTCTTTGAAATGTTTCCAGTTATAAATGATGTTGTTTTCAACATTCTATTTTATCTTTTGGTGTACATATGTATTTCTTTTAAATATTTACCTGGGGATGTAATTGCTGGGTCATAGAATATGAAGATGTTTAACTCTTATAGATAAAAAATAGTCTTCCCAAAGAGGTTCTGCAGTGTTCTGCATCCTTGTCAACACTTGGCATTATCAGTTATTTTAAATTCTAGTTATTCTAGTGGGGTTTAGTGTTATCTCCTTGTAGTTTTAATTTTCATTCCCTTGATTCTAAGCACACAACAAAGAAAAACTACATTATGTTTTATTATTTACACTGAGGGATATGCAGGGAGACAAACTGTACCCAAAGTGAGCTCAAAACTTTACAGCCTTGCCCTCGAAACAAATACACGTACCTGAATCTGCATGTGTGTAGGAGAGCAAGTGTATAACTGAGGAGTTCTTCAAATAGCTTCCATGCAGAATTAAATGTTTATGAAAAGATAAATAAGTAATAAACACAAGCTAATGTGAAACTTACATATATTATTAAAATTCAACTTAAGCACAACAACTATTTAGAATCTAGACCAACAAAAGATTTTTTTTCAGGGGGTGGGTTATTTTATCATAAGGTTTGTTAAAATTGCTGGTCCATGATGATATTCAAAAGCACACCACCTAGATGATTTTATTATCATTTTTAAACTCTCTACAGACAACACATCCCCTTATTGCCTGCACTCAGAGTGGACCACTCTCACTGCCCCATCCTTGGTTGCCACTAAGGGATTTTATGCCTTTATATGTTGAATCATCCTTGCATTCCAGGAATAATTCCCAACTGATCATGGAGTATACTCTTTAAATTTTTTTTCTGATGTCCTAAATGATTTCGGCCCCATCCCAATTTACATCACCTACTTTGAATGGGTTTCTGTGCCTTAAAACTCAAAGAGCCTGGTGCATAGTGGATGCTAAATAAAATATTACCTTTGGACCTAAATTTATGGGTTTCTCTGTTGACTTGGAGTGGAAACTCTTTCTTGGAGGCTAGTGGGAGTCAAAACATCATACTAATATTAGCATCTCTTCTTCTAGGGAGTTAGAGGATCAAAAATAACTAAAAAATAAAAGAGCACTTTTGTGGGAAGTTAAGGAAGGGACTTGACCCTTGGCATCATTAGCTTACTTGAGCTTGCACTCATCTCTTTACTGTCAGTGAGTTTACTGGTTGGCAAATGGACATGGTAAGGACAACACCAACTTTCAACTAGATACAGACAGGAAGAATCAGAAGTAGGAATATACTTTATTGACATGTCATTATTTCTCTAGATACCGTGATCATTTAGAGACATGGTTTATGACATCTGTTTACAGTTTACAAAGGCATTAAGAACCAAGTGACAGTGCAGTAAGATTGCATGAGACAATACTCCTGTGTTCCCCCTGACTTCATTTCTGTGTTGTATCAGTTATATGACAGTTATTTAACCTCTTTACCGTGACATACAATGGTAGGGTGTGCTATGCTGTATTAACATAATTATGCTCCTTTATTGACTATGGAAAAAGAATTTTTCAGCAGTCCTGGGCACTGTAAACAGCAGCTTCTTCAAGCTAATGCACAGGGGTGTCAGCACAGAACTGCAGAGCTTAGTTAACGGAGGCCGAAATTCTGCACTACTAGTAAAGCATGGCATTTAAGAATTGAAGCGAATCATCTATGAGGTTTAGGCAGGGAGCGCTAGGAGATAAATATTTTATATAATTACAACGTAAGATTAACTGTCTAAATATTATTCATTGCCTTACAATTTTTAGCACTTTATCCCTCAATAATTAATATTATTTACTAAATATCTATCACTATCATTAAGAGGTAAAATACTATATGTAATAATAAGTATTATGAAATCATTATTTATACATATAAAACATGGAGCTGAGGAGGACCTGGGAAGGGAAATCTGGGCGGGGGCTAAAGGCCGCCTGGAATTTATAACTTTATTATTATATTTAAAATAATAACTTCAAATTTCCTGTACACTATTCATTGCATGATAATATATAACATTTATGGCTATACAATGACTAGTATTTCATTTATTAGTATTTTGTACTAGTAGTACTAGCAATTAGTAACCATTTACTAAATAATAAATATATAGAAAATGATTTTAATTATATGCAAAGCCTCTCCCATCTCTCCCCCCACTTCACCCCCCGGCTACGATTCCTAGAAGAACTGGGCAGTAATTATCACATTTTCGTGCTTCTCTGAATGATCTACAATTTGTGACACTTGAGCCATGTCTGGAAGGATGAATGGGGTTAGTTAGGAAAGGGGAGATCAAAGGTCTTTCCAGGGAAGGGCCAGCAGGTACAAAGACATAGAGACGTCTGGCACCTCAGAGGCTAGTTGGAATGGCTGGGGGCTGGCTGTCACCCTTCACAGTCTCACATCCCTAGTGCAATTTCCAAGTGTCCTCTCTCTTCAGCAAGATAGTCAAACTTCTTTAACAGAGGCTGACTTCTAAAAGAGCAAAAGTGAGATTTGCCAGGTCTCTTAAGGGCTAGACCAGAATTTGCAGTCATTTTTGCCACATTCTGTTGGTCAATGCAAGTGACAAGGTCAGCATAGATTCAAGAGGAAGAGAATTAGCCCTTACTTGTTGATGAGAGGACAGACATATGTCTGTAACCATGAGGAGAACTGGATACTATTATATGACACAGGATTGTTCCTTGAAATTTGGGAATGAGAACATCCCAGATTAGCCACACCCCTTCTACTTTTAAATTTCACTATATTTTGGACTACCTTACTCAAAAATTGCATTTCTTTTATTACATGAAGGAGAAAACAGAAGGAAAAGAAAAAAGAAATCCCTGTACAGGAAATCCGCTTTTGAAGTTCCCCAAACTAATTAAGAACACACTCAAGTCTCATTTATTTTATATTATCCATAAAATAATCCAAAGTTAACAGGTATTTACCTATGCCTGTTAGAGCATTAATTTCACTAGTAAAATCATCTAAAGTATCAAATTCTAGACATCTGTTTAAACTAATAATCTTAAAGAAACTTTGTCTAAAGCAGAGTTGTGGCTCACTAGATGAAATATTTTTATTAGATTTGAAATTAGATGGAGTTCATTTGTAGAAAACAGACACCACTTCAGGTACTTAAGAAGAAAGGGATTTAATACAGTGAATTTGGTGCATACAAACTAACTGGAAATGTTGGAGGTACAAAATCCAGGATGCTGTAGATCAACACCACAGAACAAGCCCAACAAAGGACTGCTAACTGTCATCATCAGGAAGCTGGCAAGTCAGGAAGCTGCAGTCTCAAGTGGACCATCATCTTAGTCATCATATAAGGAAAGAGTATTTCCTACAATTGTTGATCGGGATAAGAGGATGGAAAGCCACCACTTAAATGTTGACCTCTGGAACATGTATGCATAATGATTTATATAAGGGCAAAAACAAATTAAAAATAAGAAAAAAACTTTAATTCTTTGTACTGAAATAAAATGAAGCATTTCTCCCTCTCCCTTTTCTTAGAACATTCACTTTAGAAAACTTATAATTCCTGTTTCTTTGAAATATTTGTAATTCTTTTTAAAAACTAAATATGTCTCTTGCCAATTTTATAACCCAGGAATGTTTCCTCAACCTAGACACCAACTCTGAAATGTTAGCATCAAGGAAGAAAACGCCCCTATCTCTCAGTTTTTATGGGAGGGTAGAAGCTGGCTCCTGCCTCTAAGTTGCAAACCTACCTCCTGTCATAATGATATAAGAAATTTATTTTTCCTTTGGGTAAAGGCAATGAGCACAGGCAGTTACCCTAATTACCAAGTGAATTTAGGACCAACTCTGTGTGATAAATTGTGCTGTCCTGTGCTGTTTATCTTGAGAACCCGGATGGAATGGGTCGTGTCTGCCCGGCTGCACAAAAGGGTGAGATTCCTTTCTCTCCTTGCAGTCTCCTACCAGATTACCTGTAATTCACATCACATTCTGGTTCAGGCTTGTTCAATAACAACATTTTTTTCTTTTCTATTTTTGTGGGGAGGATTTCTCGGTTGGCAGGGGATCTTGTTTTTATATTTCCCCAACACTTGCATGCCACGGCCTCTGTTCCTGTTTACTTTTTTTTCACTTATTCAAGTCTTGCATGAGTGCATTTGATAGGCAAAACCTAAATCACACCCAGAACCCTAATTTTGGGTGAGCCTGGGAAATGTCGTTTTTAGCTTTCCAGTCCCTACAATGTATGTTTCATCAAAAGAATGAAGTTCTAAATTTCTAGACAAGTAGTGAACAAGTCATAAAAATCATGTAGTCTAAATGAGTTTAATTCTCTGCTTTAAATCCGGGAGGAACTCTAGTATTTGATTTTTTCTAACCACGAGCTGCAACTAATACACACCTCAGCACATGCCAGGTGTCAGTGAGAATTAATGATCAGTTCTGAGCATCTTCCCTGCCAACAGGCCTGAGCTAATCATTCTACTTTTTAGCTATCACAACAACTGTGCAAGTTGGCTGTAATTACCTGGATTTTGCTCATGAGGAGACTGAGGTTCGAACAGTTTACATGTCCTGTCCCAAACTATACAACTAGAAGGGGAAAACTCAACGTTTAAATGTAGGTGGTTTGATCCATTCCCCTACTTGTCTCACGATTTTCCCTTTGTACCTTCAGGTTCCTAGATCAACCCAGCGGGGTTTCTCCTGCCATATCACACACAGTCTCAATGCTACTACTAGAGTTAAGAAAATGCTTTCAAGATAAAGAAGTAGAGGCTTTTCTAGATGTGGCTTAACTCAGGAACGTGGTTTGCAGTACCACCAGCTGCCCCTGCCCTTCTGGCCAGCCTGTGCCCAACGGCTTCTGTGGATAGACAGCTAGAGGGGGAGGCAAAGCAGCTTCCCAGCGGGGCTCTGCCTTTCACCACAGGACCGTATTGGGTAGGTTACTTGACTTTTCTAAGCCTCGACTTCCAAATCTGTAAAACAGAGATAAAAACTCAGGCTGCCTCACAGGTTTGTGAGGACTGAATGAGAAAACAGTTGCAAGGCACCTGCCCCATAGAAATCACCAAATGAAGGTCAGAGCCCCTGATGATTTTATGATGATCAAACTTAACACTTCACGAAGCAATGCATTCTCATTTGAGACAGCCTGAGTTACTGACAAATGGTTTCTTATATAGAGCAGAATTTTGCCTCTAGTACATTTTATTCATTGGTCTTAAGTATTCCCTCTGGGAAGAAAGCAAATTAGGCATCACACTCTTCCACATGACAACCCTTTAAATAGTTGAAGGTACATTTTCCCCATTCACCCATATGAAACTTGTGTCTGCCAACTTCCCTACCCAACCCACACTCAAGTGTTTATATACAAACTACTCTTTAGCCAGTTCTCCTCAAGTTTATTCTTGGAAATATTTTTAAACTGTTGGTATTTACATTTATATTCCATTTTATTTCACAACAGCTTTGACTATCATCTCAGCCCCTCAAGAGTTTTTTTTTAATTGAAATATAATTGATTTGCAATGTTTCAGGTGTACAGCAGAGTGAGTCAGTTATACATATATATGTATATATACATATTCTTTTTCAGATTCTTTTCTTTATAGGTTATTACAAGATACTGAATATAGTTCCCTGTGCTATACAGTAGGTCCTTGTTGTTTAGCTATTTTATGTATGGTAGTGTGTATCTGTTAATCCCAAATTCTTAATTTATCCCTCCCCCTAAGAGCTTTTTAATCTGGATTTCATTATTCTCTGTATAAGCAAGTTCTCTGGATTAGCTAGGATTAGGTTTGGCTATGAATTACATGACACTAAGATATATATACAGACACTTAGGTTGTTTCCATACCTTGGCTGTTGTGAATAATGCTGCAGCGATCATGGGAGTACAGATATCTCTCTAGATAATGGTTTTGTTTCCTTTGTATGTCAGAAGTGGGATTGCTGGGTCATACGGTAGTTCTATTATTGATTTTTTTGAAGAACCTCCATACTGTTTTTCATAGTGGCTACAGCAATTTACATTCCCACCAACAGTGCCCGAGGGTTCCCTTTTCTCCACACCCCTGCCAGCATGTTTTATCTCTTTTTCAAAATAACCATTCTAACAGGTGTTAGGTTATATCTCACTGTGCTTTTTATTTTCATTCCCCTGATTAGTGATGTTGAGCACCTTTTCATGTACCTATTGGTCATTTGTATGTCTTCCTTGGAAAAATATTTATTCAAATCCTTTGCTCTGACTGCTCCACCCACCAGCCTTTCCCTCTCTCTCCATATCTTCTGGCCTCCCTATTCCCTGAGACACAACAATATTGAAATTAGGCCAGTTAATAATCATACAATGGCCTCTAAGTGTTCAAGTGAAAGGAAGAGTCACACGTCTCTCACTTTAAATCAAAAATTATAAATGATTAATGTGAGTGAGGAAGGCATGGTGAAATTCAAGATAGGATGAAAGCTAGGACTCTTGCACCCAACAGTAAGCCAAGTTGGGAATGCAAAGGAAAAGTTCCTGAAAGAAATTAGAATTGCTACTCCAGTGAACACATGAATAATAAAAATCAACTGTAACAGCCTTATTGCTGATATGGAGAAAGTTTTAGTGATTTGGATAGGAGATCAAACCAACCACAATATCCCCTTAAGCCAAAAGCCCAATACAGACCAAGGCTCTAATTCTCTTCAATTCCATGAAGTCTGAGAGAGATGAAGGCACTGCAGAAGAAAGGTTTGAAGCGAGCAGAGGTTGGTTATGAGGTTTAAGGAAAGAAGCCGTCTCCATAATATAAAAGTGCAAAGTGAAGCAGCAAGTGCTGATATACAAGCTGCAGCAAGTTATCCAGAAGATCTGGCTATAGATGATTAATGAAGGTGGTTACACGAAACAACAGACTTTCAGTGTATATGAAACCACCCTATATTGGAAGAAGATGACACCTAGACTTTCATATCTAGAGAGGAGAGGTCAATACCTGACTTCAAATCTTCAAAGGACAGGCTGACTCTCTTGTTAGGGGCCGATGCAGCTGGTGATTTTACGGTGAAGCCGATGCTCATTTACCATCCCAAAAATCCTAGGATCCTTCAGAATTATGCTCAGTCTGCTCTGCCTGTGCTCTATAACTGGAACAACAAAGCCTGGGCTTCAGCTAAAACAGCAGAAGCTGACCTGCTCCCATACTCCTTACTTGCTGCAATGTGTTGACGCCCTTCTTCTAATCTAGTTTATATCCCAAGTTTGTATCCACCTTGACAATAAAATTCTTCCACTTACTCTAGGACTTTTTGAAATAAGATTATAATGTCCCAAGTCATGTAGGGACTGGGTTCACAAATGCCCTATATATATCTCACTTCTTAGCAGTAGCCACGGTGATTGGTTCAGTGGGTGAACACGTGAGCTAAGTTGTCCAGTCTGTCTGTGGAATTTTTATATAGCAAAATGGGGAGAAAACGTATTCTTACTTTGCTCTGGAATCACAAAATTTGGAGACTCTAAGCCAGGAAGTAGCTACCTTCCCACACCCCCACCATGTATATGAATCCATTTCTCTGCAATAGAAGAGCACAAAATCAATAAGCAGTAAAAACAGAGACAAAAGACAACCACGATGGCATTGTGTCTCCAGGTCCTATATCTGAAGTTCCCCAGTTTGCCCGATCCCTGCAGCTCTTCCTTGGCTTCTCTGAACAACCCCCTAGAAGACTTCATTAAAACAACCTTGGTGCTTAATCTTTCTTAAGTTGGAGTTTATGTCATTGCAAACATAAGAATATTAACTGTAGCAGAGATATCTGACTCTTATGCCCAAAATGTATGCATTTCCTTCCTGGAGTTGCTACCAGGAACTGCAACCCAGTCAGGCAACACACTTTCCAACCTCAATACACCTAGGTGGGGCCATGTGACTTGTTCTTAGTAATGGAAACAAGTGTGTATTAATTCCAGATCAAGATTGTTAAGAAGTAGTTATATCTTCTTCACTCTTTTTTTTTCCTCCACTAGCTGAACACAGATAAGCACAGTGTCAGATGGTGAACCTACAAGACAGAACGAGGCTGAAATCCTAAATCACTAGTTGGAGGAAAGTTTCCCACTAATCTCTTTGGGAGTTGATGTGATTGACAAGTAAACTTCTATCATACATATTTGAAAAATTATATATTTTGAGGATTGTGTGATACAGCAACTACTCCTATCCCAAATAATTCACTAACTATTGAAGTCTTTAATCTCAATTTTTTCATGGCAATTAAAATTTTCTTTGAGCTTAGGAATGAACACGAAAGATATCCTAGAAGAGGTATCACTTGAACCAAATCTGGAAATATGAGAAGAATTCAATTGTGTGATAAAGGAAGGGAATGGCATTCCAGTGGAAGAGAAGCACATATGCAAAAAAGGACAGCAAGAAAAATCATGGAATATTTGGAGACTAGTAATCCATTTATTATTAATAAAGAAAGAAGAAGAGTAATGGGATATCAGTTGAAGTAGCAGGGGGGAACAAGATCATAATATGTCTTGGACCAAAACAAATTCTGTGAAACTCTGGGTTCCCACAACCACAATGATTATATCACCCTTGATGACAGAAAGAGCAAGTAATTCTTTATAGAAATTTTTTTGTAGGATTCATGGCATGTATATCAAGAGAAGAAAATGTTGATACTCTGCACATAACTAATGGAATTAGAGTTTGGGCTAATTTCTGGATTGAACTTGAACTTGAATGTAGTTAATGGTCTTTGCAGTAGCTTGGGATAAAACTGCTTAGTAAGAGTTCTTTGTATGGGATGGTGGCAAAATAATCTAAATGAATTCTCTCTTGCAGGATATAGAAATGAAAAATACTCACAGGGAAAGCAAATCACTTAAGCAATGGCTGTATCCAGAAATATTGTTAACAATTCTCTGTGAGGTTTATGGAATAAGCCAGTTGTGGAAGTATCAGGACCCAAGGCCAACTGATAACAAGAAAGTGAGACAGTAGCCAGGTTACCTTGTTTTATCTTGCTTTCTTGTGCTAATCCCACATGACCAGTGGTGATCTGGGTGTACCACTTCCATGCCACCTTAGAAACGACTGCACTCAACCTATTATGCCACACTAACGAGTTCCGATTCTATGTTGAATGTGAAATTTACTCCTACAATAAGGTAACAGCCATAATGTCAACTCCCAGGAAATACAATTGTATTTTTAGTCCAGGCTTATTTGACCTCTAGTAATCAATCATGGACTCTGACATGGAAAAATTTTACATTAAGTGAAAGAAAATAAATGGGTTAGAGGAAATCAACTGAAACAACTGTTTTATAACATGCAGGAAAGTGATATTTTAAAATAGTCCATCTGTTGACAGGATATTGATACTTGGAAATTTCTGTGTACAAACTTAGCAGGGTTTTGGCCTTTCGTGTTGCAACTATGACTCTTACTGGCCAGAAAGTAGCCATGGAGGCAAAGGGAATACTGTTTAGATACTGACAATAAATGAGATAAAAATCCAATAGAAGGATTGCACATTGCAAGAAACAGAGTAGTTGATTTAGGATTGTATGTCATTTGGGCAATCGATTTCTCAACCTGTTTTCCACAAGATGTTATTTGGTATTTTACAATTAACGTTTCTGACCAATGATGCCTGGAAAATGTTAGCTTCAATAGATTTGAGCAAGTTTCTTAACTGAAGGGTTTTTCAGAGCCTGTAATACGCTAAGCAGAAGTTTTAATGTCTAAGAAAGAATTTCAAGCATACAGCCTTTTTCTCTAACTTATTTGACCTTACAACATTTTTTGGTAAAACATCTTAAACAATGCTCAGAATTACTAGTTTAACCAGTTCCATGCACTGTCATTGTGGCCAAAGAATTAATTTTTAATTCAGTCTTTCAAAATTTGTATAAGAGAATTTAGGTAAAGTAATTGTTTAGTATTGTAATTAGGGGAAAATTCTTACCCAAAAGAAATTCTGCGCCTGGACTTACCATGGAAACCTCAGTCAGAATAAACAAAAGGGCCATATTTACCAGAGGGATATGGAGTGTCCTCTCCGTGGGAACGGAGTGAACACCAAGGACATGGACCCTTCAGGTCTTTTGATCATACAAGGACAGCGCTTCTCATCTCAAGTAATAAAGTACCTTACACAAATAAAATTCATTATTTTATGGTACAGCTACTTAAAATACAATACTTTTACTGCTTTTATAGTCAAATGACTAAGCCTATCTTGGTGAGAACAGTAGTATTCTTTTTTACTTAGAATACCAAAAGATTATCTTTTCATTAAATATGGTCATCTTCCTTAAAAAATTCATTGAAAGATATGTATGGGTCTGGTTGACTTGCAATACAAAGAAAAGTTAAATGGAACAGTTATTCCATCTGTCTGAATTAAAATGAAATCTGCAAATTCTGTAAAATGAGAGCATTAAAATTTGTTTCCTGTCATTGTGCCAACAACTAACAGGCTACTTCTGTTTTTAACATTAAATCTCCACAGAGGAAGCTTACTGAGCTGAGATTTTTGTTATAATATTGAACACAGTCTAAGGAATACTTTGGTTTATTGTTTTTTTCAAAATTCCAAGGCAGATACACGAATCTATCCTAAGAACAGTAAGAACTACACAGAAGACCTAGGATGCCTGGGAGTCAGAAAACATGCGTTCAATGTGTAGTTCTGCTAACATCTTTCGACAATGAGCAAACTACTGCAGGTATCATTTCCCCAACACAAAATGAAAAGGTTAGAATTGATCAACCTAGATTTAAAAAGCCATGACTTGAAAATAATCTTCTAATGTGTCAGCCCCTTCAGCTGAAACTCAAATAAGTAGAATGATAGTGGGTTCCAGTGTCTCATGAGTATCACTATTGCAAAGTAATGCAAAGATTTCCAAAGGCTATTTCAATGTACTCTTGTGAAGCCCATTCCTAAAGGGAGGTGCCTATTGATTTCATACAATGAGTCTAAGGAACCTCTGGAGGTCAAGTAAGGAAGGGGTTCTGGAAGGAACAAGTTCTGCAGAGTTCAAAGCTACACAGGTTTGCCCCTTTGACAAACCATTTATACACCACAAGATTTCCATTTCATTTTTCCTTGATTTTGTGACTTTTCCTGAACCTTCTAATCTGAATTTGAATCACATGTAAATTGGAACTAATATGTGAGCCCAAATCATATAAGATTGCATATGGAAAGTCATATATTCAGGGGCTCATTTTAAAAGAAAGTTTATTTTTACATCTTTGAGGCATTTGTGTGAATACTTATGACACCTAGTGGTCAAAAACTGGGAAATGAGATATTTAAGGAAGAGGAAGTGGGAATGGCCTGAAAGAGGAAAATCTGTAGGTAAAGGAAGAACAGCTTTTTAGCAAAACACTTGTCCATAAAGGTGTCTGATTCTGGAATCCTTTATATAAGAAGAATCAACTTAAAAAAAACAGAAAATGCAAAGGGTCACATGATCCTTAAAAATAAAAAGAGTCTAAAGAATCTGGAGCTCTGCCATCTTCAGAGAATGAAGAAGAATTTCATCCACTTGTATTCTTCCAATCTAGCAGTTTGAAAAGCAATCATTCAAGAACTTCTGCGATACATGGATGCACACTGGTCTTTAGGACAGTGAACTGACAGGTCAGCATCTTTTCATTTTGTATCAGAACATCTTTTTATTTCCCATGTGTTGATGCAGTCTTCAAAAAATGTTTCCAATAAAAGAAAACTCTAAATTATTCATGATGTCTACTTTGCAAAATCTTCAAAGAGAAGAGATGTAAAATATGGAATTCCTATTCAATAAAAACAGTAGCTTACCTTCTCTTTTAAAAAAGTGAGAATCAGAAAGATAATGATAATCAGAAGAGAGGAGATGCACAGAGTTCGAATGAATTTGAAAAAATAATTCACTGGGATGGGGGGCAGGCAGGAATGAGCACAGTGGGTTACAGGGAAAGCGTCGTTAATAATATTTCTAGAAATTGTTACAAGTGATCACTCCTCTTTGTTCCTCTCTCAACTTTTTAGCATTTCCACATGAGATCCACCCTAGGAACTTTATCACAGAAGGCCTATCAACTCTACTATCCCCTTTCCTTCATATATTGAGTATATTCCATACTTTAAAACAAACCATAACCAATTGCTTAGACTTCTCCTATCCGAAGTATATTCCAAAATATTAGTTGCTCTTACAAAATTTATTTTACAGGCCGTAGGGATAGTGTTGAATGATGTCATGTAAGTCTCCCCCTTTAGAAAGCAAAGCCCTAAACATTCTGGTATATATGCCTTGCCTAAGAAGGATGATCCCATTAATATATCAATCTAGTTATTAATTTCCATATTTATTTTAGTTTGAAATTTCTCAAGAATTATTTGTTAATTTGGATTACCTATACTACTGCTTCCCTTCTATTATTGTAAATAGTCAAGAACTAGGAGGTTCTGGAGTTCTTTCCAGACACTGAGAATTGTCTGAGAATTGAATTGGTTCAGTAGATAAATATTTCCTATAATTTTGAAGCCAAAAGAGTTTAAATTGGAGTTAGCTGCTTAGTATAGAGAAGGAAAGAAAGGAAGAAATAGAGAGGAAGGAAAGAAGGAAGGAAGTAAGGAACGAACGAACGAACGAACAAAGGAAGAAAATAACTTCTTAGAATCTAAATGCCTAGTAAACATGTTTTCATAAACTGAGGGAAACCAAAATACTCTTTATGCATTGAAGTTTCTCTTGAGATCTTTCTTAGAGCCCTGTCTGGAAGTCAAGTGAATGGGACCTTGCAGAGGCTCTACCATTAAGCCTCTGTGTATCCTTGGACAAGTCACACAAACATTCTGTATCTTCCTCTCTTCATCTTACAATATGGAGATATTTTGCTAGATGATATCTAAGGTTCCCTCCCCTTCAGAATTGATTTTTTAAATAGTTTATTGTATTTACTTTTTCTTATCTTATTTTCTCTGCTGATTAGGCCCCTCAAGTTTCCAGTTCAATACCCTTTGAGATTGGAACCAAGAAGAGGAAAACAGAGCTAATATCTGTTTTTTCACTGTTATGAGAAACAAGAAAATAGAAAAATATACTGGAAGATTATCTTGGGAAAGAAAGAATTACTGTTTTAAAGCAAAATAAATAAATCATGAACATAATTTAGGCAGTGACATATAATGTTATTTTTTTGTTGTTAATTTCAATAATTACGACATTTTAAAATACTATTGGTTTGAAAGTTAGGAACTGGTAATTAGTGTTTTGAAGGTAGGAAGGGAGTAGGCTTAAAAAACTTAACGGTTCAAAAAGCTAGAAATTGCTTTTAACAATTCTATTTCCAGAGAGATTCAAATATGTGATATGGAGTTGTATTCTCCTAAATTTCCTTCCAGCCCTGAAAATCTGAGAGTCTATGTTTGTTTCTCCTGGATTTTTCTACCAAATGGCCTTTCCAAGTACCTCCGGGCTTAGAGTTATTTAATTTCATGACTCCTATTTGCTGAAGGAAACCAGAATGTCATCCCAAAGTATGCCTCTTTGACATAAAAATTATTTTGAGCTGAAGGCAATTAAGAAGCAGTAAATGCAGATAAAGTTACCTTCTTTTCTGCCTAAACACAGGAAATAAATTCTCCTTTCACTGGAGACAGACTCTTAGCCCAAAGAAGGCACCAGAAGAATCTGCAAAACAAGCTTGTTAAACTAACTCTTATCTTCCAAGTTACTTTTTCACCGTTTACCACCCTTAGCCCAAACCCCTTTTTGTTTTTGTTTGTTTTTTTAAACCAGTGAATTGTGTACACTTTATTTTTTATTTAATTTTTATTTATTTATTTAATTTATTTATTTTGGCTGCGTTGGGTCTTCGTTGCTGCGCCGGCTTTCTCTAGTTGCAGCGAGCAGGGTCTACTCTTCATTGTGGTACGTGGCTTTCTCATTGCAGTGGCTTCTCTTGTTGCAGAGCACAGGCTCTAGCCGCGCAGGCTTCAGTAGTTGCGGTGCCTGTGCTCACTAGTTGCGGTGCGGGCTCTGGGACGCATGGGCTTCAGTAGTTGTGGCTTGCAGGCTCAGTAGTTGTGGCACACAGGCTTAGTTGCTCCACTTTATGTGGGATTTTCCCGGACCAGGGATCGAACCTCTGTCCCCCGCATTGGCAGGCGGATTCTTAACCACTGTGCCAGCAGGGAAATACCCCAAACTCCTTTTTCTTGTCAATTCTTTGCAAATTTATTGTTTCTTTGTCTAAAAGATACAAATGCTTCCTGCTCCAATCAGTTCTTCCAGCCTTCATTCTCCTGTGCAAGCTCCATGTACATGTAAAAATTCAATACAATTTGTATGCTTTTCTCCTGTTCATCTGTCTTTGTCAGTTTAATTTTCAGACCCAGCCAAGGACCCTAAGAAGGATGAGAAAAACTTCTTCCTCCCCTACAATACCAACCCACAAGAACAGGAAAGTCCATCAGTGGACTGATGAAGACAGGAAAGGGAGAAGATTTAGGAATAAAGATCATTTTCACTGTTTTTACCATCTTTTACCTGGTGAGGAAATTATGAAGTGTAGGTAGCCTAGAAAGAGTAAGAAATAAGAAGCAGGATTGTAGGCACACTAGTACTACCAGGCAACGCCTGGAAAAATATCAGTGTCTTATTTGTTTGTTTTTAGAAGAAACTGTATTTTTTGCACTCTAGCCCCTCCCCAAAGGAATGAGTTTGTTCAAGAAACTCATTCACGTGGTGTCAAGTACTATTTGTAAGTGGGTGATGTAGCTTGTATATTTATAGTAGCACTTCTAAGGAAGTGCTGAAGAAAATCCTGTGGCTGAGGAGAATGTTAGATTGTTTCAGTTCCTGTGATATTTATTTAATATAAACTAAAGTGTGAGAGCACACATACCAGGCACACAACTCAGAGAATACTTGCACCCTGTCCCAGTGGACATTTGCTATAAGATAAAAAGCCAGGGGCTTCCCTGGTGGCACAGTGGTTGAGAGTCCGCCTGCCGATGCAGGGGACATGAGTTCGTGCCCCGGTCTGGGAGGATCCCACATGCCGCCGAGCGGCTGGGCCCGTGAGCCATGGCCGCTGAGCCTGCATGTCCGGAGGCTGTGCTCCACAACGGGAGAGGCCACGACAGTGAGAGGCCCGCATACCGCAAAAAAAAAAAGTCAAAGCTATAGGGCCTACTCGGCTAGTATTCCTTTTCCAAATAATAAATTTTACCATAGAACTAGATTTTTTAAATCTACCAGAAGAGTTTTGATAGGCAGTGAAAAGATTAATTGTGGAAAGGGAAAAACCCAGGATACAGAGGAATTAAAGAACCTGTATTTTCCCTTTTAAACTAAATTCTTATTACATTAGCCTGCTTTTGTTGAGGCTTATTTCAGGGTCCAGTTCAATACGCTTGACTAGCAGAGAATTACGGAGTTTAAAGAAATCTACACCATGTATATTACTTATGTTTTATACTGTAGTATATGCATTCTGTTCAAAATGATTCTGTGTTTGTTTAGAGAGCATCTTTGTTTCCATGTCAGTCTATTATTCTATAAATCTACTGAGGGCAGGGGACATTTCTAACCCCACAGCTGCCTCAAAAAATATCAGTCTATAACAAGAATTTCATGCATGCCACCCTGTCATTCCATTTTCTCCATCATTTTAGCAGCCAGAAAGAACTGCCCTATTCGATGATATACTATACTACATGCCCTTGTCAATCTTCTGTAACCCCCAAACCCAGCATATATCTCAACTCTGAGCAAATTGGGCTCTATGTCTTCCTTCCCTGTAATGAATCTTCCCTTCTGTTACATATTAACATAACAAACTTCCAGGAGCCTACCTCTCATCTGTTCCTCCTTCTCTAAGTCTGCCTTTCTAGAAAGGAATGCTACTGACTTATAGGCCTTTCTGCTTATCCCAGAAACAGTTTTTTTTTTTTTTTGCGGTACGCGGGCCTCTCACCGCCGTGGCCTCTCCCGCTGCGGAGCACAGCCTCCGGACGCGCAGGCTCAGCGGCCATGGCTCACGGGCCCAGCGGCTCCGCGGCATGTGGGATCCTCCCGGACCGGGGCACGAACCCGTGTCCCCTGCATCGGCAGGCGGACCCTCAACCACTGCGCCACCAGGGAAGCCCCAGAAACAGTCCTTTTAAAATACATTCTTGTCTTTGTGCATGTGAGCAGTAGGCAATCCACTGTCAAGTAATTCCTTTTAGAAAATGCACTGACTCCCAGGTGACATTAAGTACAATGCCATGAATTCTCACTCCTATGGCAAATGATAACCATATTTGTATTGGTAAATGGTTATTAGTGTTCTTGGGGAGTTATTATAAAGGATTACATGCAAAATGTATTCATATCCACTCAAAAAATTCCAGCATACTTATTGGAGGGCAGAATAATTTTAAATGTCAGAGAACATAGATAGCATCCATTGAACTTGCTCTACCTTATTATCAAGTAACCTACATCTCTCCTCAATTCTATTAGGAGCATTTATCATTTCAATCTGTTGACCTGCATTTTGGTACTTAGATTCTGGAGTCTCTTTAAATTAAATAAAGCAAGATAGCCCCGACTTTGGTTATCTATAAAAGCAAAAGACTGAAAACAATCCACGTGACTATTAAGCCTTTTTAAAGAACTGTGTAATTATTAAAAAGAACAAGGCAATTCCAGAGGGGCTGATAAGACCTTTCTCCAAGATTGGCTGTTAAACTAATAAAGAAAAGTACAGAGATGCATATATAATTGTACCTGCATTTACAGAGAATATTGCTAGAAAGATAAATAAGAAACAGACTACCATGATAGCCTCTAAATGGGAGACCTGAGTGACTGGGCACAGGGGTGTAGGGAGACATTGTTTACTCTGTTGAAACAGAGTCCCCCGAAAACCAAGTTCCCCTGCTGAGTTTATGATTACTCTCTCTATCCAAACCTTTATTCCCCTTCTTGTCCCTTCTGACCTCAATCCTGTGCTAATTGAACACTTATCAACCAGAGTCAGATGACTAAAATTGCTGTTGTTGATAACATGTTACTGTACTAAAATTGCTATTATAGAAATCATTATTAACATACAAACCAGGTTGTTTCTCCAGAGCAAGATGAGCTAAGAGACCCCTAGCCATGGACCACCTGGCCAGAGAATCGTAAACCAGAGACGTCCTGACTTCCAAACCTCCAATTAAGAAATGTCACAAAACGATGATTAACCCCAGCTTCTTTGTTCTTCCCCTTTAAAACACTCCCAGCTCAATGATCAAGTTGGAGTGGATCTGAGGCTTGTCTCCCACTCCCTTGCTTGGTGCCCTGCAATGAACACTTACTTTGCTACAAACCCACTGTCAAAGTTTGGCTCTCTGCCCAAAAGCCCTTGCTTGGTTACAATATTACCTTTTGAATTTTGTAATATGGGCACTGAATTTATTTACAGATTTTAAATAATTTATTAATTAAAAACCTCATAGGTACCGGAATTAGACTTTGGCTAGTGTTCTGACACAGTTGCCAAATAAAATATAGGACACCCAGTTAAATTTGAAATTCAGATAAACAATGTTTAAAATTAAAGACGAGTATGTCCCAAATATTGCATGGGACATACTCATACTAAAAAAATTGCTGTTTATTCGAAATTCAAATCTAACTGGGTATCTTGTATTTTTATCTGCTCAGTATGGCAACCCTAGGTCTTGATCCCACCATTTATTTTGGTTGTGACCCTGGAGAGTGGGTTAGGTCAGATTCCTCGAAGCAGAAGAAAGGAGAGGATGAGACCTCAGCTCATCCTGGTTCCGTGGGGGTAGTCAGAGGGCAAGTTCAGCTTCAGAGCAAGGGCTTTTGTTCCCCACAACATCACCGGCATCCCTGTGGGGAAAGGAGGGCATCTCCAGCCCTCCTCACTTGAAAGTGAAATGTCTCTCCAGCAGGGCTTCCCTGGTGGCGCAGTGGTTGAGAGTCCGCCTGCCGATGCAGGGGACACGGGTTCGTGCCCCAGTCCGGGAAGATCCCACATGCCGCGGAGCCGCTGGGCCCGTGAGCCATGGCCGCTGAGCCTGCACGTCCGGAGCCTGTTGCTCCACAACGGGAGAGGCCACAACAGTGAGAGGCCCGCGTACCACAAAAAAAAAAAAAAAAAAAAAAAAAAGAAAATGTCTCCAGTAGTCCGAAGAGGACAGTCTGCCCGTGAAGAGCCACAACTGTGGCTTCTGGAAGTACACCAAAGCTGGGGGAGCGAGAAGGAACTATAGAAGCAGATCCAAAGGAAAAAGAAGAAGTAGGTGACTGGAAGTGATGATGAGCAGGGCCACTCCTATTCCTGCCTCTGTTTCTGGGACATCTATACTCCTCCTATTGGGTACCCAGTGGTATGTAATGGCTGGTACACAACACACCCTGAAGGACCACACCTCATCTTTGCTTTGCCTTCAAAGGACTGTTCCATGCTCTGTCAGGCTAGCATCTTCCAAGTGAGGTGCTTCATGGTAGGACGAGCGGATCCCATGTCATGTACACTTTGTCACACCTTATTTACCATAAAGTGGGTCCCTTAATCCAAGGCAATGCTGTTTCAGCAGATCAGACACTCGGTGGGCCCTGAGATAGTGTTGTTAGCTGATACACTACAGCGAGAACAGAAACCCTATATCTGGAATGTGTGTGTGTGTCAGATCGGGATGGACTGAGCCACAGATCCTGCTGAGGAAGAGCTAGGAACTCCTTGCTGCATACACGTACTGAAACATTGCAGAGAGGTCTGACTACCTATTACTGCCTATCAAAGTGCCCCAAATCCTGGTTCAAGCAACAATCACTAACAACAATCATTATCTCTCATTGTTTCCATGGGTCGGGAATTCCCCAGGGCTCAGCAGGGCTGTTCCGAGTTCTCCAGAAGCAGAAGCAGACCCTGAGGCAAGACTTTTTGAGCAAGCAACTTGCTAAAGGAAGTCGGGAGAGATCTGGAAGGCAAGGAAGAAGGGGAAGCAGGAAGAGGAGGAAACCAAGGCAGGGTGTGGTCTCGTCAGTTCTGCAGAAGGCTGGCTCCACCTGGTCCACTGTACACCTCTGGAGTGTCCGTTCCATCTCAGAGTTGTCCTAACCTGATGCGAGGGGCCTGAGCATTCTTATTCCACACCTGTCAGTCATTGGTCCTTTACTACCCTGGACAGCAGGGGCTAAACCCCCAGGCATGCCTGGCTCTACTGATGCAGACCCAGTGTCCCCGTTAGATTGCTTTTAAAACTCTTTCTTGATTTGCAAAAAGGAAATAATATTCATATCTATCTTATTTCTTAGGACTAAGTGAAATTATGCCTACAAATTTCTTACTTCAGTATCTGGTACTATGCAAGAACAGAACTGAAACTCATTATTTGCAGCAGGAATT
The DNA here is from genome assembly GCF_963924675.1 of Phocoena phocoena. NCBI lineage: Eukaryota > Metazoa > Chordata > Mammalia > Artiodactyla > Phocoenidae > Phocoena > Phocoena phocoena. Next base: position 24,798,326 of record NC_089235.1, on the reverse strand, counting down.
ATCCAAAAGATAAAATTGCTCCCTTAATTATCAAAAGCAAATGTGAGTATCAGGAACTTCTGAATGGATTCCAAGAGTATCACATTAAAGGATTTTTAGGGATGCCAGTTGTAGATTCTAGCTCCTCATTACCCTCTTACAAGAACTTATTCTAGATTCTCTGAGTTAGCCTACACACCAAGATGCTTTGTGCTGGCTTATGGGGTTTCTTGTTTCTCTTAAGTTGTTGTTAGTAATATTTTACTATATTGGTATAAAATTAACATTCAAACTTATTTCGCTATATTTAAGAAAGTAGGCTTTCTATTTTAAAATACATAAATATTGTCATGTTGAATACATTTCTAGACATTCAAAACACTACCTGATATACAGAAAATCCTTCAAAAAAGAAAGTGTTGAATAAATGAATTACTGAATGTTAGTCATAATAATTGGGGAAAGTGGGGGAAATTACAGATCTATAATCTCTAATCCACAAATCCAAATCCAAAAGACTCTGAAAAATGATTCTTTTCATAATTTAGTTGGTGGCAAAACCTAATTGGACCTGAACTCACTTGGCAGCAAAGCCTGAAGCAAACCGACAGAAGGCCATGTCAAAAAAATATATAGTCTTTATTTATCCCATTTTGTGTTAATATTTAAATGTTCCACTGCAGATATATTAATGTGTTTGATACAGGGTACTGTCCCCAGGTGTCTATGGGAGACATATAATACATGGGTAAATATATGGATATCATATACACACTATATTGACTTTCTAAAATGCAAATCAAATTCTGAATTCAGAGATATATCTGGCCCAAGGGACTGGGATATGAGTGTCTACATTTTGCTATGACTTTACCTCGTGCCACTTGCACTCGCTATTCCTTCTGCTAGAAATACTCTTTCCATTCCTTTCCCGCCTGGATCCTTTTCTTCCTTCGGGTTTTGACTTAAATTTCTCCTCCCCAGAGACACGTTATTGGTTCATGCTGTTATTCTCCATCAAGCACCCTGTTTAGTCTTTCACAGCAATTTTGTCAACCTATAGTTATTACCTTAGGGTTCTGTTTATTATCTATCTCTCCCTCCAGACTCTAAACTTTATGAAGTCAGGGACTTTTCACCTTTATTCAATTTTGTATGTCCAGCTCTTAGCACAATGCCTGGCACATTGTAGGGGCTCAATGTACATTTGCTGAATTGAATGAATGAATCAGTCAAACAATTAGTCCATTCAGACATGCTAACATTGGAATGGGACTCAAAGACCTCATCTGCTAATTAAGCAAAGCTAATACAATAAAGAAGAACTGACTTGTATGTGAATTTGTTATTGGTACAAAGAAAATATTTCTCTTAGGTCCAAAAAGAATGACTGCAGGTATACAAATCTGTGTATAGTGAAATAAGAGACATGATAGAGAAGATGTGATTCTCTACTTGGCAAATACTCTGATGACACTTTAATAAAATTACCTCCTGGACATAACTGCCTTCATTAACATTGTGTTACCTCATTCTAATCTGGTGCCTTATTTTAATAAGTGTATTTGTGCCTGTGATACGTGGACTTGAAACAACACCATTTTCCCATCGACTGCCCAAACAAACAGAATTGACAGATTTAAACTTTCTGGGATCCTAGAATTACCACCTATTTCCAGAGTAAAGAATTTAAGTTCTCATCAGAACTCATCATTAATCACGTCAACATGAAATCAGAAGGTTTTGAGATTATCTCATCTGTGTTATGATGATTTCTCCAAGGTTTCTGGGTGTGGTACACACCTTTTAGGAGGATGCGTCGTATAGGTCAAGCTCCAGAACTAGCCATTTTCCAAAAGTCTGCTTGTTCCAGAAAGAGTGGCATTTTTTTTCTTCCTGTGCTTCTGCCCTCTGCAGCTAAGAGAGGAAGCTGAGTTAGTGGTTAGCGCAATAGCCTGAGTTAGCAACCTTCATTTCTATATTTGGTTATGTGATTTGCTGAAAACCTTTTTCAAACCAACTCTGTCTAAATTTTGAAAAAAGTCTTTATTCTCTTATATGTAACTTTTCTGAACTTCTGTGTAAACACTATTTTCACTGCTACTGTTCTGAAACCCTGAAACATATTTCTGGGATTTTTTTTTTTCTCATGTATTTCTTTTAGTAATGGTCTGGTTGGAGAATTCAATAAACCAACAAAATAACCAAGCAAAAAACAAACTAAACTGAATACTAGGGTCTTGGTGGCATGCCCCATAATTTTCACACAACCTAGAGCCATCCACTCAGATGAGAATGAGAATGGAGGCCCTTGGAATTATGCCCAAGTGAACATCATGGCCTTGTGTAAAGCCCAGCAAATGAGAAAGAGCAAAACCGCCCATCATAAATAACTTTAACTTTTCAAAAAGGATGACTTTAGAACCAACATTTCCCTCGCTCTAGATCTTTAATTGTATAAAGGAAAAGATGTGCTCCTTGCTAAAACAGTTAAATTGCATCTTGGGGGCAAAATATTTTATAGGGTAGAAGTTTCCTTAATCACGTGCTACAGCACTCTACCACTTTGTGAGGTTAGCTTTGTTTGCAGCCTGGCAACTACTTGGCCTGTGTTTTAAGGAAGGCTGAGTAAATGCTGTGGGGACCTATCTAAAGGGTAAATGCTATTGTAAATGTTTTTTAATGATTTTATTACTTTAATGTATATGAATGTTCATTGAACCATTGTTCATAACTGAAACTTTCAAAAAAAACATTTATCAATAGAAAATTGATAAAATAAAAAATTGAGTTGAAGTAAAGTTAAATACTGTGAGGTTTAAAAAATGTGAATCTATATTTGTTTGAGTTAAAAAAAAAAACAAGTAAGCCAACAGAATACTGTGTTTTATGATCCCATGTATAAAATGTTTGGGGTCTATATGCACATAAATTTATAAAGAATTATTTCAATGCCTCATAACCAAATACTAATATTGATTTTCTACGGAAGTGAGTCTTCCAGGACTATTTATTTTCTTATTTGTATTTTTCTGCAGTATCTTCTAATATACTATTTATTTATCATTAAAAATACAGAGCAATTTGCATTATGTTTTTGCATTTTTCTTATTACAGATATATAAGCAAGTAAATAAGAAATTAAACATCACCCCAATCCCAAGAGATAACCACTGTTAACATTTTTGTATATTTTCCTACATGTATGCACGTAATGTTACACAAATGGGATGTGTACATAATTTTAAAATGTTTTATTTTATATTAGACTATAGTTGATTAACAATGTTGTGTTAGTTTCAGGTGTACAGCAAAGTGATTCAGTTATACATATACATATATCTATTCTTTTTCAAACTCTTTCCTGTTTAGGTTATTACAGAATATTGAGCAGAGTTCCCTGTGCTATACAGTAAGTCTGTGTTGGTTGTCTATTATAAAAATAGTAGTATGTATATGTCAATCCTAAACTCCCCTACATAATATTTTATAGTCAGGATTTTTTTCACCTTAGAGCATATTATGAGGTTTCTTCCAAGCTCTTGTTAGTCTTTTTACTTTTTTAAATGCCTGTTAGTGTTTTATTGTATGGACACATCATGATTATTTAATCAGCCCTCCATTTCTAGAAAGTTATGTGCCTTCCAATTTTCTGCCGATATAAATAGCACTTTGATGAACATCCTTGTAACAAAATTTTCAACCACTAGAAACTATTTTTCTAAGACAATGGAAGATGAAATCAGCCTGTCTACCATCAGACAAAGGTCAATTGTTCTCTTTGTTGCCAAAAGTACAGCTCAGCCTCTCAGCCACTTCTTCTGGATCCACAAATAAATACTTCAGGGCAAAACCAGCCCTATTAACTGAACTTGTATCTCTGGATTCCCAGATCTACGCCAAGTAATTTCTCAGTATTTTATTAGCTCTTTGTCACTTTAAGGAAATTTAAATATATATATATATATATATATATATATATTTTTTTTTTTTTGTCCAGTATTTTCAGTTTTTAGTAAGAAGAATTTCCAAATATCAAGTTTTCCATTACCGAGAGTGAAACTAGGGTATTTTTTAAAGGGCTCTGGCATTTCCTACTTGAGACCCTCCATGGTTTCCCTTGACCTTCAGACAAACCCAAATCCCTAACTAGAAGTACCAGGTCCCACAGGCTCTGCTTCCTACTCAGATATCAGACTGCATCTTGTCCCTCATTGCTTCTCTGTCCATCAGCTTCTGTCACTCTGCCCCCTGTCCGCTCCACAAAGGGTTTTTGCAGTTGCCCTCCTCTGCCTGAAAGACTATGCCACCAGACGTTACTTGCCTACCTTCTGCTCCTGATTCAGGTTTGGGTTCAAACAATACTTCCCCTGAGAAGCCTTCCTGGCCATCCCATATAAAGAGTCTTCAACCCTACTCACTCTTTCTCATACTACTTGGTTTCACTTTTTTCTTGCGCATTTATCACTCTATACCACTTGGTTTAACTGTGTGTATTCTATCTTTTCTCACCAGGATGTCAGTTCCATGAAAAGGACCCTGGCCCTGCTCTATCTCGTTCTTCATATCATGCGTCACAAGCACTTTTAAAAAGTGCTCTGTGAAAAGTATTATTATTTCCTTTTCATACATTTTCAAAGCGTGCAGTGTGGGAGGAGGAGCCTGTGAGGAGATGGACTTGTTCCTAAGTAAATGTCCATGTATAATCTGGTGACAAGAGCCTGACAGACCAGATGTCATAAGACAAGTTATTTTCCAGTTTCTGTGGGACCAATGATGTGTCGTCCCACCCTGCCTTTCACAATATTTCAAAACACGTGTCACTCAGCTTTTTAAACCACTTCACCATCTTCATCAGTTCTTCCTACTAACCCACATCACATGTGACCCACCAAACAGCAGTGAATTCTAAGAGGGAAACAAGAAAAAAGAAGAACAGTGAGTACAGGGAACCCAGGGGAAATCTATAATTACTCTCATAAACTAAAAAGTGAATTTTACTTTGCTAATAGGTTCATCTGTACCATTTTAATAGAGACACAGATGTAGAGAACAAACGTATAAACACCAAGGGTGGAGAGGAGGGGGTGGGATGAAGTGGGAGATTGGGATTGACATATATAAACTACCATGCCTAAAATAAATAACTAATGAGAACCTGTTGTATAGCACAGGGAACTCTACTCAGTGCTCTGTGGTGACCTAAATGGGAAGGAAATCCAAAAAAGAAGGAATATATGTATACATATAGCTGATTCACTTCTCTGTAAGCAATTATACCCCACTTTTTAAAAAATAGAAAAAAGTGAATTTTAAGTACAACATTAATAATCATTAGTTAATAAGCAGCAAGAATTGAGTAAGAGCCTCAACTGAGCTAGCAAAACTAAAACATGGTCCTCCATCATTTTATGGTCCTAGCATAATTTCAAATACCAGAATTTTGAGAAAACAGTTGACGAGATTAAGACTCAAGAAACCGCTAAATTAGCAATAAATGAAACATAATTATACTAGCATAGAGCAAAGCCACATGTTGCCTAGAAAGACCTCACAGGTGTGGTGCGCCAATAACCCTGCATCCTTAGGAACTCATTCTGCTTGAAGAGAACAGTCAATGCCCTCGCAGCACTCAAGGACATAATCTGAAAGTTAAGTCATCTCTTGCCTGTACATTTTTCTTTGGTGAGAACTTGACTTATGTTAAACCATTTGACTTGTGGTAAATTGTATCTAATCTGGACCACGCTCCACAAACAACTCAGGTCAAGTTCTGTTTGACAGACATTGCCTGTTGGCAGAATACTCAGCTGAAGTAAAATAAGTTTTAAATGTTGCTCACAATCGGGCAGCCTAGTTCTTGGTGAGGCAGAGTGTCACAGCATGCCAGTTCAGAAACTAGACTGAGTTCCTTACTTCCTATTTCAAACATTCATATTCTACAGTCATCAAGTACACTACCTCTGGGGTAAGTAAATGACCTAATTAAGTTGAATGATTTGTACAAAGGTAAGAAATATGGTTTAAAAAATAACATAAATTGAAGCAAAATCATAAAGGGTCTTAAATAATATTAAAATATGTTAAATAGCCACAGAAGAGCCATTAATTTATTAATGAATTTATTCATTTAACAGATATTTATTGAGCATCTTCTATGTGCTAGGTTGTTTCCTAGGTGAGTGATAGAGAACACGATAAAAACAAAGCTCCTTCTTCATGGAGCTTACTTTCCAGGGAGAGAGACAGATAATAACCACAAAAAAAAAATTTTTTTTAACCAAAAAATCAAGTAAACATATAGTTAGTCAGGACTAGTGACAAGGGCAAGAGCAGCATAGGGGAATACAGAGTATGCGGGAGGGGTGGTAGCAAATATACACTCTGGGGATGACTCACTGCTAGGGTGACATTTGAGAAGAGACTTCCTTTAAGGAAGTGAGAAAGCAGAGAAAGCCTGGGCATCAGATTTCAGGAGGTAGATTGTTCCAGGCAGCAGCAACAATAGGTGCAAAGGCCCTGAGGCAGGAGCATAGCTGTGTCAACAATGGTCTACTGGAAGGGAATATTTGCTAAGAGAGTGAAAGGAGAAAACAACCAGGAGAAGCGGCAAGATCACATAAGACCTCTGCAAATATTTTGGCTTCTACTCTGAATGAAATGAGAAGCCAGTGGAGGATTCTCACCAGAGGAGTGACATATTTAAACGTGTTTTTTAAAATGATAGCTCTGGAAGAATAAAAATGCAAACAGGGAGATCAAGGGAGAGAGAACAGCGGAGTCTGAATCATGGTGGTATCTGTGGAAGAGGTAAGAAGTACTTGAATTCTAGATACTTTCTGAAAGTAAAGCTGAAATCATTTGCTAGTGGATTAGCTATAGCATGGGAAAGAAAGAAAGGAATTAAAGATGACTCCAAAGCATTTAGCTAGAGAACTAGAAAAATAACATTCCCATGGATTGAGATGAACAAATACCACAAGAGGAGTAGGTTTGGAATCAAAATAAGAAAACTGATTTTGGAAAACATGAGGTTACCATCCTGTGCTGTCCAAATCAGCAGTTACTGACCATATGTGGGTATTTAAATTTACATTTTAATTAATGAAAATTAAATAAAATTTAAAATTCAATTCCTCAGTTGCACTCGCCGTATTTAAAGTGCTTCCATACCCACCTAGACGGGGTTAGTGCCGATGTGTTGAATAGTGCAGATGATACACTGCATTTCCATCACTGCAGAAAGTTCTGTTGGGCAGTACTGGAGAGACATTAAGCCTTTACTATGTGCTGGGCCCTATGCGAAGTGCTACAAGTCAGGCAATGTTGTATCTTTTTTTTTTTTTTAACATCTTTATTGGGGTATAATTGCTTTACAATGGTTAGTTTCTGCTTTATAACAAAGTGAATCAGTTATACATATACATATGTTCCCATACCTCTTCCCTCTTGCGTCTCCCTCCCTCCCACCCTCCCTATCCCAGCCCTCCAGGCGGTCACAAAGCACCAAGCTGATCTCCCTGTGCTATGCGGCTGCTTCCCACTAGCTATCAACCTTACGTTTGGTAGTGTATATATGTCCATGCCTCTCTCTCGCTTTGTCACAGCTCACCCTTCCCCCTCCCCATATCCTCAAGTCCGTTCTCTAGTAGGTCTGTGTCTTTTACAAAGGGTATAACTAGAGTTCAGAGGAGTTAAGTAACCCTGCCCTAAGTCACACAATTCTTAAAAGGGTAGAGAGCCAGAATTGGATTCCAGTATTGTCTGCTTCCGAAGCCCAAACACTTAAATCATCACACTAAATTTTAGAGAGATTAAACCAGTATGAAATTAAACGTGACATCTATAGGGAAATGTCCAATAAGTTATCGGCAATAAAGTGTTGAAGCATAGAGAAGAAAACAGGAGATCTGATAGACCTGGGTGAAACTCCCAACACATGCAGTGTGTTGTAGAACTAAACAGAATACATTCCAACATACTACCAGTTAAGAGAAAATAAAAATATTCAATGAAGGCACTAGTTTATACCTTTTGACAAGAGGTGAACTGATGTTAAAGGATTGCTTAGCAGAAAGAAGGGCTTGATTGACACTAGATAAGATGAAGCTGAGCTACATTTGTTCTTGTTCTACCCAGTGGTTCTCAACTAGGTATGCTACCATACCCTTAGAAGACATCTGGAAATGTATAGGGTGTTTGGGGTAGACTGATGGGTGCCATGGGCATTTTGTGGCAATGATCTTAGGACACTGACTTGCCACAGCTCAGCACAATGAAGAAAAGTTCTCTCACCCAAAATGTCAACAACTCCCGCCATGGAAGAAACATGGGCCTACCCTTCCTCTAGTAATACTCCACTGTCCATAAACTGAAGCAATACAGACATTAGAACATGGTGCTGGTTGCACAGGTTTTAGTCAGATGAACTTGTGCTCCAATCTGTTCTGACTCGTACTAGCTGTACGGCTTGGTATCATTACCTAGACCCTGAGACTTAGTTTCCTCATCTAAGTAATGCAGAAAACATTTGTTAATACACATCATTTAGGGTGGTTCTGAGAATTATAAAACTCTTAAAAGTACTTGGCCCAGTGTTCGGTTCAGGGAGTCATATAAATGTACACTATTATTAGAAGTGGAAAAGGGGGATGAAAGAGGAACTCTAGTATGGAGACGAAAATAAACAAGATGAAATTCAAATAGAAAAGGAAGTCTAGAACAGCACTGTCCAACTAAAAATATGGACACCCCCCCAAAAAAAGGCCAGCACATGTAATTTTTTTTTAGCACATGTAATTTTTAAATATTCCCTAGCCACATTAAAAAAGACAAGAAACAGGTAAAATTAATTTGATTAATATACAATCTTTAGGTAACCAACTGTATCTAAAAATATGATTTCAACAGGTAATCAATATAAAAAACATCAGAGGTGTTTTCCATTTTTTTTTTTTTTTTTTTTTTTGGTATAAAGTTCTTTAAATCTTATGTGTATTTTACTTACCCAGTGCTCATCAGCCACCTGGGGCTACAGCTATATATTGGACAACACAGAGCTAGGGTATCAGTGAGTCCAACTCTTTCATTGACTGCTAGCTTTCAGTAATTAAAGATTCTTGCCAGCTAATATTTTAGTGCGTAGAGAGTAGTTTCAGAAAAGTCTCAGTTATTACATTTAGGTACTTTAAACTCAGGATCTTTATACCACTGAGAAGAGGCAGTGCTGTAGAATGATTGACCAGTCATGAGTGGACTCCATGAGTTGTAGGTTCCCACTCCAACTCTCCTGCTTCCTATGTCCTTGAACAAGTTAGGTAGTCAAAAACCTATTTTCTTATTTGCAGCACATAGATAATGTTACTAGCTCCCCTAAGTATTGCTCTGAGGATCATGTACATAGTTTTAGCCCAGTGCCTATAGGAATTTCTCCAAATGTGAATTGCAGATATTTGTTATTTGGCTTAAGAAATAGGACAGGAGTCACTAGAATTCTAGCTATTCTTTATATATGCACACAAGTATTTCATTCAGAGCTCAATTACTTTACGGCTTTTGTTAATGAGCACACTATGTGCTTTCAAAGCTGAGTGTTTCTTGTCACAGTGAGTGCAATGACTTGTCCTTGTGTTCAGATATACCTTAACCTCTGGAAGACTGCCTGGCACATGGTAGGTCCTCAGAAAGTTTATTAAATGAATTTCTGGCTCAGAATTCCTGAGTAATAGTTATAAGCACACTATTAAAAGTATGATTATTAGTCAATGATGGTGATTTAACCTTTATTCTAATATTTAAATTATAAAGTTTATTTATGTAGCTATTTTTCAACGAGAACAGTCTCTGCCACAAATTGAAGATTCTTGAGTTGATACAAAGTTCAAATAGCATAGGGCAAGATTAATGATTGGTAGTTTATTTGCCACAGAAGCAGCTCTACATATAAATTACTAAAATATAATCTCAATATGGTAACCTCAAGGCTACCCCAGAATTTATTCCATTCATAAATGTTAAAACTCATCACTAAATTCCTATAAAGCTTAAAAAAACATGCAAAACTGGTATAGCACAAACAGATTTATTTACTAACCAAAGAGATGATCCTAATTAAACCAACACTTTGAAATAGTTAAAGTAAAATGTTTGTGATAAAGATAACTGAACACAGTAATGAAAAAAAAAGCAGTATGGAGATTTGCTCATTGAACTGAGCTTGTTCATCCTCTCAGCTTCCTATCCAAAATGATGATGAAAGTTTTACTCTACTTTTTCATAGACCCGAGTACAGGTGACATTGTTCATGACACATACCTAGGAGAAAGAGTGATATTTGAAGAGTCAGGTTAGTCTTACATCACAGAGCAATTGGTGATAGTTAAATGCTAGGACCACGATCCTACAAAACGTTGTAATCTACTTCATAGACGAAGAAAATGCACTTTAGGATTCCTGGGTTTGAAAAGCTAGAACCTGTTATTTTGCTTATGACGAGCATATGCTTAACTGAAAACTAAATACTGATTTGCAATACCTAAACTATTCATTCAGTCTCAGCAAACACTAGTCCTCATATTAAAGAAGCAGAAAAACGTATGCCTAAGAATATATAGACATTTTTTTACAAATTGAAGGTTTGTGGCAACCCTGCATTGAGCAAGTCTATTGGCGCCATTTTTCCAACATCATTTGCTCACTTCCTGTCTCTGTGTCACATGTTAGTAATTCTCACAATATTTCAAACTTTTTCATTATTATTATATTGGTTTTGGTGATCAGTGATTAGTGATCTTTGGTATTACTATTGTAATTTGGGGGCAGTTATTAGCAATAAAGTTTTCTTGTTTGTTTTTTTGTTTTTTGCAGTATGCGGGCCTCTCACTGTTGTGGCCTCTCCCGTTCCGGAGCACAGGCTCCGGACGCGTAGGCTCAGCGGCCATGGCTCACGGCCCAGCCGCTCCGCGGCATGTGGGATCCTCCCGGACCGGGGCACGAACCCGTGTCCCCTGCATCGGCAGGCGGGCTCTCAACCACTGCGCCACCAGGGAAGCCCTAAAGTACTTTTTTAATTGAGGTATGTGTATTGTTTTTTCAGACATAAGGCTATTGCACACTTAACATAATAGTATAAACATAACTTATATGCACTGGGAAACCAAAAAATTCACATGACTCACTTTATTGTGATACTCAGTTTATTGCTGTGGTCTGGAATCCAACCTGCAATATCTCTGAAGTGTGCCTGAACTGTAAATGTAGCAGCAGAGCATGGACTAAACCCAGCTCCTGCTACGTCCTCTAGTACATCATCTCACTTCTCTATCTCTACAAAGGGCTTTCTTAGTTATTAGTGTTTTGTATTTACCTTGTTACTTTGCAGTTTTTTCCTTTCCAAACCTAGTTCTCCTGCTCATGATCAGTGATACAGAACACCTATGTGAACTACGAGTTCAAACAAGAAGCCCAATAAGATAGAAGATGTCAGACACCTACCACCACTAATTTTCCGTCTTCCACTTTTCTTGTTATTATGCTTTCCTTTCCATCCCATTCCTGACGTTGAACCAATGCGCCATCTGTAAAGTTGCAGACAGTCTGCCAAAATAAAGTATACTTTTTAATCTTCCAAAGCACAATAAAAGAGAGTTTCTGTGACTCATAACCTCCTTAATCAACATTTTTTCATCTTTTCCCTTCCGAGTCTACTTTATTAGCCCATACTGATTTCACTCGTAACACAGTTTACGCTGTATTACAATCTAGATGCACATAAGAGATACGCACTCTTTCTCGTGTCCCTTCAACTATTTTTACAAAATAGACTATGTTGTGAAGCTGGTACTTTCACTAATTTGTCACAACTCAATTCATAAAACAACTTGTGACTTTTTCATTAAGTCCTTGCCTGGAAGCAGTAAGACTGTTATTAATAGAATCTATCACTCTAGAAACTTCTGTGATATTATAAGTTAGGACTGACCTGAGTTTTTCTGCCATCAGCTGTAGTCTCTTCAAATTTCTCTCCCAGGATGCAGGAAAACTGTGTTGTTTTCAAAGCGGTCTCAGTTTTTATGGTGAGGTTTTTGCCGTCGGAAGTGATGATACAGTCCGGTTTAGCTATTGCACCCATTTTTCGCAGAGCTAGCCCCACTCCTGTAGAATGTTATATCATGTTAAACAACGGGAGGACCAAAGTTACAGTTTACATAATAAAAGCAGCAATTCAATTATAATCACTGTGCTGTGCATATTTTCACCTATTCACTTATCAATAACCACCGTGAACACATATCCAGTGCTCACCATGTGTTCATACTTGACATATATTATTCATGGCAGCCTTATGACAACCTTGTGGAAGGTGGGTACACTGTCTCCATTTTACAGGTGAGGAGGTGAGGCACTGAAGTAATTTACTCAAGCTCATTCAGCTAGGGAGGGAGGGGGCTGCGAACAACAATGCAGGCAGGCCGTGGGCCTCCAAATAGCTCAGCCACCATGCTCTGCTGGCTTTCAGAAAGCTAGGGAAGATATCCGAACTTCTACAGTTTCCTCAATTCTGCCAACCATTGTATTCTATGACTCCAGCCCACAGTCTGGCACATAAAAGGCCCCTGATAAATATTTGATTCGCAGACTATACAAAATCCACATTGATCCTGAGACACGCCAATTACACAAAGTTCTAAGAGTTAACTACACAATCATAAGGCTAGCAAACAGGAAAAATCTTACCCTCAAACAGTAACTATTTCAGAGCTGTGTAACTCAATTACTGGTTTGATATATTTAATTTATAATCTGTGTATTTCCCCTTAATGTTAACATTTAGTAGGAGACTTAGTTCTAGGCGAAATCTCGGTTTCACAAATGAGGAGATTACAACCTAAACAGAGTAACTGACTTGATGATGAACACTCAGCCAGGCTTGAAATGTCCCCGTGAAGACTTCTCTTTTGCCAGCTCAAGGCTGGTGCCTTGTTTTGTTAGAGTCATTAGTTATTCTCACTTTGGACAAATAAAAGGCTCTGCTTTTCCTACACCTTGATTGCTCTCTAATGAATTGAGCCTTGACAACCTTCATGACTCCAGCACTCTGGAAACCAGCCATCTGATAAACACATTCACTTTCAATGGGCAGAGAAACAGCCTTCTCCGGTCCTCACACATGTGAACAAACACAAATGTGTTTCTTTGATTTGAGTACGTTAGGTGGCTTTACTCACAGGCTCGTAAAGACACTCAAGAGTCACCACAGAACCAGCCTTAAGCAGCCACTGTCTTGCATAAAGGTTAGTGAAGGTGTGTTTCTGAAGTACCTCAGGGCCTAAGTCTTTGTAGCGACTTGTGCACCAGAAAGCAGTCACGTTAACATTTGTGGGAGGGCGGCTTCTAAAGCATCCCCCAGTCCCAGCAGTTGTCTCAGATAGGATCTTTGCCATGCTTCACCATCCCACTTCCTAGGGGCCTGTGACAAAGGTTCATCTTTGTTTGCCAATCTACCCAGTGTCTCAACCAGCATGCAATCGTTGTCACCGGCTCAGGAAAAAGACAGGAGAAAATTCAGCACTATTTTGAGTGACAACTTGAATCTTCCTACAGAGACTCATCCTTCCTTGGAAGGCTTTTAATAAGTCAAGTGCCTTCTGCAAAGCCACAGCCATCTTGGATGTGGTAGGAAAGCAGCCGCAGGAGGGACCGGCAGTTTCTGATCGCGGTTTCCCAACAAAGCCTCTCTGCCCTCCACCCTCTAGATGCAGAGGCCAGGGCCGCGGCGCACTGCCTCCCCATCCCCGGGCACAGTCAACCTCACTGCGCTCCTCCCACAGGCCACCCGCCAACAGGACAGCGCCGCCAGTGTCACGCCTCTGAGCGCCGCTCTGGGGCGCGGAGGCGAGGATGCCCCGAAGCTCCCCGGGGAGCCGTGCCAACCCAAAGGGCCCGGCGCACCCGGAGAGGGCGGGTGGGGGACCTGCGAGTAAGGGAGATGCAGCCGAGAGCGGAATGTAAGCTGAAACAGTAGCCCGGTTCAGACCCTCTAGAGGGTTTCTGCTAGAAACCGCGTCCCCGTGGAGAAGAGGGAGGGGACCCCGCGCGCCATCTAGGAACAAAGATGCGGCAGGGTGGGCAAGGAGAGTGGGTGCGGCCACGACGGAGTGAGTGCGAGTGAGAGGACGGGGTCGGGATTAGGGAGGACGAGTAGTGTCGGAAAAAAAATAGGTAAAGTTAAGAGGGCTGCCTAGAGGGGTCGAAAGAAGTGAAGTTGGGGGTGGGGGGGGTGAGCGCGCTAAAGGCAGGGAGCAAGTGCGGTGGCGCCCAGGGGAAAGCAGCAGAGAGCGGGGCAGACCGAGAGGCCCACGCTCTCCCCGCCGCTCGCCCGTGACGGAGGTGGAAGAGGATAACGGGGTCGGCGATAGGCAGCCAAGCATGCCCAGCCTCTGAGCCCAGCACGCCGAAGGGGACCTAGGGACAGATAGACATACACGTGCCACGTTGCAGCGCCGCATGCTGGGGAACCTCACCTACTTCCTTCATGTATTCGTCAAAGCCTTTGCTCTCTACTAAGCACCATCTTCCTACCAGCTGCTGAATGGTGGCCATGGTGGGCGCGGGCGGGCGAGCGTGCAGAGAAAGCGAAGGAGGGTCGGGCGCCGGGAACCTGGCGTGCGGACGCCAGGCCACCGCGGCTGCTTTATAAAGGCGGAGCGCGCGCAGGGCGGCGCCCGGCGGCCAATGAGAGGAGCGCCTCGCCCGCCCGCCCCCCCCTCCCCGCCTCCGGGCCTCGCTCCGGGGGTCCAGACAGGCAAACCCGCTCCACCTGCCCCGGCCGCGAGGACTCCTCCAGCGCCTCCTGCAAGCAGGGACTCGCCCGGCGCGCCCCACACCACACCGGACGCCAGCCCCTGCACGTTCCCGCGCCTCCTTACGCCCAGGAAGCCAGAGGGGCTACCGGCGGACCCGGCCCACCTATCCCACGTCAAGCTGCCGTCCCTCTTCGTTCAAAACACCCCCAAAGAATCGATTAGCCTTCGCTCCGCTCCAACGGCAGGAATTGATTGATCGGTAGTTTGATTGATCGATTGATAAACTTCTTTGCCTCACTAGTCACTGCTCGCAGACAGGGGGCAAACCCTCATCCCACACCCTCCTGAGACAACCCGTTCTCCCCACCCTCAGGCCACTCCCGGACCAAATGGGGCCTCAGGCTGGGTGTATACCTGAGTTGAGTTAGACCATTTTATCAGAAAGTGCTGGGTGGGTGGAGATATCCCAAGAAGTTGGTTTTCCAAACTCAGACTCTGTAGCAGGTATCAGCTTAAGTGATTGCCACTGCTATTAAATGTTCTCATTCAAGTATGTTTTATTATTTATATTTCCAGTTTCCCCTCAGGCTCCCAAGTCTTTAGATTCCAGCGCTTCTCCTCTTCACCTTTAATCATAATAATACCCCGTGTTTGTATGTAGAACGTCATACTTTTCAAAGCGTGCTTGTCGCAGTATCTTACTTGGTGCTCCTGGGTTTCTGTGGGAGTGAGCTGGGATGAGATGAGGAAGTTGCCACACAGAGAGGGTAGCCAACTTGGTGAGGATAAGGTCCATTTACTGAGTGCCTCCTTGCTGGATGCTGTACTTCCTGGCTCCTTTATATCCATTAACTGATCTCCACTAGATTTTTGCTGAAGAATATTATCCCAACTTTCTGAAAGAGAGATATGGCAGGGAAAGTTTGCAGAGTGGCAGAACCAGAATGCCTGTCCAGATGCTTCTCACTCTAGACCTTGTGAAATAGGTCCACACCTGGCTCACTCTCCTCAAGGGATTAAGAGTAGAGGCTACAGTCCCCTGAACTATTCCAAGACACTAGCTCTTGTACCTTCCTTAACAAACTGAAATCTCAGCTTGGTTTGTCATCTCCCAGCGTGACTCAGGACATTTACTCCCCTGCACTGTAGCCCTTTCTAGTTCCTGCCCTAATTTTAGGGTCATCCCAGTTTTCCTTGTGGTACCATTTTAATACTGAGCGACTCAGGCCATGCAGTTGTGCCACTAAGGGCCGGTAGGTCACACACCTGAGGCTCTACTGCTCGGCAAACATTCACATTCTGAGGGCAGCTGAGCGTGTCATTTGTTCAGCAAAGCAAGTGCTGGCTTCCAGACACTTAGCGCGGCCCGCTGCCCCTCCTCCTGGAGAAGCAGTTCCTACGTGTTTGGACTTGCCTTCTTAATGTGCTAGCTCGGCAGGTTTCGTCCATTTTTGTATAGAATATGGTGATAATACCCAGGACTCAGTGCCGGAATACTAATGTTTAGATTATCATAGTCAACCATGCTATAGAAATATCAGAAGGAAATTGGCACTATAGTACTAAATACTCAGGTACTTAAATTGTTTTTATACCAGAGGCGTTACCCAAAACTTAACTTTTAAGCACACTCTTTGATGTGATGAGTGTGTAGATGAAAAATGTCCCTGCCACATCAGTAAACAAAGGATGCTGCAACCATCAAGGCCTCAGCCACAGCAGCGCCCTGACTGTGCGCCTGAGGGGATTCAGGATGGAAAAAAGCAAAATACTGGCCCTAGATAGTTAAGGCCCGTATCAAAGGTATGGTCCCAGGCCCTTGCATCTTCCCATATATAGAAGAGTGTTAACTTTGTTAACTTGAGATGTCTGGTTTTCTTTAATTAACAGTAGTCTTATGGTGCTCTTTCTGGGTTTTGTTGTAAAAATTCCCCTATATGCTGACTCCTTCATTCCCTCTTTGGAGCAGTCCCTCAGAGCTATTGGAGAGGCTGTCTTCCAGGCTTAAGTCCTCAGAAACTCCACCAAATTAAACGTAATTCTCAACTTTTAGGTTGTGCATTTCTTTCAGTTGACAAGTGGAAACAATCCTTTCGTGGTTAAAACACATCAACAAACATAAGAGATATAGGCCAAAATGCCTGTTACTGTCTCTCATGGAAAAAAGAGGAAGGGCATTGTGATTGCTCTGCTACTGTGGGCAACACACTTAATCCCTTGTTGTCTGATGGCTCTCATCCCTATTACAAATACAGAGAGAGATTGAAGTCCATTATTTCTAAGGGACCTCAAGCCCAAAATTCAGATTCCCTTCCTTTCTTAATACTAGTAATGGGGCTTCCCTGGTGGCGCAGTGGTTGAGAGTCTGCCTGCCGATGCAGGGGACACGGGTTCATGCCCCGGTCCGGGAAGATCCCACGTGCCGCGGAGCGGCTGGGCCCGTGAGCCATGGCCGCAGAGCCTGTGCTCTGCAACGGGAGAGGCCACAACAGTGAGAGGCCCGCGTACCTCAAAAAAAAAAAAAAAAAAGAATACTAGTAATGGATTACAAGCTCTGGAAAACATTGAATACTTTCTTAACCTGCTAATTAAAGTTCTGTTCTAGACTACTTAACTTGAACCCAGTATAAGTGCAAAAACCAAATCTGTTGTGAAAACAAATCTGATTAAAGTCTTGTATGACTTTACGGGACTGTGGACAAAAAATATCGCCTGCTATTTCAGTAAACAGAGGATGTTGCTGTGGCCATAAAGCCGCCCCCGATGTGTGCTCTGAAGGGATTCAGGATGGAAGGAAAACAGCATCTTGGCCCTAAGTAGTTAAGGTGCATAGCAAAAGAATAATTTCAATGAGCCCAGACACTTGCATCTTCCCATACAAAGAAAAACACTAAAATCATTAACTCGAGATGTCTGTTTTTTTGTGTTTAGCAGTAATATTTTGATATTCAACTACATGGTTTTGTTTGTTTGTTTGTTTGTTTTACCAGCACAAAGTCTTCTATATCCTGGCTCTTCCCTTACCTCTTTGGAGCAGTCCCTCAGAGCTATCTGAGAGGCCGTATCCCAGGCTTAAGTCCTCAGAAAGTCCACTGAATAAAACATAATTCTCAGTTTTTAGGTTGTGCATTTTTTTCAGTCGATGGGATGGTTGAGTATCTCTTCATTGGAAAAAGGGAGGAGAATTATCACTTGATTGAGATTAATTACATTACAATACAAGGAACAAGGGACAACAGTTTTATCCTAGCCTGTCCTTACACACAGAAGGAACTGTGCTGGTCATTAGTTTTAGTGGCAGCACAGTGACAGTATAGGTGTCACATCATGTGTTCCTTCGTGCTGGAGGATAATAATACATTATTCTTGTAGATGAAAATGGTTGAAGAATCCTGAATTACTAGCGACTCTTCCCCCAGTGGCTCTAGTAGGCTACTAGTTATAAGACAGATGCAATTTTCTTTAATATCTCTAAACCTCAGTTTTCTCATCTATGGAATTAAGGAGGTAAGGATTAGACTAATTAATTTCTTAGAATCCTTTCAGTTTATGAAGTACTCCTGCAGTAGTTGATAGCCCTGAAAAATACACTCAAAATTACTCCATTTCCACCTAGTGGTAAAACGGAGTATTTTTCGCAGGTTTTCTTTGATAAGTGTTAGTAGCTTGTCAGCTTCCACAATCACACACATACTGTTGGTGTATATCGTGTAATTTTGCTTAAGACAAGTTCCCAGCTGCAGTCTGTATAGATGAATGTACATTCCACAAAGTTAGTTATAATGTATAATCATTTCCTAGGACAGCAAGCATTGGTGGCCTGGAAGCACACTGCTGGTAGAAAAAGAAAGAGCACTACATTAAATGAGTCATTGCAGAGATTACACAAAGCAATCCGTGTTCAGACCATTGAGTCTTCTCTAAGTACATGCCCAGATGAATCCAAGAAGGAGGAGGAAAAGCAAAGTGATCACTATAAAGCATTATTTCTCAAATTTTAGTATGCAAATCACCAGGGGCTCTTGTTAAAAACACAGAAACTGGGCTTCCCTGGTGGTGCAGTGGTTGAGAGTCCGCCTGCCGATGCAGGGGACACGGGTTCGTGCCCCGGTCTGGGAAGATCCCACATGCCGCGGAGCGGCTGGGCCCGTGAGCCAGGGCCGCTGAGCCTGCGCGTCCGGAGACTGTGCTCCACAACGGGAGGAGGCCGCAACAGCGACAGGCCCGCGTACCGCAAAAAGAAACAAACTGGAAAAAAAACACAGAATCTGATTTAGTAGGTCTCTGGGCATAAGATCGTGCATTTCTAATGAACTCCCAGGTGATGCCAGTGTTTGGGTCTGTTCGCCTGCCCACTTCAATCTATACCCTTAAGTTATATCAAACTTAAAGGCATAAGTTGAAAAGCATGTAGTGAAATGTTTGCTTTATTCTCCCATGCGTTTTCCCCATGTTGCCTTGCCTCTTGTGTTCCTGAATTCCTCCTTTACAGCAATAGTTTCTCAGTTGAGTGACTCACTGTTAATAATGAGAAACCAATCCGAGTTTCCAATGAACCACATTCTGTTCTCTAGGTTGGCTAAACGCCATGATTTCCTACAGGAACTGGGAGCTGAGTGGGTGTTATCACTGAGGGAAACCATGATCTTGGTTTGGCTCTATCTTAGAACGTGGATAAAGAATATTTGTGTCACAAATCTCATGTCTTGTCATCTATCTTGTAGCTTCAAAATAATAGCTAATCCCTCAAGTCAAAGCTGAGGTTCCTAATGGCCTTTCTGCCCTGATAGATTAGCAGAACTGAACACAGTGTTTTGGGCACAGTGCAAGATATGGTGCTTATGGGTCCCAGGTAGCCTTGGGACAGGTCTGACTGATGATTGTTGTCGTGTTGTAATTATAAACAGTACTCTCAGTCCAAGTATCTCAAATTGAATGATGTTGGATGAAGAGTTGTGAAATGTAATTCTCACCTATCCGGCAGTTCCAAAGCCTAAATTTCAAGTATGACATTATCATGGGACTCTAGTATCATCTAATGTAAAACCTGAAGGTTGCCTTACAGGAGGGAAGAAAGACCGTGAGGCAGAGTCAGTCCTTCTCTATTCATCTGACCTTACACAAATATGTCATGTGCGCACTGCTCCGCTTACCCACACATGAAAGGCAAGCACACGACAGACTCCTTTGATTCAAGTCAGCCTGCATTTTTAGACCACCTAACAATCATGTGGAATAGGCTGTAGTCCTTGTCTTCAAGGAGTCTGTCACCTAAGCTTGCACCAGTTAAGGAACTGCATTCGTATATTTTTTTAAATGTAATCAACATTTAGTAAAATTTTTCAACACATTCTGAAAATTTTCAAGTATTAAATGTCTTTGAAAATATCAGATAAATTCATTCGATAACATGAGGTGAATTTTCCAAGAATCACCACAGTCTTTTGCGGGGGGTGAGCTGTGTATATCGTCTGTCCTAATTGCTTTCAATTGTATCTGGAAACTAGATTTTTGATTGTTTGTTTGTTGGTGTGTTAGTTTGAACAGGTCATCTCTTTGGCAGGAACAAGGTGGGTGTACCATCCTGTTTAAAACTAATGTGCCAAATGCCACAAAGCAACCTGAGGTAACCTGTGCTCAGATTAGAAAGACCTTGTCTAATATTGGGTTACAGATTGTGAAGCAACCCACATCAGTACCCAGCTCTCCCTTTGTTTTAGTGTTAGTGCATCACCAAGTGAACCATAAACAGACACTCGGCTGTCCCTAAGGTTGTTGCATGTGGTGAGATACACAACCAACCTGCATAGTAAAATCTGCCAGTGTACGACTCACAACAGGGATTCTCCACCACCCTGGCCAGGCTGGGTAAGGACCAGAAGATCCTGCTGTGTTCCCTTTCTCGTGTCATCGACATCCTCTTTTGCGAGAAGAGACTCAGAAGCAAAGCTTAATGATTTTCCCACACATCCTCTGATACCTCTGTCTTTCCATAGAAATTATAGGTGGATCCAAGGGGGGGAATATGGCTCTGTTATGACAAGTTTTATTGTATTTGTCGCACAATATAAAATAGTATCACTTCTGCAGCTGTATTCGCAGCACATCATGCAAAGTAATAAAAACTCTACTTAGTCAAGAAAGACAGATAAAGGTACCATAACAAATCCTCTGAGAAGCTACAAACCCAAACCAGTCTTGCAACTGAAGCCTTAAACTTGCCTTTCAGCCTTAAACTGAAATAGATCCTGGAACTCCCTTCTCATCTACTATTCTAGAATAGGTCCCGCTTCTGGAAACAGGAAAGAATGTCACTTACCAGTGTCTCTTTGAACGTTACTTACTATATGAAAGTCACTTTATGCCACTTACCATACAAAAAAAAAAAAGTTTTTTTTCAAACTAAATATCTCTCCATTGTATTGTATTTTTGCATTTTGGTTGACATGATCACTTCTGAGATATACTTATAGAAACAGAAGTTGGGCTCCATTACAGAACAGAACATCATAACTGCCTAATATCTCGTTTGAAAGCAAGTGAAGATATAAGTCCGAATTGGAAACAAGATAAAAAGCGCTTCAGAATTCAACAAACCTCTTATTAATCACTTTCCAGTAGACATGAGTCTTGTGAAAATCGCAGCAAGTTTCCTTTTGCTTTCATCTTTCCTGAGCAAGTGGCAGCAGCTCCTCATTTCATAGAGCAAGGCTCCAGCTCTTTCGCACACTGACTTTCACAACCCCAAGCCCTAAGGCCCGGGTGCTCTGAGGGAATCGAACTAGTTCAAGTCAGTTATGCATATTCAGAAGTAAAACTTGATCTCTGGTGCCCACACCCAAGTCATAGAATTTTTATTTGCATATTTTGGCAGTAATTTCTGGTCGGACCTGATCTCTGCCCAATTAGCTCTTATTAGTTGAGCAGACGTATTATAAGCAAATCCTTTAAAGTTATATACTTTCACTTCTGAATAGGGATGTGTGACTTGAATTCAGAACTAAAGGAGAATCTTATGTCCATGCCACTCTCTCACTTTGTCACAGCTTACCCTTCCCCCTCCCCATATCCTCAAGTCCATTCTCTAGTAGGTCTGTGTCTTTATTCCCGTCTTACCCCTAGGACATATATACACTACCAAGTGGGAAGCAGCCGCATAGCACAGGGAGATCAGCTCGGTGCTTTGTGACCACCTAGAGGGGTAGGATAGGGAGGGTGGGAGGGAGGGAGACACAAGAGGGAAGAGATGTGGGGATATATGTATATGTATAACTGATTCACTTTGTTATAAAGCAGAAACTAGCACACCATTGTAAAGCAATTATACTCCAATAAAGATGGTTTAAAAAAAGATGAAGGTAGGAGAATTTTCTTTTTTTTGTCTCATCCAAGCCAAAATATTATTTATCAAAATAAAACTAATGACCTATTATAGTTATTGAATTTCTAGAGCCATTTTGCCAAAAGCAAGCAAAGTATTTGTGGTATTCACACCAAATATCAACCAAAGTAGTGGTCAGAAAAGCCATTGTGATAGATCTTTATGAGCCCTCATTTATCAGAAATTTCAATATAATTTATTATCTGAGAAGAAGCCAGATTTCCAGTTGCTCAGAGCAATCTATAGCATACAAGAGGCTGGGTGAATCATAAAATAGTAACTATAGACCAAAGATTTAGGTTGTACATGGGCAATCATTAAACTCTTCCAAATAGCACTTTCACAGTATTGCACATCCAGTTAGGCAGAAGTTAAGCTTGCTGTCAAGGTGACCCAGAAGAACCTTCTCCCACAGCACTTGCCTATTGTACCCTTCACTCTGTCTAATAGGACCACTCTAGGTACCCAGGAACAGCTTCTGATTCTCCTGTCTCTAGGACATTGTTCACCTCTGGAATGCACCCTTCCTATTCAGTCTTTTTTAACAACTTTATTGAGGTATAATTGATATACAAAAAACAAAAGACACATATTTAATGTATACTATTTGATGAGTTTGGACCTATGCATACACCCTTGAAAGCATCACCACAATCAAGGTAATAAACATATCCATTACCTCCAAAAAAAAAAAGTCCCTTAAAACAAATAAATCCAGTCTCTTATTTAAATCCTTCTGGTGATAGAGACCTCGCTTCCCTACCAAGAAGCCCTTTGTGTGTTTAATTGGGAGAAAGCAGTGATCACTATTGCGCTGAAATCTGCTTTCAATAATTTCTAGCTATTGGTCTTAGTTTTACCCTCTGGCATAACATAAAATGTCTGCTCACTTATTCTCTCATGGTGGGCCTATGTGTCTGATGATGGTACTTCATCCACATAACAAAGCGAGAGAGAGGCATGGACATATATACACTACCAAACGTAAGGTAGATAGCTAGTGGGAAGCAGCCGCTTGGCACAGGGATATCAGCTCAGTGCTTTGTGACCGCCTGGAGGGGTGGGATAGGGAGGGTGGGAGGGAGGGAGACGCAAGAGGGAAGAGCTATGGGAACATATGTATATGTATAACTGATTTGCTTTGTTATAAAGCAGAAACTAACACACCATTGTAAAGCAATTATACCCCAGTAAAGATGTTAAAAAAAAAAAAGAAAAAGAATAAAACAGAGTACTAAAATCTATTGAACTTGTAAAAAAAAAAATCATAGGTCAATATCTCTGATAAAAAAAAAATTGCTTACAGATCCAAATATACATAAAATACTTTGGAGAAAGAGAACTATAAATAAAATTCTATAAAATATACCTTATGTGTGTATGTGCGTGTATACATGTGCATGTACATATATGTATATGTGTATGTGTATACATATTCTCTCTCTCTCTGTATATATATACATACATAGAGAGAGAGGTATTAATTATAGCAAAAGGAAGAGTGAAAAAGAACAGTAATTCCAATTACATTTTTAATTTAGAGTAAGCTAGAGGCTAGGAAGGATCAAGTAATAATGACTCCAAAAACTTGTTTAACATGACTATTGCAAAACATTCAGAAGAAAAATCATTTCCACTCTACTCAGCATAAATAGAGTATTTCATAATCCAACTGCAGCTATTGTCTGAACGCCGTTTTTCCAGAGTAAGCCATAACATAATCCCAAATTACAGGTTTACCAAGACTATCAAATATATTCAGTGATTCAGTATTAAAAACACTTCATAGAGAGAAATATTAAGGGAAAAATAAGAGAAGGGGATTAGCCTAAAATTATTTCTATCAATCCATATTTGGCCTATGAAAATAATAATTAACAAGTGATGATTAGAGCAATACTCGTGTATGGCTTTTAAATAGCTTTGGGAAATTTAAGACTAAAATTAATTATGTGGTTGTTTGGCCTCCACCCTTATCCCTCAGGAAAACCATATATCATAATAACAATATGTGTCATAAACACACATACACAATTTGCTCACTATTTAAACTGTCACAGGGCCTTTTAGTTTCCTTAGAGAAGCTTTTTTTTTAAGAGTCATAATCGTTGTGGTCTCAATTCTCCTTTGCCTTCATTTCAGTTGGATAAGCTTATCTCAGAAAGATCGTTTGAGAATTGAGTCAGAACAACTTTTGTCTATTTCATAACCCTCTGCTTCAACATTTTAAGATATGCCAGGCAATAAAAACACTGGCCTCACTCATAAAACAACAATTTTATTAGTTATCCACTCTAAAGTCACAATGGTATATTTGAAAGAATAGTATCCTAAGATGTAGGAAACCCTAGTTCTCGACTTTTTATTCTGCTACTAAATAACTGTGTAAACTTAGATTTTTGTTTCCTCATCTGAAAAATGAGAACAGAGTAAATCAAAGTTTCAAGGATGTATATATTAATTTCACAGAGCTTTTCTTTAACAACCTAAAAAGAAAGCTGCACTGACAAAAACAACAAAAAACCCTAATTGTGTACTTTAATTATTTGTCATCTAATTTAAGGGTGCAATATAATGGTTGAAAATTAAAATATATGTCACTGACTCTTCAGATTCAGACTCCTGGGAAAATGTCATAATATGATCCTTACTACTTTTGTCCAGCCCCCTTCTGCCCAGCAAGATCTTGCTGAAGGGGGCATTATAAGCAGAGAGATGGAAGAGTCCCCTGAGTCAAGAAAATGGCAAGTGAGAAATTCTCAATGATTTGGGTGAGAGTGGGGGGCAGGTTCTCCAAAGAATCCATAGTAACATCTCATGAAAAAAAAAAGTAGGCAGCTTTAAATATTCACTAAGAGCAAAACAAATTTCAAATGAACTTTATTATTCAGATGTAAATAAGTTGTAGCTCAAACCATTCCAGTCAAATAAGATTTTTTCTATCTTTTTATTTTTTCCTCTTTTCCCCCCCGACTAGAGCAGCCAGAGGTGGAGGTGGAGGCAGGAAGACCGTTGAGGAGAGGTCTCCACCTTCCCCCTCAGAGGTTCTCCAAGCTGTGAAGAGGCTGAGGGAGAGCAGAAAACTGCTTGCTTCTTTTTTTTTTTTTTTTTTTTTTAATGCGGTATGCGGGCCTCTCACTGTTGCGGCCTCTCCCGTTGCGGAGCACAGGCTCCGGAAGCGCAGGCTCAGCGGCCATGGCTCACGGGCCCAGGCGCTCCGCGGCATGTGGGATCTTCCCGGACCGGGGCACGAACCCGTCTCTCCTCCCTCGGCAGGCGAACTCTCAACCACTGCGCCACCAGGGAAGCCCCTGCTTGCTTCTTGCACAGTGAGAAGTTCCACTCTTTAAACCTGCCAGTTACACGTGTATTGACTTAACGTCTGTGAAATGTGCAAGTTACTCCAGGTTCCTCCTCCTTGCTTAACCCTACTCTCACTTTCCTTCT
The DNA here is from genome assembly GCF_963924675.1 of Phocoena phocoena. Lineage (NCBI taxonomy): Eukaryota > Metazoa > Chordata > Mammalia > Artiodactyla > Phocoenidae > Phocoena > Phocoena phocoena. The sequence continues at coordinate 24,772,715 of NC_089235.1, read as the reverse complement.
TTTTTCCCATGTACTAGGGGACTTCTACCGTTTCTTGAAATAATTGCCAGGGTTGTGCTGAACGTATTATAGAAATCAATTAAGTCAACTGATGCCACTGAAAGCTAATGGTAAGAAGACAGTATCAGTAGATTTGAGCATGAAAGCCTCACTTTTAGGTTACTGGGTTTGTTGTTGTTTGTCATTGTTGTTTTCCATCACCAGACACTTGATGATGACAGCACCATCCTTCATATGACTCCATGTGCTGAAGAAAGGTAATTAAGAATATTGATCCTCTATTAGAAATTGGTGAATTAGAATTGACCATTCATGTAATTAGAAGAAAAAAAAAAGAGAGAGACAACCAAGAGGTTGAGAATGGATTCTGTGATCTAAGAAACTTCAGGTGCTAGAAATACCATGGAGATTAAGCCTCTGTTAATCTTCTGTTTATTAGGGATTGCACTGTCTTTTCTTCTTTACCACTTAAGGTACGGGAGGCAGGGAGGAGAGGTTCTCTTTGAAGGCTACAAGTTTAACTTGCTTGTTCAGTTTCTCTTCACATCGGCAAGATGAAAAATTACGGATACATACCTATTACTCATAAAAAAGTCATTCTCTTTTATTCTCCACACCATCTCCACACTCTCACTGAACTTTTCAGAGACAAGTTAAAGTAATAGATCCATTTCATTTTGCAAATGTACTTCTGGAATTGTCCCTGGCACCTAGGATTACCTAAGGTAAGTGACCATCTCTCACAGCTTTTCTCTTAAGGAAGTAAAAAGCAGGTATAGTCTATAAGAATTTCTGAAATAAGATTTATAAGAAACGTTCATAAAAGGGTTTGACCTACTTAAAAGAAATGCGTCAGAAGTTTTAGGCACCTGTTGTCAGTTCAATTAACCCTACCTTCTAGAGTGGTGCATTGCAGAAGTTCTGGCATCCTTAGAACTTCCATCCAAACACTGTGATAACCATACAACAAATCAGGAAGACCTCAGCATTCATTTTTGCTGTGACCACAGCACAGCATCCGGGCTTAATGTGCTTCTACCTTCTGAATGGCTTACTGTGGCATTGTTCTTTTCAGACCAATGAATCAACAACAATACAAAGACGATTTTAAAGTGGTTACTCACACATGAGATCGTCACACTGGGGCCCTGCCAGAGGTTATTAAATTGTCTCAGTTTACAGCATACTCTAGAAAACTGTTCCAGCTAGAGAGCTAACACTTGCAGCGAGGGAGTAGGTCACAATGAAGTCCAAGAAGACAGCTGAATCACCGTGGGTGGAATAAATTAAACCTGCACTAGGACAGAGGTGATGCTTCCTCTGAGCACCCAGCCTTATTAACAAGTATCAAAAATCAAGATGAAAAGGTAGGGTAGGAACCCTCACATGGCTGGTAAGATTGTACATTAGGACAACCAATTCAGGAATCTGTTTGGAATTATCCACTACAGCTGAACCTTTACACCAAGAGACATACAAAAATGCTCATGGTGGTGTTATTTGTAATAGCCCCCCCCCCAAAATGGGAAGAACTCAAAGGTTCACAACAGTAGAATGAATTTTTTAGTGTGATATATTCATACAGTGGAATAGTATTCAGCAGTGAATATGAAAGAACTATGGTTACTTGCAACCACTTGGATGAATTTCACAAACGTGTTGAGCGAAAGAATCCACACAGAGATTAAAAACGTGAATATTCTACTTATTAAAAATTCAAAGGAATTCTCTGGTGGTCCAGTGGTTAGGACTCTGCATTTTCACTGCTGGGCTCAGTCCCTGGTCAGGGAACTAAGATCCTGCAAGCTGCTCCGCACAGCTAAAAAAAAAAAAAAAAAAAAAAAAAAAATTCAAAAATAGATAAAACTCATCTATGATGTTAGAAGCCAAGACAATGGTTTCTTTTCAGAAGGAGAGAAGGTGGAGCCATTGAGAAGGGAATGAGGGGGCTTCAGAGTGCTGGCAAAGTTTTCTATCTGGAAGATGATTACAAGAATGGTTTCATGTTGTGACATTTCACCAAGCTGTACACATAGGATCTGTGTGTTCCTCTCTTTCTCATGTTAGGCTTTAATTGGGAATATTTATTTTTAACAAGAAAATATAAGCATTAGTTAAAGAACTATGAAATATCTTAAGTGTCTCCGGAAAAAGTAAGTGGTTCAATGAAATTCTATGTCTATTACTAATCCTTGCTTATAAAAGATTCTTCTTATTATTTTAATAGTTAGGGGCGATCTAACTTTTTACTTTGTCAGTTTTAACCTGTCGGCTGAGTGCAGCTAGAGTTGGTCGAGTTCAACAGTTAAGGAAGTGGATTTTGAGGGGACCACACAATAACTTGATTTTCCACTTTACAAGGTTACACTAACAACCACGAGGGTGATATGTGACTAAGAAATATCTGAGGGCTCCTTTTGGAGACGGTGTGACAGGGTGGAAAAGGGTGGAATTTGGATCCAGAGGGGACAGAGTTTGAATTTTAGCTCTATTACATACGAGTTGTATGATTTTGACCAAGTCACTTACTTTCTCTGTTTCCTCATCTTTAAAGAAGGATCATGGGACTTCCCTGGTGGCGCAGTAGTTAAGAATCTGCCTGCCAGGGCAGGGGACAAGGGTTCGAGCCCTGGTCCAGGAAGATCCCACATGCCACAGAGCAACTGAGCCTGCGAGCCACAACTACTGAGCCCGCACGCCAAAACTACTGAAGGCTGCACACCTAGATCCCGTGCTCCACAAGAGAAGCCACCGCAGTGAGAAGCCCGCACACCACAACAAAGAGCAGCCCCCGCTCACTGCAACTAGAGAAGGCCCACATGCAGCAAAGAAGACCCAACACAGCCAAAAATAGATAAATAATTAATTAATTAAGAAAAAAGAAGGATCATAATACCCATTTAAATGAGGGCTATATCACGTATGTATGTATGTTCACTGTATGTGTAAATATGACATATATTATCCAGTGAATGGGAACTATCATTATGAATAGAATTACCTAACCTATTTGTCAACAAAGTAAATAAATGGAACCAATATAAAAGGTAAGTTTTATTTTGTTCTCAAGGTTTTTACCACATGTTAAAAATGTTCCAAAAGCACAGTCCTAGGCCCCAGCAAACAACTGGTCTATTTTAAAATGTCTGAAGCTGGTATTCTCTGTAGTCTCAAATGCTTTCTTCAGAATCTAAGTACCCATTATGCCCCTGAGGCTTACTTGGTACTACAGTATAACTAGTACTACAGTATAACTAATGTCTCCCAGATGAGGACTTCACACCCCTGCAATGACTTGCACTTGAACTTTTATCACAGAATGTGTCCAGGAAAAGGGTTAAGTGGAGAAGAGGGCAGGACATGAGCACCAGAGGGGCAAAAGAGCATTACTATTAAACTAAGGAGGGACAGGGAAGAAAATACGTAATTCCTGCATATTGATCTAATCCGTTGAAAAGAATGTGTGGAATAGGATTTAGTGCATGGTATGTTATAGTTAAGCTTGGACATCCACTGTACAACGAGCAATATACAGCCTAAGCATTCATATCTTAAAGTTTTAGTTTCATATCTATAAAACAAATATAATTAGAGCTTTAAAATTTTTCTTTGGAAAAAAATGGTTTAATTCTTTAATTGTGAAAAAATTATATTAGTCTCTCTGTTTGTTGTCTGTTTGTTTTTTACAACTTCAAAAAAATATTTAGGTCTGAAACTCCATAAAGGGAGTGGAGAGTTGTAGAATTAATATAGACCACTTTCCCTCCATGAGCCCCAAGCATATTGGAAATGATGTCATTTGTCTTAGGGGCTTTGAATTCCATTCAAATCACTCCTTATCATGACCACAGATCTTTACAGATAAAAGAAACTTTAAGAGCTTATTCTGGTCCAGTAGCCAGAAAGACAAAGAATTGCTGTTTCCATCTTATCTGTCTCTGAAACTTCCTCCAAAAAATTATTTTGACCTAAAAGTATGGGTTCTGACATAATTTATTTAAGCATGTGTGAAACTGCAGTGTTCCAGAGTCTGAAATTGATATAATTAAAGTGAAATGCAAACTGTGAACCTCTGATACCGTTTTTTAATGTCACACTACATCACTTCTGCTTAACATCAAATCACAAGAGATATTTTTCTTCTGTTAATTGCATTCTACATGCCCTTCACATCATTGGCCTCAAAGCAGTTATATTCGAGAAAAAAATTACTGAAGCAAGGAGTAAGGTCCAAAATAATCAAGTTCACTAAAGTTACTTTCACTCAATGATGTCTCTAGCAGATGAATTACCATAGTTTCATTCTACTATAGCTATTTCACTCTCAAAAATACTTAGTTTAAAAACTGAGGAATCTAGAGCAAGATTTTTATTTTCAGAGTATGTGTGGAAATCTAGCAAAAAAAGATATCTGATTATTTCTAATCCTGTATTATAGAAATTATTATTCTTCACATAAAGCTTAAGCTATTGACAAACACTAAAAATGAAATTAATAGTTGGTCAATTTTCATTATCCTTTATCCATGAGTCTCATGAACCACAAAGTGTTCTTGGCAGTTTTACGGTTCAGATATTCTCTCTAGACTTAGACTTGGTAGTTGACACAAAGGACTTAAGGATCTGACTTCTAGTCAGTAAGAAACCTAACATATGATATTTTGGGATATTGGGTTAAATCATTAAATTGCCACAGTTGTAGACTAAAAACAGTCAAATTCAGGAAATTATTATATGATACAACCAAAGAGCTGATAGGTTTTGAATACAGGCATCTCGGTGTACCTGGAAATATCATAGGGTTCCTTCTCCATTAAATTAATGTGAACATATATTTTGAAACTATCTTTTAAAGGGCTCTTCTGTTTCTGTTCTCTATCTTTTTTCATACTCACTTCCTCCTTCGTCCTTTGAGTGGATAGCTTCATATTCTATAAACCCAATAGAAACTCCTCTCTCCAAAATCATTGATGATCATTCAGGAAATTGTCAAATCCAAACACTTCTACAAAGCACATACCATGCTATGGAATCTAAGAATTTTACAAATATTAAATTATTTGATTCTCATAACAACTTTATGATGTGCACTATTATTATCCTTATTTTATATAAATGAGGAAATTGAGGCCAGGGAAGTTAAGTGATTGACCAATGTCACACAGCTAGTTAGTGGCAGAGCCAGGATTCAAATCCAGGCAATCTGGGTCCAAAGTTGAGCTGGATGTGTTAATCTCATCCCTCTCTGTCTGGAACACCATGACCCCCCCTTCCAGTGTGTCCCTCTCTATCAGATCTTTCTTGTTTGCTCACTACTTTGATAAATTCAACCTCTCTCTCTTTTGAAGGCCCTCTATAATAAGTACAAACATACTTGTACTTATTTCCATCTGCGTTTCCCTTTCATATAACCTCCTGGACGCCCTCTCTTTTACCATTTCCTATGGTTTTCTCTGACTCTAAATACTGAATGCACCAAGGTTAAAGTCTTTGAGCTTTTGCTCTCTACTTACTTACACCCATTCCCTTGGTGATTTCATCCACCTCAGGCTGCAAACACCATCTGTACAGGAAAACTACCACGTCTATAGTTCCTGCTTGGAATTCCATCCTGAACTCCAGACCCATATATAAACCAGTATCCTCTATGACTTCACTTGGTCGTCCAGCGGGATTTCACAGTTAACTTGTCCAAACAAAACTCCTGACCCTTGTTCCCTCCCACAAACTCCATTTCAGTCTTCTCCATCCTGCCAGGAATAACACCATGCTTCCCATTGCTCAGGGCCAAAAATGCTGGCGTCAGCTTTTATTCCCCTTTCTCTCTCATGCCCTACAATCAATCAATCACCAAGTCTGATTGGCTCTACTTCTGAAATAGATCCAGAATGCAACCACTGGTCTCCACTTGCACTGCTATTAACTTGGCCCGAGCCACGATCATTTCTCACCTGAATTAGCCTCCTAACTGCTTCTGTTCTTGCCCTTTTAGTTATTATTTTGCAGTGGAAGCCTAAGTGATACTATGAGAATGTAAGTCAGATCATGTCACTCCTCCACTAAAATCATTCCAGCAGGTTCTCATCTCACTCTTAGTGAAAGCCAAAGTCACTTTCACTAGTCTCTGTTCCCTCCCTGACCTCACCTTCTTCTATTCTAGCCCTGCTTGAAATACTGGCTTTCTTGACATTCTTACAGTTCTCCAGGCATGTTTCCACCCCAGGGCCTTTGCACTTAGCGTTCCTGCTGCTACTTGCTGCTCTGCCTGGAACATTTGTTTCCCATATACCGTTGCTGCTTGACCTGCATCTGGTCTTTGTGCATATGTTACTTTCTCAGTGGGGTCTTCCCTGATCACACTATTTAAAATTGATAGTCCCTAATCCTAATATCCTCTGTCTTGCTCTCCAGCCTTACTTTCCTCCATATCACCACCTAAGAGGATATATTTTACTTATTAAGTTATTCTCTATCTCTCCCCACCAGAATCTAAGTTTCATCAAAATTCACTCTTCCAACCTCAGTGCCAGGCAGTGCCTATCATATAATAAAGACTCTAAAAATGTTGTCTATTATACTCCTCAGCCTGTAGCCCAGAGTAGAGAACACATTAGGTCTTTGATAAATGCTACGGAATGGATCAGTTCATTTGTGACTGAATGTATTTTCTTTTGATCATATATCTGAGCTATCCTAAGATCGCTCTGAAGCCAACTCCAATCTCTAGTTCTATTCCAAATCTCTCTTCCAAACCTGAAACTTGCAGTACCAACAGCCTCTTGTTTACCTCATCCTAGATGGTATAGATCCTCCAAATTCAGTCTAGAGTTAAACACATCTCTGGATACTCACCACCCAAGCTCAGTTAGCTTTCTAAATATTTTATTAGTGCTCAAGACCTTATCATCCCTCAGTCAACAGTCATTTTGTATCCACTGACTTCTATATCCTTGTATCTAAATAATTATCAAACCCTGAGTCTAGCTATATATACAACATTTCTCTAGTTTGTCTTTTCCTTTCATTCTCACTGATAACACCCTCACCAGACCTTGACTATCTCTTTATTCCATCAATCCAGTCAGCCATTCAGTCCTTCATCCGTCTCTTCATACATCAGCAAACATTTATTTAGTCCCCACTGCACTAAGTACTTGGCCCATAATTGTACAAAATGTGCCATCAAATGGTGTCCTTGATCAGAAAAAAGTCAGCTGGTAGGACAAATTGATACAATATCATTTGTTTCAATCCTTTAACTGTATCATTAACTGGGTAAGCAAAGCCAACTCCTGAACCATGGAGTCAAAACCCACGCCAGTCATGGGTTTTGAATTTTCCTGGAGATAAAGACAAGGGACAAGTATGGTCCACTTGCCATCTGTGTGCTGTTTCTCACTCCTGGGAATATCTTCTTTTGCATGTTGTAAACACCGTCTCTCCTGCTGACAAACTGGACAATTAGATTAAGAGTTCCTACTTCTTCTAGTGCTATGGTAAGGGACATCATTCAGCTCAGTGCTACATGGCTCAGTTCCTCCTGTGACCACTCATATCATCTACCCCAAAGGCCACTTCTAGGAAATGCACAAAAACATCTACCTCAGTTCCTCTCTAATCTTGGAAAGGGATCATATTCTATATAATTAGATTTATTTACGTGCTTTTGTTAACACCTGCTCTCCCCAGAACCATATGTATAATGAGAATAGGATCTGTGTTATAGGAGTCTCTTGTACCGTCAACATTGTTTGAATATATTAGGGGGTTTTGTGACTGTTGAAAGTAATTGAATAGAATTGCCTACAGGTCACACTCAGTTTGAATATATCATATAGCTGTTTCGGCATTAGAAAGAGCTGCATATAACGTGGGCAGTAGGAACTATACATGCAAACAATAACATTTTACTCAAGGAAGAGTCAAGAGGTCGTTCTTTCTTTGATTCAGCCAATGAGGAAAAATTCCCCTGGTCTTTAAGGATGAGGATTATAACACCAGCTCCCTCTATTGGTCCTTTTAGAAAAGATATGGCATTTGAAACTATTTTGGGCAGCCACAAAAATAGAAGACACCCTCCCTCCAAAGAAAGACACAGTTGAAATATTATTTATCCAATCATGCCATTCTGAATATATAAGGAAAAAATATATAATATGGTTTTAAGTGGCAATTTCATACAATGTCTCCTTCCGTGTTGATTATAATGATCAACAAATATATACTATGTTTAGGAGATCAATGAGAATGGAGTCTAGCGTAAGCATATGATTTTAGGCTCTTTGAAATAGTGGTTATTGAGGTTTAGTCTGCATAAGGAAAATCTGGACAAGTGGTTTGCAAGCTTTGGTTAGCATCAGAAATCACCTGGAGGGCTTGATAAAACATGGATTGTTGGGTCTGACCTGCAGCAGTTCTGATCTAGTAGGTCTGCCTTGGAGCTGAGAATTTGCATTTATCATATTCAGAGAACCACTTCTCTGGGTCATGCTACTAACTGTGATCTACAAGTCGGCCGCATCAGCATCACCTGGGAGATCTGAGAGACTCTCAGGCCTACCCCAGACCTACTGAATCAGAATCTTCTTTCTCAAACGATTTCTAAGTGATTTGTATGCACATTTGAATTTGAGAGGCATTAGAACAGGGGTGGCAGAATTTTTCAGTAAAGGACTGGATAGTAAACATTTTAAGCTTTCCAGGCTGTAGAGTTTCTGACACAGCTACTCAACTCTTCCATCTTAACACAAACACAGCCACAGACTAAGACTGGCTTTGTGTCAACAAAACTTCACCTCCAAAAACAGGCTGTGGGCTGGATTTGGTCCACTGGTCATAGTTCACTGACCTCTAGCTTAGTACATAGGTGTGTTTTTGTGAGGTTTTGTTTGTTTGTTTGTTTTTTTGTTTTTTAAGTAGTGTTATCTCCCAAGGTCTCTGTTTCTGTGGTTCTAGGGTTGGACCTGCTGTTTGTATTCTTAACAAGCACCTGGAAGATTTTGATTCATGTGGTCAGCATACCACACTTTGAGAAACACATTCTGCCATCATTTTTTTCTTGTAGTATCTAATTATTTTATTAAATATATATGGTTTTCTTGTAAATAGCTCACAACAAGACAAATTAAAAGCTCTGATCCATTATTCCTTTTAGCAACACCCTCCATGTTTTTCCAAATGTGTCCCACACAGGGTTGGGCTGGTACTAATAGTATGTATTTTTCCCCAACGGAGCAAACTGAGCACTAGAAGGAAACTTGGCTCTTGGAAAAGTTGCTACTGCACATATTTTCCCGTCAGGAAGGAGGACAAACTGCATGCACATTTAAGCAGGAAACTCATTACAGAAGGAAATTAGAAGCCATGAGAAGTGCATATCCTTCTCCTTTATTGCTTCTCTAATTTTTTCAAACCAAAACTCAACTGCCCTAGCTAAACTCTTCAGGGAGTAGTTTTATGATTAAGGCCAAAAAAAAAAAGAGTACTGTGCATTTATTTTCTCTCAATTCTATATCAAGCAGAGAAAGGGAGGGAAAACAAAGCCAGCTGTGAAATGGACTTTACTCTCATTCTCTAAATGGTTAGTTGTTTCTTTCATGAAAGTAGATTTGAATTTACCTTTTCATCACAGTTATCCCATCCCTCTCACCAACTCTCCTTTCTCCCAAAGACACTAGCTCTAAAGTAAGTCTATGAACTTTTCTGCTGCCATTCTTCTTATTTTGCTTAAAAGAGTTCTAGGAAGCAATACATGAAAAAACCTTAATTGCTAATGAACAAAGATGAACATTCTAAACATTATGTTTTTAACAGTTTTTTCAAAGACATGTTTTTCTCAAAGTGTGTAAAAATGTTTAGAATTTTCTTAGCCATTTTTTCCAGCTGCCTTAAAGTGTAGCTTTGAATTGTCATGTTCTTGGGAGCTAATATTTTTTTATAAGTTTTTCCGAACTATTTAAACAATACTGTTCATTGTTAAATTTTTTAAAATACAGATAAATGATGAAAGAAATCATGCATAAAACCCCTAGTCAAAGATAACCTCTACTAACTTTAAAAAAATAATTTGAGGTAAAATTCACATAACATAAAATTAAATATTTTTTTTAAAAATTTTATTGAAGTATAGTTGATGTACAATATTACATTACAGGTGTACACTATAGTGATTCACAATTTTTAAAGGTTATACTCCAAATATAGCTATAAAATTATCCCCATTCCCCTATCCCACAGCCCCTGACAACCACCAATTTGTGTTCTATCTCTATGGGTTTATCTATCCTGGATAATTCATATAAATGGAATCATACAATATGTTATCCCGTGTGTCTGGCTTCCTTCATTTAGCATCTTTCTAAAATTCATACACCTTAAAGCATGTGTCACTAATTAATTCCTTTTTGTGACTGCATAATATTCCATTGCAGAGATATAACCCATCTGTTCATCCATTCATCATGGATTGGATGTTTCCATCTTTGGCTACTGTGAAATAATGTTTCAATGAATATTGTGTACACATACCTGTTTGAGTAACGGTTTTCAATTCTTCTGGGTATATATCTAGCAGTGGAATTGCTGTGTCATATGGTAATTCCATGCTTAACTTTTTGAGGAACCGCAAAACTGTTTTCCATAGCGGCTGTACCATTTTACATTCCCACCAGCAGCATATAAGTGTTCCAATTTCTTCACATCCTTGCTAACATTTATTTTTGTTCATTTTCTTAAATTATAGCCATCCTTGTGGGTGTAAAATGGTATCTAATTGTGATTTTGATTTGTATTTCTCTAGTCACCTTGAAGTTGAGCATCTCTTCATGTGTTTGTTAGCCATTTGTATACCTTTGTTGAAGAAATGTTTATTCATGTCCTTTGTTCATTTTTTTAATTTGGTTTGTCTTTTTTGTCGTTGAGTTGTAAGATTTCTTTATATATTCTGGATGCTAGACCCTTATCAGATACATAATTTGCAAATATATTCTCACATTCTATAGATTGTCTTTTTTACTTTCTTGATAAAGTTCTTTGATGCACAAGTTTTTAATTTTGATGAAGACTAATGTGTCTGTTTTTTTTTCTTTTGTTGCTTATACTTTGAGGGGTCATATCTAAGAATCCATTGCCCAATCCAAGTTCATGAAAATTTACCCTTACATTTTTTCTAAGAGTTTTAAGGTTTTTAGCTCATATTTAGGCTGTTGGTCCAGTGAGGTGGAGATCCAAACTCATTCATTTGTATGTGGATATCCAGTTGTCCCAGCACCGTTTGTTCAAGAGACTATTTTTTTCCCACATTGAATGATCTTAGAATCCTTGTTGAAAAGAAATTGGCCATAAATGAATGGGTTTATTTCTGAGCTATCAGTTCTATTCCACTGGTCTATATGTCAGTACCTCACTGTTTTTATTGTTGTAGCTTTATACTGAGTTTTGAATCTGGGAAGTGTGAGTCTTTCAACTTTGTTTTTTTAAGGATTATTTTGGTTACTTGGAGACCCTTGAAATTCTACATGATTTTAAGGATCTGCTTTTCCATTTCTGGAAAAAATAGCATTGGAATTTTGATAGGTATTGCATTGAATCTGTAAATTTCTTTGTGTACTATGGCTATCTTAACAATATTAAGATTTCTAATCTATGAACACAAGTTGTCTCTCCATTTATTTAGGTCTCTTTTTAAAAAATAGAATTTTTTTTGTAGTTTTCAGTGTGGTTATCTGTTTAGGATAAATTTCTGGAGATAAACTATATTGGCTTAAAGAGTATACAAAATCCCAAATATATCACCAAATTTTTCCTTAGAAAGATTTGCCAAACCACACTTTCATTCAATCTTTATCAGCTTGAGGGGTAGAAAATTGTATTTCTTTGCCATAATTTTCACTTCTTCGATTCTTGGTAATAGTGATACTTTTTTCATGAGCTTCTTGGTCATTTATAATTCTTTGTCAGGAATATTTATTTATAAACATGCCTCAATAATGACTGACTTTCTAAGTTGGATTTATAGAAGTTATACATCTGGTTACCATAAACCAATATTAATGCAAGTAAGAACATTATTATGATTACTGTTTTATCAGTGGTATTATCTTCCATAATACCTTTACTTATCTACAATACAGCATATTACTCTCAAAGCCCCTTCATCTTAATTTTGTGCATAGTCAATAAATCAGAATATTTGAGAAGAGGCAATAGTTTGGTTTGTCTTTTACTATTCATGCTGCCTGGAACTATGACTCCATATTTAAATAGTGTGACTTCAGCAAGATGAATAAATGTCTTTGGTACTAGGAACCCCATGTTCCTACTTAAACTGGCACTGCAAGTGAAGTTTATAGAATTTTAGAGCTGGAAAAAACCCTCAGAGACCATTTAGTATAGTTCTCCATAGTTTTATAGATGAGGAAGCTGTAGCTTAGTCTGGTGATAGAGGTTAACAGAGGTCACAGTCAGTCTGGGGTGGATTCAAGATACTATCATGCTTCCAACACACTAAAGTTGTGGTTTGTAGAGCCAACAAAACAGTGAAAGAGCTTCAAGCCTACATGCTCCCTCTGCAGGTCTCAGAGGCTAAAAATGTCTGCCACAATCCAGTCAATCATTGGAACAAGAAGTGGGAAAAAATATGGACCATTTCAGCTTTGCTAAATGTGTTTTTCTTGCCACACATAGCCCCAAGCTAAGGCTATACAGACATTTCAGGTCCTTCAGGATGAATACTTCCTTCTTCTAAATATTTTTTCCCACTTATATAAATACATAAATTAAAGAAAACAGTATCTTGTAGTAGTTAAGAGCCTGAGTCCTAGATTCAGAGATTCTGAGCTTGACTCTGACTCAGTCTTTTGCTAGCTACATACACTTTCAAGCAACTGTTTCACCTATAAAATGGGGACAATAATAGTCATTATATCCACAACTAATAAGATAGTTGTGGAAATAAAAAAGAAGTAATGCATGTAAAGTACTTAATATAGTAATTAGCATATGACAATAGTGAAGACAAATGGCTGTAAGGGCTCTTTAAAATATTTTAAGAATTGCAGAAGGTGTGCAGTATGCAGCTCATTCACCTAATCTCATTGGTAGGGGAAAATTGACTACCAATTTTTTCAACACATTTTTGTTTTGTTTAGACTCCTTGCAGATGGAGCATTTTAAAGACACACGTGACTTGGATTTTTCTTTAACAACATGTGAGTTTCTTAATAACTCTGGCTGTGGAATAATACACTCATTATAATGTTTTCAAGACTTAGTACATGGGAACAATAATACTTTAAGAATCTAAAGTACATGTTTGAAGACAGAAAAAACCTTCAATAACACATTTATTAAAAAGTTGATAAAGTTTATATATGCCATTTTAACTGTAATTTGGAAAGATGTTTCAATAAAATGGTAAGAAATTACAGACTCCTGAATTAGAGATATGAAGAATATTACCTTAACATTTATTTATTAATATAGAGAAAAGTCAGATAAGAATTAATGGAGGGCTTCCCTGGTGACACAGTGGTTGAGAGTCTGCCTGCTGAGGCAGGGGACACGGGTTCATGTCCTGGTCCGGGAAGATCCCACATGCCGCGGAGCAGCTGGGCCCGTGAGCCATGGCCACTGAGCCTATTCGTCCAGAGCCTGTGCTCTGCAACGGGAGAGGCCACAACAGTGAGAGGCCCACGTACCTCCAAAAAAAAAAAAAAAAGAATTAATGGAAAATGAGGACTTCCCTGGTGGTGCCGTGGTTAAGAACCCACCTGCCAATGCAGGGGACATGGGTTCGAGCCCTGTTCCAGGAAGATCTCACATGCTGCAGAGCAACTAAGCCCGTGTGTCACAACTACTTAGCCTGCATGCTCCAGAGCCCACGAGCCACAAGTACTGAGCCTGTGTGCCACAACCACTGAAGCCCACATGCCTAGAGCCCATGCCGCAACAAGAGAAGCCACTGCAATGAGAAGCCCATGCACCCCAATGAAGAGTAGCTCCTGCTCACCACAACTAGAGAAAGTCCACATGCAGCAATGAAGACACAATGCAGCCAAAAATAAATAAAAGAAAGAAAGAAAAAAAGAAAGAGAGAGAGAGAGAGAAAGAAAGAAAGAAAGAAAGAAAGAAAGAAAGAAAGAAAGAAAGGAATATGAAACAAAGGTAATAAAGATGAGACATTATTCTGATATCTAGAAGCTAATTATAATTTTTTAAACTTTCAGATAATACCAAGAGCCACAATTAATTAAAACAAAGAGACTTTTTGAAAAGAAATAATAAATAAGCTTTTGGAATGTTTGATAATCAAATTAGCTAAGAGGAGTAAATTATATCAACACATTGGAAAAAGATATAAATTTCTTGCTGACTTGATAGGAAATACCAACATTGATTAAGATAACATAAAATTCATAATATGCTACAACAAAGGGGGTATTGAGTTTTGTCAGTGCAAGAATATTTGAAATTGGTCATTGCTTGAGTAAAATGGAAATGCCCAGAAATTTTACCATTTGTTATAAAAAGAAGTAACCATAGAGTATACAGCCAAAAATAGCAGGAATGTATTATTATAGAGTTGTATGAGATAGTTAATTAATTTGAAAAATTATATTATTTTTGTGGATTTTGTGATGTTTGGGGTGTATGTCAGATTTTTTGAATGTGTAATTTTTTTTCTCAGTTGAAATAAATATTCATTTTTGTAGCTAATTCTATATTTGTAATTTTTATTATTTTTTCATAAAGAAGAACTTCTGAATCGTAGAAGTTTCAAGCCCACAAAAGCTGGATCTGTCCCTGGATAGGGGAGACATGAAGGATCAAGGAAGGAAACTGAGGGGCCTGGATTCTGAGGGGAGTCTCAGATGCCAGCTGAGTCCTCATCACTGCTGCTGCTGCAGCTCCCATGGCTGTTATGTCAGTGAAGTGTTGTGGGCCTTTTACAAGCTCCCCACTTTTTCTTCTATATTTTCTACAGCTATTACTGCTGTTACATCAATGACTGTCTGCCAGACACTGAATTGTGTGTGCAGTGTGATGTGGAATAAGAGTACCTTGGGCTGCAGGTAAAAGGTAAGCGTAATGATCAGTGCCAAAGAAAAAGAGTGTTTAGTGGAACGTACGAGGACTTTGCCTCTTGAATGTATAAAAGAGCTTGGGTAGGGCAGATGAGACAATATGAAATAGGCAGTGATAAATGAAATATTGCCTGCCTATCAGTAAACAAAGGAAGTCACAGTCATCAGCGATTGCAGTCAGGGTCTATGGTGAGCTGGTGAGCCCTGAGGGAACTCAGGAAGGAAAGAATACCTGCCATCTAGCAGCCATCAGACCGCAGCCACTCCCCACAGTGAGCCCTGAGGAAACTTAGAATATGAAAGCACAGGATACTGGCCCCAGATGGCTGAGGTACATATCAAAGAAGTGATTTCAGTGAGCCCAGACTCTTGCATCTTTTCATACATAGAAAAATGCTAAATTCCTTAACTTGACATATCTGGCTTTCTTTAATTAACAATATTCTTTTGACGTTCAGACTACCTGTCCTTTGTTGCAAAACTCCTATATATCCTGGCTCCCACCAAATAAAGCATAACTCTCAACTTTTAGGTTGTGAATAATTTTTTAGTCGACAGCAGTAATGGATTTTAAATTGACCAGTGGTGACTTGAATTTCTATATAGGTTGGTGATCTTCTTGAAAGGTGAAGGTGGGAGACATATAAACTGAGTTTGCTTAGCTAGATCTATCCTTGATTTAAACTGTATGTTATTTGGGGTGGCTTGAGCAAGGCGGCAGCTGATGAAGACTCTGAGAGGTAAGGGGAGGGGTAAAGGACCTCCTTGCCCATGCCATTCCAAGGAGCCTGCCCTGACTCCTGGCTACAAAATATTAGCTATAAGTTGTACTTGCTGCTGAATTACTTAGCTTGTTTTGTTTTGTTAACCCCTTAAAATGTGCCACCAGAAATGTAAGAACTCTAAAGTGTGTATGAACACAAAAGTTTGAGAACCACAAAACTGTAAGGAAACTCTTTTGGGTTCAAACATAAGCTCTCACTTTCTCTGGCGCAATTAACTGCAGAGATCCTTTCAGTTCATGCAGAGTTCTCTGTTCTGTAGTAAATGATGAATTTTAGGGCTTTCCTGGTGGCGCAGTGGTTGAGAGTCTGCCTGCCGGTGCAGGGGACGCGGGTTCGTGCCCCGGTCCGGGAGGATCCCACATGCCGCAGAGCGTCTGGGCCCGTGAGCCATGGCCGCTGACCCTGCGCGTCTGGAGCCTGTGCTCCGCAACGGGAGAGGCCACAACAGTGAGAGGCCCGTGTACCGCAAAAAAAAAAAAAAATGATGAATTTTACAAAATCATTCAACTCAAATTCATTTGTCACACACCTGGTGGGCCCAGACATTATGCCTGCAACTGGGCAAAGAACAAGTGCCAATAAACGTTAAGAGTTTTGGGAAAGACGAGACCTACAGGAATGTTAGTATGTCAAGTCTGTTCTGGAAAGGACTAGAAGGAAAAGAGCTTTTGTTTTTTTATGTAAGTAGAATCACTGCCTAAGAGAAAAGAAACAGAAGAAGGAAATTATCCCATGGTAAGAATGAAGGTTAATTCCTTATTTTTTCCTCTGTGAAGCCTTTGTAAAGCAAGTATTTTTTTTACCTTCAGGGGCCTGACATATTTTAATTAATTTATACTCATGTCCTAGTGTTTTAATATATTTTTCTTATGCTAGAAAAAAATATGCTTTATAAGTGGCTTGAGGCCATAGTGGGAACAAAAACTGAGGAGGGTGGTAAGAATGTCAGGACAGCAGAAAACTAACTTGTCTCACTTCATGATTTGGCTGAAAATCAGCCGAGATTGCATCTTCTTACCTCTATTCTATTAAAAAAATTGTTTTCTGTTCCATTAAAATTTTTTTTAATAAATAAGCCACCTTACACTTTTATTGAGTTAGACAAAATCCTCAAAAGTTATTTTTGAAACCTGATTAAGGTTTAATTTAAGCTCCTACTTTTAAGAGACAAGCATTTTGCTATGAGTTTTAAGGAGAGCTTAGAAATCTCCTTGATATTTGTAAATCTCATTGAGATTATCACAGTAGGAGCCAAACCATACCTTGGCTTGCATATCATTTTCTACACAGCTAATAACCTGCACAGTTAAGAACTAATCATCTCAGCAGGGCTGTATCTGCTGTTCTAAGCTTGGTAGAAGATAATTGCGACTTAAAGTATCAGAGGAAAGAAATGTAATATTATTCCCTTTGTAGTGAACAGGGACAGTGGTAAGAAAGAATTATAAAACTATGATTTCTGAATTATTTATCTGGTGTCACAAATGTCACAGGGCTTTTAGTGAAGTTTTGGGTCATTACTTAACAGGAGTGTTCAAACACACAATCTCAAGGCTCTCCTAATAAAATGTAAGTCATTAACTTTCCTTTCAAGGATGGACGATAAAGGAACTGTTACTGCAACCATCGCATTCTGTAGACCTGGGAAGTACAGCCAAGTAAAGAACACACAGAAGAAAAAAGCCAGGCATTTCCAAAGACATGGGGGCTCCCGTTCCATATGGCTTGGCATGGTGCAGAACAGATGGCCTGGGTAGACGTGCTGGAAGAGCTGACGGTACCAGCAGGCCTGCCATATGAACAGGGTTTCAATCAGTTAGGGCAAGGAAAAGTGATGATCTTTATGTTTATGATCCTTTGCTTTATGCTTTTCTAGGCAAATAAAATGTCAGGAGGACAGATGTGTGGATAGGGTAGAATAATCTCTTAATGGGTCTACTGGTGCCAGAAGCCCAAGAAAGCAGCTCTGGGTGCTAAGCCAGAATCCTAAAATCTCCCGAATAACAGCTCACTTTTGGGCGGTGCTTTTTATGCCAGGCTTTTAAAATGTCACGATCTTTCTAGGTAGGTTTGAATTTTGTTCCTAATTTAAAAGGAGGAAATGGGGTCCCAAAAGAGATAAGTTGATAATTCATCCTCAGTGAGTCGTAAAGCTGTTTCTGACTCCAGAGCTGACTCACAGCCGCTACTTTAGGCTACTTCTCTGGAAGATGTGTACTTGGTTAAAAGCAGGCCTCCTTCTCTATCATACATATAGAGGGAAGGACAGAAGTCACTCATTCATTCATTCAACAAACATTGCACATCTACAATGTGCCAGATGCCATCAGCACTGTGTGGATTTTGAAGGTGTCAGGACCCAGATGTATCTATAACTCAGTGATTCTCAGTAAAAAAATTTTCCCTTATATAGAGAATTTACTTTCATGCTCCTTCTAAAGACTGCCTGTCACTTTGCCCTGCTCTGTAACTTGCAAAGGCTGGCTTTGCCATTCTGCTGCCCCCGGCACCTCTCCTGCCTTACCTCCCCATCTCCCCACCCCCTACCCTCGCTCACTGATGCACACCTTCCGAGCCCCCCAAATGGGATCACACCCCGCTCTCCCCCAGCAAGCCCAACAGCCCAAAGTTTGCCTTCTTCAGCTACTTCAGTGACTCTTTTTTTTTTCATAAATGTGAAATAAGAGCTTCCCTCCTGCCACAGTCTCTTACAAACATTCTTTTTTTTTTTAATTTTTGAATTGTATGTATTTATTTTTTTATACAGCAGGTTCTTATTAGTCATCAATAGCCCAATTCATCACACCACCACCACCAGCCCCCACCACTTTCCCCCCTTGGTGTCCATATGTTTGTTCTCTACATCTGTGTCTCAATTTCTGCCCTGCAAACTGGTTCATCTGTACCATTTTTCTAGGTTCCACATATATGCATTAATATACGATATTTGTTTTTCTCTTTCTGACTTACCTCACTCTGTATGACAGTCTCTAGATCTATCCCCGTCTCAACAAATGACCCAATTTCATTCCTTTTTATGGCTGAGGAATATTCCATTGTATATATGTACCACATCTTCTTTAACCATTCATCTGTCAATGGGCATTTAGATTGCTTCCATGACCTGGCTATTGTAAATAGTGCTGCAATGAACATTGGGGTGCATGTGTCTTTTTGAATTATGGTTTTCTCTGGTTATATGCCCAGTAGTGGGATTGCTGGATCATATGGTAATTCTATTTTTAGTTTTTTAAGGAACCTCCATACTGTTGTCCATAGTGGCTGTATCAATTTACATTCCCACCAACAGTGCAAGAGGGTTCCCTTTTCTCCTCACCCTCTCCAGCATTTGTTGTTTGTAGATTTTCTGATGATGCCTATTCTAACTGGTGTGAGGCGATACCTCATTGTAGTTTTGATTTGCATTTCTTTAATAATTAGTGATGTTGAGCAGCTTTTCGTGTGCTTCTTGGCCATCTGTATGTCTTTGGAGAAATGTCTATTTAGGTCTTCTGCCCATTTTTGGATTGGGTTGTTTGTTTTTTTAATATTGAGCTGCAAGAGCTGCTTATATATTTTGGAGATTAATCCTTTGTTCGTTGATTCATTTGCAAATATTTTCTCCCATTCTGAGGGTTGTCTTTTCGTCTTATTTATGGTTTCCTTTGCTGTGCAAAAGCTTTGAAGTTTCATTAGGTCCCATTTGTTTATTTTTATTTTTATTTCCATCACTCTAGGAGGTGGATCAAAAAAGATTTTGCTGTGATTTATGTCAAAGAGTGTCCTTCCTATGTTTTCCTCTAAGAGTTTTGTAGTGTCTGGTCTTACATTTAGGTCTCTAATCCATTTTGAGTTTATTTTTGTGTAGGGTGTTAAGGAGTGTTCTAATTTCATTCTTTTACATGTAGCTGTCCAGTTTCCCCAGCACCACTTATTGAAGAGACTGTCTTTTCTCCATTGTATATCCTTGCCTCCTTTGTCATAGATTAGTTGACCATACGTGCATGGGTTTATCTCTGGGCTTTCTATCTTGTTCCATTGATCTATGCTTCTGCTTTTGTGCCAGTACCATATTGTCTTGATTACTGTAGCTTTATAGTATAGTCTGAAGACAGGGAGTCTGATTCCTCCAGCTCCATTTTTTTCCCTCAAGACTGCTTTGGCTATTCGGGGTCTTTTGTGTCGCCATAAAAATTTTAAGACTTTTTTGTTCTAGTTCTGTAAAAAATGCCATCGGTAATTTGATAGGGATTGCATTGAATCTGTAGATCGCTTTGGGTAGCATAGCCATTTTCACAATATTAATTCTTCCAATCCAAGAACATGGTATAGCTCTCCATCTGTTTGTATCATCTTTAATTTCTTTCATCAGTGTCTTATAGTTTTCTGCGTCCAGGTCTTTTGTGTCCCTAGGTAGGTTTATTCTGAGGTATTTTATTCTTTTTCTTGCAATGGTAAATGAGAGTGTTTCATTAATTTCTCTTCAGATTTTTCATCATTCGTGTATTGGAATGCAAGAGAATTATGTGCATTAATTTTGTACCCTGCAACTTTACCAAATTCATTCATTAGCTCTAGTAGTTTTCTGGTGGCATCTTTTGGATTCTCTATGTATAGTATCATGTCATCTGCAAACAGTGACAGTTTTACTTCTTCTTTTCCAATTTGTATTCCTTTTATTTCTTTTTCTTCTCTGATTGCCGTGGCTAGGACTTCCAAAACTATATTGAATAATAGTGGTGAGAGTGGACATCCTTGTCTTGTTCCTGATCTTAGAGGAAATGCTTTCAGTTTTTCACCATTGAGCATGATGTTTCCTGTGGGTTTGTCATATATGGCCTTTATTATGTTGAGGTAGGTTCCCTCTATGCCCACTTCCTGGAGAGTTTTCATCATAAATGGATGCTGAATTTTGTCAAAAGCTTATTCTGCATCTATTGAGATGATCATATGGTTTTTATTCTTCAATTTGTTAATATGGTGTATCACATTGATTGATTTGCGTATATTGAAGAATCCTTGCATCCCTGGGATAAATTCCACTTGATCACGGTGCATGATCCTTTTAATGTGTTGTTGGATTCTGCATCTATATTTTGTTGAGGATTTTGCATCTATATTTATTAGTGATATTGGTCTATAATTTTCTTTCTTTGTCGTATCTTTGTCTGGTTTTGGTATCAGGGTGATGGCGGCCTCATAGAATGAGTTTGAGAGTGTTCCTTCCTCCACAATTTTTTGGAAGAGTTTCAGAAGGATGGGTGTTAGCTCTTATGAGCTGTGTGACTTTGGTCAAGTTATTTAGCATATCCAAGTGTCATTTTTTTCCTCTTCCATATTATTCAAGTAAACAACTGTACTGTCTCATAGCATTGTTGTGAAAACTTCTCATGTAAAATACTCAAGTAACATGCCTGGCATAAAGTCTCATTTACTGAATGCTGTCATTTTTGTGTCATTTCTTTGCTTTAGAAGAAGAAGAGGAAGGAGAAGGAGAAGAAGAAGCAGAAGAAGAAGAAGGGGAAGAGGGAGGAGGAAGGGGGAGAGGGAGGAAGGGAAGGAGGAGAAGAAGAGAAAGAAAAAGAAGAAGGAGAAGAAAACTTTAAATGGTTACAATATAGAACACACACTTCTTGGCTTGGAATTTTAAAACATAAAACACTTCATAATCTAACCTCATTCTATCTTTACAACATGATTTCCTGCTCCTTCTTTCCATGGACACTCTTCAGTCACAAAGAATTTTTCGATTTTTGCATGTCATTCTTCTTCAAACACATGAATATGTTGGTCTCTGACTGGAATTCTTCTGAGCCCACTTGTTAAACTCCTACATCATTCAAGACCCAAGTATAAGCTCCTTGGTGAAGTTTTCTTGTTACCCCAAACAGAACTAATTCCCCATTTTGCTCCTAAAGCCATGCTATTCTTACTTCTATAAAGTAAGTTTCATATGGCACTGTCATCATTTATTTGTCTTTTCCTCTTTAAGCTATAAAAATCCTTTCAAGAAATGTTTTATTAATGTCTCGTTAGATAACACCTAACAGAAGTGCCTGGCATAGAGTAAACATCCATCAGTATTTTTTTAAATGAATTAATAAATGTATAAATAAATAAATTCAGGAACCAAAGGAATCGTTCTTTGTGGAAGGAAGATGTGAATTCAGCTAACACAGGTTGGGCCTGAGTATTTCACTTATAAAATGAAACAACAAAATACACACACACACACACACACACACACACACAAATGTGCAAAGAAATAAACAATAAACTGCTATACATAAAATAGACAAGCAACAGTGAACTATATTTAATATCTCGAAATAACCTATAATGGAAAATAATCTGAAAAAATATATATATATATAACTGAATCACTTTGCTGTACACCTGAAACTAACACAATATTGTAAATCAACTATACTTCAATAAAATAATTAAAAACTAAAAAGATAAATGAACTCCATAATGTAATATCAGGGAATGTTTTTAGAAACAGCCTTTTGTGCTTACTCAGCCTAACCTTCTAAAGCCTTTCTTCACATCTTCAATATATTCTGAGTGATCAGTGGGGACCTGGAGCCATCATAAGTCTAAACTCATTTCCTGGTTACCTTTCTATTAACAAGACATTCTGTGTATTACAAGATGCCAATTCTTGGTCCATCAGGGCTTACTATGATAAGAAAGACAATGGAGATTATACTTCTGGGACTCAGAAAAGCAAATAATCCTAGACAAAAGAACACCTTTATGCCCAAAGATATGCTTTGTGTTACTACAATTTAATAGCCAAAAAATTATAAACAAGCTAAATGCCTGAAACATAATGATGTTAAGTACACTATGGCACATTTATTCAGAGGAATTCTGCTTTTTAAAATGATGTTTTTAATGTGCAAACAGTATAATCACAAAGTATTTTAAATATGTTAAATTTAAAAATCAGGGTATATTCACTGCAAATAGACAAAGATCACAGCCATGTAATAAAAACATTGTACAAACTACTGAAAAAATATTAATCAAATATTAGTAATATTTGGGTGGTAGAGCCATGATTTTTTTTATTTTTTGGTAATTTCAAAATGTTCTTTAATTATTTTACTATAAATATTACTTAATTTTTAATCCAAAAGCATATTTTGATGGATAACCCTGCCAACTTAAACCATTAGGCCAGTTTAGTCCAATACACATTAGAAGTATTTAAGAGTCATTCAGCCTTCTTAAAAAGTTGCTCTAAGTATTCTCTTGCCAAGCTTTGATTTCAATTCAGCAACCTTCTATGGAGTACCTGCTACGTGAAGTCTTTGTATTAGGCATTGGGTTGGGCGGGAGAAGATACAAAGATAACACTTAATACGTCACAGCAAGCACTTCACAGTCTAGTTAAGGGGCTACATACACCTGATTTCCAGTTGTCTCCAGCACAGCCTGTCCGTGTCAAATGCTCTAACAGAGATGAGAGTAAAGGGCTACGTGGGATTTAACTCCACTCAGCAGCATTAGAGGAGTATGTACAGGAAGCTGACATTTGAGTTAGGAGTTAGGGATTGTGAAGTGTAAAGATGTGAGGGAGACTATTCCAGAAACAGGAAGAAAGGCATTAAAATGCACGCAGAGTACTGAGTTGTCTCTGTGATGGGAACATTCAATATGAGGTGGGGAAAAACTTGGAAGGAGGCGAATGTAATTGCAGTAATGCATTTGTTGGCAGTGTACACGAAAAGCCTAAATAAACTTGATCCTCTTCCAAGTTTTAAATATTATAGACAATGTATTCTGAAATACTCATATACCTATAACTTGATTGCCCATTCTTTGGCCTATTTTTGTTTTCAGTTCTGGACTTGCATAATTTTAACTATAATAAGAAATATAATAACAACAGCAAACCTTTCTTCAGGATTTACCTGTGCCTAGGCACTCTGCTAAGATTTTTCCATATATTATCTCACATGAGTTTCCTGAAAATCACAGGAGGTAGGTCCTTATCCCCATTCTACTGATGAATAAACTGAGTCACAGAAATATTAATTAATTTTCCCAAGGTCACACAGGTAGTAGGTAGGAATGAAAAGACATGAAGGCTCAGACAAGTCACATGACATTAAATTAAAATTAATTCTTGGGACTTGAGTAGACCAGACTAGGTCATGCCCTACCGATGTAGTTCAGCAGGATGGTCGCTAGATGGCAGAACCAGCCCAGCTTGGATAGAGTTTGGACTGGGCGCTGTCGAATCTTGGAAGCCCTTACGGGATTTAGCACTGGTTAGATATAACTGTTTCTCTTCAAATTAAGCAGATTGGAACAGGAATAATATGCATCCCTACGTAGTTAAGCCTCAAAAGGAAATTTTTTTTTCAAAATGGAGAATCACAAACAATTAAAATAATTTCCCATATATTGGGAAATTTATAATCTACAAAATACAACTAAAGAGGATGTGAGTCTTCTCATTTCTTCCTTCACAGGAATTTCTGGGAGTGGGATTGCTAGGTCATTTGGTAAATGTATGTTTAACTTTTTAAGACTCTGCACCACAGTCTGGATGGGAATTTATCTACTGTGTGTAGTTCTTCTTTCTAAATCCCTGTGTCTGGAATAGTAAGAGAGCAAAGGGCTTCTCCCACAGGAAAGGGGCTGAGCCAACACCTGTCTCTGCAGTTGCAGACATTTGCTATCGTTTGTATCTTGTTCTTGGCCAGAGAGTGAAAAACACCAAGATTTTTATCCGAGCCTGAGGAGATAGAGCTGTCAGGTGGTGCTGTGTCTCCCTCACACATCTCAGGAGCGGGTCGACGCTGCTTGCTCTGGTTCATTTTACCAGCAACCCTGCATCAGGATCTGAACCACTCATAAAGCTGTCCTTGGCTTTCCTTTGTCAGTGTTTCTCTGCGTGTGCTTCTCCTAAGGGAATGCCAAGGTAGAAAAAATGCTAGTAGTACTGAATCCTCCAGACAAACGCTCTCCAGTTGCACCCCTGACGGACCTTAATAGCCAGCATCTGTATGCATTAGTACCTGGAGCACAAATGCTAATGTTGAACGTCATTCTGTAGCTT
This sequence comes from Phocoena phocoena, assembly GCF_963924675.1. Lineage (NCBI taxonomy): Eukaryota > Metazoa > Chordata > Mammalia > Artiodactyla > Phocoenidae > Phocoena > Phocoena phocoena. The sequence goes on along the minus strand of NC_089235.1, from coordinate 24,747,771 downwards.
CAGAAGTCGGGATTTATAATAGCTCAGACTGAATTTAGAATTTGGAAATCAAAATTTGGAATATCGGAGAAGGACTGAGAAGAGAAATTAACAATAAAATAAATGCATAGGTGTATAGTAGGCTACTGACTTGATTATATTTAATATGTATTTACTAGTGTCTAGTAGGTTATACTAAGAACTGTTCTGGGCACTGGGTATACAGCAGCAAGCAAGAAAGACAAGAACTTGTTTTCATGGAGCTTATTTTTTAATGGAATAGGAAGATGACCAGTTCAATGAATAAGCAAACACACACACACACACACACACACACACCAAGAAAAATATCAATGCTGGGCAAAGAATAAGTCAGGATGGTGTACTAGAAGGGATTTAGGGAAGCCTCTCTGAAGAAGCCAAGCATATGTAGATCAGGGAAAGTGCATTCCTAGGCCCTAGAAGCAGCTAGTGCAAAGGTTCTGGGTAGAACAACCCTGAGGAGCAGAAAGAAAGTTGCTGTGGCAGAGCCTGGGGTGGGAGGGGAGGGTGTGCATGAGGGAGAGCAGGCAGGGTAAGGAGTTGAGAGCTTACATAATATATAGTCTATATTCTGTCTCCAAACCCAAGGATTATTTTACCTCCCAGTTGAGAAATAAGAGACCTTAGAAGAAAATTAATGTTAAAGGAATTGAGGTTGAGAATGAATTTATAAAAGTCTAATATATATTTTTCAGTTCAATGAACAAAATAATAAAACAGGTCAAGAACATCTATCTTGCCTTCTAAAGACATCACCTTTCTTTCCCTCTTCTTTGGCACTACTCCTCAATTTTATTATCCAACCCCTTCCTCACAGTCTTAAAGATTTTCCCTTGGGTTTATTTTATTTTATTTTATTTTATTTGCAGTTGTGATGGAGTAGCTCAAGAATTTTTGTCTGTGCTCCAATGTTATGCAAATTTATGCAAATAAATGATTATGTTTTTGAAAAGTTGTATCCCTGAGTGACACACAAAAACAATATGTGATATTTAAGCACTAAATCGTGGCATAAGCAGCATGAAGATCATTTATTTTCACAAGAGAGCAAAACTGTGACAGATTACATACAGCATAGCCAAGGGGTAGAGAAGTTGAGAGGCCAACTGCTTGTCAGTCTCCTTGAAACTGTGAGTGAGGCAGGCTGCTCAGATGGGGCTGATTTTAGTTTACAGTTTGGAACTCCCAGCAACTTGCACATATTTAATACAAAATTGTTATGGTTTATATGTGGTACACAGAAGTAAATCTGCAAATACTATAGTAGGGGATTTTCTGGTTAGAAAGGACTTACTTGATTGAAATTCTTAGCAAAGAAATGTTATAACACAAGGATGTCATTTCAAAGGATTTTAAAACTAAAAGATAATTCAGTCTGTAAGATTTCAGTTTATTCCCAATTAATCCCAACTAATTATAATAGTGATTTACTCTCAACTTATTTGGTCAGGCACTCTACTAGAAATTTGTTTGTTTACTTATAACCTCATTTAATTCTCCCAACAATCTTATGCAGAATTTGAGGCTTAGGAATCTTCATTAACTTGTCCAATATCACACTTGCCAGTGATTCCATGGCCACAGGTTTAATTCAAGTGTGTCAAAGTTCAGAGCCTCTGCTCTTAACCTCTACACACTACTGTCCCAGAATGAGGAAGAACCGGAAAATCATTCACTGGGGTAGACAGTTTCATAAAGACTATGTAAAAGGGTGGGAGGGAGACGCAAGAGGGAGGAGATATGGCGATATCTGTATATGTTGGGCTGATTCACTTTAGTATAAAGCAGAAACTAACAAACACACCATTGTAAAGCAATTATACTCCAACAAAGATGTTTAAAAAAATTTTTTTAAATAAATTACTTCTTGAGTAGGCTGGAGATACGTTTCCCTATTTCTATTCACTCATCCATACAACAAGTATTTGTTGAGTACTTGCTATGGGCCGGTAAGGGCCAGGCACTGTTCTATGGATGGAAAGCTACAGCAATGAACAAAACACAATCACTACTCTCCAGGAGTTTACATTGCAAAAGGGAAGATGTGTCATTTTCCTAGGTCTGTCATAACAAATTGACACAAAACGGGTGGCTTAAACCAACAGAAATTTATTTTCTCATGGTTCTGGAGACTGGAAATCAAGATGTTGGCAGAGCCATGCTCCATCTAAAGGTTCTTGGGGAGAATTCTTGGCTGTGGTTGCATAACCCCGATCTCTGCCTCCTTCTTCACATGGCCTTTCCCTGTGTGTCTTCTCCCTTCGCTTCTCTTATGAGGACACTTGTAATTGAGTTAGAAACCACCCCCTTAATCCAGGATGATCTCATCTCAAAATCCTTAACTTTCCACCAGCAGTGTGCTGGGGTTCCCTTTTCTCCACATCTTCACCAACATTTGTTATTTGTGGTCTTTTTGACGATGGCCATTCTGAAAGGTGTGAGGTAATATCTCATAGTGGTTTTTTTTTTTTTTTTTGCGGTACACAGGCCTCTCACCGCTGTGGCTTCGCCCGTTGCGGAGCACAGGCTCCGGACGCGCAGGCTCAGCGGCCATGGCTCATGGGCCCAGCCACTCCGCGGCACGTGGGACCTTCCCGTACCGGGGCACGAACCCGTGTCCCCTGCATCGGCAGGCGGACTCTCAACCACTGCGCCACCAGGGAAGCCCCCTCATAGTGGTTTTGATTTGCATTTCCCTGACGCTTAGTGATATTGAGCATCTTTTAATGCCCCTATCGGCCAGCTATATATCTTCTTTGGAAAAATGTCTATTCAGATCTTCTGCCCATTTTTTGATTGGTTGTTTGTTTTTTTGATATTGAGTTGTATGAGCTGTTTATATACTTTGGATATTAACCCCTTGTCAGTCATTTAATTTGCAAATATTTTCTCCCATTCAGTAGGTTGATGGTTTCCTTTCCTGTGCAAAAGGTTTTAAGTTTAATTAGTCTCATTTTTTAATTTTTGCTATTGTTTCCTTTGCCTTAGGAGACAGACCCAAAAAAATATTGCTATATTTTATGCTCAGAGAGTGTTCTGTCTGTGTTTTCTTCTAGGAGTTCTATGGTTTCCATTCATGTCCCTAATTCATTTTGAGTTTATTTTTGTATATGGTGTGAGTATATCTGAAGGAAATGAAAACATTAATTCAAAAAGATACATGCACCCCGATATTCATAACAACACTATTTACAATAGCCAAGATATGGAAACAACCTAAGTGTCCACCAATAGGTGAAGGAATAAAGTAGATGTGGTATATATATATATATATATATATATATATATATATACACACACACACACAAAAGGATATTATTCAGCCATAAACGAGAGTGAGATTTTGCCATTTGCAACAATATGGATGGACTTGGAATATATTATGCTCAGTGAAATAAGTCAGACAGAGAAAGACAAATACTGTATGTTATCATTTATATGTGGAATCTAAAAAATAAAGCCAATGAATGAATATAATAAAACAGGAAAAGACTCACAGATATAGAAACAAACGAGCAGTTACCAGTAGGGAGAGGGAAGGGGGAAAGGACAAGATAGAGGAAGGGGATAAAGAGGTACAAACCACTATGTATAAAATAAATAAGCCTCAAGGATATATTGTACAGCACAGGGAATATAGCCAATATTTTATAATAACTTTAAAAGGAGTATAATCTATAAAGGTATCGAATCACTATGATGTACACCTGAAATATAATATATAATATTGTATAATATTATAAATCAACTATACCTCAATAAATAAAATTTAAAAATAATAATAAAGTAAATGCCAATCACACACCAAAAAGAATTATCAATGACACCTTTTTCACATAGATTGGAAACATAGAGTTTTTTCTTCATGTACGTTTTTTGGTGTGAATAAAGATTAGCTTTCTGGCCAAAAAAAAAAAAATGTCATGAAGAACCTAGCGGTAAGACAGGAATAAAGACACAGACCTACTAGAGAATGGACTTGAGGATACGGGAAGGGGGAATGGTGAGCTGTGACAGGGCGAGAGAGAGGCATGGACATATATACACTACCAAATGTAAGGTAGATAGCTAGTGGGAAGCAGCCGCATAGCACAGGGAGATCAGCTGGGTGCTTTGTGACCACCTAGAGGGGTGGGATAGGGAGGGTGGGAGGGAGGGAGACGCAAGAGGGAAGAGATATGGAAACATATGTGTATGTATAACTGATTCACTTTGCTATAGAGCAGAAACGAACACACCGTTGTAAAGCAATTATACTCTAATAAAGACGTAAAAAAAAAAATCCTTAACCTAATTACATTTGCACAGATCCTTTATCCAAATAAGGTCACATTCACACATTCTAGGAATTAGAACATGGCAGTGAGGGAGGAGGCGACTACAGCTCAATCCACTACAGATAAACAATTTTTAAAAACAAATAACAAATACATAGTGACAATAAGTCCTATAGAGAAAAATAAAACAAGGAAGAGGAACGGTGAGTATAGCAAGGGGTGTTGTATTGATAATGACTGGAAGGTCTCACTGAGAAGGTAACATTTAAGAAGAGACCTAGAGAAAGTGACAGAAATCCAGATGTCTACTAAGGTATGGCAGAGGTAGTTAGCTACTCACCAGAATCTTTCTCCCCTCCTGGCCCACACTGAACAACATTTCCCAGCCCCCTTCTGTTAGGCCCGGCTGTGGGACTGAGTTCTAGCAATACAATATGAGTGGAGGCTATGACTCCCACATTCAGCCTGACCAACAAAAGCTCCCACACGAACTCCTCCAAGCTCTTTTCCCCTTCCGGCTTCCTGTAAAGGAGCACCCTCCAGAACCTTGGAAGCCTCACGATGAGCATGGGATAACCTCCTTTAGCCTGGGTTCTGGAGTGACAACATGGAAGAGCATTAAATGAGGAAGAAATGTCCACTTTGTTTGAGCCACAGTAGAATTTTGGATCTGTCCATCACAGCAGTTATTCCTTAAAAAATACACAGGGGAAGAGCATTAAAGGAAGCAGGTAAAAAGCCCCAAGGCAAGGGCAGGCTCTATATGTTCAAAGGGAAGTAGGGCAGCCATTGTGGCGGGAAGAATGGGCAATGAGGAAAGGGTAGGAAGATGAAGTCGGAGAGGCCGGGGGACCACATCGTGTACCACAACAGCCCACAAGAGATCGTTGTAAATTTGGAAGCCGTTGCAGAACTTACCTGAGGAGTGCCATGATCTCAAGGATGCGGGTGACTGCTTTAAAAGAAAGGAGAGTGTAGAGGAGCATGCGTTGAAGCAGCGAGTCCAGGTAGGAAGCTTAGGCAGGAATCAAACACGAGCTGACAGTGGCTTGGTCTGGGCTTGCAGCGGTCCAGGTGAGAGGAGTAGAGAAGTGATAGATGTGTTTGAAGGGGTGAGTCATCAGGATTTCCTGAGAGATTGGGCATAGGGTGTGAAAGGATGAGAGAACATGAGGATGACGGTAAGGTATCTGGCCTGATCGACTGGAAGGATGGAGCTTGGCATGTACTCTGTTCAATAAAGGCAGCCCTGATGTCAATATCTCATGTACACTGACAGTGATAATGATGCAGGCTTCACAGAGGCAAAGAAGCATCTGACTTAAGGATCCTTGAAGAGCAATAATAGGGCTAAACAAGGTATGTATCCTCTCTTCTTTGGAGTGCTGTCTGAGTGTGCGACCATCCTCCCACACAAAAGATGTTTTTTCCTTTTAAATGTGCCATCTATCCTATCTTTGACACTGGTGTGGTTTACTGTGTTATTTTCAAGTTCACATCAGCAGCTTCTGTCTGCCTAAAGAACAGGTTTACAAAACGTAGGAACTATTTCCATTTGAGTATTTATGTATTGTCTACTTAGGTACCTAATACAATAAATGAGGAACTTAAATGTTTTTTGAGAACTGAGCACATCTCCATTTTGATATATTAAAAAAAAGTCTTGGGGCTTCCCTGGTGGCACAGTGGTTGAGAGTCCGCCTGCCGATGCAGGGGACGCAGGTTCGTGCCCCGGTCCGGGAGGATCCCGCATGCCACGGAGCGGCTGGGCCCGTGGGCCATGGCCGCTGGGCCTGCGCGTCCGGAGCCTGTGCTCCGCAACGGGAGAGGCCACAACAGTGAGAGGCCCGCGTACCGCAAAAAAAAAAATCTTCATAGAAAAAATCCTGTTATAGTTAGCCCACCAGCCTACACAGTGGTCCTCTAAGGAACAAAAGGATTCAGCAGGTTATCATGACTTCTTTAGTATGAACAGAAGATTCTAGAAATAATCATAGAAGATAATTTCCCCTCTATTCCCAGAAAGTGCAAATTCCTTGGAGATATAAACTAAGCTCAATATATATTTCACAATACAGGCATCCTTTTCTCCTGCTTCCTAGCCAATAAACAGACATTATTTCCAAATAAGTGATGTTAACCTTTTCTTACCACTAAATAAAAGTATCTTTTAGATTGCAGCAGAGGAAAATGATTCAGAAAAGAAATACTGACATTTATGCAAAAGTTCCTTTGAAACAGGTATAGCCAAGTGCAGCTGGAAAGAATTTTTAAAAATGGAACAGCCCCAGTCGTTTTTGGATACAGGTCTAAGTGGGACATGGGCTCTTGGACGATCATCCTCTGGGTCACTGAATCAGGAAAAGGAGAAGAATCTGGAGAGTTGTACCAACTCTTTCCAGCAAATGTTTATGGAGTACCTAATAATACAAGGCAATCTGCCTAATATTCAAAGACCCAGACCCTCTCCTCAATGGAGAGGGCAGACGTCAAAACTAGACTTTAATTTCCTATTTTCCACCTGTGTTATTTAGGGTAGGCTTATTGCATTACAAACAAATCCAAAATGTGTAATACCTCCAAACAACAGAGGTTTTATTTTCTCTACAGTCAGTCCAATGTTGAATTTCTTTTCCAGATCACCTTCTGTACATGGTGGGCCAATCACGGACCAAGACTTCCTTCTTGTGGCTCCTTCCTTCTCTCGATGCTCTTGTCTTCTCCAGTCAGTCCCAAGAGGGGAAAGAGCACAGGTAAAACTGTGGGCGAGTTTTCATGACAGTCTTAGAGAAGGAACACATTTCTCCTCACATTTCATTAGTTAAAACTCAGTCACATGGACACAATTAACAGTGGAGGGTAAGCGAGGTAGTCACGTGCCTAGGAGGGAAAGGAAATGGGTTATGGAGAACACATCACAGATTGATTTGTTATTTCAAAACATGGAAATTGCCCCTGTTGTTGGCAGAATCTTGGCGATAAGCCTTTACATATTACTGTTTGGCTTTGTTGATTTATTTATAAGGAAACATCACCCAGCCAAAGATAATAAAAAGAAACAGAAAAATATCTTGAGGCAGTCATAAGAACGTTTGAAATGGAATCTTTGAATTCTTTTGTCAGTTTCTCATTATTTATTATGTTAAGGAAAAGTTAAGCATCCCTTATATCCTATTTTTAAATATTAATCTTCCAGGGCTCTCCAGTTAGTTCTTCTGGATTTTGTGTAAGTTCATCATCTTTTTTTTTTTTTTACATCTTTATTGGAGTATAATTGCTTTACAATGGTGTGTTAGTTTCTGCTTTACAACAAAGTGAATCAGTTATACATATACATATGTTCCCATATCTCTTCCCTCTTGCGTCTCCCTCCCTCCCACCCTCCCTATCCCGCCCCTCTAGGTGGTCACAAAGCACCTAGCTGATCTCCCTGTGCTATGCGGCTGCTTCCCACTAGCTATCTACCTTACATTTGGTAGTGTATATATGTCCATGCCACTCTCTCGCCCTGTCACAGCTTACCCTTCCCCCTCCCCATATCCTCAAGTCCATTCTCTGGTAGGTCTGTGTCTTTATTCCTGTCTTACCCCTAGGTTCTTCATGACATTTTTTTTTTTTCTTAGATTCCATATATATGTGTTAGCATACGGTATTTGTCTTTCTCTAGTCTTTCCTGGCTCTCTACTCTTCATAGGAAATCAGTCATCCTGGAGAACAAAGCAGAAAGAAATCTAAATGTGTTATAATGCAGTAGGAAGTTCATCAGCCAGATCATCTTAATTGTCTCCAAAACCGCTGCTGCAGAGAGAAACTATTGCCTGGAGCTTGAACGAATAATAAGCCTCTCATAGGTGTACTGGCTTCATTTTGTTGGATTTTTTTCCAAATTTATATAGATAATCTTAAGATTCGTTAAGGACAAACTCAATTCAAAGGTTTGATTATAAATTTTCAGTTGAATAATAAAATGCTTTAATTCCTCTTATATTAAAAAGGAGGTCATTGTGTTCAGTAAGATTGGAAATGAAAGCTTTATTCCACGTTCTAGGGGCAAAAAGGAAAGTAAGAAGCCCACTGCAGTATGATTCCACTCAATTAAGGGTGGAAGTCCACACATGGGCACGCACAAGCATGTACACAAATATAAACAGAGTCTGGCACGCATCCCCCCCCCCACCCTTACCCCCAAGTAAATCACCCTTTCGGACTATGTCCACAGCACATGGAGGCCCAAACATTCCACCGTCACCATCACCCAACAATATATTTCAAAGTAAAATTGGCACCAGTCATTCTTCTTTAAGTCAACAGCCTCAGCTCAGGACAGTTCGAGCAGAGGAATAAAAGGCAAACTGATATGTTTTAGTTTGGAAAGTATGTTTTGTATCCCAGTGCATTGCTACAATTCCTGTGGGTACAAGATAGCTCAGCCTTGAGGTGGTGCCATGCACCTATGTGCCAACCCATAGTACTTATCATACTATTCAAAATATGGTCCCTCACACCAAACAACATTGGCATCTCCTGAGAGCTTATTAGAAATGAAAGATCTCAGTGCCACCCAAGAGTGACTGGATCAAAAATCTGTGTTTTAACATGTTTACCAGGTGATCTGCATGCACGTAAAATATGAGAATCACTGTCCTACAGGGTCTGTGTCCTCTTTGCCACCATTTCATCTCCTATTAATTTCTTAACATGCTTATCATGTGAAAACTCAATTGTGTTTTGTTGGTATCTCTTTATTAACATCACTAAGAGGAGCGAGTCACTAGTTACACAATCCAACTTAATGAAATAGATCTCTTAATTAGGACCCAAATGGGCTTCCCTGGTGGCGCAGTGGTTGCGAGTCCGCCTGCCGATGCGGGGGACGCAGGTTCACGCCCCGGTCCGCGAGGGTCCCGCGTGCCGCGGAGCGACTGGGCTCGTGAGCCATGGCTGCTGAGCCTGCGCATCGGGAGCCTGTGCTCCGCAACGGGAGAGGCCACAACAGTGAGAGGCCCGCGTACCGCAAAAATCAATCAATAAATAAATTAGGACACAAATGCTTCATCTAGGATTAATCTAGTTGATTTCTTTGGTGGAAAAACTTACTTGATTTACAAAGGATAAAGGAATTGTGATGGAGTGGAGGGGCAGAGCCAGTAATCCTGATTTTCTTCAAAATCTACTTGTACTAAATATTTTAAAATCTTTTACCGCTCAATAATTACAGTCAACAAAATGAAATTTTATCTTATTGCTAAAAATTCACACTCAGTTATTAAAGTTATGAAAGCAAAATTATAAACAATCACAGCATGCACATTTATTTATTTGATTGGGAAATCCTACAGCATGCAGAGTACATACCATTTCCAAGAGGAATTAATAGAAACTCTACCAGGTACATATGCAGTTACGCAAACGAATTTACAAGCGTCAAAGATTATCAAAATACATCTGAAATTTTTAAAAAATTCTTTGCTGTGACATTTTATGGATAGCGTTATTCAAAAATTATTGATATACTTTAATTGGCAAAGGTTACAACCGCAACTATTATCACTGAGAGCTCTTTTCTACCTCTAGAAATACAAGCCTAAGGCCGTACTACAATTAGTATGAGTGGACTCTTTAAGAAATGTGAGACCAATTATTCTCATGACTGACGAAATCCCGAATGACCTTAAATATTCCCACAATATATCAAGAACATTTCTTTTGTGGAAAGTGCCAAGAACTTATCCAAGAGCATCTTATGAAAAAGAATTTTCCCACAGTAGAAAAGAGGAAATGCATGCTGAAAGGCAACTACTAATAGGCAGTGTGAAGCATGTGACCTACTTAATTATGTGCCCTTGGGACGTGCAACCCGTTTGCAAAGCAACAAAGGCCTTAAAGGTCACATTTGAGGAGCACAAATCAGATGTAAGAAGGAAGAGGAAGGAATCCTGGTTGTGTGGCATCTTAATGAGATGAAACATCCTGTCACATCTTTATAGTCTATGGCTATTGACTGTGACTACAAACCCCCATGGGAAAGGGCAGAAATGCTTATTAAAATAGTGAGAAGCATGCTGCATTTACAAATGAAATATGCTGCAATTGACAGATATTAACAATGAATTGGATTGGGCTGGTTTTACCCTTAGATTATAAATTTATAAGTAAAATAAAATTACATTTTTCTAATCTAATGGTTTTCATATTACAATCTTCAAGCTCCTTTGTGGAAAAAGAGGCAAGGATCATAGTTCCTTGCCACATTACATCCTCAAAATAACTGTTCGCAAAATAAAATTCTTAAAAATCTCTCTCATGTAAGTAATACATGGAGACTTGCAGACCCCCAAAGAGCCCCCATGGGTACCGATCCTCTCCATGTCTCTGATGGCACAAAGTAAAATGGGCAAAATAGTTGCCTTCTCACAAGTTCAATGTCTGTATCTCTAAAATGGCATTTCCCAAAATGGGTGTGTGCTTTTAATGCATTACAAATGCAGGTACCAAAGATGTGTTCTATGAAGGCAACCCCAGCAATTATAAATGGAACAACTATAATGACTGTCAAAGTCAGCCCAAAGCTCATGAAATTATAATACCTTACACTTTGTATTTTTCTCCAAGGAGCTTTGCACACTTTATAAGCCTGGAAATGTTTCTCTTTTTAGTAAAACAGTCCTTTAAAGGCTATTCCTGAGTGTTGAGTGAGATAAATTACACTCACTTCAGTAAGCTATTGTGCAGTTCTCAATATTTACAGTGTATTAAACTGTTCATCCGAGTGCATTTTTTATGTAGATGATGTAATAACACTTCCTGGTTGTTTTTTTTCAGGCTATCTTAATCCATCTCAGTCTTCTTATATTTAATTAAAATATTCTTTTTTAAGTTTTACATTGATTAAATAGACCAGACAAGGAAATATATGCTACGGTTGAATTTTAACGCATGTAACATTTTGCACCTATGTGGGTTTTCTGCTCTTCTATATTTAAGAAGCCAAATTTTCTTGAGAAAGATTACATTTATGAAGTTGGTCAGTCCCTTGTTTAAATTACGTGCTATGTACTTATTTTCTTTTGGGGGGAGGGAGGAGTTTAATCAGGCTCACTGAGGTATATTTTATACACATTGAAATTTTTCCTTTCAAGTGTACAGACCAATGAATTTTTATAAATGTATATTTGATTAAGTCATCACCACCACAAACAAGATATGTAATATTTTTAATATTCCAAAATGTTTCCTCATGTCCCTTCGCCATCTAAGCCCCACCCCCAGCCCCTGGCAACACTGATCTTTTTCCATCATTATAGTTTTGCCTTTTCTAAAATATCATATGAAATCATACAATATGTGGTCATTTGAATCTAGCTTCTTCCACTTAGCATGTTTTTCAGATTTGCCCACATTGTTGCAGGTATCAGTTCATTCCTTTGTATTACTGAGCAGTATTCCACTGTATATACGTACCATACTCTGTTTATCCATGCACGAGTTGATGGGTTGTTTTCCAGTTTGAACGATTATGAATAAAATTGCTATAAACATTCACATCCAGATCTTAGTTTTGACACATATATTTATTTATCTTCGATAAATACATAGGGGTGGAATTGCTGGGCCAGGTGGTAAGCAAATGTTTAACTTATAAGAAACTTACAACCTGTCACCCAGAGTGGTTATGCCATTTTGTATTTGCACCAGCAGTGACTGAGAATCAGTTGCTCCCAACCTTGTTCACATTTAACATTATCAATTTTTCATTGAAGCCATTCTAGGTATGTACTAGTATCTCACTGCACATTTCCCTAATGACTAATGATATTAAGCATATTTTCATGTGTTTATTGGCCATTTGTATATCTTCTTTGCTGAAATGTCTTTTGAAATATTTTTCCATTTTAAAGTGCATTGTTTACTATTGATTTGTAAAAACTATATGTAGTCTGAGTACAAGTCCTTTATCAGATGTAGTTTTGTAAATATTTGCTCCTAGTCCGAGGCTTTTTTTTTTCAATTTTCTTGAGAATTTCTTTAGAAGAACAGAAATTTTTAATTTGATGAGATTTAATTTATAAATGTTTTCTCTAATGATTTATGCTTTTTGCACTCATTTTCGTTTTCATATGCTCTCCATATTTGTTTATTTATTTATTATTATTATTTTTTATTATTATTATTTTTTGTGGTACACGGGCCTCTCACTGTTGTGACCTCTCCCGTTGCAGAGCACAGGCTCCGGACGCGCAGGCTCAGTGGCCATGGCTCACGGGCCTAGCTGCTCCACGACATGTGGGATCTTCCCGGACCGGGGCACGAACCCGTGTCCTCTGTATTGGTAGGCGGACTCTCAACCACTGTACCACCAGGGAAGCCCATGCTCTCCATATTTAAAGGCTGTCTCTTGAATATTAGCTGAAATAAAACAACCATTATACATTTTCCTTTCCATTTTTAGTTTAAGTCATCTCATGTCAGGCATGTATTAGCTTCCTATTGCTGCTGTAACATATACCCAAGAATGTTTTGGCTTATGACACACATTTAATATCTTATAATTCTTAAGGTCAGAAATCCAAAATGATTTTTACTTGGCTAAAATTAAGGTGTCAGCAGGGCTACATTCCTTTCTGGAAACACTAAGGAGTAATCCATCTTGTTGCCTTTTGCAGCTTCTAGAGGCTCCCCACATGCCTTGGTTTGTGGCCCCTTCCTCCATCTTCAAAGCCAGCAATGACCTGTCTACTGCTTTTTACATCAAATCGCTCTGACCTTCTCTTTTGCCACTCTTTTCCACTTGTAAGGACCCTTGTGATTACATTGGTCCCACCTGAATAATACTGAATTATCTCCCTATCTTAAGGTCAGCTGATTAACAACCTTAGTTCTATTTACATCCTTAATTTCTTCTTGCCCTGTAACATATTCACAGGTTCTGGGGGTTAGAACAAGACATCTTTGGTGGCCATTATCCTGCCTACCATGAGCAAGTTGGTAAGAACTCAGACTAAAAGCATCTGTACTACCATAACCTCTGACCTATCCTTTTACGGTACTTAAGAGACACACTGCACTGCCCCAATCTATTTGTTTGTCTGCCTTCAATCTTTAAATTGTGAGCTCTTTGAGGAAAGAGACTGGATTTTTTTTTAATCTCTGTAACCCTAACAGAGATAGGGCTGCCATATAAAAGGTAGTCAAAAAATATTTGATAGTTCATGAAGAAGTGAATGGATGGATGAATGAATGAATAAGATTTCTTCAAATCAACCTGCTGGTCTTGCTCCCACCTATTTTCATCAAGATACTTTATGCTGAGTGGGTTAAACCTTAGATCTATTGCTTATTTGCTCTATGACTTTGAGTTTCTGGATTTGATTTTTATTGCAGCTGTAACAAATTATCACAAATTTAGCAACTTAAAAGGACACCCATTTATCATCTCACAGTTCTATAGTTCAGAAGTTTGGTGTGGCTCAGTGGAGTCCTCTGCTTTGGTTCTCACAAGGCCAAAACCCAGGCATTGGCCAGGCTCTCATCTGATGAGGCAAGGGAGAATTCATTTCCTCATGGCTGTTGGATTGAGGTCCCTGTGGCTGGCTTTCCTCCAGAGTCCACTCTCTGCTTATAAGGGCTGCCTACACACATGGGGCCCCTCCACCTTTAAAGCTGCAGAATGGAGTCTGAGTCCTCACCCTTCAATTCTCTCTGGACTTTGGAATCTGCCCTTTAAAGTCTCATGTGATTAGATCAGGCCCATCTGGATAATCTCCATGTCTTAAGGTCAACTGACTTGGGACTTTAATTACAGCTGAGAAATCCCTTCACAGCACTACCTAGATTAGTGTCTGATTAAATAACCAGGGAACTGGAATCATGAGATGGGGTGGGGCAAGGTGGGGAGAATCTAAAGATTTCTGTCTACCCTGGCTTCTAACTTAACCAACTTGTACCTTCCTTTCCTTTTATAAAAAGTGAGGGTGGGAATTATCCCTCACTCTTTTATTGCTATAGGAATTTAAATACCATAATCCATGTAATATGCCTAGCACAGATCCTAGACTGTAGTTGAAATTTAAAATATATTCATTTTGTAATGTACAACAGGATTATTACAATTAGCACTGCTGTACATTATATATGAAAGTTAAGAGGGTAAATCCTGAGTTCTCATCACAAGAAAAACATATTTTCTTTTTCTTTTATTTTGCCTCTATATGAGATGATGGATGTTCGCTAGATTTGTAATCATTTCATGATGTATGTAAGTCAAATCATTATGCTGTACCCCTTAACCTTATACAATGCGGTATGTCAATTATATCTCAATAAAACCAGAAGAAAATATATATATTCATTTTCTTACAAAAGTATATTCATTTTCACAAATGTTTACATTATTTTTCTATTACTCTAGGAACTTATTGAAAAATCTGTGCAAGAATGAACTTGCCTCCTTTTAATAATTAAAGCTGAGTTTGCTCTCTGAAAAAACTATATTTTGCATGAAAAATAAGGAACTTTTCCATGTAAATTTACATGGAATTCCATGTGGTGTTTTACATATTATTTTCGACATATTTGAAAACTTTGAATAAAGTATTCTAGGTGAATCAAAAAAAAATCAAATAGTCTTATATGCTTTACCATCAATAACAGATTTTCTAGGAAGCTTCACTGCTCCAATTAGTTTTTATTATTTCCTACCTTCATTATAGGGAAACTAATGTTGTGGTATGCATTCTCTTTATACCAGGAACTAATTTGAACTAATTTAATCTCTTTAATACCTCCCTAATTTACTAAAGAATCTTCCTAGTTCTTTGATGTGGAAAGACAAATGATCAACAGCTGTTCTCACCATAGAGTTCCTAACCTCTGACATGGGCTGAGTTAATCTATAAAACGGTTGACATTCTGATGGCTAGGTTGAGGGCTTTTAATAGGTAAAATACTTATAAAAGAATGAATCAGATATTTCTGTCTCCAAAAATTACCTCTTTTTCTCATCAGGCCTTTGGTTCCCTAATGATTTTGTCTGTCTTCCACATAAAATGAGAAGACAGATTTCTAACAAGATAACTGTGGTTTTTGGTTATTCCCAGTATTCTTCCAGCATTCTATTTTATGAAATGTGTTTTTCAACCATGAACAATTCAACTATTTATATATTAACAGTGACAAATTCATTTAACTCTATACTTATGGGAAAGTATTCAAGTTAATTCACAACAAAAATTCTAATAACTCACGGGGAATCCTTTT
The DNA here is from genome assembly GCF_963924675.1 of Phocoena phocoena. Classification (NCBI taxonomy): domain Eukaryota; kingdom Metazoa; phylum Chordata; class Mammalia; order Artiodactyla; family Phocoenidae; genus Phocoena; species Phocoena phocoena. Next base: position 24,732,217 of record NC_089235.1, on the reverse strand, counting down.
TCCCTTTTCTCGTTTTTGTTTTTGTTTTGTTTTGTTTGTAGAAGGACATTTGGTCTACTTCCATCTGTACAGTTTTTAAAAGAATTTTCTATTATTTCATTTGGTCTTCACCATAGCCCCTTTGAGAGGTCAGATGACTGTTATTATCACCTTTTACCAGTGAGGAAATGGGCTTAGGGAGGATAATTGACTTGGTTATTTTCATGTTAGCTGGTAAAAAGCCGAGCTACGTCCTCTGATTTTTCATCCTGTGTTCTTTCCTTGATGCAACACAGCAATTATATTTGAAACATCTCTCAGTTGACAGACTCGCCTTTAGGTGTAAATTATTTAGCCACATGTTAAGCTTTGCTAATTTGTTTTAGCTCACTCAATTCTGAGAAACATTAAAAGGTAGGACCCATACTACAAAAAACCTAAGATTTTGTGTATAGATGTGAAATTTAAAAATTCTATTATGAGATATAATTAAAAATGCATTCATTATTATTATCTTCCCATCGTAAATTGCAATAACTGTTCTCTGAATATCCTTTTTTAACTCTAATTTTTACAGTTCTAGTTTTGAAAGCCTCATTTTTCACCCAAAGTCCACAAAGCTATCTTAGCTACAGTAAGTAGTATCACGCTTTTTTGGGGAAAGTGAATAAAAACTAGAGTGACTATATAATTTATCATCCAAACAAAGGAACTTTTGAGAGTGAAAGAAATACTATTAATAATTATGCTGGAAAAAGAAGTATAAACCAGGTTGGGCCCAAGGAAACCAGGATATATGGTCACTCTAATAATAACACCCCGAGCCCGCTGACCTCAAAGTTTCTTTAGTGGTAACAACCTTTATCTTCATTACCCTCCCATTAAGCTGCCTAAATTTAAAACTGGGCTTTGGGCCTTGGGCCTTGTCATCACCCCAAACTGCTTCATTTCCAAAATTTTGAACTCCAAAATTTTCCTTTCCTCCTTCCCTTCCCACTGCCTCACTATTACTGATTCTGCCTTTGGTCCTCCAGTTCCTGGACCACTTCTGTTCTTACAACCCATCTACCAGACTGCAGGCTCATTTGTCTCCAACACAGACATTCCCTATGGGTAGCCATTGCAGTAAAGCTCTCACTGGAAGCCTTGATCTCTTGTACACCATGTCCTTCCAATGAAACCAACTTTTCAGTTCTTCATCCTGGGTATTATCTCTTCCCTTCCTTATCATGAGGCTGTTGGGCATAACCGATGAAAGTCACAAAACCAAACTCATTTGTTTTGTTTTTGTTTTTCAGATTCATCTTGTCTGTTAGCAACTGGCGCCTCCCCTCTATTTAACGATCCTTTCATTCATCACTAATTAATGTGTTTTCTTCCATGCCCCTCAGGAATAAATCAGACATAATTTCTGCCTTCCAGGAGAATAAAAATAGTAGGACAGATAGTCATGGGTTCAAAAAGTACAATTAAGAATTATAGATATAAAGATAACAGTATGTTGGATTATAAAGAAAGAACATAAAGAACAGGATGAAATGAGCCAGGAAAGGTTTCACAGAGGGTTACTGATTGAACTAGGAGTTGAAAAGTGAATAGGCATCCTCAAGTAGCAAGGAAGTGGGATGAAAGAATATTCCAGGTAGAAAGAGCATCACGATCAAAAGCAGGAAGATATGAAATTGCCTAATGTACTTGGAGGATGGAAAGCACATCTGAATGTCTGACCTGTGCGCTTCAGATGAGGCTGGAGAAATGTGGACATTATACAGAAAACAATGGGGGGGCCACTGACTAAACAGGAGAGTGGTGTGGTTGGTTTTATATTATAAACATGTCACTTTGGAGGTGAAGTGAAGGATAGACAGGAAGGATGCAAGATTTGAGCCTGCAGTAGCAATGAAGTGACCATTGCAGATGTTTAGGTAAGAGATTCAAGAAGAAATTACCTTGGAAGAGTGAAAACTATCTTGAATGCCCTACACAGTAGTACCCAATAGTGGATGCCCAAGTAATACTTTGAAGAAAAGATAGTAACTCAAACACAAAGAGAAGGTGGATGTATTGAGTCACTGAGGTGCCCTCCATTCTCACTAAGATCTTATTTTCAGGAAATACTGGAGAAATAGAAAAAGGAATTATTGTCATCTGCAGACAAATAAGCTTATGAAACCAAGAGCTAGTAAATATTGAGAGGCAGATAGGCTTGAGAAGACTGCTTCTAAACAAAGCTAGCTCTTTGGGGCAGAAATAAGACATCTAGTTAAGAATGTCAGTTAGTCTCCTTAAGATGCCAATGGATGCAACAATGTTTTATACACTGAAGCATTTCATAGCTTGGTGTCCAACAGTATTCAGATTTGTGAAGATGTTAGTTTCATTAGTAAATATATTTCCTAATGAACTAACACCTGAGAATTAATCCAACCTAGTATAGGTTTTTGATTAGAAAAAATTATAGGGTGGGACTCAGAAAATAATTGTAACTTTATCATTCAGCCCAGCCTCTTAATATTTCCTTTCAAAAGAAAATTCCAATTGACTGGGAGAAAGAAGAAGAAATAGAAAACCTACCTTCAGTTTCTGAAAGTTCTGCGTGAATGAACCAGAGCAGGGTTAGATCAGCAGTACCTCTGTTGTTTTACTGAAGAGTCTTTTCAGTTGCTTCATCACACACACACACACACACACACACATTCTCTCTCTCTCTCTCTCTCTCTCCCCACCCCCCCCCCCCCCCCCCCGTCTCTTCAGGGAAATTAACATTTTCTGTAGGTGATTTTTCTTATTCATTTTCCTGCTAATGGGAACAAATTTAGGATGATCTTACAAAATTCTTAGTATTTCACATAGAGTTATTGTATTAGTGTTCAAGTTCCCTTCTAATAGATTTGATCCTTCTGAGACAAACAAAAATTTATAAGCCTAATTAAATGTACATATCTCCCAGCCAAAGTGGAAAACAAAACATCTTTTTTTTCATTTTGTGATTCTCTTATTTGGACCTTTCCTTACAGGGGATAGTTGGCTTCAGAATCAAACCAGCATTTCTAATTGGTGAAACAAAAGAGTGATATTTGAAGTAATCAGTTGTGACAAGCCATACATGATAATTTAGGCAGTTAGGATGTAGAAAAAATGTACCAGGAAAATAAAACAGAATACTTAGAGATACAGAATTGGAAATGCAATTTCCAGATAAAATGAGCTATTTTGCCAAATATTTTTAGAAAATTATAAAACTTCCTCAAATATAAACTAGAGCCATTTTAAGAATTAATAACCTAAATGAAGATTTGTAATATTAATTTTATGATATTTAGAGAACACTAATGAAATCAGAAATGATTAATAGTTATATTTTGGGTCTTGGAAAAAAGTTACACTCTGAAATTTATTTGAATTGAAATATTTATGAAGAGTATAAAGCTTGGAATGCATAAAATTTAGCTGTAAGATATAGTTGCATATTATAAAACATGAAATATGTAAAAGCATTCAGTCAATTCTAGAAAGAAGATGCATTTGAGAGATATTGCTTTATTTATGAGAAGACTTTACTGTAATAAAGTAGAGGATCAATAGTTATTTTGAAGATATGTTATCAGCCTATCACAAAATTTCACATGCTCTGAGTCTCAGTGCAGAGACATTTATTACAAAGGACCCTGAGTCAAACCTACTTGCTGATCTTGGAGAGCCTCCTTGAAAGACAGGAGACAACTGGGACTCCCTCTGGGGACATAGACCCTGGCAGCAGCCATTTTTGGAAGCTCATTCTAACACAAGGATACTGGTGCTTGCAAGAACCATTTTGGAGTCCTCTCTCTAGCTTATAAGCACTGGGGGTTTACCTGCCAACCAGCAAACTGGCACCAGCCCTGGGACCCCCAGGGCCCCACAGCCACCTGCATGGGTACCTGGACTCACCCACCAGTGTATTGGCACCAGCCCTGGTCCCCCTCAGTCCCCACAGCCAGTTGCCTTGGGACACCGTCCCACCCACCAGTGGGCCAGGAACCATTGCTTGAGACAGGGCCTGGAAGCCAACCAGGCTATGGACAAACCCCACTCACCAGCACACCTACAGTACTCAGTCCCACCACAACAGAAGGGCCCACAAAGACCACATAGAGGGCACACCAAGAGCATATAGCTCTGATGACCAGAAGGGAGTGTGCTGCTGGGCCCCATAGTACATCTCCTACCTAAGGCCACTCCTCCAAGGTTGGAAAATGTAACTGACCTGCCTAATATATAAAAATAAACAGAGAATTAGGTAAAATGAGGAAACCGATGGATATGTTCCAAACAAAGGAACAAGACAAAACCTCAGAAACTAGATGAAGCGGAGAAAAGAATCTACCTGATACAGAGTTCAAGGTAATGATCATAAAGATACTCAATGAACCTGGGAGAAGAATGGATAAACACAATGAAAATCTAACAAAGAGTTACAAAATATAAAGTAGAACCAAACACAGCTGAAGAATACAATAACTAAAATAATAAGTACACTAGAAAAAATCAACAGTATTTTACATGATGAAGAGTAACAGATCAGTGAACTGGAGACAGAGTAGTGGAAACCACTTAAACTAAACATAAAAAAAAAGAATTTTAAAAAAATGAAATTAGTTTAAGAGACTTGTAGGGCAGTGTCAAGCATACTAACATTTGCATTAAAGGAGTCCCAGAGGGACAGGAGAGAAAGAAAGGGGTAGAAAACTTATTTGAAGAAATAATAGCTGGAAACTTCCCTGACCTGGGCAACAAAACAGACATTCAGATCCAGGAAGCATAGAGACACCCAAACAAAGTGAAACCAAAGAAATCCAAACCAAGAGATTATAATTAAAATGGCAAAAATTAAAAATAAAGAGGGAATATTAAAACCAGCAAGGAAAAAGCAACAAGTTACATACAAGTGAACTCCTATAAGGCTATCAGCTGACTTTTCTGCAGAAACTTGTCAGGCCAGAAGAGAGTGGCAAGATATATTCAAAGTGATGAAAGGACAAAAGCTATACCCAAGAATACTCTACATAGCAAGGCTATCATTCGATTTGAAAGAGAGATAAAGAATTTTACAGATGAGCAAAAACTAATAGTTCAGTACCACCAAATCAGCTTTACAGGAAATGTTAAAGGGACTTCTCCAATCAAAAAAGAAAAGACCACAACTAGAAATATGAAAATTACAAAAGGAAAAATCTCATTGATCAAGGCAAACATACAATAAATGTAGTAGATCAACCACTTATAAACCTAGTAGAAAAGTTAAAAGTAGCAAAATCATCTATATCCACAATAAGTAATTAAGGGATACACAAAGGGAAAAATGTAAAATAGGATGTCAAAATATTAAATGTTGCTGGTGGGGGCCAGGGAAGTAAAAGTGCAGGGTTGTTAGAAGGCATTCAAATCTAAGAAAACATCAGCTTAAATCACACACACACACACACACACACACACATAGCACACACCCCTCATGGTAACCACAAATCAAAAACCTATTATAGATAAACACAAAAAATAGATAAAGGAATTTAATACTGAACATAACACTAAAGATAGTCATCAAATCACAAAGAAGAGAGAAGAAGAAAGGAACAAAAAAGACAAAACAACCAGAAAAATGTCAACAAAATGGCAAAAGTATATACCTATCAATAATTACTTTAAATGTAACTGGACTAAATGCTCTTATCAAAAGACATAGAGTGACTGAATCAATACAAAAACAAGATCATATATATGTTGCCTACAAGAGATTCACTTCAGATTTAAAGACTCACATAGACTGAAAGTGAGGGGATGGGAAAAGTTACTCTGTGAAATTGGAAATCAAAAGAAAGCTAGGGTATCAATAATATATCAGTGAAAAAAGACTTAAAAATAAAGATTGTAATAGGAGACAAAAAAGGACATTACCTAGTGATAAAGGGATCAATCCAACAAGAAGATATAACAATTGTAAATGCATATGAACCTGACATAGGAACACCTAAATACATAAAGCAAATATTAACAGATATAAAGGATAATTTGACAGTAACACAATAATAGTAGGGGATTTAACACCACACGTACATCAATGGAGTGATCATCTAGACAGAAGATCAATGCAGAAGCACTGGCCTTAAATAACATATTAGACAACTTGAACTTGATAGATATATGTGGAACACTCTATCCAAATGCAGCAGAATACAGATTATTTTCAGTTGCACATGGAACGTTCTCTAAGATAGATCACATGCTAGGCCACAAAACAAGTCTCAGTAAATTTAAGAAAATTGAAATCATTTCCTACCACAATGATATGAGACTAGAAATCAACTATAAGAAAAAGAAAGCTGCAAAAAACACAAATGTGTGGAGACTAAACAATATGTTAATAAGCAACAAATTGCTCATTGAAGAAATCAAAGAGAAAATAAAAACATACATGAGACAAATGAAAATGGAAACACAATGGTCCAAAATCTATAGGATGCAACAAAGCAGTTCCAAGAGGGAAGTTTATAGCAATAAAAACGTACCTCAGGAAACAAGAAAAATCTCAAATGGACAACTTAATCTTACACCTAAAAGCACTAGGAAAAGAAGAACAAAGAAAATCCAAACTTAGGAGAAGCAAAGAAATCATAAAGATAAGAACGGAAAAAACCAAAATAGACACTAAAAAAATAGTAGAAAAGATTAGGGACACTAAGAGCCAGTTCTTTGAAAAAAATAAACAAAATTGATAAAACTTTAGCCAGAGTCATCAAGAGAAAAGGAGAGAAAACTCAAATAAATAAAATCAGAAATGAAAGAGAAGTTACAAATGACACCAAAGAAATACAAAGGATGATAAGAGATTTCTATAAACAATTATATGCCAATAAAATGGACAACCTAGAGGAAATGGATAAATTCCTGGAAATGAACAATCTCCCAAGACTGAACCAGAGAGAAACAAAAAATATAACAGATAAATTACCAGCAACAAAATTGAATCCATAATAAAAATTCCCAGCAAACAAAACTCCAGGAACAGATGGCTTCATGAGTGAATTCCAACAAATATTTAAAGAAGAGTTAACACCTATCCATCTCAAACAATTGCAAAAAATTGAATAAGAAGGAATGTTTCAACTCATCCTATGAGGCCAGCATTACCCTGATACCAAAACCAGACAAAAACACCACAAGAAAAAAGGAAAATTACAGGCCAATACCACTGAAGAACATAGATGCAAAAATCCTCAACATTTTCAAACCAAATTCAAGAATACATTAGGGCTTCCCCGGTGGTGCAGTGGTTGAAAGTCTGCCTGCTGATGCAGGGGACATGGGCTCGTGCCCCTGTCCGGGAAGATCCCACATGCCGTGGAACAGCTGGGCCTGTGAGCCATGGCTGCTGAGCCTGTGCGTCCAGAGCCTGTGCTCTGCGATGGGAGAGGCCACAACAGTGAGAGGCCCGCGTACCAAAAAAAAAAAAAAGAAAAAAAAAGGAACACATTAAGAGGATCATACATCATGATCTAGTGGGATTTATCCCAGAGATGAAAGTATGGTTCAATATATAAAAATCAATCAGTGGATACACATTAACAAATTGAAGAATAAAAATAATGTGATTATCTCACTAGATGCAGGAAAAGCTTTTGATAAAATTCAACATTGATTTATGATAAGAACTTTCAACAAAATGGGTATTGAGGGAATATACATCAACATAATAAAGGCCATATATGAAAACCCACAGCCAACATTATACTCAATGGTGAAAAACAGAAAGCATTTCCGGTGAGATCAGGAGCAAAACTAGTATGCTCACTCTCACCACTTTTTTTCAACAGAGTGTTGAAAACCCTAGCCACAGCAATCAGACAAGAAAAGAGTATAAAAGGAATCCACATTGGAAAGAAAGAGGTAAAACTGTTACTGTCTACAGATGACATGATACTATATATAGAAAATCCTAAAGATGCCACCAAAAAACTATTAGAACTAGTAAATGAATTCAGTAAAGTTGCAGAATACAAAATTAATATGCAAAAATCTGTTGCATTTCTATACACTAAAAATGGACTATCAGAAAGAGAAATTAAGAAAACTATCCCACTTTTAATTGCATCCAAAAAAATAAAATACCTAGGAATAAATCCAACCAAGGAGGTAAAATATTTGTACTCAGAAAACTATAAACATTGATGAAAGAAATTGAAGGCAACACAAACGGATGGAAAGATACACCTTGCTTATGGATTGTAAGAATATTACATATTAAATATTAATACTATTAACATTTAATAATATTAATTAAAGTGACCATACTCCCCAAAACAATCCACAGATTAAACCAATCCCTATCAAAATACCAATGCATTTTTAAAAAAAAGAACAAATAATTCTAAAATTTGTTCAGAAGCACTAAAGACTTTGAATAGCCAAAGCAATCTTGGAAAGAAGAAAGCTAGGGGTATTATGCTCCTTGATTTCAAACTGCACTACAAAGCTACAATAATCAAAGCAGTATGGGACTGACACAAAACCAGATATATAGTTCAATGGAAGAGAATATACAGTCCAAAAATGAACCCACAGTTATAAGGTCAATTAATCTATGATAATGGAGGCAAGAAATACAGTGGGGAAAAAAAACAGTCTTTTCAATAAATGGTGTGGGGAAAACTGGACAGCCACACGCAGAAGAATCAGACTGGACTACTTTTCTCACATTATATACAAGAATACACTCAAAATGAATTAAAGACTGAAATGTAAAACCTGAAACCATAAAACTCCTAGAAGGAAACATAGGCAGTACACTTTTTGACATCAATTTTAGCAGTGTTTCTTTGGATATGTCTCCTCAAGCAAGGGAAAAAATAAATAAATAAATAAACAAATGGGACTAGATCAAACTGAAAAGTTTTTGTACAGCAAATGAAACTATCAGTAAAATGAAAAGGCAGCCTACTGAATGGGAGAAGATATTTGCAAATGATATATCTGATGAGTTAATATCTAAAATATACAAATAATTCATACAACCCAACATCAAAAACCAAACAGCACAATAAAAAATGGGCAGAGAATCTGAATAGACATTTTTCCAAAGAAAAATACATAGAAAAAATAGATAGAATACATAGAAATGACCAACAGGCACGTGAAAGGATGCTCAACATCAGTGGTCATCAGAGAAATGCAAATCAAAACCACAGAGATACCATTTCACCCATGTCTGAATGACTACCATCAAAAAGACATCAAATAACAAGGCAAGGGTTGTGGAGAAAAGAGAACCCTCATGCACTGTTTGTGGACTTGTAAATTGGTGCAGCTGTTATAGAAAACAGTATGGATGTTCCCAAAAAATTAATAAAGAACTGCCATATGTTCCAGCAATTTCATTTCTGGATATTTATACAAAGAAAACAAAAACACTAAGTCAAAAAACTGTATGCACTCCAATGTTCGTTGCACCATTCTTTACAACAGCCAAGGTATGGAAGCAACCTAAGTGCCCATTGATAGAGGAATGGATAAAGAAGACATGGTACATATATACAGTAGAATAGTACTCAGCCATTAAGCAAAATGAAATCTTTCCATTTGTGACAACATGGATGGATCTAGAAGGCATTATTCTAAGTGAAATAAATCAGACATAGAATGACATATACCACATAATCTCACTTATATGTGGAATCTAAAAACCTAATCAGACAAACAAAACAAGACTCATAGATACAGATAAAAAATGGGTGATTGCCAGAAGAAAGGGGGTTGCGGAGATAGGGGAAATACATGAAGGAGATTAAAAGATATAAACCTACATTTACATAATAAATAAGTCTCAAGGATGTAATATGCAAGATAAAGAATATGGTCTATAATATTGTAATAATTTATTTAGGGGCAGATGGTTACTAGATTTATTGTGGTGATTATTTCATAATATATATAACTGTAATACTATTATGTAGTACACCTGAAACTAACATAATATTGTACTTCAATTGTATTTCAATAAAAAATAGCACAACAGAAAGAGCAAAAAAAGAACTTAGGTGACTTTTTTCCCAGTTCTATCACAATATTTACTTTTTTAACTTTCTACGTTCCTTTTGAGTCAATTTAAGCAGTATATAGTTTACTCAAAATTAATTTTTCATTAATATTTCAATTTTATTATTATCAAATAGTTTAATTATTTTTCTACATCCAGGTTAGTCAAATAGAGTCCATTTTACTTTTTTTAGAGAACCAAATTATAAAATTATTTATTAATTTGGACAGTTTATGGTTCTAATTTATTAATTTTTATTATTACTTAATTCTTTCTCAGTGCTTCTTAAATTTAAATTCTTAAATTCAGTTGAATACTGAATATAGTTTTTCCTAAACTGCTCAGAAAAGCATTACACTGAGACGTTAATAAGTATACTATGAAAACAATTTTCTCTGATGAAACAGTATGGGAAACAATGAACACTATATTTCCTCTTAGAGCTTTACAATGCTCATTAACATGTTAAAGACACTGAGGAATTCTCAAGTTAAGAAATGTATAGCATTTTTTTTTTTTTTCTTTTTGCGGTATGCGGGCGTCTCACTGTTGTGGCCTCTCCCCTTGCGGAGCACAGGCTCCGGACGCGCAGGCTCGCCGGCCATGGCTCACGGGCCCAGTCACTCCGCGGCACGTGGGATCCTCCCAGACCGGGGCACGAACCCGCGTCCCCTGCATCGGCAGGCGGACTCGCAATCACTGCGCCACCAGGGAAGCCCTTTATAGCATTTTTAAAACAGCATTTTCCAAATAATTTTTATGCCAGAAACACTTTCTATAGTATAGTATAGAACATAATAGTATAGTATGGTATGGTATATATACTTTCCATAGTTTAGTATAGTTTCTGCAGTAGAGTATACTTTCTATAGTATACTACTAACATTTTGTGACATGGTGGTGTGCAGGACACCAGTTTGGGAAATTCTAGCCTCAGGTCTTTTAATAAGGTCATTTAATTTTAAGTTGATTATTACAACTAATAGATTTCGTACTACATTTTTAGTCTAATTCTGTGCCATTGGCTACTTTAAAGCTTTTAAGAACATAACCAAATTCTTCACTTGGAGTTATTATCAATTCCACGAATAAAATTTTCCCGTCTATTCCACTTCTCCCTCCCTATATCTGAAGTTGTAATATGTGATTCTAGACCGATTTCTTTTTACAATTAATTGTTCTATATTATTAATCCTCTACTTCAATAATTTTTACTATTTTGTACTTGTGCATACCCTTTTGCTTGCTTGGATGAGAAATGAACATTTTAGATCACACTTGTGAAAGTTTGGGGAATCCAGAGAGATATCAGAGAATGGAGGTTAGACTTTGTCAAAATATCTCTACTCGGTTGCCAGACAGTTAGCACTAGGGAATGAGATGAGGAAGAGGCTGGAACAGCCAGTGGTTGTGACCGAGGGGGTCTAGGGATTGACCACTTAAATGTCACTTGGCTTTACCTCTTAAAGTGAAGTGTGAGCAAAAGGCTATCTCCCCATCCACAGCACAGACTTGTCAATGGGTATTTGCTCTGAACATAGAGGCAACGCTTAGAAATTCCAGTTAGGAATGCATACTATGGATACTACATTACAGGCCGAAACTCAATCAACAAGCTGCTGTCATTTCAAGGTAAGCCACTCACCCCTTGCTTTTTCCCACGTTACACAAGATTCAACAAGAACTTATGCATTCTCAGATAAAGTTCCACCAATGCTGGGCCCCATAGAGAGGAGGACAGAGCTATTCCAAAAGGAATGACCAAATTGCCCTGTTCCCAGGCTGATGTTTCCAGTTCTTGGGTAAAGATTCTTTGCTATATCCAGATAGTTTTCTACGTAGAGGGAGATGTGCTGGGGAGCCTGCCCCAAGACAGAGACCCACCGTACCTAGGTTTAAGACTATATGTCATCATGGCTCATGGGGGGAAAGTTGGGAGTAAATTTTCTTTCCCAGTCTGTAAAGACTTCCTAGGGGAAAAAATAGGGCAAGATAATTTATTCACATTAATTTTTAAATTAATACACTTAATGTTTTATATTAGAAATTTTCTGTTTCTCTTACTGAATTTGTTTTATGATCTGACAATAATTTATGATTAAGCCTAAGGAGCCTAACCCAGACCTGGCATACAGAAAGCCCTCAATAAATTGTTGACTGATTTTCTAGACTCTCTCAAAGTCTACTTTCTGGAGAATTAATTGTTAAAATTTGATGTCAACTTTGCATTTTGTGAAACTGAGAATCTGTGGGATGTGTGATCCACAAGACTCAAGTTTCGCTCCACAGGGATATGGCTAACCATCAAGTTCTATTAGGAGCTTGTACCAAATTAGACTATTATATCCAAATGGAGGCTTAATGGGGCATTTCCATACCCCACACTACTCTTCTCTTGACATCACGTCAATACAAATCTTCCTATATTCTTTCCTTAACTCAGTTAGGCCCTGGGCTGACATTAGCATAATTGACCTAGAAATTATAGATAATAGAAGCAAGAAAGGTTTTAACAGGCAAGACAGCATTATTTAGTCTTTTTCTATAATGCCCTTTTTATTACTGTTATTTCACTCTCTTTATTCTATTTACCACCCCTTGTTGAAACACTGAGGTTTAGTGAGACTGCTAGGAAGCCCCTTTTCCCTCAAAGACAAGCCTTCTTAAAATGTCATCATTCCTCAAAATAACCTTCAAGGTCAGTTACTTAATAATTTTAATGTTGTAAAGAGAAAGGGGAGCCTCTAGGTTAAATGGCCTTCCCCAGACAAATCAGGAGGACAGCTGTGGTCAGAATTCTTGTTCTTTGGGCTCCCAGCTAATTCAACTGGAAAACAATGCATCTCTCTGGCTGGGATTTCTACCAGGACAACTCAGAAGGTATAATATAGTGTTCTGATTGTGGGCCTGTATTTTAACTATAATAAATATTAAACCACTCCGCTCCAATAGGACTTGAACCTAGATACACCACAGATTGGGACTTGAACCCACGATCTCTGACTTAAGAGGGGACTCAAACCCACAGTCTTTTCACTGAAACCACTCACCTGATATCAGGACTTACTGAAGTTCAGGTTCTTTTGTCTCAGTGCAGAAAGAATTCAGCATGAGGCAAAGTGGGAGGCAAAGAATGAGTTTATTAGAATAGGAGGCTTGTGAGAGATAAAGCAGGCCAGCGAGGGAGCATAGCACTGAGAACAAAGAGGGCTACATTTTTACAATCAAAGAAAAAGTGGGGAGAGGAGACGAGCACCTTCTTCCTCATTCTTGGTTAGATGTCAAGGCTTACATCATTAGTTCCTCCTTTGGCCCTGTATGGTCTAACTGGGACTGTCATGGTGCTATTTAAATCATATGTATATTAACAAAAGGGTGTTAACATATACTAAAATATGGTAATTCGTCTCAGGTTTCGGTATAATGTCCCTTTTCACCTAGTTTCTTTCCCCTTTCGCCTATATTTCTGTCTTGGCTACACGCAGAAATGTTACTCTCCAAAGACCATTAACTCCCTGACTTCATGTAACAAGATTCAGACCCCATATCTATTGTCTTGTGTTTTAACTATCAGGGTTTGTGGTTTGAGTGTGCCTAGTGCTTGAATGTACCTGGTCTTCCTTCAACGTAGTGTAGATTGTTGCTAGGTTACTGGATTCTTTTCTTGAGTGGTCATTAGCTTACAACAGTCTCCCAAACTCCCTTAAAATTCCCTTTCTGTCTTTGATTCCCTACTGGGATTTCTAAACTAACTTTTTAATTATCCTACTCTATCTCTATCAAATAGGCATGCTTATCCATTTTAGGTGACCAATCACTGGGCCTTGGTCTTTCAACTTAGCTACTAAGGTTTACATCAGGATTGAACCCAGGGCACTGCGTGAAATTACAATAATAAGAACATTTTGTCTGGAAGCTTTCAATCAGCATTAATGTGGAAAACTCAAAAAGTACACTTCTTGCCATATGTGGAGCAGAATAACCTAGTTAATGAACATGGAGCCTGTTCTTCTGGCACATAAGCACCTTTGGCCATAGTCCCAACAAATCTTTGCAACTATTCAAGATCAGGTTTTGTCAACACTTGCATGGAAGTCACCCAGAGAACACCCCAGGTGTGGCAGGAGATATGTTGATGATTCAGTAGTTGACATTCTCCCTTCTGAGTCAATAATTAACCCCAGCATGCTATTATTGGCGTTCTGAAGACTTCTGTAATTTGCATGGCTTAAAAATTAGACTCAGTAGGAAATATTGGTGGTAAAAGTAGTCAAGAGGAAACAACGAACCTGGGTATAACTACATTTCAGAATTAATTGACTACATAAGTTCTGTCAAGTTCTTCAGGATTTTCTGTAGAGAACTTTTTTGCTTAATTTAACCATAAGATTATAATTTCCTAATAAAAATTACTGTGGATATGACAGCTGTGAAGTAGCATCTTGACAGTGTTGTGGGAATAGTTTTCTCATGCCGGAGAATTGCTTGAGTTTCCCCCCACAAAAGATGGCCATGAGTGAGTTGTTTGCAGTTGGGCAATGAGGCTACAGAAACCCTTCTCTTCACGGAAAGGTACATATTGGAAGAAACAGTAGCTGAAATATTTATGCCTTTTTACTGTAGCCTTTTTCACTTATTTTCAGAATGTTGATGCTTAAGTTTCATAATTATACCTTCCCTTTATTGGACCATAAATTCTGGATGTTTAGGACCAATAGTCTCACCACTCTTCTTACATAAAGGATGAACAAGGCAGCCATGTTGAGTAACAACAGTAAATACAGCCTGGATTTCTTCCTGGTTCACTGTCCAGATGATACATCCTAGGCTAACATGTTCATGATGGTAAAATTTTCAAGCAGGTGAAGAAAATTACTTTCAATAAATATTTCTGAGGAAAAGAGATTAACCTAAAAGAAGGGTGAGGGGGTGTAACTGATCCAGACATATTGGTCCTACTAAGGAATATTTTTTGATGAAAGGCCACTAGAATTTGACACAGCTGGGAAACTGCTAAATTAAGAGGCCACTTAGAAATCAAAATAGTAAATGTATAAATATTAAAACTACTCTTAGAAGCTCAATAATTTTTTAAAAAAATTTCAGCTCTACTGAGGAATAACTGACATACAAAATTGTAAGATATTTAAAGTGTACAGTGTGGCGAATTGATGTGCATATACATTGTGAAAAGATTCCCCCCATCAAGTTATTTAACACACCCATTCCCTCACATATTTATCTTCTTTGTTTTTTGGTGGAACCATTTACGGTCTACTCTCTTAACAAATTTCAACTACACAGCACAGTGCTATCAACCATTGTCACAGTGTTTTACTTTAGATATTTGATCCTTAGACCTTATTCATCTTATAGCTGAAAGTTTGTACACTTTCACCAACCTCTCTCTATTTTCCCAGCCCCAGTCCCTGGAAACTAGTTTTCTACTCTCTGTTTCTATGAGTTTAACTTCCCGTTTTTGTTTTTTTTTGTATTCCACATATAGGTGATATCATACTTGTCTTTGTCTGTCTGGCTTATTCACTTAGCGTAATGCCCTCAAGGTTCATCCAAGTTTTCACAAACAACAAGGATTTCCTTCTTTTTAAAGACTGAATAGTATTCCATTGTGTTTGTGTGTGAGTGTGTATATATTCTTTATACATTCATGTATCTATGGACACTTATGTTGTTTCCACATCTTGCCTATTATAAGTAAGTAAGGTTGTTTCCACATCTTGCAGTGAACATGGGAATGCAGCTATCTCTTCAATATCCTGTTTTCATTTCCTTTGAGTAGGTACCCAGAAATGGGACAGTTGGATCATATAATAGTATTATTTTTAATTTTTGGGAAACCATCATACTGTTTTCCATAGTCGCTACACATTACCACTAACAGTGCACAAGTGTTCCCTTTTCTCCACATCCTCGCTAACTCTTGTTATCTCTTATCTTTTTGACAATAGCCATTCTAACACGTGTGAAGTGATATGCTTTTGATTTTCATTTCTCTGATGATTAGAGATATGGAGCATCTTTTTATGTACCTATTGACCATTTGTATATCTTCCTTGGAAAAATGTTTGTTCAGTTGTTCTGGCCATTTTTTAAATAGATTGTTTTTGGTTTTTTTTGCTATTAAGTTGTATGAGTCCTTTGTATATTGTGGATGTTGACCCCTTATCAGATATGTAGTTTGCAAATATTTTTTCCCATTCCATGGTTGCCTTTTCATTTTGTTGATGGTTTCCTTTGCTATGCAGAAGCCTTTTAGTTTGATGTAGTTCCACTTATTTATTTTGCTTTTTGGTTTTGTCTTTGCTTCTGGTGTCAAATTCCCGCAAACTATTGTCAAGACCAATATCAAGGAGCTTATCCTTTGTATTTTCTTCTAAGAGTTTTATGGTTTCAGGTCCGATGTTCAAGCTTTTATCTATTTTGAGTTGATTTTTGTATATGGTATAGGATGGGGTCCAGTTCTATTCTCTTACATGTGGCTGTACAGTTTTCCCAACACCATTTCCTGAAGACACTACCTTTCCCCATTGTATATTCTTGCTTCTTTGTCATACACTAATTGACCATATATGAGTAGGTTTATTTCTGGACTCTATTCTGTTCCATTGATCTATGTGTCTGTTTTTGTGCCAGTATCATACCATTTTGATTCCTATAACTTTTTAATATAGTTTGAAATCAGAAAGTGTGATACCTCCAGCCTTGTTCTTCTTTCACAAGATTGCTTTGGCTATTCAGAGTCTTTTGTGGTTCCATATAAATTTTAAGATTGTTTGTTCCATGAAAAATGCCATTGGAATTTTCATAGGAATTGCATTGAAAATGTAGATTGCTTTGGATAGTATGGACTTTTTCACAATATCAAGTCCTCCAGTCCATGAGTATGGAATATCTTTCTATTTATTTATGTCTTCTTTAAGTTCTTTAATTATTTCCTTATACTTTTCAGTGTACAAATCTTTTATCTTCTTAGGCAAATTTATTCCCTGGTATTTTATTTTTTCTGATACAATTGCACATGGGATTTTTTTCTCAATTTCTCTTTCTGATAGTTTGTTGCTAGTACATAGAAATGCAACTTATTTTTATATATTGACTTTGTATTCTGCAACTTTACTGAATTTATTAGTATTAGTTTATTTGTTTATTGGTTCTAACAGTTTTTTGGTGGAGTCTTAGGGGTTTTACATATAATAGTACATCATCTGCAAATAGAGGTAGTTTTACTTCTTATAGAGGTAGTTTTACTTCTTTTCCAATTTGGATGAATTTTTTCTTTATCTTGCTTAATTGCTCTAATTAATTGTCTAATTCCAGTAGTATGTTAAATAAAAGTTATGAAAGTGGGTATCCTTATCTTCTTTCTAATCTTAGATTGCAACATTAAGTATGATGTTAGCTGTGGGCATGTCACATATAGACTTATGTTGAGGTATGTTCCCTCTGTTCATATTTTGTTGAGAGTTTTTATCATGATTGGATGTTGAATTTTATTAAATGCTCTTTCTGCACATATTGAGAAAATCAGATGATTTTTATCCTTTATTTTGTTTTTTTAAAATATTATTTATTTTTCTGGCTGTGTCAGTTCTTAGTTGCAGCACGAGGGATCTTGGTTGAGTCACATGGGACCTTTCGTTGTGGTGTGCAGGCTTCTCTCTAGTTGTGGAGTATGGGATCTAGGGTGCGTGGGCTCTGTAGTTTGTGGCACGTGGGCTCTCTCATTGAAGCACATGAGCTCAGTAGTTGTGGCACATGGGCTTAGTTGCCCCACAGCATGTGGGATCTTAGTTACCTGACCAGGGATCAAACCCACGTCCCCTGCATTGGAAGGTGGATTCTTTACCACTGGACCACCAGGGAAGTCCCTATCCTTTATTTTGGATGTGGTGTATCACATTGGTTGTGGGTGTTACATCTACATCATCCTTGCATTCCTGGAATAAATCTTTCTTGATCATGGTGTGTGATTCTTTTAACGTACTGTTGAATTTGGTTTGCTAATATGTTGTTGAAAAGTTTTACGTCCATGTTTATCAGGGATATTGGCCTGTAATTTTCTTTCTTGGGCACTAGATGTTGGGTCCAAACCCTTTGCTCCTCAGGGAGAAGCTGGGAGTCATTAATTTCCTCCCAATTGTATGTCATGGCGCCAGTGGTGGGGATTATGGTATGCCAGTGGTGGGGATTATGGTGTGCCAGTGGTGGGGATTATGGTGAGATTGTGTCTCAGACTTTCCTATGCATTTTGATATGGATATATCCTTATTAACCTGATGTTTAAAAGTCACTCAGCTAGTTTCCAGATTTCTTTCAGAAGCAATTGCTCCATGTGTAGTCATAGACTGGGTACATCCATGGGAGGAGGATGTGAGTCCAGGAGTCTCCTACATTACCATCTTGTACCTGAACTCAATAATTTGTTTTAAAAAAACATTTAAGTTCAGAGCTGGAAGGGGTCTTAGAGATTACTTAGCTCATACTTGAAGTTTAAAATAGGAAAATAACAGATCTATATGTCTGCCTTTCCTCATAGATATTCCCTGGGAAACCATGAAGAGGAAAATAGGACAGTGTATATTCCTGACAACCTAAGCAAAATGGGGCAGTGAAGATTTGTTCAGAGATCATAGCCTCTCAGTGGTCAGGCCCTCTTCCAATTCTAAGGCTTTCTCTTAGAGTTTTCTACTGTGACATCCGTTCCCAGATTATGCTTATCTGAATATTTTACAACCTGCCTCCCCTGAAATGTGCCTCCTTTAGCTCCCCTTTCCCTCACTACTGGATAGTAGATTGGCTAATCTAATAGACTCACTATGAAAAAAATCTATTAATTGTTAATACTAACATAATATGCTATCTCCTTAAGGTTACATTTTAACAACTGCTATCCATGCCTTAACCCACTGCCTTTTTAATTACTTAAAAAATAAAAATGGAAAAAGTCTTACTCATATCCCTTTGGTGACGTGGCTTAGGAGGGAATGGGTAATGACTAGTGATAATATGAAGGGCTCATATTTTATGTCTATATTTTTGGAAAAGTAAATCGAAAAAAAATGGGGTATTCATTTAAAACAACCTTTTTCAGAAGCCACGGTATATGTGCTGTTCTTCCATTTTTTTTTTAAGCAAGAGAATTAGGAGGTGGAGTAGTAAAAGCGGGAAGGAGTAAGAAGAAGCATTAGAAAAGAAGTATTGAATAAGAACGAGGAGCACTGCCATTAGGAAAGGACAAAATAATTATATATAGTAGAAGCAGAATGCTGTTCTTGTCAAATGAGAAGGAACATATACATGCTTGCCTGAAATTAAGAGACCTAGTAGTTAAAATTAGTAAAATATTCTTGAGAAAAAATAACCACCTCTGAAATTATGCTGGTAATTTAGTGTTATTTTATGCATTATTCTTGGTAAGCTAGAAAAATAATTTTGGCCTAGGAAGGGACTCTTTAAAAAGTGATTCATGTAAGTCCCTTGATTTACAAATGTAGAAACTGAAGCACAGAGAATTTTCTTTTTTACGTCTTTATTGGAGTATAATTGCTTTACAATGGTGTGTTAGTTTCTGCTTTATAACAAAGTGAATCAGTTATACCTATACATATGTTCCCATATCTCTTCCCTCTTGCATCTCCTTCCCTCTCACCCTCCCTATCCCACCCCTCCAGGCGGTCACAAAGCACCAAGCTGATCTAAGCACAGAGAATTTAAATAACTTGCTTAAGATCAAACAGTAATAGAATTGACATGTGAATAAATAAATAGCTCCTAATCTAATGCTCAGTGATAGGCTGGGTAATGACCACCCAAAGATGTCCACATCATAATCCCCAGAACCTATGAATACGTCACCTTAAATGTAAAAAAATAAGACTATACAGATGTGATGAAGTTAAAGATTATGAGATGGGAAGATTACCCTGGTTTATCTGGGTAGATCCAATGTAATCACAAGGGTCCTTATAAGAGAAAAACAGAGGGGTCAGATGCAGAAAAGAGATGTGACTATGCAAGCAAAGCTCAGAGTGATGTGCTTTGAAAATGGAGGAAGGGGCCACAGCCAAGGAATGCAAGCGGCCTTGAGAACCTGGAAAAGGTGAGTAAATCTGTAGAGCTTCCAGCAGGAATGAAGCCCTGCCAACACCTTGATTTTAGTCTATAAAACCCATTTCAGATTTCCGACCTCTAGAAATGTAAGATAATAAACTTGTGTTGTTTCCAGCCACCAGGGTCATGTGAATTCGCTATAGCAGCAACAGGAAATTAATAATAGGAAACTAATGCTCTTTCCATTTAAACAGCTTACTTCCCTTCTTTAAAATAATCATGAGTGTTACTGAAAGGAACAGAGAAATCCAGAACTTTACTGAAAATTCAAGTTTCAGTAAACTGAAACTGTGATGCAGGTTAGATGGACCGACTTCCTAGTTTCCCACAGGCTAATAACATATGAAATAAACTCACTATTTTAAATTTAAAAACTACAACCACAAAGTTTAAAACAATTTCCAAAATATGATAAAAGGATTTTAAAATAAAATGAAACAACTACTCTGTTGGAAATCATTCATTTGCAAGAAAACTAACTCTGGCTAGCTTAAATAAAATGGAAACTAGAGGCTGGTAGGGAAGCCAAACTACAGGAGGAACAAGGAATCTTGCAAGAATCATGGTGACCACTTTATCTTTCTGTCTCATTCTGCATAGTCTTTTTGTTCTTCCTTGTTTTGTGCACAGGCTTACCCGCAACCTACCTTTTCTCATGCCAGGTGATCATGGCCACCCAATTTTGGCTTTTTCTTATATCCCCATTGGAGTCTAACAGACACTGACTGAAGTGACTTTTTCAAATCTGATCTTCAAGGAGAGGAAAATCTGATTGATCCAGTTGGATCAGATACCCACTGTCCAATCATCTGGGAATGGTTGAGTCCCATGTGACCAGTCATGGGACTGTAGAGTTCCATGTTCCTGCTCATTAGAGGCTGAGCAAGCGCACGATCAGAAAAGGGGAATATGCAGGACAGACCAAGTGCCCAGTACGTCAATCATATCTCTAAACATGTAGGATGGAGCTGGATTCAGACAGAAAGTTATAGCATTCACCACTAGCATTGTTTTTAAAAGAGGAAATATATGCATTAACATTTTCATTAAATAGGTAAAAAGATTCACAATCAAACAAAGCAATATAAAACAAAACACATCAGTTAAAGAAAACAGACAAAATTTAGAATCAATCTCTTAAAGTATACACTCAAAATTTTTATGGAATGAAGGAAATGAAAAGATAAACCCTCATTAAGTCAAGTGAAGAAAGAGTGGAGGTCCACAGAAGTAAATAACACTATAAATAAGAAATAAAATAAAACCACAGATACCCAAAACAATTAGAAAAGCAAGAGAGTACCATGTACAACATATGGAAAAAGGTGAATATTATTTAGAAAATGGCAAACTATTACTCCAATTGAAATAGAAAACCAGTAATTCAGAATTTTTAAAATAATAACTCTCTTTCCATACTTTTTCTTGTCTGCTACCCAGTAGACAAAAAATACCTAGTAATATCTTTTGATGAAAGGCCACTGTGATTTGACAGAACACACTCGACATTATCATTAGCCATTATCTATCCCCTATTCATTCACTTCCACCTCACAAAATAAGAAAGCCTTACTTAACCAATGATTTGTTTAAGCCTTCTAATGAAATGCTGTTTTCATAAACTAACTACTATAGGAATTATTGGAATTTGCATCCACATTTTTCCTTTCCTTGAAGTTATTGCTCTTCTGAAATTTCAATGTCTTAAACTTAAACCAGATAAGGTTCCCTGGTACAACAATATTGGAAACTGGACTGGAGAGAAATCCTTGTACAAATACAAGAAAGATGGAAGAAATAACCTGGTTACAAGATTAACCTTTTTAAGGTCAGCTAGGAAGCAGAGTAAAGGGACTGGAGATCTCAGATGAGATGTAGACATTCACAATGATCGAATCCCTTGAGAGGGGCCTGATATCCACATGCCAGACAGCAGGTAGAACATGAGGTCAGATACAAGGTAGGCATTATCCTTGCACGCAATGTGTGCTGGGAAGTGTGGAGGGGGGCACGCTATCCAGGTGGCAGATTGCAGGTCAGGCACGAGGTAGCTACTGCTCTCCTGTGATGTCCATCTCCTAGCAATAATCAAATCTGTGTGGAGAGTAAAGGAAACAAGGTCTAACTCTTTTCTTCCCTCTTAAAGAAACCTGCTGAAGCTATTAATGTATTTCCTGCTTTTCAGGATTGATTTAGGAAGTGAAATGAGGCCACTGAAAAGCAAAGAATGACTTTCACAACTAGCTCTTCTTTTCAGAAACTGAGATCCTTCCTTCTGAGATATTCCTCTTAATTCCATACCGTGAACATCACAGCAACTGAAGAAATCAAGAGTACTTAAAAGATTGTCAGAGATTAAATATAGGATATATGTGGCAATCTCGTACAGGAAAGAGAACAAGTTTATTTTAAGTGGATATTTTTTAAAATTCAGTAGTTCTTTTAGTCCCTTTGCTAATACACCCCATTCCCATTAACAGGAATTAACCCAACTGTAAAAATTAGCAAGAGCCAAGATTGACATATTTCTTCGGCTTTCTCCAGTACCTATTTTCTATACTTCC
Source organism: Phocoena phocoena (assembly GCF_963924675.1). Lineage (NCBI taxonomy): Eukaryota > Metazoa > Chordata > Mammalia > Artiodactyla > Phocoenidae > Phocoena > Phocoena phocoena. Next base: position 24,709,474 of record NC_089235.1, on the reverse strand, counting down.
ATTATCTTAACTCTGAATTTGGTCTGAAAATACATTGCAATTAACGTCTAACATGATGCAGCTTATGATGTGGTTATAGATTCTTCAGGGAACAGAATTAAACCATCAAACCCAGTTTCTAAGTCCAGGGTGAAAGGTTAATGGATTTACTAAAATGCTAAACAAATTCAAAGTAGTATCCCTTAGAGAGAGAGAGAGAGAGTGAGAGAGAGAGAGAGATGAGGAAAAACATCAAATGCTTGTCTGGACAAATCCATTCTGAAAATATTCTAAATAACGTCAAAGGAGCTACATTAAAAATTATCAAGGCTAAACAACCAAATAATGATGAATCCTTTGTTACTGTCTTCTACTGAGGATTTCCTAGCAAATTCTAGATTTTATCTTGTTTCTTGGAAGGCACAGAATAGTAAGTCAACACCAAATGTTATCTACATTTAGCAGATGGTAGAGATGAGATTCTGCAGAAAAGTTGATATGCTCAGCTTCTCACATCAGTAGTAGAAGGGGGAATAATATTCAGAACCTGGGAATCCAACTACATGACTCATTACGTGGACTACCCTTTCAATCTGAGAATTAAAAATATTGTATTGCAGTTGAGTACAAAAAAGTTATATTTCTTCAGAAAATCTGGGTTTAGTTGGAGATGGTATAGTAGGTTACATTATTGTTTAAAAATATTCATCCTCTTCACTACCTCTGTAGGAGGAGTATTCTTCCCTGTCTTCAGACTTAGGGCATGCCATGCAACTTGCTTTGACCAATGAGCTGTTGGCAGATCTGATGTCAGCAAGAGCTTGAAATGTGTTTCTGCAATTATCTTCCTGTGCCTCTGTGATTCCCATAAAAAGAGATTTCTCTGTGTATCTCTTTGTCCCAGAATAAAGACAAGTGGAGCCAACTAAAGCCAAGCTTACAGCTCAAAGCAGAGCCATCCAGCTGAGTCCAGATCTGCCAACTACCACCAACAAGCAGACCCATAAAAAATAAGCACTGTCGTTGAATGGCACTGAGATATTATGGTTGCACAGTAAAAACTGACCAAACGTGAGAATTGTATGGTCTATAGTCTAGGGTCTGAAGAGGGTTGATTTCTTTTTAACTTTGTTTCCTGAGCTACTTTTCCTATTTTTAACTCAAGAGTTTTAATTTTCCCAGGCTAAGTTGATTTGCTCTAGCTCCCAGCTATTTCTCTAATTTTGCACTCAGTTTTGCTGTCTGTACTACTGCTCCAACATTTACAGCTTCAATGACCATAACCTCTGGGTCCCACGTTGATTGGCTTTTTCTGCTCTTGCCCAGAGCAAGCCACAGAATCCCCAGGAATGTACATGAGTTGAAGGTATTTACAGATTTGGTATCTGACTATTTTTTATCTTCTGCTATATTCAGAAAAAGACAGTTCTAAGGTCGCTATTTGTACAGGATAGGTTTTATCACTGTGAAAATCTTATTTCGCGTAACATTTAGAAAGTAGCTATTTATTAAATTATAGAATCTGAGTAGAGTCTCAAGATTAAAGCCAATAGGATATAAAAATTACTTTATCATGTTATAAGTCCAGCTTATGTAGATATATCTATTGAAATACATAAGGGCATGTAATTCAGACTTTCAAATTACAGGGTTCTAAATCTCAGCACTATTGGCATTCAGGCCAGACAATCTGTATTAGGAGGGGCTGTCTTGTGTATTGGTTAGCAGCTTCCCTTGCCTCTACATACCACATGCCAGCAGGACCCCCTCCCCAGATGTATCAACCAGAAATAACTCTAGATATTTCCATATGTCCCTGGACAAAATCATCCCAGTTGAGAGCCACTGAATTAGAGGATACTGTAGTTTCATTTATAAACTAAAGATACCTAACTCAGAAATTACTCCAATTTGCCTTTTCTCCCCAATGACTGTGCTAATCTGACTGATCTCTATACTCTCCCCAAACGCAAAGGTAGTCATTCTTTCCTCATATCTGTCAAAGTTTAAAGAAATGTTCCATAGCATTGAAGTCCAGTTGCAATGCAATGATAAATGTCAAAGCAACATTCATGGAGGTAAATTATTAAATAGGCAGGGCCTGGTGAACGTAGCATCAGTTATGCTAAGTTTTTGGTTCAATAGTATATATTGAAACCAGATCAACAGAATACAGTAACCATGGGTCATGTGTCCGAACCTGCACATAGTCTTATTATAGAGATCTGGGCATCATAATGATATTCATTAAAGTGATATTTTACCTGGATCTCATTGTCCTCAATTGTATAGAGTCAAGGGTAGGAAATTTCTCTACTGATTTGAAGCTTTGTACTCCAAAACAGCTACAACTAGTCTGATTCTTATAATTAGACAGTATAAGATTTTTGCATGCAAACACCATAATCATATTTTGTTTTCAATAAAAAACCATCTGTTTTCTAAAAGATGCACTCCCAGGCATGCAATATTTCACTTAGATATTATGGTGTTGCTGTATTTTTCCTTGCCACGTGAATCGTAGCCACTGCAAGTGTAAAGTCCACAAGCCTTTTATTGCAATAAGGTTATCTCCTTTTCCAATGTTAGTTTTGAGGCAACATGTCAATATTTTATGCATAGAGTGACATAGCAAATATGGGAGTAATTAAAACAGTTCAGTGGAGAGCCAGCTACACTGACAGATGGTGAATGCCTCTTCACCAACAGTCTTTAGGCAGAGGCTATAAAGTCAAAGATGTTTATCTGGAGAGGGCATTGGCCAATCTAATCTCAACCATTCCTTCTGTGTCTAATGTTACATTATTCTTATTTTTAAACACTCTGATTTCATTCAATAAACCATAAAACTATTTTTGGAAACTAAGTGCTATGAGAGGTAATGCCTAACATATATCACATACAGTATCCAATTTTATTTTCCACAAAGTCTGATAACATGGGTATCGTTGTCTCCATTTTTACAGATGGAAAAATTGAGGCTTAAAAAGATTAAGTACCTCCTTCCAACTCAGTATCAAAGCAGAGATTTAAGCCCAGGTCTGATCTGACTATACCACCACTACCCTGAAGTAGTAGACCAGAGGTCAGAGTCATGATCATATGATGAGTTTGTAGCCAAATCATAATATACAAGCCACAGATTTTTGCCACACACAACAAACTCTTTCTCCATCCTTCGTAAAATCCTATGCCTTGTATCACTTATGATAAGGTTCTATATTAAATAAAAACTGACTAGAAAATGAAGAGAACAGTGTTAATAAGAGTATCTTGTGGCAAATAAAGCTTCATTCTCTAGTTTTTAAGTAATCATATTGGTTCAAAAATATAATTACATTTTCTACTCAAAAACTCAGTTAAAAGGGAAGAATAGAGCTTCCCTGGTGGCGTAGTGGTTGAGAGTCCGCCTGCCGGTACAGGGGACACGGGTTCGTGCCCCGGTCTGGGAGGATCCCACATGCCGCGGAGCGGCTGGGCCCGTGAGCCATGGTCGCTGAGCCTGCACGTCTGCAGCCTGTGCTCTGCAACGGGAGAGGTCACAACAGTGAGAGGCCCGCGTACCACAAAAAACAAACAAAAAAACAAACAAACAAAAAAAGAAAAGAAAAAAGGAAGAATAAAGCCTTATTATTTCAATTTTATTTCCTTTAAAACTGCATATACCAAATTAGTGAAATGATTTGTGTGTATAACTTGTGTGTGTGTGGTGGGGGTGACATCCCTGGTGGCGCTAGTGGTTAAGAATCCACCTGCCAATGCAGGGGACACGGGTTTGAGCCCTGGTCCGGGAAGATCCCACATGCCACGGAGCAACAAAGCCCATGCACCACAACTACTGAGCCTGTGCTCTACAGCCCACAAGCCACAACTGCTCAGCCTGCGTGCCACAACTTCTGAAGCTTGCGTGCCTAGAGCCCGTGCTCCGCAACAAGAGAAGCCACCCAATGAGAAGCCCACGCACGGCACCGAAGCGTAGCCCCCGCTCTCCGCAACTAGAGAAAGTCCGCATGCAGCAACGAAGACCCAACGCAGCCAAAAATAAATAAAATTAAATTTAGAAAAATAAATTAATTTGTGTGTAATTTTTAAGAAGTAAGTTTTGAGTCTTATGTTTCATGTTTATGCCATTCCTTTCCACATCTGTACAAAGATTTGTAAAGAAACACACTGAAAATAGATCAAGAACCTTGTTTATGGTACAACTATTTTCCTGATGGAAGTCGGAAAACTATAAAATGAGACAGTTCATTGCAGTATATATATTATTTCAGAGCAAGATGAGGAAACATGATGTTAAAACCATACACTAGAAATGCTATTTCTGTATAAAAATAATGAAATGTCAGGATCAAAAGGAATCCCATAAATCACTATTATTCACTTCTGTTTCTTATTTTATTACATGAAATGCATGCAGCTATGGCTCTGAGAGCTTTTCTCCTATTAAACCAACAATCGACTAAATTGACATGATTCCACACTCTCATTTAGAAAAAAAAAAGCCATCCTATCCAGATTACATGATTTAGTTTTATCCATTATTTGACCTTTTCTTATCTCACATTTCTTGTTTATAGTGTCAAACTTTGAAAGCTGGCTTGATTTATAAAAATATTTTCCTTATGGCAAACAAAATAAAGCAAGACAATTCCCACAGAGCACTTTATTATATTTATATCTCATCTTGTTCCAAAAGATATTTGAGAGGACTTTCAAAATGATGGTAGTAATATGACAATATTAAAAGAGATAAAAAGTCAGAGCTAAAGAAAAGAATAGCAAGAGGGAAAACTTTATAATATGATTTACCTAAAAGTAAAAGTGATTGACCACTGAGTCCCTATTATTTAAGATTATAAACAAAAGAACCAATTCCAGATGCATGTGCTTTACTGGTTTTACCCTACCAGGCCATTTCTCTCTTCTTATGGCCCACTCTTACCTATTTCATAGAAAGTCTTTCTGGAAAGATGCTAGACTAGTAACAGTAAAACAATCATGGGTACTGTTTATTGAGCACTTTCTCTGTGTTAAACCCCAAATATCACTCATTAAATTTGGTCACAGTCGAAGCTGAATTCAATTCAACTAGTAGACATTTGTGCACTGTCATTTTATTTTCCCCCCACACATTTATTTCTTGTGTGCCCTTTGAGGAGTGTAAATCCTTCAAAAGCAAGGACAAGATATTTTACATTTTTATATTGTTCACAGTGCCAATTCCACTACCCGCCTCCACCCAAAAGAAACAAAAACGAAAACAAACTTTGTTACAGAAGCAGTCTGTGGGAAGAGCAGTCTTTACCCATCTTTATCGTGTGTGTGTGTGTGTGCGTGTGTGTGTGTGTGCCCCTTATTCTAAGCCTACTCATTAGGGACCCTCAATTCCAACCCCCAAGCCTATAAATATATTTTTTAAAATTTGCAAGGAAAATCCAAAGAGGTTGTTATGGATTGAATTGAGTCCTTCCCAAAAGTCATATGTTGAAGTCTTAACCCCCCATTTCCTCAGACCTTATTTAGAATTAAGGTGCTTATAGAGGTAATTAAAGTTAAAATAAGGTCATTTAAGGCGCTAATCTAAAATGACTGAGGTCCTGACAAGAAGAGGAAATTTGGACACAGACACAGAGACAAGACAATGTGAAGACACAGGGAGAAGACAGCCATCTACAAGCCAAGGGGAGGAGCCTGCAATGGATTCCTCCAACATGGCCCTCAGAAAGAACAAACACTGCTGACACCTCGGTCTCTGGCTTTTAGCCTCCAGAACTGTGAGAAAATACATTTCCATTTAAGCCACCCCATTTGTGCTACTCTGTTATAGCAGCCCTAGCAAACTAATACAAAAATTTTTTTGTTTGGGTTTTTAAACTTGCAGAAGCTAGGTATTTTGGGATAATGCCTGAACTCATTGAGGTAAGAATTGTACACATTTCACTTTTTATATTTATATATAGCAAACTATTAAGAAAATATACACAGTAGGGTACAATATCAATATTTAGTTCCTACTCACTGATTAATGGGTGGTAATTTTAACCAGTGTTTATAAGAGAATAATATGTGTTCTGGTCCAGTATGAGGGATACAACTTATAGTATCATCATCAATAATGACATTTCATTGAGGTTTGACTCTGTGCCGAGTACAGTCCTAAGCACCTCATGTTAAATCATTTAATCCTGGCAATTATACTAGGAGAGAAAGGCTGCTATTAACTTCACACCTCGCTGCTGTGCACAGCCAGGCCTTTCCTAATAACTATGGAAAGTTCTAGTCTTCCCTTTTGTATTTGCCTAAACTGTATTTTTTCAAGAGCTAATGTTTAGTAGCTAGTTTTCTCAGAAGACTTTCATTCTCTCTTATAAAATATATTCTGTAAAATGCTGGATATTAACATTATAAGTTAATAGAAGTTTTTTCATGAGAATGCAGCTCTACATTGTTGTGTAGATCACCTAGTTTGGAATCGCCTTAACTAGCATTTAGAATTCTGGTTTTAAATTCCAGACTCTAGTCCAGATCTAATAAATTAGTTTCTATATAGAAGATCCTGAAAACTGCCTTTGTAAACAAATTTTGTGGGTAATTATTCTACACATTCTGATTTGAGAACTGTGGCCGATTTTGAAAATGTCATCTGTGTTTTCACTAAATATTAATTTAATTAATTGATTAATTCATAGAGACCTTGCATATTTATCATTCTGGAAGAGCCTTTTAAAATGATAAAAGAATAAACATCAAATTACAATAAAAATTTTAAAAATCAATGTAGCTTTAAAGCAGATTACATGCACACTGTTAGATAGACAAGGAAAGTAAGCATTAATACTCAACAAATGAGCCTGAAAACATCACTAATCCACCTGCTTTACATTAAATGTCTCATTAAGGAGGATAATTCTGGCATACAGTTACTGACCCTGTGGACTTTACCAATTATTTTGTAGTACTCCAATCCAAGTTACAAGTTCAGAGCATGTATTGACAGTGAAATCTAATGGACCAGAACGAAGAAAAGAATTCATTATAAAAGATACGTTATTCTCATTATTTCAGAAAAATTTCCATCAACTTAATTTCCTAGAAGTCAGCAGTTTTATAGGAAAGCCTAAATATTGTTAAGTTCCTGGTTGGATTGGTAACAGGAAGAGGCATGTTGTAGTAGCCAGCCTTTTAAGATGTCCTCAGTGATCCTCACCTCCTGGCATTCATACCTTTTCCTAGTCCCCTCTGATACTGAATCAGGCTGACATGTCTAACCAATAAAATCTTGCAAAAAATGAGGGATTGGGACATCTGGGATGAGATCATAAAGGATTCTGGTTTTTTCCTGTTTTCTCTCATGGATCACCTACTCAGGAGGAGGCCTGTTGACATGCTGTAGGGATGCTTAAGTACCTCATGGAAAGACCCATGTGGAGAAGAACTGAGGCCTCCTGCCAACAGCCAGCACCAACTTTCAACTCATGTGAGTGAGCTCTCTTAGAAGCAAGACACGCAGCCCCAGTCAAGCTTTCAGATAACTGCAACCTCAGCTGCCATCTTATTTGCAACCTCATGTGAGACCCCTCCAAAGCAGAATATTTCAGGTAAGCTACTCCTGAATTCTTAACCACAGAATTGTGTGATGATAGCAAACGTTTATTTTTTAGGATATTTTATTATATCACAATAGATAATTAATACAGTTATAAATGCAATATTCCCCAGGATGTTTGGAAAATGCTGGAATAGCATTTGACACTATTTATCTATCCTTGCTTAGCCCTCCAAAACCAGGTTCCATGTTCACTTTTCCACCATTTTTTTCAGATAGCTCCTACTCAGTTCACTTTGCTTTCTTCTTTATCTTCCTATCTCTTATGCATGACCATTTCCCAGAGATCTACTTTTCATTCTCATTGGTTCATTCAACCCATAACATATCATCTTCTCTATGAAGATGGTTTTCATTCAAATCCTTTTTCTGTAGCCCTCAGTGTTCCTTTTAGGTTACATATACAAATGTTTCTCAGACATTGCCACTTAGATGTTCAAAGTCAACATATATGCAACTGGAATTTGTCTTCTTGTTTTAAAATTGATTGTCTCCTTCTGCCTTCGCATCTGTTAGTAGGGCTAGTCATCTCTCTTTTGACCAACCATCAAACTACTAATTCTCTACCTCTTCATTTATTTTTCTCTTGACTTCCATGTCCTATCTTAAATTCTGTGAATTTATGCTTCACAATATCTTTAAAGCTGTCTGATTCTTTTCATTCCTATTACCTGACTCACTGCCCGATCCTTGTGAGCTTATCATTGTAATAACCGCATGAGGTAATAATTGAAGTAGTCAACCAATCTACTCTTCTTGACTCCAACATTTCTTCACTCCCATCCACCATGCATGTGACTGTCAAATTAATCTTTCTAGATACCACATCTGTTACTCTTCCATGCACAACTTGTGGATGGCAATTCCTTTTCTTTAATTTACTTTCCAACCCCTTCTCTAATTACTGCGTTACTTTAATACTTCTCAAATGAGCTGAAATTTTATTACCATCCTAACATGCCAAACACAGTTCCTCCTCCATACACCTTGCCCAGTCCATTCCTTACTCACTAATGCCCTCCTGGGTCTCTGCATATTCATAACATCTAAATCCTTGTCATGCATCCCAACCCAGCTCAAGACTACATTTCTAATAGATTTTCCTGATGTCTCTGTTTCACTAAATGTTGCCAGCTTAAAATGTTTACAAAACATTGCACAATGAATAAAAAGGCAATATTAGTCTGGAATTAAAAGGAAATGAAACTATCTATAAAAGATGTCTGAACTACTATTACACTTATTACTTGTTGCATTCATCTAAGAATAAATAACATATATCTTTATATTTTCCACCAATGAGAATGTAGCTCAATAGGAATCAGCTGAAATACAATGACATTACTAGAAACCTCTGGAAATTCCATAATTCCATCTGGAATTATGAATGAAGGTGGGTCATTAATAAACCAGCTCTAACCAGATCATGCCAAGATAAGTGGGCCAGAGTTAATTGCTGTAATTTAAAATAGAAAGACTGTACTGCCTGCAGTTGTTGGTTTTTCTTGCCATCGTTCAATATTGTAATGCTTAATTGATTAAGTTATATTTTCTATGCAACACTTTACTAGTAAGAGCAAGCACGGCTATCTTTCACTTAAAATTAAAATATTTTTATATGTCCCCGAAATCTCTTAAATGCTAGCCCTAACGGCCAAGTCCACCTAATGGTACTTCTCTAATTGCACCGACACAGAACATCTACCAAAGTCCAAGGAGCACCTCATAAAGTTGTTTATGATTTGTCCAACCCCAAAAGACTGACAATAATATCATGGCAATTTTTCATGTTTATGAGTCTCTTCTCCCTCCTTAGTTTGCTTGCCCCTGGCAGTCAGAAAGCAGGTTCAATCATTCATTCAATAAATGTTTACTCCACATTGGTTCATGAGGATTCATTGGAAGATGTGAAGCTAAAATGTATGAAGTGTTCAGAGGTCGGAGGTGTAAGCAACAGAAACCAACCCTGGCCTATTTCAGGAGGAAAGAAAACAATATATTGAAAAGCCATTGGGTGACACACACAATCATGTGGAAGACTGGTGAACCAGGCACAGAGAATAGGCAGGAAGAAAAGGTGTAAAATTGACTGACCTACCTACATCTGACCATGGGACACTGAAACTCTGGACTCTGGAGGCCACTCCTCACACTTGCCCGGGAGACTGGATGTTGCTGCCACTTGTTGCTTTGGATTCAAATTCTGTAGCAGACATGTCTGATTGTCCTAGCCTGGGTTATGAGCGTGCACCCAGGGCAAGAGGCTGGCAAAACAGTGACAATTCTTTTCAGCTTCAATAGCAAGAGGCAGAACAAACCAAATGTAAGAGTGAGATCCAGACGCCAGACAACAAAAGTTACTTTTTTCAAAAAGGATATGCATCCACTATCATATATTTTGATCATTTGCACCCTAACAGGAATGTTGAGAATAGATTACAGAAGCAAAATCAGAGTTTCAATTTGAAGCTGCGTGCAAAACATTATGAAGCTAAGGGGAGAGGGAGGAAAAAATGGATTTGAGAGAAAATAAAGTGATTAATTTGACAGAACCTGGAGACTGAACCTGATAAGCAAAGGAGAGTTGTTGATAATTTCTGGCCTGGGGACCATGTGAATTAAAACAGAAAATTCAGGAATATCAGCAAATTTAGGGGAGATAATAAATAACAGCTGGGGGCATGTCAGGTATAAGGTGTATGTGGCAGTTTGGCTCAGAGGCTGAACTGAGCTAGAACTGTCAACTGAAGCATCTACACACACACCGTGTCTCCATCCAGCTCGGTCTTTCACAATAGATTTTATATTAGTAAGAGATGAAACTTTGCTGTGCTAAACCACTAACATTTTGGGATTTATTATTTTAGCAGATCTGGCCCTATCCTGGACTAATACAATGATTTCCAAATATATATCTACATCATATAATGAAATATACTTTCATTTACCTTGTTTTCTTGTGTCTGTTAGCCTGGAGGCCAGCCTGAGGAATGTCCTTCTGTTCATGCGTGGGCAATCTAGAAATCTGAGTTTCTGCTCAGTGAGGCACATGAAATACACGTGACTTGGACCAGGGTGCCCACCCTGCCATGCCATCTATAAATCATGGAGCCTTGAATAAGTTAGAGAATATTTCTGAGCCTCCGTTTTCTCACCTACAAAAAAGGAATGATAATTACAGTACTCAGGATTGTTGTGAGAATTAAACTAGATGAGATATCTATTATATGACTGTTGGAAAAAAATATGGCCATAAATTTTCTTAGCAAGATGTGGAGTCTATTTCCCCACCCCCCTTGAAATATACCTGGTCTTATGATTCAGTTTGACCAATAGAATGTGGCAGAAGTAACATGACTGGCAAGTCTCAGTCGCAAGTGATCTTGTAGTTTCTGTTTTCACCCTCTTAGAAAATTGTCATCACCTTGTGAAGAAGTGCAAGCTAACCTCCTGAGGACAAGCGATCACAGGGAGAAAGAGAGGTCCAGCCATTACAGTGTTCTGAGCTGAGGCTTCAGGTATGTGAATGAGCCCATTCAGACCCAGCCAACTCATCATCTCACTGCAACCACCTAAGTGACCCCAGGCAAGACCGGAAGAACCATTCAGTTGAAACTTGCCCAAACTACAGAATCATAAGCATGTAAATTATTGTTTGTTAAAGATACTACATTTTATGATGCTTTATTATACAGCAATAGAGAACTGATATATTGTCCATAGAATATCCAGAGCAAAGTGTCCATTTGGGAGTTGGATATGAATCTAGAGCACATAAGAGAGATAATATGACCATGATCATGATGGTCAGTGCCAGGTTCTGCATGAGATCATCCAGCATGAGGTCATATGGTTTTAGTTATGGGCAAAGGTGATAATATAAACCAACATTTAAGATATGAGTAGAGAAAAGAAATTAGTGAAGGAAATTATAAAGGAGCAGCCAGTGCTGATTCAAGCAAATCCATTAGATAACACAACTAGGAAGTGACCTTGGTGGAAAAAATTTGTGTTTTTGAGTTGGTATAAAAACCAAATGGAGGGCTTCCCTGGTGGCGCAGTGGTTGAGAGTCCGCCTGCCGATGCAGGGGACACGGGTTCATGCCCCTGTCTGGGAAGATCCCACATGCCGCGGAGCGGCTGGGCCCGTGAGCCATGGCCGCTGAGCCTGCGCGTCCAGAGCCTCTGCTCCGCAATAGGAGAGGCCACAACAGTGAGAGGCCCGCAAAAAAAAAACCCCAAAAAACAAACAAACAAACAAAAAAACAAGTGGAGATGGGCTGAGACATCAATAGAAAGTAAAGAAGAAGAGACACTAAATGGAGATACCTTTTGGAAATATTTTCTTATGGCTAAAAGGGTAGATGTTGGAGTGTTTTTTTCCAAAGATACAAAAAGATACATGCATGTTCATAAAATGACATGAAATTTTTAAAAAATATTTAAATTATTCAAGAATTTCATTGAGATGTAAGGTCCCTAAGGAAAAAGTAGGGGAAGGGAATAGGAACAAGGGTGAAGAGACCAGCTTTTTTCAGGAAGAACAGCTGAATATCCTCTAACCCTGAATGAAGAATAGAAGGACAGGTATCAGAACGGCTGATTCCTGGGAATGGTGCCAGGGTCTGGGAGGAGGGGGATAGGAGACACGGTCTACTGTAAATTAAGTGCCAGGTGGCAGCAAGAAAGAGAAGTAATTTCTGCCTAAGGTCCTCCATTTTCTCTGTAAAGTTAGGGATCATGTACCTTCCAAAAGTGGGGATACATAAAGTGCTAAAAGACCCAAGGAGAGTGGCAAAGATTTGAATAATGAATGGGAGACAGTGTCTATGGTGATTTAAATGTGGCCATAAATTCTTGGCAGTTCTTTTTTTTTTAATTTTATTTATTTAGTTAGTTAGTTAGTTGCACCAGGTTTTAGTTGCAGCAGGCAAGCTCCTTAGTTGTGGCATGCGAACTCTTAGTTGTGGTATGCATTGTGGGATCTAGTTCCCTCACCAGGGATTGAACTCAGGTCCCCTGCATTGGGAGCTTAGAGTCTTAACCACTGCACCACCAGGGAAGTCCCTCTTGGTAGTTCTTAGCAAGAGCTGGAGTCTGTTTCCCCAACTGTTGAAATCCAGTTAGTCTTAGGACTTGTTTTGACCTATAGAATGTGGCTGAGATAAATGTGACTGGCAAGTCTAAGAGAGCTGGGTTCAAATGCTGACTCTGCCAACTTTTTAGTTGTGTGACCAATGGGAAGTATATTTATTCAGCACCTATTTGTTGGATCACAGACTCTCATACGTGCCAGGTAGTATGCAAAGTATTAGATATATAGCAGTGAAAGAGAAAAAGGTAGCAATAGAATCACTACCTGCTATGGTCTGAATGTTTATGTCCCCTCCAAATTCACTGCCCCATGTGAAATCCTAATGCCCAATGTGATGGCATTAGGAGGTGGGGCCTTTGGGAGATTCTTAGGTCATGAGGGTGGAGCGCTCATGAATGGGATTAGTGCTTTTATGAAAGGCACCCCTCAGAGCTCCCTAGCCCCTTCCACCACGGGAAGACACAGAGAGAAATCAACAGTCTGCAACCTAGGAGGGGGCCTTCACCAGAACTCCACCATGCTGGCACCCTGATCTTGGACTTCCAGATCTAGAACTGTGAGAAATAGGTTTTTGTAGTTCATGAGCTACCAGTCTGTAGTATTTTGTTATAGCAGCCAGAACAGACTAAGACACTATCTTTTTTTGTTTTTGTTTTTGTTTGTTTTTTGCGGTACGCAAGCCTCTCACTGCTGTGGCCTCTCCCATTGTGGAGCCCAGGCTCCAGACGCGCAGGCTCAGCGGCCATAGCTCACGGGCCCAGCCGCTCCACGACATGTGGGATCTTCCCGGACTGGGGCACCAACCCATGTCCCTGCATCAGCAGGTGGGCTCTCAACCACTACACCACCAGGGAAGCCCCTAAGACACTATCTTTATGGAATTTACAGTCCTTGGAAATTACTTAGTGTCTCATTTGTCTTGTCTGAAAAATGTGTCTTAAAAAAGGTAGCGATTATACTGACAGTAGCTAACACTTGGTGACTGTTAAACTATGTGTATGACACCACTCTCAGCCTTAATTGTATTATTTTATTCTATTCTCCCAACAGCACGAAGAGGTACTTTTGTTTTTCCCATCTTGTAGGTGAGAAAACTGAAATCAAGAGGTTAAATAACTTATCCAAAGTCACATATGCAGTAAGTTGTGGAGATAGATTTCAAATACAAGTAAAATGACTCCAAAGTCTCTCTTCCTTCCTATAGGGAAGCTTTATATAAACTGACCAATTAATGTTCATGAGGAAAGGAACAGAAGAACAAGGGGAAAATGAAAAACTCGCAAGAAAGAAGTTGTCATGGAGCAGAACAAATTGTGACCAAATATTTAACAGTGCATTGAAGAGGGAGGGGAAAAGCCTAATGAAGCAATCACCACTATGAAACAAGTACATAAGACAGAAATGCAGGAACTCGGAAGAGAGATGGTAAGATAACAGGAAGGGATGAATTATGAGCTAGAGGAGTTTAGGAATAAATTAGAAGAAAAAAGATAATCATAATCAGAATATAATCAGAAATAAATGTAAAATTTGAGGGCTTTAAGGGAAGTGAACACTGCTAAAAGTCCCATGATGGACGCAGAAATACAAATTTAATGAATAAGCAAAATGAAACAGAAATAGTTATTCAAGAAAACTTTTCTGAAATACATGACTTTGCACATATTGAAAACTGACCATTTCCCAGAGTAAATTTACTCAGAAAGATCCGTGCTGAGAAAGGCACTTATAAAGTCAATAATCTTTCAAAAGGAAGAAAATATTTGGGGCACACAGAGAAAAAGATTTTAGATTGGTTTCAGACTTTTCTACACCTTTCAACATCAGAACACAATGGAGGAACACCTACAAAATCTTCAAGTGACTTTAGCATTTTATAGCCAATCTAACTGCTTTTCAGTTGTAAGGACAACAGACAAATTGTCTCAAACATTCAAGCATTCAGGGAATATTGTTCCCATAAATCCTTATTAAGGAATCAACTAGAGGAAAGACTTTAGCCAACCACTGGCAGTGAGAATTGCAACTAAATAACTATAAAACTAAGACTAAAATAAATATAGGAAATAGAGTGACAGCTGGAAACATTCTAAGCTCTAACAAATTATAAAAGGTATAATGGAAAAAAGAGGAGTAGAGGGGAGAAGAGGTTAGATATACAATAAGTACCTTAGCCTGGGTTCCCTAGAAAGCAGAGCCTGCAACAAAGGATTTGTGCAAATATTTTGTTGGAGAGTGTGATCTAGAGAAAGGGGTGAGGGATAGAAGAGGAACAAAAGGAGGGAGAGTCAATACAGAAATGTGTTATGGAGTTATATATTGTTCCAGACCCCGCCAACTGACCCAGCATCGTTCATTGAAAACTCTACCTTTACCTTACTGATTTGGGGTGTCACGTTTCTTACATGCTAAATCCTTTTATTTTAGACCTATTTCTGGTTTTCCTATTCAATTCCATTGATCTGTCATTCGATTCAGGTACTGGTACCATATTGTTTTTGTTATTGAAGATTTAAAATATGCATTTGAATATGCAGAAGAATTAGTCCTCCTCACTACTCCTCCAGATTTTTCTTGACTATTCTTGTCTTTTATTTTTCCATCTGAACTTTAGTACCAGCCTGTCTGATTCCAAAATAAAAATGCTGTTGCTATTTTTATTGAATCACATCTTTATGATGTTGATTTTCTTCATCCAAGAAATGATATACCTGTCCATATGTATGTTTCAGTAGCATCTTAAAATCTTAAGTAGATCTTTGTATAAATCTCACTCTTATTCCTAAATGTTTTATTTTTCTTATTGAATAGAGTTTTTTTCCTCCCTTTCATCAAATATATATAATTGATTTCTGTAGACTGTTTATTCACAACCTTACTAAGCAATCTTATTTCAATTTTTTTTTCTTTGTTTTTTTTGTGGTATGCGGGCCTCTCACTGTTGTGGCCTCTCCCGTTGCGGAGCACAGGCTCAGCGGCCATGGCTCACGGGCCCAGCCGCTCGGCGGCATGTGGGATCTTCCCGGACTGGGTCATGAACCCGTGTCCCTTGCATCGGCAGGCGGACACTCAACCACTGCGCCACCAGGGAAGCCCTGGTCTCTGAGTTTTTGTCATAGAATCTGACCTGCGTCTATATTGACTCTTAACTTTGATAGATTTAATGTATCTTTAAGTCAAGAGCTACAGCAATCCTCTGCATTTGGTAAATGATGTTATTTGAACCCAGATCACATCTTCTATGAAAACATTATTCCATCCTTGTTTAGGCATATAAAGTAATGTTATGATTGCTGTTGATTTGTTTGCTCTTTCAAAATTGAAAACAATATTCAGCTGTTATCTTTTATTATCATCAAGTAATCCATGGGTATCCTGGGAGCACATTTACTATAATTTAGCACTTTATCAAAAGAGGAAATATGTGGATTTTATCTTTAAAGAGTTTCAGTTATTCTGGGATATGTCTTCTCTCTTACCATGAAACATCCAGCTGATTTCCCACACGTGCCTCGAGCTATACCAAATCCTTCTTGAGCAGTGGGGATCTGAAGCACCAACTCTTTGGAACCAGGAATGTAAAGGATCAAGCAACTATCATTGATCAGAGCTAAGTACAGGCAGGTGAATTGATGCATGTGTAAATCACAATAGTCAGAATCCAAGCAAATAGACAATAATCCAGGGGGTAGGGGCAGTATTTAATAGAGGATAACAAAAATCAGTGGCAGAAAGACTAGGCAGAAGCATCACGTATAATCATGAAAGACGAGAAACAAATTGTCCAACAAAAAGTAAGAGCAATCAATAAATGTGATGGGCCATTATGCAGCTGTTAAAATGGCAATTCTGATAATTAGGTAGAAACACTGAAACATCTTTATTAAATGATTCTACATCATTTAATGATGATTCTACATCAATCTACTATTGATTCTACATGAATAAAATAGTCAGTGACACTGACTACCTATTCAGTATTGCTATTTTTAATAAAACATCAACTACATATGGACAAAATTTGTAAGAGAATATAAAGAAATAAATATTAGAGAGTTAGGATTATGTTTAGATTAAGAAAATAAACTTTTCATTGGTTTGACAATAATTTTTAAACTCTATTACTAAGATATGAATTTAAGAGAATGGGCAAAGTGATAGCAACAAGACTAAGGCAGGCATTTTCATCAATCAAGACATTTTCTATGCTTCCTTTATTATCATTAATAAGAGCTAATGTTTTTTATCATCTCCTGTGTGCTAAGTCAGTAAAGCAAAAATCTGTTCTTAACCACGGTTAGTATCAGCTTTACAAATATCACTCCTTGCACTCCAATAAGAAATGGATAAAATGAATATGCAGAGAATGAGAGAGAGAGAGACCAACATAAAGACATTTCATGCTATTCTCTCAAGGAAGGTATGAAAGAAATATATGAGGTGGCATCTGCTCTCAAGGCACTGATAATTTAGCTGAGTGGGGGAGGAGGAATTGATCTGAAATAATTGGCAGTGAAATACTCTGCTTTCTGTTGTCTCAAATTGCAATTACAGATTTAAAAAGAAAATAAATACAGAAAAGCAACTCCACCAGTGTTGGGATTAACGGCAGTGTTGGGATTTGTGGCAGAACAGTTCTCCAATTGTGCAGGACTGTTTTGTGCATTGCAAAAAAAGTTTACCCAGTATCTAGAAGAGTGTTTCTCAAGTTTTATTTCATTATTCCTAAGATGACTTTTTCAGACATTTGTCTTTATAAATCCAATGCTCGTTGCATACCTGGAACATATAGTCTGCACTTAATAAAGACTGTTTAGGGCATCCCTGGTGGCGCAGTGGTTGAGAGTCCGCCTGCCGATGCAGGGGATACGGGTTCATGCCCCGGGCTGGGAAGATTCCACATGCCATGGAGCAGCTGGGCCCGTGAGCCATGGCCGCTGAGCCTGCACGTCCGGAGCCTGTGCTCCGCAACGGGAGAGGCCACAACAGTGAGAGGTACGCGTATCGCAAAAAAAAAAAATAATAAATAAATAAAATAAAGACTGTTTAAATGAATAAAGGCTGTATCTATTAAGGAAAAATTTAGGAGAATCTAGAAATTAAAGAAAGACTGAAAGTGTACATGGAATTGTCACAGGGGAAACATTTCTCTATTGTGAAAATATTAAGAGGAAAGATTTCAATTGTATGTTGGGGAGCACAGAGAAACCATATTGAGTATACAAAAAGATGTCTGATTATGAAAATTCTTAAAAACAAATCTTGGGAGTTTGGACTAAAAGCTGAAAGTGAAAAGAAAGAAACCATTATGGAAATTTACGGAGTAACATAATGAAAATTGTCTTTTAGGGAAATTGGCCTGGCAACAGTATAGAAGATGAATCAGAAAGAGGAGAGAATGCAAGTATGTAGTTTCACTGGAAGACTGCCAGTAATGGATGTGCATTCAAGAGATGACAGTTGTAATGGGAAAAAATGGAGAGACTGAGGTTCTTCCAAAGAGACCATGGCACAACATTTTCTCACTAAGAGCCTTTGGCTGCAAGTAACTGAAACTAGCTTAAACAAGGAAAAATATTGACTCCCATTGCTGGCTGTCCAAAAGAAGTGCACTCATTCAGAGGGACTTAATCCAGTTTCCTTAGTTCCATTTCCTTGAGAGTCATTTGACTCAGCACTCGTCCACACGGTGGATTCATCCCCAAAGTGATATTAACATAATGACCTCCCTTCCAGATGTCACATCCACACATGAATATATACTGAGAAAAAGCAAGAGAAAAAAAAAAGATAATTCCTTCTGAAAGTTCTCCCAGAAGAGTAAGGAAGAATTTCCCCAGAATCCCCAACAAATCTTACCTTGAATCTCAGGAAACTGAACTGGTTTATATGAAAATTGCTGAATCAACTGGGCAAGAGGAGGAGATTGTCCTTAGACCATTCTGGTGCGTTCCTGGACTTGAGAGGGAATTCAACTTCTTCTGAGCCATGTAGGCTGCCTAGGAGAAGATTAGCTGATGGGTTAATCAAGTGGACAGTCAGCAATGACCTGGGGACCTAGGGGAAATATCAGCTGGAAACAGAAATTTAGCTGACACTCCTATAGAAGAGAATGAGCTCGCCCATGAAGTGAGTATAAAAAAGGAGATATGACAATTCTTGTTTTCAGATTGGAGGAAAGAAAAAGAGATACTAGTGGATTACAAAAAAAAAAAAAAAAGAGCTGTCAGATCAAAGGAGTAGTAAATAAAGTATAATCATGGAAGTTAAAAAAAAAAGAAAAAATTCAGGAAGAAAGTGTCAAATGGTCCAAAGAGATATGGAGGAGAGGGCTTATAAAGCCAGGCTTGGGGCTAGAAAGGAATAAGAAGTATATGAGGAAGTCATTCAAACACTCCTGAAAGATTTCCAAACAGTAGCAAAGGCTAAGTTCAAGTTCTCAGCATAAATCTACAATAGGTCAGGTAAGTTGGGTTCCTCTCTCAAGCCAATATCACTTCTGCACAGAAAACAACAACAACAGCAAAAGGTTGATTCCATCATTGAGGATGTGTTATTGGGTTTGGGAAAAAATAAAGTAGTGAGAGAATTTAGAGTCCTGATAAAGCAGTATTAAATAGTTGGCCATGGAACTTAAAGTGGAAAGGGCATTGTAAGCCAAAGTGTACCGACGGACAGATTTCCCTTGTTTATCCGGGGACACAGCCAGTGTTGGGTTCTGTTTAATTGGACTTGCAATATAACAGAGTAGACTTGCTAGCTTTCTGTTTTAGTTTGGGTTACCTTGAAAACAGAGCTTGAATAAGGACTTGGGTCCAGGTAGTTTATTTCAAAGGCGGGTCTAAGAAGAAGAAAGAGTCCAGGGAGTGAGACAGGGAAGTGATTAAAAACACATAACATATATGTTACTGATTTCAACCAGCTTTAGCAGACAGTTCAGTGTAGTTAAATACACTGCTCAGGTGGTGCTATCTCTGATTTTCTGCCCCAAATCTTTCTCTGAAGCCAAGCAACAGATATGGCCTAGAATCTAAGAGGTGTTGACAAGCCTGGGGCAACCCTCAGCCAGTAACAGGTGGCACTGAGTCAGTCAGTGTCTGTTGTACCAGTTGGTTACCATTGTAGGCAACTGAGACTCCATCTATCTGGGGACATGAGGGGAAACTGTGTAGAAGGCCCTCAAGTGTCCCATCAGGTTGCATACTGGTGGAGGGTTGCCCCCAGGTGTTAACTCCTGCACAATCTCAGAATGCACCTACATTGGTGTTTCAGAGATAGCCCTGAGGCAGAAAAGCCAAGATCCACAACCTCACATGCTGGTAAGATGCTGGCACCACTGTCCACCACAGCTGCTCTGAAATCGGTCACTGAAGGAGCTGTGACATGGGCAACACACAGCTGCTACACCAGGGTTTCTCACCCACAGTACTAGTGATGTTTTAGACCAGATAATTCTTTGTTATGGGAGCTGCGCTGTGCATTGTAGGATGTTTATCAGCATCCCTGGCCTTTCCTCCTCAGATACCAGTTGCCCCCTGCCCAGCTGTGACAATGAAAAATGTCTCTAGACATTGCCAAATGTCCCCAAGAAGGCAAAATCTCCTTCAGTGGAGAACCACTATGCAAAACTGATAACTTGGGCAAGTGTCTTCACTTCTCTAAATCTCAGTTTCTCATCTGTAAATTGAGGAAAATAGAGGACCAACCTAAGGGGCTTTGGGGGAGGATTAAATGAGATGGAGAATATTAAGCACTGAACAGAGTACCTGTCACACAGTGCATGTTAATAACAGCAACAATAATAATAATGTAGAAAACCTCTGTACTTTATAGTGGTGAATTTTTATGGCTAGAATTCAAGGTTTATTTTCCCCTTCTCTGATTAAAAATAATGATAATAAGGTACATATTCCTAATATCTGTTTCAGCAAATGGATCAAAGGATGAGTTTCAATGTGAAGAAATCAAAGTGGAAAAGGTCAACGTCAATCACTTTTGATCTTCTTTCATTACCAAACACCAATTAATGCTCTTAAGTTAAACATGACCACGTGTCATTTGTTGTAGCTAAGTGAACGTGGGTTGTGAAGGAAATAAAAGAACTCAGTTTAAAAAGTGAATAGAAAATTAGAATATTCTATTCAAGAATAATCTTGCAGTTTACACTTCAGTATTTTACAAAATGCAGATTCAAAATTTAGTACATTTACTAAAACAAATTTTTCGAACATAGTGGGCAATCTCAGACTTAAAGGCATGAATATTTTACATTTATTAGCATAACCTGAATGCCAGCATGCAAACACTGAAATGAATTTATGGAAATTGTTAATGATTCATTACATAGAATAATTAGATTTTTGTATGATCTGAGCAAATGCATTAACAAAAACAATTATGCACTGATACAATGAATAACCACTCCGAGGGAAAAAGCCATTAGTGTAATAAAAAGGACTTTTTGCAGGGGCTTATCCTGTACTTTGACTCAATCCCAAACAGCTGTTGCCATCTGCCAGGGAGAGCCCTTGGCAGAGATATTTGGCCAACCTCTGCCAAATCCTGCTCTGTTGAAAATGTCTATCCCCAAACTCTCAGAAGCTGAAGATCTTTGAGAAGTAGCAAATGAATACCTAGTGAGACTGGCTTATCTCATTCTTAAAGGATTGTAGGAGAAAAATAAAACAAGATAAGAATGAAAAGTATATTCTTGGGAAATTGCTTGTGGCTTCTGATTCTGTCTCCCTGAAACTTTTAGAGGGTGTGTGTTTTTACCTACAGTGGGCTCATTGTTCAAACTTATTGCATTGTATTGTAACTACAATAGTGGTGTTTTTTTTCCTTTCCCTTATAGGTTATTACAAAATATTGAGTATAGTTCCCTATGCTCTACAGTAGGTCCTTTTTTATATATAGTAGCATGTATTTGTTAATCCCAAACTCCTAATTTATCCCTCCTTCTCCCTTTCCCCTTTGGTAAACATATTTGTTTTCTATGTCTCTGGGTCTATTTCTGTTTTGTATATAAGTTCCTTGGTATCATTTTTTTAAGATTCCACAGATAAGTGATATCATATGATATTTGTTTTTCTCTGACTTACTTCACATAGTATGATAATCTCTAGGTCCATCCATGTTGCTGCAAATGACATTACTTTACTCTTTTTTATGGCTGAGTAGTATTCCATTGTGTATATATACTACAGCTTTTTTATCCATTCCTCTGTCAACAGACAGGCTGCTTCCATGTCTTGGCTATTGAATACAGCACTGCAATGAACACTGGGGTGCATGTATCTTTTCGAATTATGGTTTCCTCCGAATATATGCTCAGGAGTGGGATTTCAGGTTAGCTCTATTTTTAGTTTTTTGGAGTCATAGTTTTCTAGTAGTAATTTGTAAATACTTTTTTAACGTCTTCGAACTCTTCAAGCGCTGGCACCAAGAGATGGTCATTTCTGTATCCTGGAGACCTGGCACAGAGCACTCAATAAATAATGAATGAGTGAATGAATGAATGAAAATATCAGTTGGTCCAGCTCACCATGACCAGTGGAACAGGCCCTAACATCAGTTAAGAACTTAAAATATCAAAGTGTTCACAGGGATATCTTTGTAAGTACTATACTTCAGAACCACTGAACCTTCCTATCATAGCTTAGCCTTCCTAGAATAGATACAGTCTGAGGCAGCAGGAAATGAGGCAATCATGTGTAGACACTGAATGCTCAGAGCCATGTGACACGGACCAGATCTACACTCCCCAAGAAAAGAAGTCAGGCAATCTTCCACATCACTGAAACAGAAAAAGATGTTTGCCAAGAATTGCCAGATAATTCAGGCAATGTGTTTTTTTTCCTGCTCATATTAATAGTATAATTGCCTCAATTCTCCATTTGTTTATTCATGTTCAGTCATAGTTCGGATAAAATAATTTGAGGTGGCGAGTCCTAGGGGAATAAAAGCAAAGGAACCCAGAGACAAAGGAGGAACTTTCAGAACTAGCTCAACTGTGTCACAGAAGAGCCTCAGTACATCCAGGTGGTAGTCTGGAAATTATGAAGCGAAACTGGATCTACACAAACGATTAGGAAATGCTTCTTTGAATTTTACAAATAAGAATGAGAGCGATTTTCACACTGTGAAGCGTTTGATTTTACCTGAACTTATCAGTATTTCAAAAGCAAATCCCTGTATCCATTGTTTCTATTTCATTTCTATGGATGTTGACCGCAAGGAGGCTTTTCTGTTAAGAATTCAATTAGGAAATCTTCAAACAAACAGTGGTAAAGATAAGATGGTTTGAAAAACTAAACTTAAATAAGAAGACTGTCTCCCAGGAAATGATTTTGAATAATAAAAAATCAAATTAAGGACAATAGAGTCTCACACTGATGTCATCTGGGAAGTCTTGGCTCTGAGATTGTGCTAGAGATGGAATAGTATTTGAACTTGAGTTCTGGGGCTTCAATTATTAGTCTCTGTTATATTTCATCCAAAACAATTCACCCTCTATTGCCCTGGTTGTGTTTATAGCCAGCCATGAACTTCAGATTATGACTGATCACAGCAGAGTTCTAAAATCTAACAGAAAAATAAGCAGGCACTGTATGAATTAAAATGAGATTATCTGTGAGAAATCTTTGTAAACCACAGCACACCATGCAAATCTGAGTTGTTACAGCACAGAAGGCTCACTGGAGTATTTTTTTTTCTTTTAATAAAATGATGTGACTAATCACGAGGACAAAACCTCATTAAATCTTTTAACCTGATTTTCCTTTTTAATTATTGGAAGCTTATCTATTTTCGGCGAGCAGATTTCTTTTCTGAAAGGAGATCTCTCCCTGCTATGACTGGATTTCACAGAGACCACTGAGATACATCACCTCTGGAACTGTCTGAGTCAAAAGAATATGAGATTAGTCTACCTGCATTAAAATAATTCACCATGGAAACCACAGACCAGGAGAAAGAGTGAGAGAAAAGTAAATCAAGGTTACTGTGGACTCTTGAACCCAGGTAGTTAAAATTATAACTAGGATCGATCCCCTTGCTTCCTTGGCATTCTATTCCTGGGCCTTGAAAAGAATTCACAGACATACTTTGAATCAGATTTGGGGCATAAAATGAAATGACTTTGTTATATAGTCCACTAAATGACCTGCAAAATATTTTTTTCCCAAAGACTGAGGCTTTTCTTTTCCAGACGTAATAGTTTAAAAAAATGATTTGTGAAGTTGACATAAGTTTTAAAACAAAATACATAAATGCTTATGCATGTAAAAAATAGGCCTCCAGGAGTCATAAGACCTTTGTAAATAACATTATAAACCAAGTGGTCAATGATTTTCTTTATTTTAACTTTGTTTTTCATTCTCTAGGACATTTTTTTCTCTTCAAAGTTTGCTACTCTGAGAGGGAAAAGTGTGCTTTTCAATGTCTCATCAGATTCAATAATTTTAATGTGAAATTCTTTTGAAAAAGAATCTCTCTCACCAGTTTAAAAAAAAAAACATGTCCCCAATCGACCTATAAACATTTATAAACCTAGATATTTTAAAGATGTTTTAATAAAAATATTTCATTCTAAGAAGAGATAATCAAACTTATATCTAGGACATTTTTTATAATTACCTTTGACAGACTTAAGAATAACACATGCTAGTCAACCATTACTTCGTTATTTGTTCTCTTTTCCTTCACTGTGCCCTGGGGATTAAATTACTTCTTAAATTGCATCTATATGCCTCTATTGCTACCCTGAGTCCCATCTGGGAGATTCTGATACTTCGAACACGTTATAATGCAGTTTGCAACAATGCTGTTTCAGTAGAGATCAGTTTTTCCAAGACCTAGTCAAATTCAATTTGAATAAAATTTCGTGGATTAGTCAAATTCTCTTAACTAAAATTTTGTATAATTAAGTATTTTATAAAATGAGCGGTCTATTATCATACACTTAAATTTCTTTGTTCAGAAATTTGGGTCACAATATTGCTCTAGTAAGGTATACTTGGGAATATCTATTCTCATTCTTACCAGTTTCACTTTCTTTTAGATTTTTTAAAAAAATAAACAGGAAGATCAAAAGATCACTGTGGCGTTGATACTGGTGCTACTGTACCCTAAATATTCTTTTCGATGGAGATTAAGGAGGACCAGAATCGGAAGCCTATTATCTTGCTGTTGTTGTTGTTTAAAACACCATAAAAGAATGAAATAATGCCATTTGTGGCAACATGGATGGACCTAGAGATTATTATACTAAGTGAAGTAAGTCAGACAAACACAAATATTTTATCATCACTTGTATGTGGAATCTAAAAAAAAAAAATGATAAAAATGCACTTATTTACAAAGTCTCACAGACATAGAAAACAAACTTATGGTTACCAAAGGGGAAATGTGCGGGGGGAAGGGATAAATTAGGAGTTTGGGATTAACAGATACACACTACTATATATAAAATAGATAACCAACAAGGACCTACTGTATAGCACAGGGAACTATATTTGATAACTTATAATAACCTATAATGGAATAGAATCTGAATTACTTTGCTGTACACCTGAAATTAACACAACATTGTAAATCAACTATACTTCAAAAAATAAAAGTAAATAAGAAATAAAACACTTTAAAACAGGGGTCCCCAAACTCTGGGCCACGGACTGGTAGTGGTCCATGGCCTGTTAGGAAAAGGGCCGCACAGCAGGAGGTGAGCAGCGGCCAGCAAACAAAGCATCATCTGTATTGACAGCTGCTCCCCATCACTCTCATTACCGCTTGAGCCCCTCCTCCTGTCAGATCAGCCGGCGGCATTAGATTTTCATAGGAATGCGAACCCTACAGTGAACTGTGCATGCAAGGGATCTAGGTTGTGCACTCTGTATCAGAATCTAATGCCTGATGATCTGAGGTGGAGCTGAGGCGGTGATGCTAGCACTGGGGAGCGGCTGCAAATACAGATTATCATAAGCAGAGAGGTTTGACTGCACAGAGACCATAATAAATCAACTGCTTGCAGACTCATATCAAAACCCTATTAGTACAACTAGGAAGATGGTGGAAGAGTAAGACGCGGAGATCACCTTCCTCCCCACAGATACATCAGAAATACATCTACACGTGGAACAACTCCTACAGAACACCCACTGAACACTGGCAGAAGACCTCAGAACTCCCAAAAGGCAAGAAACTCCCCAAGTACCTGGGTAGGGCAAAAGAAAAAAGAATAAACAGAGACAAAAGAATAGGGACGGGACCTGCACCAGTGGGAGGGAGCTGTGAAGGAGGAAAGGTTTCCACACACTAGGAGGCCCCTTCATGGGCAGAGACCACGGGTGGTGGAGTGGGGAAACTTCGGAGCCGCGGAGGAGAGCACAGCAACAAGGGTGCAGAGGGCAAAGCGGAAAGATTCCCGCACAGAGGATCCATGCCAACTGGCACTCACCAGCCCGAGAGGCTTGTCTGCTTACCCGCCGGGGTGGGCAGGGCTGGGAACTGAGGCTCGGGCTTCGGTCAGATCGCAGGGAGAGGACTGGCAGTGTGAACACAGCCTGAAGGGGTTAGTGCACCATTGCTAGCCGGGAGGGAGTCCGGGAAAAAGTCTGGACCTGCCGAAGAGGCGAGAGACTTTTTCTTCCCTCTTTGTTTCCTGGTGCGCAAGGAGAGGGGATTAAGAGCGCTGCTTAAACGAGCTCCAGAGACGGGCACGAGCTGTGGCTAACAGCGCAGACCCCAGAGACGGGCATGAGACGCTAAGGCTGCTGCTGCCGCCACCAAGAAGCCTGTGTGCAAGCACAGGTCACTCTCCACACCTACCCTCCCGGGAGCCTGTGCAGCCTGCCACTGCCAGGGTCCCGTGATCCAGGGACAACTTCCCTGGGAGAACGCATGGCGCGCCTCAGGTTGATGCAAAGTCATGCTGGCCTCTGCCGCCGCAGGCTCACCCCGCATCCAAACCCCTCCCTCCCCGCGGCCTGAGTAAGCCAGAGCCCCAGAATCAGCTGCTCTTTAACCCCGTCCTGTCTGAGCAAAGAACAGACACCCTCAGGCGACCTAAACGCACAGGCAGGGCCAAATCCAAAGCTGAACCCCAAGAGCTGTGTGAACAAAGCGAAAGGGAAATTTCTCCCCGCAGCCTCAGGAGCAGCAGATTAAATCTCCACAATCAACTTGATGTACCCTGCATCGATGGAATACCTGAATAGACAACGATTCATCCCAAATTGAGGAGGTGGACTTTGAGAACAAGATTTATTATTTTTTCCCTTTTCCCTCTTTTTGTGAGTGTGTATGTGTATGCTTCTGTGTGAGATTTTGTCTGTATAGCTTTGCTTTCACCATTTGTCTTAGGGTTCTGTCTGTCCGTTTTTTGCTTTTTTTGTTGTTGTTGCTGTTGTTTTGTTTTACTTTTAAAAAATTTTTTTCTTAATAATTAGTTTTTATTTTAATAACTTTATTTTATTTTATCCTCTTTCTTTCTTTCTTTCTACTTTTTCTCCCTTTTATTCTGAGCCATGTGGATGAAAGGCTCTTGGTGCTCCAGCCAGGAGTCAGTGCTGTGCCTCTGAGGTGGGAGAGCCAACTCCAGAACACTGGTCCACAAGAGACCTCCCAGCTCCACATAATATCAAATGGCAAAAATCTCCCAGAGATCTCCATCTCAACACCAACACCCAGCTTCACTCAACAACCAGCAAGCTACAGTGCTGGACACCATATGCAAAACAACTAGCAAGACAGGAACACAACCCCACCCATTAGCAGAGAAGCTGCCTAAAATCATAATAAGTCCACAGACACCCCAAAACACACCACCAGATATCGACTTGCCCAACAGGAAGAAAAGATCCAGCCTCATCCACGATAACATAGACACTAGTCCCCTCCACCAGGAAGCCTACACAACCCACTGATCCAACTTTAGCCACTGGGGACAAACACCAAAAACAATGGGAACTAAGAACTGCAGCCTGCAAAAAGAAGACCCCAAACACAGTAAGATAAGCAAAATGAGAAGGCAGAAAAATACACAGCAGATGAAGGAGCAAGATAAAAACCCACCAGACCTAACAAATGAAGAGGAAATAGGCAGGCTACCTGAAAAAGAAATCAGAATAATGATAGTAAAGATGATCCAAAATCTTGGAAACAGAATAGAGAAAATGCAAGAAACATTTAACAAGGACCTAGAAGAACTAAATATGAAACAAGCAATGATGAACAACACAATAAATGAAATTAAAAATACTCTAGATAGGGCTTCCGTGGTGGCACAGTAGTTGAGAGTCCACCTGCCGATGCAGGGGACATGGGTTCGTGCTCCAGTCTGGGAAGATCCCACATGCTGCAGAGCGGCTGGGCCTGTGAGCCATGGCTGCTGAGCCTAGGCGTCTGGAGCCTGTGCTCCACAATGGGAAAGGCCACAACAGTGAGAGGCCTGTGTACCACAAAAAAAAAAAAAAAACTCTAGATGGGATCAACAGCAGAATAACTGAGGCAGAAGAATGGATAAGTGACCTGGGAGATAAAATAGTGCAAATAACTACTGCAGAGCAGAATAAAGAAAAAGGAATGAAAAGAACTGAGGACAGTCTCAGAGACCTCTGAGACACCATTAAATGCACCAACATTTGAATTATAGGGGTTCCAGAAGAAGAAGAGAAAAAGAGAGGGACTGAGAAAATATTTGAAGAGATTATAGTTGAAAACTTCCCTAACATAGGAAAGGAAATAGTTAATCAAGTCCAGGAAGCACAGAGAGTCCCACACAGGATAAATCCAAGGAGAAACACGCCAAGACATATATTAATCAAACTGTCAAAAATTAAATACAAAGAAAACATATTAAAAGCAGCAAGGGAAAAACAACAAAAAACACACAAGGGAATCCCCATAAGGTTAACAGCTGATCTTTCAACAGAAACTGTGCAAGCCAGAAGGGACTGTCAGGACATATTTAAAGTGATGAAGGAGAAAAACCTGCAACCAAGATTACTCTACCCAGCAATGATCTCATTCAGATTTGATGGAGAAATGAAAACCTTAACAGACAAGCAAAAGCTGAGAGAGTTCAGCACCACCAAACCAGCTCTTCAACAAATGCTAAAGGAACTTCTCTAGGCAAGAAACACAACAGAAGGAAAAGACCTACAATAACAAACCGAAAACAATTAAGAAAATGAGAATAGGAGCATACATATCAATAATTACCTTAAATGTAAATGGATTAAATGCTCCCACCAAAAGACACAGACTGGCTGAATGGATACAAAAACAAGACCCATATATATGCTGTCTACAAGAGACCCACTTCAGACCTAGGGACACATACAGACTGAAAGTGAGGGGATGGAAAAAGATATTCCATGCGAATGGAAACCAAAATAAAACTGGAGTAGCAATTCTCATATCAGACAAAACAGACTTTAAAATAAAGACTATTACAAGAGAAAAAGAAGAACATTACATAATGATCAAGGGATCGATCCAAGAAGATATAACAACTGTAAATATTTATGCACCCAACATAGGAGCACCTGAATACATAAGGCAAATACTAACAGCCATAAAAGGGGAAATCGACAGTAACACATTCATAGTAGGGGACTTTAACACCCCACTTTCACCAATGGACAGATCATCCAAAATGAAAATAAATAAGGAGACACAAGTTTTAAATGATACATTAAACAATATGGACTTAATTGATATTTATAGGACATTCCATCCAAAAACAACAGAATACACATTTTTCACAAGTGCTCATGGAACATTCTCCAGGATAGATCTTATCTTGGGTCACAAATCAAGCCTTGGTAAATTTAAGAAGACTGAAATAGTATCAAGTATCTTTTCTAACCACAACACTATGAGACTAGATATCAATTACAGGAAAAGATCTGTAAAAAATGCAAACACATGGAGGCTAAACAATACACTACTTAATAAGGAAGTGATCACTGAAGAAATCAAAGAGGAAATCAAAAAATACCTAGAAACAAATGACAATGGAGACACGACGACCCAAAACCTATGGGATGCAACAAAAGCAGTTCTAAGAGGGAAGTTTATAGCAATACAATACTATCTTAAGAAACAGGAAACATCTCGAATAAACAACCTAACCTTGTACCTAAAGCAATTAGAGAAAGAACAAAAAAACCCCAAAGTTAGCAGAAGGAAAGAAATCATAAAGATCAGATCAGAAATAAATGAAAAAGAAATGAAGAAAATGATAGCAAAGATCAATAAAACTAAAAGCTGGTTCTTTGAGAAGATAAACAAAATTGATAAACCATTAGCCAGACTCATCAAGAAAAAAAGGGAGAAACTCAGATCAATAGAATTAGAAATGAAAAAGGAGAAGTGACAACTGACACTGCAGAAATACAAAAGGTCATGAGAGATTACTGCAAGCAACTCTATGCCAATAAAATGGACAACCTGGAAGAAATAGACAAATTCTTAGAAATGCACAACCTGCCAAGACTGAATCAGGAAGAAATAGAAAATATGAACAGACCAATCACAAGCACTGAAATTGGAACTGTGGTTAAAATTCTTCCAACAAACAAAAGCCCAGTACTAGATGGCTTCACAGGCAAATTCTATCAAACATTTAGAGAAGAGCTAACACTTATCCTTTCAAACTCTTCCAAAATATAGCAGAGGGAAGAACACTCCCAAACTCATTCTATGAGGCCACCATAATCCTGATACCAAAAACAGACAAAGATGTCACAAAGAAAGAAAACTACAGGCCAATATCACTGATGAACATAGATGCAAAAATGCTCAACAAAATACTAGCAAACAGAATCCAACAGCACATTAAAAGGATCATACAACATGGTCAAGTGGGGTTTATCTGAGAAATGCAAGGATTCTTCAATATATGCAAATCAAACAATGTGATACACCATATTAACAAACTGAAGGAGAAAACCCGTATGATCATCTCAATAGATGCAGATAAAGCTTTTGACAAAATTCAACACCGATTTATGATAAAAACCTTCCAGTAAGTAGGCATAGAGGGAACTTTCCTCAACATAATAAAGGCCATATAAAACAAACCCACAGCCAAGATTGTTCTCAATGGTGAAAAACTGAAAGCATTTCCCCTAAGATCGGGAACAAGACAAGGTTGCCCACTGTCACCACTCTTATTCAACATAGTTTTGGATGTTTTAGCCACAGCAATCAGAGAAGAAAAGGAAATAAAAGGAATCCAAAATGGAAAAGAAGTAAAGCTGTCACTCTCTGCAGATGACATGATACTATACATAGAGAATCCTAAAGATGCTACCAGAAAACTATTAGAGCTAATCAATGAATTTGGTAAAGTAGCAGGATACAAAATTAATGCACAGAAATCTCTGGCATTCCTATACACTAATGATGAAAAATCTGAAAGTGAAATCAAGAAAACACTCCCATTTACCATTGCAACAAAAAGAATAAAATATCTAGGAATAAACCTACCTAAGCAGACAAAAGACCTGTATGCAGAAAAGTATAAGACACTGATGAAAGAAATTAAAGATGATACAAATAGATGGAGAGATATGCCATGTTCTTGGATTGGAAGAATCAACATTGTGAAAATGACTCTACTATTCAAAGCAATCTACAGATTCAATGCAATCCCTATCAAACTACCACTGGCATTTTTCACAGAACTAGAACAAAAAATTTCACAATTTGTATTGAAACACAAAAGATCCCGAATAGCCAAAGCAATCTTAAGAATGAAAAATGGAGCTGGAGGAACCAGGCTCCCTGACTTCAGACTATACTACAAAGCTACAGTAATCAAAACAGTATGGTACTGTCAGAAAAACAGAAATATAGATCAATGGAACAGGATAGAAAGCCCAGAGATAAACCCATGCACCTATGGTCACCTTATCTTTGATAAAGGAGGCAGGAATGTACAGTGGAGAAAGGACAGCCTCTTCAATAAGTGGTGCCAGGAAAACTGGACAGGTACGTGTAAAAGTATGAGATTAGATCACTCCCTAACACCATACACAAAAATAAGCTCAAAATGAGTTAAAGACCTAAATGTAAGGCCAGAAACTATCAAACTCTTAGAGGAAAACATAGGCAGAACACTCTATGACATAAATCACAGCAAGATCCTTTTTGACCCACCTCCTAGAGAAATGGCAATAAAAACAAAAATAAACAAATGGGACCTCATGAAACTTAACAGCTTTTGCACAGTATAGGAAACCATAAACAAGACCAAAAGACAACCCTCAGAATGGGAGAAAATATTTGCAAATGAAGCAATGGACAAAGGATTAATCTCCAAAATTTATAAGCAGCTCATGCAGCTCAATAACAAAAAAGCAAACAACCCAATCCAAAAATGGGCAGAAGACCTAAATAGACATTTCTCCAAAGAAGATATACAGATTGCCAACAAACACCTTAAAGAATGCTCAACATCAATAATCATTAGAGAAATGCAAATCAAAACTACAATGAGATATCATCTCATACTAGTCAGAATGGCCATTATCAGAAAATCTAGAAACAATAAATGCTGGAGAGGGTATGGAGAAAAGGGAACACTCTTGCACTGCTGGTGGGAATGTGAATTGGTACAGCCACTATGGAGAAAAGTATGGAGGTTCCTTAAAAAACTACAAATAGAATTACCATATGACCCAGCAATCCCACTACTGGGCATATACCCTGAGAAAACCAAAATTCAAAAAGAGTCATGTACCAAAATGTTCATTGCAGCTCTATTTACAATAGCCAAGAGATGGAAGCAACCTCAGTGTCCATCACCGGATGAATGGATAAAGAAGATGTGGCACATATATACAATGGAATATTACTCAGCCATAAAAAGAAACGAAATTGAGCTATTTGTAGTGAGGTGGATGGACCTAGAGTCTGTCATACAGAGTGCAGTAAGTCAGAAAGAGAAAGACAGATACCATATGCTAACACATATACATGGAATCGAAGAAAAAAAATGTCATGAAGAACCTGGGGGTAAGACGAGAATAAAGACACAGACCTACTAGAGAATGGACTTGAGGACATGGGGAGGGGGAAGGGTAAGCTGTGACAAAGTGAGAGAGTGGCATGGACATATATACACTACCAAAGATAAAATAGATAGCTGGTGGGAAACAGCCGCATAGAACAGGGAGATCAGCTCGGTGCTTTGTGACCACCTAGAGCGGTGGGATAGGGAGGGTGGGAGGGAGGGAGACGCAAGAGGGAAGAGATATGGGAACATATGTATATGTATAACTGAGTCACTTTGTTATAAAGCAGAAACTAACACAGCATTGTAATGCAATTATACTCCAATAAAGATGTAAAAAATAAAACAAAACAAAAAAAACCCTCTCAGTGAGTGGAAAGTGAAAACAAGCTCAGGGCTCCCACTGATTCTGCATTTTGGTGAGTTGCATAATTATTTCATTATATATTACAATGCAATAATAATAGAAATAAAGTGCAAAATAAATGTAATGCATTCGAATCATCCCGAAACCATCCCCTCCCCCCCAGTCCATGGAAAAATTGTGTTCCACGAAAACGGTCCCTGGTCCCAAAAACGTTGGGGACCACTGCTTTAAACCATACTTAATAAAATAAGTTTACTCAAATATGTCTAAATATATACGTGTTATAAGTTACTACAAGAGGAACTAGTATGGGAAAATGATTTGGAATGATCTCATACACACACACACACACACACAAACAAACATCCACAAATTGTTTCCAAAGCCTAACCAAGAGCCTGTAGTGTGCTGGGGTCATACAATTAAATTATCTTAATAAGTGCAAAGTAATGGAATGAGATCTTCCAGTCACACGTGATTTAACTCCAGACGTGGTCCGACAATTCACTCTCTATTCTTGTGCTGAAAATTTACATAATGTATTTAAAAATCCAATAAAAATAAAGTTTAGAATCATTTGCCATTACAGTGTAATCCACATCAGACATTGTTTTCCTTTCCATGGATAATCAAGAGTTGGACATGTATTCTATTTTTGACCTATATCTGATCAAGTTTAGTTGGTCCTAATAGAGGAAAATTCAATTAATGCTTTTCAATGCTTAGCCCTTTTCATTTAATGGATTATTGATGCTCAAGTAACAGCTGAATGAGGAAGGGGCCTTAGGTACTACTGTCATAATGAGAGGAAGAAAATACATTGTATCAAATGTTCAGATGTGCCTATTCTTAAGTTTTATTCTAACTAATTTAGTAACATTAAAAGTTAATCTTCTCCACTCTGTAGAAAAGTGAAAATTTTAGACGGAAGACTGGAGAGAAGATTTATATGCGTATTTAATTATTTATGTCCGTCGATGTTTCCAGAGCTGTTAAATCAGCGTAGAGAGGGCTTGGTGCTTTGTTATAGTGTGCAGGAGCCATTTGGAAATCTGTAATGGGGTGCTGTAAAGCATAGGTATTACCTAACATCTTTATGGTAAGCAATTTCCCAGGGCAAAGGCAAACCATTTTTCTAAGGGTGGATGGGGTATTTCACAGGAATTTTGCTACAGACAGTTTCATAATTTATTGCATCAGCCTTGTTCCTAACATACCAAATATTTCCCACACTCCTTGCTGACCAAGCCCCCACTGATTGAAAAAGACATAATCAAGGGAGATACGTCCCTTCTTCGATTTCATCTGCTTCTCACCTTCCTGCTTCCCCAACTCACCTCCTTTTTGAAGACCACTTACTTCTGACACCTAACTGCTGGCACCCTCAGCCAACCTCAGAAAACCACCCAAGGTACAGGTCGGAGTGCCTAGAATGTGACCCTTACCTACTGAGTTTCAGAAAGCCACCCGAGGTACAGGTTGGAGCACCTAGAATGTGACCTATACCTACTAAGCTTCAGAAAACCCTCATATACACCGTGGTCACAGCTTAGATCCCAAGAGGATCCATGGTAGCATTTTATCCTTCTGAAAGTCTTTTCAGAAGTTAAGTAAATTTCTCAGAGACAAATGAAATTGGCATGAGGGTAACCAGCTGGCTATTAGAAACCAGAAGTAGGTTTGGATTAGGAAGATTTTAGCCACTGACAGCAGTCAAACTCTGAATTCTCAACCGTTCTTAAGGAAATGATGAAAAAAGAAAGGTCATCAAGATTAATGATTTCTAACCATGAAGTAGGTTATTGGCAGACAGACGCTTATATCATGCTTTCCCCTTCTCCTTCCCTCCACATTCGTCTTCAGGAGTGAAGACTTCAGAGGAAAAGGAAGAGATGTAGTAGGGGAGGGGCAGAGTCTGGGACTCAACACGAAAATGCTATGGTAGCACATTCTCGTCTCCAGCAGTCAACTTCCTGTGTTTCTTTCATCTTCCTCCAAACACTTCCCTATTTTCTGTAAGGCTGAATGACCTGGAACATTCTCTGGAGGATCTTTGCCTATTTCACAGGTTCTCTCTATTAACAGAAACCTACTTCACATCATCATCAAAACAGAACGAGGTGGTAAAATGATCAGGCTGTATATTCTTCTCAATTTCATTTTTTTCAGTTTTTAGGGGCTTTCTAACACCTTCTCCAGTTGCCTCTCCAGATTTCATCTGATTTTTCGTACTGGTGGTTGTTCATCAAACCAGAGGAAGATCATCCTCCACATTCATTATTCAAGGAAAAAAATAATTGGTGACCTATTCATAGCTGATGATAGTTGCCCTGTAGAAGAATGAGGAGGGGGCAAGACCCTGCATCCAAGCAGGAGATGACGGTGTGCCCAGTGATTCCAAGGCTGCATCGCTCCATCTCTAATTATCCTGATTCATTTGGCTGTTAATTCTGTCAGGAATTTTTGACAGAAAACCAACACATCAGAGACAAAACTGAAGGCATTAATTCTAGTCCTTTAAGCCTAAAATATTAACATAGCAACCAATCTGATGGAGGGGACCAGGCTGAGAGGGAGGAGATGATATCACAGCTGCACAATTGCATGTTGTAATCACTGCTGTTATCTTCTGTGCTTTATATTCAATAGTCCTCTGACAGTTCTCTGTGCTGAGCACTGCATATTGATTTGGAGAAAAATGGAATGAGTTTCTGAATACACAAGGGCTTTCTGGTATACTTAGAACAATTCACTTCCCTTTTTCTTTTTTCTGATGTATTTTCTAACTTCAGAGGTCACGTGACTCACTTATTTTTAACTTTTTTTACATAATATATTAGGCAGGAAGTTTGATGGGGTAAGCATGCAAAAAAAATTGTATTTGAATTAGAAATGAATTTCTTCTTAACAAGAGCCCGATTCAAAGGTCCACATTTAAATGTCCTGACACAGTGTGTGGGATACTTATGTAAATCACCTTACTCAGACATCTAGAAGGTACAGGGGGGCAGGGATTATGTTAAAAATGCAGCACTTCGACTCAAATGTGCGGCTCAGTGCTTTGTGACCACCTAGAGGGGTGGGATAGGGAGGGTGGGAGGGAGATGCAAGAGGGAGGAGATATGGGGATATATGTATATGTATAGCTGATTCACTTTGTTATAAAGCAGAAATTAATACACCATTGTAAAGCAATCATACTCCAATAAAGATGTTAAAAAAAAAAAAAAGTGAGGCTCTACTGCAGGAAACCTCAGTGCTCTCCGACAAGAGATTTCGGGTTGTGGATGTGTTTGAGGCCATG
Organism: Phocoena phocoena; assembly: GCF_963924675.1. Lineage (NCBI taxonomy): Eukaryota > Metazoa > Chordata > Mammalia > Artiodactyla > Phocoenidae > Phocoena > Phocoena phocoena. Next base: position 24,673,097 of record NC_089235.1, on the reverse strand, counting down.
AGTGTCACTGCTGACTGCCACTCATGGCCCCTGGCATTTCTGTCCTGGTTGCAGACACAGGAAGTGTATGCTTTAATGGGGGTGACTGGGTTGCTCACTATCCATGGAGAGAGCCTGAGAGCAAGGAGCCCCTGTCTTTGGGACAGCATCATATAGAGCCCGGCCCTCCATCGGATGCAACTAAGCTTAAAAAGAGCACCCTAAGTGCTAAATTCTCTCCTCTGAGATGATAATAGATAGTTGCCATTACTGAGAGCCAAGTGTGCCAAGCACAACGTCAGATACTTGATGTAAGAAGCTAATTACATCCTTAAACAACCCTGTGAGGTAGGTTTTATTATTAGTTCCATTTTAGAGATCAGGAGCCTGAGGCTTAGGAAGGTAAAGTTACTGACCCAAGCGAGCAGGGCTAGAAAGAGGTAACAATGAGATTCTAACTCATGCTCTTAACCAGGTGTAACCATCACTGCTCTGGATTCTTCCCCAGCCTGCCTCCCAGCATGTTGCCATTGTGCTGAGCAGAAGTTGATGTTTCGCAAGATGATCCCAGAGGTCTGTTGTCAGATGACCTGCATTCGAACCCCTGCTCTGCCTCTTTCTGGGGCGTGACCAGGTGTCGGGCTGTTCCCTATCCTTTGCCAGTAAAATGGGGAAAGTTTGACTTATTGCATAGGACCACTGTAAGAATTGAATTCATTTTCCAAGTATTGTCTTTGGTATATAATAGGGGCTAAGTTCATGGTTATTGAGTCTGATTCTTCAATTCTATAAAGAAAAATATATTTGTATAGTTTCTCATTACATAGCAACTTGATAACATCTCAGTTCATCTTTCACTGTAACTTGATAAAGTCTCAGTTTATCTTTGAGAACATAATTCTCCACTTTATTCTTATCCTATATGTGAGTAACCGTGCATTTGCTTCCACATTTAGAGCTCACATTCTCAGCGAAACATTCACACATATGTCAGGAAGATGCAAGCACTTGGCTCAGAGCCCCACAATAGGAACTCAGTGACGTTGTTGAACTGAATCTCAGGCTTGTCAGTGAACTCTGCCCAAGCTGATATTTACACACACCCATTTCCTGATGCAGCCTCCTTGGCCAGGCAGGGTTACTGCTCTATGCTCTTTGAGCCTCCTCCCAGCTTACAGATTACAAAACTTCTTCACTGTCCCCACCTCAAGAAAGAGAAGGTGTTGCTGGCAGTGTAGCTAGAGTGGGAAGATAAGTTGCACAGGGTAACAGGAAAAGAGACAAGAGTCAAGGAGCTAGAGGAGGTACAGTATACATGGATGACTTTGGCTTTCTGGAGATGATGATGGGCTTGCTATGAACACAATGGAGTGAGGGGTGCTGGCGTGCTGTGGGATAGAGTGACCATGAGAATATTTCCAGCCTTTGTGACAATGGAAAGATCTGAACAGAACCACAGATCTCAAGACTTTTGCACATGCTCTGTGGAGATGCTCTCACTAGAGGCTACGCCACTGGCGTCTTCTCCTCAAGAGCCTTCTCTGACTTCCCTATTGAAAGCAGTCATTGTCACTCCCATGATATTGTGTCATCTTCATAGCACTTTATGATGATCTGAAATAAAAGTGTTTATTAAGAGCAAAGATCAACAAAACTAAAAGCTGGTTCTCTGAGAAGATAAAAAATTGATAAACCATTAGCCAGACTCATCAAGAAAAAAAGGGAGAAGACTCAGGCGAATAGAATTAGAAATGAAAAAGGAGAACTAACAACTGACTCTGCAGAAATACAAAGGATCATGAGAGATTACTACAAGCAACTCTATGCCAATAAAACGGACAACCTGGAAGAAATGGACAAATTCTTAGAAAAGCACAGCCATCTGAGACTGAACCAGGAAGAAATAGAAAATATAAACAGACCAATCACAAACACTGAAACCGAGAATGTGATTAAAAATCTTCCAACAAACAAAAGCCCAGGACCAGATGGCTTCACAGGCGAATTCTATCAAACATTTAGAGAAGAGCTATCTCCTATCCTTCTCAAACTCTTCCAAAATACAGTGAGAGAGGAACACTCCCAAACTCATTCTGCAAGGCCACCATCACCCTGATACCAAAACCAGACAAAGATGTCACAAAGAAAGAAAACTACAGGCCAATATCACTGATGAACATAGATGCAAAAATGCTCAACAAAATACTAGCAAACAGAATCCAACAGCACATTAAAAGGATCATACAACATGATCAAGTGGGGTTTATCTGAGAAATGCAAGGATTCTTCAATATATGCAAATCAAACAATGTGATAAACCATATTAACAAATTGAAGTAGAAAAACCATATGATCATCTCAATAGGTGCAGAAAAAGCTTTTGACAAAATTCAACACCCATTTACGATAAAAACCTTCCAGAAAGTAGGCATAGAGGGAACTTTCCTCAACATAATAAAGGCCATATAAAACAAACCCACAGCCAAGATCGTTCTCAATGGTGAAAAACTGAAACCATTTCCCCTAAGATCAGGAACAAGACAAGGTTGTCCACTCTCACCACTATTATTCAACATAGTTTGGGAAGTTTTAGCCACAGCAATCAGAGAAGAAAAAGAAATAAAAGGAATCCAAAATGGAAAAGAAGAAGTAAAGCTGTCACTGTTTGCAGATGACATGATACCATATATAGAGAATCCTGAAGATGCTACCAGAAAACTACTAGAGCTAATCAATGAATTTGGTAAAGTAGCAGGATACAAAATTAATGCACAGAAATCTCTTGCATTCCAATACACTAATGATGAAAAATCTGAAAGAGAAATTAAGGAAACACTCCCATTTACCATTGTAACAAAACGAATAAAATACCTAGGAATAAACCTACCTAAGCAGACAAAAAGACCTGTATGCAGAAAACTAAAAGACACTGATGAAAGAAATTAAAGGTGATACAAATAGATGGAGAGATATGCCATGTTCTTAGATTGGAAGAATCAACATTGTGAAAATGACTGTAACACTCAAAGCAATCTACAGATTCAATGCAATCCCTATCAAACTACCACTGGCATTTTTCACAGAACTAGAACAAAAAATTTCACAATTTGTAAAGAAACACAAAAGACCCCGAATAGCCAAAGCAATCTTGAGAAAGAAAAACAGAGCTGGAGGAATCAGACTCCCAGACTTCAGACTATACTACAAAGCTACAGTAATCAAGACAGTATGATACTGGCACAAAAACAGAAATATAGATCAATGGAACAGGATGGAAAGCCCAGAGATAAACAGTATGGAGGTTCCTTTAAAAACTAAAAATAGAACTACCATACGACCCAGCAATCCCACTACTGGGCATATACCCTGAGAAAACCATAATTCAAAAAGAGTCATGTACCAGAATGTTCATTGCAGCTCTATTTACAATCACCAGGACATGGAAGCAACCTAAGTGTCCATTAACAGATGAATGGATAAAGAAGATGTTGCACATATATACAATGGAATATTACTCAGCCATAAAAAGAAATGAAAATGAGTTATTTGTAGTGAGGTGGATGGATCTAGAGTCTGTCATACAGAGTGAAGTAAGTCAGAAAGAGAAAAACAAATACCATATGCTAACATATATATATATATAGAATCTAAAAAAAAAAAAATGGTTCTGAAGAACCTAGGGGCAGGACAGGAATAAAGACGCAGATGTAGAGAGTGGACTTGAGGACAAGGGGAGTGGGAACGGTAAGCTGCGATGAAGTGAGAGAGAGAGTGACCTGGACATATGTACACTACCAAATGTAAAATAGATAGCTAGTGGGAAGCAGCCACATAGCACAGGGAGATCAGCTCTGTGCTTTTTGACCACCTAAAGGGGTGAGATAGGCAGGGTGGGAGGGAGACCCAAGAAGGAGGAGATATGGAGATATAGGTATATGAATAGCTGATTCACTTTGTTATAAAGCAGAAACTAACACACCATTGTAAAGCAATTATACTCCAATAAAGATGTTTTTAAAAAAAGTGTTTATTGAGTTACTTGTTTTCTGATTTTCCTTCCCCTTCTAGAGTGCAAGCTTCTTACTACTCTCTCCCCAATGCCTGGAATGACTCAGTGCATATTTATGAAAAGAATGAATATTACCAGTGACGTTTCACCCCCTTTTAGTCTGTTAATTTCCTTTATTCTAGGAGATCTCCAGTTGGATATCCCATTTTTATTCAAAACCAAGCCTTAAACTTGAGCTACAAATCCTCCTTTTTGTTCCCCAAGGAGCCAAGATATTTCCTGCATGCTGTGTCCTCTGCCTGGAGCCTCAGTCTCCTCAATTCCTTCCTTTCCACAGAAAATGCTCTGCTCTTAGGATGGATGGCTTCTTCTCACCAAGTCCTATGTCATTCCTCAGAAAGATCTTCCCAGATCACCCTGATCAACCAATCTGTCATTATTTTCCAATTAGAACAATCTGCATTGTTTTTTCTTTTTTCATATTAGTTTCAGGTGTACAACATAATGATTTGATATATGTATATATTGTGAAATGATAGACCCAGTTAACAATAATCACCACACAGTTACAAGTTTTTTGTAACCAAAGGTACAAACTTCCAGTTATAAAATAAAATCCTCTGGATGTAATGCACAGCATGGTGATTATAGTTAATAATACTGTATTGGATATTTGAAAATCCCTGGAAGAATAGGTCTTAAAAGTTCTCATCACAAGAAAAAAAACTGGATTTCTTTTGTTTTTCAAATCAATTGTTTGTTTGTTTCTTAACTATCTCCCCCACTAGACTCTAAGTCTTACTAAGGCAGAGAGTGTGAATAGTTTATAATGCATGCTTAAAATATAGCACAATGCCAAGATCAGAGGGGGTACTAAGTCAATTGTTGAATGAATGAATGAATAATCTTATATCCATCTGTCCATTTTTGGATTAGGAGGCAAATCTTTCTTCCAAATTTATTAATACTTTTGACTCCTTACCTCTTTTAATTTCTAGATAGGCTATTCCTCTGCTAAAGGACAAGTTAAAATTCTACTTTGTCCCTGAAGCTTTGCTAAATGACTCCAGCCTCTGTCACTTTTCCCTTTGCCAGACTCATTCATTTAATTCACAAACTGGTGCTCAGTGCTGTAAGAGATAGAAAGATGCATCAGATATTATTCCTGACCTCAAAGAGGTTTAAATATTTATCACATACTTTTGGACTTCAGTGTAACTCATATGTGTCAAATGAATGAGTAAATGAGCTTAATTATAGCTTTGTTGAGCTCTTAACTCATTTTTCATGATACTGAACACAAACACATAGCTTCTTCCCGGAATCTTCCTGGGAAGGCTCAAGAAAGATCATCTTTCTAGAAAAAGTGAGAAAGTGATCTATTCGCAGTAAAGAATTGGTGGTGGGAAATGAAGTAGCTCCCCAGAGTCTTCTAAGTCCTCTTTGCACCCTTTTTGGGTTCATTATATTTAAATGAACTTCCTGAAAAACCACACCCTTTTATATTTAAATGTAAACTTGAAAACATTTCCAAGCCAAAGGTAAAGATTTTTAACTAGCTTTTGTATGAAACGACATTCTTTCATTGGTTCAAATAACTACATTAGTCTCTTTTTCTTTTATCTCCCCAGGCTTCTCAGGTCATATATGGTGGCACGGTATTTGTGTCCCCACTAATCTGAAACCAAGTTTGAAATCAAATCCAGATTTTTTTCTTTTGCTTCATCCATTACATCCATTCACAGAAGAAAGTTTTCTGTCTGTAGTATAAAAACAAGTAGCTAAAATGTGGAAAATGTAGTCAATCTGTTGGCTATTTTGTTTACATGGCACTCTACCCAGGGTTAAATAATTTTTCTCTGCATTAGATTAATGGAGCAGTTGTTTCTCCTCTTCACTAGCTCATTGATTCAAACTTCCGACGAACAGACCTTAGGAAGCTCACCATTCGTCCTAACTTCCTATAATGTTCTGGCTATATTTTCTGCTTAACTAAAACCAATCTGTTTGTTACCCTGTGTTGTCCGCTCACTCAGAGGCTCAATCTCCTCATTAAATCCTTCTTCAAGTCCTGTCAGTTCCACTCCCATAATTTATCCCAACACCAAGCATTCTTCACCATCCTCACTACTACAGCCTTAGTTCACGAGCTGCCATAACGTCTCTCCTACACGTAGACCAGACCTTCCTGACCCTCCTACACAACCATAGTAACTGCAAACAACTCTGCAAATTTACTTTCTAAAACGTAAATCAGATTATGTCATTCCCCTGCTATAAATATTCTGGTGGCTTCCCTTTGCTTCCAGGATAAAATCCCAGGATCCTGGGACTTCCCAGCCCTTCACTTCTCGCTCTGTAAATTCATTCTGGGCACACTGGCCTGTCCGATTCTTGACAGTCCCCTTTTCAAAGCCTGGACTTGTTCTTTCTTCCCCCTGACATCCATCCTCCTTCCCTGTACTTGCACATGGCTTCCTGCTTCTCATGATCTCATGTCAATTCCAATGTCGTCTTCCCAGAGAGGCCTTCTCTGTCATCTCTAGTTAAGCAAAATCCTTCTCCCTCTATGATGTCTCCACTTTTGTTGTGTCGTTAGCACCCATCTGTGTAGGAAATCATCATACTTCTTTGTGTATTGTCTACCTCTCCCCTCTTAGAATGTAAGCTGTCTATGGTCAGGCTGACTGTGAGTATTATTCACCATTGTATGTCTAGCATCTAATACAGAATCTGACACACAGCTGGCATGCCTTTCATTCACTCAACAAAGGCTTATTTGGCAATGGCTTTATGTCAACCACTGTCCCAGGCACTAAGATGTAACTGTGAATAAAATTGAAAAGTGCCTATTCTCAGAGGGTCTACATAACATTTGAAGTGGGGCTGGTGCACACTGTAAAAGAAAAACTGGTTAATAAACAATATATACTATATCACGTGATAGTAAGTGCTCTAGAAAAATTAGCGGGAAAGGGAAATAGGAGGTATCTTAGGCAACACCCCACCCCCTAAAAAAATAAGCAGAGTGAATTACTCCTGCCTTTGTTTCCACAGCACTTTAGATACACTTTTCTCCCCACACTTATCACGTTCATCCTGCTTACATGTTCACATGACTTTCTTCATGTGAACTCACCTGACTCTGAGCTGGAAGTTAGTGATGACGTTGCACGTATCATCCTTTGAGCCTGGCATATAGGAAGAGTCAATAAATGCAAGTAAATAAAAGAATTAATGTTTATCTTTTCTACTCTTACCCTCTAGAATGTCTTCCACATATGACTTCATGAAACAGCATCCCTAGGAGACTTGGAGAAAATATTTATTATGTTCAAATACACAGACAGTGCCACATTTGCTGTCTCTGTGTTTCATTTACCGTCTCAGTGCTGCATTTGCTGTCTCTGGGCATCAACACATAGAAGGAAAGCCTCATGTATATTTTTAATTTGTTAAAGCATTCTCTGACCATGGTTGGACGAAGGTCTGTCCTCCTTTCCTTTAGGCTACAGTGCTAGGACTTATGCTCATTTACCTTTTATATGACACACACTAAATGTGTGCCCATAAAGGAGATACATAATACATATTATGCACTCATTTGGCTTCCTTCGTTGCAGAGAAAACAGTTACAGAGCAGAAATTGTGTACTTTGTACTCCTGATCAGGTCCTTGGCACCCAGCCAGGCATCAAGGATGAGTCCAATTTTCCTGCAGAAATGCTGTGATACATGTGAGGTCCTTTCTGCAGTGACATTACACTGCTTTCCTAGACAAGCAAAAGCAAACGTCTTTCTTTTTCTGTGCTTCTAGTGTATTTCAATATTAGAAGCAATAAAAGGTTTTAAGCCCTTTTTTGTTTTCCAGGAATTGGTTCCTGGGATGCATCTGTGATATGGCTAAGGAAACTACAGATAAAAAATAATGAAATCTGACTCTATATCCATATGAGGGATAGTAAAAGGAAAATTAAGCTTTTCTCAAAGAATGTGAGTCGTGGGAAAGCACATCAGGAGAGCGAATGCTTCATTGCCAGCCAAGCAATTCATTGCATTAAAAAGACACCTCATGTACCCCTATGAACAAGAGAAAAGACAGCCTTTTTCTCTAGTAAAAGAATATAGCGACTAATGCTGTGCTAGAGAAGAGGAAGAGATGATTTTGATGCACATTATACTGGATTTCAAAATGCATGTGGTTTCCTGCTAGGAACTTAATTTCTAGCCTCGTCTCCAAATAGTTTAGGTCGGGCTGTCATAGATTTCCTGTGTCCCTCTCTGGTGGTATGTATCTAAAAATAGAAAATGAGAAAAAAACACTTCTCCGTCAAAATATATCATATTGTGTTTCAAGAGTCAGGTAAGAGATAAAAAAGACTACACTGTTAGTTAAATCTCTACTACACATTGAGCTTTTATGCCCTTCAGAGTATTTCCCTAACAGCGATTGCTGAAATGCCAGAGACCCTTTGGATTGACCACCTATTTGGCAAATGTGATCCAAGCATCTGGAGAAGATCTATGTCTTGCCGAACAGCCAGGGAAAACTCAATGCGAGTACACACGTAAGCTATATGGAAAGTAGTAGTATGGAATCATTTTTGTTTCAGGCACAATAAGAACTACCATTTCATAAGGCCTGGAAATATGGGTCTTTCATGCTAGTCTGCCACTGGTGTGGGAACCACTAATGGATCCAATGAATCATGTTTTAGATGGCTCATAAATGGGATCCTTAAGAATGTTTAGCAAATAAAGCTTCCATTGTTCATCCATCTTTGACTAGCCATTGTACACAGTTCACATCTTGTTTGCTAGGCCTGTGAAAAGAAGTTCTGAATGATGAGCAGTATTGTCAAGAATTTTCCATATATTTAGAGTTTTAATTATTACAGGTGTTTGGTGAAAAAACTTCTCAGATGCGGTCAATTATTTCTGCTACTCTGTAGGTTAGAGAGAGATGCACACATGTCGAATAAAACTGCATCAAATTAGATTGAAATGTTTTGACAGCAAGAGACAGCAAAAGGTTATGCTGGTATTATAATGCAGGAGAGCATAACAAGTGATTTACGATGGCTGCAGAGATACAACCTTGAATCACAATGAATAGAGCAAGTTGGCTATTAAACATGTAGAGTAGTTAATAAAACTGCATTTGATTAGATGAAAATTTGGGAGATCATTTCTAATGGATCATGGATAATGGTTCTAATAAAGCCAAGTGGATTTTTAAATTTTGGTTTATAATATCCGCTCTTTGACGGACACTCCAGGCATATGTATGGCAGCCCAGCAGAATTCAAATAGGTCAAATTGTCAAGAGAATCCCTGTCCATGTTTGTCAGGAAAATCCTTATTTAACAGATGTGCTTTGTGTAATGCCCTGAAGGACAACAGGTTTAGATTTTTCTGAATCAAAAGAAAGCAAAATTCCAGAGCCTTACATTTCTTTATAAAACCCTCCTATTCTCAGTCTTTAACTAAAATACAACTCAGTCAATTCTCAATTTTGACTTTAGAATAAGACGTCCTTCTCTTAGCCTAAAGACAATTGAATGGCAAGCCAGGAGAATGGCAAAAATATGTTATTTTCACTATTTAAAATAAATAAATTTTTATAAGAGAGATAGGAAAAGAGTATGTGGGTGGATTTGAAATGGGTTAGATCAGGTTGAGAGGATGTCATTGATAAAACAAAAATAAATAAACAAAAGCAATGATCATTCTGTAGAGTAATCATATTTTCATGTCTTTTTTTAAATATTATGTTCAGGAAGAATGATTGAGCTAATTTATGGAGGATAAAGAGAGTGATGGGGCGCAGTGGTTGAGAATCTGCCTGCTAATGAAGGGGACACGCGTTCGAGCCGTGGTCTGGGAAGAACCCACATGATACAGGGCAACTGGGCCTGTGAGCCACAACTACTGAGCCTGCGTGGCTGGAGCCTGTGCTCTGCAACAAGAGAGGCCGCGATAGTGAGAGGCCCGCGCACAGTGGTGAAGAGTGGCCCCCGCTCGCCGCAACTAGAGAAAGCCCTCGCACAGAAACGAAGACCCAGCACAGCCAAAAATAAATAAATAAATTTTTTAGAAAAAGAGTGATGATCCCATTTTGGAAAATACTTTTATTTTTGAGTATGTTCCTTAAAATTTTTAATGCAACAGTTTCGCTATTAGAACACAGAACTAAAGTCTCCCAGTCAGGGCAGCCCAACATTGCAGTGTTAGGGACTAATAGAAATCACTGTTCTTCTTGACGCTGCATGTAGAATTCCATACTAAGGAGAGAAGAATCGAGTGGGGAATATGAGGAATAAGTGCTTTTTAATTTTTTTAATTTTTATTATTTTTATTGAAGTATAGTTGATTTACAATATTGCATTAGTTTCAGGTGTACAGCATAGTGACTCAGTATTTTTGCAGATTATACTCCATTATAGATTATTACAAGATACTGGGTATAATTCCCTGCACTGTATAGTAAATCTTGTTGCTTATCTATTTTATGTATAGTATTGAATAGTTTGTATCTATTAATCCCATACCTCTAATTTGTCCCTTTCCTCTTCCCTTTCCCCTTTGGTAACCATACATTTGTTTTCTATGTCTGTGAGTCTGTTTCTGTTTTGGATATACATTCATTTGTATTATTTTTTAGATTCCACATATAAGTAATATCATATAGTATGTCTTTCTTTGTCTGACTTATTTTACTAAGCATGATATTCTCTAAGTCCACCCATGTTGCTGTAAATGGTGGCAGAACAGTAAGTCCCATATATACGGACCTTCAAGTGGCAAACTTTCAAAGATGCAAATATGCGTTCCATCAACATCGGGCATGAGTGAAATTGCAGCTTTCCCTCCGTCTCCTATCGCTGACGACAGGAGACGTCAGCTCTACCGTCTCCCACCTCCTCTCCCTCCTCCAGTCAGTAACTCTTCTTGCCTGTTCACTCGATGCCAGCCCCTGTATGCCAGCTGTTGTGCTGTACTACTGAACTTTTCAAGGTACTGTACTATAAGATTTTAAATGTTTTCTTTATTTTTTGTGTTTGTTTTTTTATGTATTATTTGTGTGAAAAGTACTGTAAACCTATTACAGTACAGTACTATATAGCCGATTGTGTTAGTTGGGTACCTAGGCTAACTTTGTTGGACTTATGAACAAATAGGACTTATGAGTGTGCTCTCAGAATGGAACTCGTTTGTATATAGGGGACTTACTGTATTTCATTCTTTCTTATGGCTGAGAAATATTCCAGTGTGTGTGTGTATATGTGTGTGTGTGTGTGTGTGTGTGTGTGACATCTTCTTAAGTCAACCATCTGTTGATGAGCACTTGGGTTGCTTCCAAGTCTTGGCTATTGTAAATAGTGCTGTTATAAACATTGGGGTGCATATCTTTTTGAATTAGTGTTTTTGTTTTTTCTGGATGTATATCCAGGTGTGGAATTGCTGGATCATATGGTAGTTCTATTTTTAGTTTTTTGAGAAACCTTTATACTGTTTACCATAGTGGCTGTACTAATTTACATTCCCACCAACAGTGTACAAGGGTTCCCTTTTCACCACATCCTCTCCAAAATTTTTTATTTGTAGATTTTTTGATGATAGCCATTCTGACTGGTGTGCGGTATTAACTCATTGTGGTTTTGATTTGCATTTCCCTATTCAAGTCGAATAAGTGCCTTTTTAAATTGGCAGAATTTTAATTCTTTTTTCTTCTGAACAAAGAGTATGTTATATGATTGATTGTTCATCCAAGATTTCTCTCAGAAACAACGTGGTTTTGTTAATTTTCTTAGAGTTAGTAACTGGGTGATATACAGACAAACATGATTGCCTCTCAACTGTAGCAAAAAAATAATCTCCAGGTATAGTGAAATAGTCCATCTTATTGCAATAAAAAGCAAGAAAACCAGGGCAGTGAGACTTGATGCTTTCTGTAGTTTACGTCCCTGAAGACCTCTGGAGGTAATATTCATTTCACCTTCCATTTCCGTAGTGCCTGACAGTTTACAAAATACTTTCACATATATTATTTCATTCAAGGAAAAGAAATGCATATTCTATAAGGGCCATTCCTGAAAGAAAATAAAATGTCAAGTAAATGAAAACTATTCTTAGATTAAATAATCCAGGAAGCTGCTCTGTCAAAACAGTGAACCACTTCATGAGAAACAGAGGACACAAAAAGTAAAATCATCATCACAAGTATAACTATGAAATATATGGGCCTTGCTAAATTTTTTTCATTATGTTCATGATTTGAGGACTGTAATTTGTTCCAGATTTGTTGAAACTGGGAAGAAGATAATAAATAGACATCCTAGATCTCAGGTGCCCTGTGGAATTTTAATGCTTTGCCACCTGAGGCAAAATGCATATATATTATTTGGCTGTATAATGACTTTCCTTTGCCCTCCAATTCCATCCAAATTCCACTCCCTGACATGATACCTGCCCCATCCTTGCCTCTGTGTACCTTCTGCTCCAGCCAGGCCAGGATGCTCCCTTTGACAAAAATGTGCACATTCCTGCCCCTAAGTCTTTGTTCCCTGTACCATTCTTCACAGCTAAAACCATCTATCTTTCTCCAAGAATGTTCCCCAACTACTCTGAGCTGCAATATCCTTTCTTTGTCTTCCAGTAGTTCATATTTTTCATTCATTCATTCAACAACTATTTAAAGAGAATCAATATAATATTTATAATCAGAAACACATTACTAAAGAAACAAATCTTCCCTGGTATTTGTCCCCAGTAATGGTTGGAAACCAGGAGCACCTGCAGGGGTACTGCCTCTATGCAGAAAACAATAAGCAGGGTCAGTCTGAAATGCAGGATAGAGAAGCGCTGGAAATGCGCAGTAAGACTGGAAGTCTGGGGAAGAAGAATACATGATAAGAACTGTCTAAAAATGGAGCAAGTTGCATTATAGGTAGTGAGCTCCCCTCTCATCCAACTGTGTAAGCAAGAAAGACCTTGGAAGGTTCCTTTATACCTTCTCTCCCTTATTCCTCAATTCCTTTAACATAGACACTTCTCCCTATCTCTTCCAACACCCCTCTAGTCCAGATAATCAACCTCTCCTGCTTGAACTATTAGAATAACTTTCTAATTGGTATCCCTAAATCAAATATAGTAGGCAGAATTTTGGCCATGACCTTTGTTCCTGATGTCATGACTGTGAATAACACACTACATGGCAAAAGGGCCTCTGCAGATGTAATGGTTATTAATGAGCTTGGCTTTAAAATAGGGAGATATCCTGGATTATCTAGGTAAACTCAATATCATCACATGAATCCTTCCAAGTGGAGCTGCTGGCCAGCCCAAGAAGAGGAGCAGCAGAAGGGGAAGTTGAAGAGACTGGACTTGACCTGAAGGAGTTACTGGCTCAGAGAGGAGGGACTGCATGGAGAGCAGGAGAGGGAAATGAATTCCAGCAACCTGTGAGCTCAGGATGAGAACCTCAGCCCCAGGTGATACCTTGATTCCTACCTGGTGAGATCCTGGACATAGAACCCCTCTGAGCCTTGCCATGCCCGAGACCCTCTGACCTACAAAAACTGTGATATTGTTTTCGTTCGTTTGTTTGTTAATTTATTATTGGCTGAGTTGGGTCTTCTTTGCTGCGCGTGGGCTCTTCTCTAGTTGCAGTGAGCGGGGGCTACTCTTCATTGCAGTGCACATGCTTCTCATTGCGGTGGCTTCTCTTGTCGCGGAGCACAGGCTTCAGTAGTTGTGGCACGCTGGCTCAGTAGTTGTGACTCACGGGCTCTAGAGAGCAGGCTCCGTAGTTATGGTGCACGGGCTCAGTTGCTCAGTGGCATGTGAGATCTTCCTGGACCAGGGATCGAACCCATGTACCCCTCATTGGCAGGTGGATTCTTAACCACTGTGCCACCAGGGAAATCCCTGTGATATTGTTTTAAATGCCTAACTTGTGATAATTTCTTTCAGCTGCAATAGAAAAATAATACATCAACCCTGGCCGATCTCTGGTCTGTTTTTCCAAACACAATGAGTGATTTTTTTTCCCCCCAAAGTACAGATCTGGTTATGACACACTCGTTTACAACCATCATTTGCTTTCTACTGCTCTTCAGAAACATTGTCAACCCTAACCCTAACCGTTAACACAGCCTTCAAGTCTTGCGTGGTTTCCAGCTACCACAAACCTCTCCAGCCTCATCTTCTTCTACCAGCCCCTAACTCTGAGATTCAGCTACTCTGGCCTTCTTTCATTTACTCAGACTGTGATGCTCCTTTGTGTGCACGACCTTTATACAAGTTGTTCCCTCTGCCTAGAATGTTCTTCTCTCTTCTGTTCATCTTCGGGCCACTACCTTTTATCCTTTGGATTTAAGTCCACACACATCCAGCTCCGAGAATTCTCTCCTGACCTCTCTGACTAAATCAAACATAGAAATTACAGGATCCTGTGGAATTACATACCTATCCTTCCAAGCAACTGTCATGGTCACAATAGTTTGTGTGATTACGTGACAATTACCTGTCTCAAATACCACGCTGTAACCTCTGTAAGGACAGGGGGTGTTTGTCTTTCCTCACCGTTGTATCAACAGCTCTTAGGAGAGTGTCTGAAACATAATCAGGTCTCAAACGATGTTTCCTGGCTGAATAATTGAATCAATGAGTCACAATGAATCAATGAATTAGTGCTCTAGGGTAGAATAGATGAGAAGATAAATACCAGCCACCAGTAGAAGGTTGAATCAAGTGACTGCATGTCATCCTACTGGTTCTAAGACTGCACGATGATGGTAAGTATTTTGTGGCCGTGCAAAGCGTTAACTGCCTTTTAATTTTACCTCACCCAGGGAACCTCGGTTTTTCTAATGAAAATAGCTGCCAAAACATCACTTTATCACCAATACGTGTCCTGACTCACCAAACAAATTTAATAAATACTTAATGGGGAATGACCAGGTGGAAGACACTGTATGTGTCCCAAGTAATATAACATGCCCTTGATTATTGATATATCCAACTTATATATTGAACTTCACACTTTATAAAATATAATTTTGCAAATATCATCTTTAATCCTCACAATAACTCTGTAAAGTGCTTGGCTTGTGGGGGGGCGTGGTATGGGGGTTTTTTAAGCTTTTTTTCAATTCAGCACAGATCAATCAGAGATTGACTGCTCAGAGGTTAACTGACATGTTCAATTTCAGTAAAACTTCAAATTACAGAACTCCATCGCAGGTCTTCCTGCTTCATGGCCAGGTTGTAACAGCATAGATTTTCCAGGTAGGAACTAAAGCCTTGCATTTCCCTGTATATTTCTTTTCTCTCCATCCCTACTCCCTGGTGCCCAGCCTGAGTGCCTCAGAAGTTGTCTGGACAACCATCAACCATACCTGGGGTGTAATTTCTATTTACATCTGCCCCTGCACTTCCCAGCGATGAGAAGAGGAACCATGGTGGGCAACCAATAGTGTTTATCAAATGGATTGTCTGCTTTACCCTCACACTTCACACACACACAGTAAGCAATTATTCAAATTTTAAGCTCCTCAGCGAATGTAAATTCTTACACAAGAAGCGTTTTCTTTATTATTGATTATTTTGGGACTTTAGAACATGCTTCTTCTTAAATAGTTATAACTAGAGGGAAATTTCTGGTGTAATTTCTGAGGGATGTGTTTTTTTTCTGTGAATTTACGTGATGATACCACAGATTAGTGTGGAGTGGGCCTTACCGGGAATGGAATGTGGTTAGCACATAGAGATGAGCTCAAAGATAAACTTCTGTTTAATTGGATAGATGTAATAGTCCAATAATTCTGCTGAATGCACTGGGACATCCAAAAGAAGATCCAAAAAACAGTTTTAAGTAACTATTTCTGAAATGAGGGCATAGTTTCACCTTATAATTACTTTTTAAAAGAAATTATTCTCATTTGGATTCTTCTGGTATGTTCTATTTTCAACAAGAAACTTAAGAATGGAGTTAAGTCAAAGGACGCAAACATCTTCCTTATATCTTTCTAATTGTTACATTAATGCATGCTTCTGTAAAAAATACAGTAAATACATAAAACTGTCCAGAGGGAGAGAAAGATTTACTTATAATGATCATTATTCTATCCTGAGGTAAATATTAACATCTTGACACTTTCATTTCCGCCATACTCCTGTTTATTTTTCTTAGTTTAGATGTAGTCCATTCTTTTCTACTTAACATTATGTATTTTTTCACCAGTAAAGCAATGCTTTTAATTAAAAGTATTAATACTACTTCTCTGAGTTACAATTCAAAAGTTTGCCCAACTGATGTAACCACTGTTAAAAGTTTGGTATTCACCTTCCTTACTTACTCCTTTGCTAAATTAACATGTACAGTATACACATAAATACCATTACTACCATTGTTGTTTTTCTTTTTACAAAAGCGGAATTGTAGACATAACTAGTTTTTTCTTAATATATCATTACATTTTCCCAATTCCTGCATATAGATCTATCTCATTCTATCAAATAACTGTATAATATTCCATAGAGTAGAAGTATAATAATTTGTGAAACCACCTCCTATTGATGAAGGCTCAGGATTTTTTCTTATTTTTTCCTATTATAAGAAACAAAGCAGGGCTTCCCTGGTGGCGCAGTGGCTGAGAGTCTGCCTGCCGATGCAGGGGACACGGGTTCATGCCCCAGTCCGGGCCAATCCCACATGCCGCGGAGCGGCTGGACCCGTGAGCCATGGCCGCTGAGCCTGCGCGTCCGGAGCCTGTGCTCCACAACGGGAGAGGCCACAACAGTGAGAGGCCCACGTACTGCAAAAAAAAAAAAAAAAAAAGAAAAGAAACAAAGCAATAAAAATCATAGTAACATATGTTTAAATAATGGCACTTTTAATTTTAGAAAATATTTCTTTGCTAACAATTACAAATTTAACAAATACAAACGAGTTCTTTCCTTTGTTTTCCCTGCAGGTGTGGTCCATATTTCTCTGGTCCATTGCTCTTTTGCCCAAACAGAACACAGAACACGGCATATAGAAAATTTGAGTCAAATATTTGCCGAATTGAACTGAACAAGTGATGTTACTGAATTTAAAAGTGGTCAACGTGCGAGCTATGCTGTATGATGTTTAGAGTCAGGGCTTACCCAGGACGTTCAAAACCCCCCATCTGCATCCAGCTTGGCCATCAATGGGCAGTATTTCTTTGAACTTGGTTTCCTTCCACTTCATCTTTTCTTTATTTATAAATTGGTTAAATGGCACAAGTCTCATGTTGCATAGACATGTCCTACTTTAATATGCATTTTATTCTTATCAAATGTCTGATGACAATGTAATATAACAAGTTCCTTTAGCATTAAAGTAATAAGTGAAAATAGTACATTTGTAATTATGAGCATACTCACGGACATCTCTTTACAGCACATTTCACATGCAGAGGATGAAATTATGATTAAATTCTTCCCACTCATTGACTCAGCTTTTCTTTTTTTTAATCTTTTTTAAAATTAATTAATTTTTTTTTTTTTTTTTTTTGGCTGCATTGGGTCTTCATTGCTGTGCGTGGCTTTCTCTAGCTTCAGTGACCGGGGGCTGCTCTTCGTTGCGGTGCACGGGCTTCTCATTGCGGTGGCTTCTCTTGTTGTGGAACTTGGGCTCTAGGCGCGAGGGCTTCAGTAGTTGTGGCACATGGGCTCAGTAGTTGTGGCTCTTGGGCTCTAGAGCGCAGGCTCAGCAGCAGTGGTGCACAGGCTTATTTGCTCTGCAGCACGTGGGATCTCCCCGGACCAGGGCTCGAACCCACATCCCCTGCATTGGCAGGTGGATTCTTAACCACTGCGCCACCAGGGAAGTCCCTGACTCAGCTTTAATGTATTCCAAGTCTATGTGAGAATTAGCTCCATTAATCTACTGCCACCCTGAAAATTACATGGACCGTCAGAAGGTGGTGAGAGAAGGCAATGCGAATGAGTCAGTACAAACCTATCTATCTGAGCAGGAAAACAAGAGGTCCCCTGAGGAAGGGTCAACAACTTCTTCTTGAATGTCAGAAATCAAAAGTACTCAATAATTAATGTCTTTTTTTTTTCCTCAGTTGAATTCCAAATAAATTAAGACATAGATAGAGAAGTTAGGTAGATGGAGGCCACAAAATAGCATTTATTACCGATAAGGATGTTAACAGAGGAAGTGACAACACATCTATGGGCCAGAGGCATCCTGTTACAGCACGCTTGCCTTCTCCAGAATTAGAGACTCCCTCTCTCTGCTGCAGGGGTGCTGGGCTTCCAGAGCAGATCCGTCTCTGCCAGGAGCAGAGATGAGGGCTCACTTCCTACTGGCAGCTCTCACCAGAAGAGAAGAGGAAGGGGTAGGCTGTACACGCCCTGTTTCTTCTTCCAACCTCACCAGTCAGAAAGTCACTCTCTCTCCCTGCATGGGAATCGGCAAGGGGTAGAAGGCAGCCCAGACAGTTTATGCTAGTGGAACCCCTTTTACATGGAAGAAAGTATCAAGTATGGGAAAGAAGAGCTTCCCTCTTGCTGCTCACTATTGAAAAGCACAGTGTTTTTCTTGAACATATGTTGCTGCCTTTTACAGGGATCTGGATTTTGAGATAGCAGACAACCTAGGCATCTTCCGGCCTCCTCCACAAAAGATACCCCACACGTCGCACAGGTGAGCACAAACACACCCTCTGCCAAAGCACGTGGCGAGGGTGTTCCTGAAGATCACGAGCTAGAAGAGGTCTTAACTGTTAAATTTTGTTTGGTGTCTAGACTTTAAATTCTCAACCAGTTTTAAATGCATTCTAGAATATAACCTCTTATTTAGTTTATCTTGAAAATAGAACATGGAAATTAATTTTGTCCATGAGTCCATACACTTTTAAAGTTTTCACAGTATTACATATTTTTCCTGCTGACATTCTTATACTCTTCCTTTTAAATAATATATTTATTCAAAGCATTTGTTGAATACTTTTAATAACATTTATGAGTACCAGCAGTGATTCAAATCTTACAAGGAAAGTATTATCAAGCCCATTTTACAAATGAGAAAATGAAGGATCGGATAGATCATTTGTTTCAGGTGATACACAGACAGGAAAGGAAACTTGTGTTTGAAACCAGGTCTTGCCAAGTCTCACAGGTGCTCCACCCTGGTTACCTGTATAGGCATCTATCATCCTAGAATCAAATTACTTGCAGTTGGGATCATGGCTTCTATTGATTCATTTCTTTTTTCTATCCACAGCAAAGTATACAATGATCTCACTTAGTAGGTATTCAGGAAGTATTTAAGTTTAGGTAAATAGACTATCGCAAAATTCTAGATATGTACGATGCATAGAAATATTCCAACTTGAATCTGGTTATGTAACCAGGAGAGTGTTAGAATCCAAACCAGAGTTTAACTCCTCATATATGGCCTTTCAGCATTTCCGGCTACCATTTCCCCTTTACCATGGGAATCATGCAAGTGACAAGTGGCTTGTCATGGATTACCCTGGTTTAGCAATAGGAGGGGCCAACTGCTACTTCTCCCTGAACAAAAGACCTGAGGCAACAGAGGTCACATTGGTGTCATGGAGTTGGAAAGCCTTACAGGAAGGAAAATAACAATAATAAAACATCACATTTATTTGAGAAGCAGCAGAAAATCATAGCTAAATGCATGGACTCTGGAGCCATAGGACCTGGGTTAAAATGAATAGAGGTAATCTGCTGTTAGCTAGCTATGTGATGTTGGATGAGTTACTTAGTCTGTATGTGCCTCAGTTTCTTCATCTATAAGATGGGAATGCAGTAATTCATACAGTCTGTGAAAATCAAATGAGTTACATATATAAAAGGTACAGACTTCACCCAGCACACCGAGCACCATTGGTTGTTATTTGAGCACTTTCTATGTTCCAGAGACTCTGCAAAAAGTTTAAAAGCCATTAGTTATATTGATCATATAATTAAATATTGAATGAGAAAAGCGATTGCTACATTTTACAAGCGCAGAATCTTGAGACGGAGAGAGAAAAAGCACTTGATTAAGATTCTGGTACCTGTCAGGGGAGGCGTATAAACCTGGGTTACCTTCCGCCAGAGCCCACACTGCTAACCACTGTGCGGGGGGCTGAATCATCAACTCTCTCTCCCACAAAAAAGGAAAACTGCTTTGGGGTCCCTACTGTACCCCAAAGGGACCCCTGCTATTGTAGCAGGCACAGAATTCTCTAGCCAAGGCCACGTTTTACTAACTAAGCCTCCATCAATTCTCCTGTGGCCCCAGGAGGTTGGGTTTACAGCAGGCCATATCATTCCTAATTCAGAAGAGTCTAGATTAGCCTGGACACTGAATTCCGGAATTTTGGAATTGCTCTAAGTGAATCTCAAAAGAGAACAAATCTAGGGCTTCCCTGGTGGCGCAGTGGTTGAGAGTCAGCCTGCAGAGGCAGCGGACACGGGTTCGTGCCCCGGTCTGGGAAGATCCCACATGCTGCGGAGCGGCTGGGCCCGTGAGCCACGGCCGCTGAGCCTGCGCGTCCGGAGCCTGTGCTCCGCAACGGGAGAGGCCACAACAGTGAGAGGCCCGCGTACCGCAAAAAAAAAAAAAAAAGAGAGAGAGAACAAATCTAGACTCCCCTGGATTAAATACTGTTGACATAGTCAACATCGGGCCAATCTCCGAGGCCTTCCTTTGAAAAGTCAAATCCCCCAGGTGTCTCCCATTTGAGAGCATATACATACAAAAGCTTGTATGGAACAGACATCCCTATTTATCCAGGAGTTTTCTAGAAGGGAAAGACCATGGACCTTTCTCTTAACTGCAAAATTTTTACTAAAATCATCTGCTTTTGACTCAGAGAAAGTGTCACAAGTATGTCTAAACTTAAGACTCTGGGAAACAATCCTTTCTGTCATGTTTGCCATTTAGATAAAGCTCTTAGGGAAATGTGTTGAGAATCAGGCTCTCAGTGCAAGTTTATTATTGCACTTCTTAGTACTCAGCATTGGGTTAAATAAACTTTGATGTTTCCTCCCACATATTTGAGGGGAATTTAAAGCTCTTAATGGACATGATCTCATGTTGTCAAATAGAGTGTTCCAGTAATGACTGTTCCCTAATGCCAGCTGCTGTCATTTTCAGAGATTTTGTTAGTAATAAAGTAAAAGTTTGGTGTGTTAGAAAAGCAAGTGTTTACTTCTGAAAAGCAACATTAAATCAGATCAAATAAAACAATATTTCTTTTCTGTTCTCCCTCCTGAAATAAGTCGTTAGCTGGTATCCCCCAAAGTCATTAGAAACTCCTCTGGCTGCAAAGTTATTGTTGCAGTTCCGATATATAACATGAAGAAGACTCAAAGAGTGAGTCCAGCTACAATTCAATAGAGCTAATTAAATTTTAACCTGCTAGATAGGCAATACAGTTATTTTTATATACTTGAGATTCCTTTTTTAAAATGTTTCTGTTTGTGTCAATGCTTGAAGTCTATTTCTTTTGCTCTTTAAAAGTGTATGTCAAGTTAGATTCCTAACATTTCCTATCAGTATAAATGACTCACTAACTTAATTTGGCAAAATGACATTGAGTTTAATTACTAGCATAAACATAAGGCTACGTGAACGACAAGCTCACTATGCATAATAGAACCTGTTTCTGAACTTCAATGACTATATCACTGTCTATCATCATTCACAGAATGATTGGAACTGAAAAAGACCAGTAGCTCTTAATACTTAAAGAGGGTGTGATAAGCTAAGTCATAGGCTAAGTGAGATGGACTTTTAATTTCAGGTCTGGTCCTGACTTACTCTGAGATTTTAGGAAAGAGGCTTATCTATGGATTATTCTTTCTTATTTGTGAACTAAGGAGAGAAAAAAAGTATTAAAGTAATGTCCATAGAGACAAGACTGTTAAATAGGCATGAAATGAAAGATGAGTATTATAATTAATAAGTACTTATTTGTACATCATCATATCAACCATAAAGCATGTCATTAGTACTTAGGATTTTTTAAGACAATTCACAAGGATTTTTTTAGGATTTTTTAAGACATTCACATGGTTTGAAATATAAAGACATAGGAAATGTGGGCTTGACTTCCACAAGCATACAGTCCAGCTGGAGAGATGGGATGCACATGCTAAAATGTGTTGATTACTTCACCGACCACCAATCAAATTGAGCTGATTGATATAGACATAATCTCCTGATATAATTGCTCTCTTCTTCATCTGGAGATGGTGATGTCATTTCTGCTCTATATTAATCAACACTATAAATAAGACAACACAAAAGCATTGTGTGTCTTTTTAATCACACAGTGTAATTTTGTGTTCTGATGCCAATTCCCTAAAACCAACTGGTAGTCCTACAATTCAACTCAATTCTAATATTAACTGGAGTTAGCATCAGATACCACAAGCTAAAGTGCAAGGTCCCCAACAGACTTCCCTTGCATCAGATGCCAGCTGCAAGTGGGGTCTCCAGGCTACCCAAACTTCTATCTGACTTGGCTACAAATTCAGAGGTTCCTACAATGTTCCTTCAGATTCATAATTGGCTAGAATGACCCATAGAACTTAGGAAAATATTATATTTAAGATTACCAGTTTATTATCTTCTCTTTAAGGTTCCCAGATTATTCTCATTGTATTTGGGTTGAAACCCAAACTAAGTGTAATATAGGACAGAACAGCGGATGAGGGAGTACATAGGGCAAGGTATGGAAGACTGTGGCATGTAGGAGCTTCTGTCTGTGTGGAGTCAGACTGCATAACCCTCTGAGTCGTTGATATGTTCATCAACCAGGAAGCTCCCCAAGCCTCAGTGTCTTGAGTTTTTTTAATTGAGGTTTCATTGCTTAGGGGTGCCTGAATAAATCGTTGGCCATTTAATTGAACTCAATCTCCAGCTCCTCTCCTCTCCCCAGGGTCAGGTAGTGGGGCTGAAATTTCCAACCTTCTAAGCACATGGCTGGTTTTCCTCCATATCTCACTAGCATAAACTCAGGTATGGTCCAAAGAAGTTCATTATGTATATCATAAGACATTCTTATCACCCAAGAAACTCCAGGGGTTTTTGAAGGTCTGTGCTAGGAAACAGGAACAGTTTGGGATAAGTGCCACGTGGATGATATAGACAGTAGGTGTTATAGTTTCCCAACAGGAGTAGAGATCTGTCCAGCAGGAGAGCTACGATGATCAAGGTCAACTACATGGACATGGCGAGATATGCATTAGGCATTAAAGTGTGGCTGGTATTTGAAGGACAGAGTGGGAAAGGAGGACTTGAGTATAAAACAACAGTGAAGAAATAAAGTACAAAAAAAACCCTCAAAACACATGCAGAGGTTAAGCATTATGCTGGTAAATAACCAATGAGTCACTGAGGAAGCCAAAGAAGAAATTTTAAAAATACATGGAGACAAATGAAAATGGAAACACAATGACTCAAAATCCATGGTAAACAGCAAAAGCTGTTCTAAGAGGGAAGTTTATAGTAATAAAAACCTACCTCAAGAAAGAAGAAAATCTCAAAAAAAACTAACCTTACACCTAAAGGAACTAGAAAAAGAAGAACAAACAAAGCTCAAACTTAGTAGAAGCAAAGAAACCATAAACATCAGAGCAGAAACAATGAAATAGAGATTTTTTTTCAGTAGTAGAAAAGATCAAGGAAATTAAGAGCTGGTTCTTTGAAAAGGTAAACAAAATTGATAAACCTTTAGCCAGACTCACCAAGAAAAAAAGAGAGAAGGCTCAAATAAGTAAAATCAGAAATGAAAGAGAAGTTACAACCGACACCACAGAAATACAAAAGATCATAAGAGATTACTATAAACAAGTATATGCCAATAAAATGGGCAACTTAGAAGAAATGGATAAATTCTTAAAAATGTACAATTGCCTAAGACTGAATCAGAAAAAATAGAAAATATAAAGAGACTGATTAAATTGAATCAATAATTTTTTAAAAATCCCAAAAAACAAAAGTCCAGGACCAGATGGCTTCAAAGGTGAATTCCACCAAACATTTAAAGAGCTAATACCATCCTTCTTAAACCATTCCAAAACATTGCAGAGGAAAGAACACTCCTGAACTTATTCTGAGGCCAGTGTCACCTTGGTACCAAAGCTAGTTAAGATACAAACAAGGAAAATTACAGGACAATATCACAGATGAACATAGATGCAAAAACCCTCAACAAGGTATTAGCAAACCAAATTCAAGAATACCTTAAAAGAATCATACATCATGATTAAGTGGGACTTATCCCAGGGATACAAGGAGGGTTCATTTCCTGCTAATTAATCAATGTGGTATATCCATTAACAAACTGAAGAAAAAAAAATCATATGATCATCTCAATAAGTGCAGAAAAAGCTTTTGATAAAATTCAACATTCATTTATGATAAAAACTTTCAACCAAGTGGGTATTGAGGGAATATACCTCTACGTAATAAAGGCCATATATGACAAACCCACAGCCAACATCATACTCAATGGTGAAAAGCTGAAAGCATTTCCTCTAAGATCAGGAACAAGACAAGTATGCCCACTCTTGCCACTTTTATTCAACAGCAATCAGACAAGAAAAAGAAATAAAAAGAGTCCAAACTGGAAAGGAACAATAAAACCGTCACTATTTTCAGATGACATGGTATTATATAAAGAAAATCCTAAAGACACCACCAAAAAACTATTAGAATAAATGAATTCAGTAAAGTTGCAGGATAAAAAAGTAATCTACAGAAATCTGTTGCATTTCCATACACTAATGACTATCAAAAAGAGAAATTAAGAAAACAATCCCATTTACAACTGCATCCAAAAGAATAAAATACCTAGGAATAAATCTAACCAAGGAGATAAAAGAGCTGTACTCAGAAATTACAAGACATTGATGAAAGAAGTTGAAGACAAGACAACAAATGGAAAGATATACCATGCTCATGGATTGAAAGAATTAATAGTTAAAATGTGATACTTCCCAAGGCAATCTACAGATTCAATGCAATCCTTATTTAAAAACTAGTGGCATTTGTCACAGAATGAGAACAAATAATTCTAAAATTTGTGTGGAAACTCAAAAGACTTCAAATAGCCAAAGTGATCTTGAGAAAGAAGAACACAGCTAGAAGTATCAAGCTCCCTGATTTCAAATCATACTACAAAGTTACAGTAGTCAAAACAACATGGTACTGGTACAAAAACAGATACATAGTTCAATAGAACAGGATAGAGAGCCCAGAAATGAACCCACACTCTGTGGACAATTCATCTACGATAAAGGAGGTAAGAATATACAACGGGGAAGAGACTGACTTTTCAATAATAATACTGGGAAAACTGGGCAGTTACATGCAAAAGAATCAAACTGGACTCCTTTCTCATACCATATGGAAAAATAAACTCAAAATGGATTAAAGATTTAAATGTAAGACGTGAACCCATAAAATACCTAGAAAAAAACATAGGCAGTACGCTATCGACATTGGTCTTAGCAATATTTTTTTGGATATGTCTCCTCAGGCAAGGGAAACAAAAGTAAAAATAAACAAATGGAACTATATCAAAGTAAAAAGCTTTTGCACAGCAAAGGAAACTCTCAACAAAACGAAAAGGCAGCCTAATGAATAGGAGAGAAATTTGCAAATGACACATCTGTTAAGGGGTTAATATCAAAAATAAACAAAGAACCCATACTAATCAACATTAAAAAAAAAGCTGATTAAAAAATGAGCAGAGGACATGAATAGACAATTATTAAAAGGACAACAAATAAAAAGTGTTGGCAAGGATGTAGAGAAAAGGGAAATCTTTGTGCACTGTTTGTGGGAATGCAAATTGGTATGACCACTATGGAAAACAATATGGAGGTTCCAGAAAAAATAAAGAATAGAATTATCATATGATCCAGCAATTCCACTTCTGAGTGTTTCTCCAAAGAAAAAAACACATTCATTCAAAAAGATATATGCATCCCTTTGTTCATTGCAGCACTATTTACAACAGCTGAGATAAGGAAGCAAACTAAATGTCCATTGATAGATGAATGCAAAAGATGTGAGATATATATATGTGTGTATATATATACACACACACATATACAATAAAATATTAGCCGTAGAGAAGAATGAAATCTTGCCATTTGCAACAACATGAATGGACCTAGAGGGTATTATGCTAAGTGAAATGAATCACATAGAGAAAGACAAATACCATATTATTTCACTTATATGTGGGATCTAAAAAACAAAACAAATGAATAAACATAACAAAACAGAAATGAACTCACAGATGCAGAGAACAAACAGGTGGTCACCAGAGGAGTAGGGGTGGGGGGATAAGTGAAATACGTGAGGGAGATTAAGAGGTACAAACAGCCAGTTACAAATAAATGAGTCATGGGGATAAAATGTCGAGCATGGGGAATATAGTCAATAGTATCGTAACAACTTTGTATGGTGACAGATAGTAACCAGACATATCCTAGTGATTATTATTGTAATGTATAGAAATATTGAATCACTATGTTATGTACCTGGAATTAACATAGTGTTCTAGGTCAATTATACTTCAACTTTTTAAAAGAGGGGAAATAAATAAATAAATTGTTATAGGGGGAAAATGTTATCAGCATAAAAGTCAATTGAATATAATTAAATAACACAGGGAATAAAAATCAAAACAAAACAAAACAGTGAAACACTAAAGCAAGGAAGTACAAAGGATGTGAAGCAATGAAGAGCAAACCAGTCTGACCAAAGCAGAAGAATCAAGGTGGGGTATAGCAAAAGATAAAGTAGACTGTAATCACTCCTATATACATACCCAAGGCTCTTTTTATCAAGAAGCCCAATCATGTATTTTCAGAACCAAATTCTAATTACTAATATAGACAAAGCAAACTACTATCAAATTGCCTATAATTGGTTTTAAAATCTAATAGTCTAGTATTTTCTGAAAAAAAATCACTTTAGAATGGCATTATGGTTGGTTGGATACTGAACATTCTTGAATAAGTGATTTGGACAAAGTATGTCAAAGGAATATAAATAATATGTAAAATTGCTGTTACTGGCTCTACAAACCAAAATAATGTCTCTTGGGCTCAGCCGTCCATTGTATTTATAAACAAAACAGCCTCTACACTTTGTTTCTTTTCTAGCCAAGAGAAATTAAGCTCCCATGGCTTCAGACAGCTGTCGTACATTTCCCCCAACTGCTGCCACATGAGTGTTAGGCTCTGCAGATCATTACCAACACCAACATCTGGCTCTGCTTGCTTTCTTTCAAACAGGGCTTAATTTTCTTCTGCGTCTCCAGAAACAGGAAATACCATGTGCACTTTGGTGGAATTTGGGATTAAGTATTTCTAAAACCAACTGCTGTTTTTACAAGACCTCTTGGCGTGATGGTTTATTTTATGGCTTTTGCCTCTGGGAATTCTTCTATGTGAATTGCTGTGAAATCTCCAAGTTCTGCCTTTCCTTCAGGCTACATGCTTGTACTTTTTTTCATCTGCCAACCAATATGTTTGAGTCTCCACTGAGAGTGTGACCACCAACCACACAAGCAACATCTCAAATTCCAGGAGTTTTGTTTCCTGTTCAGAATAGTAGGGTTGATCACTGCCAAGTGTACGGAAACTTCGGGGAGCCCTCACTCTCCCTAGTCCTCCCTAGCATCCCTCTCTAGAAGGTGTTCTCTTTGGGAGTAAGGAAGGGAAAAGAGTTCAGCAGAAACTAAATACTGCTTCTTCTTGGGGAAGTAGGAATAAGTAAATAGCTGACTCTTTCAGAGAACAATAAGAGCTACTTTTGATATCCGCATTTTCCTGATAAGTAACCTTAGACAGACTGAGGAAGAAAGTCAAACAAACAGTGCATATTCCTCCAGTCCTAAAGGGGCTTCTGGTTCAAAGAAAAAGCCACAGTATACTGAATTTCCCCTCCCTGTCATCTTGTGTGCCTCCATAACGAGATATGGCTCCACTCCAGGGAGGGTACAGGACTGAGAGCAGATAAGTCTATTTGCTGAAACAACGTTGAGAGGGTAGGAATGGAGAAAGAAATGACAGCAATGCTTTAGCCCCTGAAAGCTTTTCATATCTTTCTGACTTTGGAGAGTGAGCAGCTAGCCCCTCCTGGAAGTAAAACTCTCCATAACTGTATACACCTTCCTTTTTCAATCTTGATTTTTTGTTTGTTGGCTGATAATGAAACACATGGTTTTCTCTGACGCTTACTTCAAACTTGAGCTTGTGAGAATTGTATTCTATGGAAGTGATAAAGGCAGAAGAGGGAAAAAGTGAACCTAAGGAATCTCAGTCAACATGATGAGTAACACATCCTCGCATCACTTTTACAGCCACGAATCTTGAGTAGCAATGTCAGGATAGAAATTTAAGGAATAGGTAAGGTCAGGATGACAAAGGATGATGGGTATCCCTTCTTTAATCTGTAATGTAAAGACATTTCCTTAAGACACTCTCTGTTCTCACTTTTGTAAGTACTGTCTCTTTCCCATCATAATTTCTTTCTCCCAATAGAAAGATCTGGAAGTGTCAAGTCCTAAGCCCTGCTTTTTCCTTTGCAGTACAGTGTGAGGCCAGAGAGTAACATTATCAGGCTTTGCCTTGATCTCCCCTGAAAGCCTTTTCTTCATGGTTTCCCTGTTCTCAGAGGAGGCCTAAAGTCATTCTTAAGTCTTCTGTCAAAAAGGGAAAGCACTCCCTTACAAACTATGGTTAATCACTGCTTACATTAAAATGATAAAATGGGCATTAGGAGACATCTAGCTACAGCCTTTAACTCTAGGAGAAAAAAAAAAGCTAATCCTAATATCTGGCATTATTAGGAACCTACTATGTGCTTAAAACTATTGTTATTCCATGTTAGGTAATCAAAGATGGTAGCCATGTGATTACAGCTGACAGATGGGGATTCTGGAAGCCAGAGCTTCTGTGTGGTTCCAACTGTGCACATGGTCTCTCAACTGGCCGCCTTCTCCTTCTATTAGTGGACAACTTGCTTGGGAGGGAGGGGTAGGTAATTCTTAGAGATTAAAATTATGTACATTTCTGCAGTAGTTCTTTAAGCATGTATCTATTTATAAGGGATTTATAACCTATTTAGTAATCGCTGATCATTCATTCCTATAGATTAAGTCAAACGTGGCACCCTTAACACTTTAAGGAAATGCAAGTGCTGAGCTGCAGGTACAGTTTCAACTGCTATTTCTCTTCTTGGTCACAGGCTCATACTTCTCCAAAGTTCATCTCAGAGGCTATTGATAAACAGTCTTTGTCAGCCTCTGCTTCTCAGCCACCAAGACCATAGGCAGTCTTCCTCTTTGGTCCCTAAATTCCATTCTCCCCTGCCCCAGACCCCCCTCTTACCACTGAGCCAGAATTCTCATCCAGCACCTATTTCCTTTCAAGCTTGGAGTTGCAGTAAACACCATATTAATTTATTTGTAGGTTTAAAAAACATTATGGAGCTAGCCTGAAAAATCCAGATCAGGCTGTCCTAAGTTCTAAACAAACTCTTTAGAACAAACAGTTGAGAAGTAAGCATTTGAAATTCAGGTGTTTCTTAACTTTCCTGTGTCAGGGAAAGAGGAATTGGGCTTTTCAATAGTTTTCAAAAGTTGCCCAGGATAAGAAAGACAGAATGCTAACCTACCTATCTCCACTCCCACCTCCCTGATCCCTACATCCCACCAGGGATTCAGTTTTGGTTTCCAGTGAAGTTACTAGCAGCTGCATGTGCTCAAACAAGGCAAACCTGGTAATAAACCATGTCCAAAAAATCAAGAACAACTCGTGTTCATTTTTATGGCAACCTCAGTTTTCCCTGGTGAAATCTAACTCTATGTGTCCACTTCTGTCTCAGCTTTGCCAGTCCCCTGGGCTCCCCACAGTTCTCTGACCTGAACTATCACTATGAATCAGGCAGAGGGTGGAAGATCTTCATGTCCAAGAATCTCTTTGAGTGAAATGGATGAAGAAATGTAATTAACAAATACAGAGAATTTGGGGGCCAGAACCTCTCAGCTCAGTGATAAGCCCATGATTCTCAGCAGAAAGAATGTAATAAAAATCTATTCTAGGTACAGTTTCTTGAATGAGCAGAGAATAGGTTCAATGGAGTCGCTAGCATCTGTGTAATTGAAATCCTCACTATTGGGACTTTTAGAGGCATTGAATGAAGGAATTCTCAGCCAAAGAGCAGACTTTGCTGACCCATTAAGGAATACATAGCTCAGAGAAAAATAACGTAGCTGCTATCCCTGCCAGACAACAACAGCAGCTAATCAGAAACAAAGTATAGATCAGATACAATCAATATTAATACAGTCAATATTAAGGCAATTACATATTTCTTGTGTTTAATGCCAATGATAGTAACTCAAAATACAGTGGCGCTGGGTCATGCTAATTAACTTTTTATAAAATTAAATCTTGGCTCTCTTAAAGTCAATATTCAAGTGAATTCATACACTATACAGATAAATATTTTGATTGGAGTTTCTAACACCTAAGAAAACAGGATGACAACTTTGGACACCTCTCCTAAAAGTTCCAACATGATTGTTATGCTATCTTTGTGTTTTTTGTAATTTAAAATATTTTCTTATTAAAAACTGAACTAACAAATTTCCACAACCATCTCCCTCATTTATAGAGAATTCTCTTTTAATTAGGCATTCATTTATTAATTTTTTCATAATCACACAGAGGAATAGCTCTAATGGAAGAGTTATACTGGAGGCAAAGACAAAGGTGGGTCGGACATAGTTTACAGTATAGCATTCCAAAGCAAACCTCTGGATTGGGAGACGGCATATAAACATCACACACTTTCTTCCAAAACTTTATTCACATTGGGAATATAGTCCAGAGTATTTACCGCAAGCACAAGAATTGTTCCTGACACTTATGGTTCTATATCAAGGAGTGACTTTGGAATACTTTTGGGTTCTAATTTACTGATGGCAAATCAGTAAAAATTTGGAAATGTAAAACAATCTTCAGGAGGTCATTTGGTGACAGGAGAGCAGAGGAGAAGGACAGAGGCCTGAGACTGGCTCTTGCCTGGATTTTGCCTAAATCACTTAGCTTCTCTGGGCCTGGATAAAATGAGGATGGTAATCACACTTGTCACTAGAAAATGTGAGTGTCGCTCTTTGAACCTCTCAGTGAAGCCTGCCCTGTGTAACTGTAATGTATCCCAATTTGTGGAGCTGCAAAACTGCTGTGAAGATGCAAAATGGATTTTTTCCCTCCAAAAATGAAAGCTTTTCTAACCCAAAACTTAGGCACAGCC
The DNA here is from genome assembly GCF_963924675.1 of Phocoena phocoena. Classification (NCBI taxonomy): domain Eukaryota; kingdom Metazoa; phylum Chordata; class Mammalia; order Artiodactyla; family Phocoenidae; genus Phocoena; species Phocoena phocoena. Next base: position 24,641,761 of record NC_089235.1, on the reverse strand, counting down.
TTTAAAGGATGTGAGTAATAGACAGAAAGCATTTTTCTTATAAGATCTGAATCGTTTTCCTTAGAGTTATAGAAGCTGTGTCTAACACTCAGATCTGTACTCTATTCAAGTCCCACTGTTTGAGCAAGTCAACATTTTACAATCTGTAAAATGAGCATAAATCTCTTTTATCCAATTTACGAGACCATTGTGAGATTTCAGTGAGGTAATGTATATGACATACCATAAATTAATAAGTTCTGGAATACCTGAGGTTCACCCTGTGCTACCGGACAGGAGACCACGTCCAGTCCCTGGATCTTCTTCTCCAAGGCACCTTTCCAGAACCTAGATTTGTTTCCTGCTACACAGCCTTCCCTCTGCAATGCACTATGGAACAGGCCATCTAACATCTCTTACTCCATCACTTTGCTCCCTACTCCCATACCTCCCCTCCAGATCAGCCTTCTTCCCAGGCCAGATTTAAGCCTCCTTTAATGATACGTGTAAGGAATACAGTGTGTGTGTTGTGTGTGTGTTTAACATGATTTATATATTTTTCCTACTAAGTAAAGTAATGCATAATAATTGTAGAAAATTTGGACTAGTGAGATAAAGCACCAATTGGAGTTGAACTTGCAGTCAGATGTCTTGAGTTCAATACCCGGCTTGGTGCTTCTCACTGCAAAGGTCTATTCCCAACTCCTAGCTGCTGGTCTAATATCCTGAAGTTTGGTTCAAACAACACCTATATCAGACTCATCGAGAGCGCTCCTTAGGAATGGAATTCCAGAGACCCGCCTTTGCCCAGCCGCTGAAGCATAACCACTGTAGATAGGGCCCGTGAATATGCTCTGCATTTTCAGAAAGCTACTCGGGTGATTCTCACGCAGACCAGAAGCTCTATTCCGGACTCTAGACCACACTTCCAGTAGCCAAGATAAGGTGGTCTGGACCTGCAGCACTGACATCATCTGAGAGCTTGTTAGAAATGAAGAATCGCCCCGTAGTGCCCAAACCTACTGAATCAGAACCAGCATTTTGACAAAATCCCTAGAAGATTCTGTCACACCTTTGAGAAGCTGTACTGTACCTTGGTGTCACCTGGGAAGCTTTACAACCTAATGATACCTGGGCCCCATCTAGAGGTTCTCATGTACTTACTATTCTGGATTCTGGGGTGCGGACGGGGCAAAAAGGCTCTTACTAGTTCCGTAAGTTACTTTAATGTACAGCCAAGGTACATTGTCCCCTAAATCCCACCTTTTTAAGGTTAAACTATAACCTGAGTTAAATTGGCTTTTGTAGGCTTGCCAGGGGCCCTATGGATCGCTTAGATTAAACAGTGATTTTTCAGAGACAATGGACTCTGGAGACAAACAAGTTCAACCACACAGCTTAAGGTTCACCGAACCCCAGGCGGGAGACTTCCGGTACCTTCCCACGAAGGAGCTGGGCATCGCACCCGGGTCCGCCCCGCGCCCCGACCCGGCCCCGCCCGCCTCGCCCCCTCCCCGCCCCGCCCTCCCCCGTGACGTGCCGCAGAGGGCCGGGCTCATGCGCACTCGCGTCCCGCGCCCCGCACGGCTGCACTGCTTCGGCGGTTGTCATTCTCCGCGGCGCGGCGGCGAGTGCTGAGTGCGGCGCGTGCCTGCCTTCCCGCTCGCTTGTCGGCGCGGCTGCGATGTGATCGATCGCCTGGGAGCGGGCTGGCAGCTCTCCCCGCCACAGCGCCTCGGCTTTTCCCTGGCCGCCTTCCTTGTTAAGCCCCGATTCCCTCGGAGCCGGAGACACGCACCAGAGGCTCGAAGCGCCGCACTCCGGGGCGGGCGGCAGCTGCAGCGCTCGGGACCGCGCGGCCGGGTGCAACCTCTGTCGTCGCCGCCGCCGCCGCGCTTGGCACCGCGGAGCCAAGGCGGCTGGTGCAGAGCGGCAGCACCTCGCCCCGCACCCGCCGCCGCCCGGGCGGTGCGGGGCCGCGGCGCTCTGTGCGCAGCAGGAGTGCGGTCCCCCCCGAAGGCTCCCTGTCGCCTGCGTCCCAGTAAGTTGACTGTAGTTTTTGAAGTTGGAGGGCGCCACGGGAAGGGGAGGTTCGTTTTTGTTATCTTCACGTCGTGGGAAGCTGGGGATGGCACCTCTTGTTAGCAGGGCTCCAGCTTGGGGAGTTGAGGGTGCGAAGCCGCGGACGGGGCATGCGGGGAGAGGAAGCAGTCCCGGGAGAACTGGCTCCAGCCTCTGCTGAACGTGCCAGACGGAAATGCTGTGAGAGGACAGGTGCTCTGAGGGCATTTTGCCTGCTGCTGATTGCACATTCCAAGCCCTTTGACTGTGTGTGTGTGTGTGTGTGTGTGTGTGTGTGTGTGTGTGCGCGGGGGGGGGGCTGGGGGGTGTTAAGGGGGTCCTGTCACCTCCATCGCAAGTCCTCAAGGGAATGACTCTAGTAATATTCCTGGATGCGATAGATCTTTGGGGATGGGGGCTAAGTCATTCCCTCTCAGGCCTCCAGGCTTCCCGCGCATCCCACTTTTCTCTTCCCCTATGCAGAAGTTGTAATTGGAGACCAGTCCTTTAGGGAAAGACAACTTATATGTCAACCTAGAGTTCTGTGCTATAAGGCAAATAAAATGAGAAACCCGCTCAGCATGTATGATTTCATACACTTTAAGAATGTGAGCAAGTCTCAAAGCAATAGTGTTCAGATGATGACACTTGGGTTTCACCCTTACTGTCCTCCACCTCTTATGTAAGCCTTCCGGCAGGATAACTGTCTCTCTGCAGTGGCTGCAGCTGTGGCTCTCCATTCCATTTGTTTAAGGTCTAGCTTGAACGTATTTAATGAAAATGTTGACATGATATAGCGCTCTGCAGTCTGAAACAGAGTGCACTCTTCAAATTGGAGTGTCTTCTCCTAATAGGGAATGTGCAAGGAAAACCCCAGTATATTTTTCAAGGCAGCTCCAGGAATTAGACACATAAATCATGTTTTAAAATAGCATGCATTGTACAGAGAGCTTGCAGAGGACCCCTTTGAACACATCCCCTTTGTTTTAGAAAAAGTGGAAATGGTTCATGCCAGACAATTGTTGAGTCTGAAAGTTAAGTGTACTGATAGGCTTAATTATCTTGATAAACAAAGAGCATGATTTATAGGTAGCTGCCCTGCCCTACTTTGAAGGATAGAATTCTAGAATTCTTTAACCTTTCTCTCGTCTGTCCCCTAGAGATTCCTTTTAAGCAGAGCAATAGATTATCATCATTGATGTTTAATATTTTAGTTGATTAAATTTGTAAAAGGAGTACTTTGAAATACCATACAGTACTGCTATGACTGTTAAGACAGTGAATATTAGAAATAAGGAGAATATTCCAATTTTTTGGTAGAGAAGTCATTAGTTTAATAAAACAGATAACATTGACTGCCCTAATATATCTTTTTTAATGTGGACTTGTAATAAACGTTTAAATCAAAACTCAGGGTTGTGTTTTGATGTAGGATTTATTTAGGTACTCTTTAGAAAAAGCAGCACATTTATTTATAGCATTCTAGCACATGGAACAAGATGAACTAGTTATAGGCACCTCATTTAAAAACATATCATAGTTTTTTTTAAGGAATTCTAAGAAAATACACAAAATGTAATTTCAAAAGTTGAAAAGATAGTCAACACTTTGTACTTGGTGAGAGCAGCCGTTGCTCATCTCTAGAAGAGATTACATCTGAGCATGGAAGCACAAACAGGTTGACCCCCTCCTAACATGATGCACTGTCACATCATGGTTAGGAGGACAGACTAGGGAGCCATGCTGGCAGCTTGGGTACCATCTGTTTGAATCTGGGCAAGTTACCTAAACTCTGTGCCTCAGTGTCTTTGTCTGTAAAATGGGAATAACAGTTACCTATCTCTCTGGATTGTGGTGAGGATTAAGTGAGTTCATAGATTTAAAGCTACTGAACCAGTGTCTGGCTTATTAAACTGAGTAAAATTATTGTTAGGAAAGGAAATGCATCTTTGGATTCTGTGGACATTGAATGGCTGCTGATGGAGGTTAACAGAAGCAGTTCACATGTATAATAGGAGAGAGGGTATGAGTATTTATTGAATACCTCCTGGTAGTGCAGACACCAGCTGTTGCTTGACCTAATGTCTCTTTCAATTCCTCTCCAAGATGGGTAGCTTCATCTCCACTTTGGAGAAAAGGAAACTGGAACTCAACAAGATCAAATAGTAGAAATCACAGTTAGGATTTTAACCCATGTCTGTCTCTTTCAAACCCTGTCCTTTTTGGCCCTGCTGCCTCAATTTGCAAACTGCTTTTTCCATCTCTTCTCCTTGAATCCTCATAATAACATAATAAAATGGGTGCGTTATTATCTTTAATTTACAGATGAGGAAATTTACTTTAAGCAGTAAAGTATGCAAAGTGCTTAGCTCACAAGATAGTTCTCCATGACTGGGAGCTATTATTATTATCATAATTATTGTTTAAAAGCTTGCCTACATTAGCACATGGTAGAGATGCCAGCAGGTGAAATGAGTTTTCTCCTTCGGTTTGAAGTGGATTCCATTGCTTTTCACTTCCCTATTCACATATTCAGAGAATCGAGAAAAAGAATATGGTATGTTACCCTTCCCACGGTTCCCGCTGGAGGACAGCACTCCTGGGTTTGTTTCCGCCCGCAGATGTAAGCTGCAGGATCCGCACAGCTTAGTGAACCACCGCAAGCAGGTCATCCGTCGATCCACAATCAGCATCATCTGTGAGCATGAATTCAGTCCCAGCTGGAGAGCACCCCTGGGGCAGAGAGGCCCTGCACTTTGCAACATACTGTACTGTATGTTCAGAAATGGAAATAATTTACATTTCATATTAAATAAGCATGCTTCCTCTGGGCCTTAGTACCAGTGTGGTGGGAAGCAGTTTTAGGGGTCTTGTGTGAGCAGTCCAGTTCGCCTTCCGTATCCTCTGGTTCCACATCTGTGGATTCAACTAACCTCGGGTTTTAAAAATATATATTTTTTAATTCCAGAATGTTCCAAAAAGCAAAATTCGATTTGCTTTGCTCCAGCAGCTATTTACATATTGTAGCATTTACATATTTACTGTTTACATGGCATTTACACTGTATTAGGTATTATAAGTAGTCTAGAGATGATTTAAAGTATGTGGGAGAATGTACTTTAAGGTTCTATGCAAATATAATGCTATTTTATATGAGGAACTTGAGCATCCACTGATTCTGGTATCTTCACGGGTCCTGGAACCAACCCACCCATGGACTCTACTTTGTTAAAAGTCTGGTCCACAGCCTGTCAAACTTTTCACTTGACTTCCGAAAGTTGGGAATGATTGAAAGGCTTTTTTCCTGTGGCTTTCTTAGATTATCATCCAGATCTATATAGTATTCTGGCCCTTGGTAAATATTTACTCTGTTTTCTAGATATAAAAAATCTAATTTCTGTAAAGGGCACATATGCCACAGACAGCTTACAGACTGATTTAATATTTAAAGAAACCTGGTATACTACCACTGTAAGGTACTTCAATACAAATGTTCTAATTTGGCTTTTTTTTTAAGTCAAAACTCTCTGTACAACATGTTGATTATAGTTAATAATACTGGATTGCATATTTGAAAGTTGCTAAGAGAGTAGATCTTAAAAGTTCTCATCACTAGAAAAAAAAACTGTAACTATGTGAGGTGACAGATGTTAACTACTCATCATGGTGATCATTTTGCTATATATACAAATGTTGATTCATTATGTTGTACACCTGAAATGAATAGTGTTATATGTCAATTACATCTCAATTAAAAAAAAGTCAAATCAAAAGTCTCTGGGTGTGAGCTTCCAGGAGGGTGCCAGATAGAGTCCTTGCCATCAACTGAGTCTTTCTGCAGTTTTAGCTCTCCTTGTCAGAGTACAAATATTCCTTTTTAGTCTTTCAAGTGCTTTTACCTACATTTCAAATGCTCCTCTGCTCTGGGGCATTCTGTAGTAAAAATCTTCCTCAGTCACTTTTGTGACTCGACCTGGGTCCATAATTTACTTTTAACTCATTCTTTAGAACGTACATAGTTCAGTTTTATTTTTTTGACTATGTTAACTATTTATTGGCTTACCTCTAAATCGCCAACTAACTTGCCTCTGACATCTAGCTATCCTTGCTGTCAGAAGACATACAAGAAATGCAAGCTAATTTTAATATGGATAAAGTGAATGAAGACCATTTAGTCTCCCCAGTTATCTCTACTGTTTTGAATTATCTTCCTTTTGGGCTTGGGGAGTCTGGGGCTGATTGTATTTCTAGAGCTCTTGCCTCATACATCCGGGAGAAACTTGTTGGAGGTTATACTAAGTCTTGGTTCTACAAGCAAGCTGTTCACGTGCAACATGGCAGAGACAGTCCCGCAAGGCTGGGACGTTGCTGAATTTGAGGGCGAGGGTTGGGTGTGGGGAAAGACAGCTCCGAGTATGATTTATCTGCCACATCCTTACTGTATGGAATGAATAGCTAACACAGAGCCCTTACCGTGGGCTGGCTGCCATGCTAAGAACTGTACGTACCATATTTACTTTAATCAGTGACCTTGTGTGGTTACTTTGTTATCCTTTATTGCACAAGGGGAAACTGAGGCCTAGAAAGGTCAGAGCACTTTCCAAGATAACACTAGTGTGTTTTTGAGTGAAGAGTGGAGGCCAGGAGTCTGATGAGGCCTGGCATTCTACTGCATCCAATTTGGGGGCCTTCTTATGGTTCAGCTGTGTCATATAGATATCCTCTATTGTGCGTCTCAAAATAATCCTATACTATCTCATGTTCTCCCCACAGTGACCCTAGGATAGAGCTAAAGGGATGGTGGAAAGGTCCGTGCCCACCGTCTTCCAGATCTTTATTGAGGAAGAGTTTACAGCTTAGTTCATGCAATGAGCTCAGAAAAGAAACCCCCATGTTAGCATTGTGAAATAGGAAGCATAAAGCCTTCCCGTGATCGTGGGACACAGTGGAGAGGCGTGCAGATTTTGTGTTTGATGTCACATACTTGCGTCATTCTCATCGAAGAGAGAAGTGTAGCAACCTGAGATTTTCTTAGGTGATTTCGAAAAACTTAAATCAAAAATGATTTAATCAGCAGTGAGTATGACTACAGCAGTGTCATGTGTTGTTCACGATGAACTGATGGTTTTAAAAGTAAATGAACAAGTATGTCTCACAAGCGAAGTGCAAGCGTGTTGTCTCAGAAAAGGAAAATTGTGTCACATCTTCTGTGTCTGCATCCGAGTCTAACTCCACTCTAAATGCAGAGGGAAAGGGCAGAATTTAAAACCAACATGTAATATTTTCAAAACCGTTTCCCTGAGCCTCACCTCCTCTATTTTTTCCTGATTTCACACTGGAGCCAACGTTTGTTGCAGAGGTCTCTGTATTATGCAGCTGCCCTTTTGTAAGAAACACTTTTCCAAAATCAAACAATTTTAAAAACCCATTAAAAAAAGTTCTTCATATTCTTTGGGTTTTGAGTTATTATTTTTGTTGTTGTCGTTGTTATAATATTTCGGTATATCATGTTAATGTCTCACCCACTCCCCCTTCTTGGTTTTAGAGGACTGTATAATTTTCATGCCTGTGAGTGATTAAAAACTTATGAAAAATTCAATTTTCTAAGTGTGGATTTTATGGCAGAGGACAGGGAAATTTGGCCTGATTGGGGGGCCTTTACTTAAACTATGGAGCACTTGGCACCCTATGAACCTTATGGAGTAGGCAGGTTTTTCTAAAAAAAGTGTTTTAATTGATCAATAGCAGCCTTGTACTTTCCTCTTCAATTTCATAGGACCCAGTCCCGGCATACCATATCTGGTATTCATTTGTAAGTAATCAATTTCAATTGATTTTCTGAAAGTACCAAAAGGTGTGACTAGTCAGCATTGCTGCATCTGTCATTTCAGTCTTCAGGGAGCCCCAAGGTTGCATATGGAAGCCTTTCTGTGAATTTGTTCTGTAAGGAATGAAGAGTGTTCAGATAGGTCCTTGGGGTTCAGGTCTCGCTGTATTTGTGACCCAGTCATTGCTGTTAATGTTGCTTCCACTCACTCTGGCCTTTCACCTCCATCCGAACTCCTTCCTCCATCACCCCCACGAGGTTGAAAGTGCTGAAGCTACTGGGAAACTTTAACGTTGAAGCAGCTCATGCTATAGGTCAGAGGCAATAAAACCACACAAGACAAATTTTCTTAAACTATAAAAAAGCCAGTCTGTAACATGGCTACACACAAGAACACCACAACTTCTGTATTCAGCCCTTGGGAATTGCAACCGGAGTGGCCTTGTGATATTTTCCATGGCACCTTGTAAAGAGAGCTCTGAACCTCTCATTCACACATAATCAATCACTAGAAGCTTGGCAGTGTTTGAGTCAAATTTAGTTGGAGTGATATTTACTCATTTATGCATTCACCAGATATATATCCATATACCAGACATAGTGTTGGATGATGAAACCTCAGACATAAGAGGATTCCCTTCACTTCCCTCAAGAATCTCAGTTTTGGGAGGGAAAAGACGCTTAACAGCCGTTGGAACCAGTGCCTAAAAGATGCTGGGCTCCCTCAGGGGTGCCTGACTCCAAAGAGATGACTTTCCCTTAAGCAGGGCAGGATCTGAGTCTGGAAGGGTGAGTTGGAGGGGACCAGGCAGCTGAGGGTGGGAATGGGCTGGCAAAAATCACTCTGAGCAGAGGGACCAGGGAGAACACAATGAAGGAGCTGAAGAGGGTGGCACGTCTGTGGAATAGCTGGTACTTCCCCGAGACTGGTACTCATCAGGGGCAGTAGGTGAAGCTGGAAATGGAAAGTAGAGGCTGGAGCCACTTCGGGAAGGGTCTTGTGGGCCATATTTGGTTCAGATGAATTCAGGTCGTTCTTTTAGAAGGATCACTCTGGGTGTGTTGTAAAGAATGGTTGGGATGTGAGGATGGTGGTGTGGAAAAAAGCAGTTGTGGAAAAAAGCTGTTGAATCCTAGTGTGGATTTTAAGGTCTGAACAGACTGATCAAGGTGGAGGGATCGGAGAAGGAGAGGAGAAGCAGGGAGGGGATGGTGAGTTTAGGGATGGATGACTCCCCAGGGCTCTGGCTTGAGTGATTGAAAGGACAGATGTGCCATTGGTCATGATAGTGAATACAGAGAATGGTGCAGTATGCAGGGGAAGGTGACGAATTCAGGGGTGGATTCGTGTGATGTGAGGCACAAGAGGGGCACCCAGGGCTTCAGATTCAGTTGACAGTTGCACAAGCCTGCGGTTCTGGAATTCAAGACAGAGGCTGAGCTGGAGATAAAAGTTTGCAAGTCTTCCGTGTATTTGAAGTTGTTGAGGTTGTGATCTGCCTGGGAGGGTGCGTAGAATGAAAAAAATGAGGAAGGCCAAGGTGGCAGGCAGAAGAAAGGGAGATGGGATAGTAAGATTAAGTGAGGGAAGTTTTCGACAAGTGCTTGGACACAAAGTGGCAGAAGCCAGAGGGAACGGGAGCCGTGTGACCAAAGGAATGAAATAGAAAGAAAAGGCAGAGAGCAAAGGGACAGGTCTGACTGTTTCCTCGCTTGCATCTACACAGATGACAGTGGCTCTTTCTCATATAGCTTTTAGTTCCTGTCAATAAGTATGAAGACCTACTAGGTGGAATGTGGACGGGGAGTGGGGTAAAGGAAAGAAATCAATAAAATCACGAATAAAGCATGACCCTCAACCTCAAGCTGCTTATAGGATAGCATTGTCGTTTCTTGTTTTGCTTTCCTTTCATTTTTCTCCTTCGTTGACAGCAGGACAGGGCCACTTGGGAAAGTGGGAAGAATGAAAGAATCACTTTCTTGGCACATGAAGTGCTTGGTTCTCCATAACAGGCATGTCTCATTGTATTCATGAATGAGCACACCGAAAGGGATAGTGATAATGACACATTATTTGACAGTTTACAAAATCGGAGCTTTTATCGTGGCCACAGCATCTGTGGAGGGTTTGGACCTGTGAACCAATCTTGTTAGAGTTACTGATGAGCCTTTTGGCTCCTTGGTTTATTTGAGATATATCAAGTACAGTTTCCTGTAATTTTCACTTGTCTTATAAAAACAGGCATCATTAAGTTATAGACAAGCTGGAGTATTTGGGGGGATGGTGGAAATAATTACCATGTGTTTTAGTTAATATCATGCATTTTCAGTCCTCACTTGTTTCATCCTTTAATGTTGACCTAAAGGTGGAATTACTCCCATTGCAGAGATGAGGAAACTGAGATGCAGGGTTAGGATGACTGCATGGAAATAACACAGCTAGTGAATGGTAGAGCTCCTAGGACCCCAAATAAGGCGTTCTGATTTCAAATTCTGGCTTCTTGCCACTGCATCATGTTGCCTGTGTCTTCATGAATAGCTACTAAAGAAAAATTAGGGTGTGGAATATTTAAGAGATTTTTAATTAGTCTGCTCAAAACACTAATAGTGTAAACTGCTTTGGCCGCAGTCTTTATATTTGATGGGCCACAGGTTCTTCATGCAAATGTATGCCATTAAGTCAGACTGGGGGAAAGCTTTTTTCACAGATGAACATCTTTTTCTTTCATTATCTTAAAAGCTTTAAAAAAGCATCTAAGTTATAAAAGGATTCAACATTTTAAACCGTAAAATCATTGTAGTCAGACTTGCTGTCTGTGATACAAAGGAAATTTATTTTTCAGTTGTTGCAATGGCTGTTGTAGGTGAGAAGCGTTTTGTGTGTACATGTATGTGTGCGTGTATGTGAAATAAATCAGCCAGATTAAGTTTAAAGTATTGGTTTTCCTTTTATAATATCATTCCTGAATTCTCCAAATACATTAAGTGATGTAGCTTGCTTTATCTTGCCAAAGCAGCTATTATGTTCCCTATTTAATGCCGAAGTATTAAAGCATTTGTCTTTTTCTTACGCAGTGTTAAATGATGCAGGATAAATCGAAAGAGCTTATTTTAGTTTTACAACTTGTATTTTGGCTTCTGATATTCTAAAATTATGATTTACCTAATTTTGCTACTGTTAAAGCAGATATTAACTATTAATATACAGAAGTGTCAGAATCATGAAATGTACATGGAATTTTATGGCTGTTTGAAAAGTTTATGATGCTACATCTTTTTATTTCATAAAGAGTATCTATGAGCCTTGCTAAATGGCAATTTCCAGATGAAAGCAATTTCTAGCAAGCAGCAAAATGCTGGTACCAGTGTTTATCTTTAAATCTCAATTTCAAGCTTCACGGTGCCAATTTTACATTTTAGCTTCAGTGGAAAAAAACTGAATCCAAAAGGGCTTATGCATTTGTGACATTCAGTTGGTTGATCTTTTGTTATTAATGCTGATTTTTTAAAATAGCCATAGGCTTATAAAGTTTTTAAAGATTTATAAAAATGTTAGGCAACTGTCTTAGCTTTAGTAATTATCATTACACATGGCGTACTGTAGTAGCATAGTCCGTTGTAGTTGAGAAATTACAGTATAGGCATATGAGAATTTAAATAACTATAAAATAGTATGGTGTTTTATATGTGATTTTATTGTATTTTATATTTATAAAGTATGTGAGGAAATTCAAACGAAGTAAAATGAAAGTTAATTTGGCCATTTCATGCCTCATGTGTCCCAGTTTCATCCAAATGCAAATATGATAATCCAGGGCACAGAGTTAGCGATTGGGGCAATTGGACACTGTTGGGGCGATTGGACACTACTGTATTTACTACTCACCACCAACAGGAATAATTAAGCTGCATTTCCCACTAATCTTTCCGTAAGTATATATTTTAATATTATGTGCTAGGAGTTTTCATTTTCTAAAAAGAGTAATTAAATTTTCTTTACCTCTTTTTTCTTCCCATTCAGTTTTTTTTTGGGGGGGGTGGGTAGGAGTTTATTCATTTATTTATTTATTTTTGCTGTGTTGGGTCTTCGTTTCTGTGCAACGGCTTTCTCTAGTTGTGGCAAGCGGGGGCCACTCTTCATCGCGGTGCGCGGGCCTCTCACTATCGCGGCCTCTCTTGTTACGGAGCACAGGCTCCAGACGCGCAGGCTCAGTAGTTGTGGCTCACGGGCCTAGTTGCTCCGCGGCATGTGGGATCCTCCCAGACCAGGGCTCGAACCCGTGTCCCCTGCGTTAGCAGGCAGACTCTCAACCACTGCGCCACCAGGGAAGCCCCCCATTCAGTTTTATTCTGACTTTTCTTATGTTAGTGTATACTTGACATGATAGAACACGCCTAAATTAGTAATCTGATTTGAATACCATAATTATATGTACAGTATGGCTTGACTGAATAGAGGGCTTTTGCATATTGTGTACGTTCTTTCTCTTAGTGGATTTAGGAATTATATGCTTAATATCTCAGAGTCCTAAACCTGCTTATGTTTAGCAATAGGCATGCAGAGAAAAATATAAATAGTTTTACAAATGTGATTGTAAAAGATATGCTTCCTTTTCAAATGTGAGGAATTGACAGGTAAACTGTCCACTGTAGCTCTTTCTTAGATGCAATAGACTGATAAACACAGAAGTGGCTGAAACCTACAATGATGTCATTTGTGGCACCTAAATTGTTAGTGTTGAGGTTAGGCACGCACTCCTTTCTTTTCCTGAATAAAAAATAATGATGCTTTGCGGTAAAGTATTACGCATCTTGATAAATATGTAAGCATATTCAGGTAATGTTAAGAATATTTTTTTCTTTGCTGTATTATATAACAGTCATTTTGCCCAAAATGTACATCTTGAACTTTTAACATCAGCATGAAATTCCCAATATTTCCAAAGTAAGAATTGACACTAAAAAGTCCGGAGACTCATTAAAAGCAGACGATATGGATAATAGCTTTTCAGATTTTGTGCCAGGGTGTATTGAAGAGGATTGCTAAACACTGTGGTTGCTGAGAAAAATAAAACCCCGAAGTATTAAACTTACGCTTAATTTAATAGTTTCTGTCACCACAGTTCTTAACCTTTAGGTTCCAACTGGCTTAGTGCCTTACTAATAGCAGCTGGTCAGGACCTGAATTATTATAGATCTTTTCTTTTATTAAGTATTCAGTAGCATTTTCAAAATTGTTCTCCTAGATACAGTTCATAATAAGCAGCCCAGTGCTGGCAGTGAACATGCTGCTTTTATTACTGTCTTACAGCCATAGGCCACTTGACATTTGGACCCATCTCTTACGGATTTTCGCAGCTCCGCATACCCTGAAACCTGTCAGCCTGGGATCAAAACAAGTCTTTTGCATCTCCACAGTTACAAGGAGAGTAGAAAGAACTTCTTTTCTTCTCCCCATTATAGGCCAAGGCCTGTGGTCAGAGGAACATCATTTGCTAGGTTTATGCTTTTTCTGTCTTGATGTTCTCGCTAGCTTTAGGAAGTGATAACATGAAAAGCACTGTTGAAACACGAACACAACAGTTTGATCTGATCTGTCATATACTCTTTCTATTTAAAGCTACGGTTCTCCACGAAGGGTGACTTTGCTACCCAGAGGACATGTGGCAGTGTCTCAAGACATTTTTGGTTGTCACAGCTGTTGGACAAGGGTAAGGGGTAGGGACGTGAGGGCTACTAATGACATCTAGTGAATGAGTAAAGGCCAGGGATGCTGTTACACGTCCTACAATGCAAAGAACAGCCCTCCACAGGGAAGAATTATCAGGGCCAAAATGTCAGTAGCGCTGTGGTTGAGAAGCCCTGATCTGAAAAGTAAGGAATGTCTTTTTAATTTGCTTTATATTGTTCAAGCAAATGGAAATGTGTTCAATGGTTCTGGTGAAGGGATCCGTGCATTCAATATAATCATATATTGAATACCTCCTAGGTCCTGAAAATACTGTGAAGACTGGCATCGTCCTTAGGAGTTTCCACTATCTTTGCAAGATGAGTGGTAAACAAAATACTACTGTTTGATGTGATGCATGCTGTAATTAGAGAGACATGTGTGGCATGTTAAAATAGAAATAATTTCTATTTCATTTGCTAAATATAGGGGAATATCTGGAAGAACTCATCTTCTCTGTCTAGATGTAAAATTAGTCATTTGGGAGCAAGATTTTTCCTTTTCCCTTCATAATCAGGAATGGGTCCAATTTATTGCACCCTTCTCCCCCTATTTGAACTGGTATTAATTTGAAACATCAGGAAAAAAGATGAGGTGTGGACATAAAAAGTGTTACTTTAGAAATTTAGGATATTAGTTTTTTCACATCTTCATTGAGGTATAACTTACATGCCATAAAAGTCTCCTCTTTTAAGTGTACAATTCACAGATTTGTAGTAAACTTGCAGAGTTATGGGACCACCATCACAATTCAGTTTTAGGGCTTTTCCATCACCCCAGAAAGATCCCTTGTGCCCGTTTGTGGTCATTCTGTGTTTTCATTGCCAGCCCCAGGCAAGCACTAATCTTTCCATCTTTTTTTCTTTTCTGCCTCGCTTTCTGTGTCCATTTGCTAAAAGGCAAATCTATGGACATATCATTTGGAATATTAATTTTTGCAGTTAAAATGTAGTTTGATATCTTCTTTTTGAAGATCAGCATCACGTTTCTGTTTTTCATATTACCCATACCGTACACATGCTACGGTACAGGATTGGGTACACTCAGTATCAGAACTCCCAGACTGATGCAGTGAAAAATGTGACAAAGGAAAGGATGAGCACGTGTGTTTAAGGCGGCATCTGTGAAATCGTATGTGGTATGCCTGTTTTTCAGCTTTGTCCTGTTTTGTTCCCTGTGAATCTGTCTACTAAAATAATGTTGTAGAAATCATTGAAAAGCTGAGGTCAGGGAAACACCTTCATGATGTGGGAAAACGGTGGAAGGATTAAATCTGGAGAACTCACCTGTTTGGGAGTTGTATGCAGGTCAGCAACAGTTGTATGTAGCCAAACCCCTTGGGGCTAAATGTCTTTTAGAATCCAGCTTTTAGAAAGGGAATGCAGATTGTATACTGTAGGTTATCTAATACTCCCATGGGACTCAGGAAACACAGTCATTTCTGGAACAAAGTAGATGAATATTCACATTTAGCTGGACAGAAAAAGTCCTGTCAGCTCAGGTCAGGGTTTGGAACAAATTTGTTTGGTAGCAAAGTAACAAAGAAACTGTTTTCACAGAGTTTTGCGTTTCAAAATTGTGGATAAAGGTTTATGAACCTGTCGCAGTGTACCCCAGGATATTACATTTCAAATAATTGTCCCATCCTCTTTTCAGTACCTCCCCACCCAATGTCCTCTGCCACATACGCGCTTCATACAGCTTAGCCATGGGTATACTTGTCTTTCTTTCACATCATTAACTTCCCATCAGACTTGACAAAATGCCAAGTTAGCTGTTCAGTTTTTGTGGATGAAGGTAAGGTATGGATGTGTTATCGCCAGCCAGATCCTTATTCTCTTATGGTTTGTGGTTTCACCTCCCTGCTGGAGTATAGCCATGTCCATCTAGTCCAGCCCCCCCCCCAGGCCCAGGACTCTGGATGATGAAGATAGCTTTTGGGGGTCAAAAAGATGTCCTCGAAGAAAAATCCAAAGGCAACAATGGTAGCTATCATTCCAGGTAGCCCCAGACTCATGCTTGGTAACCTTCACACCCATCACAAAATTATGGGCAGTGAGACTGAACAGCTATAGGAAGAGAGAAAAACCAGGGTAGGGAGTCCACTAGAGTCAATTCTCTTGAGATAAAGATATTTAGAATTCAAGAAAGACAGACATGAAGAAAATGACAAGAGGGTATTTACTGGGCTCACAGCTTAGAAGGAGGACACCCGTCCAAAGCAAGACATTTCAGACTTGTTCCAAATTGTTCAAAATTCTTACATAATCTTATATAATTTGCCTAATGGCATTTAGCTAACCTTGTTAGTCTTTTAATCATGAATTTCACATCCGTGTTAATTTCCAGATTCCAGTGGTGCAGCTGTAACTGTGTGGCAGTGGGTTTTAGCTGACCTTCCCCTGGTGCTCCTAGGGAGCTGTAGAATGAGTATTGAGTATTTCAATCAATGTGTAAATTTCCTTTTGTGGCCTGTGAGTGTTAATGTCCTCATGGCAGCGTTCCTTAGGCAGAATGTACTACAGACTGTAGGGCCCATTTACGAGCAAGGGGACCCAATTTCTGCAAATAAAAAGAGTGCAGTATTGCACCGGCGTCAGAAAAAAAATTTATAGGGACATCCAAGAATTTTGCCTTTTGAAGACTCAAAACCTCGTCCAGGCAGTACTAAATTCTTAAAGGGCAACGTGAGGCAAAGGTAGTAGGCACTCAGGAACATGCTATTATTCGCTACCTCTTTTTTTTTAAGTTCTTGTTTCTAGTGTGACGCCAAAGTTTCTATCTATAGGGGAATCATCAATGTGCAAAGGTGTTGAATCATTGCCATTTGGTAATGGAAGTACACAGCCCACTTTTTCTAGCGTAGACTTCATTCTGGGGTGTCTTGGTTGACACCCACCTCCTACTCCAGCTTCAGCAGACAGTCTCCTCCCAGGTTTTACAACCACGATTCATCTTCTCTCGTATCTCCCAACTTAAATAGCTCAACTTGTCCTGGCTTGGTTTTGCCAGGACAAGTCTGTCTTCTCTCGGCAGGCGCCTTCCCTGAGTTTTCATACATTTCTGGTTGTTACCACATTTCCTGTTGTCAAAGGGCTGACAGCGCACGGGGCCCCACCTTGTTACTGCTGCACTTTCTTCCTCCTTTAAATAGGCCCTCACCCTCTTCGTGCTGCAGGGATGCTGACCCCCTCTGTTGGGGTGGGCCCTCTGATCCCTCTTATCTTGTCTGTCTCCTTCTTTCTCTCCTGCTGCCTTTAGAGCAATGGTTCTCCACACTGGCTGCAAAAAACATCGCCTGGGGAGGTCTACTGCTTCCTGATGCCCAGAGCCCACCCCCAGTGGTTCTGATTAACATACCCTTGGGGGTGGAGGGTGGGGGCTCTGCCTTGGTGGTGCTTGAAAGCTCCCCCAGGGGATGCAGCCATCACTTAGAACCACCAGTGTGGAGGGCAGGACACCTGTCTGTTGTTAAGGGTAATTAGCCATTGTAGAAGGACCAGGAGGGAAGTTTGGTTGCCACGTGGGAGGGAGTTGGGGAAGGGATGGAGGGGGAGTTCCGGGTTAGCAGATGTAAGCTTTTGTATCCATAGATAGAATGGATAAAAAACAAGGTCCTACTGTAGAGCAGAGAACTATATTCCATATCCTGTGATAAACCATAATGGAAGAGAATATGAAAATGAATGTATATATATGTATAACTGAATCACCTTGCTGTACAGCAGAAATTAACCCAACACTGTAAATCAACTATATGTCAATTTAAAAAATATATATATTTTTAAAGACTCCCTCATCCCTTGCTTTACGTTCAGTTTCAGCTCAGGGGCGTGGGTTTCTGTAAGTGGCACCTACAGCCTCCCGGCTGGTGTGACAACTTCTCCCTCTGGGACTGTGTTCTCATCCGTAAATCCCAGGTGGCCGTGTGTCCCCAGCAGGCCAGAAACCATTTCGGGTGAAGCCTGTACTTATCTCCTCATGGGGCTGCACCCAGGGGTCTGATTTTCCTTTCATAATTTCGCTTCCAGCCTTGCAACCAACTATTTTCCTTTTTCCTTTTTGAAACTCTCTGTAACCCGAAGCCAGGCGCCCTCCCGCCTCATCTGCTGCTAGTTCCTTTGCATCTCACTCCCCACAATGACACACGCAGGAGAACCAATTAAAGTTCCCAAGTGGAGATTTTCACTTCGCCCTTCCTTTGCGAGAAAGATGGGTGGCAGGGTCTTTGCTGGGAAACGATTGTATAGAATATAATTTTTCTGAATCAGTGGGAGAGGGGAAGCCAGTACTAAAATGGAACTGTCATCTATTCATAGTTTTCTTTTATTCTTAATGTACCTATGGGTCTCTGAAATCTTTCCTTACACAATAATGAGTCCAGGAGTTGGACAGAAATGCATTTGAATAGCTTTCTTTATAAAAGCTCTCTTTATAATGCCTCTTTTCTAGACGTTCTGTGGTCCCAATGCACGTCCATTTTCCTGAGAACAGCGCCCAAGAGCCTTTGGATGTGCTCCATTGTCCCACAGTTTCTAAAGGAGCTGAGAACAGTTATAACATGAGTGGGTTTACAGTACTCCCTGGACCCTACTGCTTTCTTGTTAAGGGATATTTTGTTCCAAAGACAATGACAATACTTTTATTTGTATCAGTAAATAGGAAAATGTAAGTGAGGTGATTTTGGCATTGATAGCAAGTATGCACAGCTAACTGTTTTAAGGGCTTCTCGTGAAATTTTTGGAAAATTCAGCTGTGAGAAAGAAAAAAGAAATGCTTCACTCTACAAACCACTATGAAGATATAGGAATGATTTAAATGCCAGCTTTCTTTAACGGGATCAGTTTATAGAAATTGTATTTCTGTAACACTTTCCCCTGAGCACAGATACTGTATAATGCAAACTGTACCGCAGTTGTCTGCTTCCATGTAAAAATGCAACTCTTCTGTCAGCCTCCTGCATACAGTGTGAGAGCCTTGCCAAGGCTGGCAGTGCAGGCCAGTGATTCATTAACATGTTCATCCATTCAGCACGTGTTTATTGAGTTCTTTCTGTGTTCCACGCACCGTGATAGGCAGTGGATAGAGCAACAAACAAGCTGTATCTACTCTTTCTAGTGGGAGGAGACAACCACACAAACAAGGGAATATCAGCAGGTATTAAGTTCTAGGCAGAAAAGTGGAATGTATTAATATTACTGGGAGTGACCGGGCAGTTAGGGAGGGCGCCCTGGAAGAGGTGCCATTTAGGCTGAAATGTGAGCAAAGCAAGCAGAGCTGGCCGGAATTCAGAGACCAGCCTGGCCAGAGCAGACTCAGGCAGTCGGAGGAGACCAGAAGGAGGGCAGAGAGTTGCAGTGGGGCTGCTCCGGAGCAGGGAGCAGCCTAGCCAGGTTTGTATTTTAGGAAGATCACTTCAGAGCAGGACAAAAGGTGAACCAGAACGAGGACAGGGATGCTGGTGCCTCGGGCTGGAGCCCGGATCCTAGAACCAGGGTACCTGCTGAGAACAGAGCGGGCAGCCTGCTGACTTGATGCTAACACGCTGTTCTTGGGCTCCTCTTCTGCCCTCTGTCCTGACTCAGATTGGGCCTCACGGCCTTAATTCACTTGTTAAAATGCGTGTTCAAAGTGCTGATTTCCAGACCCCAACCTGGTCTAGTGACGTGAAGTGTGACCCAAGACTTCATTAAGCCTCCAGCTTTTAAGCATGGAGTCCATGGACTGATTTTTGAGAAATATTGTGTCTGAGGATGGTGCTTACCTGAATATCCCATGTAACTCTCACAGCAACCCTGTAAATGGATTGTGTGCTCCCTGGGTTACAGATTAGGAAACAGGCTGTGTGATTAAGCATCTGGCCCGAGATCACACCGCTGGTGCATGTTTTGACTGGCGAAGTGATCTGCCCCTTTTTGTAGCCAGTCCTGCCTGCGTGAAGATGGGAAGAACAGCTCTGCAGAATTCAGAAATCCTTCCTGGGTTAATCCATCTCATGAATGAACATGGCCTTCTCTCACACCTAGGACTTGATACATCTCATCTTGGAACAGAACCAGAAATGTCTGGCTTTTCTGAAGGAAAAGTGTAATTTTCTTTCTTAAGGGTAGAATTTTAAGTCCTGGGGTGGGGGGTGGGGATGTATATTACGAAGGCGAGATTTGATCTTCATCGGTCTTTCTGGGTCTCTTTTTGCCTTTTTTCCATAAAAGAAGTTAAGAGGTTTAAGGGGTAGCAGTTTTTAATCACCTCATAGACCTAGAAACCCAACCATCATGCCTCACAGAAAATTATCGTGCTTTCAGTTGCCATGAATCATTTATTTCTTAAGTGGCTCTTGAACCAAGAGTTGTGAAAATGATACTGCAGAGATGGAGGAGGGTTGCTGCGTGAAAAGCACACTGATAATTAGAAATCTTCTGTAAAAGCTGGCTTGAAAACACATTGACTTAAATAAATTATCTGCCTGCCCCCATCTAGTGTGATAGTGTGAAGAAGCTTCCAGCTTTATTTTCTTCTGATGATAGGGTACTGAAAGTTACTTATCTGGAGATTTAATCTCATAATAAAGTTTAGGTTGACCTGACTTTGGGGAAGGAAGGCATCTTGTATTTTTAGTTTTTTAGGGTTCCATAACAAAATACCACAGACTGGATGGCTTGAACAGCAGAAATTTATATCCTCACGGTTCTGGAGGCTGGAAGTCCAAGACCAGCGTGCCAGCCGGGTTGGTTTCCTCTGAGGCCTCTTCTCTACTTGCACATGGTTGTACCCTGGATGCCTCTTCACAACATTGTCCCTCTGGGCACGTGCGTCCCTGATGTCTGTGTGTCCTCATCGCCTCTTAGTATAAGGACATTCGTCAGATTAGATTAGGGCCCACCCTAATGACCTCATTTTAACTTAGTTACCTCTTCAAAGGCCATATTTCCAAATACAGTCACACTGTGGGGTACTGGGAATTAGGACTATCAACATATGAATCTTGGGGAAACACAACTCAGCTCATAACACACCCTTGCCTCTGGGAAATATGTAGAGAGGAGGAACATGAAAAGAGAGCAAGAAAAAAATTCTCCCAGAGCAGGGTGCCCCCCTCTGCACTGCCACGCCCCCTCTGTTGGGCCCCTGCAGCAGGCAAGGGCAGGACGGCTGTGAGCTGTAGACTAACATCTACTAGGATGTCAGCCACCACCCACGCTGGACCCCAGTCGTGAATTGCCTGCCTCGGGCATGAGCCCAGCTTGAATGAGCTTCCTGGAAGCGAGGAAGGGGCTCTGTCTCCCTTGAAGCCTGACTCTTATGTCCTGCAGAATTGGCAGAGGAAAGGCTGGCCTTTACAGGCCCCAGCGTGATTGTCACAGGTTTTCCCAAAGGGACATTTTGTTGCTTGTTGCTGGGGGTTAGTCTCATTTCCATCATTAATGGCGGGAGGCGGGCTTAGGGCCACCTCTGGGGGTCTAACATACAAGACAAGGCATCATCGTATTGTGAAATCAAAACGTCCCCCCCACCTGCCCGCATTTGTCTGTAAGCAAAAGAGGAACCTCAGTGACAATCTTGAAGTGAAAAGAAAAGCAAAGCTTTAACCGCAGTTTAAAGAACAGTGGATTTGTAAAGTGGGGAGAGACTTCGGCTCTGTGACTATAATGAAAGCATTTTGTGCTGATTATGTAGATTGCCTGTAAAGCGTGGAAACAGACATATATGTCCTAGAAGATATGGTATATTGTAAAGTAACATTAATATACCATATGTTATGTGCATTCACCGATTTATGGACTTTATGACCACCCTCAGGTTAAAATTAATTGTGCTAGGTTATCGGCCCAAGAAAGCCCTGGCTTTCTGGCTCAGCCACTGGAGGTAGGATGACTTACCTGGGGCAGCCTCGTGTCAGGTACACAGTTCTGTTTTTGTGCAGCTGGTGCCAAAAAAGGTCATGTATTGTTAGCACATCATTTACTTCGTTTTATAGTTTGCTTTGTTCAGTATGTGTCTTGGAGACTTCATTCATTAAACATTAATTGAAAACCAGGTATTGTTCAAGCACATTAATGTACAGTGTGTCATTAAGGCCTCACAATTCCCACTTCGTAGGAGAGGAAATCTAGTCGAAGTCGTGGCGTGACTTGCCTGTGTCAGGAATCGAGGAAGTCTGAGTTGGGGTTTAAGGGAGATCTGATAGAGCTTGTGTTCCATGCTTCACTCCCTCTGTTTTCCTGTGATTTCTCTGTTGGAGCTCACCACCACAAGAAAATGACACCAGTTTTGAGATCAGTTATGGGTTAAAGAATGAATTGTTAAATCAGATTATACGCCCTTCTAATTGAGGTATTTACATATACCATTGACTTGAGAAATAATTTTCTTAGTTCTTTTTTCTGTATGATCTTGGCAAACATGTGCTTCTAATGGTGAACTTAATTTACAAGGCAGTTGTCAGATCAGTTCTGTGACAAGGGATAAAATTTTGGACCAAGCCAATATTGCTGAATCTTGTGGAGGGACATCGACATTTGATGATTAGTTGATTGACATTTAGAAACCTCTTTGCTCTGAGATGCAAAGATTCTATGGATTTGTCATATCTGACAAAGATGAAATCATATTCAGAATAAATGTTTTTCTCTGAAGCCTCATTGTAGAAAGTGATGTCATTTTAATATTCATAAATGGATTTATCTTTATTCAGACAGGTGTCCAAACTAATATTGTCAGTGTTTATTGCTTCACCCTATGATCTAGGATACAACTACTGTGGTACCACTCATTGATAAAATTGGCCACTCACTGTTGCAGGTTTCATTGACCCTAGCATTTATCGAGTATTGCCGTGAATAGTTTATTCATATATGTTTATTCTTTTTTTTTTTTTTTTTTTGCGGTACGCAGGCCTCTCACTGTTGTGGCCTCTCCCGTTGCGGAGCACAGGCTCCAGACGCGCAGGCTTAGCGGCCATGGCTCACAGGCCCAGCCGCTCCGTGGCATGTGGGATCTTCCCGGACCGGAGCACGAACCCGTGGCCCCTGCATCGGCAGGCGGACTCCCAACCACTGCGCCACCAGGGAAGCCCCATATATGTTTATTCTTAACCAGACCGTAGAGGAAAAGAATTGCATTTAGTGCTTCTTTCAGAGTTCCCCTTGGTGCTTGACACAAAATGAATATTCGCTGTATGATATTCTAACTTAACATGTTCAAACACCCAGCTAATCAGTCTGCCCCCGTATACTGTCTTCTGCCACAGTTTATCTCTTCCTGTAGTCTTTGCCTTACTTACCATCCCCCATTCAGTAGATCTGACAAATCAAACAGGAAGTCACTCTGAGGCCTCTATCTATAATCCTTCACTCTTCATAGCCCTTGGCCACCAAGTTTTATACACTGTGTCTATTAAGTACTGAATCTGCCTTTGAATTTCAAATCCCTTTGCCATTCTCTTAGTTTAGAGTCTTATCATCTGGATGGCATATGGCTGAATATGATTTTTAAAGTTTTCTAACTGGTCTCCATTCTGCCATACTTAGCCAGAACTATATTGTTTTCTACACCGGTGGCAGGGAGAATTACCTCACATGCCGACTTGTTCATGCCATTCTTTAAAATTCTTCATTGATTTTTCTGAAAGTGGTCTCCAGGAAAGAGTGCTAACTCCTTAGCGTGGCATACAGAGTCTTTAGTGATCTGGTCCGTGATTGTCAGTCTGTAACTGAAAGTGGGGTCTGGCCGCTCGCCGCTCAAAAGCCAGTAAAGGGGCAAGGTTGGTGGAAAGGAAAGTTTGCTTTATTTTGTATGCTGGTAACCTGCAGGGGGTGGGAGGGCGGACGCCTGTCTAAAGGCCGACTCCCCCCGACCGACAGTCAATAGGCAGGAGCTTTTATAGGTGAAGGGAGGGGGTTACATGCAAAAACAGCACAGTCAGCTCTGACCGTCATCTTGAAATTGGTCATCGGGGGTCTGACCGGCTTCATCATGATTGTTTTAAGTGCAGTTAGTCTTCGGTTCCAGGGTCGGTTTGTTCCCGTTTTCTTCAGTCCAATTCCTAGAATCGTGGCAGCTTATGTCATGGCTATAGTCTGGTCATCTTGTAGTTAACTTCTTTCACCTGGTGGAGGTCTCAGTATCTATAGGACAGCGCACAGGATACGGCTCAGAATATTATCTTTAGCCCCCTTGAGAAGAAGCTGAATGTCCTTAACTCTGCTTATTGACTAAGCTATTTTTGTTCTGTCCCGTTTGACTGCTTTCCTTTGTTTCTGCATTTTCTTACTTCTCTGATTAAACTTCTTCTTTGGCTGAGGTTTTTCCGCAGACAAAAGGCAAACAGAGGACCATGGGGGGAAGGACCATGGGGTCCTGCTCTGTTTCAAATCCAGCCTCATTTGTTACACTTTCCTGTGTGTTCTGTGTTCTAGTTGTACATCAACTCAAAGTTCCTTAAATGTGGCCCGAGACTTTGCATAAACTATTCCCTGAATCCCTTAACTACCTTAACTAACTCCTGCTTCCCTCTTCAGGTGCCCCTTTCTCTGAGCAGCTGTCCCTGCTTATCCAGCCACTCCAAGTGAATCTGGTTTAGATGTCCTTTATTTGCATTCCCATAATGCTTTGTTTAGAGTATCCCTTACCCAGAGCAGCTCACACTTTATTGTAATCGCCCCGTTAGTGGTCTCTCTTTCTCCCACTGGACTGTAAGTCCCTTGAAGGCAGACCTCACAACATATTAATGTTTATTTCCCCAGTGTCTAGTGTTGAATCTGTTCTATAGTAACCGATCAAACATTTGCTGAATTGATTCTGAAATGAAGATAAAAACAGGATGACAGGATGTTATAGAGACACTGCCTAAGTCAGAGAGTAAGGATCGAAACCTGCATTTTTAGAACAATTTGCACTTCATCTACATTTTATGACATTTTACACAATTTGCTATTCTTTTCTCACTTTCCCTTCAAAGCCTGTGAAATTGATAGAGCAAGCAGCATTTTCATTGTGGTGTTGAAAACGAAAACTTAAGCAGGTACATTACTTGCCTGCACTCATTAAAAAGCTAGGTGGGGCTTCCCTGGTGGCTCAGTGGTTGAGAGTCCCCCGCCGATGCAGGGGACACGGGTTCGTGTCCCGGTCTGGGAAGATCCCACATGCCGCGGAGCGGCTGGACCCGTGAGCCATGGCCGCTGACCCTGTGCATCTGGAGCCTGTGTTCCGCAACGGGAGAGGCCACAACAGTGAGAGGCCCGCATACCGCAAAAAAAAAAAAAAAGCTAGGCGGTGTGAGGCAGAACTTCAGTGTAAGTTTCCTGACTGGAAGTCCAGAGCCCCATTTCAACCAATCCCGGAAACTCCCGACTGGAGAGGAAAATCACTATTATTCAGGACTTGAAATTTTCACACATACATAAATCTTAAGGCTGGACTGACTGGAAATTCTTTGAGGACATTTAGCATATTCTTCCACTTACCAACGTGTGATCTTGGACGAGTTACATATTCTATTTTGTTGTCCTTATCTAAATAACAGAATTTATCTTATACAGTGTTTTGAGAAATAAAAGAGCTACTACATAGAAAGCATAAGTATAGTACCTGGGACACAGTAAGAGCTCCATAAATGCTTAGCTGTGTTTATAATCCACTCCAAGGACATGTAGTAAGGTACTCACTGAATATTTGCGGAATGCTGTTGACTGATGGATAAAGCAGAGAAGGAGTTCCAGGAGTTACCTGGGAGACAGTTTAGAAAGATTGTGGACTATATTGTCATTGTGTTCCTATATACCAGGGAGAATTAGACAGTTGTTTTAGATTGTTTTAAGCAATATAAAAATATCATTCGCATTAGCAATAGAAACCTACAAAGACTCAAGAAAGATCTTACCTTTATGAAGAGAATTATAAAACTTTATTTGAAACACATAAAAGACCTAAGTAAATGGAAAGACATACAGTGTTCATAGATTGGGAAACTCAGTATAGGAAAGATGCGGTCCTTCCCCAGATTAACGTGTAAATGTAGTGCAATTTCAATCAATCTTCACAGGTTTTGTTGTTTGTTTTTGTTTGTTTGTTTTCAATGAGAGTATTGAGACAGGTCTCTCACGTTTCCGCATGTCTTGCAAGTAGAAGCACTATTTTTTCAAGGATGTTTGTGATGCAAATAGCCTTAGAAGACAGAGATAGTGTCTACATTCAGAGCAAGGGGTAGGTTTATTTACTGTCCAATATAAAAATGTTTCCATCTAGGGCAAGGCTCCATAATGTTCCCCAAACTCAGGGTTCTTTAGGTGTGATGCAAACCCACTATAAGCACAGCACCCACCTGAACCCCTCTGTAGCACCCCTGGGACCTGAGCACCAAGCAGAAGTGACTAAACAGGAAACTTGTGCTGGTTGCTTGCCAGACTGCAAGTAATACAACCCTTTGTCTCTGACCCAAGAGTCTTGTGTCTTCTTACAGCATCCATGATATGTGGCAGGCCAACTTGTTAGCTTACAAGTTGGATAAAATCTCAGAGCCTTCACAGTTCTTGACAGAGTGTTGTGATCAATCTTCACTTGTAAAATACTTTAGCACATTGAATTTCAAGAGGGAACAGTAAAAATTTGGTACAGTGATTTCCAAGAAAGCGAAAAACAAATAGACCAGCCTTTATTGCCAAGAAAGAAAGAGTTCATTACTGATTTAACTTTTTTCCCCTAAGGATGGTAAATAAACTTCTTCATTTTGTCCAAAGTCTTTATTTGGACATTTTTGATAATAACTTTCCCTTGCCCTTGTTAGAGCTTAGCATCTCTGGATCTTTCTGCTGGCATGTTAAGCTAGCTTTTTTTCTGAATGTGTATGTAGTAGTTTGGTTTAAATGTTTGTTTGGCAAGCCAGATGTATTTGGCTTCTTTTTAAAGGCTTATAGCACTTTCCAACTATTTTTCCAGGTCTCCTTACCCAGTTTACTCTTACTACACCCAAAGATAACATAATCGTTTTGCTATTGACCCATAACAAGGATAAACACATTAGGGTTATATGCACTAGGGAAACAAATAGAGAGGTTAAAAAAAATCCCCAATTAATAATGATTATAGAATGTTAATTTTAGTTCTAAGAGCTCTTCTTCTGGAGAAAAATGGACTTTGGGTGATTAAAGATCATGAATGTAGCGTTGATATCCAGTTGTAATTTTAGTGAGTCACTATTACAACACATGCCCTTGAGTTTAGTACACTTTTTTCATAAATTGATGAATCACTGAGACTGTTTCAAATCCTTTTAGGAAGGAGTTGGCATGTAAATAATACATAATCAAAGACATGCACCCAAATCTGAAGCCCTCTTAAGATAATAGATATTGAAGAGCTATTTTTGAAAAAACATGAGGTAATTAGGCAACATTAAAATATCTTAAACGTAGAGTAAATGTGTAGTGCTGAAAAACCTTAAGGTTTTTTTTTTTGTTTTTGTGTGGGGTTTTTTGGCCGTTCCACGTGGCTTGTGGGATCTTAATTCCCCGACCAGGGATTGAATCCGGGTCGACGGCAGTGAAAGACCATATCCTAACCACTGGACCGCGAGGGAATTCCCAAGAACCTTAAGTTTTAAATCAGTGGTTTTTCACTGATCCTTGATGTATCTTGGGATGAGTCCAATGGCATTACAATGCCTCCCTTCCTATAACTGTCTAAAGTCTTAAAACCCTGGTAGGCAGCACACAGAATCTCCCTTCTGTGTCTTCAGCATTGCCGGCTGCCGGGCACATCCAAGTGACCGCCTGCAGTGCCGGGCTCCAGGCTGAGGGTTCTTTCTCATGCTGCCACACCTCAGCTCTATCAGGATATCTCACGTGTCCTTTTCACATAAAGGGAAAATAAGTCTCCACACCATCCTGTGTGTTCCTCTCCACTGATAAATTCTCCCGTGTGGAGATAGGTAGTGGCATGTACTGTTTGTTTCCTTAAGCAGACTGTACAGTGGGCTGTTTTGGACTAGCTTATTGAGTACAGAATGGACTCTTGTTTTTCTAGCAGTGGACTTGGTTGATCACAGAACACAATACATCTTTTCATGATTTTAATGCTTCTGTGAGTTATTTCATTTTTTTTGTGCTGCTTGTCACTTCACTGTTAGTTTGCTTTCTAGGATGCTTTCTTGCCAGATTGGCTATGAGTCAAGCTGGTGGATGAATCTTAATTTTTGCTAAATCGCCAGAATGGCTTGTTAATCCTTATTTTACATCTCACTGAGTACCGTACCATGCGTTTCCCTTCTGTTCACCCAAGGAAGGGAGAATGGCTACGTGAAGAAATAATGGGGTGAATTTAGAGTCTACCCTGAGGAGTTGCCATTTGCTTCTAATTGGCAAGTGGAACACAAAATCCAAACCCTGATTTTCCCACAACTGTTCCAAGTAAATGCCCAAGCCTCCTAACTCAGAGCTCCTCTTAGGTTGTTTTCAAGTGCCTTTATCTATTTGAAGGTTATTCTAATTTGTACATTTCTTGCTACTTACTATATCTTATGTAATTTGAACACTTTTTAAAACAAAATTTAAAGAGTAATCCTTCACATTGATCTGCAAAAAGGAGTTTCTGTTGACAACAGACTTCATCTCAATGTGTTCTCAACAGACTTTTATTTACTTTTAGCTGTGCTTTTGCTACTCTGTCCATTTTATCTAAAAATAAAGGGCTGATTAAAGGAAAATAGATGTAATATTGGGATTCTGTCTGCCGTCCTGTGGCACGCATCTAGTTCTCTGAAATTCTATAAAGAGGTGATGTGAGAGAAAAGCTTTCAGATAATATAAGTATAATCACACATAATATCCATGCAGCTAATTCTTACAGACAGCTTAGGAAAGAAAGAAGCCTTCAGATAATGACTGAAGTAGGAAGAAAACTAAAAAACCTCAGTATTATAGGTAACTAATTGCAAAACATTGCCCACAGAGAAAAAGTCCCTTTCTTTTTCTTAAAATATCCTCAAATACAAAGTTAACTAAAATCATTGGGTATTTTTTGAGAACAGTTAAAATATACTCTTTGTCAATTTGTGTTTTTTTTTACGGGTTAAATGCCATGGCAAAACTTTAAAGTTTTCCTTAAATTATTTGATAAGTATTTGAAATTGATTTCCTGTAAACTTTGCAGCTACTTGATGTAGTGTCCTCAACACAGTAAGTGCAATTTCCTTGCTTGATAAGTTTTCTAATTTTAACCTCAAAATGGAAGGAAGGACTACTTATGCTTCTAGAAAGGTGGAGTAGACATACTTTTTCCCTGTTATCCTGACAAAGTATAACTAAAACCCCTAGACACTCTGTAAAACAAACGTAAGGAGACTGTGAAAGGTGGAGGAAAAGAACCTCAAGACCCAGGGAGTGACATGATGATTAGTTACATGGGTTTTCTTTTTGCCTCATATATTTGGCAAAATACATCAGATTTAGAGTCAGAGAAGCTGGCAATCAGGAAACAACAGGAACAGACAAAACAACAATGACAACAACCAAAGCCTGTCCTCTTTAGCCAAAATACTAGAACAGGGACACCCTAGCAAGACAGAAAGCTTTTTGACACCAGCCGCTGTCCTCCAGCCAAACATCACAGAAAAAACTGTGGTCCCACCCTGTCAGCAAAGGCTGATTGGGAAGCCTGGACTTCTAGCCTTGCCAAGCTCTAAGGAAGCACCCAGCCCACTCCCCCACGGGTAGTGTCATAGAAGGCTGAGAAGTAGGGAACCAAGACTTTGATTGCTGCTGGGTAGTAACAAAACCTGCCACCTCCACCCCTGTGTAAGTGAAAACCACACGAGGAGCCCGGATTTGCACACCTCCCAACCACTAGGGTGGTGTCAGTGGAGACCACATAGGAAGCAGTAACACTGTTCCTCCCAGACAGGAAGGCGTGGGGTAGGGACCTAGTGGAGAGCCAGAACTCCCCCTGCCCAGCATCCCTATCTGTCCTTCTCTCAGATGTCAGTGGAGGTGTAGTGGGGAACCTAATTCTCCCCTGATGTGGCAATAATGACATAGTCATTATTTCCCTTCCCTTTCTGGAGTGGTATCAGAGGAAGGCAGCTAAAACAGAAAGTTTAAATAAAATCCAGAGTCTCATAACATAATACCCCAAATGTCCAGCTTTCAATAAAAAAAAGTCATGTCATACCAAGAACCAGGAAGATTTCAAACTGAGTGAAAAAAAGACAATAGCAGCCAATACTGAGATGACAGAGATGGTAGAATTAACTGACAAAGAATTTAAAGCAGCCATCATAAACATGCTTCACTGAACAATTATGAACAGGCTGGATACAAATGAGAAAACAGAAAGTCTCAGCTTTAGGCTGGAAAAATATAACAACCAAAACAAAAATCTCAGTGGATGGCCCAAACAGCAGAATGGAGGGGACAGAGGAAGGAATCTGTGCCCTGGAAGGTAGAACAATGCAAATTACCCAAATCTGAACAGAGAGAGAAACAGACTGAAGAAAATATAAAAACAGAGTCTCAGGGACCTGTGGGACTATAACTGAAGATCTAACATTTGTGGCATGGAGTCCCAGGAGAAGAGGAAGAAGAGAGAAAGGCTAAAAAAGTACTTGAAGAAATAAAGGCTGCAAACTTGCCAAATTTGGCAAAAGATATAAGTGTACAGTTACAAGAAGCTAAGTGTGGTAAGCTGAATAATGGTCCCCTAAAGATATCCACATCATAATTCCAAGGACCTGTAAATCTGTCACTTTACACGGTCAAGGGATTTTGTAGAGGTGACTAATCTAAGGGTTGTGAGATGGAGAAAATCTCCTGGATTATCTGTGTGGGCCCAGTGTATTCATAAGAGTTCTCTTAAGAGGCTGGTAGGGACTTCCCTGGTGATGCAGTGGATAAGAATCCGCCTGCCAATGCAGGGGACATGGGTTCGATCCCTGGTCCGGGAAGATCTCACATGCCGCGGAGCAACTAAGCCCATGCACCACAACTACTAAGCCTGCTGTCTAGAGCCTGGAGCCACAACTACTGAAGCCCACACGCCTAGAGCCCGTGTTCCGCAACAAGAGAAGCCACAGCAAGGAGAAGCCCACACACCGCAACGAAGAGTAGTCCCCACTCACCACAACTGGAGAAAGCCCGTGCACAGCAACGAAGACCCAACACAGCCAAAAAAATTAATAAAATTTTTTTTAAAAAAAGAGGCAGGTAGGAGGGCCAGGCAAAGAGATATAAGGATGGAAGCAGAAGGAGAAAATGCGATGCAGGGTCACAAGAATAGCTTTACAGACAGCCTCTAGAATCTGGAAAAGGCAAGAAAACCAATTCTCCCTTAGCGCCATGAGAGGGAATGCAGTGGGTCTTCTGACTTCCAGATCTGTGAGGTTATAAATCTGAGATTTTTAAAACTACTGCCTTTGTCCATTTGAGCCGGTCTAGCAGAGTACCAGGGACTGTATGGCTTATAAACAACATAAAGGGATTCTGACTTTTGACAAAGATGCAAAAGCAATGCAGTGAAGGAAAGTTAGCCTTTTCAGTAAATAGCACTGGAACAATTGGGCATCCATATGTTAAAAAGGAATGAATTGTGACCTGTCTCACATCTTCTACAAAAATTAACTCAAAATGGATCATGGACTTAAATGTAAAACATCAAACTCTTGGGAAAAATATAGAAACAAACCTTTAAGATCTAGGTAAGAAGTTTTTAGACTTGACACCAAAAGCACAATCTATAAAAGGAAAATTTGATAAATTGGACATAACCAAATTTTAAAATTTTTCCTTGGCAAAAGACTCTGCTAAGAGGATGAAAAGGCAAGGTACCGAGTGGGAAAAAAAATATTTGCAAACTATTTGTGTAACAGAAGATTAATAAAACTCAACAATAAAAAGAAACAAATAATACAATCATAAAATGGACAAAAGAAATAGACATTTCATGGAAGAGGGTACCCAGATGGCAAATAAACACATGAAAAGATGTTCAACATCATTGGCCATTAGGAAAATGCCAATTAAAACAAAATCGAAATAGCTCTACACACTTATCAGAATGGCTAAAATATAAAACAGTGACAACACCAAATGCTGGTGAGGATGTGGGAAAACTGGATCACTCACATATTGCTGTAGAAATGTAAAATGTTGTAGCCACTCTGGAAATGAGTTTGTCAGTTTCTTCGAAAGCTAAACATGGGCATTTATCACAAAGATATTAATAAGTATGTTCTCACAAAAATCTTTATACAGATATTTCTAGTAGGTTTATTTGTAACAGCCGAAACTGGAAACAACTCAGATGCCTTTTAGCAGATGAATGGTTAAACAAATGTGGTACATCCATAACATGGAATACTACTCAGCAGTAAAAAGGAACCAGCTACTGATACATGCAACAACTTGGATGAATCTCCAGGGAATTATGCTAATTGAATAAGGGCAGTCATAAATGGTAACATACTGTATGGTACCATTTATGTAACATTCGTTAAAAATGACAAAATTATAGAAATAGAGACCAGATTAGTAGTTGACAGGGGTTAAGGATGTGGTAGGGGCAGGAGGGAAGTGGGTGTGGCTATAGAAGGGCAATATGTGTAATCCTGCCTGGTGATGAAAACGTTTTGTATCTTCACTGTATAGTTGTCAGTATCCTGGTTGTAATATTGTACTATAGTGTTTCCAGAAATTACCATTGCAGGGAACTGAGCAGTGGATACTTGGGATCTCCCTGTATTATAAGCAACTGCATATGAATCTACAATTATCTAAAGATGAAAATTTAATTAAAAAATAAAGTGAAGAACTTTTAACATTTCTTGTAGATCATTTCAATTTGAAAACTTGATTCAGTGTCATACTGTACAGAGCTTTCCATGTCCAAATTCAGGAAGATGTTAGGATTAAATTGTCTCTTAGGTTATTCTTTGTTTGGTGGGGGTTAGGAAGGAAGGCAAGGGATCCTGTTATATTGATCACATGTGTCAAAAAACATTTAATACTTGTTAAATCTTCAACACCCTATGAGGTCAGTGGCATTTTAAAGAAGAGGACACTATGACACAGAGAGGTGAAATAATTTGCCCTGATGAGTAGTGAGGGCAAATTACCACGTCTGAACTGGTTCCAAAGCCCGCATTCTTTCTTAATGACTAAACTCTTCTGCCTGTTCACGTAGGCTGCTGATTTAGTCTCCAAGCATCTTTCTGGCACAAAATGCTGACCTCAGGAAGTTGAAGCACTTTTCCAAGGCCACAAAGTAGTACATCTGAGATTGAAAATTCCAGGCCTTTGCCACCCAAATTCCATCTTACTCCCACCTCAGCAGAAGCCATATATCAAATGGCCCTCAGAGCTGATCCTCAAGCCTAATTTGTTGGCCCACTTAATGTTGGGAGGTAGAGTAGTATTTTTTAATTTATATTAGTAGCATATGTTTAAACACTGTGAGATACCATGTGAAAATCCAGGTCTCTAGCTTCTCTTAAAAAAAAAACAAAAACAGAAAAATATCTGCCAGCACTGGATTTCCCATTTCCAAGTTGCCCCAAAGGAGTTAGATACGTATGCTTAGTGGTTGTCCATTTAGATGAGGCGTGTTTGCCACAGTCCTCACCACTCTTTATTGTCTGCCTGATAACGCAGCCAGCCATCTGCTGCCTTTTTATCATTGCATGACCCTGTTGTTTTCCTTAGAATAAAGAAAAGCAACATTTTTACCCACCTTTCTACTGCATCGTAGACCTTTGAAGAAGGCTTTGAGTTCCTCTGGCACACTACACTCATATACGGTACCTGCCTGACCCTGGTCAGCACTTGCATTTATGACTCGCCCTTCGCGATAGAGCCAAAGCTGTCACTGCTGCTGGCACCATGTTCTCCTTCCCTTCCTCACCTGCCCACAGGGGCCTCATTCTTCAAAGTTTATGCAACCTTTCCATCTCTCCAGTAAGAATCTATTGCTTCATTTTATTTTATTTTTTTTACATACAAGTCACATTTCTTTCTCATGGCTTTAATGTTCTAACTTCTATCTTAGCAATTTGTATAGATGTATCTTCCCTAATTATGAATTATTTAAAGTTATATTTCTAAAATCCGCCATTATTAGAGAGTTTACAGTTGTCGAACTTAAGACTCCCGTAGAATTGGAGGAGCTGAAATCATCAGTCCATCTAGGAAAACTGTTCACTGAAATGAAATAGGCATACACGAAATAGAACGTCTTCTTTGGCGTTTCTTAAATTAGTAATAATGAGTCGTGTAGTTTCTTCATTGCTAACAGTTACTTTAACATTCCTTGATAAAGACTTTCTGGTAGTTCTCTCAGAATTTCAGTGAGGTGCTCATAAATTGATTTAATTTCATGACGTAATATGCATAATAAGCGATAATATGTCTTCTGCATCTTGCTTTCTAACAAAGTATTCAAGGTGTTTTCAGTTTTACAACTCAAAGACGCCATCTCTCTCCGAAGGAGCCAAATTCTGAGTATCTCCACTGATCCTCAGATACTCAATCTGAAATAGTTGACCTAGTAGGAAATGCAAGTAAAGAAGGGGAATTTAACCACGAGGGAAGGAGTAATGTTATTCCTATTGGCATACTTTGTAGTACTTAACACATTTTTGTTACAGAAAAGACATTCAGAAGGAACTGATAATATTCCATATCAAACTCCTAAGTAATTCAGTATTGTCTGAGGATAATGGTATTTCAGGCTCTATTACGATTAGAAGTTGGTTTGTGTTTTTTTTTTTTTTTTTTCACTGACCAAACTGTAGATGACAAGAGGCTGCCTTGTTTGTACACATTGTGTTAGGATTGAGGGATGATGGAAAATTCCATGAAGATGACAACCTTTCAGGCTGGGTGTGTGACTAGTGCTCTCGGAAGATGGGGATGGGCTGGGGGGATTCCAGGAATGGAAAGGCTGCTTGGGATCTTAGGAGAGAAGGAAGGTGGTGGAGAAGTGAGTGAAAGGGCGCTGAATAAAGCTTGAGAGGTTAAAAGCCAGACTATTTGTTGTTGTGTGTCTGCCTCCCTGCCCCTCCCCCTACCAACTCTATGACCTTGAGCAAATAATTAACCTATACTCTATACTTCAGTTTCTGCATCGGTAAAATGGGGATAATAATCGTATTTCCCTCATAGGGTTGTTGTCACATGAAAAGTGCATGGAACAGTGCCTGGTGTATGCTGTCAGCCCGCTGTCAGTGTTTCTGTTATAGTAGGGAAGGTTTACAGGGCCGGAAGACAGACTTGCTCTTTCCTGCACCAGTCAATGTTTCCTTTCATAAATAGCAACATCTCTGCACTATACAATTTTTTCCCCTTCTTTGTCAATTGCTCTGATTATTCTGTACCTACAAGGTCATCTGAAACAGCCTGTCTTTTAATGTAATGAGTCAGGAGCCTGCGAAGTAACTTAGATAAAATAAGCAAGGATAAAGAATGGCAAGTCAAAGCTCCACATGCTTTTGGGACACTTATCAATGTGTGTTTTCAGACATCTCTTTGGAGAATCTATTTCCAGCCTTAGATGTTTTTGTAGGCTTAGTCTTTGCACTAAACCCAGATATCTTCTCATTTCCAAACTATGTTCATTCATGACATAAAATGTTAGGGAGATCTTCGGCCCTGTTGGAAAAGGCCTTAATTCTTATCTCCACTTTCCGAAGGACTAGAGAAGAAAAACCTTCATATTCCAGTGGAATTAATTGTCTTCAATTTTTTTCAAGATATTTGTGGTTTTGGTTTTTTTATTATTATTTTTGTGTGTGTGTGGTACGCGGGCCTCTCACTGTTGTGGCCTCTCCCGTTGCGGACCACAGGCTCCAGACGCACAGACTCAGCGGCCATGGCTCACGGGCCCAGCCGCTCAGCGGCATGTGGGATCTTCCCGGACCGGGGCACGAACCCGTGTCCCCTGCATCGGCCGGCGGACTCTCAACCACTGTGCCACCAGGGAAGCCCCAAGATATTTGTTTTTAAAGTATCTTTAAAAGTATTACTTTTAAATTAATAGATTTAAATGTTTTTGCAGTTGATTTTATTAAAAAGACTAAAAATTTATCACCTTATCTCAAGAAACAAGTGCATGAGAAATAACATGCAACTGACTGCATAATTCGAACCCAGAAACGCTGACATTGAAAGAACTAAAATAGCAGACACTTCTGTATTTTTTCTCCTTCTTTGTGTCAAGAGGTTTGCTGAGCACTTTTATAACAATGATCCTATAAGGAAAACTGTTACTGAGTTCAGGGGTTTTCATTAATCCAATTTCATTCACTGGGCTTGTGGGCTAGACAGTAGTAGACATGATTATCACCAGTTGAACAAGGGGGGAGTCCTGTCTTCAAGGAGCTTCTCTTCTAGCCCCCAGTATGGCTCCTTTGAGTGGACTTAGGGATGGAGGGGAAGGAGCAGAGTGAATTGTGGGAAGAGGCATTCATGTTGCCATGGAGACATTTGGGACTAAGAAGCAGGCATAGGAGTGAAGGAGGTTGAAAGGCTTTTGAGATGGTGGGGAAGGGTGATGTGAGCTTCAACTGCCCTTTATTCTCCAATATCTTCTCTCTTTCCCATTCTTTCAGCAGCTGCAGACTTTCTCTCTGAAGTGGGGGACTACGGAGAGCAGGTTAGGAAGTTACAAGGAGTAAAACTGAGGATGCTTCTTTCCCCTGCCTCTTGCCTCTTCCGCCCCCTCACTCTTTTTTTTTTTTTTTTTTTTTTTATTGGTACGTGGGCCTCTCACTGTTGTGGCCTCTCCCGTTGCAGAGCACAGGGTCCGGACGCGCAGGCTCAGCAGCCATGGCTCACGGGCCCAGCCGTTCCGCAGCATGTGGGATCTTCCCAGACCGGGGCACGAACCCGTGTCCCCTGCATCGGCAGGCGGACTCTCAACCACTGCACCACCAGGGAAGCCCTCCCCTTCACTCTTGATCCCACCTTGTCGTATAGACCTGACTTTCCCACTGGGTTGCAGAGCAGAAGCCAGGGAGGGGAGTTCCAGAAGTCCCAGAAGAAAATGAAGCAACTTTGTTTCCTTCATCTCTTCTGGGCTCCCTTACTACTTCGTTTCTTTCCAGGTCCTGCGGAGATGGGAGCGCCAAATGCGGAAGGCATAGGAACGCCTCCTCTGCCCTTTTTCCCCCCCCCTTCCTCCCTGCCTCACTTCCCGAGTTACCCACCCCCCGACATGCACACTCACACTGTAGTTCTGTGCTGAGGTGTGCATGTGTGTGTAGCATGGAAATAATTAGGGCTCCAATAGAAAGGAGTTGGAGAAGCTGTAGCTGGATGTTGTGAGCAATAGAAGGTCTTAAAACTGTTAGGGGGCTTCCCTGGTGGGGCAGTGGTTGAGAGTCCGCCCGCAGATGCAGGGGACACAGGTTCGTGCCCCGGTCCGGGAAGATCCCACATGCCACGGAGCGGCTGGGCCCGTGAGCCATGGCCGCTGAGCCTGCGCATCCGGAGCCTGTGCTCCGCAGCGGGAGAGGCCACAACAGTGAGAGACCCGCGTACCGCAAACAAACAAACAAAAAACAAAACAAAACAAAACTGTTAGGGAGCAGATCAGAAGATTCAGCCATTGGCCTAAAATGTTCTGGAGTCCAGAGAACTTGTTCTAAATTTTAGTACACAAAAATTAAGCAGAAGATTCCAACTGACTAGGTCAGAAAGACTGCATACGCCTTAAAAAGTGAATTCTAATTGGGCAGATGGGAAGGCGGGGGTTGGGGGGAGCATGTTCCCAGCAGAGGTGGCAGCTTTATCCAGGTAATAGCGTTAGCCAGAGCAAGAAACTCAGGTGGGTACCAGAAATGAGTGAGCCAGAGGATCTCAAAGCCCTCTCAGGAGGTCAGCGATTTGGTAAAGAGATGGGTAGAACTACATCCCTTTCCTCTTAATCTACTTTAAGAACAACAGTGCCAGGCAATGATCAAAACCAGCTGGTGTTTGGATGCAGTACCTGGGAGACAACAGGGAGTGGTAAGGACTGTGGCAGACAGGGAGCACATGCCTCATCTAAAGGGCAGCAGTTACATAGTTTCACTCAGTTGCTGTTTTGGGGAGAATTTGGGAATAGGAGTCCAATGGTGATTGATTTTATATTCCGCTTAATATATGCTAGGCCCTGTTCTAAGTGCTTAGTATACTGTCTTAACACCTCCCCAAAGATGCGGTGAAGGTTTCCTGAAACCTGTTACCTCAGCCAGTTCAGGATAGACTTCCTGGGATGTGAGCATCAGCAGTATTTCTGCTTTATACTTTTTTCCTTCATTTAACTGGTATTTTCTGGGGCACTTTGTACCCCAAATGACAGAATGATGTTCTCTTATGAAGAATGTTGCCTTGAGAGAGAGGAGAATGCTTCCAAGATAGGCCTGTGTCCTTCTGGCTGTTTTTTTTTTTTTCTTTCTTTAACATCTTTATTGGGGTATAATTGCTTTACAATGGTGTGTTAGTTTCTGCTTTATAACAAAGTGAATCAGTTATACATATACATATATCCCCATATCTCCTCCTCTTGCGTCTCCCTCCCTCCCACCCTCCCTATCCCACCCCTCCAGGCGGTGCTCGAGCTGATCTCCCTGTGCTATGCGGCTGCTTCCCACTAGCTATCTGTTTTACGCTTGGTAGTGTATATATGTCCATGCCTCTGGCACTCCCTCTCAAGGTTTATTTAGGAAGTGCTACCCATAACAAAGTCAGTCCGTCCTGGTCTCCAACTAATCTAAATGTTTTGCTTTCAGCAAAATGTTCACATTCCCTCCACACCTTAACTCCAAACTTTGAATTCTGATTCAATTAATCTTTTGTGTTTTTATGACGTGCCTTCTTCAAGGAAGTGCTTTTCTTTTATATCCAGCGTATTCTTTTCTGATTTCTAAATGTGTAGAAAAGAACTTAGATTTGTGGAAAAAAGTACAGGCAACCTTTTCAATACCTGGAGAAATTAATATTTTTTTCCAGAAAAGTCACCTTATATTGGGAGGGTGCCAGTTGGTATTCAAATGTGAGTCAAGACAGATGCCACATACAGATCTGATGAAAGTGCACGTCAGTCCTTTTTTAGCCTTTTGGAAAATATTAGTGGCCCAGAAGGGATGGGATTTAAATATTATTGAATATTCTTCACTAACTACTTTTTGTGGCTGGATTCCAGAGGGAAAACTCATAGTAAAATTCTCCTACATAGAAATGAATGGCTCCTAATCTGATATTGGAGGGATGAAAATACAGCTGCATAGAGAAGTTGTGGAGGGAACTGGTTTAAAAGATGCAGTGACAGACCAGCAGATCGAGAGCAACTCACAGATTTTACAAGTTTTCAAATGGTTCTGGCTTTGGTTTGCTTTTCTTGGAATGCATATCCTTGAGGGTTTGAATAATATTCATTTGGTTGGACTCCAGAACTCCAAGGCAGAGCCACGTGTCAGCCAGGACTTAGGAGCCGTGAATGAAGTAGGGACCAGAGGTCGAAGGTGAATGGCAGCCTGGGCTGCATCACTCACTGGACCTGAAAGGTACCACAGATGTGGGATCCAGATCTCGACCAAGAAGCGTGGTCGCCAGTTCCACACACCATCATGATGTGGGCAGCGTGTAGCGAGTAAGCCCACGACTGTAAGATGGTTTTCTTGATTTGTTTCCAGCATCTATGAGTGTATTCAAAATGTTGAAACATTAAAGGACTCGGTGGCAAACAAAAACAAGCAATGTTCTCGGCAAGCTGTAGAGCCACAGAAAAGTAATGTAAAGAGGAAGAGTCCTGAAAGGAGCAAGAGAGGTCGGAAGGTACGAGCCCTTGCTCTGTAACTGTGGAAACATCCCTCAGCCTTTCCTCGTCTGTAAAAGGAAGCCGTTGAACTAGATGGTTCTCTAGCCTCTGCTTCTCAGACATGAATGTGCATGCAGATTGCCGGGGCATCCTGTGAAGTTTCACCTTCTGATTTACTAGGTCTGGGGTGGGGCCCGAGGTTTGCCTTTCAGATGAGCTTCCGGGCGCAGCTTCTGCTGTGGCTGCTGCTTGGCCACAGACCACATGGTGTTCAGCTCGCTCTGCATGATCTCTCAGCCCAGGCTTCCATGAGCTCTGCACGTCTGCGAGCG
This sequence comes from Phocoena phocoena, assembly GCF_963924675.1. Taxonomy (NCBI): domain Eukaryota; kingdom Metazoa; phylum Chordata; class Mammalia; order Artiodactyla; family Phocoenidae; genus Phocoena; species Phocoena phocoena. The sequence continues at coordinate 24,602,052 of NC_089235.1, read as the reverse complement.
TGTGAGCTTCTGACATTTCAGAAAGACAGGAAGGTTTCAGGAAACATGGCTACTGTGGTATTAACTGTTCTCATTCTTCATAATCAGCTTCATCAAAAACCCTTTAAGTGCCTAATTATGCATGACAGTTTCACATGCTTTACACAAAGAACCAACTCGATTTGGCCCCTGCCTTATGAGACTTGACAACCTAAGACAGCTGGAGAAATATGCAGAGAGACAATAATAAATATTGAGGCAGTAATAAATCTGGAGTGATAAATATTCATCTATATATAAAACATATTAAAATAAAAAGGTTAGGTAGCATGGGCCTTGAGATATTTATTTTCTTAAAGCTTTTGTTCCTTTTTAAAATCTGGGAAACTAAAAAGGTTGCCCTGTAATTTTTACTGAAAGACAAGGAGTTTCTGTTTCTGTTTTACAGATGGGGATGCGAGAAGGGGAGGGTCCGTTTCTGAGGCTTCTTTTGTTGTTATTGTTGGTGTTTTATTTTGGCTTCACTAACGTCAAAAGAAATATCTTATGAACCCCACATGCCTAACCCTGATTACCATGTGCATGTGTCTTGGCCTGATTTTGGGTTGCTCAGCACTGAGTGTGTGGACACAGGTTCATTAACCTCAGCTCTTTCTACCCAAGGGTCTTGAGCCCATCACGTCATCTTAACACCATCCTTGGGAAGCAGAGGAGGCAGGGCCAGACATTGTTATCCCTGAATCGTGGATAAGGTTAAGTGATACAGGGAAGGAAGATGGTGTTTCCAAAGTCTCACGGTAATTAACTCAGGTTTGGACTCCATTCCATTTCTTCTGTACACTCGCTAAACTCACCCGAGGTCTCAGCTGCCTTGGTGGAGGAAGCGATCTGACAAGTGGCCATTGCCAGCATTTTCTCCCGACAACAGAACAAATTCTGTTCCCGGTGGGCCACCCACCCATCGGAGATTGCATTCAGCTCCCCACAGTGATAAGCAGGTTTGTCATAACATCACAGTTTAGCAGAGTGATCCCAGATTGACTCTGTTCATTGATTTCTTCTAGCTGAGAAACAGCTGAAAGAATTATCACACAGCTGGAAAATGATCACATCTAACCAAGGATGTCTGTGGCAAATATTTGGCGATAGTGGGATTAGAGACCATTGGTTTATAGTTTCTTGACTCGACTAATGTAATACCTAGTAGTGCCTATGTATATGCTTAGGGATGCAGAGGTGCAAAGAAACTACATCTGGCCACACTCTTAGGTGACAGCTACGTGTCATCCAAAATGATGTGAGTGAGGCGTCGCTTTGGAGTCAGGTACTCTTGAGTTTGAAACTTGGCTCTGCCATTCACTGGCTGTGTCCCTTAACCTTGCCAAGCCTCCGTTTCCCCACCTGTAGAACGAGCATGACAATAGTACAGATCCCACAGAAGTCCCACAAGCATCCCTTGAGATGAGGATATAGGGAATGTGCAGCATGGGGCCTGCAAATAGTAAGACTTTTAACTAGTAATTTTTAGTAGTCATAAAACTATTACAAGTGGCAACGTCTAAAATCATTTGGATCTTGAAATTTCGAGAAGAGCAAAAGATGCTAAGTTCAGTATTTTCATATTATTTCATGAGTGAGTATTTGTGTGGGAGTTTGTATCTAGGTTAATGAAAATATCACACTCTGTTTATTAGGAATAAAGCTGTTATTAAAACAAAGCCTGCATTAATTAGGCTCAACTTCATCTTGCATTCTGTAATGTCATATACAGCTGCTGTTTCCCTTGTTTTGTAAAATTAACTGTAGAGAGGGAAGGCAGTCTTCTCATATTAAAGAAGACATAAAACCCTGAGTAATTACCAGAGCAGGAAGCTAAACCTTTAAGAAGCTACAATGGCAATACTATATATTTTGCATTAGTGCCTAGTAATAGATCTCTGTGGGTACAGGGAACTATGCAGGTCAGATCGAGGGCACTGAGTAATCTGGTTGCCCCCTCAAAGGCAAATGAGAGCAGAGGGGACAGGGTATCCGGAACTTGGTCTCAGGAAGTGAGGGGGAAGCCATTTGCTACAGGCAGGGTGGGAATGTGGGCGAGGCGCTCGAAGGGGCCCCATCGGTAAATGGAATCCAAAGACTGCCAACTATACATTGTAAGGCTGCAAGGCAGGACTGAGCTAGAGCAGGAGGCAGCTGAATGGAAACCCAAGAAGCCAAAATGAGCCGTTTAAAGTGGAGGACGGGAAGCAGAGCCCCAGGGAAGTCCCTAACCTCAGAAACCTGTTCAATAACACCTTTTTATAGAGTGCCTGTGGCTTCTGGGCAAGTGGAGATTGACCCATTGTGGCTCAGACGGAAGCCAGTTCTTCCCCAAATTTAGTGCGCACATGGGTCACCTGTTACACTGTAGACTGATTCAATAGGTCTGAGAATCTGCGTATAACGCAAGTCCCCAGGTGTTGCTGATACTGCTGGTCCGGGGACGACACTTCGAGTAGCAAAGGGTTTAACCCACTCCCTCTCCAACTACCCCATTCTTTGGTCACCAACTCTTTCTATTCTACCCTCTGCTGTACCTTAACTCCAGCCGTTCTTTTTTTTTTTTTTTTAATTTTATGTATTTATTTATTTATTTTTGGCTGCGTTGGGTCTCCGTTGTTGTGCACGGGCTTTCTCTAGTTGCGGCGAGCGGGGGGATACTCTTCGCTGCGGTGCGCCGTCTCCTCATTGCGGTGGCTTCTCGTTGTGGAGCAGGGGATCTAGGCGCGCCGGTTTCAGTAGTTGTGTCGGGCGGGCTTCAGTAGTTGTGGCACATGGGCTCAGTAGTTGTGGCTCGCGGGCTCTAGAGCGCAGGCTCAGTAGCTGTGGCACCCGGGCTTAGCTGCTCCGCGGCATGTGGGATCTTCCTGGACTAGGGCTTGAATCCGTGTCCCCTGCATTGGCGGGCGGATTCTTAACCACTGCGCCACCAGGGAAGTTCCAACTCCAGCCATTCTTGCACTTCACCAGCACCTTCAATCCATTGATCCTGCTAATTTCCACCATCTGTCACTCCCTCTGCTTCTCCTTTCCCAGTTACTCAGCTTAGATCCCGTAATCTCTCTTTGTAACACTCCTTTGCACACACCTTCAGGTTCTTTGCTACTTTCTCTCTTTCCTTGTTATACTCACGGGCATAACTCATCACTCTACCCTCCCCCACCCCCATGTCTTCAGCTGTGCTGTGCTGAGGCTGAAGGAACATACACTGCTGAGCTAGTAGGTATCACTTTTATCTCCGTGGGCCCCTCAGGCCGCTCCTTCCTTGTCCATTTACTCTTTCCCTCTCCTGAAGGACTTCTTCCTCCTCCCTGCTCTCCTATCAAACCTCCACTACCTCCTTCCCCACCCTGAATCTCCACTAATAACTTCGCTTCCACGTTTCTTCTTTGCATCATGACTTAGAACTTTCTCCTGTTTCTTCTACTGGATTTACATTGTCTGTGTGTGGGCCCACGGCCCGGGCTTTCCCTGCAGTGGCCACGGGAGCACTGGACCCTCACCACGGCTGACAGGCGCATGTCCAGCCCCTTCCTCTTCCTCTGGCGCCCCCTGGGTGGGCAGGCCCCCGTGGAGAGGCCAGGGGAGGGGCCCCGGTCAGCTGCAGCTTAAGATAAAGGTTCGAAGGAGCCCAGATGTTCACATGGGGCCCGGGGTGACCAGCCCCTCTCTGACTTGCCTTCCCACCGCTCTCCAAGGGGTGCCAATGCTGACATTTGGCGGCTTACGGTACCCCCACCAAACCTCACCTGCCCCTCCCACCTCCCCTTCCGGCCCCTCCCATCTCCCCTCCCGGCCCCTCCCATCTCCCCTCCCGGCCCCTCCCACCTCCCCACCCAGCCCCACCACCTTGAGGGCTCTGCTCAACGTATTTTACCCTCTAAGGTCTTTCCCAACTCCCTGCTTAAAGTAGTGCCTACCCCAGGGCAGTACCCAGCCCCAAACTGGCTTCAGTTGTTTTCTTCAGTGATTATTATAACTGTTTTGCCAGATGGCTGGTTTGTCTCCCACCTGCACCAGAAAGCACCAGAGGACTGGGAATCGTGTGTGTCTCTGTCAGTATTGAAACACCACCTAGAATAGTGGCCAGCACATGAAGACTTAAATAAAATATGTGAACAGATATTGGAGTGGAAGATGTGATTAAATTAGAACAGAATCAGAAAAAGCCAATTAGTTAAAAACTACATACCAACATATGTATTCATAAAGCCACGCTGGTCCATTTGAATTGACACAGCTACCTGTTTTGGGATCCTTTTGGACCTGGCTGTGCTGAATGTAATAGAAATCATTGAGCCTGTCAGGCCCTTGGGGGATCAGGAGGGAAAATGACTAACAACAAATTCTGTCCAGGAATTCCTGTCCCTTTCTTCCCTCTTTAATTGCTCTCAGGGAGGTCAGTAGTTAAGTCAGGATTTAACCCACCCACCTGCTCTGGGCTTCTTCAGTGCTTGTTATCTTCATGTGGGACACGGACAAAGAGCTGTAACCTGTTAGCACTTAACAACAATTCCTCAGGCCAAATGCCTACATCTCTGGGAGTTTAGGAAAGGTGCTATTTTGACCACTCATGTGACTCCATTTGGGTCTACACTTATGGACAACCACATGGCTTTCGGTTGGTAGAAGAAATAGCCTGTGAACTCACAAATGGAGGTACCACCTTAAGAATGAATAGTGCTGCTATTCCCGAGGTTGGGAAGTTAGGCGGTCAGTCCACTGAAAGTGAAAGGAAAGCATCTCAGTGTCTATGTAAAGTTCTAGAAATATTTTTATTTAATTCTGAAAAGTTTTGCTTTTAATAACATCGTCGGCATAAATCATTGCCTCACAGGGTTTTAAGCAAGCTCTGATTTAGGAAGAGAAAGCACAGGGTGTTCTGTGAGTATTAAATAAGATGACTAGGGCTTCCCTGGTGGCACAGTGGTTAAGAATCCGCCTGCCATTGCAGGAGACATGGGTTCAATCCATGGTCCGGGAAGATCCCATATGCTGTAGAGCAACTAAGCCCGCGCTCCTCAACTACTGAGCCTGCTCTCTAGAGCCCATGAGCCACAACTACTGAAGCCCGGGCACCTAGAGCCTGTGCTCCGCAACAAGAAGCCACTGAAATGAGAAGCCTGCGCACCGCGACAAAGAGTAGCCCCCGCTCTTCACAACTAGAGAAAGCCCACGCGCAGCAAGGAAGACCCAGCGCAGCCAAAAATAAATAAATAAAAATTAAAAAATAAAAATGATGACTAACCCCACACAAAGCCAAGAATACAGCAGGTGCATAATACATGTGCTTTCCTCCCTCTCTCCTCCCCTATCTGCACTGTTTCTGATGGTCCCCACCCAAACTGTTGTTTCTGTATAATATGGAAGTTAGGATATAAATATTATTATGTTTTAATAAGTCATCATTTATTTAAGACCAGTGATTCTCAACTGGGGAATGATTTGGCCCTTCTTGGGACATTTGTCAAAGTCTGGAGACATTTTTGATTATCACAATCACAGAGCGGAGGAATGCTAACTCCTCAAAACAAAGAATTATACAGCCCCAGATGCCAGCGATCTGTACTTTACACTGGTGTTTACAGTTTGTTTCTTCACTGGACTCTAAATAAAAGAAGATTGAGAAGGATGTGACAGGCTGAGGACCCAGCTTGGGAGAAGTTTGTGGACCCACCTATGGTAGAAGAACACTATGGATGGTTTCCAACTTACAAACAAGTGCTTTATTAGATACTCATTTCTATGTTAGTTGTTTAGCCTCTTAAAAAACAAAACAGGGCTTCCCTGGTGGCGCAGTGGTTGAGAGTCCGCCTGCCGATGCAGGGCACGTGGGTTCGTGCCCTGGTCCAGGAAGATCCCACATGCCGCGGAGCGGCTGGGCCCGTGAGCCATGGCCGCTGAGTCTGCGCGTCCGGAGCCTGTGCTCTGTGATGGGAGAGGCCACAACAGTGAGAGGCCCGCGTACCGCAAAACAAACCCGAACAAACAATGTGGCAGAGGCATGGAGAAGTCCAAGTCTGGATGGGAGGCGAGGATGATGAGACATGACTCTGGCAGGCTGGCAGACACCAGGGTGGGAGCTGGTCAAACCACACCAAGTGGCTTGAGTTTTATCCCAAGAGCTGAGGAGAGCTGTACGTACGGGCCCTAATGCTCTTTTCTGTACACTATTCACAGTCTGTACATACTTTAATTATTACTTGTGTCTCTCTGTATCATATGTATTGGTAACTTGGTTTCCTGAACTGGGCCTCTTCATCTTGCTTTTGTATAGCACAGAGGTTTTTCAGCAAGTATTTATCTCAAAATAGTTATTTCTCCACTTTGGAACAGGTAGCTTTCCCAAACACTTGTTTCAGTTGCAGTCGTTTAGAGCTTGAAATGCATTGTCCTGGTTTCATAAACAATGGGTTTTCAGGCTGGTGTGGAAACCTTCCAGAACCCACAGTGCTCCTGAGCTGTCATGCTTAGTAGCTCAGAATAGAGGATTCCCACAAAAGGGCAAAGAGGAGAGAATTTCCATTGCCTTTCTTGGTTGAAAGAGGACTGTTGGCAAATGTGATCCTTACCCTTTTCCTCCCAACCTGATGTGTAACTCTCCCTCGCCTTCTACTGCACATTTCTCTTGCAGCTCCCAGCGAGGAGGCACTAAGAAGACCACGTGGTCAGGGGCCCCATGTGGTGGGTTGGGGGCTAGGGAGCTCTCGTCTTACTGGCCTCTGGAGAGTCTGACATGGCAGGTCATGGAGGGACCACCACCTTGCTTGTTGTCAACTTACTATTTCCCTTTGGTCTTTCTAGGATTGCTTTGCATTTCATTTCTTTCTAAGAAATAGCTCTTTCTTTTCTCTTTTAAACACTTACCAAAAAGAAAAAAATTTGCATTGGTTTACCTCAGTGGATATGTTTTCTGAGAACATTCAGTCTAGTTGTTGGGTCATTCTTTCACTCCCAATGCTTTTTACTTCCACTCAGGATACTTTAAGATGACTTCTTAGATTCTACAGTCTGCAAAAACAGAATAGTCGATCTGAGGTTACATTCCTCAAACTTGAATCACACATCCTCTTGGAGGAAGTGATCTTTGTAAGTGATATAGTTTTATCTTAACCATAGGAAACCATGCTAACAAAAAATATAGCATGTTTCAAGATGAAGACATAAAGTATTATGGCAAAATCTATTATAACAATTATCAAAGAATTCTTTGCAATTTTGTTCCAGCCATCTTTGTTCTGATAAGGCTGTCATCTTCTTAAGGCATGCAACCGTTTCTGTTTTTGTTTTGATCTGTAAGTACCTCGCATACTGGCAGAGTCCATGTTTGTGGTGTGTGGTGCTAACCCATAGTTACCGTCAGTGTCTGTGAGAAGAGGTGGAATGAAGCAATGAGTAAAAAACAAAGCATGGGCATAATTATTAATTACCGAGAGCACATGTGATTAATGCCATCATTTTTACTTTCCTACTGATAAAAAATTTGCAATAATATATAGGTCTGTGGATATTGGAAGAGCAAGTTTTAACTTTGGTTTTTCCACATTATTTTTTAATCGTACTAAAGGTTAATTAAATAATTATTTCTCAGTTTCTTTATTGCTCAGAACTTTTATAAGTAAATGAAAAGATCATCATTTTACCCTCAGTTACTGCAGTTTTAATCCAGCTCAGAGTTGTGAAATTGTTTCCTCTTGTGTTTCCTTTCCAGAAAGCACGAGGTCATTCTCTTGTTTCAGCCAGTGAGTGCAACTTCAGAGCTGGGAGAGAGTGATTGCAAGGTATTCAGTTATCTGGTTTATTCTACATTGTCCATCCATGCTTGCTTTCAGTTTAACTTTCTACAGGCATCAAGGGTATATTTGGGGACTGTGACCTGTGGGACTGCAGACACACAGCTTTGAAGCTGAAAAATCTCAAGGGTATTAGCTAATCCAGTTTTGAATTTAGCACCATGGGGCTTCTGCCATAGCCACCGAGATGCCACTGGCCATGCTTCCTACAAGATGGTGTTTCCCTATGGTCAGTGATGGGCATTGAGTCTGGCTCTACCTTGTAATGCCTATGTGAAGTTAGGTAAAATGCCTACCCTCCCTCAAGCTCTTTCCACATCTTCGAAATGGAGACTCTAATTGGGTAGCCTGATGGGTTTCCAATTCCAAACAGTGCTCACCGTCACCGCCACCACCACCAAAAAATATATGAGGCTGCATTCTACCATTATTGTTATTAGTGGTATTAGTAATCTCGTTTAGTGCTGATAATAAAGTTATATAAAACTTCTTTAATGACTTTAGGTCATCTTTGAACAGAGCCGAAGCCAGAAAAAAAAATCAGCCAACCTAAACAAGTGACAAATTAACACAAAGACATTCTTTATTTGATGTTAGCAGTTAATTTGCTACATGGTTATCCATTTTTCTAATAAATCCTGGACAATTTGAAGTTCTGTGCCCACCCATTTAAAAGATTTGCCAACCTCAAGCACTGTGACCCGACTGGCCCCTATCCCTTATACATCATTATCCAGTTTCTCTTATGGGCCGGAAAGGAAGGAGTACATCTGGCCTGAATGTCCCTAATCTCTTCACAGAAGGCATCTTGTAGAATAGGCCACTGTCTTTCAATCAAATCTTTCCTTTTACTTGTTGAGAAGTTCTTTCTCTTGCCAGAGAAAGCCTTTCCTCTTAGGAGAGTAAGGAGCTATTTCAGGGTCATTTGGGTTCCCCTCAGAGGTCTTTCTAAATATAACCGCAGATCCTAGAAAACAGCCTGCTTTTTGTTAGTTAACTTCAACTTAAGAGCCAGTGCATTAAGAGCTTTGATTATCCACGCTCCAAAAATGCCTTCCTCTGATCTCCCATCATTTGACAAGAATCTCGATTCTTGTCGAATCTCAGGGATTAAACACTATTTTCTCTAAGGGACTTCCATTTCCACGAGAGCTGCTCGCCTTACACATTTTATTTGTGGGCCTGAAATATAGAGCATTTTCTAGTTAAGGGGCATTAAGATTTAACTCAAGAATCTATATATTGGCTTGGCCCAAAAGTTCGTTCGGGTTTCCCGTACCAACTTCCGGAAAATTATGGGAAAACCCGAACGAACTTTTGGGCCAACCCAGTATTTCAGAATAGGGCTCAGATGTTTCTGTAGTGGAATCGCACAGTCTTCTCAAGTTTCTAGAAAGCATTGCATTATATGCTGTTTTTGTATGTGGCAGATTGCTTCAATCTTACTATGAGGATATTTCTCTGCCTTTAAAAAGAAATTTCACCTGGGATTTGCAGTCTGCTCTCTGCCAAATCCCTGACCCCAGCATTCAGTTATCTTCATTTGTATACCCCAAGCGGCTCTCAAAAGTAATCTGTTTTCAGTGAAACTTTCTTCCCCACCCCCATCTCTCGTCTTCTACTCACAACTGATTCCTTCTCCTGGAATCAATATTTTAATTAAAGACATCCACTGTTGACATCGTAACTCAAGCCAGAAATCTCCATCCTGACATTGCTTCACCCTTTGCATTCAGTTCACACTGGATTCTGGATTTAAGATAACATAGGAAATTCCCCAAGCGGCGACTGGCGCTAGGCGAGGTCAAATATTAATTACCAGCTGTCACAGATGTTAATTGTAAATATCTTTCCCATCTTCCTCTCCTGTGTCTCCCATGTCACTCCCTTAGTTTTGGTCCTCATCAGCTCTGTGCCAGTCTGTTGCTGGAGCTAACTAGTAGAGCTCTCTTCCAACAGACTGTCTCCACTCTAGGTACCCTGCTCCCCAGTTTATAATGTGATTTCCCACTCAGTGACTTCTATGTGCCCTTGTAACCTTGAGAATAGACCCAAACACTTTGCTGTGGACCTCCACGATCAGCCCTGTGTGCCCCTCCAGCGCACTGCCTACCTTCCCCTGCTTCGCCATTTATGCTTCATTAGGACTGAATTTCTTGGGATGTACTAACAACATCGTGTTTTTTCAGGCACCCACGCCTTTGTGCGTGCTTTTCTGACTTCCGAGAACGCCCTTGCTCAATTTTTCTTGATATATTCCAGTACATCCTTCAAGGTCACCTCAATTTCCATCTCCTCTGAGAAACCCTCTCTGATTCCCCCATGTGTACTGGACTCCCACGGTTCTTCAGTTGTATCTCTGATCATGCTGTATTTAACTTTCCACTTATACATCTGACCCTCCCTCCTATGGACACTAAGCTCGAGGGTAAGATTCAGATCTTATTATTTTTATATCTGCAACATCTATTAGATGCCTTGCACATAGGAACACACAGTGGATGTTCTGATTTCTTTAAGTGAGTGGATCTCTGACCCTGTAATAAAAAGGAAGATGGTATTTGTAAAAAGTAATCTCATGGTGTGCTTATTCCCTAAGTACAAGCATTTTTCTCAACAATAATGTTTTGCTTTTCTATTTTGCTTTTAGTATCCATGCGTTAAGGAAGAGCTGCCAAAACCAATTTGCAGCCCCTTTCCCTCTTCTACTGCTGTCAGTACTAAAATGGTGGCTACATATTTTTGGAACTTATAACTGTGTATCATTTCCACCTAGGAAGTAGATTTAGTCAATATCCTCATCAATTTGCGTGATGATAGTAGTTACTTGTATGACGTTTGAATTGGGGATTCAAAATTTACATTACCCCAACCCATTTTCAGGCTTCTCATGTGCCCTTGGAAGGGTGATTCAGATTTCCAGAGTTGTTCTTTCCACTTATGAGAAAGACAAGCAATGAGAACAGCATCAATAACCGTCTGCTGGGACAGGAGCCCTAATCCAAAGCAACAAGGCCACAGTTAACACAATTAGCAATGAACTGCATTTTGAAGAGCTAGGGAAACATAATGGGATTCAGTTTTAATTCCAACCAATTCTGAGCAAGAAAGCAAAAGCCTTGGCTCTCTGGAGTGGCTTTGACATCAAGGGTTACCTACTGCAGGCCTGTCAGAACTTTTAACAGCTGTCTCCGCTGTGAAAACAGACTTAGGTTGTAAGGTGATTGCAGAACTGAGGAAATGATGACTTTGTCTCTCATATGAACTTTGGCTCGCAAAGATGAGGTTAATTTCCGCGTACGCTGTTCGCTTTATTTTTTAAGTCAATTTTAATAGCAGTCTGCCTGTGCCCTGAAAAAATGTCCAAGGGCAGTAAGAAAGAGTTGATATAAATATGTGTAACGGTGTATATCTTAGCGCTCTCTAGGCCAGTAGTCAACAAAATACTTTGCAATCAACCTAATTAATCCTTTATTTTTCTTTTTTGCAATCCTGCCTTGCATTTACTGTGTGTATTTTCTGAATTACAAAAGCAATGTACATAGTCACTACAGTACGCTGGAAAATACAGAACTCCCAAGGAAGAAAAAAAGCTTCCCTATTCCCAAGGAAGAAAAAAAGCTTCCCTATGAGGCCATTACCCCAAAAGAACCATTGTCAGCTTCTTGGTTGATATTAGCCTCCAAGTTAGAGTTTCCACCAAGCAAGCGTACATACTTTTCAAATTCTTATTATGAAAAATTTTGCATACACGAGAGAATGAATGATACAGTGAGTTCTCATATACTTACTACGTAAGTTCACAGATTACCAAGATTTCGCCATCATTGGTTTGTCCATCTCTTTTTTCTCTTTCCCTTCCTCTTTTCTTTTGGAAGTATCAGCTAACTACTTTGTAAGGGAAAGGGGAATCCTGATATACTGAGGGCTATGGAAGGCAAGTATTTGCCTGCCAATTTCATACACCTTCACCCACCTTTTACTTAGGAAGCAAAAAGTATGGTTTTACATTTAGTATTATATTGTACTTGGGGGAATAAGTAGCCTTAAAGCTCAGGTCTATCACATGCTAGATGGGTATTGATTTTTCCTCTTAAATCAATGTTTCCCTAGAGCATAGTTTTATTTATTCATAAAGCCAAGATGATGTCTTACAGGAGTTATGGCAGTGTAAATCTGTGATGCAGGCCTAATACGAAGAGCTTTTTGTAAGATTCAAAAATCAATGATGCTAGAGGGTTACTTCATAAGCTTGAGAAAGTGCATTTGCTGTGCTTCCAAATGTAAAGGGAGAATTTCAGCCTGTAGTTAAGTTTCATTCCTCTGTTTTCCAGGCCACCTTTCAAATGGACCTAAATGAAGTACAGTTGACCCTTGAATAACACAGGTTTGAACTGTGCAGGTTCACTTATACATGGTTTTTTTCCAACAGTAAATTCTATATATAGTACTAAATGATCCGTGGTTGGTTGAATCCATGGAAGCAGAACTCTGGGTACAGAGCAACTGTGGTTACAGAGGGCCCACTGTTAATTATACGCAGATTTTCGACTGCATGGAGGGTTGGTAGCCCTGGCCCACATTGTTCAAGGGTCAATTGTATAGCATCAGACTGGATGGAACCAAGCTTCAGCAGTGATCCTTTCTTGATACCGAATCTGTCAACTTACTCTCAAAAGCTATGCTGGCCCTGTTGATCATAACACTGTAATTTTGCCTCATGGTACAGAATATATACATTCTAAAAGTATTCACTTTTTGTCAATATATGTGTGTGTGTTTTCTATTTTCTTTTAAAAGTTTTTAACATATGAAAATTACTATTAGAATTTTTTAACTTAAAGAAAATATGTCTCAGATAGTTTCCCCAACCATAACTGATTTTTCTAATGGTTAAAAATGCATCTAATGGCTAGAATGTCACCATCTGGAATTTTAAATATCAATTTTCTATTAGCTGTATGATCTTAGCAAGGTAGAATTTGGTTGGGGAGTCAGATGATCTAGACACTAGTTTCATTATTTACTCCTGGCTTCTGTGCGACCCAAGGTGAGTTCCTGAACTCACAAAAACTCCTGTTTTTGTGTATATCATTTTGATTTTTTCATTTAAATAAAGGTGAGTGAGGGTGTGTGAAATTGGCGGGCATTCATCTGACTTCCAAAGTTTTCTGTATTATCAGGACTCTCTTTTTTTTTCCTTTTGAAAATAACTAGTTGATATTAAAAAAAAAAGAGGGAGGGAGGAAATGAAAGAGCAAAAAAGGGGGCAGATGAAGTGAGGATTATTTCTTCGTGAAGAACAAAGTTTCTTCCAGTTTTTTTTTTTAATATTTATTTGTTTGGTTGCGCCGGGTCTTAGTTGCAGCAGGTGGGCTCCTTAGTTGCGGCACTCGGGCTCCTCAGCCATGACCCACAAACTCTTAGTTGCGGCATGCATGTGGGATCTAGTTCCCTGATCAGGAATCGAACCCGGACCCCCTGCACTGGGAGCACAGAGTCTTAACCACTGTGCCACCAGGGAAGTACCTCTTCCAGTTTTAAAGGTCCACAATTTTCTGTGAAAAGAAACGATGTCAGACGATTAGCTCAGCTACCAGGAGTCACAATTTCCTTAGAAACTTTGGAGCCATCGAGGACACACGTTGAGTTTAGCGTCCGGGATCTCTAGCACCTACTACAGAGAGCAGCTGGGGGCTCCGGCCAGGCCTGTGGCTCCCTGGGGACCCCAGTCCCTCACCAGAGGTTTGGGAGGAGACACTACGATACTGTCCCTTTGGGTCGCAGCTGTTTCCCCTCTCGGGGCAGCAGCGATGAGAGCCTCGTCAGAGGAAGGCTCTAGGAACTAGAAGGGAAGGATAAGCACCGTTCCCTGAGGCAGCTGTTCACTGCTGGTCGCACTTGCCTCCCTTTTCCTCACAGCTGCAGACGTTGCAGCAACCTGGTGGCATGTCAGTGTTTCAGGGGTTTCCCATTAAGCCCCAGGAACACTGCTGTTCATTTCATGAACAGATGTCTTACTTGGCAAAAATGAGAAGGTTCTGAGTGCGGCTTATTGGAGCTGTGGGCTGAGATTTCGGCTTCAGCAGGAACCTGAGTTGCCTGGTGTGCAAGGCACACCAGAGGAGCTGTCTGAAGGGGACTTGGCTGTTTGGAACCTAACCATTATATTAAGGTTATCTGTTATGTTTCCTAAACAGCTTTAGCTGCATCCTTCAAAGTCTTCTTAACATTCCTCCCATATGCTTGGCTTTATATTCTTTAATACAACCGTTTTGTTCTATCTTTTTTTTTTTTTTTTTTTTTTTGTGGTACGTGGGCCTCTCACTGTTGTGGCCTCTCCCGTTGCGGAGCACAGGCTCCGGACGCACAGGCTCAGTGGCCATGGCTCACGGGCCCAGCCGCTCCGCGGCATGTGGGATCCTCCCAGACCGGGGCATGAACCCATGTCCCCTGCATCGACAGGCGGACTCTCAACCACTGCGCCACCAGGGAAGCCCCGTTTTGTTTTATCTTTTTAAATGATTTAATTATGCACCGCTCTAGGAAGCTGATTAGGAAAGGAAAATGTTCTTTGACCCTGCATTTGGTTCCTTTAGAGGCCCCCCTTGGCTCACCAAATCAACCCTGGTCATCAGTGGAGTGACCTGTGTCACAACTAGATGGCCCTACATCCAAATAGTTACCACTTGATAATTTTGAATGGTGAGCTTCTGAGATCAACCATAGTTTCTCCTGATTTTGCTGTCACTGGATTGTGTTGGGGCCCTTCCTTCTCTGGGTGTACCTCACTCATCTCTGCAGGCTTGGGGCAAGATATTCTGATGGCTGTCTCTGATGGTTTTAACTATGAAGGATCACAAAATGGTGGGGAAAAATAAATAAATAAGGCTTTTCCTATAACATCATGTAGGGGAAGAACCAACAAGTTGAGGATTCTGTGAAAATGAGTACTACTTCCTATGGGACAGCCAGAAAATGTAGAAACTCAGAAGTGGCAAACCAAGGTTTGCCATTTCATGACCATGATCATCTGCCATTGCCCGGCAAATGCCCCAAAGCACAAAGGTGTGCTGTCCAATATTAGTATCTAAAATTTATTTTTCCACATTTGAATACATGTAGTTTACAAAATGTGTATATACAGTTACAGGTATTGTTAGGCAATACAGGTACATTTGCAGAGGACAAGGAAGTTTACTTTTTAGTTGAGTGTATTCTCGAGTGTCTGCTAAACAAAGATCTTCTGTTTACTTTAACTGGAGACAAGTTTGCCTCCCGGGTGTATAAGAGTGTGATGTGGACTGCAAATAGCAACTCAGAATCGCAGCAAACTGGTGACCATGGGATGAGGCGTGCTTTTATAGACACCTGAGGCGCTGTTAGCTGAACTGTTGTGAGCCACAGAATTGAATTACTGTTGACTGATTTCAAATTGCTTTGTTTTTTTTAATCCCTTTATATAATCTAATAAATATTCTTATATTTGAAAATGTGCCTCAAACACACATAGAAAAGTGGTGAAAACCCCTGAATTATGAGAGTGGATCACGGCTCTCTGATTTGCCATCTAACACCCTTTTCCCATCAAAGACAGTTTTTATGGGTTGAAAGAATAGAGGATGGTTCTTTCTTGTCATTCCCACCTGAACTTAAGTGTTCCCTCCTCCAAAAGGGCTTCCCCAGGCAGCCGTGGCTCAGGGATCCCTCACAGCACTCTGTCACTCCTTTCTCCTTTACCTTTTTAATTTACTTTCCCTGTCTGATACCCTAGTGTGACTTGGTCTTTCATCAGTCTTCACCTACAGGGAGGTCAGCTGAGACTTCATCTCTTTCATTCGCCTTGTATCCTCAGTGCCTAGAGCAGTGCCCAGCCTCGAAGAAGCACTCCAAGGTTCTTCCCACTTGCCTGCTTTCTTCCGTGGCTCTTCCCCTCTTCCCATCTCTGAGGCCATTTCATCATCACTGCCTGGAATCAGGCCCTCCTGTCTCCTCTCCTTGCTAAGGGGTCCTTGGCACTTTACACTCTGCATTTCTGTCATTAACCGGCAGTTCCTTCCTGGTGGTGGCACCCGATTGGCAGGCACGACGGCCACGCACCGACTGTTACCGTGATAGACATTTCAGGCAAGTGGCTCCTATCAAATTTTCCAGCCACAAGACAGCTATATATAAAATAGATAAACAGCAAGGACTTACTGTATAGCACAGGGAACTATATTCAGTATCTCATAATAACCTATAGCAGAAAAGAATCTGGAAAAGAATATATATATGTATATGTATAACTGAATCACTTTGCTGTACACCTGAACCTAACACACCACTGTAAATAAACTCTACTCCAATTAAGTAAAAAATCCCAATGGTGGAGGGAACGGGGAGCTTCCAGGTTGAGCTGAAAAGCTCCTGGGTGCAAGATTCTCAAAGACCTCACCTAACATATCTTTTCATCTGGCTGTTAATATGTATCCTTTATCATATCCTTTAACATATCTTTTAATAAATTGGTAAACGTAAAAAAAAAAAAGATTCTGAAAGAGAAACAGATACGAGTTTTAAGACTTACCTATACACTGGTATTAACACTAAGGGTCAGTTGGATAGAATGTTCTGCTTTGATGGTAGACTCAAGGAATGGCCTGTTGTGGCTTCCGTTTTTTAAGGAGCTATAAAATTCCTGTAATTTACCACAGTGAATACCTCTTTCAGAAGGAAGGCTTTCTTTTGTCAGAAACACTGCACCTCTCATTTCCCAGCTCCAGCCCAGAGGCCTGAGAGTCTGATCTTGTTATGTCTGGGAATATGGTTACTAGATTTTCTACTAATGGCTATATTTTACATGATAATGAATCAGTCTTTTCTACAAGTCTGCTTCATTTATGCAAAACAGATATAAATTGAAATGGGTATGAATCATACTATTCTTTCAGGGAGCAGAGAAGCTGCCGTAGAGCCTGAATACAATTTTATGGGCCCTCATGTCAAGTTAACCAAAGAAATGTTGGTTCTGTGGTCATCAAAGATAAGTTTATTGGACAGTTTCAGGGAAACAGAAAACAGCTTTTGAATTCCAGGCCTTTGCTACTTACTTCCTAATTTAGGAAGGTCAACTCATTTTCGGCCATCTTTTATACTTTGAAGTAATAACCTCTTGTACATTAGTGGCCTGAAAGCATTAATGACATTACTGCCCACTGATTTTCAATAATATGAAAAAGGTATTCCAAATTGGTTCTGGCTATCAACAAGGAAAAGGCAGAAAATTAAATTAGCAGGAGGGTATAGCAAAAGCCTTTTGTAATGCTGTAGAGTCTCTCAAAATCTAATCCTTGAGAGAAATTTATTTTGTTCTGGAAAGAATAGGTTTCTCTCCTAAGACATGCTAAAAGAACGTTCATTTATAAGAGATGGATTATAGCCTATGAATGGAATAGTGGGAATTCTCAATTCTTACTTTAATTTTGCCATCAACTTGCTGTGATTTACCTAAAAAAAAAAAAAAAATCAACCTGTAAGAAAAACATTCTGATACTGCTGTGTCCTTTGACTTATTAAATAGAGTTAACTCTACAGATTAATTTGAAGATAAAGTCCATGGAATTCTGAATTTCTATTTTTTTCAGAGTTCCATGTTTTCAAATTTCATGTCATACTACTTTGCCTTACATTTGTTCTTCCTGGGTGAGCTCATCCATTCCGAGGACTTTATTTGTCGTCGAACTCAGGGCTTGGCAAACTATGACCTGCAGTCAGATACATTCCGGCACCTGTTTTCATGAATAGTTTTTTTGGAACGTAGGCACACTCATTCTGTGCTATCTTGTGGCTGCTTTTCTGCTGCAATGGCAGAAGTGAGTAGCTGGGATAGATCGTCAGGCCTGCAAAGCCTAAAATATTTATTCTCTGGCCCATTACAGAAAATGTTTGCATATCCCGATTTGCTCACTACTTTCAGCCTTTCTCCTAAGATCTTAATTCCTAAGTGTAACTGCCCACCAGATTTCCTTACCTCCATGCCCCACATCCACCTTAAAATTGACATTTACCAAACTAAATTCTTTCTGTGTTTATTTCCCACCCTTATCAATTCCTCCTTCTAGTTTCCTATCCCAGTTAATGGCACCACCATATGCCCAAGGTGCTTCCCTCCTTTATATTTCTCATGCCTGATCTGTCACCAAGGCCCGTCCATCAACCGTCCAAAAATACATGAACGCCTTGAAGACAGTGATCTAGGTAGGCTTTTAAGTAGCCAGTACTTTATCATTGCTGGTATTCTCAAGCCCCAACTGCATCCGATCAGAAATTCCTTTTAACAGTCCCTTAGAAGTTGCCATAAAGTATATTCAATGAGAAATAACTATTAGTATGTCTTCATCAAATAAGCCATGGAGACATTGGTCCATGTCTTAACTTCAGGTACTGCCTCACAAGTAAGAATTTAAGAATGCTAGGAAGTCAGAATACTATAAAATTCGTGCTTTTTTTTATTAAAATACACTGAAAGAGCATGACTGTTTGATTTATTGAGTTGTCGTTTTAAAACTATTCATCATGGATGTTTTAAAATTAAATCTCTGTTCTGTATGCAGGGCCTCATTGGCCAGGGCACGAGGTGCTAAAATTCCAACATTAGATTATCATTTCTGCTGGTTCAGCCAAAGAATATGTTCAGATAACAAATGGATTTCCATCTTTTTCAGTATTACTTGAACATTCTTGTAAAGCTCATGATATTATTAACTCTGCCTCATCTTTTATGAATTTAAAATTATGCTATCATAACTGATGAAAAACAGAGTAAAAATAAATAAACCTTGAAATACAAAAGGATTAGTGGGCATAATAAATATCCACTCAGTGTCTTAGCATTTTTGATCTTGGCATTTGTTCTATCCAGTAAATATTGTCATAGTACTTTAATTTAAGTTCCTCTCTTTGAAAAATTATGCGGGAGCAGCCTTTGTTTTCAAGGTCAACAGAGATGTTTATAGCATTTAGGTCAGAAGCAGAGGTCATAAGTTAATTCACATCCTCTGAGCAAAGACATTAGCCTTTGTACAGCATAAGGATTTGGGCTTGTTTATACGAAATAATCCCAAGAATAATAGCTCCCCATGCTCAACAGGGATCTTATAGATTAATATTTTTCTTTGGTTAATGATTATGGAATACATTAGTAAGCTTCCCTAAATGCTTCCTAAAATTTTAATTGTCTGTAGACTTTTAAAGCTGTATTTTTATCAGACATGTAAAGAAATAATGTAGCTCAATTACTGCCAAATTAAGGATGATTTTACGTTATGATTTGGGAAAAAATGCCATCCACGTAAGACTTCAAAATAGCTGAGATACTTACGGAAAAAAAGTAAGTGGTTAAGGACGTCAAGCTAAAATATTGTCCCAGTGCCCTGTTGGCCATGTCACCTCTTGCAACGGAGATAGCTGCTGCTGCCCCTGTTGCTATGTCACTGGTCCATCTGCTGGTGGTACTGGTGCCCTCAGCAGACCTCCCACCTAAGCTGGAGGCTGGCACATAAAGTCTCACTACAAAGCCTCAAATAAAGATCACTTTCAAGTCTTTAGTGAATAGGTTTTAGCAGGTTGATGGTCCCATCCAGTGATCTTTTTCTAAGAACTAGACAGTTTGGGGCAAAACAAAGAGAGACTTCTGTTAGAAGTGTAGCTCTAATGGAGATTCTGTAGCCTTAGATGAGTCCATTAACCCCTCTCCATGTTTAAACTGGGAATAATAATCCCTATTTTGTAAAAGTTGTGAAGGATGGGAATGATGCTTGCAAAGCACCTGACAGGTGGTAGATGCTTAGGAAACTGTGGTGTCGTGCGTGGTTGTTGATGTTAAAATAATACTAATAATCAGCGCCGTATTTGAGGCATCGTGCTCGTTAGTTATTCAACATCTCCATTCAGTTTTCTGATGTCGTCCTTGTCACTCACAGGTGCTCCAGTTAGCCGAGTGAAAGAAGTGTAATCTCAATCTTGATAAGTAAATGGCTCTTCTCTGATACTGTGTTTCTAGCATATGAGATCATGACTTTGTGTCATGGAGAATAATGTGCAAAAGTCACTGTGCAGCCATTCATAACGGCATGTCTTTTAAACAATGAAAATTTGGAAGCTACTTGCCTTTAACAATGAGGCAGTGACTAAGGATATAAAAGTATACAATATTTTATAATTTTAAAATGACACATGCCGGCTGTTTTGGAACATGGAAATGCATATTTGACATAATAACTGAAAATGGTACATAACAGTATTTCTTCGCTGGTGGCAACTTGGTAAATGTTTCTATAAAATTAAAGATCAAGGAAACTCCAGAATATAATAAATAGGGTTTTTTTTTTTTTTTTTTTTTTTTGTGGTACGTGGGCCTCTCACTGTTGTGGCCTCTCCCGTTGCGGAGCACAGGCTCCGGACGCGCAGGCTCAGCGGCCATGGCTCACGGGCCCAGCCGCTCCGCTGCACGTGGGATCTTCCTGGACCGGGGCACGAACCCGTGAGCCCTGCATCGGCAGGCGGACTCTCAGCCACTGCGCCACCAGGGAAGCCCAATAAATAGGGTTTTAATGTTCATTGGTTTCTTCGCTTTCCACAAAATTGTTTAACTTGATAAAAATTGTTATGACCTATTTGTCTTAAAAATGTAATAACTTTCGTTTACTCATTCTGATGTGACCGTGCATTCAGTGTTCCTAATGACAAGCTTGAAGATGAGCTTTTGGAATATAATTCTTTTTGTAAATTAGGCCTCTTGAGCTATTTTTATTTTCTTCCTAGGTTGCCAAAATCTTGTGTATGTGTGATAAGCCAGAGAAGGTGGGAAGTTTGAACCAAAGATTTAGATTTTTAATTAATCCCACACCAATAGAGAAATGTGTAAGTCAATGTATCATTCTATAGAAATTTATGTGGCACTTTGGGACCTGATGTTTTAAAAAAGCTTAAGTCATTTTTAAGGAGCATCTGACAGTGATTTATATAAATTAGGGCCTCTCTGGGTCTCATTTTTCTACTTCCTCTTGTCACATCTAACAGGACTCTAATAAGGCAGGGCTCGTTTTACAAGAGAGCGGTGCCTCCAGGCGCTGTGGATGATACTGAACTTGGGCATGTGATACAGTTGGCATCACAGTTCCTTACCCAGAGACAGCTAACGGATCGACACAGAAATATATGCTACATAAGAAATAATGCTGCATTAAGTCCCTATACTTTAAAAAGTATATAGACTTTATTTCAAAAAAAGAAAAATGTGAGACAAATAAGTTACAATCCTTTAGAGAAAGAAAGAGTGGAGGAAGGAGACGGACAACTAAAGTGCACTTTGACACTCTTCTCTACTTGCTGAATTCCAAAGACTGATAACTCTTGGAGGCGTGAAGGGCTGGGTTTGTGTTTCCTTTGTAATGAGCCCATGTTCTACTGTGTTTCACCCGCTTATCAACAAGAGTGTGAGGCCACGATTGTGAAATTAACTCACTGGCTGATTGACTCAGTCACCTACTTTTCTGCTTTCATTGCCTCATTGGGTTTCTCTACATCAAGATTGCTGGTTTCTCTGTGTTATATCTGTCTATCTGTCTTGTCTATCTGTCTTCCTGCCTGGAAGGAAGCCTGCCTTAAAGGCAAATGTCTTTACTACTGATTAATTAATTTATGGGCAAAGATGAGAAAAAGCCATGTAGGTGCCATGCCTTTTCATTTCAGGACTCAACATGGATCTCTCTCATGTTTTATGACATTTTATGACAACTGCACTTATGAAGGGGCCACCTCATATTAAACTCGTGTCTTGAGAACTGCAGGGTGGTACTGGGAACTCAGATCCCTGTGATTTGGGATATGTGAATCCCAAAACTGAATTTCAGAAAGGGTCTTCTTCTCCAGCAATATTCTCATCACTGTTCCTGTGAATGTTTACATCTAAGTTTGTCTCCTTAGATAAATTCTAACATTCTGGTAGAGGAATGAGGTAGACTAATTTATGTGATTAAATTCTCATTCATCTGATAGAAGATTAAATGCTTCATTGAAAAATGCCAAAGGGTATTTCTTACTTGGAGTTTCAATTTGAATGGAAACACTATCATTCTAGTTGGAGCTTTGAGGAGTAACAATGAAACACGTTCTTAATTTCTAAAGTAAATGATTAAGCTGTATTAATTTTAAGGAAGTCTTCCATAGTTTTGTTTTTACAGGAAAAATATTCGCAAATTTATTTTTGCTTTTATCGAGGTTATAAAATAAAAATCCTGTGTTGAAAGTATCATGTGCATGTTGATGGCTGGTCCTATGTCAAATAGGATAACCTGGGGAGAGACCGGGAGGGCAGGGACCATCTCCATCCCCAGCTGCAACATAGGGTTTGCTACACAGTAGGTGCTGAATAACTATTTATTGACTCTCCAAGTGACTGATTAATTCCTGGGAGTCAGCAGTCTGGATGGTAGTACCAGTCCTGCCAGTGCTCAAGACCTCTCTAAGCCTTAGTTTCCCCATTTGTAAAATGGGCATGACAACGTTTGCTCTGCTGATTTAACAGGAGACTGTGAGAGTCAAAGGAAAAATGTGTGACATCTTTGAAAACTGGAAATTCTAGAATTATTATTGTGTGGCTACGTACTGCTTATTGATACCATACACTAGTTAGCGCTTGCGTCCAGTTAGTATTCAATAAACTCAAACTTCAGTAAAAAAAAAAAAAAAGATTGTGTTTAAACTACTAGGTATAAAATAAATAAGCTACAAGGATGTAATGTACAGCACAGCAAATATAGCCAATATTTTATAATACTGTTAGAGTAGAATCTATAAAAAACATCGAATCACCATTGTACATCTAAAACTATTATAATATTGTCGACTGTACTCAATTAAAAATAAATAAATAAAAAGACTTGGAAACTCAAAAAAAGTACTAAAACTAAAATTGAAATTAGTGGTTTAATCACAGTAATTGACCTCTAAAATTTTGTGAAACACTGTCTTTATTTTGACATAATTGTAAATCCTCTATGTATTTAATCCACTTTTGTTGTTTCATGGCGGGGTTGCGGGGGGACACTCAAAACCATATACTAGACGACTGAACCACTATTTCTCAGCAACATGGCACATTAACAGCTTTTTAAATACATGTGAAGCTCTTTATGTAAGAGTGAGCAAAGGATAATGGAACCTATAAGGTGAAGGTTTAAGATGTGTGGGTAAATGAAAACTTGGCTTATGGTAGATTGCCATTACTGCTTTGGAAATTAGATTCAGATATGTATCGTATAAAATTCACTGTTAGATATGCTGGACATTTAATGACAGGGTTTTGTTGAAATGAGATCTTGTTGGTTTTGATGAAGAAAATCAGTCAGTATATGCCTTATCTTTTATTCTCTCTTCTTGCTGCTCAACATGCAATTAACTTGACTGCAGTATCACAGTGTGTCGCATATATTAATTTTATACTCAGCCTTTCTGTATTAACTTTATGCTAACACTGCTGATAAGTGACAACAAAAATGCGTTAATAACGTCATAACTATTAGCTGGAATCACAAGTATTGTAGTCCTGAGTTTTGTCTTATAATCTTCTCTCTCTATATCTTTAATTAGATGATGTATTCATAATTGAACCTTTCTGAGTTTATTTCTGCTATACATTGGGCACCGTGGTGAAGCACTCACCACGTAGCAAAGATTTATGTGACATGACCCAAAATTATGTCCAGGCAGGGAGATGGGACGCAATCTCACATCAATTTTGAAAGCCATCGAATCAATGTATGTCAACTTACATATATGAATGATGCTGGAATCTTTGATGAAAACTATAATCATGACACCCCTCTGACCCTACCAAGTTCTGAAAAAAAATTAAGAGAGAGGATAAAATAATTGGCAGATAAGGTTCAACTATCATCATTATTACTAGTATAAGCCAGGTGGGAGGGTGGGGTTTATTTGTCGTACTGATGCGGAACCCCAGAGTTACGCACAAGCCACAGTAGCTGCAGCAGACCTGTGGGCCAAAAGGATCAGATTATGGCATGGAGGGTCAGAGGAAAATTCCCAGAGGGCTGCTTCATCCCTAAAGGAAGAAGGGAGGAACTACACCCAGGGTACCTAGTTTACCCTTCCCGGAATGACTCACTAAGTGAGTCACTCCACCTCCCTCCCCTTAAATGAAGAAGTAGAAAGAGCCAGAAGTGTTATCTGCTTGAATTGCTTGATCAGGGGAAAAGGGATTTAACCCCCAATACAGGACAAGTAAGGTAATATTTCATGTCAAATGAACTGGGCAGAAAGGACAGAAGGAAAAGAGCAAGTCTTACTAAGAAGGATGGTCAGGACTTAGAGATAAGGGGAGAAGAGGGTGGAACATTCCAGGCAAAAGTAGTGTCCACAAAGGCAGGGGAAGGTGAGTTTGTTTTGGAAAGGAACTAGGCTGGCTGGTCAGATTACAGAGGTCTGGGAAGTCCCAACCACAGGAACTAGGGAGCTCCCTCCTTACCCAAGGAGCTTTCAGAAGTGGGATGCTTGAGTATTTCTTTCTGAATGTGTGGAAGAGAGGTGAGTTTTTTTTCTTTATTACATCCTAGTACATTGAACTCTGAGAATGTTTTCATGTATTTGCATGTTTCTCTCTATAATTTACCTTGGCTAATTACTTTTAACTATAGATTTTTAAGAATATATTGAAGTCGGTGACTAATCATCAGATTTCAATAGCACAGAGTCTGTAATGTTTTGCAGTTGTGTTACATACACCACTATGTAAGGACATGATGCAGAGAGAAATTATTCCCTCCCTTTCCGTGATAAAAATCTTGTCTCTGGTTACAGTAAAAGCTGCCTTTAACACATACTACTATAGTTAAAATAGACTTACTTTGTCTACAGATAGACAAAGACTTACTTTATAGCACAGAGAACCCTACTCAATATTCTGTAATAACCTATATGGGAAAATAATCTGAAAAGGAATGAATATATCTATATAATTGAATCACTGTGCTGTACACCTGAAACTAACACGACATTGTAAATCAACTATACTCCAATAAAAAAATTTTTTTTAAAAAGCTACCTTTAAAAAAGATTTAGGGGCTTTCCTGGTGGCGCAGTGGTTAAGAATCCGCCTGCCAAGGCAGGGGACACGGGTTCAAGCCCTGGTCCAGGAAGACCCCACACGCCGCGGAGCAACTAAGCCCGTGAGCCACAACTACTGAGACCGCGTGCCGCAACTACTGAAGCCCATGCACCTAGAGCCTGTGCTCCGCAATAAGAGAAGCCACTGCAGTGAGGAGCCTGTGCACCTTAACGAAGACCCAATACAGACAAAAATAAAAATAAGTAAATAAATAAAATTTATTAAAAAAAAAGGATTTAGTTCTGAAATAGTTTTCAAAACCAAAGTTTGTGAATCTGGGTGGACCCAGTGGAATCCTGGCTCACGGAGCCATGCTCTGATACATTCAGGAGCCAGCAGACCATTGATTTTTTTTTTTTTTTTTTTTTTTTGCGGTACGCGGGCCTCTCACTGTTGTGGCCTCTCCCATTGCGGAGCACAGGGTCCGGACGCGCAGGCTCAGCGGCCATGGCTCACGGGCCCAGCCGCTCCGCGGCATGTGGGATCTTCCCGGACCGGAGCACGAATCCGTGTCCCCTGCATCGGCAGGCGGACTCTCAACAACTGCGCCACCAGGGAAGCCCAGCCCATTGATTTTTGAAGGCTTTTTCTGTTGTTTATGTGATTGTAGTATACATCTCTCCAAAATAACGTCCTTAGAAATGGGGCTTCAAAGAAAGGTAACAATCAATTACAAAATTGTTTATTACATAGATTTTGTTATTCCGTGCATTAAATCATGTTTGCTCCAAAACAACATTACTAAAAAGGAAAAAAATCTCTTTAGTGCTGTAAGACTCTAAAATGGGTGTATCCTGTACCCCGTAAAGCAGTTTTAACTCTTTGCTGATTGCTTTGGGTATGGAATGGTGGGAGGAGAGAAAATCCATTAGATATTTTCCCTGTCTTCAAGGAGTTTGGAATTTCACTGGGGACATGTGACAGGCATTTGCATAACAGGTGATAAATACAAAACAGTGTGTGAATAAGCACCAGGATGTCTGCTTTTAGTCATTCATTGCCTGGTCTATTCAGAAGACTTACTGAACAGTTGGACCAATGTTAAAGATGTTGTGTTCCTTTGCCTGACACCCTGACAAATGCTACTGTCTTGACTTAGCCCAGAGGTCATTGGTTCACCATATGACTAATATTCCTTCCACTAGCTAAAGCTTGGTAGTTTTTTAAGAGTTTGTTTTTTGGCTATCACTTATCCTTTTATCTTACTTCCCTCCTAGCTGTCATGTTTATTGAACTATGTGTATCTCTAGTGACGTAGAAAGAAGAGAGAATTGAACACTTTATGACAAAAGGAAAGTTCTGAGGCTTAGTTATGCTGCTACAACTATGCAATAGGATGATCCGAGTGAATGGGCCTGATGGGAAATGCCCCGCCCCGGGGTCCATCATGTCTTCTGTAGGATGCCGTGTACATTCCAGGCTGTGGTTTTATGTTTGTTTGTTTTCTTTTTTATTACTGCAGTGGGTTTATTTTATTTTATCTGTGTAGCTGTTTGGCTACTAAAGAGTTGCCTTGTTTTAACAGCGATTCTTGTGGACTAGATTGGATTAAATGAATCATGCCTTTTATTTTTAAAACAGCTTTATCAAATTATAATTCTCATACGATACAATTCACTCCTTTAAAGTGTACAGTTTCAGTATATTCACAGAGTTTTGCAACCATCATCACAATCAGTTTTAGAACATTCTTACAAATCTAAAAGGAAATCCCTCACCCCTTAGCTGTCATCACCCCGTTCAATTTCCCCATCTCCTACACTGCCCCCAGCCCTAGGCAGCCACTGGTCTACTTTCTGCCTCTAATAAACCACTCTAATGAAGGAAGCAGTCAGTGGACATCAAGGTCCGGGTGATGGACTTATCTTTGATGATTGGAGCTGTTAGAGTTTACATTATCTGAAGGAAAAGTCTGACGTTCCTAAGTGTGGCTGGTTAGAAGAATGAATCGCATCAGAAATAAAAACAAGCTGAAAATAGCCACAAATTCAGTGTGTGGAATGTCACCTGTGCGCATCAACCATTTGCAGTCAGCCCTGACCTACTCTCCTCCAACTCTTTACATGAGAGACGTTTAACAGAATAAAGTCAACGTATACACACCACTCTATATAAAATAGATAATCAACAAGGACCTACTGTATAGCACAGGGAACTCTACTCAATACTCTGTAATAACCTATGTGGGAAAAGAATCTGAAAAAAAGGAATGGGCAAATGTATATGTATAATTGAATCACTTTGCTGTACACCTGAAACTAACGCAACACTGTAAGTCAACTATACTCCAATATAAAATAACAATTTTTTTAAAACATTAATTTGCTTACAGTTTTTATATTTTCGTAGCATTGTTCACTGAGCAAAATCCCGTTTCGACATGCTATATGCAGGGATTTTTCTAGAATACATCAAATGGCTCTTCCGTCAAGGAGCTCGCAGCATGGCAGAGGGGGATGGATGTGCATAAACAAGTAAGCGCAAAATAATGTCAAAATACTCTAGGGCCAGCACAGAGGGGACTCACGAGGACAGGTAGTTGTGTCTGGGACACTGGTGGAGAAAGGGATGTCAGAAACAGCTCGTAACGGAGATGACCCTGGAAATTAGCTAAGACACATTAGTAATCTTGGGGAGTGGAGAAGGGAATTTAGGTAGAGGGAGCAGGGTGTTCAAAATTATGGCTTTAGGAAGCATCCTAGAACTTGTGGACATGAGCAGATAAGGAAGTAGGGTATTGGTAGGAAAGGTAGTGAGGGAGGCTGCTGAGGGCAGCGAGCCACTGCATGAAAGGTACTATGTGAGATGCTTAAGAGGTTGGACTTTACCCACTGCATTAGTTTTCCGTGGCTGCCGTAACAAAGTACTGAAAAGCACGGGGTGACCTTGAACAACTGAGATTCATTGTCTCACAGTTCTGGAGGCTAGAATTCCAAATCCAAGTGTCTGCAGGGCCATGCCTCCTCTGAAACCTGTGGGGTCGGATTGTTCCTTGCCTCTTCCAGCTTCTGGTAGCCCCAGATGTTCCTTGGCTTGGGGCAGCATGATTGCAACCTCTGCCTCCATCTTTGCATGGTATTCTCCCTGTGTTTCTTCCCATCACCTTCCCTCTGTGCATGTCTGTCTCTGGGTCCAACTTCCCCCTTTTTATAAGGACATCAGTCATATTGGATTAAGGTCCACCCTCATGACCTCATCTTAAGTAGATCACCTCTGTAACGATCCTGTTTCCACGTGAGGTCACATTCTGAGATACTGGGGCCAAGATTTCAACATATATGTTTTTAGGGGACGAAATCCAACCCATAACACCCACCAAGCATCAGGGTGTTATTGAAAGAGTTTAAGGGGAGTCAAGTGATTATTTTTGCATTTCAGAAGGTTAGTTGGACAGCTGTGGAGGAGGAATACAAAGGAGACAAGAGTAGTCGGACAAGAGGTCTTATGGCTTTTATATAGCTGACCAAGTATGTGCGGTTCTGCTTTATCCTTCACTCACCAAAGTAAAAGAAAGAAGAAGTGAAGAAATTCACAAATCCACAGCAGCACTGAAAAGCCAGGAAGAAATGCCATCAACAGACAAGGATATCCAAGAATCCCAGAAGGTGTTAAGAGAAATGAATCTAAGTGGTGGTGAAACCCAACAGAACTGAGACGTATACTCTCTTTTACAGTTACACAGACTGTGTATTAATACAACTTTGGTTTTAGGTCGATAAGGAGAGAGAGAATGAAACAAAAAGTGCACATGCTCTGTGACCCATCAATTCCATGTCTGGGAATCTGTCCCATCGATGTACTCACTCTTGTAGTGAGATATATATGCAACAGTAATCTTTGTAACATTGCTTCTAACTGAGGAAAGCCAAAAACAACCTAAATATTCATTGGCATGGAAATGTCTAAATATAGTATATTTATAATACCATTGAATGCTCTATAATTAAGAGAAATGAGATAACTCAATATTTACTTTCATGGAAAGTTCTCTAAAATACAGTAAATGAACACAAGGAAACAGTTGAACAATGCCTTGTGTAGAATACCATATACGTAACAAAGAAAGAAAAAAATATCTTTAGGTTTTTGTATCTTTCAAGACCTTTTTTAAGCGTTTTTTACTCACCTCAAACAGTGCTAACCTATAAGGGAGGAAGTGGGATGGGGGCGGTAAGGTGAAAAGGAATTTTCATTTTGTATGATGTATTTTTCTGTATTCTGTGAACCTTTTCAATAAGCATGTGTTACAATGAGCTGGAGATTTACTATAACAAAACTGTAAGGAGGTAGAATCCATGGGACTTGGCCAGCAGTTGAATGTGATGAACAGCAGGCTTTAAGGGGGAAAGTAGGAGACAGAATGGAAGGGATAAAGTGGGGTCCATGAATTCAAAACACTCAGAAGTAAGAGGACAACATTTTTTTGTGTGTGTGTGGTACGCGGGCCTCTCACTGTTGCGGCCTCTCCCGTTGCGGAGCACAGGCTCCGGACGTGCAGGCTCAGCGGCCATGGCTCACGGGCCCAGCCGCTCCGCGGCATGTGGGATCTTCCCGGACCGGGGCACGAACCCGCGTCCCCTGCATCGGCAGGCGGACTCTCAACCACTGCGCCACCAGGGAAGCCCCGAGGACAGCATTTTAAAGCGGGAGCTGTTCTTTAATAAAACAAGCACACAAGGAAGACAGAAGGTGTGTATCTTATTGTAAAAGAGATCGAGGGGTTTTAGTTTGAGAAACAGAAGGATTTAAGCGTCTTGAACTACAATTGGCAAAGCCCTTTGGCCTGAAAATGGAGAAACAGAGCATCGTGAGAGGAGACTCAGTGGCAAACATCAGTGTCGTCCCCAGAACTGCTTCTCCTGAAGAGTGCGTAAGGCCACCAGGAACATATGCCTAGTGATCTACAGATTGCAAATACAGTAACAAACACCATCAGGGATGGCTACGTATCTGCGGAATGGGAAAGAAAGCTCTTTCCCGCTTTGTTAACTCATTTATTCCTCTCATTTTCCCTTCCTTTCTCTCCTCCCTCCCTTACTGCTTGTCCTCATTTACACACGCACAGGCACACACACACATGCACCCCCTGATACAAATCTGCCAGCCTGAGAACAAAAAGTCGAAAGAACAGGAAATAATAGAATACAGTGACATTCAGATCAGGTAAGTGCCTCCAACCGATAACAACACAAAAGATTTTCTGCCAGAAACATCGTGTGAAAATTTCGTGGCCCACTTATCCTCAAAAATGTGAACCAGGTAATACCAACATAGCAGAAAGTTTGAAAAACAAGTGACAATCATATTTCCAACATCAGCTTTCATTGGCCTAGTGTTTAATGTTTATGAACAAAGTAATGCTTTCATCGGCATTATTTCATTTGAGTCTCACGTGAACCCTTTGAAGGAGGTGGAGCTTCCATCTCTTTAGGGAACGGGACCCTGAGTTCCAGAAATGGACATGGGAAGTAAAGTCAGGTCCCAGAGCCATCTCTGCTCACACCGCAGCTGTTTTATTTTCCACAGCACTCTGACGCCGGCTTGGTCTCAACAGAGTATCCTTGGTACCACACAGATTTGTCTCTCAGGCTAAACCGTTCAGATGTTAGCCTTCAAAAACTTGTTTCATCAGCTGTCCTAACTTTAAAGCATCACAGAAGTTAGCACACTGTATGCATCCGTGTTATTTATTTATCAAATGGAGTGGTCATTTGAGCAACAGCAAAAAACTGGGTAAATAAAGGGGATAGGTTGTGCCCTTTCATGGGGTCATCAGCAATAACTTACAAAATAAAAATGCAGAATGATGATTATTTCATCATTCGTGATGCTAGTATATTTGGGATGAAAAAAGTATGGGATACTATCACTAGCTGTGAGTAATGAAGGAAGGACCATGGAAATGGTCTTCGAATCCTAGCCAGGCTCTGAGGTATTTCTTGGTACCAGGGCTGCAAATACTGGCTATAGTTGTTCAAAGCAAGAAATAGCTGTTTTTATCGCACTAATTCATTGCATGCAAACCCTGGCTTCTCCATATGGAGAGAGAACACAGAGAAATCGTTACTAAACACACTACCTGTGAGAAGTAGAAGGACAATAAGGAAACTGTTCACTGATATATGTTCCCTTTCTAGTGGTTTCCAGACACAACGTTACAAAACTGTAACCTTTCCCACAAAGACATCAAAAAGCTAAAATGTACCTGTGGGAGTGGGGATGTAAATTAGCACCTAAGATACATTGAGGGACACAACAGCTCCCCTGAGAGTTCCCTGGGTCTTCCAAGGACCATGCTCTTGGGCTGAGCCCTTTTCCAGCAACACAGAGACCTGGCGAATGGAAGAGCGAGTCTCTGCTGCTCATTCTGTGAGGTCTGAGGTTAGTTTTACTACAGCACACTTTTCTTATTTTCCCCTTCATTGTGGTTTTTTATACTTCTACTACTTCTTAACTACAGGATAGTTACCATGGCAACACCTGTTGATGGCAGACCAAAAACACGTACTTCTGCAGTGAGGAAGCTGCTACTATATTTCTCATTTCTCTCTCTCACAGTTAGATTTGGAGGGTGTTTTTGTTTCTTCTTTTATCTAGGCTTGTGGAAGAAACCACTTATCTCCATTTGGGCAGATTGATATGGAAACTGCTCTCAGCTGTTTCCATTTTGTATGTGACGATACAGCCATGTTACCTCCTGAAGCCTTTGTTGTCTGGTGATTTTTACCAACTGTAGTATTAGAAATCATGTCTTTGTCTAAGGGAGTTCAGAATCTTTAAAGCTCATTTGTCATTTCTGCTTTTCTTTTATTTCCTTCTTCTCTTTCCTCTTCCCACCTTACTTAACCAAGTAGATGGACTGACTTCTTTGACCAGACACCCAGACAAAGGGCCACAGTAACAAAGCCCAGATTTCACATCTCACTTAAAATGCCATTAGCCTGGATATCAAAACAGCTAAGAAGATGAAACCTGGGTTATATATAATGCCGATTAGTTCTATGGTCAGGTTAGAGAAAATATATTCTAGATAGTAAATAAATTGAAGAGACTTCTTAAAAGATAACAGTATACTGAAGAGCAGTCATGTATGATCAGTTGCTAGTATCTTCATACAGAAACTTAAATATATCATCAATAATCCATATTTACACAGGCATTTTGGTATGCCTGCTCTGGATGTGGCATTGCAAGAGAATCTTTGGATGAGATTTAAAAAAAAAACATAAAAGGCACCAACCCTGAAGCCAGATTATCTGATTAGGGAAGCACACACAGGTAGCATCCGTGAAACATGGTGAAGCCAGGGCCATAGATCTGGAAGTAATGAAAAGTGGCCACGTTCTGTTCCGTCCTCTACCTTGATGAGCTGTGTGATCACAGCTGGGCATTGGCTTCCTTGTTGCTAAAATTAATGAGCTGAAATATTGCAGAGTTTCTTTTAACTCTAAAATTACATTAATCCAACTCTGAAATATGCGCAAGTGCTAAACAGTAGAGCAGGGCAGACTTTTAAGGATGAATTCAAGGGAAAACATAAATTAACTAAGAGGAGCAAAGAAAATAAATATATAAATACTTATATAAATATATAAATAATTCAATCTAAATAGATGTCCCAATAAAGCAAAAAAAAATTCCCTAGAAATTTTGGTCAAATTCTTAGGGAATCCTCTCAAAACTTTGCTCAAGATTAAAGAAATGATTGAAAGTTTTCTCTTTAATTCTGCTTTATGATGTTTAGGTAATTAGTCCCTCAGTCTTATTGACAAGAATGTTTAAAAATACAAATTCCTGGGCTTCCCTGGTGGCGCAGTGGTTGAGAGTCCGCCTGCCGACGCAGGGGACGCGGGTTCGTGCCCCGGTCCGGGAGGATCCCACGTGCCGCGTAGCGGCTCGGCCCGTGGGCCATGGCCGCTGAGCCTGTGCGTCCAGAGCCTGTGCTCCGGGAGAGGCCACGGCAGTGAGAGGCCCGCGTACAGAAAAAAAAAATACAAATGCCTTCTTTGAAGTTGTATTATGAATTATGTGAACCTGTTATTTCAATGTTTACTTGAATTCATATAATTAAGAAATAACTCCATTGTAACAGCTGGGTTGATATGTAAATTTTCTTGATATGAGATGTGTAAAGTGATGAGTGCTACCTTGCTCACCCTCATCTGTATTCCTTTTTTTAAATTTTTAAAAATGTTTTATTGAAGTATAATTGATTTACAACATTGTGTAAATGCAGCAAAGTGTAATCACAGCAAAGTGATTCAGTTTCATATATATATATATATATATATATATATACACACACACACATATATATGTGTGTATATATATATATATATATATATATTCTTTTTCAGATTCTTTTCCCTTATAGGTTACTATAAAATACTGAATATAGTTCCCTGTGCTATATGGTAGGTCCTTGTTGATTATCTATTTTATATCACCTCTATTCCGTTAACTTAGGACTGCAATATTAGAAAACGACCATTTTTTCATGTACTGGCTCTGTATTAATTTCCTAGGATTGCCATAATAAAGTACCACAGACTGGGTAGCTTAAACATCAGAAATTTAAGTGCCACAAGCTAGAAGTCCACGATCAAGGTGTCAGCAGGGCCATTTCCCCTTCTGAAGGTACTAGGGCAGGACCTGTTGCAAGACCTCTCTCCTAGCTGTTGGTACATCCTTGGCTTGTGGCAGTGTAACTCCTATCTTCCCAGGGCATTCTTCCTGTGTGCACCTCTCAAATTTCCCCTTTTTATAAAGACCCAATCATATTAGATCAGCAGCCCACCCTACTGCAGTAAGACTTCCTCTCAACCAATCATATCTGTAATGACCCTGTTTCCAAAGAAGGTCACATTCTGAGGTACTGGGGATTAAGACTTCAACATATGAATTTGGGGAGGATACAATTCAACCTATAACAGACACGAAATGGTCACATACAGGCAACTTATACACACACCTATAGTACAGTATCTAAGTGTAGCCTCCCCGCAGAGATGAGCTTAGTAGACGAGAGTCCATCACGATACCTTCAGTTCTGTTGAATATACCATTGCGTACAGGTCATAATAGAGCTGATATTTGCAGAGCATTGGCTATCTCGAAGCTCTTGCTAGCATCCATACATTAGTTTATGCATTATTTCCATTCCATTGACTTTCTCTGGATACTGAGCATTACATCTCACTAAGTGGCTCAGAATTCCTCTAAAGCTCAACTTAGGTCATCTAATAGTTATTTTCCATCAGATAAACGATTGAAATGTCATACATACGATAGCATCTCATAAAACTAACCCTAGGTCTTAAGAGAATGGCCACATAGGTATCCTTTCAATGGTACAGTTCTGGTGTGGTGTCTGCAGGCAGTGTTGAAAGTCTAAGATTGAAGTGGTCAAGTGTGTGTGTGTGTGTGTGTGTGTGTGTGTGTGTGTGTGTGTGTATTCTCACTACTTACATATTAAATATGTATTCTCTGTATGCACACACATATATATGTAGAGAGAGAGAAAGAGACGGATATAGACATATAATCTCTATATATACATATATGGAGAGGAAGGGGTCACCATAAAGTTACTTTGTCCCATATGCTCCATCTACAAAATGCCAACCTACCCCATCACATCCTCACACACCCCTCTGAAACTCAGAGACTTTATAGACAACAGTTTTTCAATAATGGGGGAAATAACCGGAGCCAAAGTGCAACCTGTTCACTGACCCCACCAGCAGAGCCATTGCCTCAGGTCAACACAAACAACACAGCCAGTTCTTCAGAACCTTAAGAACAGAGGGAAGGGCCCTTTCTGTCTTGAATTACTCTGTGGCTGGGACTCCTAACAGTATCTTTCTATGAATTTTGGATCTTGAAAGTGTACATGGACAAACTTCAAGTTTCCTTCCTCAGCTTCCTATGCAAGAGGAAGTTTCCTTGCAGCCCCCTGTCTGCCCACCACCACACACATATATACCCATTTGCACAACTTCTTCTGGAAAAGATCAGTGATCAGGGCTTCCCTGTGGCACAGTGGTTGAGAGTCCGCCTGCCGATGCAGGGGACACAGGTTCGTGCCCCGGTCCGGGAAGATCCCACATGCCGCGGAGCGGCTGGGCCCGTGAGCCATGGCCGCTGAGCCTGCGCATCCGGACCCTGTGCTCCGCAACGGGAGAGGCCACAACAGTGAGAGGCCCGCGTACTGCAACCCTCTAACTTCACTACCCCTTGGGTGGTCCCGAAACTGGTAGTTACCGCTCATGGGGGAAATGCCTGAAGGCTGATCTGAGGCTCTGTGATAAACAAAGGCAGTAGGCCTGGTGGCTACCCAGTTAAGTATCTGTCTTTCGGCAAAAACAAGCCAAAGCTATAGACTCAATATATGGCAACTTAAGTCCCAGTCCAAAAGACAGGTTTTCAGATACACGGAATGAAAGGGAATGGAGTAATATTTACCTTTTGGTTTTTTTAAGCAAGGAAATATCATTGAAAGGTGAATAAGGAAATGAATGAATGAATGACCTCTTTGGTTGCCCTGGTTATTATTCCCTGTTTATTTACTTTGCCTAAAGGAGGATGTTTTAAATACTTTTTTTTTTACTTCCAATTCATAAACTAGTAATTAGAGGAGTCAATTTATTTTCCGTTCACTGCAGCAACATTTAAGTTCCGAAGCTAATCTTTTTTTCTTTTTATTTGCGGTATGCGGGCCTCCCACTGCTGTGGCTTCTCCCGTTGCGGAGCACAGGCTCCGGACGTACAAGCTCAGTGGCCATGGCCCACGGGCCCAGCCGCTCCGCGGCATGCGGGATCCTCCCGGACCAGGGCACGAACCTGCGCCCCCCGCACCGGCAGGCGGACTCTCAACCGATGCGCCACCAGGGAAGCCCCCGAAACTAATCTTTTTAGTGTTAGTGTTTATGCTACCTTGCTTTTTGTTCCGATATCCGAAAAGCACGCAATTTTCCTTAAATACATTAAATTTGCATATTGTAGCTATTCTATTTTTTGCCATTAAGAAAGGATTTTTTTTCCTGTTGAGCGCTTTGGTCATTTTGATTTTTTCTCTGTTAATATTGAAACTGCAAGGAATTCATGCCCAAGCCTTGTTCACTTGGAATGCAGGCTTACAGATAAGGCTTATAGTAGAAGGTGTCATTTTAAGCCTCTTTCCATGTAACATACTAACAAAAAGAAGGCTTTGCTAAGAAAATGTCATTTGTTAATAGCTTAGTATATGTATTATAACTGTGTCAGTGCTTACCTGGGTTCTGTATATTGTAGATAGTATAAGGATACGTGTTTAAGGATTTTTATCATCCGTTCCCTAGAATATATTCTTCTTGGAAAGGGGATTATTTTCATTAAACCACACCGTTGAAGGGGATTTTTAAATTTCCCAGTGTCATAATCTTTTTGAGGCTTAAAAAAAGTCTTTTTTTTCCTTCATCTTATCTACATAGTGGCCTCTCTTTGGCACCTCTGTGAACTACCCTTTCCTGCCTTTTCCATTTTTTTTATTCTCGATAAGGAAAACTCTTTTCTTAATGGACTGCTTTGCATACATCAGGGATTTCAGCTGTTAGATTGTGTGAAAAATGAAGCAGGAGACATCAGATGGTGTGATGACTAGAACTGTTAACACAGTAAATACCAGGAAGGCTGAAGTGTGAGCTAAAGCAGCTGGGGGGTGGGGGGCTGGGTGGAAAAGATGAGAGACACAGCTGGGAGAACCAGCAAGAAAAAATGGCCAGAAAACATGGGGGAGCTTAGCAAGAGAAGTGCAGCCCGAGGGAAATAAGAATGTAGGAGAAGGAAGCGTCATAAGTTATGTTTTCCGATACTGCACAGTATACCTTAGCCCATATACATTGTCCTCAGCTACTCCTTTCATTGCTGTACCATTATGCATATTTAGTATGTAGTTTTCTTGGACAATTACTGTCAAAGGCTGAATATTGAAATTTTAATGGAAGTATATGTCTTTGCTTTGAGGTTGATCTCTGTTATACTGACAATTTATGAAACCCATCATAGAATTCAGAAGGATTAATAACAAATAGCATATACTTGTTTAGAGATATATTTGATTTTTTTTAACCAGAGGGTATCACATTGCTAACATTTAACATTTGGACAAATAGGGGGTGTGTATAATGAGCTCGATTGATAACTGGTTTGGTAAGTATATCCAGAGGGAACTGATTAATAAATCGCTTTCTTCCTGGAAAAAGGTTTCTGGTATTTGAACCTAATCCTATTCTAGTCAACATGAGGACTCATTTGGGTAAAACACTATAAGTGCGTGGCCGCAAACTGGGAGAGGTGGCTAATGTAATAACAAATGAAGGAAACAGAATTCGATAACAACTTGACATTTAAAGCAATGACCCACATCTAAGACGCAGACATGGAACAGGGGTGACAAGAGCAGCTCACCACCACCACCAATTAAATTGCAAAAAGGCAGTAAAGAGAGATGTGGCTTAGCAGCATCATAGATGAAACAAATTTAGGTTTTGTGTGAATCAAGTAAAAGATTCATAGATGCCCACAGTATAATGTAGCTGGTGAGAAAAGCTTCGGTGATCTTAGGCTTTCTAAATAAAAGTGTAGCATCTGAACTGACTCAAGTACAAGCTCCTCTTCCCGGATGCAGTGTTACTTCATCTGGAGAACTGCCTTCAAGCTTAGTCATTTAGAAGAGAACACCAGCAAATGAAAGTGTCAGCCCCCAGCATGTCTCCTCCTACCTTCCCTGTTTCCTCCCCACTTGGTCCTCTTGCATGCACTGTCTCGCCCTCCTCAGATCTGAATTCAGTTCTCACTAAAGCAGGAAATACTAAGATGTTTAATCCTTAAACCCGCAGTGCTGCAGGGCATACCAGTCGTCATGTTCTCTCTGTGCCTCGCCCATAATCATCTTGCTCAATGCTTGTCTGAGTGTGTTTGTTGAATTTTGATCTCCCATGCTGAGAATGGTATTGCCCTGAGACTCACTCCTTGACCTTCCAAGTTTCAGTTCTTTGTCTTCCTGTGTATTACGTGTCTGGGACTCAGTGTCTACTTTGGGTACCACGGTCTATCTCGGTCTCGCCAGGAGGTCTTCTAGAGAAGTGTGCCTCTTACCCAGGGATCCTGCCCCGTGGCCAGATTCTGTAGCTATGACTGGACCTCCAGGACAGTAGTGGACCACCTTCCTGACTTGCCCAGCTTTTTGCTCCCTGGTGATAGCTCTGCCCTCCCTATGATAGCTGGGCCCTGAGAATTCCCCTACCAACCATCACCAAAACCCAGATAAGGACTATTTCCTAAATCAGATCAAGGTTGCCTTGTCCATTGGATGTTGTGTTTGGTCCCTAGATTGGGCTTTGGAGCTGGATTGGGCTCTCAACATGCTCTGCTCTCCTGAGCAGGCCTGGCCAGGACTCATCTCCCTTCTCCATATAGCCTTTGTGCTCTTTTGAGTCATAGTAGGTGGTACTCAAAACTATACTCTTTGAAATGGAGAAGGGGACACTAAAAGGCAGCAGAAGAGGGACCTCTTTAAATACGTATCTTCAGGTATTTCAAAGGTTGCCATATAGGGAAAGTACTGGACTTGTTCTGCATAGCCCTGGATATCAGAACCAGGACGCCAACTAAGGTTGCAGCCACTAAGCCTTCCTTACTGCTAGCTCAAACCTAGCAGTGCTTCCAAGAGGTAGAAAGGGATTCCTTCTGGGAGCCTTTCCTTATGGGAGGGAATCTGGCATAGGCTGGAATAGCAGGTCTAAGTTTCGTTTATTGGTTTATTTCCACTACAGCCTGGATAAGGATAGTATTTACTTGGCTGGCATTTGCACGCATGATATATTGCCATGGTAATATGTCTATCATGAGCGACCTGCAATCCTACTCCTTTCTCTGTCTTCAGGGACCGCAACTGAGAGTGGCTTTATTGTAGCAATATCCTCGCGTCTGCTCTGATTTTTTAAAAGTTACTCAATCAGCGAATAAATATTGAGTGATTATTATATCTTAGGCACTGTGATTCATTCATCACTCAGTACTTTTAACTGCTACATTTAGCCAAGTATTTTTGACATTGCACTCATGAACTGGATGTTCCAGACATTGTAGAAAGGGTTCAAGTATCAAGTGATGTTGATTTATAGCTCACCTTTAAATTTCTTTTAAATTTAAGAATTACTCATTGAGCTCCTTGAGTCTAGTCTCCTACTGAGTAGATGTCTAGCCTCTCAAACATGAATTTGGATTCATGTTTCTTAAGTCTGTGCTACCAGCTCCCAGTATTTATCTACACAGATAGCAGGGAGGTTTGCTGTCAATGTCATCACTACTTCCTTAGGAGGGACTGTAGGGCATAGTTTTGAAGAAATGCTCCTCCCCCTAAACTTCCCCTCAGCAATGGCAGCTGGGGCTTGGGCCCATGCCATCTGTCAGGTGCATAGTCTCAGTGGCCCAGAAATAGAATTCTATTTCAGATCCTCTGAGAGGCTTTAGCCAGAACAAGCCTTCAGGTTAGTAGGCAAGAAGCATCATGAATTACTGGAGTTTGTTTGTTGGAGGCTCTTATGATCCATGTTAAGAAGCTGGTAAGAGTCCTCATGAGAACTGTCAGTGAAATCGGTATAGAAGAAGCAGTGCTAAGATTGGCCTTCTACTACTGACTTAGTGTATGCAGGGTAGGGGGCCAGTCACATTTGATTAGATACCTGGTTTCAGAAGTCCAAACTTCCATTCAGTGGGAAAAGAAGTCAGCATTGAAAGCATAGGATTGCTACTTGATTGGCTCAATCATCGTTTGCAGTAATTAACTGCTGTCCACACTCAGAGATAGTCATGAGGATGAGAGAGGACCTGAAGGAATATTGGTCCATGCAGAATTATACTCAGGTTGTCTCAGTCAGACTATGATAGTTTTCAGTGGAGCCAGGAGACCCTTCCTCAGTACAGCAACTCCAGTGATTCCAGCTACAATTATACTTGGGTTTGCCATACTTATTTCAGATTGATCTAGAAAATGACTGACATTGTAATGTCCACATTCCTTAGAATATTGTTTTGGTAACACCTTTATTGGGATATAATTCACATCCCACTTAAAGTGTACAATTTAGTGGTTTTTAGTATATTCACAGAGCTGTGCAGCTATCACCACAATCAATTTTAGAACATTCGAGTTACATCAAAGAGGAAGCACACAACTCTTAGCTATCATCCGCATGACGATCATTCCCCAGCCCTAAGCAACCTATATATTTGCCCATTTTGGACATTTCATGTAAATGGAATCAGATAATATGTGGGGTTTTTTTGTGACTGACATTTCACTTAGCATGTTTTCGAAGTTCGGCTGTGTTTTAGCATGTGTCGGTACTTCATTTCATTTTATGGTCAAACACTATTCTTTCATATGGATATACTACGCTGTGTTTATTCATTCACCAGTTCATGGACATTGCTACTGTTTCCATTCTGGGGCTATTATGGATAATGCTGCTATGAACATCCACATACAAGTTTTGTGTGGACTTAATGTTTTCATTTCTCTCGGTATATACCTAGGAGTGGAATTACTGGGTAAAATCACTCGATGTTTCACTTTTTGAGGAACAACCAGGCTGTTTTCAAAGTGGCTGTACCATTTTACATCCCCATCAGCCAGGT
This sequence comes from Phocoena phocoena, assembly GCF_963924675.1. Classification (NCBI taxonomy): domain Eukaryota; kingdom Metazoa; phylum Chordata; class Mammalia; order Artiodactyla; family Phocoenidae; genus Phocoena; species Phocoena phocoena. Next base: position 24,561,390 of record NC_089235.1, on the reverse strand, counting down.
ACGAGTGTTCTGATTTCTCCACATCCTCGCCAACACTTGCTACTATCTTAGATTTGTCAATTATAGTCATCCTAGTGGGTATGAAGTGATATCTCATTGTGGTTTTGATTTGCATTTCCTTGATGAGGCATCTTTTCATGTGCTTATTTGGCGAAATGTCTATTCAAATCTTTTGCCTGTTTTTGGTTGCGTTGTCTTTCCATTACTGAGTTATAAGAGTTCCTTGCATATTCTAGATAAAAGTCCTGTATCAGATACGATTTACACCTGTATTTTTTCATTCCTTGGGTTGTCTTTTCACCTTCTTGATAGTATCCTTTAAAACATAAAAATGTTTTTAATTTTGATGAAACTTAAATTACCTATTTTTCTTTTATTACTTGTGCTTTTGAAAGTATTACATCTAAAACACCAGTGCCAAATCTGAACTTACGAAGATTTACCCCTATGTCTTCTTCTAAGAGTTTTGTAGTTTTAGTTCTTAAATTTAGGCATTTGATTCATGTTTGAGTTAACTTTTTCATACAGTCTGAGCTGCGGATCCAACTCCATTCTTTGGCTATCAGTTGCCCCATAATCCTTTGCTGAAAAGACTATTCTTTCCCCATTGAATAGTCTTGGCACCTTTGTCAAAAAATCAATTGGCCATAGATATATGGGTTTATTTTTGGGTGCTGAATTCTCTTCCACTGATCTAGATGTCTACCCTATGCTGGTACCACACTGTCTTGATTACCTTGTTTCCTTGGAATAAAAACATAACTCGCGAAATTCATGTTCTGAAAATGCAAAATTATGCACCACTTTTATGTTATTAAATTAGCTGTCAAATAATATGTTCAGTTTTAAAATCAGACTCTTTACTCCTGTCTAGTAATACAGATAGTATGTGCAAACATGTTATTTCCCATACATATTAATAAGATTTGGCATTTTAAGAAAAATGTTTATCCTTTTCATTTTATTTTTTTACTGTAGCAATTTGCTTTAGATAGTAAATCTTTCTCACATCTCTAACGAATTCAAGAGAGTTCTCTGGGATTGACAATGATAACATGGGGAAGTGGAGAGGTTTGGAATCCACATCTAAATATATCTGTATGGCAGGAGTTCAGGAGGAGGTTTGATTTGAAATCTAATGAAAGACAGAAAGATGGCTTGAGAAGGGCTCTTGTCTGTCAAGCCCTTCACCCAGAGAAACCCTGCTCTCTTAGTTTGCATGACTGACAAAGACTCGGAGTCGAGTTGGAGAAAGACTGCCCGTGACTATGTGTCTTGTTCTAATCTTTTTAGACTTATTTTTTAAAAGGAAAATAATAATGTCGCTGAATGCAGTGGCAAACAAAAGGCGGCCATGTCTCACTTGGTAACTGTCAGGGAAACAATTGATGTACCTAAAGATAATATAAATAATCTGCTGATTCTGCTATGGAAGAAAGCAACACTCAGTCTAAGAGATCATATGTGGTCCTAATAAAAGAATATCACTAGATGCAAATCTAGAAGGCTGGTGTTCTATTCAGTTTTTTATATTGTAAATCAGGAATTAATATCTCAGTCTGTAAAATACTGCATGGTTCTGAATCTTAGACAACATCCAGGATATTCTCCTTGTAGATTCATTTATTTATTCATTTCATCCTTCTGCCCTTCTCCCTTCGTCACTGTACTTTTCATGGTATCTTATGTATAAGAGAGGTTCAGTACAGGAGATGTAGATTAGAGGATGGGAAGAGAATTGGAGAGGAGAGGGGGATGGAGAAAAAGCAGGGCACCAGACACAGAGCAGAAAAACAGATGGGCGATCAACTGAAGTCCTTCCTGTGGTCTCCTCTATTCCCGCACATCTTCCCCATTTCCACAGTGGAACGGATGAAGGAACCACTCAGGATTAGATCGGTGTGCCATTCGGGCCACACTGTTCGTGCTGCATCAACGATACTGTTGTTTGTAAGACATTTTCACAATTAAATCACAGCTTACCTTACCTCGAAGCGTACTCTTTTCAGATAAATCACTTGTTTTATTCTCAAATTCAGACAACAGTTATTTGAATTTTAGTATCACTACAATAACACATAGATTTCTTTGTCATAAAACTAGGAAAAATAGGGAGAGAGCAAGTAAACTGATGTGTATTTGATTAGACATTGACTTGGCTGCTATTTCGGAGAAATTTTTTTATTCATTCACTACTATGTGTAGTTTTTCCTCTACTTTGTAGTTTGCTTTGTTCAGTGTTTGGCATAAATGTGCCAGCATTTTTACAGTGAACTGGACCAGTATCTGTCACAGTCTCTATCCATCTGTCTTTTTTTTTTTTTTCCCTAACTTTTTTCTCTTTGGTTATAGGCCAAGAAGGAAGGGAGAACATTCACCACCACAACGTTTCAAAGGGAATACATTGCCAGCATTTTGAATACTTATTTGGACAAACCTTTCTTCAAGGTAAATATTACCATTGTACCAGTGATGGGGGCACATCATTAGGATTTGCAGATTGCAGCGGTAGTGCACAAAGGCTTAATTGTTTAGTCTGGTACAAACCTAGAGTGATAGGAGAGAAAGAAGGAGAGGGAGCCGGAGGGAAGAAAATAGCACTGTTGGGATATCCTGCAGTCTCTTCTAAATGTGTTACCAGGAGAATGCCGTCAGAATCTGGGAGCCCACTGAGCTGGACTCAAAATGTGTGGGAAAAAGGGGAGAAAGGGGAATCTGTATTTTTTTCTTCGTGTCAGTGTCTCTCAGATATTCATGAAAACAAAAGGCAGTGTGGTCTAATTGTAAAAATAGCATTTCTCTTTTATGAGGAAAGAGTTGGGAAATTCCTTTTAGGGGTTAAAATAAGATATATGTTGTATTCACATCACAAGGGGGAAAAAACCTGAATCATAGTATTTTACACCAACTGAGACTTACGAATATGGGAGAGTTTAAAAGAAATCTGTGTTCTTCTTTTATGAAAATACCTACTAAGTAAATCTTTCATTGGCTGTTGATAAATGCTTCATGAATGATGTCCTTTTTTGGAACATTATATTCGCGATGCCTCTTTTGGGGGAAGGGGAAGGTGTGTGTGTGTGTGTGTGTGTGTGTGTGTGTGTGTGTGTGTGTGTGTGTGTATGTATGTGTGTATGAGACAGAGAGACAGAGACAGAGAGAGAATAAATATGAGACAGACACCAAAGAGAAATCTGTCAGCATCATACTGGATGTTTCAGAGAAGTAACTCCAGGCATTTTCTTTATGAATCGTGAGCTTGGCGAGAATAAAGATCTTCACAGAAGCAGCTGAATTCCTAGTCAGCTCCATCACTCATGAATTAGCTGTCAATATTTTAACACAAAATGCTGTGTCATTTTTATGAAGTTCCCCTGTTGCTGCTCAGTCTGTAGCTAAAAGCTGTTTTCACCAGGCCCTGAAGTTATAGTGGATGAACTGCCTCCTTCCTTCGAGAAAGATATTTGTGTGCACTCACACACAGAAATGCAAAAATCTACCATCCAATTTCAAAGAAAATACACTTGTCAACTTTCTCTGTTTAGCAGTTGATATAGAGTTGACAGTACTTGGTCCTGAGCTGGCCAGAATGCAGTTCCAGATTGGCAGGGGGAGAAGAATGTTCTCCTCCCCAGTCTTCATCCTGCCTGTTCTCTTCTGAAGGGGTTGGTTCGGGAAAGTGGAGGCGGTACATTAGAGGAGAATTTTGTGATACTATTCATTCTCTGTTCTGACAGAGAAGACATTGTTTATTCACTGGAATAGGCTTGGCAGGAATCTGTGCTGTGCATACAGAATGGAAACATCGCAGAGCAGCGGGGAATCTCAAAATCCTAAGCAGTGGATCAGCTTAGAGCTTTTTTAAAAAATATATTCTAATAGCCTCCATGACTGTCGATGCAAGTCATAATTTGGGGAGACCGTGTTCCTTGAAGTAATTGTTTGCTTCACTGTTGCATTATGCATGTCTCACACGGAAAAAGTCCTTAAGAGAGCAGCCTGCCTGCCGCAATACCGCAGTAACAAAAATTAAAATCATGAAAGGTGAGAGATACGTTCTAAACGCACTAGACCTGCTTTGAGATTGCTCCCTACATATAAGCATTCAGGTGTCGGTATCAACGAAAAATAACCCGTGCATGTCATCGGATGATTCACAGAAACAAGTGGGAGCTGCCTGAGATAAGAGAAAAAAAAGACACATTAAAAGATGTGCCTTGGGGTAAGAAGTGCCCCGCCAGAGACAGTGTGAGAGGGCGCCATGCATAGAATGTTCCAGAACTTTAAAGGCAACAACTGTAAAAGCCAAGGTTCAAAGCAGTGTGCAAACCCTGCAGTGGCCTGGGGTTTGTGCTTCTTAAAAGCTCTGCGTTTATCCCACTCCGCCACTTCCCTGAGCACAGCGCCAGGTGTCTGGGACTCGGGGTGTGTGTGTGTGTGTGTGTGTGTGTGTGCATTTGTGTTTCTCACCAGAGCAGATAAAGGTGTTGCCAGGCTGCAGGCTGCCATGTTCACAGACACAGCACGTGAGCTGATCCAGGGGAGCCCTGAGAGCAAGTGTGCCCAGCCACCCCAAGCCAAGTTCACCAGCCCCTGTCCTTATGCTCAGAGAGAGATGTGTCATATTCCCCAATCTTGGCTGGTATTTGTGAGATCTCCCTGCATCTCTTTTTACAAGAACTATATGATATAAATTCTGACATTTCTAAAATCACAGTTATGATGACGTCAGTATACAGTCAGCTATTAGATGATAGCAAACCAGTCTCAGCTTTTTATGTAACTTATATAAGGATTAGTCTTATACACCTAATGAAGATCTTTTATTCTACAACTTAGGACATTATTTATGTACATTACCTGCTTTGTTTTTTCTTTTCAAGAAATGTACATTTCCTTAAGACATATTTGACAATCTTTATAAATATATATTTATTAACCTTTTAAAAATATATAAAATATATTTATATGATGCTAGTTTCAAGTAAATACCAATGACATCAAGAAAAATTAATCAAGATTTACCGAACTATTTCCCTCTATTGTGCCAATCTTTTGGGCACATTTATTTTGTCTGTTTTAAAGCTAGTTTTATTTTATTATTTTTAACAACTGAGGTAAGGACTATGAAGGGAGGTGAGGCAGAGGCAGGACCAGCCCCTACTGCTCCTGCCAGGGGCTCCTGGGAGGCGCTGCCCGTGAAGCAGGACGGGAGAGCCCTGAGAGACGCAGTTTGCAGGGCAGTTGCTGGCCCACCTGTGATTCTGGCAGCCCTGCCTCTTGTTCTGTCTCCATATTTCCGTTCTGCTGGAATCTCTGGTAACTGTGCACGAGGCCTGATCATTAGTGTGTGCAAGTAACAGCCAGGCTCTCCATCACAGGCTACCCCAGCCCGCCAGAAAGTCAGCATGTGCACCTCTGGAAGCAGCACTGCCAAGCCTGGCCTCATTTGTATCCTTGTAATTAGTCAGGCCTGGCTGTCTCAAAACGAGGAGCGCGACGGTCTTGTTTTCACCGATGTTGTGTGTCATCTTTGTCTATTACGAAAGGAGACATATACCAATAGAGGGAAATTGGAGTAAACATAATGGTACTATCCTATTTAACCAACACATATTGCATGTACAGTGAGGCAAGCACTGGTGGCAGCACTTTGCAAATATTAAATCATTTAATCCGCCAGACTGCTCTACTACTACTATTATGATTATTCCCATTTTACTGAAAAGGAAGCTGAAGCTCAGAGAGGGTGAGTAACTTGTCCAAAGTCCCACAGGCGGTGAGGGCAGAGAACACAGCAGCAGTGCCACCTGTACCGGAGTCTTGGCCTTAGGGTTCCGTGTGCCCGCCCCCCAAGGTGGCCACTGTGCCACAGCAGATCTTGCTGAACTGTCACATCCCTCTGGGGTCTATAAACACACCTGCCAGTCTGCAGAGGTACACACGATGTGTGACATTGCTGGGTTTGGAGCTGTACACCCTCTGTCTCTTGGTGTTTATGTCAGTGGAAGAAGGATTTGTAACCACTGTCCTTCCAGAATTCAAAGTGGGTACGGATTAATGCTGCATGGGAAACCCAGGCTTCCAGGCCCCGCCCCCCGGGGCTGTCAGGTGAGCTGTACGGCACAGCATCACTCAGCAGCACTGGGGCAAAGGCCAAGGGTGGTTGCCATCCCTCTTCTTCTGCACTTTTTCACTAGGTCCTGTACCTTGACGGATGGTGGCTCTGAGGGCAGCAGTGTTGCTGGACTTGACAACATTGAGAGAAGCCACTATTCAGGCTGGTGTGTCAATGACTTGGACGTTTGACCGTTCCTCTCTGTCACCTGCCATGGGGAGTTAGATAGCAGCCTTGCCTGGCCTTAATCCTGACCTCCCCAAAGCATGTTCTGAGGTGTGTTAAGGGGTGCAGCTCTCCACGGTACTCCTAGAAAAGAAAAGAAAGAAAAGTTTTTATTTATGATCAGATATATTTGACAGATGTGGTTTAAACAAAAATTGATCTACTTACTGCAGGTTTCTCAGAATTTTCTTCTGTCCCTCCAAAGCAAGATGTAGAAGGCAGAATTTCCTAAATTTCTTATTCTCTCAGGTAGGGAGAAACATCTAGCGACATCCCTTGGGTGGAGGAGAGACAAGAAAGCCCAGTGTCACAGGAGGTAATCAGGTATTAAGGAAAGACCAATATGCTACATTTGGGATTCCAAAATTCTAGCCCACCTTTAAATATGGAGGATAGAATGGGGTTATCTCTAAGTTCTTTTCGTCTTTATCAGCTGGGAACTTTGTTTATATTCTCCAAAAGGGCTTTCAAGGGTTAGACACAATATACAGCACATCAAGACAGAGTAAGTTTTAAAAAGGTAGGGGTAAAATGAGGCACAAGGAACAGAAGGCAGGAAAGGTGGGGGAAGGAGGGAGATTAGTGCACACAATGAATTCTGCAGGAGCCTTCATGGTTGATCTGAAAGAACGGAACATTGTTCTGTGTTTTCTAATGAACAGTTTTTAAAGAACTATGATCACAGATTCATGATTAACAGGGCCCTAAGCGAGGAACAAACAGATTTTCGCCGGAGAGACAACTATTCCCAGTTTTGAGATCAAAATTTTTCCATGGTTTTTTAAAATCTGTGGCGTTTTTTTGTCTCTGTCACAGGCTGGTACCAAAGAGATTTGGAACCTCCACAGACGTGCTTCAGAGGTAGCTGTGGGTACCTTGCCTCATTTATTTATTTATTTATTTATTTATTTATTTATTTATTTATTTATTTTTCGGTATGTGGGTCTCTCACTGTTGTGGCCTCTCCCTTTGCGGAGCACAGGCTCCGGACGCGCAGGCTCAGTGGCCATGGCTCACGGGCCTAGCTGCTCCGTGGCATGCGGGATCTTCCTGGACCGGGGCACGAACCTGTGTCCCTTGCATCGGCAGGTGGACTCTCAACCACTGCGCCACCAGGGAAGCTCTCACCTCATTTATTAAACATTACACTTTGCAGAGACCAGCTGTGCTTTGGTGTACATGGGTATGTCTGGGTTCTGACTCCCTGGACTCTGGAGTCTTTTCCAGAACCCAGAGAGCTGTGTGATGGAGGCCCAGGGTTTGAGGGATCGCACTTCTGGGATGGACACATTTGTGTGATCTTTGTATGTGGTCATCACATTCACTCTGTATTTCTAGGATCCTCATCCGTCTTCCTCATCCGTCTCTAACTTTTTACCATTTGTCATAGCCTGGATTAGGGTTTCCCAGTAGCCACTTGACAAAATCACTGGGAGTCAAAGGTGTCCCAGGGGTTTCACATTGTCCAGGGTGGTAAAGGTTCAAATCCAAGTTCTATTTTTAAAGTATTCGTAAATATCACAGACAGAAACCAAACTTATGGTTGCCAAAGGTGAAAGCGGAGGGGGGGAATAAGTTAGGAGACTGGGATTAACATATACACACTAATATATATAAAATAGATAACCAACAAGGACCTACTGTATGGCACAGGGAACTATAATCAACATCTTGTAATAACCTATAATGAGAAAGAATCTGAAAAAAGAAAATATACGTATATATTTAGTACATGTATAACTAAATCACTTTGATGTACACCTGAAACTGACACAACACTGTAAATCAACTATATTTCAATAAAAGTTAAAATTTTAAAAAGAAAGTATTAGTAAAAGTGATTACATAAATATTTTTAAAGAACATAATACTGTTTGAGGACCTCTTAAGAGTATACAAAGCCATCAGTGACAGTCAGATGAGCAAACACGCTTATGACTCATGTGAACACTGCAGGCTCCCATGGAGGTTTTAGTTTTAATTAGTCATAGATTGTTACCTTATACATATCATGGATAGCTGATTTGTGAGACAATAAGCTTAAGAAGCATTGATATGATGTTATAAGCTGCAGTCATCTGGTCAAAATTCTTATATACTTTTCATAGTGTTGATGATGTTTTATTTCCTAAACTGGGTAGTGGTTACATGGGTGTTTATTGAATTATACTTTCTGTAAATCTTAAATATCTTAATATATTTGGTAGGTTTTATATTAGCCTATTAGGATATCTGTCTGGTATAAAATTCAATGTTAAAAAAAGAGAAGTAGGGACAATTATATACAATTTGGCTTTTTATTTATCAGAAATAAACGTCATTCATACCCTTAATATATGTGTCCTCACACTCCTCCTGATAAGCTACCAAAACAGTCAAATCAAATCAAATATATATTAATTGCAGAGAAATGCTTACAAACTGCAACCTAAAACTTTTTGTCTTATTGTTTTATAAGTAAACACAAAATTATCATAGCTTGATTATTTTTGTTCAAAATGTATGATACCCAGACATATATTAATGGAAACAATTATTTTCTATTTTGATATCAGAATATATTCAATATAGTTTAAAACTTATATATTTGGTTCCCAAATCAATCATACACCAGTGTGCCTTTTCAAAAATCTGTCTGCAAGTCATGTATCTTATGAGGTAATGAAGATAAAGTTCATTAAATAGCATATCATTTATTAAGTAGGAAAAAGTCAAAATAGGATTATTAAAATTTATATTTAAATGACTATGATATTATAATCTTTAATAATAACTTACCTAAAATCAAGTAATTTGGGACTTCCCTGGCGGTCCACTGGTTAAGTCTTCACCTTCCAATGCAGGGGGTGCGGGTTCAGTCCCTGGTGGGAGAGCTAAGATCCCACATGCCTCGCTGCCAAAAAACCAAAACATAAAACAGAAGCAATATTGTAACAAATTCAAAAAAGACTTTACAAAACATGGTCCACCTCAAAAAAAATCTTTTAATTTTCCTTAAGTCACTTCTTTCTTATATACCATAAAATGTTTAAATAATTAAAATATCTCCCATAGAGGTTTGCAAAAGTGTCACTATGCAAGTCAAAACAGGTGAAAAAGCCTTTAATGAAGCCAGGAAAAGAGGTTGCAATAATTATTTGTAGTCAGTTTAAAGAGATTCTAGCCATTCTCCAGTAAACGACTGGTAATATGAGATCTAGTGATTTGCAGAAGGAAGATGAAAATCCAGTGGTATCGTCAGTTGATTAGAAGAAAATGTGAATCCACTCTTGGCCGCCTGCCTTGCTCCGTCCACATCAAATGAGCATCTCCTGTAGTTTCCTGTCGCATCTCTCAGTGAAAAGCAGCAATTATGGGCTTCCCTGGTGGCGCAGTGGTTGAGAGTCCGCCTGCCGATGCAGGGGACACGGGTTCGTGCCCCGGTCCCGGAGGATCTCACATACCGCGGAAAAAAAAAAAAAAAAAAAGAAGCAATTACCTCTTCAAATGAGTACTAACCTCAAATGTGCTATACAAATCCCTTTACTATTTATGTCCTCTTTACTTATTGCAAGATATATATAGATACATGTACTATTTTGAAATATTAATCATAAATCAATGGCATTTTCCCTATTTATTATTCTTTTTATAACAAAGGATGCTTTCTTCCCAAGAGTCCTGTTTTTCTTAATCAGGTAAAATTTCTTAGAGTTTAATTTTCCTTGTGTTCTTGGACATTGAGGCATTATTTGTACCATCTTGTTTGGTGAGCTTATTAGTTTTCATGTTATGACTTCACTATTAACTTATTTTTATTACAGTAAATACATTTTGCATCTATTATATCCAAATGAAGTTAACGAATTTCAAAATGATTTAAATCATCATTATTCTCCAACAATATTCATGTTGCTTGGCTGTTCTAATTGTTTATTTAAAAATCCACTTCTCATGAGAGTAACTACTCTTCAATAAAACTTCAATAAAATTCTGAAGAAGAATTTCAGTGGATATGATGTAAGGAAAAATAAATATACATAAATGAAGTATCTTTGCCATTTAATCGATGTACGCTACAACATTTCTCTGAATTGTAACTAGCTTTCATTTTCAAACTTTGGGAGAATGAGTCATTTGTAGGAGGAAGTTATTGCTAAAGAACTATGTTTGGCAACTTGAAGAACATTTTTAGCACTCGGATTTCCCTATTTATAGTACAGCATCAGGCAGAGTAAAATGTTTGGCATTTCTATAAGGGATGCAAAGTCTTTAACATTCTCTGTTGTGATCTAACAATTCATTTCAGAGTAAGATGAATGAGTCTTGTTTGGAAAACGTTTTCTACAAATATTGGCAAGGAAACTGTGACTGCATTTCTGTGGATTTTAAAAATGCAGACTCCCCTAAATTAAGTGATGATAAATTACACAATATTACTTCTTTCTTCTGCATTGCTATAGTTCAATGTGAAGTGCCTTTTATTACTCTGAACTGTCACGCTCCTCTGCCCCATTCCTTGCTTTTTAGATTCTGTTAATCCATGTTGAAGTCACAGACCATGATTCTAGGTCCCTCCAAATGTCAAGTTCTTTTTAACCTAAGCTTCCTCTCATCTACAGTGTTTTTCTCATAATTAAAACTCCAGATTACTTCATTAACATATACCCTTTTCTTTTACATTAGAGCACCTGAGAACAGTAATTTGTAGGATTTTGCCCTTAACTGGCTACATAGAAGAAGAGAGATAGTCATGCTCCCCCACCCACACACACGCACACACCCACACACAGTTGAACTAATGAAAAAACAGAGCAAACTAAATGTAATGTGGGATCCTGGATGGGGTCCTGAAACAGACAAAAAAAGGACATTAGATAAAAACTAAAGAACTCTGAATTAAATATGGACTTTAGTTAATAATAATGTACCAACATTGGTTCATTAATTATAACAAATGTACCATGTTAATGTAAAAAGTTAATAATAGACTAGAAAAAAATACAGTAACTGTATTCATACCTAATGCAGTAAAGGGCTAGAGTTGACTCCAGCCTGTTTTGTCATAAGAGGAAATGGAGTAGGAAGTGATAACTAGTTCTCCCATTGCCAAGGTCTTCTGACACAGCCGCCTGCAGCAGAGATGGGCAACATCCGAGGCCAATCCCAGCCAGCCACAGTGACTGTGGGGCTTGAGCACTCTGTGCTGCTATCTTCCCTGTGTACCCATCTCTGGAGACATGAGAGGGTGCGAGCTCAAACGTCCTGGGCTCAATTCCCAGTCATTGGGTACTGGGGGCTTTGCTTGACGTGTTAACTTCTGTGGACCTCATTTTCCATTTCTATCAAATCAGAGGGGGTCACACCAGATTTTTCTCTCCCCAAAACTGTGGCTTAGAAAAATTCTGACTCTGAATATGTGCTAGAGGTCTCTTTGTGAATGGAATTCATTGACGATGAAATTTTGGTACTAAAGCAATTTGCATGTATTGCATAGTTTATAGCATAGGATTGCTACTTATCATTTTCTAGCATTTTTGTACTCTATATCCCCCCCAAAAAAAATAGTCCTTAAAAATAATACTGTTGCCATGTGAGACCCACTTATACATTCAGAAGATAAGACCACAGTTTTTTGAAATGCCCACATTGAATCTGAACTCAAAATCATATTAAATATTAAATTATACCTTAATTTGTGATACATTTTTATTTTCATATAAGGTACATTTTCAAACAAAGATTTTAGGTTAATGTGCTTCAGTGCAATTTACTTTGAATTTATTATCTAATATAATTTATAGTGTTATGTGGTGCTTTAATTTAGGGCAATAAAATTTTGAATACCTAATTATACTTAAGGCCTTGAAGACATTTAAGACCCTGCCAAGTGTTCATATTATGCTTGTTGAGTTAATCATCAGGAAGATACTCATCTGATAATTATTTCTTAATTCCTTTTGAGTCAGTCATTGTCCATTATAAGAAATTATTATTTTCTAGCTATAGGTTTTCAGTGCCGTGTTTTGATTAGAGGCATATAAAAAGGAAAGCTTACTTAGGTCTGCCTTAAAAGTTAAATCCAATAATAATCACTTGACCGGTGGAAGCACTCTGGGGAGGGTTTGAATAGTGGTTCTCAACTTTGACTAATTCAGTAAAGTCAATCCAGGGGCTTTTAAAAGACCCTATGTGCAGGATGTATCCCAAACTAATTAAACTATTCTCTAGAGGTATTTTTTTTTTAATTTCCCAGGTATTTCCACTATGCAGCCAAAGCTAAGAACCACTAGCCTTAAGGGAGTGGGAAATGCCTCCCGTGATGGTCTTTCTATAGCAGAATTGTCCCACTCTTTGAAATTGGGTGACTTGAGTAGCGATGGATCATTTAAAGAGTGTATACTTTCAAAGAGAAAGAAGCTTGCCATATTAATGGGAAAAAATCATGTCCCTTGCCCTAGATCTCCACCTCACAAATACCAGGAGAGTTTGTCCTGATTTTGAAAGGTTTTAGGAAAAAATCCCCTGCGTGCCTCAGTGCTACAGTGTTTGCTTTAGCTTTTGTTTTATTTGGCATTTCAGGTCATATACAGGATCTGTGAGAGCTAACATTTATTGAGCACCTCTGCTAAGTATCAAGCCCTGTAAATATGGCTCTGTCTCACAGCCAAGAAAGACAGAAATTATTCCCTTCAAAATAAAAATAAAGAGTCAGAGTTCTGTTTTGTTCGAAAAATCGTATCTCAGTGTAATTGCATATTTAATCATTTATTCATTCATTGATTGAACATTTATCAAATATATGTGCTCTTCCAAAAATAAGTTTAAAAATGCCGGAAGAGTACAAAGGGATCTGTATCTGTTATCTTTTGCTTCATAACAAATTTAGTGACTTAATATGACCACTTATTTAGCTTTTGATTCTGCAATTGGCAATTTAGGCTGGACTCAGCTGAGCAAGTCCTCTGGTCTCAACTAGCCACCCACATACAGCAGTGTTCACTGTGGTTTGGCTTTGCTGATCTTGGCTGGGTCCTCACATATCTGGGGGCTTCAGCTGGGACAACCTAGCTGATGGAACACTCGTCCAAATGGTTTCTCACGCTTCAGCAGGGCTAGCCTAGTCTTGTTCACATGGTGGAGTTATGGTTACCTATAGAATGAGTGAAAGTATGCAAGGTCCCTTAGGCCTAATCTCAGAACTGGCACCCCATCATCTCTGCCACATTTCTTGGCCAAAGCAAGTCACAAGTCCAGTCTAGATTCAAGGGGTAGGGAAATAGCTTTCATCTCTTAATGGATGGTACTGAAATGTCACATTACGAAGGATGAGGATAAAGGAAGGAGTAACTGTGGTTACTTTTGCAGTCAACCACAGATGGGAAACTCTAATTCTGTCTTGGGAAACTAGAAAGGTTTCTCAGAGGTAGTTACGTTTGAGCAGGTTTCAAAGGTGAAAAATAAATTTAAAATGTATTTCAGGTGAAAGCAATAGTATGAACAAAACTATCGCATTGCAAGTTCCTTAGAGAAAAACAAAATGGAGATTGTAAGTTTCCTAAATATAGGAAATATGTCTAGCCCAACCCAGAGCAGGTCGGAGGCACTTACCATTTGCATTAAAAAGAGTCAGCACAGTGGAGCAACTAAGAGTGTGGGCCCATAAGACAGAGGTCATACCTGATAGCTTTACCTCTTACTAGTTTAGTGACCTTGGACAAGTTACTAACCTTTCTGTACCTCTCTTTAGTACAGTGATGAGAATATGCCTTTTGTATCAGTTAGCTTTGGCTGCATAACAAAGCACCCCACAGTTTAACAGCTTAAAACAACAGCCATTTACTTAGCTCCTGATTCTGTGGGTTTGTAGTTTGGGCTGGCTCAATTCTTCTGGTTTCACTTGGGCTCATGTATATGTCTACAGTCAGCTTGCAGTCAGTTAAGTATCTCTGCTTCTGGCAATTGGCTGACTATTGGGGGACAATGAGGACACCTGGATCACATGTCTCTTATCCAGCAGGCTAGTCTGGACTTATTCACAGGACCAGCAGGGTCCCAAAAGTGAGAGCAGAAACATGCAAAGCTATGGTCTTGGTTCAGGTCTGACACTGTTGATTGCACTGCATTCCATGGGACAAAGTGAGTCCAAAACCAGCCAAGAATTAAGGGTATAGAAACAGACAACATTTCTTGCTGGAAGGACCTACAAAGTCACAGTGCAAGGAGTGAGGATACAGGGAGGGGAAGCCTTGTGACCATTGATACAATCTCCTTCACTTACCTGTAGCTCACAACAATCCTATGAAGAATAAGTGAAATGTAACTTGATCTTTCTAGGTGAGGCTCCAAGTTAAAAAGTAGCTGGCAAAGAGTGGACGTTCAATAAGTGAAACCTATTAACTTTTCCTTACATATATTAAAACTCAGATTTTCAGCCAAATTCTTTAATTGCCTACTTTTAAAGAGTATCAGATGAACCTCCAAATGGTGTTCAAGAAGTTTAAATGTTATGCACTTTTTCTCTGCTACAGAAAGATAAGTAGAGGAAAGCGATTGCCTATGATGGCATGTGTATCTAGGCACAAAATTTAGGTGTCGTCACCTGATGAAGCTGACAAAGCCTGGCAGCGGCAGCCAGACATCCTTACAGCCATGCATGAGAAAGACATACTTAATCTATGTGAAGGGTCAACTCAAGAAAAGAACCAGAGACAGTAAAGTGTAATATTTCAACTCCAAAAACACTAAAGGCATTTTTAATAGGTCAGAACCCATTTTTAAACCTATGCAAAGAAAGAAAAACCTTAATAAATCTTTATTGATTTCTTTCACTGTTGCCTTATAACTATTTTCACAAAACCAGCCAAGCCCCATATAATTCCAGATGGATCCATAATTTGCTCTTGGATCCCACACATTGGATCCAATGGAGATTTATTTATCTGGCAGCTAGAGTATCTCTAATCATTGATGTGAACTGGGTCAAAAAAAAAATCTATCTTGGGGACTTCCCTGGTGGTCCAGTGGGTAAGGCTCCGCACTCCCAATGCAGGGGGCCCGGGTTCGATCCCTGGTCAGAGAACCAGATCTCACGTGCATGCCGCAACTAAGACCCAGTGCAGCCAAAATTAAAAAAAAAATTATCTTCTTTGAAATAAATAGGGCATCAAAAGTTATTCAGGAATATGCAGTATAGAAACATGGCAAATGTTCACTGAGGATGGTGTCTGCTTTTTATAACTGTGGGACCTGAAGTTCCTTAAAGATATGTCATGCGGGTTTCCCTGGTGGCGCAGTGGTTGAGAGTCCGCCTGCCAATGCATGGGACACGGGTTCATGCCCCGGTCATCCTACATGCCGCAGAGCAGCTGGGGCCCGTATGGGCCTGTGCGTCCGGAGCCTGTGCTCTGCAACGGGAGAGGCCACAACAGTGAGAGGCCCGCGTACCAAAAAGAAAAGATATGTCATGTGATCACTGGGCCCTATGTTCTGACTCCAGCCTGTATCACCCAGCGCCCCAACTCCAGGAGCCCCAAGGCCCTCAAAAGGCCGTCCACCTGCTTACACTTAGCTTTCAAGCACTGAGTTTCAATTATACTGCAGTTCCTTTTATGATTTTAGAAAGTCGTGATGGTGGAGTGATTGAGACCTGTGGCTCCCACCGTCATTTCTCTCACTTTCTCTCTGAGTAACGGGGAGTCGGGCGGCAGTGAGCATGGGTACCTACTGAAACTCTCTAAGCCTCAGTTCCTATTCCATTAATCCTGATCATACAAAGACACTTACGCTTACGAGGCAGTTCTGTCACATTCATAGTCCCAAGTACTGAATCCCAGATATTTAGGTTAAATAGATTATCAGAAAGAAAAGGCAATATAAGTTCAAATGTTCAAAGCAGCCCAATCCAAACAGGTTTGCTGACGGCCTTGCTTGTGCTTTTAAATCTCACCTGTCACGTGTGTACTCACCACCCTGTCTCCCACTAAAACACAAGAGTACGGTCACTCTTTCCATAAAGAGTGAACAGTTCATTTTGAACACACAGTGTTTGTTTTTAAAGTCCTGTTTTATGGGCCACATAATAAAGTACCTAACCTGGTACCTAGCGTATGGCCATAAGTATTCGTGGACTTGATGTGTCTGTCTCTGCGTGCCTGAGAATGATTTCTGCTTTATGAAATTCACATTGGCAAGGAAAGTGATTTTTGTTGATGCTGCTAGACCATCTGGGGCTTGCTATTCTAAATTTGATGGCTTTATTTATACATAATATCTTTAAGGGGAATCCATATTTTTGACATTTGTTTGCCAAACTAGTAGTTGTATAAAGGTTTCTGAATCCAAGATGAGACAAATTTACCCTTGCAAACCTTGCAAATATCTTAAATTACTGCAATTATTTTTTTATAAATAAAAATTAAATGCAAATATGTTGAACTCGATCTCAAAGATCCCTGGACAGTCTAAGGTTTTTAATATTGTTACTGTAAAGGATTTACAGTATATTAAACATTTTAGATTAAGCACATGTCTTGGGAGCTGTTGGAAACCCTATTCCAATGAACACCATCCAGAAATTTAGTAAGCATAATCTATTTCATCCTTCAGATTTTAGAAGATGATTAATAAAACCTAGATATTAGTTCTATTTTATACATCTATATACATCTAAATTTTAAGACTATAGAACTTGTTTCTTTCATCTTTTAAAAGAATGGCAACCAATACCCAACTTGGAGGGTGTGGAATAATAATTTGCCCTTGTCCCCACCCTGCTCTGTCATCCCCAACCATCAAGTTGAGGGTCAGTCACCATTTCTCATTATTTTTGTGCTGTGGTTTTCTTAAGGTAAAGAAAAAACAAAAGATAGAATGAGCAGAAAATATCTTCAAAGAAAAATGAGAAACATCACGTTTCTTTGAGAAGGAGAAAAAATTTCCCCACGGTTAACCTGGCCTGCCTCAGTGTTTGCCTTACCTCCCAGGCCCTGTGCAAATGGGACCTCTTTTAAATCTGACCTCATACTTCACAACTAACTATGGAAACAAAAACCAATACAAACCAGAGTCACCAGATTCAGCAAGATTACTTAAGCATGACTGGAGGAGAGATTGCCATGTACTACCAGGTGACAGACTGCAGTGTCTACTAACGATGAGTTCAGGGGTGATTTCATAATAGGGTTTCCATACGGTCTAGAAGGTATGGCAGACATTAGTCAAACCTATGGCACAAATACGTGGACACAGGAAAAAGAGGTGTTCTGAAAGAGAAACACGTATAGCAATGAGCAGTAGCCTCGTGCATGAGAAGGCCTCCCTGGCATCTGATGGGGCGTAGAACTTAACTAAGGGAGTGGCTGGGGCAGTTGAAGGGGTTCCAGGTCAGGAGCAAGTGAGTGGGATGGAGACAGTGAGAGAGTAGAATGAGAAGAGGGAGGGAAGGAGGCCAAAGCCTGGATTTGCGGAAAGTGGCAGCCTACCCTATATGATTTTATTTTCTTTATCCTTTGATCAGTGGGAAACCATTAAAGGATTTTAAGCAGAGGGCTTGGTATGATCAGATTTTCTTTTTGGAAAGATTCCCTCTGGCTGGGGTTTGAAGAAGAAATTGGAAGGCGGCAGGGTGAATGCAGTAGACAAGACAAAAGATGCTGGTAATTTGACTAGGGGGTTGATCTTGGTGATGCAGAGACAAGGACTCATTGAAGAGATGGATTTGAAAGTCATCTCAGAGATGAGACCAGGAGGGCTTGGTGTTTGGATTGGATGTGCGGAAAAACTGAGGGGGTGGTAAAGGGGAGGACCCTGGGATGCGAGCTTGCGCAGAGAGCTGAAGGTAGCACCGTTCACGGAGATAGGGTGTCCTGGAGGACGACCGGTGTGCAGGGAAGATGGAGAGTCCAGTCCAGCGTGCACACATGCTGAGACCGAGGGCCTGGAGACAGCCGGGTGCTGGGGCAGGGGGGAGGTCCCATGGCAGCTGGATATGGAATCTAGGGCTCAGAATAGAGGCTTTGTCTGGAGATACAAATAAGGAATCAAGGCAGCCCGAAGGGAATTGAACTCATGGGTGTGGATAAGATGCCAGGAAGAAACTATGAGGCAAAATAAGGAAAAAGGCCTAAGACTGAACCTCAAAGAACAAGGATCATGTATTTCACAACCAGGGAGAGGAGGGAAGCTCTGGGAGCGTCTTCTCAAATGTGTAGTTACCACCAGACTTTGTCATTCTCATTTCCTGCCGTTCGATACACTGGCATTTTAATGGACACATTGATGACAGTCATTATGGGTGGTTACACAAGCTGCACGTACAAAATTTGTCATGATTTTTTTTAACACAGATAGTCAGATACAGAAACCTATGCACAAACCTCACAATCTTGTGAATGTGAGTTAACTGACAGGAGTCGACAAAACCCTTGATTGTTATTTGATTCGTTAAGTGATAGAAGTAAAAGAAAATAAATAAATGAAAGCCTGGTGGTGACATCTGGAGGCTTAATCAGCTCAGGTCCACATTTTTGGCAAGAAGGCTTCATAGCTCGTGCTTCATCTTACATCACACAACCCAGTGTCCGGTGGCGGCTCTTTACACTCCGTTGTTTCATCAGTGTGTTCACGTGTGATCATTCTGACTCACCCACTACAGTTTTCCATCAGCCCCAACCCTATAGTTGAACAGCCTTGTATCAGTGCTGGGAAATAATCATTAGTTCTGAGTTGGCTCTGCGTCTGTTTATGACCTACTGTATGGTATTACGTAGGCGCCTGTAAATTTCTGTGAAAGTCTATTTGAAACTGAATTATTATTTTGAAGAGTTTCGAATTGATCATTATTTAAAATAGTATTTTTGGAAAATAGTCATATTATTTCATAATGCCACTCTTTTGTGAATACAAATTTATATATATTAGATTTGGTTAAAGCAAGATCCACCATCTCTTAGAACTTTATCCTGTCACTGGCCCGCCTGCATTTGAAGCAGCTGATTCAGATGTTGATAACGACTACAATTTATTGTTTGAATTTAACCTAACTCTAATTAGCTAACAGAGAGAAATAAACAGACACTAGAAGTACATTTGAATACTTTAGGTACACTGACTTTTTAAAAGATGCAGATTGCTCTTTATATTTTTGAATAAAGTTAAGTTGTTAAAATAGCAAGGAAAGCAGCAGAAGGAACTAATATTTAATGGGTGACATTTCTGAGCAAGGGCACCAAACTATGCATGTTTCACAAGATACAAATGTAGCTGATCTTGTTAATGATGTCAACCATACTTTTCTATACTGAATGGAAAACTGAAATGCTAAAGATGCTGAACAGAGCTGACATGCAAACACAGGCGCATGTTTGGAAGGCTGGCAGAGTGCAGTATTAATATGGCTTAAAGTGCTAGCCTAGACCAAACAGAAGCGCCTCGAAATAGCGGTAGGGTCCAACTGACGATTCCATGTGTCAGGAGGATTTGTCCTGAAGACATCACCGCGGATTTCCCAGCCAGTCCTTTTAGTATCACGTGGTAATAATGGAAGGGTAAGATTACTACCGACAAAATATCCCAGGCTGTAAGAAGCCCACTAACATCAGGTGGATGCTTTTTGCAGTGTAACTCCCAGCCCAAGCCCGACATGTATGGAAATGAACAAGAGCAAGAGACCCAAAAACGTTTCCATGGTAGACTGAGAACCCTACGCTAAATAAACATGGTGTTACCCCCAATAAAGTGATCTCAAGAAACCTCCACAGACCATTAGAAGTGCAGTTTCAGACATTAATGTCTAGCTGCTTTCTGCCGGGAATTGAAAGGAACAGCCAAGACTTCAAAAAAGAGAAGCTCTCTCTGGCAGAAACTGAGAGCCAGCGAAGGCACAGGGTACATATTGCCTTCTGTGCGAAAGTGGCTGGCACTGTGAGTACAATTAAAATCCCAACGCATGCATATTGTGTGGGGAACTATAAGTTAAAATTGCAACTGTACATTCATTTATTATCTGTTCAGTAGTTTCAACCTTAAGGAGTACAGGACTACTTTTGGAACTACTCTTGATAAAACCGCAAAGGCATGTGTTCATTCACTCCATCGATACTTAGTGCACACCACCGTTGTAGGTGCTGGAGTTACAGCTGCCCGGACAAAGGGCCTGTGCTCATGGAGGTTATGTTCTAGAGAGCCTCCTCCAACTATGAACACAAAGGCCAATCCATAAGATGCTTTCAGATGGGACAACAGGAAAGGAAGAGGGGGCAATGGGGTAAGGCTGAGTTGGGGGTGCATGAGAGGGCTACAGAAAGGTTGGTCAGAGAAGGCTTCTCTGAGAACATGCTGTTTGAACAGGATGAAAAAAAGGAAGGGGAACCAGCTGTGTGATGACCTGAAAAATGATCGTTCCAGTAGGTAAACAGCTAGTACAAAAGGGTGAGGACAAACTCAATATGTCCAAGAGCTAGAAAGAAATAGCCTGTGGGTTTGGAAGGTCATGGCCAAGGAGACTAAGGAAGCAGCTGAGTCTGAATGGTTTGAGCCTGCCTCGCCCATGGTAGTCCTTCAGTTAATTGTTTGTCAAACTGACCTGAACAGTGTATCGTGTCCATTGAAGCAATGAAGGTCAAGAGAAAAGTTCCAGTAGCCTAAAGCATAAAGAAAGGTATTGTCATAATAATGTATTGATTTCTAGTACATTCTTTACCTCTAAGAATTATGGATCATTTTGTAAGTGGAGACATTATAATGAGTGTTTACATCAGCTTTGACATGCAACCTAAAAGCAGTATGTGAAAACCAGTGACATTAGACCAGGAGACTTTTTGTATTTCTTGTTGAAATGTTTACTTTGAAAATACTTTAATCATACTAAGTGAAGTAAGTCAGACATATAAAGACAAATACATGATATAACTTATATGTGGAATCTTAAACAAATGATACAAATGGATTTATTTACAAAACAGAAACAGACTCACAGACTTTGAAAACAAACTTATGGTTACCAAAGTGGAAACCTGGAGGGGAGCGATAAATTAGGAGTTTGGGATTAACAAATACACACTACTATATATAAAATAGGTAATCAACAAGGATCTACTGTATAGTACAGGGAACTCTACTCAATATTCTGTAATAACCTATATGGGAAAAGAATCTGAAAAAGAATGGATATATGTATAACTGAATCACTTTGCTGTACACCCGAAACTAATACAACATTGTAAATCAACTATAATACAAAATAAAAAAAGAAAGAAAAGAAAATACTTTAAAATAATGCTATTTTAACTTATCTAGTGAATTATATTTAGCCATACAACTTTTAGATTAGTATTTTGAGGGATGCAGAGATAAATATGTAGACCTAATCTAGCAGACAGTCAAAGAACATGGCTCAATGTCCATAGCTTCTGAGTGTGTGTCTTTATGTTGCAAGGTTAGATACTACCTTCTGGACTAGACTATACATGCTCTGTTTGGGTCTGCACTCTGAGGTTATACCTGTGCTGCAAAAGGCTTGGTTTGCATGGTGCCCAGTGTGGACTTGTATTGGAAGAGGAACAGTGAGCTGTATCTGTCTTATATTGTCATATCCTGACTATGCTATGTTCCAATAATGTAAGAAATAAAATGAAGTAGCATTTGTCAGTTAAAAGCTTAGAAGTATGAATGAATAGTCTAGCTAAGTGATTCTCAGACCAAACTATACATTCAAATGCTCTGGGGACACATTTACAACTGTAAATGTCCAGACCTAATCCCTGCCAATGTCTGGGGTTAGGCCTGTGCATTGGTATATTGTAATAAGTTTACCAAGTGATTCTATCCTGTATAGCCAGGATTGAAAATTCTAATATAATTCAGAGGAATTTAATAATTCTCTGTAGCCTTTAGGATAAAGTTGGTTTGATTTTAATCACCTTAGTCTTTGCATCTCAAATATCATCTGAATACTACTTTCATTATTTCCTTAGAGTAGAGATCAGAGCTTATGATCCCAAAGATTAGTTTTGTGGGAAGGTCTTCCTTTCCTTCCTTCTTTCTTCCTTCTTTAATCCTTTGCTTTTTAAAAGTGTATCTGGACATTGAGAGCTTTTAAAATCTATAAAGGAAGAGTATATGGCAGTTAAATTTAAAGCTTCATATATACAATATTTAGAAATTAAGATCTGTTTTTAAGAAATACTGAGATTGTTATAATAAGGACACTTACATAAGACTCTTCAAAATGTGTGAAATCAAAAACTTGTAATTGGAGTTGGTGTAGAGAGAGGGAAGAAACAGCTAGACTAAGGTAATTGCTATAATTGAAGGATAATCACAGCGTTCAGCTTCCAGCCAGAGAAAAGGAAGTATGATTTTTGTATGTATAGTTTAGTCACTATAAAAAAAAAATCAAACTAACTTATCAGGATAAATAAAACCACCTTCCAAGCACTAAAATCTCTGAGTTTATCACAAAAAGCTTTATGCACTACACAATAGAACAATGTCCTTAATAGTTCTACCAAAAAATACAGAAAAATAAACCATGGCAGTTCCTTATGTTAATATTTTATAATAGCTACCTTTTTATGACACTAATTAGTCAGTGGGTTCAGCTGCTATCCAGTCTACCCCCCCAGCTCATGACAATAGAATAGTGTCGGTTACAGTATGGAGGATATTTGTATTCCAGTTAACATTGGCAAGAGGGTATCCTTCAGTTCATCGAAAAGCCATATCCAATAATAAATTAGGGGACATGGCATCAGATTACAACTTGGTTAATAACGTGAAAGATTGGAATTTGATTTTTCAGCCTCTCCCTACCCTGTCTGATCTTACAATGGTAGTACTATGACACAGTCTGGGAGAATGTTATCAATACTAGTTTGGGGACTATGCTGAAATCCTACCCCTTGGTGACTTAGATGGATCCTGGCTACAGAATCAGAGACTTGTGGTAGATTAGTGAATGTTGCAGGACATCTAAGATTGTTCTTAATCATGTTCTTAGTAAGATGAAACACAGTGGCTGCTGGTGGACCAGTTGTCCCTAAAATTTGCTTGTTCCTGATATATTGTAATATGACAGTGCATTAGGAAGTAAAATAAAGTAGGATTTCAAAGGGTTTGGAGAAAGGCTTAAAAAAAAAGTAATGTAAAAAAGACTGACTCTTTCTCTTAAATTTAAAATATAATAATGTATTGTTTTATGATTAGTGTTGAGAAATCACATAACCATTAGAAATAATTGCTTACAAAAAAAGCTGGAATGAAGCCACTTGGCTTAGATTATCTAATCCAATAAATTAAAAGGATAATACTGATTTATATAGCAATATATAATAGCAATAACTAAATTCAGCAATAACTGAATAGCAATAACTAGGTGTCAGTGACTACTCTGATTTTTCTAAATGAGTTTTTTTTGTCCTGAAAACACACCTTCCTGTTCCATTTTGTAAGTATATTTTTCTTGAAGTTTTCCTGTAACAGAGGCATGAGAAATAATTCAACAGTGACCTTCTCAGGATCAAATTCCACTGTGCTACTTTCATAGTCTGCATCTACAGAGCTGCTATGATGGCTATGCAGTGCCTACCCCACACCTCTAGGAGGTATCACTCATATGCTCTAGTTTATGCTCTTAGCACAGCCAGAGCCTCTCAAAGCCTCAGTGGCAGAGAGGAGTGAACTCAAATTTTTGATTCCATGTGCAAAATTTCTTTGAGTTCTCATATGCCTTTTTTTAAGTTCTTACTAGATTTACATTATACTCCATAAATACCTATGTTTCTTTTATTAACAAGTGAAAGTTAAAATTGAGTAACTTGGGGCTTCCCTGGTGGCGCAGTGGTTGAGAGTCTGCCTGCCACTGCAAGGGACACGGGTTCGAGCCCTGGTCCGGGAAGATACCACATGCCACAGAGCAGCTAGGCCCGTGAGCCACAACTACTGAGCCTGCGCGTCTGGAGCCTGTGCTCCGCAACAAGAGAGGCCGCGATAGTGAGAGGCCCGCGCACCACGATGAAGAGGGGCCCCCGCTTGCCGCAACTAGAGAAAGCCCTCGCACAGAAACGAAGACCCAACACAGCCAAAAATAAATTAATTAATTAAATTTAAAAAAAACTGAGTAACTTGGATAGTCAGGTAGAGGTGGCTGGCACCTTTTCCTGAATTTACCACAGCATGCCTCTAAGATGTGCCTTCCCCAATATGCCACTTCACCATAGGCCATTCTCCTATCTCAATTTCATGCCTTTGAAGTGTTCCTTCCCCAAAAGGGGTGAAGACATAGGATAGAGAAGTGCTGAGTCGGGGGGTGTCAAAGCCATATCCTGATATTAGCTCTCATTTTCTTGCTCTCTACTTTCCAAAAAAAAAAGGAAATTGGGGCAGAGTGGCTACCTTGACAACCTGACATGATGTACAAAATACTTTGAACTCAGCAGGGGGGAAAGACTCTCTTTTAAATATCAGTGTTATAAATCCATATTCTAGGTCTCTCCAAAAAGTTCTTAATACTGTGGCATATAATGTAAATTCCAAATGTGACCCTTCCACTTGGAAACCACTGTGACATTCAAAATACCAACCTCTTCAAATTATAAAGACCATAAACACAGCCTTCACCCATGACTTCGTTTCATTCATGATTTACAAACAGAAAAAAATGGGAAATCTTGAGGGAGAAGATGTGATTTTTCATTAGCTATGAAGATTTTCAAAACTGCATTAGTCTCAGTTCATTAGGTCTTTTAATCACATTAGCTGCGTGGCATTGTAAGGGAAGAAATGCCCTGCAGAGACCTCCCAGTGGATTTCCTAGGAGTTTCACTACCCCTGCCCCCTGGGACTCAACATAGGATTAGATTTTTCCTTTCATAGGATGAACCAATGGAAATGATACAGCTTGTAGGAACCACGTTTACACAGACGTTTCCTCTCACACTTTCCTAATTCCTGCTACAGTGATTCCCCTGGCCAAATGATGTCAGTTCTGAGTAATTCTGATCCCCTAAAGACTTTAAGATGAGTAACTTCCACCTCACTGGGATTCCTGTAGGACTTGTAACAAATTCAGAGCCTGGGGTTTTCAGCGAGCTACTTAATGTTAGGATCACTTAGGACACGTGTTAAAAATACAGATTCTTGGGCTCCACTGCAGCTGTATTATATCAGAATATCTGAGGGTCAGACCTTGGCATCAGCAGTGTAACAAGTGCCCAGCGGGTTGTGAGCAGGACTGAGGGGGTTTGGGGCGGGGGGGCATCTCTGCAATGGCTGATGCTCTCACGCGGCCTGGGAAGGAAGCCAAATGAAACCAATGGGGCTGAGAGATGGAGGGGCCTGGAGGCCGTGCCCTTTGATACCAGTCGAGGCTAGTTATTCGGTAGGGCCACAGTCAAAACACTCATCCACTGAAGTTGAGAAAATATTCTGCTCACAAATGAGATACTCTTCTATCCTGCCATGTCTCTACTCAAGACCCTACAGTTTATTCCATACTGCCTTTATTTTTTTTTATTATTTTTTAACATCTTTATTGGAGTATAATTGCTTTACAATGTCGTGTTAGTTTTTTCTGTATAACAAAGTGAATCAGATATATGTATACATATATCCCCATAACCCCTCCCTCTTGCGTCTCCCTCCCACCCTCCCTATACCACCCCTCTAGGTGGTCACAAAGTACGGAGCTGATCTCCCTGTGCGATGCAGCTGCTTCCCACTAGCTATCTATTTTACATTTGGTAGTGTGTATATGTCCATGCCACTCTCTCACTGCCTCCCAGCTTACCCTTCCCCCTCCCCATGTCCTCAAGTCCATTCTCTACGTCTGTGCCTTTATTCCTGTCCTGCCCCTAGGTTCATCAGAACCATTTTTTTTTTTAGATTCCATATACATGTGTTAGCATACAGTATTTGTTTTTCTCTTTCTGACTTACTTCACTCTGTATGACAGACTCTAGGTCCATCTGCCTCAGTACAGATAACTCAATTTTGCTTCTTTTTATGGCTAAGTACTATTCCGCCTTTATTTTTTGAAACAACTTTTTAAAACTTAAATGTAGTTGATTTACAGTATTGTGTTAGTTTCAGGTGTACAGCAAAGGGATTCAGTTATATATATATTTTTTCAGATTATTTTCCGCTTCTCTCTGCTGTACAGTAAATCTTTGCTGCTTGTCTATTTTACGTATAGTGGTGTGTATCTGTTAATCCCAAACAGCTAATTTATCCCTCCCTCCAACTCCTGCTTTCCCCTTTGGTAACCGTAAGATTGTTTTCTATGTCTGTGAGTCAGTTTCTGTTCTGTATATAGATTCATTTGCATTATTTTTTAGATTCTGCATATAAGAGGTATTACATAATATTTGTCTTTGTCTGACTTACTTCACTTGGTATGATATTCTCTGGGTCCATCCATGTTGCTGCAGATGGCAATATTTCATTCTTTTTTATGACTAAGTAATATTTCATTGTGTGTGTGTATACATAATATATATACGTGTATATACACCACATCTTCTTACCACATCTTCTTAAATACTCCGTATTGCCTTCTGTATCTAGTTCGAAGTGTTTTTGGCTGTCCATGATATTAATGGTCATTGTAATGAACACAGACCTCTTACAAAGAATGTGACAGGTTCTGATGGTTGAGTTTCATGTTTAGTCACATCACACCTTGTAAGAACAGAATCTCCACAGGGGTTGCCATTCTGTTATACCCATCTCCCCATCCCTGTCAACAGAGTGTTGTCTTCCCTAAAGTGGGCAAAGGAGAAGAAGAAAATAAATGTGCTGAAGTACGTAGACATGTACATACACGTGTCATTCTTAAACTCCCAAAGTACCCCCTGGAGTAAAGCCAGCTGTAAACAAAAAGGTAAAGCAGAAAAAAATTACCAGAAAAGTCCTCCGAGTCTGTTCCCCTTGCCTCCCTCCACGCACAGTGTGTCTGCACTCTGGCCTCAGCCCTTCCACCTTCTCCTTCCCTCCCTTGTCCTCACTAGGTGAATTGCTCTGTTCTGTCATTTATGCCTTAATGGGATTTTAAATGCTTGTGCCACTTCTTGCATGAATGTTTTTTTTAAGCTTTGCTTTCACTGTAAAGTGAAAGCAGTTTTCTTCCATTAGGGGGTGGGGGGACGGGGCGGGGGTACTCTCTACAGGTACCCTCCCAGGTCCTTGAAACCTGATCCATCCTCAGCAGTTGGCTGACCCTGACTGTGATGGGTGGGTGCGTGGGTCCCTGGTGGTGGTCCTGTCCACCCCGTACTCATGCAAAGGCTGCCTTTGGAATCCACCAGACACAATGAGGACAGTTCTCAGCTTGAAACAACATCAGTCCAAGGGCACTGCAGCTGCGTCAATGCCGCGGCGCCTCTGCTGTCAAGCTGAACGGAATCACGCTACAATTATTGTGGCTAGATGTTGTTTCTCATGCAATATGGTGGAAATGAAAAGACTTCTGGCTTTTCCCCCCCTGACTTCCCATGCTTGGAATTCAACAATAAATTGTTTTTCATCTGTGATCAAAATATATCTCTGTATTAGGAACTTAATTCTAAAGATTTTTCACCTCTTGCCAGTTGAATTTTGCAACTGAATCGCAGCAGACCAGTGTCATCTCATATTTAAGGTGTGATTAGAAGATGAAACCGTCCTTGGCACAGAGTAGGTATTTAGCAATTATTTGTTCAGTGAATTACTGAGTGTCAAAGAGTAAAATACAGTTTGTGCCTTAGTGTCAAAGAGTAAGAAACATTGGAGGTATTAGTCAAGAAACGAATGAAGCCAACCCCAAAGAGTGGTGCATCTTTCATAATAAAGACAGAGAAAGTCTCCAGAATGTTCTGTCACATTTGGAATCTCCTCAGGCTTGTCAAGTATTGAGATTGGAAATTAGATGGATCCCTTTCAGACTTGCTGTCTTTGTAAGATTTTCCTAAGTTGGGGCATATGCCTTTAAAAAGCCTCAGAAGCTTCCAGCAGCCGCATCTTCTCTCTAAGTTACCTGTGCACACCCACCTGCATACTTTGGTTTGATCTTCACACTTTGTTGAAAGGCTTTTAGAAATATGAATCGTAAATGTGTAAATATATCAACTACACGTGAATGAGAAAATAAAGAGACTCCTCGTCTGCTCTGCAGCCATTGTGCCTGGGGTCGCTGCCAGATGTGCTGTTGATGTTCTGGGGGTGTCGGGATTGACCTCCGGCGCTGGACCCTGACCGTAAAGACCGCCCATGGTGTCCCCTCCTGACATCTGTGTGACTGGTGTGGCCTTACCAGGTTTTCCCATGAATTATTAAGACTGTGTTTCCTGGGGAGTTGAAACTATTGATCACACTGAGAATTTCCGGTTCTTGCTGGGTCAATACTTCCCTTTGTGTGGAAAGTTCTGGATTTGGGTCGTAAAACTTAGGAATCACTGGCTACTTTTGTAATAGAATCTCAGAGCTGGAAAGAAACTTTATAAATGACCTCACTTTTCAGAAGGATAAACTGAGGCAGACAAGGTTCGGGCTCATTCCAGGCCGCAGAGCAATGTAGTGGAAAGGGATGGAGCAGAAGCTGGGTCTGTGCCTCCATACATCAGTGACTTGTCTCATTAGACTCTGTAAAGGGCAGCCTTTTATTTGCGTGCTTCTGTGGGAATCAAGAAGGCTCCAAGGACACAGGAGCTCTGACCTCATCTCACCTAACTTTAAGGAAGATGAAGGCCAAGTTTCAGCCCCAGGGATCTGGCTCAATGACCCTTCAACCCTAGTTGAAGGTAGATGAACATCTACACTAGTATTATTCATACATGGCCCTCAGACCAGCAGCCTAGACCTCTCCTGAGGGCCGAATAGAGATGCAGGATTCACAAGAACATAGAGAACAGACTGGTGGTTACCAAGGGGAAGGGGGTTGAGGGAGGGATGGAGCGGGAGGTTGGAATTAGCAGATGCAAACTATTATATATAGGATGGATAAACAACAAAGTTCTACTGTATAGCACAGAGAACTATATTCAATATCCTATGATAAACCAGAATGGAAAAGAATATGAAAAAAAGAATGCAAATATATGTATAACTGAATCGCTTTGCTGTACAGCAGAAATTTACACAACATTGTAAATCAACTGTACTTCAGTTAAAAAAATATATTAAAACTGAAAAAAAAAAAGAAACGCAGGATTCAGAATCTGCCGCTTAACAAGATCCCCAGGTGACCTGGAGAGGAAGTAAGGTGCTATTCTAGAACAGCCTTCTCCAGTTTCGGCACACATCACAATCACCTGGAGGACTTGTTAAAACGGAGATTGCCAGACCTCACCCCGGACTTTCTGATTCATAAGCCTCAGAGAAGGCCCCGAATTCTGCATTTTTAACAAGTTCCCAGATGATGGTGAGGCTTCTGCTCCAGAACCACCTTTGGAGGAGATCTGCCCTACAAGCTCCGTGGCCCTGTTGCTTCCTCTATAAGGAGCTTGGGAGTCACACTCCTTGAGTCATCTGCTCCCCCCACCCTCCTGGCAGAAAGCCTTGAGGGTGAGCCCGGAGTACCTACATTTTCAAACACAAATTCTGACTCATTGTAATCAAGCTGTCACTCTGTCTCCCTAAGTAGTTTCTGGGAACACTGGCAAGTAACTCTCAGGGATGGTTTTTGAAGATTTTGCTTTCTAGAGGTCAATGAAAAGCATTTTGTCAGCCAGTTTTATAATGTAAAGAATTCTTAATGTTTTTTAAATGTAGGAAAGATGAGAATTAAAGATGGCCTTGATGTATTGAGCACTGGGTAATGTCACGCTACCTTCTTGCTAGTGCCTGGGTAGAATGTTAACTCTTACCTCAGAGTCCTTACATCCGGGTACATCAGAAGGTGTGGCTGATCTAACTCACAATGAAACCAGTACTACGAACTGGGATTCCTCTGGGATGTGGCTTAAATTGCTATCTGACTC